>NW_027325367.1:26191378-27492958 GCF_036924035.1 Leuresthes tenuis | reverse complement strand
CGAACCTTTTCTTACCCGCTTTTTACAAACTATGGTCGGACATTCAAACCTTCTTGTAGCCGAACACATCCACTCCTGCTTTTGATGATGTATGGTTGGGCATTTTCACCTTTTCTTACCCATTTTTCAGTAATTATGGGTGGACATTCACACCTTCTTGCAGCTGAACAACTCCTCTCCAGCTTATGATCATGTGCGGTTTGATATTCGAAAATTTTCTTTCATGTTTTAAAGCAATTATTGATGGACATTCAAATCTTCTTGTAGCCGAACACATCCACTCCTGCTTTTGATGATGTATGGTTTGGCATTCGCACCCTTTTTTTACCCATTTTTCAGGAATTTTGGGTGGACATTCAGACCTTCTTGCAGCCGAAAACCTCCGCTCCCTCTTTTGATCATACATTGTCGGGCATTCGCACCTTATCTTACCCGCTTTTTACAAACTATAGTCAGACATTCACACCTTGCAGCTGAACCACCTCCGCTCCCTGTTTTGATCATGTATGGTCTGGCAATACTACCTTTTCTTACCCGTGAATAATTAATCCCAAAATATTGAGCATAAAATAAGTCTTTATGCTGATGATGTATTACTTTTCCTTCAGAACTCACAGACGTCTCTCAGTCACACGATCACACTCATAAATAAATTCTCAGCACTTTCTGACTACTCTATCAACTGGTCTAAGACCACAGTTCTGCCCATTAACTGTAGGGTCCATAATATACCTACGATCACTTTACAGTCAGGAAATATTAGATATTTAGGCATAAACATTTCCTCCAGGCTCTCAGAGCTAACAAAGCTAAATTATGTGCAATTATTAAAGACAGTAGAGGACGATCTCTCGTTGGAAGTCCTTACCTATATCACTTATGGGGAGAGTTACATGATGATACTACCAAAAGTTAACTATTTGTTCTCAATGATCCCCATAAAACCATCTGCTACTTGGTTTAAGTCACTAGATTTATGCATCTCCAAATTTCTGTGGAAAAACAAACCACCACGTATTAGTTTAAAAACCCTACAGAAGACCAAGGAGAGTGGTGGATTAGATTTACCTCATTTTCAGCACTATTCCTTAGCCAATAGGTTACAATATATATCAAAATGGTTTAAACCTTGTTGTTGTCACAGTTCCCAGAGACGTTGTAATCGTTGAGGATTCTATATTCACCCCCTCATTAGAGGCACGTAATGCAGATTGATGACACTGAATCTTCTTCTCTGTTCATTGCTGGCATCATTCCCAGCATCGTAAGTGTTCGTGGCATTGTTAGCCTCTTCTTCTGGATCTTGATATCGAGAATCCTTTTGTATTTCTGGTTTGTCAGTCCTCTGTCTTCGTTCACCGGAGTCTTTGTCTTTTTGTCCTTGAGTTTGGTGATTTTTCTTCTTTTGATGCCTTGACACAATGTGACAGGTGATACCACGTGGGAGATCCTGTAACTTGGACTGCTGTCCCTGTGCTGCGAAATGGCTGTGCTGCTCAAATGGTCTCTCCTTCATCATGGTTACATGCTGCCATTCCGACATCTCGCCATTCCGACATGGATCTCCAATTGTCGGAATGGCGACACTTCAAACGTCCCACCATTCCGACACTTTTTTCCTCCTATGGTCGGAATGGCGGTATGTTTTTTGTTTTTTTTAACATACCGCCATTCCGACAGTTCCTTTTAATAGCCTATTTTTTACCCAAAACATTTTGCACTAATGATATGCCGGCGCAAATACGCCCTAAAGTTTGGCGCACAAGCTTTGCACATGCAGAGGCCAAAGCCTCGCAAACGAACTTTAATAATCTATTATCAAAATCCCCTGAATTTCAAATATAAAAATACAGATATTAATGTAACTCTGGCGAGACTGAAACTGATTAAGCAGAAATACAGTGTCAGTGAGCTGTCACAGCAGCCAGCTGGAGCGGAGCTCTCCACAGAGCCCATGCGTCTTTTGCACGCTGTCATCATATGCAAAAGTAATAATTGCAATTACAGATATCACGGCTACTGCACAGGACACAGTTGCGAGCACTCTGCCTTGCCTTGCCAATAGGAGAAGAGAGAAATGACAGCATAGAACGTATAAAACACAACAAAATTCAGTAAAAACGTTTATTCATGTTATTCACGTGATTTATGAGTACTCACTCCAATTTTGGGAAGCGCGGATGGGCTTTGTGCATTTGGCACAAACACACAGCCGCAACGGTTGTAGCTTTATACAGCCTGTTGATATCTTAAGGACCTAACTGGTCACACTTGGGAGTAAATGTCATGTAGAGATTGTTTTTACATGACATTACAGCTGAACATATAGCTTTCATCCACAAACCAACGTGGGAGAGCCCGAAGACGCATGTGCCAGACGCACATAGGCATGCGTAAAACCAATTTTGACCACTTCATACTGTTTATTTGCTTTCTTTTAGTTAACTTTCGTTTCTTTTGGATTCTTGTGCGTGTTATGGAGCCGTTTTGGTCCATGTTTGTAAGCCTTTTTTTCCTGGATTAAATTTTCGGAAGTTGAAACAAGTGGCATTGGAGTGTATGATTGAAAACCACCGCGGACTGCTTCTCCTCCTCCAGTTGCCGAGACTTTGTGTTTTTAATAACGCTTGTCTATAAACATGTGTTAAACATATAAATTGCATGAACAGAAAGAAGGGACTCACCTGTTGAGTAACACACATTTCCTTATACGGAAAGCCTTGTCGGAATGGTGGGACATTTGAACGTCAGAATAGCGGGATGTCGCAATGGTGGGATGTCGGAATGGTGGGACGTTTGCATGTCGGAATGGTGGTATGTCGGAATGGTGGGATGTCGGAATGGTGGGATGTCGGAATAGCGGGATGTCGGAATGGCGGGATTTCGGAATGGGTGTTGCCACCCCCTTCATCATATACACAGTTATTTATACATCACCTTCCACCATGAAGCGTTGTCCCTTTTTGTTTCTCTCTTTGTTCTTAAAATGCTGTTATGCATGTCTAAACCAATCCATTAAATTAGATCATTTTGGCAGTAAAGCGATCTACAATGTGCTTGGTCGCAAAGCTGCTCATCTGTGGTAAACAGCTCTTCAGAAAGGCATTCTTAAATTGATTTCACTAATTCTATGTAATAATTTTGTGATTTCCTACAAAACTACACTTCTTCTCCCATCTGTCTGAGTATTTAATATTGTCTGGGTCCCGTTAAAACATGTATTTTTCCCATCTAATTCCTTGTTTGCTTTAAAACAAGTATTCCCCATTTTCTATCCCTTCAGTAGCCAACCAGTTTGTATGGAGTACACTGGAGCAACTTGACTGATCAGTAAAACACTGCTTTTGTTGTCACCGCAAGGCTTCCCCCGTCGGTTGTTTCACTGAGACACTACTGAGTAACTATAACTCAACACAGTTTATACACATAACATTCCTATACATACTAACAAACAAACAAACAATTATTTATCGCAATTTTCTCATCTCTGTTTGAACGTACACCCAGGTAAATATTCCTGTAGTCTTCTCATACCGACTATGGACCCATTCATTGTTTAACTTCACTGTTTTGCAAATCCTAATTGAATATTACACATTGACATTGAACTTTACTTGATAAGCAGGTCTTCATTGCATTCAGCAGCCTATATGTGAGCATCTATGTGTAAGCTGTTCTTCTTTGCATTTATCAGCAGCAAGCAATTCTTCATTGCACATGCATATGAAAATAGTAAAACAATTCCAATGCGTTAGCGAAACCTTCTATATCAGGAGTGTCCATCATGATGCTGGGAATAGAACCTCTTTCCCAGAATAGTTCAACCTTCATTACTCAACTGATCATAACTCCGCAATGAGCACATTTCAAAGTATCATTCCTCTACATATATTCAAAAATCTATGTGTAAATGTTTAATATTTCTTATATTTGTTGATGTCATTCTGTGTGCATGTGGCCTAAACCCAATCTCTGTGTGGCAATTTTAATTTAAACAAGTTGAACTCTGCCTCTGATCATTTAAAAAAGGTGTGTACCAATATCAACCTTTCTCAGGTAATTACTGATCCTACAAAACCAAAGAGATCCTTCAAGGTTGTCCCTGATTGGCTCAATCTTAACAAATCAAAGGTAGAAAATCCGCAGTATCTGAACTTGGTGTTAGTTATCACTGCTCAATAGCCTGTATCAGAATTGCAAAAATGAAAACATTAGGTCCACGCTTGGTATCCAGATCCTGAAACATCTCCATGAGCAGGCTTTTTTTTAACTGATCTGTTGAATAGTTATATGACACTGTTAAAATCCCAGATGAAGATCTAGCACTTGACCATTTTTGTAAATCTTCTAATTCCATAGTTGATAAACACGCCCCTTTTAAAAAGTATAAAACTTAGAACAGGTCTATCCCTGGCTTTCGGCAGAACTGTCTTCTTTACTTTTTTTTCCCCTTGTCCTGTTCAGCATTATGTCAGAAGAATTGTAGTCTGAATACCTTTGATGCCAAACAGATTTGTTTTGCCAAGGGAAGTTTTATAAATGTAAAGCTCCCCTTGATGCCCATTTATTTATTTCTGTTTAAAATATATGACATGAACTGAACTGAACCGGACCGGGGGACAAGGAAAGAAGAAGAGGAAAGAAGAGGAAACAGAACAAAAATAGAAACAAAAACCAGACAACCAGCTGCTACACCTGTAAAAAACAAAACAGACAACAATCCATGGCCTATGAGGGGAATCCAGCCTTAGCGCCACCAGGAGCACCTGAAAGCAGACAAGCAGAGAAAAAACAAACACACAAACAAACAAAAACAAGCACAAGAAGCGGCAATCGCATACAACACAGCTGTGGATATAGATGACCTGAGACGACATGATAATACATCAACTGCTTAGTGACCATGCTACTGGACTAATGAATGTGTGTGTGTGTGTGTGAGAACATGCAACACCCATGGCACAGGACCTACATGATAACCGTGCTTAGTTATGAGTGTATAAGCGTACAGGGCCACAATCCACAGCCCCCCCCCCAAGCAATCAGAAGCAGGCAGAGAGGGCCACAAGACCCAGGCCACCAGCAGCCCCCACAGAGCACAGAACCCAGGCAGCCCACCGCAGGGGCAACCACGCATCCACCCAGAAGACTGCAGAGGAAGCCCCCGGAAAGAGCCCCCATAAGCATAGGGCAGAGGCACTCCGGGAACCAGGGGCAACAGCCCACCGACCCCGCCAGGCCCCAGCCGCCCAGACATGGGCCATGCACTGGACCTGGGCCCCAGGAGCCCGAGCGCCCCCAAACCCCCCGGCAGAGGCCCCACCCAATACCCAGGAGGGCCAAGCGCCCCAGACAGCCACAAAGTGGGTCAGCGCCTGCCCCAGCGCCCCTGGTCAAGTGCCCTGGGAGTCAAGACGTGCCCACAGGTGGGTGAAGTCGCGAGCAGTGGGGAGAGGCAACGCTGATGCCCCATCGGGAGAAACACAGGCAGGCCAGATCCAGGCCCAATCATTACCACACACACTTTCACGTCCCATACATCCACACATCCACACATCCTACCTCCCTCGACTCTGCTGGGGTGTAGTGCAGCGGGCACACCAGGAGGCCAGCAACCCCCCAGCCACCACAGACCCCGAACCAGCAGAACAATTAATTAATCCTCCTGGCCCCTCCTGCCCCGAGAAGACACCAGGAAGCAGGGGTGTGCGAAGAAGACCCCTCCCCTCACCCTTCTGGCTCTTCAATATTTTCTAATAGTGAGCAATTAAAATTGAGGGGCAGCCAAACTTGTAGAACTGGGAGCGCGGCACTCTGGGCCGCCTACATACCCAAAGAGCCCCGCCCACCAGATGCCACTCAGTGTAACCACCCCCCAAGACCTAATGTGTGTGTGTGAGTGTGTTTGATAAGTAGTAATGTCTAAGGTGTAATTAAAACAGGGGCAGGGAACTGCAGAGTGCAACCAAAGGGGACCACCTACGTGGCCCCATCCACTACACCCCACCGAACACACACGCCCCCAAAACCCTTCATGTGTGAGTGTGTGCTGTGTACAGGAGCCAGAAGGGAGAGGGGTATGGGGATATATACCGGGGGAGCTACTCTCCCCCAGAGAGGGCAGCCAGGGACTGGCTGCAATAGGCATCCCCGCTACCTGGGAGCCAACAATGGGCAGGAGGGCCTGATGTCCACCAGGCTCGGGGCCTGCAGCGACCATATTCCGGGAGCTACTGTACCCCCAGAAGGTACCCATCCCGCCCCACCCCACTCAACCCAACCCCACCCAGGAGGACCTCTACAAAAAACAAACAAACAACATCAAAAAACAAACAAACAAACCACCCGGTCACACCAGTCGCAGCAGCCCGGGCCTGAGACCCACCATCACCCAGCAACCCACCACCACCACTATGTGATAAAACTAATCAGAGGGGACCAGAGAGAATGAAATTCAGCCAATTGATGTTTTGAGGAGGCAGACATTGTTTCCATGCTAATATAATCTAAAAGAAAATTTCTAAACTGGTTAATACACAGATTGTTCTTCGCTTTCCAGTTCATGAGAATAGTTTTCTTTGCGATACATAACACTGTGACAACCATGTGTGCTGAGTTAATTTCTATGTTGATGTTGTCTAAGTCACCCAGTATGCACAGTGTGGGGCATGAAGGGATGCTACACTTTAGCCATGTTGATAGGTCTTGAACTCCTCCTCTTGGGGAAGGATCTCATTCCCGACCCGAAGAGAGCATTCCACCCTTTTCCGGCTGAGAACCATAGTCTCGGATTTGGAGGTGCTGATTCTCATCCCAGCCGCTTCACACTCGGCTGCGAATCACTCCAGTGAGAGCTGAAGGTCACGGCCTGACGACGCTAACAGAACCACATCATCTGCAAAAAGCAGAGACCCGATTCTGAGGTCGCCAAATGGGACACCCTCAACGCCCTGGCTCCGCCTAGAAATTCTGTCCATAAAAGTTAGGAACAGAATCGGTGACAAAGGGCAGCCCTGACGGAGTCCAACTCTCACCGGAAACGTATCCGACTTACTGCCGGCAATGCGGACCAAACTCTGGCACCGGTCATACAGAGACCGAACGGCCCCTATCAAGGGGTCCGGCACTCCATATTCCCGGAGCACCCCCCACAGGACTCCACGAGGGACACGGTCGAACGCTTTCTCCAAGTCCACAAAACACATGTAGACTGGTTGGGCGAGCTCCCATGCACCCTCCAGGATCCTGCCGAGGGTATAGAGCTGGTCCACTGTTCCACGGCCAGGACGAAAGCCACACTGCATCTCCTGAATCCGAGGCTCGATTATCCGACGGATCCTCCTCTCCAATACCCCCGAATAGACCTTACCAGGGAGGCTGAGGAGTGTGATACCCCTATAGTTGGAACACACCCTCCGGTCCCCCTTTTTAAAGAGGGGGACCACCACCCCAATCTGCCAGTCCAGAGGCACTGTCCCCGATGTCCACGCGATACTGCAGAGGCGTGTCAGCCAAGACAGCCCTACAACATCCAGAGCCTTGAGAAACTCAGGACGGACCTCATCCACCCCCGGGGCCTTGCCACCGAGGAGCTTTTTAACCAACTCGGCAACCTCAGCCCCAGAAATGGGAGGCCCCGTCTCCAAGCTCTCCGACTCTGCCTCTTCCGAGCACGTGTTGGTAGGATTGAGGAGTTCCTCGAAGTACTCCCCCCACCGACTCACAACATCCCTAGTTGAGGTCAGCAAAGCCCCGTCCCCACTGTAAACAGTGTTGACTGTGAGCCGCTTCCCCCCCCTGAGACGCCGGATGGTGGACCAGAATCTTTTTGAGGCCGTCCGGAAATCATTCTCCATGGTCTCACCGAACTCCTCCCAGGCCCGAGTTTTTGCCTCAGCATCCGCCGAAGCCGTGGCCCGTCTGGCCCGTCGGTACCTATCAGCTTCTTCCAGGGTCCCACTGGCCAAAAAGGCCCGATAGGACTCCTTCTTCAGATTGACGGCTTCCCTCACCACTGGTGTCCACCAGCAGGTTGGAGGGTTGCCGCCACGACAGGCACCGACCACCTTACGGCCACAACTCCGACCAGCTGCCTCGGCAATGGAGTCACGGAACATGGCCCATTCAATGTCCCCCACCTCAAATATGGTTGAAGCTCTGCCGGAGGTGGGAGTTAAAGCTCCTTCTGACGGGGGATTCTGACAAACGCTCCCAGCAGAGCCTCACAATACGTTTGGGCCTGCCAGGTCTGATCGGCATCCTCCCCCACCAGCGGAGCCAACTCACCACCAGGTGGTGATCAGTTGACAGCTCCGCCCCTCTCTTCACCGAGTGTCCAGGACATACGGCCGCAAGTCCGATACAACCACAAAGTCGATCATCGAACTGCGGCCAAGGGTGTCCTGGTGCCAAGTGCACATATGGACACCCTTATGCCTGAACATGGTGTTCGTTATGGACAGTCTATGACTGGCACAGAAGTCCAACAACATAACACCACTCTGATTCAGATCGGGGGGGGCGTTCCTCCCAATCACACCCCTCCAGGTCTCACTGTCATTGCCCACGTGAGCATTGAAGTCCCCCAGCAGAATGAGGGAGTCTCCGGTAGGAGCATTCTCCAGTGCCTCCCCCAGAGACTCCAAAAAGGGTAGGTACTCTGAACTGATGTTTGGCGCATAGGCACAAACAACAGTCAGGACTCGTCCCCCCACCCAAGGCGGAGGGAGGCTACCCTCTCGTTCACTAGGGTAAACCCCAATGTACTGGCACACAGCCGGGGGGCAATAAGTATGCCCACACCTGCTCTGCGCCTCTCACCACGGGCAACTCCAGAGTGGAAGAGAGTCCAACCCCTCTCAAGAGTACTGGTTCCAGATCCCAAGCCGTGCGTCGAGGTGAGTCCGACTATATCTAACGGTCTGATGAAGTTTCAACAATAAACAACAAACTTTGTATTATGAGAAAGAACCAGACTCATTCTTCAGGAATCCGAAAATAAGCTCTATTTTACGAGTTATGCACGAATTCGGATTCTCCTATAAAACGAATTCCTTAACTCAAACCAAGTTAAGACTGCTTTGTCCTTCATATTTATTCATGTCTAATCAAGTTTCAATGATAAACAACGTTGTACTTTGTAGAATGAGAAAAAACTTCTTCAGCAATAAGCATCTCTCGACAAATGACGAAATACAGATTTTGCTATAAAATTAATTGCTATCAGCCTGACTTAAAACTGTTTGTCTTCCTTATTTATCCACTTCAAATCAAGTTTCAACAATTAAAAAAATTTTGTAGTTTGAGAAAGAACAACTTAATCTTGAGCAATCAGTATAAAAAGAGGGTAAGCAAAGGTGCGAATGTCAAACCATACATGATCAAAACAGGGAGCGGAGGTGTTTGGCTGAGACAAGGTGTGAATGTCCACCCACAATTAATGAAAAGCGGGCAACAAGTAGGTTCGAATGCCCAACCATACATCATCAAAAGCAGGAGTGGATATGTTCGGCTACAAGAAGGTTTGAATGTCTGACCATAGTTTGTAAAAAGCGGGTAAGAAAAGGTTCGAATGCCCGAACATACACCATCAAAGGAGGGAGCGGAGGTGTTCCGCTGTAAGAAGGTGTGAATGTCCGACCATAGTTGGTAAAAAACGGGTAAGAAAAGGTTAAAATACCCGACTGTACACAATCAGTAGCGGGTGCGGAGTTGTTCGGATACTAAAAGGTGTGAAAGTCCGACCATGGTTTGTAAAAAGCGGGTAAGAAAAGGTGCGAATGCCCAAAAATGTATGATCAAAAGAGGGAGCGGAGGTGTTCGGCTGCAAGAAGGTGTGAATGTACACCCATAATTACTGAAAAATGGGTAAGAAAAGGTGCGAATGCCCAACTATACATAATCAAAAGCAGGAGTGGATGTGTTCGGCTCCAAGAAGGGTTGAATGTCTGACCATAGTTTGTAAAAAGCAGGTAAGAAAAGGTTTGACTGCCCGAACATACACCATCAAAAGAGGGAGCGGAGGTGTTCCGCTGTAAGGTGTGAATGTCCGGGGAATGTCCGGAGCTACTCTCCCCCAGAGAGGGCAGCCAGGGACTGGCTGCAATAGGCACCCCCGCTACCTGGGACCCAACACAGGCCAGACTCGGGGCCTGCAGCAACCATATTCCGGGAGCTACTGTACTCCCAGAAGGTACCCACCCCGCCCCACCCCACTCAACCCAACCCCACCCCACCCCGGAGGACCTCTACAAACAAACAAACAAACAACAACAAATAAACCACCCGGTCACACCAGACGCAGCAGCCTGGGCCTGAGACCCACCATCACCCAGGCCCCCCCCCCAACAGGGGATAAGCACCCCCCCCACCGCACGCCCCAACACCCTTAAGATAACAACCACCCGCGGACACCCTGGAGGTCCCAGAGCAACAAGCCTTGCACCAGGACCTGCACCAACCCACCCATACTGTGGCATGTCCAGGGCAACCTAACCCCCCGGGCGCAAGGCAGCGCCCAGCCACCAGGGCCCAGGCCCAGCACCACCACTCACGCCAGAGCGGCCCGGCCACCCGGTACAGAGCCAGCAGCCACCACCCCAAGGCACCTAAGGGACCCCGCCCCACACCGCAAGACATCCCCACCCGCAAGCCCCCAAAACTGACTTCCAAGCCCGACACACATATTAATATAGTGTTCAGCTGTACAGCTCTCTGGTTGCTGTGGCTGTTTTTAAATGTGCCATGAAAACAAACCTTGACTTGACTTGTTTTGACTCAGACTTACTGCAGCTGTCTTTAAATTTCTTTTAGAGTTTTCTTCTTCAAGAAACTCATTGGTGATATCTGACTCTCGTTGTGCCTTTTATTGCCGTGTTTTTGTTAATTTCCTAATAATCTAACTCACTTTTAAGCTTTATATAAAGCACGTTGCTGCTCTGTTAAGATAACAGATCCATTGATTCATAGATCTGCTGCAGTTAAATAGTTAAATGGTTTAATGAGATCAATTATAAATACTGATGATAAATATTAACTCAGAATTGGTGAAAATAAGCAGAGGAGAAGTATTTAGATCAGCTAAATTTTAAGTCATGTTACTGTGATCTCTAACACAATAAAGGCTAACCTTTAATGCTTTAAGATGGTAAGAAACTGTCTGACACCTATCTGCCTGACCTTGCTGTTAAATCCCGATATTTTCTAATATGTCATATGATCTGACTGTCCGGTCTCAGACCTGCTTCAGGTGGAAATCATAAAGTCTCAATTTGTAGAACATCTTTTGTTCAGGCAGTTTTTCAATTAAAGGATCAGAGATTTAAATGCTATGTTTGTTTGTCTGACTTTTTAAGAGAGCTGTTAAATCTTAATTCAACAACAAACTGGTTCTAATGTTTAGTTTTAAACAGTCTGTTCTTCCTGGATTTATTTTGGACATTGTATTGCTTCTTATCTCTTCACTGTAATACTTGCATTGAAAAGCGGTTTTCAGATTGTCCATTCAATGTCGTATTCCTCCCATTCAAATTTATTTAAAAATAAATAAATTATTGAATTGATGATAAATGCTCTAGTAAAAACTTCCATTATCATTGTAAATTTTTTGACTAAATAACTATATGTAACTCTGGTACTCTTTAAGTACAGGCCCATGATCAATCAGAATCTGTCCTCACTCTCAGGGCTGAATGGGGGAAGAAGGAAGCAGGGTTGGGATGAGATAATCTTAGGGTGAGAGCATTTATGACAAAGCTATCTAAACTTTTCTTTTCCAATTACACATGTCCACATGTACAGCCTAAGCTGTTTATGCTGAATCTGTATAAATGGTCAGTTTTTTATTTTGCTAAATGGCATGCTTCTGTTATTGAGTGTGATGTTAGGAAGATGTGTCTTATCTGCTAGTGTAGTAGGATGTGTCCCTGGAAAAGATGACGTTGTGTCTGGCACGTGCTGTGGTAGAGGTGCAGAGGACTGCGTCTGAATAGAGAATTTAACTTCTCCAAAAAAAATACTGACAGTCTTTAAGAAATGTTACTGGTTTTTTTTCCATCTTTTTCTGCCCTTGCTCTCTGCAATAAACCTACCTCCTTTAGCTTTGCTGTTGCTTGATTCCTACTGCCTGTTGCTTGTTTTGAAAACATAGAGAAATCACTCAGTTGCGGTGGCGCACTTTCAAACCCTCCACACATTCCTTTCCCTTGCATTTCCCTCATCCAATTTACAAATCTATCTGTCTCTCTTTTTTCGTCTTCTCTTGGAACTTTTTTCTGCCATCTCGTCAACGTGTCAAATAATACCGACCCCAATGAGCCGGGTTTACATGTTTTCCACTTATCAACAAAGGTTTGTGACATATTCAGGTATTTCACGTGTTAATCAGAATGGGTGAATGGTGCAATGCCCGAGTGTTGGACTCGACCAAGAAGCTTCTACACAGAATCTTTTACTCTGTGCGCTTGATCGCTGGGGGTTCTCCCAGTCTCTTCACTCGTTTTAATTCACAAAACTCTGTAACACCCTAACTAAATTCCCCTTTATTTTCTAGTCCAATGCCCCCTTTTACAGAACTACTTGAGATCTGTGTCAGTGTAGGAATTCTCCAGCAGTCTCTATTGCTAGATACACTTCCACTAACACAGTAAAATATCAACCAAGTAGCAAACCACCCCACATTTTCATGAAAAATAACCAACTTAGCCCTGTGTCCTTATGCAGAGATAAACACTTAGTGTATCGCCTGTTCACAACAACTGCAGAACCACCGCCGCTTGTGGAAGAGAAAAAAAAAAAAAAAAAAACCCAGACACACCGCCGATTGTGGATTTTACAGTCCAAGCACCAAATGCGTAGTAATAACAGACACACCGCCGATTGCGGATTTTACAGTCCAAGTGCCAATTGCACAGAGATTACTTACGCCGCCTATTGTGAAGTAATACAGACCCACCGCCGATTGCAGATAAAGGTCTAAGCGCCCTTGTGCACAGAAATTACTCACGTCGCCTGTTGTGCAGTAATGCAGACCCACCGCCGATTGCGGATTTTACGGTCCAAGTGCCAATTGCACAGACATTACTCACGCCGCCAATTGCGGACTAACAGACCCCCGCCCATTGGCATCTACTTCCTATTCAGTTTAGAAGACAGGATGAATTTTATGTCTTTTATTTGGCCAAATTGTACTAAACTAGGACACATATGACTCTCCCTATGTGAGACTATGTGTTTATACTTTACATGTGACCACCTAGTAAACCTGTAGACACAAATTTTGTGCTTTTGATTTAGTGATCGGAGGACATCCTAATTCAGACAATTTAGTTTAGAATGACCAATGTGCAGAAATTTCACATATCCTGATACAAGAGGTTTTCTGCTCACCTTGTGTTTTAGGCGCCTTGAATTGTCTGAAGAAGGGTCCCCTCCAACCAGCTCCGGAAGTCCTCGATCGGACACGGTCTCAGAGTCAGCCAATCCGTGTCACGGCACCAATTGTTAGCCCGATTTTTTCATTGGAAGCCCAAGAATAAGCTGGAGAAATGGTTTATTAAAACAGTATTTATTAGTGGTCACAAGTAGAGTATATTGCAGCGCTGGACTCGGAGTGCCAGAGCTCCCGCAGGAAATCCGTCAGGTCGAGACCCGTTATCCGGAAACATGTCATATTTATATTCAGCTTTATCTCACAGAAGTTGTATTCACACTTGTCAGAGTATAATTGGCCAGTTTTGATGGCATGATCAGGCCAGCTGCTGTCCTTGTTGTGTTCTTTGGATGTGATAAACAATGTGTGTGTATGTGTGAGTGCTGTTTTAGGTGTCTAATGCACCAGACCTATCTGCCCTAATAGAGATGTTTTGTCTGACCCAGTTGTTTATGTCATTCTAAGGTCTTGGACCATTTAAGGTCATCTGTTGTGCAGTATGAGCAGAGTGCAAAAGTACCAGCTAGGAAAATAGGTTATTTAGTAAAATACAGAATATGAATTTATAATGTCTAAGAACAAAGCCAATTATAACAGTGTTATGTATCGCAAAGAAAACTATTCTCATGAACTGGAAAGCGAAGAACAATCTGTGTATTAACCAGTTTAGAAATTTTCTTTTAGATTATATTAGCATGGAAACAATGTGTGCCTCCTCAAAACATCAATTGGCTGAATTTCATTCTCTCAGGTCCCCACTGATTAGGTTTATCACATAGTGGTGGTGGGTTGTTGTCCCGTCGCTCTGGGCGGTTGGGTGTGTGCTGGGGGGGGGCTGTGTGGCTTCGGGCGTCTGGTGGTCTCTCGGGTCGTGAGGACGGGGTTGGTCATTGCTGGAGGGCACTGTGTGTCGGGCTTGGAGGGCAGTTTTGGGGGCTTGCGGGTGGGGCTGTCTTGCGGTGTGGGGCAGGGTACCTTAGGGGCCTTGGGGTGGTGACTGCTGGCTCTGTACCGGGTGTCCGGGCCGCTCTGGCGTGGGTGGTGGTGCTGGGCCTGGGCCCTGGTGGCTGGGCGATGCCTTGCGCCCGGGGGGGCTGGGTTGCTTGTTATCTTTTGGATGGGGGGGGGCCTGGGTGATGGTGGGTCTCAGGCCCGGGCTGCTGCGGCTGGTGTGACCGGGTGGTTTGTTTGTTGTTGTTTGTTTGTTTGTTTGTAGAGGTCCTCCGGGGTGGGGTGGGGTTGGGTTTAGTGGGGTGGGGCGGGGTGGGTACCTTCTGGGGGTACAGTAGCTCCCGGAATATGGTCGCTGCAGGCCCCGAGCCTGGTGGACATCAGGCCCTCCTGCCCTGTGTTGGGTCCCAGGTAGCAGGGGTGCCTATTGCAGCCAGTCCCTGGCTACCTTCTCCGGGGAGAGTAGCTGCCCCGGTGTATATCCCCATACCCCTCTCCCTTTTGGCTCCTGTACACAGCACACACTCACACATGAAGGGTTTTGGGGGCGTGTGTGTTCTGTGGGTTGTAGTGGATGGGGCCACGTAGGTCCCCTTGGCTGCACTCTGCAGTTCCCGCCCCTGTTTTAATTACACCTTAGACATCATTACTTATCAAACACACACACACACACATTAGGTCTTGGCGGGTGGTTGCAGTGAATGGCATCTGGTGGGCGGGGCTCTTTGGGTATGTAGGCTGCCCAGAGGGCCGCGCTCCCAGTTCTACAAGGTTGGCTGCCCCTCAATTTTAATCGCTCACTATTAGAAAATATTTAAGAGCCAGAAGGGTGAGGGGAGGGGTCTTCTCACACCCCTGCTTCCTGGTTGCTGCTCGGGCAGGAGTGGCCAGGAGGAATTCATTATTCTGCTGGTTCAGGTTCTGTGGTGGCTGGGGGTCTGCTGGCCTCCTGGTGTGCCCGCTGCGCTACACCCCAGCGGAGTCAAGGGAGGGAGGACGTGTGGATGTATGGGACGTGAAAGTGTGTGTGGTGATGATTGGGCCTGGGTCTGGGACTTGCTGTCGCCTGGCCTGCCTGTGCTTCTCCCAATGGCGGGGCGGCGTTGCCTCTCCCCACTGCTCGCGACGTCACCCACCTGTGGGCACGTCTTGACTCCCAGGGCACTTGGCCAGGGGCGCTGGAGCAGGCGCTGACCCACTGTGTGGCTGTCTGGGGCGCTTGGCCCTCCCGGGTATTGGGTGTGGCCTCTAACGGGGGGTTTTGGGGCGCTCGGGCTCCTGGGGCCCAGGTCCAGTGCATGGCCCATGTCTGGGCGGCTGGGGCCTGGCGGGGTCGGTGGGCTGTTGCCCCTGGTTCCCGGGGGGCCTCTGCCCTATGCTTATGGGGGCTCTGTCCGGGGGCTTCCTCTGCTGTCTACTGGGTGTATGCGTGGTTTTCTCTGTGGTGGGCATCCTGGGTTCTGTGCTCCGTGGGGGCTGCTGGTGGCCTGGGTCTTGTGGCCCTCTCTGCCTGCTTCTGATTGCTTGGGGGGGCTGTGGATTGTGGCCGTGTACACTTATACACTCATAACTAAGCACGGTTATCATGTAGGTCCTGTGCCATGGGTGTTGCATGTTCTCACACACACATACAACACACTTTCATTAGTCCAGTAGCAGTTGATGTATTACCATGTCGCCTCAGGTCATCTATATCCACAGTTGAGTTGTATACGATTGCCACTACTTGTGCTTGTTTTTGTTTGTTTGTGTGTTTGTTTGTTTTTTTTCTCTGCTTGTCTGCTTTCAGGTGCTCCTGGTGGCGCTAAGGCTGGATTCGCAACAGAGACCATGGGTTATTGTCTGTTTTGTTTTTTTACAGGCGTAGCAGCTGGTTGTCTGGTTTTTGTTTCTATTTTTGTTCTGTTTCCTCTTCTTTCCTCGTCTTCTTTCCTTGTCCCCTGTTCCGGTTCAGTTCTATCACATGTTATATATTGTAAACAGAAATAAATAAATGGGCATCAAGGGGAGCTTTACATTTGTAAAACTTCCCTTGGCAAAGAAAATCTGTTTGGCATAAAAGTATTCACAATTCTGCTGCCATAATGCTGAACAGAACAAGGGAAAAAAAGTGAAGGAATTCCTTTTACAGCAAAATCCTGAATCGTGCATAACTCCTCATAAGGAGTGTATTGCTCAAAACATAAGTGTGGTTCTTTCTCATACAAGGTTATAAAAAGAAGTTTATACTTGAAACCAGCTTAGACATGGATAAATAAGAAGGACAAAGCAGTTTTAACTTGGTTTGAGTGAAGCAATTCATTTTATGGCAATATCTGAAATCTTGACTATCTCCTTAAAATAAAGCGAATTTCGGATTCCAGAAGAACAAGTGTGGTTCTTTCTCATAGAAGGTAATATAAAGAAGTCTATACTTGAAACCAGCGTAGACGTGGATAAATAAGAAGGACAAAGCAGTTTTAACTTGGTTTAAGTGAAGGAATTGATTTTACAGCAAAATCCTAAATCGTGCATAACTCCTCATAAGGAGTGTATTGCTCAAACATAAGTGTGGTTCTTTCTCATGCAAGGTTATAATAATAAGTTTATGTTTGAAACGAGCTTAAGCGTGGACAAATATGAAGGACAAAGCAGTTTTAACTTGGTTTGAGTGAAGCAATTCATTTTATGGCAATATCTAAAATCTTGACTATCTCCTTAAAAGAAAACGAATTTCGGATTCCAGAAGAACAAGTGTGGTTCTTTCTCATAGAAGGTAATATAAAGAAGTTTATACTTGAAACCAGCTTAGCAGAGTCCCTCCATCTTTCCTCTTCTATGATTCAAGCAAAAGTGTTTTTACTCTGGTACTAGTCTTTCCCATAATATTAACTGGTGAGAAGCACCTTTTATGTTCCTTCCCATAACAAGGAATGGGGAGAGAAGCACCTTTTCCCATAACATTGAATGTTCCTTCCCATAATAATGAATGGTGAGAAAAGGGCCTTTTCTCATAACATTGTGTGATCAGCAAGCATAAACAACATAAATAGCTGGAGCACCATTTTGTCGGGAGACAACTCTGAGCGATCTTCCCGACAGGTTGTGTGGATTTGTGCGGACTTGTCTCTATCTTGCAAGAAATAAATGTTTTGTGTTTATCGTATCCAGCGACTCTGAGCCTAATTTTAAGAGAATTTTTCTAACATAATGGTCCTTCGAGCCGGATTCTAAGTCCTTTCCACCTTCCAGAATCGGAGCTGAAACCATGCACGGGGGAGTCCAGGATTCCTAACTGAAGTCCTCTCAGCACAGTTTCTGATAGAGGCCGGCTGCCACTGGCTGGAGGAAAGGTGACAGGATCTATTTTTGAATCAGTGGACAGACTCGCTGGATTCTTCGTTGTTTAACTTACCAGTGGATTTATGGTAAGGAACCCTTTGTATTACTATTGTTGGTTGGAAATAGTGTGATAATTAGGGAAATTTTTGATTAATTAACTAGCAATTGATTGAAAACTGGAGGCCTTTAAATAGATTGAGTCGTTGCTATTTTCCTAAGAATATACTATTTCGAATGCAACCTAGTAAATAAGCCTTTTAACTGGTAACTGTGTAAAAGTTATGTTGGATCACTCACAAATGAAGCAGTCAGAAAAAGTAAGCCTTTTAACTGGTAACCGTGTGTAGGTTGTGTTGGATTAACCCATAAAAGAAGCAGTCAGAAAAGGTCATCCTTTTAACTGGTAACTGTGTATAGGATTAACCCATAAAAACCTAATTAGCGGTCAGAAAAGGTCATCTTTTTAACTGGTAACTGTGTGTAAATTGTGCTGGATTAACCCATAAAAGAAGCAGTCAGAAAAGGTCAGCTTTTTAACTGGTAACTGTGTATAGGATTAACCCATGAAAACATAATAGCAGTCAGAAAAGGTGAAGCAAAGGAAAAAAGCCTTTTAACTGGTAACTGTATGTTGTATTGGATAACCCACAAATGAAACGGTCAGAAAAGGTTAGCCATTTAACTGGTAAACATGTGTAGTGGTGGGATTAACCAAGGACAACAAAAATGCAGTCAGAAAAGGTTAGTCCATAGTCTGTGTGAGAAGACTACAGGAATAAATAACTCCGCGCCGCGTGTTAGAAACAGAATCTTTCTTAAGAGAGTTTGCGATGAAAGATCGCAAGTTTTAAATCCATGTTAGTTTTTGTTAGTGTTATACGTCTGATCGTTTGTTTGTTAAATGGCCTGATTGTTGAATCGTTTGTTTGTGAAATTAATTTGTTTGTTTGTTAAAGGGGCTGGTTGTTGAATTGTTTGTTTGTTAAATTGTTTTTTTTCCTTCTTTGCTGCAGTGTTGTTTTATTTGCTATGTATGTATAAGAGTGAAACAGCTGCTGGTGTGTGATGTTGCTGCTGGTGACGACAGAAAAATGTGTTATTGACTAATTGAGTTGAAGTGAACATTGGAATCTGGTTGTTGCTCGTGACATAGCGACAGAAGTAGTGTTTCATTCAATAGTACTCACAATAACTCCACCAAAAATTGATTAGCTGCAAGAGGACAGTATGGGAAATATCTGTTTTAAAGCTAACCGGGAGTTAAGTGGGAGTGCTAAAATCATGTTTCAGAAAAAAACAGATAATATTGAATACTTAGAGAGATGAGAAAATAAATTTGGGTTTGAGGGAGAATTGAACATGGTAAAATTGCCCAATCCTAGAGAAGGGGAATACAAAAGTAATGTACAAAGTAAATCTAGTTTAAAAAAGCACAACAAAAAAAAGAACAACAAGGATTAGAGCTAGACATTTGTACAAGTTTGTGTATTAAGATTTAGCAGCTCTCTTAAAGAGTTAAAGTTCAGAAGATCTCAGACAAACAAACAGATCATTTCAAATCTTTACTCATTTCACAGGAAAAACTGTCTGAGCAAAAGATGTTTTACAAGCTGAGATTTTTATCATTTCCATATCAAACCTGCCATTCTTAGGCAAAGTCCTAGGAAAAGTTCTATACCAACAGCTTTCTGACTTTTTCCTGTCTAACAATGCTTTTGATACTTTCCTCTCATAGTCTTGGTTTTATGTGTTTAACTGAGAGATGAAACAACAAGACAAGACGAGAGTGGGGAGGGTAAAACATTTATTTTTGTCCTTAATTCGAGCATGTGTCATTTAAAAATGGAGATAAAATTATCTTAAATACTTTGTCTTACCGCAGAATGATTTTATTGATGATTTTACTGAATTTCTTTAAATTGTGTGCACTGCTGTTGACTGTTTAGTCATAACAGGGGACTTGAAGGTGCACATGGATGTAGCCCATAATAAGCAAGCTAAAGAACTCACTGCTTTCCTTGAAATGTTTGGTCTAACTCAGCGTGTGACTTTGCATAGATGAAGAGAGAGTTATTTTTCTGAAATCATAAAAAAAAAAAAACTGCAGTAACAACTCTCATGTCTTGCTTGCTACAGTAAACAGATTAACAAACCCTCCAGGTTGCATTTAGAACTCATTTCTACATATAAGGGTAATGAAGTTGGAATATTCTTTAATGACAAAGTTCAAGGCATTAAAAATGAAATACTTTCCACCTGAAGCAGGTCTGAGACCAGACAGTCAGACCTTTCAGGTGCAGATGATTTTCAAGCCAAACTTAAACATTTTCTAAATTTGAGATTAGCTCTTCTGAAAAAAAATCATAAGTGTATCAGAAACATAAGCCGGAAATAGAGAATTTAACATATTAATGTTAAGTAATGCTATGGTTAAGTAATGCTTCATTACTTCTGATTGACTAACTTCCCTAAAACTTATGAATTTATGAGCTTAGGAACTGACATCATATTCATCAGAGATTAAAGCATTTATCTCACAGAATGGGAACCAAAAGAGTATTAGTATATATATACATATATATATATATAATATATTTATATATATTTTATATATAAAATATATATTTTTTAAAAACCAACACAGCAATGAAATATGCTATGTGAGTCAGATATCAAACAATAGTTTTCTTAAGGAGAAATTTAAAGACAGCTGCAATAAATCAGCGTAATATATGGAGTAATATATTAATACTATAAGCAGTTTCTAAGCCTGCAGATGAATATTAATTAAATTAAACAGAAAGGTTGTGCATGTGTGTTCAACAGGTGCCAAACTAGATGGGTCAAATGCAGAGAGTAATTTTGTCTGACTTGTAACATGACAATAAACAGTCATCTTAATGTGTTTGCACAGCAATGGAATAAAGAGGGAAAGCAGAGGAGCACTCTAACAACAAAAAGAAAAGGAAGAAAGGACTAAACTTTTTGTTGGAAGGGAGAGAAGCAACTATTTAGGTGATGAGGGAAAGCAAAAACACAGATCACAACAGGAGCAGTGACAGAGAAGGAGAGACAGAGCAGGAGGAGATACATGTCGGCTGTGTGGAAGGAGGGGGCATTGGGCGACTGCAGGAGCAAGAGTAAGATAGAGGAAGATTTTGGGAGTCAGTTATGACTAGATAAGAAAAAAACAGGAGCTGTAACCAGGATAGAAGCAGAAAAGCCAGAAAAAGTGTTAAACTTAGAGGGAATTGAACTTATCTTATAGTATGACATCAAACCTGAGATTAGATTGAATGTTTCCGGGACGGAGATAACTTTTCTATGCGACACAGGTGCAAAACGAACTGTAATCCATCCTGATGACTTACCGGGAGTTGAGGAATCCAAAGAAATTATTTGTGTCAAATCAGCAAATGGTAAGAGCCATCCTGAGCGTTTATCAAAACTCTTGACAGTAACAGATACACGGAGTGGAGTAAGTGCTGATTGTCAAGTTGTCTTGTCCACTCTGTGTCCCTGTAACTTACTGGGAAGGGATTTACTCCATTTATTGAAGCTAAGAATAGTTCCAGAAGAAAAAGGGTTAACTGTAGTTCGAATGAAGTCCGCTCAAACAATGATTCAGCATGAGACCACCTTCATACTGGTATAGTTTGGATCTTGTGTCTACAGGCCCCAGCGCTATCACGCTTCCTCTCCTTAAGAAGGCAAAAGAACACGTCTCAGGAAAGCTCACCCTCAGGTCACCACATGAAGTACACTGTACTGTGTATTACAAATATACTCAAGGGGAGGACATATTTAATTTTTTAAACAAATGAGAAAGTTAAAACGTGCTGAAGTTAAAACACTTATACTGGAATAAAGAGGGTTGTTGTGCAGTCAGCTGCTTACTCTCCCACAGCATGAGAAAGTTTTTAAGATCATGGAATGCACCCCATATGTCACTCTCCAAACCCACAGATGACCACTGGAGGCATTTAGGTGTGTTTGTGACTGCATGTGAAGAAGCCTCAGATTGGGAGGAGGTGGATCCAGGAATAGAGTATTCTGAGAAACTGGATGCATATACTAGTCCATTAAATTGGACCATGGATGCAAAACCAAATGTACACTTACAAGGACAGATCTGGAAGAATAAAGGTGCCATTTACTATGAAATGTAGAACTTATACTGCCAAAGAGTTTGTTTAAATATGCTTCAGTATCGAGCCATGGAGCACGGCATGTCTCTACAGGAGGGCTGGTAGCAATAATGAACAAGGTTTTTGCAGTGTATGGTTTTATTTATAATAAAATCATAATATCATAATATGATAATAAAGAATTTTTGTCTAACATGTCAAATATGTGCAAATATGATCCATACATATGGCCTAGGACCGGGACGAGGACAGTTCCCGAGGCCGGAGGACCCTTTTCAACACGTTTGTATGGATTTAATTGAATTAAATAAAGGGGTCTCCCTGGTGATTAGTGATGTTTTACCAAATGAAGTGAAGTATTTCCAAATGCACAGGCAGATGTACCCTCAACACTGGTGAATTAAATATTACCTAGATTTGGAATTCCTGAAAAAATCTACAGTGATAACAGGGACGCACTTTGTAAACAATATTATCTTCCTGATGGCGAAGAACTTAAAAGCAAAAAAGGATCTCAGAAACCACTCTGCATATCATCCACAATCAGCAGGTTTGCTGGAAAGACACAATTGAATAATTAGGTCAAGAGAGACTGGGAAGAATTGGGTTTACTGTTTACCACTAGTAGTCCTAAACATGCATATTACTCTAACTAGCACAGGATTAACTCCATTTGAGATAATGTATAATGTATGACCATTTTTACAACCACAGTTAAAACTATTCACCGGACATGATGAAGAAAGAGAAGAAACCTTAGCAGGATACATGGTTAAAATGTTAACAAGTAGAGAGATCTAGTGTCTGTTCCAGGTGACCCTTTGGAGGAATCTCTAAAACCTGGAGACTGGATCCTCATCAAAGTGATAAAGAAAGATAACTGCTCCAGCCCAAGGTGGGAAGGTCCATATCAGGTACTGCTTACAGAAACCACAGCAGCTAAACTAATATATCCTGGATGCACTTATCACACTGTAAACTAGTAAGGCCACGACCTGCAGAAGTAGGGAAAGATTAGTTACCCACCACCGTTCTCTGAGGCATAAGTCTGACTACAAAGGGGAATTCTCTCAACAGGAGGGGGTTCGTCTCAACCTCAGTGAAGAAAACAACGGCTAAAACGAGAACATAGGGTGTGGCTAAAATAAGACAGGGATAGACAGACAGCAGCCGTGGCATCCATTTAAATTACCAGGATTTGTAGTTTAAAAGGAACCAGTTGTGTATTGTTAATCATTATTCTTATTATCGTATTCCTAATTCTATGGGATTAAGCACAGATTAATAAAAAACTAAAAGATAATGCACTACAATGAATCACACGGACACAGACTGACCACAGAGATAGGAGGTCCCTCAGGTCCAACAGACAACTTGTCAACCTATTTTTTTGTTGCAGGAATAGATGGGGTGGCTGACATTGACTTATGCTCAATTATTTTATGTAAAGACAACCAAAAAGCCCATGTGTATTCTGAAAAGTACGTATGTGAAATGTATGTTAATACAAGATTTCTGAAGAATCGCCTGTGTATCAGTTGGAATTTTGTTAGAATGTATACAGATTGACAAAATATCCAATCTAATTGTATTGAATGTGCTAAAGCCAGCAGTTAAGAAAATAGACAACTGCCCTCAGCGTTGGCTTATACGGGTAATTTATATATGTTTCATCCACAGGGGTACAGGTAAGAATGTGGGTACACTCATGTCACATAATTGTCAAGAATCCATCTATTGTCACTCAGGACGCAGGTAACTACTCAGCATCTTGGTTTCGGAACCAAACTTCCATGAGAGCAGACCTCTGGTGGCTGTGTGGGGATATGAAACTGAGGTCCGTCCTTCTGCCTAACTGGCAGCTGCACAATAGCCCAACTACTGATGCCTTTCCGTCTGTTCCCTGAGGGGGACTTTAAGGCCTTGGGTGAGAAGCTGCAATGTCTCAAGCATTTAACTGTGTCTGGAGGTTCATTTGACAACAGAGTGTACCTGGATAGCATTGGAATTCTGAGTCCCAGATGAATTTAAAGCTAGAAATCAAGTAACTACAGACTTTGAATCTTTTCTTTTCTGGTGGGCAACAATAAAAAAAAATGTTTATTGGATAAATTACATCTACAAGGCATTGCTGAACAATTAAAATGTTTGGAACTTTATCCTGTTCCTTTATTCCTAACAATACTTCCGCAGATGGCAGAATCACAAAGAGGGACTCGCATCACTCTCTTTTATCCACATGTGTACAAAAGGGTGGACGGCGAAGCTAAGCGCTCCACCCCAACTGAATGAAAAGCTGATTTGAA
Organism: Leuresthes tenuis; assembly: GCF_036924035.1. Lineage (NCBI taxonomy): Eukaryota > Metazoa > Chordata > Actinopteri > Atheriniformes > Atherinopsidae > Leuresthes > Leuresthes tenuis. Next base: position 27,468,803 of record NW_027325367.1, on the reverse strand, counting down.
GAGTTCATTCCACCAAGACTGAAAAGGAAATGTCACCCATGAAATCAACAATGCTTTTAGGGACTTCTATAAAACCTTATATTCATCACAAAATGAACCATCAGACAGTAACATAGATCAGTTTCATAGATCATAGACTATTCTACCGTCAACAACCTGGAAACCACAATAGTCTCTCTAGATGCAGAAAAAGTATTTGATCGAGTGAACTGGACATTTTTATTTGCAGCATTAAACAAATTCGGGTTTGGGTCACACTTCATCAACTGGATAAGGATATTATATAGCTCCCCAAATGCAAGTGTCAGGACTAATGATCAAACTTCTCCAAGCTTCAGTCTGCAGAGAGGTACAAGACAGGGTTGCCCACTTTCTCCCTCACTTTTTGCTATTTTCATCGAACCTTTAGCAGCTGCTATCAGACAAGATAGAAATATTAAAGGCATCCAACCCCAAAATATTGAGCATAAAATAAGTCTTTATGCTGATGATGTATTACTTTTCCTCCAGAACTCACAGACGTCTCTCACTCACACGATCACACTCATAAATAAATTCTCAGCACTTTCTGACTACTCTATCAATTGGTCTAAGACCACAGTTCTGCCCATTAACTGTACGGTCCAGAATATACCTGCGATCACTTTACAGTCAGGAAATATTAGATATTTAGGCATAAACATTTCCTCCAGGCTCTCAGAGCTAACAAAGCTAAATTATGTGCAATTATTAAAGACAGTAGAGGACGATCTCTCTCGTTGGAAGTCCTTACCTATATCACTTATGGGGAGAGTTACAACCATTAAAATGATGATACTACCAAAAGTTAACTATTTGTTCTCAATGATCCCCATAAAACCATCTGCTACTTGGTTTAAGTCACTAGATTCATGCATCTCCAAATTTCTGTGGAAAAACAAACCACCACGTATTCGTTTAAAAATGCTACAGAAAACCAAGGAAAGTGGTGGATTAGATTTACCTCATTTTCAGCACTATTCCTTAGCCAATAGGTTACAGTATATATCATAATGGTTTACACCTAGCCCAATAGATGAACCATGGATAAATATAAAACAAGCATTGTGTGATAATCTGGAAATCTCTTACCTACCTCTTATTAGTCAAAACGTAAAAAATCACAAATGTTTTAAAAGCATTAACATCAGCACCTCTCTGACAGCTTGGTGGGAATTTCTTAAAATAACAAAGTCTTCACTTGTCCCATGTAAGCTTACACCCATCTGGAACAATCCTGACATCCTGCAAAACAAAAAAATGCCAAACTTTATTCTGTGGAAGATCAAAGGAATCAAACATCTGGAACATATAATCCAAAATGGAAATTTTATTTCATTTGATGAGCTCATATCACAACATGAGATAGGCAGCAATAAATTCCTAGAATATCAACAACTTAAGTCTATAATAACAAAGAAATATATCCTCCACCAACCAGACTTACAACTCCCGATTAGGGTAGCAGAATTTCTAAGCAGCTGCACCCCAAAACTACTATCAAAAATATATAAATTATTGTCTAAGATAGATGACACAATGTCTCTACAATCCTCAAAATGGGAGGCAGAATTATCTATTAGTTCTAGTCATAGCTTCTGGCCACAAACATGTTTGAACACCTTTAGAATGACTCGAAATCCTAATTTACAGCTCATACAATACAAAATTCTTCATAGAACACACTATAAAGGACAAAGGATGTTCAGGATGGGTCTAACACACTCAAACTTCTGCTCACATTGCACAAATAACACACCTGATGATTATGCACACGCTTTGTGGTTTTGTGCGCCTGTCCAGAAGTTCTGGTTTGAAGTCTGTACGGATCTATCAACATGGCTAAAGTGTAGCATTCCTGCATGCCCCACACTGTGCATACTGGGTGACTTAGACAACATCAACATGGAAATGAACTCAGCACACATGGTCCTCACAGTGTTGTTAGCCCGATTTTTTCATTGGAAGCCCAAGAATAAGCTGGAGAAATTGTTTATTAAAAAAGTATTTATTAGTGGTCACAAGTAGAGTATATTGCAGCGCTGGACTCGGAGTGCCAGAGCTCCCGCAGGAAATCCGTCAGGCCGAGCCCCGTTATCCGGAAACATGTCATATTTCTTGTCAGAGTATAATTGGCCAATTTTGAGTGGCATGATCAGGCCAGCTGCTGTCCTTGTTGTGTTCTTTGGATGTGATAAACAATGTGTGTGTATGTGTGAGTGCTGTTTTAGGTGTCTAATGTACCAGACCTGTCTGCCCTAATAGAGATGTTTTGTCTGACCCAGTTGTTTATGTCATTCTAAGGTCTTGGACCATTTAAGGTCATCTGTTGTGCAGTATGAGCAGAGTGGAAAAGTAACAGCTAGGAACATAGATTATTTAGTAAAATACAGAAAATGAATTTATAATTTCTAAGAACAAAGCCAATTATAATAACTCCCCCTTTTGACATGATTTAATCATGTCATCTAAATGAGGTAGGAATGTTATATTCTGTATTGTGTGAAACCTGTTAGCGGCAGCCAACTTAGCAGGTCCCCAAACATCAAGTGGCCAACTACCTTGAGGTGCAGCACAACCAGACAGGAGATTCTTGTTATCCCCCTTTTGATATAACTTCATTATGTGAGCTGTTATGTGTAAGCTGTTCTTCTTTGCAATTATCAGCAGCAAGCAAGTTTTCATTGCATATGCATGTGTAAAATAATTGTAATGCATTAGCTAAACCTTTCTGTATCAGGAATGTTTATCATGATGCTGGGAACAGAACCTCTTTCCCAGAATAGTTCAACCTTCATTACTCAACTGATCATAACTCTGCAATGAGCACATTTCTTAAAAGCTATAAGTATCACGCCTGTACGTGTATGCAAGGAATAAATTAGTAAATGTTTCAATATGTCTTAAAATTAGTGTGTGTATGTGGCCCCAAACCCAATCTCTGTGTAGAATCTTAGTTCATTTTGGCCCAAAACTATATGTGGTTTAAGCAGTGGCAAGACCCTGCTCACCCATAAGTACCATTACAACACATAACAATAATTAACTAAGCTACAACAATTCATAAAATATTGAAACTCAAAAAGTGCTTAAGGCAATTAACATTACCATCAGGATCGTCCACTGTTCGCAGCGAATAGGAGCGAAAAACCCGATGGCTGATATCCGGGAAAATTCTCCTATGGCCCCATTCCCCCTTGGCGACCGACCACTTAATTACCTTTCAGTGCCTAAGGTCCCGCTCCGAACAGCCAATTCACACCAATGGCAGTGGACATATGTATGAATTCCTATGATTAGTAATTGGTCTACTTAAAATCATTAAACTAAAGAGGAACATCACAAAACACAAAACAATACAGTACAGACATTTAAACATGATGTGAATATGAAGATATGACCCTGTTGAGAACAGATGAGTAATGATAGATGTAGTGTAAAAAACTAACAATTTCTTTTGAGTGAAAATTTTATGATAACATTGTGCAGAGTGGTGTAGTGCAGCTCAGTCTCTTGTGGTCCAATCCTGTCACTGCTTGGTGTTTGGTTTTCCTTCTGGCTGAACCTCAGTTCAGCAGTCTGAGCTAACTAGGAAGGAGAGGTTACCAGCACTTCACTTCCACAAAGGGGTCTTTACCACCCGTTTTCCCTAACTAATCTTTTTCTTTGGGACAATTAAGGAGATAATTCAGATTATTTTGTTGACAGTGGTTGAAGGTTGTGTGGTTGTTCAACCATTATCTTGGCATGATGATCGTGCCTCCCAGAATTTCAGACTGACGTCTTGTCAGTCACTTGGCTGTGAGTCCTGTAGAGGTTCTGCTGCAGATGCAGTTAATTTAAGCTGTGGATGAATGTTAGCAGGAGAGAGAACTGAGCAGCACAACATGTCATTTTCACAATGTTTTATATTCAGGAATTGCCTTTTAACAGGTTCAATCCCAGTATTCATTGGTCGACAAATTAAGTTTTCATATGAACCCCAAACAAAAACAAATAAATAAACCGAAAAAAATAAAAAATAAATAAATGAAATGAAAAACAAAACAACTGGCCAGTTGATAGAAAACATGTTTTAGGACAGTACCTTTAGACTCACCAACCTGCTGTACAGCATTAATGTGAAATCCAGTACCATCAACCTTTTCTGTGGAAAAAACTTCAAACCATTTAGAGAACACAGCAAGACAAAGACAAAACACAAGACAACATAGAACAAAAGACAAAAGGAAAAATTTGAGAAGTGTTAGTAAACTATGATTAATTGTTGTATCTCCAGCCCCCCGATGAGACTTAGTCTCACCCTTATGTTAGTTCTGCTGAACTCTTCCACTGCAGTTTCTGCTCCTGTGTTGCTGCTGCAGGACAGAAATATTTGTGGTTAGAGTTCATTTTGGGAGCAGCACAGCATCAAGAAAGCAGCCATTTCTTCTCAATGAGTAACTGATTAACCTTTTTGGGATAAATATTGTCTGTCCTCTTAATTCAGCTCAGAGTGCTTTTGATAAAATTTCAGCACGATCTGCTTAATTCTCACTTGTTACTTTATACTAAATTCTATTTAATTCTTACCAGTGGCTGTGTTTCGTGATGCTGAGCCATCCACAGACAGTTCAGGATCAGCATTAAGTTTTTTCTGCTCCATTTGAATTAGAAACACTTCATGGGGTACCAACAGTGTGACATCAGAGTTTCTTATAACATCACATGATACAATAACATATTTCCATACAAATTAGAATCAAAGACAAAGGTTTATTCTATTTTTCTATTTGTCTCAATTCCTCATTTATTTATTTTTTAGATGAGCCATGTGGCCTTGTGCTGCTAACTTTTTCCTTAGCAGTGCCACAGCATCGTGCTTGTGTTCAGATCTTTGGTTGGTTATTGATCACTGTTATCTTGCATGCATGCTTTGACCTAAGGGCCCAGATTCTTGATATTATTTTGTAATATTTTTTTTTATTTATTTTTTCCTCATAACAGTTTTGGAATGTTAGCTAAATTGTTCAGGATCATTCTTGTTTTTTCTTGACATGAATTAGGCCTTTAATCGTGCAGTTCAAAGCTCTGTGCTTTACCTTACTTCGAGCAGCTCTGCCTCAGTTTATTATGTTTTACTTAATCTTTACTTCTTCCTTCCAGTATGTGTGGATGTATGTGGGTGTATGTGTACGTATAGATGTGCGTGTGTGTGTGTGTGTATGTGTGTCTATATGTGGCCTTGGGTTTCACTGCTTTGTTTTATTTTCTTCTATCATTTTCTTCTATGAAAAGTGTTATGAAAATAAAGTTTGATTGATTGATTCATTGATTGATTGCACCAGATTAAACAACTTGGGTCATTTCCCATGTAAATTCTCGAATGAACCAGAACACATGATTAAAACTGTTCTCACAGAACATTTTATTCATCCCATTCATATCTTTTTCGTTTGACCAACATGTCATGACTGAGCACAGATCGGATTGTACCTTGTATCTTGTTTCTCAATAAATTGTAATTGAAGTGGGTTGTTGCCATTTTCCAGAGATCTTTTAGTCACCTGGTGTGGAGTGGTGGGAAGAGAGGGTGTGTCCAGATTACTGTTGTAGTTCTTTGTAACTTGAGCTTTTAATGTCTGACTTTCACACAGGAGAGGTGTGAAAATTAGTTATTGTAACCTTTATTGTTTCTGCTACTGTGGTTCTACAGTCTAGTCTCCACAGTGGTGTTTTCCTTTGGTTTCATCGTCAGTGGTCCGTTCAGTCTCTGATAGAGTTTTAGTCCCCGTGGTCTAGTCTTTGTCAGCAGGTGAGGTTCCTAAGTCAGTCCGGACCTCAGTTAATGTTCTTTCGGTAGGATCTTGAGCCTGAGTACAGTGATCCTTGTGGATCCAGTTACTCAGTCTATTCTCAGTAAACCATACCTTTACACAATGTGTTGTAGCTTCTGCGTCCTGTCCATATAGGAGAGGACCAGTTAAGTTTGTTCACTTTCCTGGTCCTGTTCCTTGGTGAGTGTTTCTGTAACCTGCTGAGATATACTCATCACCGTGTTATTCAGTTGTTTCACATTCACACAAGTTTCCATACTGTAGTACAACAAGGGGTGAGCCTGTTGGTGCAGTTGTAAATGGACAGGGTGTTTCCTCCCTGGCATGACCTCATGTGAGACAACATGACAACATTCATGGTGGCATTTGGAGTAAATCTTAGGCTAACACAATACGTAGAGCTTCAGCCCAGGTTAACTGTGTGTCTGCACAGACTTCTGTTCGGCCTTTTTGATGGTTCTATTTGCTCTTTTCACTAGTCCTTGTAAAGCTGGGTGAGAGACTGCACCGAGCTTATGTGTAATCCCAAACAATTTTTCCACTTCTCCTAGTTCTTCATTGGAGAAGTGAGTACCATTATCTGATCTTATCACTTCTGGTACCCCAAATCTTGGAATAATTTCTCTTGTAAGCCATTTAATGACTTCTTTTCCTTTTTCGGTTTTAGTAGGTGTGGCTTCTACCCATCTAGAAAAGGGAGCTACACACACTAGAAGAAATAGTTTACCTTCAGTCCTGTTCGATGCTCCCATGTCAGTAAACTCAAATACTATCTGTTTCCAAGGGGCATCAGGTACTGGGAAACTACCTAGTCCTGCTTTGAGATTGAACAGCTTGCAAATTTCACAAGATTGCACAAAATATTTTATTGTGTCTTTTAGGTGGGGGTGCCACCAGTGTTGTGAAATGAGCGCTGTTACTTTTGAGCTAGCACAGTGAGCTCTACTGTGTGCTTCTTGACATAGCAAATTTAGTAGTCCAGTTGGAGCTACTATTTTGCCTTCATGATTCCAGCAGCATCCTGTGGAATCTTTTTTTTTCGTTCCATGCTTGCTTTTCAGATGGTGCCGCTGCTTCGTGAAGTTCTTTAATGTTTTCTAAACATAATTCTCGTTGTGATTTTTCCTCCAATGTTTTCTGAGACATCTGGTTAAAAGCAGTATACCCTGCTTTTGTTTTTGCTGCCTTATCTGCCGCATTGTTGCCTCTCGCTACTCTCCCATCTCCCTTTTGATGTCCTCTGCACTCGACTCTAGCAACTTGTTTTGGTTCAAGTATGGCATAATATAGTTCGAGTAATTGATTCAAGTGTTTAACCGGGGTGCCTGCTGAGGTCACAAAGCCTTTCCTTTTCCAGTGACACATGTCTGGTTTAGAGGCATGTCTTTAACTGTAAACACTGTTTTTATTTCACTAATTTATTCAATGTTTATTGTTAGATTAATTAATATTTATCTGCAGGGTTAGAATTTGCTAATAGTATTAATATAGTGTTCAGCTGTACAGCTCTCTGGTTGCTGTGGCTGTTTTTAAATGTGCCATGAAAACAAACCTTGACTTGACTTGTTATGACTCAGACTTACTGCAGCTGTCTTTAAATTTCTTTTAGAGTTTTCTTCTTCAAGAAACTCATTGGTGATATCTGACTCTCGTTGTGTCTTTTATTGCCGTGTTTTTGTTTATTTCCTAATAATCTAACTCACTTTAAACCTTTATATAAAGCACGTTGCTGCTCTGTTAAGATAACAGATCCATTGATTCATAGATCTGCTGCAGTTAAATAGTTAAATGGTTTAATGAGATCAATTATAAATACTGATGATAAATATTAACTCAGAATTGGTGAAAATAAGCAGAGGAGAAGTATTTAGATCAGCTAAATTTTAAGTCATGTTACTGTGATCTCTAACACAATAAAGGCTAACCTTTAATGCTTTAAGATGGTAAGAAACTGTCTGACACCTATCTGCCTGACCTTGCTGTTAAATCCCGATATTTTCTAATATGTCATATGGTCTGACTGTCCGGTCTCAGACCTGCTTCAGGTGGAAATCATAAAGTCTCAATTTGTAGAACATCTTTTGTTCAGGCAGTTTTTCAATTAAAGGATCAAAGATTTAAATGCTATGTTTGTTTGTCTGACTTTTTAAGAGAGCTGTTAAATCTTAATTCAACAACAAACTGGTTCTAATGTTTAGTTTTAAACAGTCTGTTCTTCCTGGATTTATTTTGGACATTGTATTGCTTCTTATCTCTTCACTGTAATACTTGCATTGAAAAGCGGTTTTCAGATTGTCCATTCAATGTGGTATTTCTCCCATTCAAATTTATTTAAAAATAAATTAATTATTGAATTGATGATAAATGCTCTAGTAAAAACTTCCATTATCATTGTAAATTTTTTCACTAAATAACTATATGTAACTCTGGTACTCTTTAAGTACAGGCCCATGATCAATCAGAATCTGTCCTCACTCTCAGGGCTGAATGGGGGAAGAAGGAAGCAGGGTTGGGATGAGATAATCTTAGGGTGAGAGCATTTATGACAAAGCTATCTAAATTTTTCTTTTCCAATTACACATGTCCACATGTACAGCCTAAGCTGTTTATGCTGAATCTGTATAAATGGTCATTTTTTTATTTTGCTAAATGGCATGCTTCTGTTATTGAGTGTGATGTTAGGAAGATGTGTCTTATCTGCTAGTGTAGTAGGATGTGTCCCTTGAAAAGATGACGTTGTGTCTGGCACGTGCTGCGGTAGAGGTGCAGAGGACTGCGTCTGAATAGAGAATTTAACTTCTCCAAAAAAAATACTGACAGTCTGCAAGAAATGTTACTGCTTTTTTTTCCGTCTTTTTCTGCCCTTGCTCTCTGCAATAAACCTGCCTCTTTTAGCTTTGCTGTTGCTTGATTCCTACTGCCTGTTGCTTGTTTTGAAAACATAGAGAAATCACTCAGTTGCGGTGGCGCACTTTCAAACCCTCCAAACATTCCTTTCCCTTGCATTTCTCTCGTCCAATTTACAAATCTATCTGTCTCTCTTTTTTCGTCTTCTCTTGGAACTTTTTTCTGCCATCTCGTCAACGTGTCAAATAATACCGACCCCAATGAGCCGGGTTTACATGTTTTCCACTTATCCAATGTCCACTTAGCACAGACATTACTCACGCCGCCAATTGCCGACTAACAGACCCCCGCCCATTGGCATCTACTTCCTATTCAGTTTAGAAGACAGGATGAATTTTGTGTCTTTTATTTAGCCAAATTGTACTAAACTAGGACACATATGACTCTCCCTATGTGAGACTATGTGTTTATACTTTACATGTGACCACCTAGTAAACCTGTAGACACAAATTTTGTGCTTTTGATTTAGTGATCGGAGGACATTCTAATTCAGACAATTTAGTTTAGAATGACCAATGTGCAGAAATTTCACATATCCTGATACAAGAGGTTTTCTGCTCACCTTGTTATTTAGGCACCTTGAATTGTCTGAAGAAGGGTCCCCTCCAACCAGCTCCGGAAGTCCTCGATCGGACTTGTGAAGTTGTATTCACACTTGTCAGAGTATAATTGGCCAGTTTTGAGTGGCATGATCAGGCCAGCTTCTGTCCTTGTTGTGTTCTTTGGATATGATAAACAATGTGTGTGTATGAGTGACTGCTGTTTTAGGTGTCTAATGTACCAGACCTATCTGCCCTAATAGAGATGTTTTGTCTGACCCAGTTGTTTATGTCATTCTAAGGTCTTGGACCATTTAAGATAATCTGTTGTGCAGTATGAGCAGAGTGGAAAAGTACCAGCTAGGAACATAGGTTATTTAGTAAAATACAGAATATGAATTTATAATGTCTAAGAACAAAGCCAATTATAACAGTGTTATGTATCGCAAAGAAAACTATTCTCATGAACTGGAAAGCGAAGAACAATCTTTGTATTAACCAGTTTAGAAATGTTCTTTTAGATTATATTAGCATGGAAACAATGTGTGCCTCCTCAAAACATCAATTGAATTGAATTTCATTCTCTCTGGTCCCCGCTGATTAGGTTTATCACATAGTGGTGGTGGGTTGCTGTCCCGTCACTCTGGGCGGTTGGATGTGTTCTGTGGGGGGGATGTGTGGCTTCGGGCGTCTGGTGGTCTCTCGGGTCGTGAGGACCGGGTTGGTCTGGGGGGGCTGGGTTGCCCTGGACATGCCACAGTATGGGTGGGTTGGTGCAGGTACTGGTGCCAGGCTTGTTGCTCTGGGACCTCCAGGGTGTCCGCAGGTAGTTGTTATCTTTAGGCTGTTAGGGCGTGCGGTGGGGGGGGTGCTTTTCCCCTGTTGGGGGGGGCCTGGGTGATGGTGGGTCTCAGGCCCAGGCTGCTGCGTCCGGTGTGGCCGGGTGGTTTGTTTGTTGTTGTTTGTTTGTTTGTTTGTAGAGGTCCTCCGGGGTGGGGTGGGGTTGGGTTGAGTGGGGTGGGGTGGGGTGGGTACCTTCCGGGGGTACAGTAGCTCCCGGAATATGCTCGCTGCAGGCCCCGAGCCTGGTGGACATCAGGCCCTCCTGCCCTGTGTTGGGTCCCAGGTAGCGGGGGTGCCTATTGCAGCCAGTCCCTGGCTGCCTTCTCCGGGGGAGAGTAGCTGCCCCGGTGTATATCCCCATACCCCTCTCTCTTTTGGCTCCTGTACACAGCACATACTCACACATGAAGGGTTTTGGGGGCGTGTGTGTTCTGTGGGGTGTAGTGGATGGGGCCACGTAGGTGGTCCCCTTGGCTTCACTCTGCAGTTCCCCGCCCCTGTTTTAATTACACCTTAGACATCACTACTTATCACACACACACACACATTAGGTCTTGGCGGGTGGTTGCAGTGAATGGCATCTGGTTGGCGGGGCTCTTTGGGTATGTAGGCTGCCCAGAGGGCTGCGCTCCCAGTTCTACAAGGTTGGCTGCCCCTCAATTTTAATCGCTCACTATTAGAAAATATTGAAGAGCCAGAAGGGTGAGGGGAGGGGTCTTCTCACACCCCTGCTTCCTGGTTTCTGGTCGGGCAGGAGTGGCCAGGAGGAATTAATTATTCTGCTGGTTCAGGGTCTGTGGTGGCTGGGGGGCTGCTGGCCCCCTGGTGTGCCCGCTGCGCTACACCCCAGCGGAGTCAAGGGAGGGAGGACGTGTGGTGATGATTGGGCCTGGGTCTGGGACTTGCTGTCGCCTGGCCTGCCTGTGCTTCTCCCAATGGGGGGGTGGCGTTGCTGCTCCCCACTGCTCGCGACTTCACCCACCTGTGGGCACGCCTTGACTCCATGGGCACTTGGCCAGGGGCGCTGGGGCAGGCACTGACCCACTGCGTGGCTGTCTGGGGCGCTTGGCCCTCCCGGGTATTGGGTGGGGCCTCTGCCGGGGGGTTTTGGGGCGCTCGGGCTCCTGGGGTCCAGGTCCGGTGCACGGACCATGTCTGGGCGGCTGGGTCCTGGTGGGGTCGGTGGGCTGTTGCCCCTGGCTCCCGGGGGGCCTCTGCCCTATGCTTATGGGGGCTCTGTCCGGGGGCTTCCTCTGCTGTCTACTGGGTGGATGCGTGGTTGTCGCTGCGGTGGGCATCCTGGGTTCTGTGCTCCGTGGGGGCTGCTGGTGGCCTGGGTCTTGTGGCCCTCTCTGCCTGCTTCTGATTGCTTGGGGGGGCTGTAGATTGTGGCCGTGTACACTTATACACTCTAACTAACACATAACTAAGCACGGTTAATGTAGGTCCTGTGCCATGGGTGTTGCATGTTCTCACACACACACACAACACACATTAGTCCAGTAGCAGTTCATGCATTACCATGTCGCCTCAGGTCATCTATATGCGATTGCCACTACTTGTGCTTGTTTTTGTTCGTTTGTGTGTTTGTTTGTTTTTTTCTCTGCTTGTCTGCTTTCAGGTGCTCCTGGTGGCGCTAAGGCTGGATTCGCAACAGAGACCATGGATTATTGTCTGTTTTGTTTTTTTACAGGTGTAGTAGCTGGTTGTCTGGTTTTTGTTTCTATTTTTGTTCTGTTTCCTCTTCTTTCCTCTTCTTGTTTCCTTGTCCCCCCTTCCGGTTCAGTTCTATTACATGTTATATATTGTAAACAGAAATAAATAAATGGGCATCAAGGGGAGCTTTACATTTGTAAAAATTCCCTTGGCAAAGGAAATCTGTTTGGCATAAAAGGTATTCACAATTCTGCTGCCATAATGCTGAACAGAACAAGGGAAAAAAAGTGAAGGAATTCATTTTACAGCAAAATCCTGAATCGTGCATAACTCCTCATAAGGAGTGTATTGCTCAAACATAAGTGTGGTTCTTTCTCATATAAGGTAATATAAAGAAGTTTATACTTAAAACCAGCGTAGACATGGATAAATAAGAAGGACAACGCAGTTTTAACTTGGTTTGAGTGAAGGAATTAATTTTATAGCAAAATCCTGAATCGTGCATAACTCCTCATAAGGAGTGTATTGCTGAAACATAAGTGTGGTTCTTTCTCATATAAGGTAATATAAATAAGTTTATACTTGAAACCAGCTTAGACATGGATAAATAAGAAGGACAAAGCAGTTTTAACTTGGTTTGAGTGAAGGAATTCATTTTACAGCAAAATCCTGAATCGTGCATAACTCCTCATAAGGAGTGCATTGCTCAAACATAAGTGTTGTTGTTTCTCATACAAGGTTATAAAAAGAAGTTTATGTTTGAAACCAACTTAAACTTGGACAAATATGAAGGACAAAGCAGTTTTAACTTGGTTTGAGTGAAGCAATTAATTTTATGGCAATATCTAAAATCTTGACTATCTCCTTAAAGTAAAGCCAATTCCAGAAGAACAAGTGTGGTTCTTTCTCATATAAGGTAATATAAAGAAGTTTATACTTGAAACCAGCTTAGACATGGATAAATAAGAAGGACAAAGCAGTTTTAACTTGGTTTAAGTGAAGGAATTCATTTTACAGCAAAATCCTGAATCGTGCATAACTCCTCATGAGTGTATTGCTCAAACATAAGTGTTGTCCTTTGTCATACAAGGTTATAAAAAGAAGTTTATGTTTGAAACCAGCATAAAGGGACAAATATGAAGGACAAAGCAGTTTTAACTTGGTTTAAGTGAAGGAATTCTTAGTTAGCAGTTCCTTGATGAGGGATATTTCAGACATCAAAATCCACCCCATCAGTATCAGTGATCACGCTCCAGTTTCTATCACACTGAAGAATAAAAGAGTTATACCACCAGGAATTCGAGATTCCTGCTGGTGGCCTGGGTCTTGTGGAAAAGCAGTCATGAGAGGCAAAATAATCTCTTTTTCATCAAATAAGAAAAAGAGGGAAAGTTCAAGGATATCAGATTTAGAACTCAGGATCAAATCATTAGAAGTTGTCTACAGGCCTGGGTCTTGTGGCCCTCTCTGTCTGCTTCTGATTGCTGGGGGGGGGGGCTGTGGATTGTGGCCCTGTACACTTATACACTCATAACTAACCACGGTTACCATGTAGATCCTGTGCCATGGGTGTTGCATGTTCTCACACACACACACACACACATTTATTAGCCCAGTTGCATGCTCGCTAAGCAGTTGATGTATTATCATGTCGTCTCAGGTCATCTATATCCACAGCTGTGTTGTATGCGATTGCCGCTTCTTGTGCTTGTTTGTTTGTGTGTTTGTTTTTTCTTTGCTTGTCTGCTTTCAGGTGCTCCTGGTGGCGCTAAGGCTGGATTCCCCTCAGAGGCCATGGATTGTTGTCTGTTTTGTTTTTTACAGGTGTAGCAGCTGGTTGTCTGGTTTTTGTTTCTATTTTTGTTCTGTTTCCTCTTCTTTCCTCTTCTTCTTTCCTTGTCCCCCGGTCCGGTTCAGTTCTATTACATGTTATATATTGTAAACAAAATAAATAAATGGGCATCAAGGGGAGCTTTACATTTATAAAACTTCCCTTGGCAAAGCAAATCTGTTTGGCATCAAAGGTATTCAGACTACAATTCTGCTGCCATAATGCTGAACAGGACAAGGGGGAAAAAAAAAAAAAAAAAAAAAGAAGTTGTCTACAGTACCTCAAAAGAGGAACACACACTGAATGAACTAAGAAAAGCTTAATTGAATTAAACAAAATTATTAACAAACAAACACAGTTTCTGATACAAAGACTTCGTGTGGAGAACTTTGAGCATGGCAATAAATCTGGAAGGTTCCTAGCTAACCAACTAAAGACAAATAAAGAGAAAACAACAATCACTTCTGTTAAAGACTGAAAAGGAAATGTCACCCATGAAATCAACAATGCTTTTAGGGACTTCTATAAAACCTTATATTCATCACAAAATGATCCATCAGACAGTAACATAGATCATAGACTATTCTATCATCAACAACCTGGAAACCACAATAGTCTCTCTAGATGCAGAAAAAGCATTTGATCGAGTGAACTGGAAATTTTTATTTGCAGCATTAAACAAATTCGGGTTTGGGTCACACTTCATCAACTGGATAAGGATATTATATAGCTCCCCAAATGCAAGTGTCAGGACTAATGATCAAACTTCTCCAAGCTTCAGTCTGCAGAGAGGTACAAGACAGGGTTGCCCACTTTCTCCCTCACTTTTTGCTATTTTCATCGAACCTTTAGCAGCTGCTATCAGACAAGATAGAAATATTAAAGGCATCCAACCCCAAAATATTGAGCATAAAATAAGTCTTTATGCTGATGATGTATTACTTTTCCTCCAGAACTCACAGACGTCTCTCACTCACACGATCACACTCATAAATAAATACTCAGCACTTTCTGACTACTCTATCAATTGGTCTAAGACCACAGTTCTGCCCATTAACTGTAGGGTCCAGAATATACCTGCGATCACTTTACAGTCAGGAAATATTAGATATTTAGGCATAAACATTTCCTCCAGGCTCTCAGAGCTAACAAAGCTAAATTATGTGCAATTATTAAAGACAGTAGAGGACGATCTCTCTCGTTGGAAGTCCTTACCTATATCACTTATGGGGAGAGTTACAACCATTAAAATGATGATACTATCAAAAGTTAACTATTTGTTCTCAATGATCCCCATAAAACGATCTGCTACTTGGTTTAAGTCACTAGATTCATGCATCTCCAAATTTCTGTGGAAAAACAAACCACCACGTATTATTTTAAAAACGCTACAGAAAACCAAGGAAAGTGGTGGATTAGATTTACCTCATTTTCAGCACTATTCCTTAGCCAATAGGTTACAGTATATATAAAACATAGTTTGCACCTAGCCCAATAGATGCACCATTGATATATATAGAACAAGCATTGTGGGATAATCTGGAAATCTCTGACCTGCCACTTATTAGTCAAAACGTAAAAAAATCACAAATGTTTTAAAAGCATTAACATCAGCACTTCTCTGACAGCCTGGTGGGAATTTCTTAAAATAACAAAGTCTTCACATGTCCCGTGTAAGCTTACACCCATCTGGAACAATCCTGACATCCTGCAAAACAAAAAAATGCTAAACTTTACTCTGTGGAAGATCAAAGAAATCAAACATCTGGAACATATAATCCAAAATGGAAATTTTATTTCATTTGATGAGCTCATATCACAACATGAGATAGGCAGCAATAATTTCCTAGAATATCAACAACTTAAGTCTATAATAACAAAGAAATATATCTTCCACCAACCAGACTTACAACTCCCGATTAGGGTAGCAGAGTTTCTAAGCATCTGCATCCCAAAACTACTATCAAAAATATATAAATTATTATCTAAGATAGATGACACAATGTCTCTACCATCCTCATGAGATTTATATATTAGTTCTAGTCATAGCTTCTGGCCACAAACATGTTTGAACACCTTTAGAATGACTCGAAATCCTAATTTACAGCTCATACAATACAAAATTCTTCATAGAACACACTATACAGGACAAAGGATGTTCAGGATGGGTCTAACACACTCAAACATCTGCTCACATTGCACAGATAACACACCTGATGATTATGCACACGCTTTGTGGTTTTGTGCGCCTGTCCAGAAGTTCTGGTTTGAAGTCTGTACGGACCTTTCAACATGGCTAAAGTGTAGCATTCCTGCATGCCCCACACTGTGCATACTGGGTGACTTAGACAACATCAACATGGAAATGAACTCAGCACACATGGTCCTCACAGTGTTGTTTGCCCGATTTTTTCATTGGAAGCCCAAGAATAAGCTGGAGAAATCGTTTATTAAAAAAGTATTTATTAGTGGTCACAAGTAGAGTATATTGCAGCGCTGGACTCGGAGTGCCAGAGCTCCCGCAGGAAATCCGTCAGGCCGAGCCCCGTTATCCGGAAACATGTCATATTTCTTGTCAGAGTATAATTGGCCAGTTTTGAGATGCATGATCAGGCCAGCTGCTGTCCTTGTTGTGTTCTTTGGATGTGATAAACAATGTGTGTGTATGTGTGAGTGCTGTTTTAGGTGTCTAATGTACCAGACCTATCTGCCCTAATAGAGATGTTTTGTCTGACCCAGTTGTTTATGTCATTCTAAGGTCTTGGACCATTTAAGGTCATCTGTTGTGCAGTATGAGCAGAGTGGAAAAGTACCAGCTAGGAACATAGGTTATTTAGTAAAATACAGAAAATGAATTTATAATTTCTAAGAACAAAGCCAATTATAACAACTCCCCCTTTTGACATGATTTAATCATGTCAACTAAATGAGGTAGGAATGTTATATTCTGTATTGTGTCACACCTGTTAGCGGCAGCCAACTTAGCAGGTCCCCAAACTGCAAGTGGCCAACTACCTTGAGGTGCAGCACAACCAGACAGGAGATTCTTGTTATCCCCCTTTTGATATAACTTCATTATGTGAGCTGTTATGTGTAAGCTGTTCTTCTTTGCAATTATCAGCAGCAAGCAAGTTTTCATTGCATATGCATGTGTAAAATAATTGTAATACGTTAGCTAAACCTTTCTGTATCAGGAGTGTTTATCATGATGCTGGGAACAGAACCTCTTTCCCAGAATAGTTCAACCTTCATTACTCAACTGATCATAACTCTGCAATGAGCACATTTCTTAAAAGCTATAAGCATCACGCCTGTACGTGTATGCAAGGAATAAATTAATAAATGTTTCAATATGTCTTAAAATTAGTGTGTGTATGTGGCCCCAAACCCAATCTCTGTGTAGAATCTTAGTTCATTTTGGCCCAAAACTATATGTGGTTTAAGCAGTGGCAAGACCCTGCTCACCCATAAGTACCATTACAACACATAACAATAATTAACTAAGCTACAACAATTCATAAAATATTGAAACTCAAAAAGTGCTTAAGGCAATTAACATTACCATCAGGATCGTCCACTGTTCGCAGCGAATAGGAGCGAAAAACCCGATGGCTGATATCCGGGAAAATTCTCCTATGGCCCCATTCCCCCTTGGCGACCGACCACTTAATTACCTTTCAGTGCCTAAGGTCCCGCTCCGAACAGCCGATTCACACCAATGGCAATGGACATATGTATGAATTCCTATGATTAGTAATTGGTCTACTTAAAATCATTAAACTAAAGAGGAACATCACAAAACACAAAACAATACAGTACAGACATTTAAACATGACTTGAATATGAAGATATGACCCTGTTGAGAACAGATGAGTCATGATAGATGTAGTGTAAAAACTAACAATTTCTTTTGAGTGAAAATTTTATGATAACATTGTGCAGAGTGGTGTAGTGCAGCTCAGTCTCTTGTGGTCCAATCCTGTCACTGCTTGGTGTTTGGTTGTCCTTCTGGCTGAACCTCAGTTCAGCAGTCTGAGCTAACTAGGAAGGAGAGGTTACCAGCACTTCACTTCCACAAAGGGGTCTTTACCACCCGTTTTCTCTAACTAATCTTTTTCTTTGGGACAATTAAGGAGATAATTCAGATTATTTTGTTGACAGTGGTTGAAGGTTGTATGGTTGTTCAACCATTATCTTGGCATGATGATCGTGCCTCCCAGAATTTCAGACTGACGTCTTGTCAGTCACTTGGCTGTGAGTCCTTTAGAGGTTCTGCTGCAGATGCAGTTAATTTAAGCTGTGGATGAATGTTAGCAGGAGAGAGAACTGAGCAGCACAACATGTCATTTTCACAATGTTTTATATTCAGGAATTGTCTTTTAACAGGTTAAATCCCAGTATTCATTGGTCGACAAAATAAGTTTTCATATGAACCCCAAACAAAAACAAATAAATAAACCGAAAAAAAAAAAAATAAATAAATGAAATGAAAAACAAAACAACTGGCCAGTTGATAGAAACCATGTTTTAGGACAGTACCTTAGACTCACCAACCTGCTGTACAGCATTAATGTGAAATCCAGTACCATCAACCTTTTCTGTGGAAAAAACTTCAAACTGTTAGCCCGGTTTTTTCATTGGAAGCCCAAGAACAAGCTGGAGTAATCGTTTATTAAAAAAGTATTTATTAGTGGTCACAAGTAGAGTATATTGCAGCGCTGGACTCGGAGTGCCAGAGCTCCCGCAGGAAATCCGTCAGGCCGAGCCCCGTTATCCGGAAACATGTCATATTTATATTCAGCTTTATCTCACAGAAGTTGTTTTCACACTTGTCAGAGTATAATTGGCCAGTTTTGGGTGACATGCTCATGCCAGCTGCTGTCCTTGTTGTGTTCTTTGGATGTGATAAACAATGTGTGTGTGTGTGAGTGCTGTTTTAGGCGTGGATCTAATGTACCAGACCTATCTGCCCTAATAGAGATGTTTTGTCTGACCCAGTTGTTTATGTCCTTCTAAGGTCTTGGACCATTTAAGGTCATCTGTTGTGCAGTATGAGCAGAGTGGAAAAGTACCAGCTAGGAACATAGGTTATTTAGGAAAATACAGAATATGAATTTATAATGTCTAAGATCAAAGCCAATTATAACAACTCCCCCTTTTGACATGATTTAATCATGTCAACTAAATGAGGTAGGACCGTTATATTCTGTATTGTGTAACACCTGTTAGCGGCAGCCAACTTAGCAGGTCCCCAAACTGCAAGTGGCCAACTACCTTGAGGTCCAGCACAACCAGACAGGAGATTCTTGTTATCCCCCTTTTGATATAACTTCATTATGTGAGCTGTTATGTGTAAGCTGTTCTTCTTTGCGATTATCAGCAGCAAGCAAGTTTTCTTTGCATATGCATGTGTAAAACAATTGTAATGCGTTAGCTAAACCTTTCTGTATCAGGAGTGTTTATCATGATGCTGGGAACAGAACCTCTTTCCCAGAATAGTTCAACCTTCATTACTCAACTGATCATAACTCTGCAATGAGCACATTTCATAAAAGCTATAAGTATCACGCCTGTACGTGTATGCAAGGAATAAATCAATAAATGTTTCAATATGTCTTAAAATTAGTGTGTGTATGTGGCCCCGAACCCAATCTCTGTGTAGAATCTTAGTTCATTTTGGTCCAAAACTATATGTGGTTTAAGCAGTGGCAAGACCCTGCTCACCCATAAGTACCATTACAACACATAACAATAATTAACTAAGCTACAACAATTCATAAAATATTGAAACTCAAAAAGTGCTTAAGGCAATTAACATCACCATCAGGATCGTCCACTGTTCGCAGCGAATAGGAGCGAAAAACCCGATGGCTGATATCTGGGAAAATTCTCCTATGGCCCCATTCCCCCTTGGCGACCGACCACTTAATTACCTTTCAGTGCCTAAGGTCCCGCTCCGAACAGCCGATTCACACCAATGGCAATGGACATATTTATGATTGGCTATGATTAGTAATTGGTCTACTTAAAATCATTAAAGTACATAGGAACATCACAAAACACAACACACAAAACAATACAGTACAGACATTTAAACATGATGTGAATATGAAGATATGACCCTGTTGAGAACAGATGAGTAATGATAGTGTAAAAACTGACATTTTCTTTTGAGTGAAAATTTTATGATAACATTGTGCCGAGTGGTGAAGTGCAGCTCAGTCTCTTCTGGTCCAATCCTGTCACTGCTTGGTGTTTGGTTGTCCTTCTGGCTGAACCTCAGTTCAGCAGTCCGAGCTAACTAGGAAGGAGAGGTTACCAGCACTTCACTTCCACAAAGGGGTCTTTACCACCCGTTTTCCCTAACTAATCTTTTTCTTTGGGACAATTCAGGAGAGCATTCAGATTATTTTGTTGACAGTGGTTGAAGATTGTGTGGTTGTTCAACCATTATCTTGGCATGATGATCATGCCTCCCAGAATTTCAGACTGACGTCTTGTCAGTCACTTGGCTGTGAGTCCTGTAGAGGTTCTGCTGCCGATGCAGTTAATTTAAGCTGTGGATGAATGTTAGCAGGAGAGAACCGAGCAGCACAACATTTCATTTTCACAATGTTCTATATTCAGGAATTCCCTTTTAACAGATTCAATCCCAGTATTCATTGGTCGACCAATTAAGTTTTCATATGAACCCCAAACAAAAACAAATAAATAAACCGAAAAAAAAAAAAATAAATAAATAAAATAAAAATAAATGAAATGAAAAACAAAACAACTGGCCAGTTGATAGAAACCATGTTTTAGGACAGTACCGTAATACTCACCAACCTGCTGTACAGCATTAATGAGAAATCCAGTACCATCAACCTTTTCTGTGGAAAAACTTGAAACCATTTAGAGAAAACAGCAAGACAAAGACAAAAGAAGACAACATAGAACAAAAGACAAAAGGAAGACAACGACTCACAGAATTTTGGGAAAAACTTGAGAAGTGTTAGTAAACTATGATTAATTGTTGTATCTCCACCCCCCCGATGAGACTTAGTCTCCTCCGTATGTTAGTTCTGCTGAACTCTTCCATTGCAGTTTCTGCTCCTGTGTTGTTGCTGCAGGACAGAAATGTTTGTGGTTAGAGTTCATTTTGGGAGCAGCACAGCATCAAGAAAGCAGCCATTTCTTCTCAATGAGTAACTGATTAACCTTTTTGGGATAAATAGTGTCTGTCCTCTTAATTCAACTCAGAGTGTTTTTGATAAAATTTCAGCACGATCTGCTTAATTGTCACTTGTTACTTAATACTAAATTCTATTTAATTCTTACCAGTGGCTGTGTTTCGTGATGCTGAGCCATCCACAGACAGTTCAGGATCAGCATTAATTTTTAATTTTTAATTTTTTTTTCATTTGAATTAGAAACACTTCATGTGGTACCAACAGTGTGACATCAGAGTTTCTTATAACATCACATGATACAATAACATATTTCCATACAAATTAGAATCAAAGACAAAGGTTTATTCTATTTTTCTATTTGTCTTAATTCCTCATTTATTTATTTTTTAGATGAGCCTTGTGGCCTTGTGCTGCTAACTTTTTCCTTAGCAGTGCCACAGCATCGCACTTGTGTTGTCAGACATCAGATCTTTGGTTGGTTATTGATCACTGTTATCTTGCATGCATGCTTTGACCTAAGGGCCCAGATTCTTGATATTATTTTGTAATATTTTTCTTTGCTCGTAGCAGTTTTGGAATGTTAGCTAAATTGTTCAGGATCCTTCTTTTTTTTTTTCTTGACATGAATTAGACCTTTAATCGTGCAGTTCAAAGCTCTGTGCTTTACCTTACTTTGAGCAGCTCTGCCTCAGTTTATTATGTTTTACTTAATCTTTACTTCTTTCTTCCAGTATGTGTGGATGTATGTGGATGTATGTGTACGTATAGATGTGCGTGTGTGTGTGTGTCTGTATGTGGCCTTGGATTTCACTGTTTTGTTTTATTTTCTTCTATCTTGTGAAGCACTTTGTGCCACATTTTCTTGTATGTAAAGTGTTATAAAAATAAAGTTTGATTGATTGATTGATTCATTGATTGATTGCACCAGATTAAACAAGTTGGGTCATCTCCCGTGTAATTTCTCGAATGGACCAGAACACATGATTAAAACTGTTCTCACAGAACATTTTATTCATCCCATTCATATCCTTTTCTTTCGACCAACATGTCATGACTGAGCACAGATTGGATTGTACATATTGTTTCTCAATAAATTGCAATTGAAGTGGATTGTTGCCATTTTTCAGAGATCTTTTAGTCACCTGGTGTGGAGTGGTGGGAAGAGAGGGTGTGTCCAGATTATTGTTGTAGCTCTTTGTCACTTGAGCTTTTAATGTCTGACTTTCACACAGGAGAGGTGTGAAAATTAGTTATTGTAACCCTTATTGTTTCTGCTACTGTGGTTCTACAGTCTAGTCTCCACAGTAGTGTTTTCCTTTGGTTTCATAGTCAGTGGTCCGTTCAGTCTCTGATAGAGTTTTAGTCCCCGTGGTCTAGTCTTTGTCAGTAGGTGAGGTTCCTAAGTCAGTCCGGACCTCAGTTAATGTTCTTTCGGCAGGATCTTGAGCCTGAGTACAGTGATCCTTGTGGATCCAGTTACTCAGTCTATTCTCAGTCAACCATACCTTTACACAATGTGTTGTAGCTTCTGCGTCCTGTCCATATAGGAGAGGACCAGTTAAGTTTGTTCACTTTCCTGGTCCTGTTCCTTGGTGAGTATTTATGTAACCTGTTGAGATATCCTCATCACCGTGTTATTCTGTTGTTTCACATTCATTTTCACATTCACACAAGTTTCCATACTGTAGTACAACAAGGGGTGAGCCTGTTGGTGCAGTTGTAAATGGACAGGGTGTTTCCTCCCTGTCATGACCTCATGTGGGACAACATGACAACATTCATGGTGGCATTTGGAGTAAATCTTAGGCTAACACAATACGTAGAGCTTCAGCCCAGGTTAACTGTGTGTCTGCACAGACTTCTGTTCGGCCTTTATGATGGTTCTATTTGCTCTTTTCACTAGTCCTTGTAAAGCTGGGTGAGAGACTGCACCGAGCTTATGTGTAATTCCAAACATTTTTTCTACTTCTCTTAGTTCTTCATTAGAAAAGTGAGTGAGTACCATTGTCTGATCTTATCACTTCTGGTACCCCAAATCTTGGAATAATTTCTCTTGTAAGCCATTTAATGACTTCTTTTCCTTTTTCGGTTTTAGTAGGTGTGGCTTCTACCCATCTAAAAAAGGGATCCACACCCACTAGAAGATATCGTTTACCTTCAGTCCTGTTTGCTGCTCCCATGTCAGTACAATCAATTACTATCTGCTTCCAAGGGGCATCAGGTACTGGGAAACTTGTCTAGTCCTGCTTTGAGATTGAACAGCTTGCAAATTTCACAAGATTGCACAAGATATTTTATTGTGTCTTTTAGGTGTGGATGCCACCAGTGTTGTGAAATTAGCGCTGTTACTTTTGAGCTAGCACAGTGTGCTCTACTGTGTGCTTCTTGACATAGCAAATTTAGTAGTCCAGTTGGAGCTACTATTTTGCCTTCATGATTCCTCCAGAGTCTTGTGGAATCCTTTTTTATTTATTTTTTCCGTTCCATGCTTGTTTTTCAGATGGTGCCGCTGCTTCGTGAAGTTCTTTAATGTTTTCTAAACATAATTCTCGTCGTGATTTTACCTCCAATGTTTTCTGAGACCTCTGGTTAAATGCAGTATATCTTGCTTTTGTTTTTGCTGCCTTATCGGCCGCATTGTTGCCTCTCGCTACTCTCCCATCTCCCTTTTGATGTCCTCTGCACTTGACTATAGCAACTTGTTTTGGTTCAAGTATGGCATAATATAGTTCGAGTAATTGATTCAAGTGTTTAACCGGGGTGCCTGCTGAGGTCACAAAGCCTTTCCTTTTCCAGTGACACATGTCTGGTTTAGAGGCATGTCTTTAACTGTAAACACTGTTTTTATTTCACTAATTTATTCAATGTTTATTGTTAGATTAATTCATATTTATCTGCAGGGTTAGAATTTGCTAATAGTATTAATATAGTGTTCAGCTGACTTGACTTGACTTGTTATGACTCAGACTTACTGCAGCTTTCTTTAAATTTCTTTTAGAGGTTTCTTCTTCAAGAAACTCATTGGTGATATCTGACTCTCGTTGTGCCTTTTATTGCCGTGTTTTTGTTAATTTCCTAATAATCTAACTCACTTTAAACCTTTATATAAAGCACGTTGCTGCTCTGTTAAGATAACAGATCCATTGATTCATAGATCTGCTGCAGTTAAATAGTTAAATGGTTTAATGAGATCAATTATAAATACTGATGATAAATATTAACTCAGAATTGGTGAAAATAAGCAGAGGAGAAGTATTTAGATCAACTAAATTTTAAGTCATGTTACTGTGATCTCTAACACAATAAAGGCTAACCTTTAATGCTTTAAGATGGTAAGAAACTGTCTGACACCTATCTGCCTGACCTTGCTGTTAAATCCCGATATTTTCTAATATGTCATATGGTCTGACTGTCCGGTCTCAGACCTGCTTCAGGTGGAAATCATAAAGTCTCAATTTGTAGAACATCTTTTGTTCACGCAGTTTTTCAATTAAAGGATCAAAGATTTAAATGCTATGTTTGTTTGACTGACTTTTTAAGAGAGCTGTTAAATCTTAATTCAACAACAAACTGGTTCTAATGTTTAGTTTTAAACAGTCTGTTCTTCCTGGATTTATTTTGGACATTGTATTGCTTCTTATCTCTTCACTGTAATACTTGCATTGAAAAGCGGTTTTCAGATTGTCCATTCAATGTGGTATTTCTCCCATTCAAATTTATTTGAAAATAAATTAATTATTGAATTGATGATAAATGCTCTAGTAAAAACTTCCATTATCATTGTAAATTTTTTGACTAAATAACTATATGTAACTCTGGTACTCTTTAAGTACAGGCCCATGATCAATCAGAATCTGTCCTCACTCTCAGGGCTGAATGGGGGAAGAAGGAAGCAGGGTTGGGATGAGATAATCTTAGGGTGAGAGCATTTATGACAAAGCTAAGGATATCTAACCTTTTCTTTTCCAATTACACATGTCCACATGTACAGCCTAAGCTGTTTATGCTGAATCTGTATAAATGGTCATTTTTTTATTTTGCTAAATGGCATGCTTCTGTTATTGAGTGTGATGTTAGGAAGATGTGTCTTATCTGCTAGTGTAGTAGGATGTGTCCCTGGAAAAGATGACGTTGTGTCTGGCACGTGCTGTGGTAGAGGTGCAGAGGACTGCGTCTGAATAGAGAATTTAATGCCCGACAATGTATGATCAAAAGAGGGAGTGGAGGTCTTTGGCTGCAAGGTCTGAATGTCCAACCATAATTTCTAAAAACCGGGTAAGAAAAGGCTCGAAAGCCCGGTTTTCAGCTGCAAATCCTTCACTCAAACCAAGTGAAAACTGCTTTGTCCTTCATATTTATCAATGTCTAGATCGACTTCAACAAAGAACAACATTGTACTTTGCATTTAAGAAAGAGCAAATCAAAAGTTTTAGGAATCCGAGAATAAGCTTATTTTCATGAGTTCTGCACGATTATTGATTTTACTATGAATGAATGCCTTCACTCAAACTATGTTAAAACTGCTTTGTCCTTCATATTTATCAATGTCTAGATTGACTTCAACAAAGAACAACACTGGATTTTGCAGTAGAAGAAAGAGCAACACTGAAGGATCAGTAATCCGAGAATAAGCCTATTTTCATACGTTCTGCATGATTTGGGATTTTATGTATAAAATGAATTCCCTCACTCAAACCAAGTTAAAACTGCTTTGTCCTTCATATTTATCAATGTCTAGATCGACTTCAACAAAGAACAACATTGTATTTTGCAGTAGAAGAAAAAGCAACACTGAAGGATCAGGAATCCGAGAATAAGCTTCTTTTCATACGTTCTGCATGATTTGGGATTTTATGTATAAAATGAATTCCTTCACTCAAACCAAGTGAAAACTGCTTTATCCTTCATATTTATCAATGTCTAGATTGACTTCAACAAAGAACAACATTGTATTTTGCAGTAGAAGAAATAGCAACACTGAAGGATCAGGAATCCGAAAACAAGCTTATTTTCATACGTTCTGCTTGATTTGGGATTTTGCTATAAAATTAATTCCTTCACTCAAACAAAGTGGAAACTGCTTTGTCCTTCATATTTATCAATGTCTATATCGATTTCAACAAAGAACAAGGCTGTATTTTGCAGTATAGGAAAGAGCAACACTGGAGGATCAGGAATCCGAGAATAAGCTTACTTTCATGAGTCCTGCACGATTTCGGATTTTCCTATAAAATGAATTGCTTTGCTCAAACCAAGTTAAAATTGCTTATTCCTTCATAGTTATCCATGTCTAAAATGTATCAAGCATAAAGTTCCTCATATTACCCTGAATGAGAAAGAAGCATCCCTTTGGTTGAGCAATACGTTCCTTTTGCGGAGTTATGCATGATTTTGGATTTTGCTATAAAATTCATTCCTTCACACCTTTTTTTTCACCGCATTTTATAGATTATGGTTGGAAATATCAACCACTCTAATCCGAAGACCTCTCCTCCCGCTTTTGTTAATATATTTGAACTTTAGTTGGACATTCACCCCTTTTTGCAGCTAAACCACCTCCGCTCCCTGTTTTGATCATGTATGGTCTGGCAATACTACCTTTTCTTACCCGTTTGTGAGTAATTATGGCTGGACATTCACACCTACTTGCAGTCGAACAGCTCTGCTCCCGCTTTTGATTATGTTTGGTTGGATATTCGAACCTTTTCTTACCCGCTTTTTACAAACTATACTCGGACATTCAAACCTTCTTGTAGCCGAACACATCCACTCCTTCTTTTGATGATGTATGCTTGGGCATTCAAACCTACTTTTTGCCCGCTTTTCATTAATTTTGGGTGGACTTTCACACCTTGTCACAGCCAAACACCTCCGCTCCCTGTTTTGATCATGTATGGTTGGACATTCGCACCTTGTCTCACCCGCTTTTTGCAAACTATGGTCGGCTGTTCACAGCTTCCTCTCCACCATACTTGTATGGTGGGATGTTCACACCCAGTTGCATCCGAAGACCTCCACCCCCATTTTTGTTGATATTTAGTTGGTCATTCGCAGCTTACCCGCTTTTGGCAAACTATGGCCTTCTTGCAGCCAAACACCTCTGATCTCGCTTTTGATGATGTAAGGTTGGGCATTCAGACCTTGCTTCACCTGCTTTTCACCAAATATAGTCGGACATTCATACCTTCTTGCAGCCGAACACCTCCGCTCCACCTTTTAGTGTTCTATCACACCTTTTTTTTCACCGCATTTTATAGATTATGGTTGGAAATTCTCAACCACTGTCATCCGAAGACCTCTCCTCCCGCTTTTGTTAATATATTTGAACTTTAGTCGGACATTCACACCTTCTTGCAGCTGAACCACCTCCGCTCCCTGTTTTGATCATGTATGGTCTGGCAATACTACCTTTTCTTACCCGTTTGTTAGTAATTATGGCTGGACATTCACACCTACTTGCAGCCGAACACCACCTCTCCCGCTTTTGATGATGTATGGACCGGCATTCTTACCTTTTCTAACACATTTTTCAGCAATTATGGTCGGAGATTCACACTTACTCACAGCCGAACAACTCCGCTCCCGCATTTGATGGTGTATAGTCGGGCATTCTCACCCTTTCTCATCAGCTTTTTGCAAATTATGATCTGACATTCACACCTGCTTTTGATAATGTATGGTTGGGCATTCGCACCTTTTCTTACCCATTTTTCAGTAATTATGGGTGGACATTCACACCTTCTTGCAGCTGAACACCTCCTCTCCCACTATTGATTGTGTACAGTCGGGTATTTTAACCTTTTCTTACCCGCTTTTTACCAAATATGGTTGGACATTCACACCTACTCACAGCCAAACACTTCCGCTCCCGCATTTGATGGTGTATAGCCGGGCATTCTCACCCTTTCTCATCAGCTTTTTGCAAATTATGATCTGACATTCACACCTACTTGCAGTGGAACAGCTCTTTTCCCGCTTTTGATTATGTTTGGTTGGATATTCGAACCTTTTCTTAACTGCTTTTTACAAACTTTGGTCGGACGTTCACACCTTCTTGCAGCCGAACACATCCACTTCCACTTTTGATGGTATATATTCGGGCATTCGAACCTTTTCTTACCCGCTTTTTACAAACCGTGGTCGGACTTTCACACCTTCTTGTAGCCAAACAACTCCGCTCCCGCTATTGATTGTGTACAGTCGGGTATTTTAACCTTTTCTTACCCGCTTTTTACCAACTATGGTCGGACATTTACACCTTCTTACAGCGGAACACCTCCGCTCCCTCTTTTGATGGTCTATGTTCGGGCATTCGAACCTTTTCTTACCCGCTTTTTACAAACTATGGTCGGACATTCAAACCTTCTTGTAGCCGAACACATCCACTCCTGCTTTTGATGATGTATGGTTGGGCATTTTCACCTTTTCTTACCCATTTTTCAGTAATTATGAGTGGACATTCACACCTTCTTGCAGCTGAACAACTCCTCTCCCGCTTATGATCATGTGCGGTTTGATATTCGAAAATTTTCTTTCATGTTTTAAAGCAATTATTGATGGACATTCAAATCTTCTTGTAGCCGAACACATCCACTCCTGCTTTTGATGATGTATGGTTTGGCATTCGCACCCTTTTTTTACCCATTTTTCAGGAATTTTGGGTGGACATTCAGACCTTCTTGCAGCCGAAAACCTCCGCTCCCTCTTTTGATCATACATTGTCGGGCATTCGCACCTTATCTTACCCGCTTTTTACAAACTATAGTCAGACATTCACACCTTGCAGCTGAACCACCTCCGCTCCCTGTTTTGATCATGTATGGTCTGGCAATACTACCTTTTCTTACCCGTGAATAATTAATCCCAAAATATTGAGCATAAAATAAGTCTTTATGCTGATGATGTATTACTTTTCCTTCAGAACTCACAGACGTCTCTCAGTCACACGATCACACTCATAAATAAATTCTCAGCACTTTCTGACTACTCTATCAACTGGTCTAAGACCACAGTTCTGCCCATTAACTGTAGGGTCCATAATATACCTGCGATCACTTTACAGTCAGGAAATATTAGATATTTAGGCATAAACATTTCCTCCAGGCTCTCAGAGCTAACAAAGCTAAATTATGTGCAATTATTAAAGACAGTAGAGGACGATCTCTCGTTGGAAGTCCTTACCTATATCACTTATGGGGAGAGTTACATGATGATACTACCAAAAGTTAACTATTTGTTCTCAATGATCCCCATAAAACCATCTGCTACTTGGTTTAAGTCACTAGATTCATGCATCTCCAAATTTCTGTGGAAAAACAAACCACCACGTATTAGTTTAAAAACCCTACAGAAGACCAAGGAGAGTGGTGGATTAGATTTACCTCATTTTCAGCACTATTCCTTAGCCAATAGGTTACAATATATATCAAAATGGTTTAAACCTTGTTGTTGTCACAGTTCCCAGAGACGTTGTAATCGTTGAGGATTCTATATTCACCCCCTCATTAGAGGCACGTAATGCAGATTGATGACACTGAATCTTCTTCTCTGTTCATTGCTGGCATCATTCCCAGCATCGTAAGTGTTCGTGGCATTGTTAGCCTCTTCTTCTGGATCTTGATATCAAGAATCCTTTTGTATTTCTGGTTTGTCAGTCCTCTGTCTTCGTTCACCGGAGTCTTTGTCTTTTTGTCCTTGAGTTTGGTGATTTTTCTTCTTTTGATGCCTTGACACAATGTGACAGGTGATACCACGTGGGAGATCCTGTAACTTGGACTGCTGTCCCTGTGCTGCGAAATGGCTGTGCTGCTCAAATGGTCTCTCCTTCATCATGGTTACATGCTGCCATTCCGACATCTCGCCATTCCGACATGGGTCTCCAATTGTCGGAATGGCGACACTTAATTTTTTATCAAACGTCCCACCATTCCGACACTTTTTTCCTCCTATGGTCGGAATGGCGGTATGTTTTTTGTTTTTTTTAACATACCGCCATTCCGACAGTTCCTTTTAATAGCCTATTTTTTACCCAAAACATTTTGCACTAATGATATGCCGGCGCAAATACGCCCTAAAGTTTGGCGCACAAGCTTTGCACATGCAGAGGCCAAAGCCTCGCAAACGAACTTTAATAATCTATTATCAAAATCCCCTGAATTTCAAATATAAAAATACAGATATTAATGTAACTCTGGCGAGACTGAAACTGATTAAGCAGAAATACAGTGTCAGTGAGCTGTCACAGCAGCCAGCTGGAGCGGAGCTCTCCACAGAGCCCATGCGTCTTTTGCACGCTGTCATCATATGCAAAAGTAATAATTGCAATTACAGATATCACGGCTACTGCACAGGACACAGTTGCGAGCACTCTGCCTTGCCTTGCCAATAGGAGAAGAGAGAAATGACAGCATAGAACGTATAAAACACAACAAAATTCAGTAAAAACGTTTATTCATGTTATTCACGTGATTTATGAGTACTCACTCCAATTTTGGGAAGCGCGGATGGGCTTTGCGCATTTGGCACAAACACACAGCCGCAACGGTTGTAGCTTTATACAGCCTGTTGATATCTTAAGGACCTAACTGGTCACACTTGGGAGTAAATGTCATGTAGAGATTGTTTTTACATGACATTACAGCTGAACATATAGCTTTCATCCACAAACCAACGTGGGAGAGCCCGAAGACGCATGTGCCAGACGCACATAGGCATGCGTAAAACCAATTTTGACCACTTCATACTGTTTATTTGCTTTCTTTTGGATTCTTGTGCGTGTTATGGAGCCGTTTTGGTCCATGTTTGTAAGCCTTTTTTTCCTGGATTAAATTTTCGGAAGTTGAAACAAGTGGCATTGGAGTGTGTGATTGAAAACCACCGCGGACTGCTTCTCCTCCTCCAGTTGCCGAGACTTTGTGTTTTTAATAACGCTTGTCTATAAACGTGTTAAACATATAAATTGCATGAACAGAAAGAAGGGACTCACCTGTTGAGTAACACACATTTCCTTATACGGAAAGCCTTGTCGGAATGGTGGGACATTTGAACGTCAGAATAGCGGGATGTCGCAATGGTGGGATGTCGGAATGGTGGGACGTTTGCATGTCGGAATGGTGGTATGTCGGAATGGTGGGATGTCGGAATGGTGGGATGTCGGAATAGCGGGATGTCGGAATGGCGGGATTTCGGAATGGGTGTTGCCACCCCCTTCATCATATACACAGTTATTTATACATCACCTTCCACCATGAAACGTTGTCCCTTTTTGTTTCTCTCTTTGTTCTTAAAATGCTGTTATGCATGTCTAAACCAATCCATTAAATTAGATCATTTTGGCAGTAAAGCGATCTACAATGTGCTTGGTCGCAAAGCTGCTCATCTGTGGTAAACAGCTCTTCAGAAAGGCATTCTTAAATTGATTTCACTAATTCTATGTAATAATTTTGTGATTTCCTACAAAACTACACTTCTTCTCCCATCTGTCTGAGTATTTAATATTGTCTGGGTCCCGTTAAAACATGTATTTTTCCCATCTAATTCCTTGTTTGCTTTAAAACAAGTATTCCCCATTTTCTATCCCTTCAGTAGCCAACCAGTTTGTATGGAGTACACTGGAGCAACTTGACTGATCAGTAAAACACTGCTTTTGTTGTCACCGCAAGGCTTCCCCCGTCGGTTGTTTCACTGAGACACTACTGAGTAACTATAACTCAACACAGTTTATACACATAACATTCCTATACATACTAACAAACAAACAAACAATTATTTATCGCAATTTTCTCATCTCTTTTTGAACGTACACCCAGGTAAATATTCCTGTAGTCTTCTCATACCGACTATGGACCCATTCATTGTTTAACTTCACTGTTTTGCAAATCCTAATTGAATATTACACATTGACATTGAACTTTACTTGATAAGCAGGTCTTCATTGCATTCAGCAGCCTATATGTGAGCATCTATGTGTAAGCTGTTCTTCTTTGCATTTATCAGCAGCAAGCAATTCTTCATTGCACATGCATATGAAAATAGTAAAACAATTCCAATGCGTTAGCGAAACCTTCTATATCAGGAGTGTCCATCATGATGCTGGGAATAGAACCTCTTTCCCAGAATAGTTCAACCTTCATTACTCAACTGATCATAACTCCGCAATGAGCACATTTCAAAGTATCATTCCTCTACATATATTCAAAAATCTATGTGTAAATGTTTAATATTTCTTATATTTGTTGATGTCATTCTGTGTGCATGTGGCCTAAACCCAATCTCTGTGTGGCAATTTTAATTTAAACAAGTTGAACTCTGCCTCTGATCATTTAAAAAAGGTGTGTACCAATATCAACCTTTCTCAGGTAATTACTGATCCTACAAAACCAAAGAGATCCTTCAAGGTTGTCCCTGATTGGCTCAATCTTAACAAATCAAAGGTAGAAAATCCGCAGTATCTGAACTTGGTGTTAGTTATCACTGCTCAATAGCCTGTATCAGAATTGCAAAAATGAAAACATTAGGTCCACGCTTGGTATCCAGATCCTGAAACATCTCCATGAGCAGGCTTTTTTTTAACTGATCTGTTGAATAGTTATATGACACTGTTAAAATCCCAGATGAAGATCTAGCACTTGACCATTTTTGTAAATCTTCTAATTCCATAGTTGATAAACACGCCCCTTTTAAAAAGTATAGAACTTAGAACAGGTCTATCCCTGGCTTTCGGCAGAACTGTCTTCTTTACTTTTACTTTCCCCTTGTCCTGTTCAGCATTATGTCAGAAGAATTGTAGTCTGAATACCTTTGATGCCAAACAGATTTGTTTTGCCAAGGGAAGTTTTATAAATGTAAAGCTCCCCTTGATGCCCATTTATTTATTTCTGTTTAAAATATATGACATGAACTGAACTGAACCGGACCGGGGGACAAGGAAAGAAGAAGAGGAAAGAAGAGGAAACAGAACAAAAATAGAAACAAAAACCAGACAACCAGCTGCTACACCTGTAAAAAACAAAACAGACAATAATCCATGGCCTATGAGGGGAATCCAGCCTTAGCGCCACCAGGAGCACCTGAAAGCAGACAAGCAGAGAAAAAACAAACACACAAACAAACAAAAACAAGCACAAGAAGCGGCAATCGCATACAACACAGCTGTGGATATAGATGACCTGAGACGACATGATAATACATCAACTGCTTAGTGACCATGCTACTGGACTAATGAATGTGTGTGTGTGTGTGTGAGAACATGCAACACCCATGGCACAGGACCTACATGATAACCGTGCTTAGTTATGAGTGTATAAGCGTACAGGGCCACAATCCACAGCCCCCCCCCAAGCAATCAGAAGCAGGCAGAGAGGGCCACAAGACCCAGGCCACCAGCAGCCCCCACAGAGCACAGAACCCAGGCAGCCCACCGCAGGGGCAACCACGCATCCACCCAGAAGACTGCAGAGGAAGCCCCCGGAAAGAGCCCCCATAAGCATAGGGCAGAGGCACTCCGGGAACCAGGGGCAACAGCCCACCGACCCCGCCAGGCCCCAGCCGCCCAGACATGGGCCATGCACTGGACCTGGGCCCCAGGAGCCCGAGCGCCCCCAAACCCCCCGGCAGAGGCCCCACCCAATACCCAGGAGGGCCAAGCGCCCCAGACAGCCACAAAGTGGGTCAGCGCCTGCCCCAGCGCCCCTGGTCAAGTGCCCTGGGAGTCAAGACGTGCCCACAGGTGGGTGAAGTCGCGAGCAGTGGGGAGAGGCAACGCTGATGCCCCATCGGGAGAAACACAGGCAGGCCAGATCCAGGCCCAATCATTACCACACACACTTTCACGTCCCATACATCCACACATCCACACATCCTACCTCCCTCGACTCTGTTGGGGTGTAGTGCAGCGGGCACACCAGGAGGCCAGCAACCCCCCAGCCACCACAGACCCCGAACCAGCAGAACAATTAATTAATCCTCCTGGCCCCTCCTGCCCCGAGAAGACACCAGGAAGCAGGGGTGTGCGAAGAAGACCCCTCCCCTCACCCTTCTGGCTCTTCAATATTTTCTAATAGTGAGCAATTAAAATTGAGGGGCAGCCAAACTTGTAGAACTGGGAGCGCGGCACTCTGGGCCGCCTACATACCCAAAGAGCCCCGCCCACCAGATGCCACTCAGTGTAACCACCCCCCAAGACCTAATGTGTGTGTGTGAGTGTGTTTGATAAGTAGTAATGTCTAAGGTGTAATTAAAACAGGGGCAGGGAACTGCAGAGTGCAACCAAAGGGGACCACCTACGTGGCCCCATCCACTACACCCCACCGAACACACACGCCCCCAAAACCCTTCATGTGTGAGTGTGTGCTGTGTACAGGAGCCAGAAGGGAGAGGGGTATGGGGATATATACCGGGGGAGCTACTCTCCCCCAGAGAGGGCAGCCAGGGACTGGCTGCAATAGGCATCCCCGCTACCTGGGAGCCAACAATGGGCAGGAGGGCCTGATGTCCACCAGGCTCGGGGCCTGCAGCGACCATATTCCGGGAGCTACTGTACCCCCAGAAGGTACCCATCCCGCCCCACCCCACTCAACCCAACCCCACCCAGGAGGACCTCTACAAAAAACAAACAAACAACATCAAAAAACAAACAAACAAACCACCCGGTCACACCAGTCGCAGCAGCCCGGGCCTGAGACCCACCATCACCCAGCAACCCACCACCACCACTATGTGATAAAACTAATCAGAGGGGACCAGAGAGAATGAAATTCAGCCAATTGATGTTTTGAGGAGGCAGACATTGTTTCCATGCTAATATAATCTAAAAGAAAATTTCTAAACTGGTTAATACACAGATTGTTCTTCGCTTTCCAGTTCATGAGAATAGTTTTCTTTGCGATACATAACACTGTGACAACCATGTGTGCTGAGTTAATTTCTATGTTGATGTTGTCTAAGTCACCCAGTATGCACAGTGTGGGGCATGAAGGGATGCTACACTTTAGCAATGTTGATAGGTCTTGAACTCCTCCTCTTGGGGAAGGATCTCATTCCCGACCCGAAGAGAGCATTCCACCCTTTTCCGGCTGAGAACCATAGTCTCGGATTTGGAGGTGCTGATTCTCATCCCAGCCGCTTCACACTCGGCTGCGAATCACTCCAGTGAGAGCTGAAGGTCACGGCCTGACGACGCTAACAGAACCACATCATCTGCAAAAAGCAGAGACCCGATTCTGAGGTCGCCAAATGGGACACCCTCAACGCCCTGGCTCCGCCTAGAAATTCTGTCCATAAAAGTTAGGAACAGAATCGGTGACAAAGGGCAGCCCTGACGGAGTCCAACTCTCACCGGAAACGTATCCGACTTACTGCCGGCAATGCGGACCAAACTCTGGCACCGGTCATACAGAGACCGAACGGCCCCTATCAAGGGGTCCGGCACTCCATATTCCCGGAGCACCCCCCACAGGACTCCACGAGGGACACGGTCGAACGCTTTCTCCAAGTCCACAAAACACATGTAGACTGGTTGGGCGAGCTCCCATGCACCCTCCAGGATCCTGCCGAGGGTATAGAGCTGGTCCACTGTTCCACGGCCAGGACGAAAGCCACACTGCATCTCCTGAATCCGAGGCTCGATTATCCGACGGATCCTCCTCTCCAATACCCCCGAATAGACCTTACCAGGGAGGCTGAGGAGTGTGATACCCCTATAGTTGGAACACACCCTCCGGTCCCCCTTTTTAAAGAGGGGGACCACCACCCCAATCTGCCAGTCCAGAGGCACTGTCCCCGATGTCCACGCGATACTGCAGAGGCGTGTCAGCCAAGACAGCCCTACAACATCCAGAGCCTTGAGAAACTCAGGACGGACCTCATCCACCCCCGGGGCCTTGCCACCGAGGAGCTTTTTAACCAACTCGGCAACCTCAGCCCCAGAAATGGGAGGCCCCGTCTCCAAGCTCTCCGACTCTGCCTCTTCCGAGCACGTGTTGGTAGGATTGAGGAGTTCCTCGAAGTACTCCCCCCACCGACTCACAACATCCCTAGTTGAGGTCAGCAAAGCCCCGTCCCCACTGTAAACAGTGTTGACTGTGAGCCGCTTCCCCCCCCTGAGACGCCGGATGGTGGACCAGAATCTTTTTGAGGCCGTCCGGAAATCATTCTCCATGGTCTCACCGAACTCCTCCCAGGCCCGAGTTTTTGCCTCAGCAACCGCCGAAGCCGTGGCCCGTCTGGCCCGTCGGTACCTATCAGCTTCTTCCAGGGTCCCACTGGCCAAAAAGGCCCGATAGGACTCCTTCTTCAGATTGACGGCTTCCCTCACCACTGGTGTCCACCAGCAGGTTGGAGGGTTGCCGCCACGACAGGCACCGACCACCTTACGGCCACAACTCCGACCAGCTGCCTCGGCAATGGAGTCACGGAACATGGCCCATTCAATGTCCCCCACCTCAAATATGGTTGAAGCTCTGCCGGAGGTGGGAGTTAAAGCTCCTTCTGACGGGGGATTCTGACAAACGCTCCCAGCAGACCCTCACAATACGTTTGGGCCTGCCAGGTCTGATCGGCATCCTCCCCCACCAGCGGAGCCAACTCACCACCAGGTGGTGATCAGTTGACAGCTCCGCCCCTCTCTTCACCGAGTGTCCAGGACATACGGCCGCAAGTCCGATACAACCACAAAGTCGATCATCGAACTGCGGCCAAGGTTGTCCTGGTGCCAAGTGCACATATGGACACCCTTATGCCTGAACATGGTGTTCGTTATGGACAGTCTATGACTGGCACAGAAGTCCAACAACATAACACCACTCTGATTCAGATCGGGGGGGCCGTTCCTCCCAATCACACCCCTCCAGGTCTCACTGTCATTGCCCACGGGAGCATTGAAGTCCCCCAGCAGAATGAGGGAGTCTCCGGTAGGAGCATTCTCCAGTGCCTCCCCCAGAGACTCCAAAAAGGGTAGGTACTCTGAACTGATGTTTGGCGCATAGGCACAAACAACAGTCAGGACTCGTCCCCCCACCCAAGGCGGAGGGAGGCTACCCTCTCGTTCACTAGGGTAAACCCCAATGTACTGGCACACAGCCGGGGGGCAATAAGTATGCCCACACCTGCTCTGCGCCTCTCACCACGGGCAACTCCAGAGTGGAAGAGAGTCCAACCCCTCTCAAGAGTACTGGTTCCAGATCCCAAGCCGTGCGTCGAGGTGAGTCCGACTATATCTAACGGTCTGATGAAGTTTCAACAATAAACAACAAACTTTGTATTATGAGAAAGAACCAGACTCATTCTTCAGGAATCCGAAAATAAGCTCTATTTTACGAGTTATGCACGAATTCGGATTCTCCTATAAAACGAATTCCTTAACTCAAACCAAGTTAAGACTGCTTTGTCCTTCATATTTATTCATGTCTAATCAAGTTTCAATGATAAACAACGTTGTACTTTGTAGAATGAGAAAGAACTTCTTCAGCAATAAGCATCTCTCGACAAATGACGAAATACAGATTTTGCTATAAAATTAATTGCTATCAGCCTGACTTAAAACTGTTTGTCTTCCTTATTTATCCACTTCAAATCAAGTTTCAACAATTAAAAAAATTTTGTAGTTTGAGAAAGAACAACTTAATCTTGAGCAATCAGTATAAAAAGAGGGTAGGCAAAGGTGCGAATGTCAAACCATACATGATCAAAACAGGGAGCGGAGGTGTTTGGCTGAGACAAGGTGTGAATGTCCACCCATAATTAATGAAAAGCGGGCAACAAGTAGGTTCGAATGCCCAACCATACATCATCAAAAGCAGGAGTGGATATGTTCGGCTACAAGAAGGTTTGAATGTCTGACCATAGTTTGTAAAAAGCGGGTAAGAAAAGGTTCGAATGCCCAAACATACACCATCAAAGGAGGGAGCGGAGGTGTTCCGCTGTAAGAAGGTGTGAATGTCCGACCATAGTTGGTAAAAAACGGGTAAGAAAAGGTTAAAATACCCGACTGTACACAATCAGTAGCGGGTGCGGAGTTGTTCGGATACTAAAAGGTGTGAAAGTCCGACCATGGTTTGTAAAAAGCGGGTAAGAAAAGGTGCGAATGCCCAAAAATGTATGATCAAAAGAGGGAGCGGAGGTGTTCGGCTGCAAGAAGGTGTGAATGTACACCCATAATTACTGAAAAATGGGTAACAAAAGGTGCGAATGCCCAACTATACATAATCAAAAGCAGGAGTGGATGTGTTCGGCTCCAAGAAGGGTTGAATGTCTGACCATAGTTTGTAAAAAGCAGGTAAGAAAAGGTTTGACTGCCCGAACATACACCATCAAAAGAGGGAGCGGAGGTGTTCCGCTGTAAGGTGTGAATGTCCGGGGAATGTCCGGAGCTACTCTCCCCCAGAGAGGGCAGCCAGGGACTGGCTGCAATAGGCACCCCCGCTACCTGGGACCCAACACAGGCCAGACTCGGGGCCTGCAGCAACCATATTCCGGGAGCTACTGTACTCCCAGAAGGTACCCACCCCGCCCCACCCCACTCAACCCAACCCCACCCCACCCCGGAGGACCTCTACAAACAAACAACAACAAATAAACCACCCGGTCACACCAGACGCAGCAGCCTGGGCCTGAGACCCACCATCACCCAGGCCCCCCCCCCAACAGGGGATAAGCACCCCCCCCACCGCACGCCCCAACACCCTTAAGATAACAACCACCCGCGGACACCCTGGAGGTCCCAGAGCAACAAGCCTTGCACCAGGACCTGCACCAACCCACCCATACTGTGGCATGTCCAGGGCAACCTAACCCCCCGGGCGCAAGGCAGCGCCCAGCCACCAGGGCCCAGGCCCAGCACCACCACTCACGCCAGAGCGGCCCGGCCACCCGGTACAGAGCCAGCAGCCACCACCCCAAGGCACCTAAGGGACCCCGCCCCACACCGCAAGACATCCCCACCCGCAAGCCCCCAAAACTGACTTCCAAGCCCGACACACATATTAATATAGTGTTCAGCTGTACAGCTCTCTGGTTGCTGTGGCTGTTTTTAAATGTGCCATGAAAACAAACCTTGACTTGACTTGTTTTGACTCAGACTTACTGCAGCTGTCTTTAAATTTCTTTTAGAGTTTTCTTCTTCAAGAAACTCATTGGTGATATCTGACTCTCGTTGTGCCTTTTATTGCCGTGTTTTTGT
Organism: Leuresthes tenuis; assembly: GCF_036924035.1. NCBI lineage: Eukaryota > Metazoa > Chordata > Actinopteri > Atheriniformes > Atherinopsidae > Leuresthes > Leuresthes tenuis. The sequence continues at coordinate 27,429,846 of NW_027325367.1, read as the reverse complement.
TAATTTCCTAATAATCTAACTCACTTTTAAGCTTTATATAAAGCACGTTGCTGCTCTGTTAAGATAACAGATCCATTGATTCATAGATCTGCTGCAGTTAAATAGTTAAATGGTTTAATGAGATCAATTATAAATACTGATGATAAATATTAACTCAGAATTGGTGAAAATAAGCAGAGGAGAAGTATTTAGATCAGCTAAATTTTAAGTCATGTTACTGTGATCTCTAACACAATAAAGGCTAACCTTTAATGCTTTAAGATGGTAAGAAACTGTCTGACACCTATCTGCCTGACCTTGCTGTTAAATCCCGATATTTTCTAATATGTCATATGGTCTGACTGTCCGGTCTCAGACCTGCTTCAGGTGGAAATCATAAAGTCTCAATTTGTAGAACATCTTTTGTTCAGGCAGTTTTTCAATTAAAGGATCAGAGATTTAAATGCTATGTTTGTTTGTCTGACTTTTTAAGAGAGCTGTTAAATCTTAATTCAACAACAAACTGGTTCTAATGTTTAGTTTTAAACAGTCTGTTCTTCCTGGATTTATTTTGGACATTGTATTGCTTCTTATCTCTTCACTGTAATACTTGCATTGAAAAGCGGTTTTCAGATTGTCCATTCAATGTGGTATTCCTCCCATTCAAATTTATTTAAAAATAAATAAATTATTGAATTGATGATAAATGCTCTAGTAAAAACTTCCATTATCATTGTAAATTTTTTGACTAAATAACTATATGTAACTCTGGTACTCCTTAAGTACAGGCCCATGATCAATCAGAATCTGTCCTCACTCTCAGGGCTGAATGGGGGAAGAAGGAAGCAGGGTTGGGATGAGATAATCTTAGGGTGAGAGCATTTATGACAAAGCTATCTAAACTTTTCTTTTCCAATTACACATGTCCACATGTACAGCCTAAGCTGTTTATGCTGAATCTGTATAAATGGTCAGTTTTTTATTTTGCTAAATGGCATGCTTCTGTTATTGAGTGTGATGTTAGGAAGATGTGTCTTATCTGTTAGTGTATCTTTTCCCTGGAAAAGATGACTTTGTGTCTGGCACGTGCTGTGGTAGAGGTGCAGAGGACTGCGTCTGAATAGAGAATTTAACTTCTCCAAAAAAAATACTGACAGTCTGCAAGAAATGTTACTGCTTTTTTTTCCGTCTTTTTCTGCCCTTGCTCTCTGCAATAAACCTGCCTCTTTTAGCTTTGCTGTTGCTTGATTCCTACTGCCTGTTGCTTGTTTTGAAAACATAGAGAAATCACTCAGTTGCGGTGGCGCACTTTCAAACCCTCCAAACATTCCTTTCCCTTGCATTTCTCTCGTCCAATTTACAAATCTATCTGTCTCTCTTTTTTCGTCTTCTCTTGGAACTTTTTTCTGCCATCTCGTCAACGTGTCAAATAATACCGACCCCAATGAGCCGGGTTTACATGTTTTCCACTTATCAACAAAGGTTTGTGACATATTCAGGTATTTCACGTGTTAATCAGAATGGGTGAATGGTGCAATGCCCGAGTGTTGGACCCGACCAAGAAGCTTCTACACAGAATCTTTTACTCTGTGCGCTTGATCGCTGGGGGTTCTCCCAGTCTCTTCACTCGTTTTAATTCACAAAACCCTGTAACACCCTAACTAAATTCCCCTTTATTTTCTAGTCCAATGCCCCCTTTTACAGAACTACTTGAGATCTGTGTCAGTGTAGGAATTCTCCAGCAGTCTCTATTGCTAGATACACTTCCACTAACACAGTAAAATATCAACCAAGTAGCAAACCACCCCACATTTTCATGAAAAATAACCAACTTAGCCCTGTGTCCTTATGCAGAGATAAACACTTAGTGTATCGCCTGTTCACAACAACTGCAGAACCACCGCCGCTTGTGGAAGAGAAAAAAAAAAAAAAAAAAAACCAGACACACCGCCGATTGTGGATTTTACAGTCCAAGCACCAAATGCGTAGTAATAACAGACACACCGCCGATTGCGGATTTTACAGTCCAAGTGCCAATTGCACAGAGATTACTTACGCCGCCTATTGTGAAGTAATACAGACCCACCGCCGATTGCAGATAAAGGTCTAAGCGCCCTTGTGCACAGAAATTACTCACGTCGCCTGTTGTACAGTAATGCAGACCCACCGCCGATTGCGGATTTTACGGTCCAAGTGCCAATTGCACAGACATTACTCACGCCGCCAATTGCGGACTAACAGACCCCCGCCCATTGGCATCTACTTCCTATTCAGTTTAGAAGACAGGATGAATTTTATGTCTTTTATTTGGCCAAATTGTACTAAACTAGGACACATATGACTCTCCCTATGTGAGACTATGTGTTTATACTTGTAAACCTGTAGACACAAATTTTGTGCTTTTGATTTAGTGATCGGAGGACATCCTAATTCAGACAATTTAGTTTAGAATGACCACTGTGCAGAAATTTCACATATCCTGATACAAGAGGTTTTCTGCTCACCTTGTGTTTTAGGCGCCTTGAATTGTCTGAAGAAGGGTCCCCTCCAACCAGCTACGGAAGTCCTCGATCGGACACGGTCTCAGAGTCAGCCAATCCGTGTCACGGCACCAATTGTTAGCCCGATTTTTTCATTGGAAGCCCAAGAATAAGCTGGAGAAATGGTTTATTAAAACAGTATTTATTAGTGGTCACAAGTAGAGTATATTGCAGCGCTGGACTCGGAGTGCCAGAGCTCCCGCAGGAAATCCGTCAGGCCGAGACCCGTTATCCGGAAACATGTCATATTTATATTCAGCTTTATCTCACAGAAGTTGTATTCACACTTGTCAGAGTATAATTGGCCAGTTTTGATGGCATGATCAGGCCAGCTGCTGTCCTTGTTGTGTTCTTTGGATGTGATAAACAATGTGTGTGTATGTGTGAGTGCTGTTTTAGGTGTCTAATGTACCAGACCTATCTGCCCTAATAGAGATGTTTTGTCTGACCCAGTTGTTTATGTCATTCTAAGGTCTTGGACCATTTAAGGTCATCTGTTGTGCAGTATGAGCAGAGTGCAAAAGTACCAGCTAGGAACATAGGTTATTTAGTAAAATACAGAATATGAATTTATAATGTCTAAGAACAAAGCCAATTATAACAGTGTTATGTATCGCAAAGAAAACTATTCTCATGAACTGGAAAGCGAAGAACAATCTGTGTATTAACCAGTTTAGAAATGTTCTTTTAGATTATATTAGCATGGAAACAATGTGTGCCTCCTCAAAACATCAATTGGCTGAATTTCATTCTCTCTGGTCCCCACTGATTAGGTTTATCACATAGTGGTGGTGGGTTGCTGTCCCGTCGCTCTGGGCGGTTGGGTGTGTGCTGGGGGGGGGGCTGTGTGGCTTCGGGCGTCTGGTGGTCTCTCGGGTCGTGAGGACGGGGTTGGTCATTGCTGGAGGGCACTGTGTGTCGGGCTTGGAGGGCAGTTTTGGGGGCTTGCGGGTGGGGCTGTCTTGCGGGGTGGGGCAGGGTACCTTAGGGGCCTTGGGGTGGTGACTGCTGGCTCTGTACCGGGTGTCCGGGCCGCTCTGGCGTGGGTGGTGGTGCTGGGCCTGGGCCCTGGTGGCTGGGCGATGCCTTGCGCCCGGGGGGGCTGGGTTGCTTGTTATCTTTTGGGTGTTGGGGGCGTGCGGTGGGGGGGGGGGGTGCTTTTCCCCTGTTGGGGGGGGGGGTTTGTTTGTTGTTGTTTGTTTGTAGAGGTCCTCCGGGGTGGGGTGGGGTTGGGTTTAGTGGGGTGGGGCGGGGTGGGTACCTTCTGGGGGTACAGTAGCTCCCGGAATATGGTCGCTGCAGGCCCCGAGCCTGGTGGACATCAGGCCCTCCTGCCCTGTGTTGGGTCCCAGGTAGCAGGGGTGCCTATTGCAGCCAGTCCCTGGCTACCTTCTCCGGGGAGAGTAGCTGCCCCGGTGTATATCCCCATACCCCTCTCCCTTTTGGCTCCTGTACACAGCACACACTCACACATGAAGGGTTTTGGGGGCGTGTGTGTTCTGTGGGTTGTAGTGGATGGGGCCACGTAGGTCCCCTTGGCTGCACTCTGCAGTTCCCGCCCCTGTTTTAATTACACCTTAGACATCATTACTTATCAAACACACACACACACACATTAGGTCTTGGCGGGTGGTTGCAGTGAATGGCATCTGGTGGGCGGGGCTCTTTGGGTATGTAGGCTGCCCAAAGGGCCGCGCTCCCAGTTCTACAAGGTTGGCTGCCCCTCAATTTTAATCGCTCACTATTAGAAAATATTTAAGAGCCAGAAGGGTGAGGGGAGGGGTCTTCTCACACCCCTGCTTCCTGGTTGCTGCTCGGGCAGGAGTGGCCAGGAGGAATTCATTATTCTGCTGGTTCAGGTTCTGTGGTGGCTGGGGGGCTGCTGGCCCCCTGGTGTGCCCGCTGCGCTACACCCCAGCGGAGTCAAGGGAGGGAGGACGTGTGGATGTATGGGACGTGAAAGTGTGTGTGGTGATGATTGGGCCTGGGTCTGGGACTTGCTGTCGCCTGGCCTGCCTGTGCTTCTCCCAATGGGGGGGCGGCGTTGCCTCTCCCCACTGCTCGCGACCTCACCCACCTGTGGGCACGTCTTGACTCCCAGGGCACTTGGCCAGGGGCGCTGGAGCAGGCGCTGACCCACTGTGTGGCTGTCTGGGGCGCTTGGCCCTCCCGGGTATTGGGTGTGGCCTCTAACGGGGGGTTTTGGGGCGCTCGGGCTCCTGGGGCCTCTCTGCACGGCCCATGTCTGGGCGGCTGGGGCCTGGTGGGGTCGGTGGGCTATTGCCACTGGCTCCCGGGGGGCCTCTGCCCTATGCTTATGGGGGCTCTGTCCGGGGGCTTCCTCTGCTGTCTACTGGGTGTATGCGTGGTTTTCTCTGTGGTGGGCATCCTGGGTTCTGTGCTCCGTGGGGGCTGCTGGTGGCCTGGGTCTTGTGGCCCTCTCTGCCTGCTTCTGATTGCTTGGGGGGGCTGTGGATTGTGGCCGTGTACACTTATACACTCATAACTAAGCACGGTTATCATGTAGGTCCTGTGCCATGGGTGTTGCATGTTCTCACACACACATACAACACACTTTCATTAGTCCAGTAGCAGTTGATGTATTACCATGTCGCCTCAGGTCATCTATATCCACAGTTGAGTTGTATACGATTGCCACTACTTGTGCTTGTTTTTGTTTGTTTGTGTGTTTGTTTGTTTTTTTTCTCTGCTTGTCTGCTTTCAGGTGCTCCTGGTGGCGCTAAGGCTGGATTCGCAACAGAGACCATGGGTTATTGTCTGTTTTGTTTTTTTACAGGCGTAGCAGCTGGTTGTCTGGTTTTTGTTTCTATTTTTGTTCTGTTTCCTCTTCTTTCCTCGTCTTCTTTCCTTGTCCCCTGTTCCGGTTCAGTTCTATCATATGTTATATATTGTAAACAGAAATAAATAAATGGGCATCAAGGGGAGCTTTACATTTGTAAAACTTCCCTTGGCAAAGAAAATCTGTTTGGCATAAAAGTATTCACAATTCTGCTGCCATAATGCTGAACAGAACAAGGGAAAAAAAAGTGAAGGAATTCATTTTACAGCAAAATCCTGAATCGTGCATAACTCCTCATAAGGAGTGTATTGCTCAAAACATAAGTGTGGTTCTTTCTCATACAAGGTTATAAAAAGAAGTTTATACTTGAAACCAGCTTAGACATGGATAAATAAGAAGGACAAAGCAGTTTTAACTTGGTTTGAGTGAAGCAATTCATTTTATGGCAATATCTGAAATCTTGACTATCTCCTTAAAATAAAGCGAATTTCGGATTCCAGAAGAACAAGTGTGGTTCTTTCTCATAGAAGGTAATATAAAGAAGTCTATACTTGAAACCAGCGTAGACGTGGATAAATAAGAAGGACAAAGCAGTTTTAACTTGGTTTAAGTGAAGGAATTGATTTTACAGCAAAATCCTAAATCGTGCATAACTCCTCATAAGGAGTGTATTGCTCAAACATAAGTGTGGTTCTTTCTCATGCAAGGTTATAATAATAAGTTTATGTTTGAAACGAGCTTAAGCGTGGACAAATATGAAGGACAAAGCAGTTTTAACTTGGTTTGAGTGAAGCAATTCATTTTATGGCAATATCTAAAATCTTGACTATCTCCTTAAAAGAAAACGAATTTCGGATTCCAGAAGAACAAGTGTGGTTCTTTCTCATAGAAGGTAATATAAAGAAGTTTATACTTGAAACCAGCTTAGCAGAGTCCCTCCATCTTTCCTCTTCTATGATTCAAGCAAAAGTGTTTTTACTCTGGTACTAGTCTTTCCCATAATATTAACTGGTGAGAAGCACCTTTTATGTTCCTTCCCATAACAAGGAATGGGGAGAGAAGCACCTTTTCCCATAACATTGAATGTTCCTTCCCATAATAATGAATGGTGAGAAAAGGGCCTTTTCTCATAACATTGTGTGATCAGCAAGCATAAACAACATAAATAGCTGGAGCACCATTTTGTCGGGAGACAACTCTGAGCGATCTTCCCGACAGGTTGTGTGGATTTGTGCGGACTTGTCTCTATCTTGCAAGAAATAAATGTTTTGTGTTTATCGTATCCAGCGACTCTGAGCCTAATTTTAAGAGAATTTTTCTAACATAATGGTCCTTCGAGCCGGATTCTAAGTCCTTTCCACCTTCCAGAATCGGAGCTGAAACCATGCACGGGGGAGTCCAGGATTCCTAACTGAAGTCCTCTCAGCACAGTTTCTGATAGAGGCCGGCTGCCACTGGCTGGAGGAAAGGTGACAGGATCTATTTTTGAATCAGTGGACAGACTCGCTGGATTCTTCGTTGTTTAACTTACCAGTGGATTTATGGTAAGGAACCCTTTGTATTACTATTGTTGGTTGGAAACAGTGTGATAATTAGGGAAATTTTTGATTAATTAACTAGCAATTGATTGAAAACTGGAGGCCTTTAAATAGATTGAGTCGTTGCTATTTTCCTAAAAATATACTATTTCGAATGCAACTTAGTAAATAAGCCTTTTAACTGGTAACTGTGTAAAAGTTATGTTGGATCACTCACAAATGAAGCAGTCAGAAAAAGTAAGCCTTTTAACTGGTAACCGTGTGTAGGTTGTGTTGGATTAACCCATAAAAGAAGCAGTCAGAAAAGGTCATCCTTTTAACTGGTAACTGTGTATAGGATTAACCCATAAAAACCTAATTAGCGGTCAGAAAAGGTCATCTTTTTAACTGGTAACTGTGTGTAAATTGTGCTGGATTAACCCATAAAAGAAGCAGTCAGAAAAGGTCAGCTTTTTAACTGGTAACTGTGTATAGGATTAACCCATGAAAACATAATAGCAGTCAGAAAAGGTGAAGCAAAGGAAAAAAGCCTTTTAACTGGTAACTGTATGTTGTATTGGATAACCCACAAATGAAACGGTCAGAAAAGGTTAGCCTTTTAACTGGTAAACATGTGTAGTGGTGGGATTAACCAAGGACAACAAAAATGCAGTCAGAAAAGGTTAGTCCATAGTCTGTGTGAGAAGACTACAGGAATAAATAACTCCGCGCCGCGTGTTAGAAACAGAATCTTTCTTAAGAGAGTTTGCGATGAAAGATCGCAAGTTTTAAATCCATGTTAGTTTTTGTTAGTGTTATACGTCTGATCATTTGTTTGTTAAATGGCCTGATTGTTGAATCGTTTGTTTGTGAAATTAATTTGTTTGTTTGTTAAAGGGGCTGGTTGTTGAATTGTTTGTTTGTTAAATTGTTTTTTTTCCTTCTTTGCTGCAGTGTTGTTTTATTTGCTATGTATGTATAAGAGTGAAACAGCTGCTGGTGTGTGATGTTGCTGCTGGTGACGACAGAAAAATGTGTTATTGACTAATTGAGTTGAAGTGAACATTGGAATCTGGTTGTTGCTCGTGACATAGCGACAGAAGTAGTGTTTCATTCAATAGTACTCACAATAACTCCACCGAAAATTGATTAGCTGCAAGAGGAGAGTATGGGAAATATCTGTTTTAAAGCTAACCGGGAGTTAAGTGGGAGTGCTAAAATCATGTTTCAGAAAAAAACAGATAATATTGAATACTTAGAGAGATGAGAAAATAAATTTGGGTTTGAGGGAGAATTGAACATGGTAAAATTGCCCAATCCTAGAGAAGGGGAATACAAAAGTAATGTACAAAGTAAATCTAGTTTAAAAAAGCACAACAAAAAAAAGAACAACAAGGATTAGAGCTAGACATTTGTACAAGTTTGTGTATTAAGATTTAGCAGCTCTCTTAAAGAGTTAAAGTTCAGAAGATCTCAGACAAACAAACAGATCATTTCAAATCTTTACTCATTTCACAGGAAAAACTGTCTGAGCAAAAGATGTTTTACAAGCTGAGATTTTTATCATTTCCATATCAAACCTGCCATTCTTAGGCAAAGTCCTAGGAAAAGTTCTATACCAACAGCTTTCTGACTTTTTCCTGTCTAACAATGCTTTTGATACTTTCCTCTCATAGTCTTGGTTTTATGTGTTTAACTGAGAGATGAAACAACAAGACAAGACGAGAGTGGGGAGGGTAAAACATTTATTTTTGTCCTTAATTCGAGCATGTGTCATTTAAAAATGGAGATAAAATTATCTTAAATACTTTGTCTTACCGCAGAATGATTTTATTGATGATTTTACTGAATTTCTTTAAATTGTGTGCACTGCTGTTGACTGTTTAGTCATAACAGGGGACTTGAAGGTGCACATGGATGTAGCCCATAATAAGCAAGCTAAAGAACTCACTGCTTTCCTTGAAATGTTTGGTCTAACTCAGCGTGTGACTTTGCATAGATGAAGAGAGAGTTATTTTTCTGAAATCATAAAAAAAAAAAAACTGCAGTAACAACTCTCATGTCTTGCTTGCTACAGTAAACAGATTAACAAACCCTCCAGGTTGCATTTAGAACTCATTTCTACATATAAGGGTAATGAAGTTGGAATATTCTTTAATGACAAAGTTCAAGGCATTAAAAATTAAATACTTTCCACCTGAAGCAGGTCTGAGACCAGACAGTCAGACCTTTCAGGTGCAGATGATTTTCAAGCCAAACTTAAACATTTTCTAAATTTGAGATTAGCTCTTCTGAAAAAAAATCATAAGTGTATCAGAAACATAAGCCGGAAATAGAGAATTTAACATATTAATGTTAAGTAATGCTATGGTTAAGTAATGCTTCATTACTTCTGATTGACTAACTTCCCTAAAACTTATGAATTTATGAGCTTAGGAACTGACATCATATTCATCAGAGATTAAAGCATTTATCTCACAGAATGGGAACCAAAAGAGTATTAGTATATATATACATATATATATATATATAATATATTTATATATATTTTATATATAAAATATATATTTTTTAAAAACCAACACAGCAATGAAATATGCTATGTGAGTCAGATATCAAACAATAGTTTTCTTAAGGAGAAATTTAAAGACAGCTGCAATAAATCAGCGTAATATATGGAGTAATATATTAATACTATAAGCAGTTTCTAAGCCTGCAGATGAATATTAATTAAATTAAACAGAAAGGTTGTGCATGTGTGTTCAACAGGTGCCAAACTAGATGGGTCAAATGCAGAGAGTAATTTTGTCTGACTTGTAACATGACAATAAACAGTCATCTTAATGTGTTTGCACAGCAATGGAATAAAGAGGGAAAGCAGAGGAGCACTCTAACAACAAAAAGAAAAGGAAGAAAGGACTAAACTTTTTGTTGGAAGGGAGAGAAGCAACTATTTAGGTGATGAGGGAAAGCAAAAACACAGATCACAACAGGAGCAGTGACAGAGAAGGAGAGACAGAGCAGGAGGAGATACATGTCGGCTGTGTGGAAGGAGGGGGCATTGGGCGACTGCAGGAGCAAGAGTAAGATAGAGGAAGATTTTGGGAGTCAGTTATGACTAGATAAGAAAAAAACAGGAGCTGTAACCAGGATAGAAGCAGAAAAGCCAGAAAAAGTGTTAAACTTAGAGGGAATTGAACTTATCTTATAGTATGACATCAAACCTGAGATTGGATTGAATGTTTCCGGGACGGAGGTAACTTTTCTATGCGACACAGGTGCAAAACGAACTGTAATCCATCCTGATGACATACCGGGAGTTGAGGAATCCAAAGAAATTATTTGTGTCAAATCAGCAAATGGTAAGAGCCATCCTGAGCGTTTATCAAAACTCTTGACAGTAACAGATACACGGAGTGGAGTAAGTGCTGATTGTCAAGTTGTCTTGTCCACTCTGTGTCCCTGTAACTTACTGGGAAGGGATTTACTCCATTTATTGAAGCTAAGAATAGTTCCAGAAGAAAAAGGGTTAACTGTAGTTCGAATGAAGTCCGCTCAAACAATGATTCAGCATGAGACCACCTTCATACTGGTATAGTTTGGATCTTGTGTCTACAGGCCCCAGCGCTATCACGCTTCCTCTCCTTAAGAAGGCAAAAGAACACGTCTCAGGAAAGCTCACCCTCAGGTCACCACATGAAGTACACTGTACTGTGTATTACAAATATACTCAAGGGGAGGACATATTTAATTTTTTAAACAAATGAGAAAGTTAAAACGTGCTGAAGTTAAAACACTTATACTGGAATAAAGAGGGTTGTTGTGCAGTCAGCTGCTTACTCTCCCACAGCATGAGAAAGTTTTTAAGATCATGGAATGCACCCCATATGTCACTCTCCAAACCCACAGATGACCACTGGAGGCGTTTAGGTGTGTTTGTGACTGCATGTGAAGAAGCCTCAGATTGGGAGGAGGTGGATCCAGGAATAGAGTATTCTGAGAAACTGGATGCATATACTAGTCCATTAAATTGGACCATGGATGCAAAACCAAATGTACACTTACAAGGACAGATCTGGAAGAATAAAGGTGCCATTTACTATGAAATGTAGAACTTATACTGCCAAAGAGTTTGTTTAAATATGCTTCAGTATCGAGCCATGGAGCACGGCATGTCTCTACAGGAGGGCTGGTAGCAATAATGAACAAGGTTTTTGCAGTGTATGGTTTTATTTATAATAAAATCATAATATCATAATATGATAATAAAGAATTTTTGTCTAACATGTCAAATATGTGCAAATATGATCCATACATATGGCCTAGGACCGGGACGAGGACAGTTCCCGAGGCCGGAGGACCCTTTTCAACACGTTTGTATGGATTTCATTGAATTAAATAAAGGGGTCTCCCTGGTGATTAGTGATGTTTTACCAAATGAAGTGAAGTATTTCCAAATGCACAGGCAGATGTACCCTCAACACTGGTGAATTAAATATTACCTAGATTTGGAATTCCTGAAAAAATCTACAGTGATAACAGGGACGCACTTTGTAAACAATATTATCTTCCTGATGGCGAAGAACTTAAAAGCAAAAAAGGATCTCAGAAACCACTCTGCATATCATCCACAATCAGCAGGTTTGCTGGAAAGACACAATTGAATAATTAGGTCAAGAGAGACTGGGAAGAATTGGGTTTACTGTTTACCACTAGTAGTCCTAAACATGCATATTACTCTAACTAGCACAGGATTAACTCCATTTGAGATAATGTATAATGTATGACCATTTTTACAACCACAGTTAAAACTATTCACCGGACATGATGAAGAAAGAGAAGAAACCTTAGCAGGATACATGGTTAAAATGTTAACAAGTAGAGAGATCTCTTCTGTCTAGTGTCTGTTCCAGGTGACCCTTTGGAGGAATCTCTAAAACCTGGAGACTGGATCCTCATCAAAGTGATAAAGAAAGATAACTGCTCCAGCCCAAGGTGGGAAGGTCCATATCAGGTACTGCTTACAGAAACCACAGCAGCTAAACTAATATATCCTGGATGCACTTATCACACTGTAAACTAGTTAGGCCACGACCTGCAGAAGTGGGGAAAGATTAGTTACCCACCACCGTTCTCTGAGGCATAAGTCTGACTACAAAGGGGAATTCTCTCAACAGGAGGGGGTTCGTCTCAACCTCAGTGAAGAAAACAACGGCTAAAACGAGAACATAGGGTGTGGCTAAAATAAGACAGGGATAGACAGACAGCAGCCGTGGCATCCATTTAAATGACCAGGATTTGTAGGTTAAAAGGAACCAGTTGTGTATTGTTAATCATTATTCTTATTATCGTATTCCTAATTCTATGGGATTAAGCACAGATTAATAAAAAACTAAAAGATAATGCACTACAATGAATCACACGGACACAGACTGACCACAGAGATAGGAGGTCCCTCAGGTCCAACAGACAACTTGTCAACCTATTTTTTTGTTGCAGGAATAGATGGGGTGGCTGACATTGACTTATGCTCAATTATTTTATGTAAAGACAACCAAAAAGCCCATGTGTATTCTGAAAAGTACGTATGTGAAATGTATGTTAATACAAGATTTCTGAAGAATCGCCTGTGTATCAGTTGGAATTTTGTTAGAATGTATACAGATTGACAAAATATCCAATCTAATTGTATTGAATGTGCTAAAGCCAGCAGTTAAGAAAATAGACAACTGCCCTCAGCGTTGGCTTATACGGGTAATTTATATATGTTTCATCCACAGGGGTACAGGTAAGAATGTGGGTACACTCATGTCACATAATTGTCAAGAATCCATCTATTGTCACTCAGGACACAGGTAACTACTCAGCATCTTGGTTTCGGAACCAAACTTCCATGAGAGCAGACCTCTGGTGGCTGTGTGGGGATATGAAACTGAGGTCCGTCCTTCTGCCTAACTGGCAGCTGCACAATAGCCCAACTACTGATGCCTTTCCGTCTGTTCCCTGAGGGGGACTTTAAGGCCTTGGGTGAGAAGCTGCAATGTCTCAAGCATTTAACTGTGTCTGGAGGTTCATTTGACAACAGAGTGTACCTGGATAGCATTGGAATTCTGAGTCCCAGATGAATTTAAAGCTAGAAATCAAGTAACTACAGACTTTGAATCTTTTCTTTTCTGGTGGGCAACAATAAAAAAAAATGTTTATTGGATAAATTACATCTACAAGGCATTGCTGAACAATTAAAATGTTTGGAACTTTATCCTGTTCCTTTATTCCTAACAATACTTCCGCAGATGGCAGAATCACAAAGAGGGACTCGCATCACTCTCTTTTATCCACATGTGTACAAAAGGGTGGACGGCGAAGCTAAGCGCTCCACCATAACTGAATGAAAAGCTGATTTGAAGAGTTCATTCCACCAAGACTGAAAAGGAAATGTCACCCATGAAATCAACAATGCTTTTAGGGACTTCTATAAAACCTTATATTCATCACAAAATGAACCATCAGACAGTAACATAGATCAGTTTCATAGATCATAGACTATTCTACCGTCAACAACCTGGAAACCACAATAGTCTCTCTAGATGCAGAAAAAGTATTTGATCGAGTGAACTGGACATTTTTATTTGCAGCATTAAACAAATTCGGGTTTGGGTCACACTTCATCAACTGGATAAGGATATTATATAGCTCCCCAAATGCAAGTGTCAGGACTAATGATCAAACTTCTCCAAGCTTCAGTCTGCAGAGAGGTACAAGACAGGGTTGCCCACTTTCTCCCTCACTTTTTGCTATTTTCATCAAACCTTTAGCAGCTGCTATCAGACAAGATAGAAATATTAAAGGCATCCAACCCCAAAATATTGAGCATAAAATAAGTCTTTATGCTGATGATGTATTACTTTTCCTCCAGAACTCACAGACGTCTCTCACTCACACGATCACACTCATAAATAAATTCTCAGCACTTTCTGACTACTCTATCAATTGGTCTAAGACCACAGTTCTGCCCATTAACTGTACGGTCCAGAATATACCTGCGATCACTTTACAGTCAGGAAATATTAGATATTTAGGCATAAACATTTCCTCCAGGCTCTCAGAGCTAACAAAGCTAAATTATGTGCAATTATTAAAGACAGTAGAGGACGATCTCTCTCGTTGGAAGTCCTTACCTATATCACTTATGGGGAGAGTTACAACCATTAAAATGATGATACTACCAAAAGTTAACTATTTGTTCTCAATGATCCCCATAAAACCATCTGCTACTTGGTTTAAGTCACTAGATTCATGCATCTCCAAATTTCTGTGGAAAAACAAACCACCACGTATTCGTTTAAAAATGCTACAGAAAACCAAGGAAAGTGGTGGATTAGATTTACCTCATTTTCAGCACTATTCCTTAGCCAATAGGTTACAGTATATATCATAATGGTTTACACCTAGCCCAATAGATGAACCATGGATAAATATAAAACAAGCATTGTGTGATAATCTGGAAATCTCTTACCTACCTCTTATTAGTCAAAACGTAAAAAATCACAAATGTTTTAAAAGCATTAACATCAGCACCTCTCTGACAGCTTGGTGGGAATTTCTTAAAATAACAAAGTCTTCACTTGTCCCGTGTAAGCTTACACCCATCTGGAACAATCCTGACATCCTGCAAAACAAAAAAATGCCAAACTTTATTCTGTGGAAGATCAAAGGAATCAAACATCTGGAACATATAATCCAAAATGGAAATTTTATTTCATTTGATGAGCTCATATCACAACATGAGATAGGCAGCAATAAATTCCTAGAATATCAACAACTTAAGTCTATAATAACAAAGAAATATATCCTCCACCAACCAGACTTACAACTCCCGATTAGGGTAGCAGAATTTCTAAGCAGCTGCACCCCAAAACTACTATCAAAAATATATAAATTATTGTCTAAGATAGATGACACAATGTCTCTACAATCCTCAAAATGGGAGGCAGAATTATCTATTAGTTCTAGTCATAGCTTCTGGCCACAAACATGTTTGAACACCTTTAGAATGACTCGAAATCCTAATTTACAGCTCATACAATACAAAATTCTTCATAGAACACACTATAAAGGACAAAGGATGTTCAGGATGGGTCTAACACACTCAAACTTCTGCTCACATTGCACAAATAACACACCTGATGATTATGCACACGCTTTGTGGTTTTGTGCGCCTGTCCAGAAGTTCTGGTTTGAAGTCTGTACGGATCTATCAACATGGCTAAAGTGTAGCATTCCTGCATGCCCCACACTGTGCATACTGGGTGACTTAGACAACATCAACATGGAAATGAACTCAGCACACATGGTCCTCACAGTGTTGTTAGCCCGATTTTTTCATTGGAAGCCCAAGAATAAGCTGGAGAAATTGTTTATTAAAAAAGTATTTATTAGTGGTCACAAGTAGAGTATATTGCAGCGCTGGACTCGGAGTGCCAGAGCTCCCGCAGGAAATCCGTCAGGCCGAGCCCCGTTATCCGGAAACATGTCATATTTCTTGTCAGAGTATAATTGGCCAATTTTGAGTGGCATGATCAGGCCAGCTGCTGTCCTTGTTGTGTTCTTTGGATGTGATAAACAATGTGTGTGTATGTGTGAGTGCTGTTTTAGGTGTCTAATGTACCAGACCTGTCTGCCCTAATAGAGATGTTTTGTCTGACCCAGTTGTTTATGTCATTTTAAGGTCTTGGACCATTTAAGGTCATCTGTTGTGCAGTATGAGCAGAGTGGAAAAGTAACAACTAGGAACATAGATTATTTAGTAAAATACAGAAAATGAATTTATAATTTCTAAGAACAAAGCCAATTATAACAACTCCCCCTTTTGACATGATTTAATCATGTCATCTAAATGAGGTAGGAATGTTATATTCTGTATTGTGTGAAACCTGTTAGCGGCAGCCAACTTAGCAGGTCCCCAAACATCAAGTGGCCAACTACCTTGAGGTGCAGCACAACCAGACAGGAGATTCTTGTTATCCCCCTTTTGATATAACTTCATTATGTGAGCTGTTATTTGTAAGCTGTTCTTCTTTGCAATTATCAGCAGCAAGCAAGTTTTCATTGCATATGCATGTGTAAAATAATTGTAATGCATTAGCTAAACCTTTCTGTATCAGGAATGTTTATCATGATGCTGGGAACAGAACCTCTTTCCCAGAATAGTTCAACCTTCATTACTCAACTGATCATAACTCTGCAATGAGCACATTTCTTAAAAGCTATAAGTATCTTTTTATTCCGTGTATGCAAGGAATAAATTAGTAAATGTTTCAATATGTCTTAAAATTAGTGTGTGTATGTGGCCCCAAACCCAATCTCTGTGTAGAATTTTAGTTCATTTTGTCCCAAAACTATATGTGGTTTAAGCAGTGGCAAGACCCTGCTCACCCATAAGTACCATTACAACACATAACAATAATTAACTAAGCTACAACAATTCATAAAATATTGAAACTCAAAAAGTGCTTAAGGCAATTAACATTACCATCAGGATCGTCCACTGTTCGCAGCGAATAGGAGCGAAAAACCCGATGGCTGATATCCGGGAAAATTCTCCTATGGCCCCATTCCCCCTTGGCGACCGACCACTTAATTACCTTTCAGTGCCTAAGGTCCCGCTCCGAACAGCCAATTCACACCAATGGCAGTGGACATATGTATGAATTCCTATGATTAGTAATTGGTCTACTTAAAATCATTAAACTAAAGAGGAACATCACAAAACACAAAACAATACAGTACAGACATTTAAACATGATGTGAATATGAAGATATGACCCTGTTGAGAACAGATGAGTAATGATAGATGTAGTGTAAAAAACTAACAATTTCTTTTGAGTGAAAATTTTATGATAACATTGTGCAGAGTGGTGTAGTGCAGCTCAGTCTCTTGTGGTCCAATCCTGTCACTGCTTGGTGTTTGGTTTTCCTTCTGGCTGAACCTCAGTTCAGCAGTCTGAGCTAACTAGGAAGGAGAGGTTACCAGCACTTCACTTCCACAAAGGGGTCTTTACCACCCGTTTTCCCTAACTAATCTTTTTCTTTGGGACAATTAAGGAGATAATTCAGATTATTTTGTTGACAGTGGTTGAAGGTTGTGTGGTTGTTCAACCATTATCTTGGCATGATGATCGTGCCTCCCAGAATTTCAGACTGACGTCTTGTCAGTCACTTGGCTGTGAGTCCTGTAGAGGTTCTGCTGCAGATGCAGTTAATTTAAGCTGTGGATGAATGTTAGCAGGAGAGAGAACTGAGCAGCACAACATGTCATTTTCACAATGTTTTATATTCAGGAATTGCCTTTTAACAGGTTCAATCCCAGTATTCATTGGTCGACAAATTAAGTTTTCATATGAACCCCAAACAAAAACAAATAAATAAACCGAAAAAAATAAAAAATAAATAAATGAAATGAAAAACAAAACAACTGGCCAGTTGATAGAAAACATGTTTTAGGACAGTACCTTTAGACTCACCAACCTGCTGTACAGCATTAATGTGAAATCCAGTACCATCAACCTTTTCTGTGGAAAAAACTTCAAACCATTTAGAGAACACAGCAAGACAAAGACAAAACACAAGACAACATAGAACAAAAGACAAAAGGAAAAATTTGAGAAGTGTTAGTAAACTATGATTAATTGTTGTATCTCCAGCCCCCCGATGAGACTTAGTCTCATCCGTATGTTAGTTCTGCTGAACTCTTCCACTGCAGTTTCTGCTCCTGTGTTGCTGCTGCAGGACAGAAATATTTGTGGTTAGAGTTCATTTTGGGAGCAGCACAGCATCAAGAAAGCAGCCATTTCTTCTCAATGAGTAACTGATTAACCTTTTTGGGATAAATATTGTCTGTCCTCTTAATTCAGCTCAGAGTGCTTTTGATAAAAATTTCAGCACGATCTGCTTAATTCTCACTTGTTACTTTATACTAAATTCTATTTAATTCTTACCAGTGGCTGTGTTTCGTGATGCTGAGCCATCCACAGACAGTTCAGGATCAGCATTAAGTTTTTTCTGCTCCATTTGAATTAGAAACACTTCATGGGGTACCAACAGTGTGACATCAGAGTTTCTTATAACATCACATGATACAATAACATATTTCCATACAAATTAGAATCAAAGACAAAGGTTTATTCTATTTTTCTATTTGTCTCAATTCCTCATTTATTTATTTTTTAGATGAGCCATGTGGCCTTGTGCTGCTAACTTTTTCCTTAGCAGTGCCACAGCATCGTGCTTGTGTTCAGATCTTTGGTTGGTTATTGATCACTGTTATCTTGCATGCATGCTTTGACCTAAGGGCCCAGATTCTTGATATTATTTTGTAATATTTTTTTTTATTTATTTTTTCCTCATAACAGTTTTGGAATGTTAGCTAAATTGTTCAGGATCATTCTTGTTTTTTCTTGACATGAATTAGGCCTTTAATCGTGCAGTTCAAAGCTCTGTGCTTTACCTTACTTCGAGCAGCTCTGCCTCAGTTTATTATGTTTTACTTAATCTTTACTTCTTCCTTCCAGTATGTGTGGATGTATGTGGGTGTATGTGTACGTATAGATGTGCGTGTGTGTGTGTGTGTATGTGTGTCTATATGTGGCCTTGGGTTTCACTGCTTTGTTTTATTTTCTTCTATCATTTTCTTCTATGAAAAGTGTTATGAAAATAAAGTTTGATTGATTGATTCATTGATTGATTGCACCAGATTAAACAACTTGGGTCATTTCCCATGTAAATTCTCGAATGAACCAGAACACATGATTAAAACTGTTCTCACAGAACATTTTATTCATCCCATTCATATCTTTTTCGTTTGACCAACATGTCATGACTGAGCACAGATCGGATTGTACCTTGTATCTTGTTTCTCAATAAATTGTAATTGAAGTGGGTTGTTGCCATTTTCCAGAGATCTTTTAGTCACCTGGTGTGGAGTGGTGGGAAGAGAGGGTGTGTCCAGATTACTGTTGTAGTTCTTTGTAACTTGAGCTTTTAATGTCTGACTTTCACACAGGAGAGGTGTGAAAATTAGTTATTGTAACCTTTATTGTTTCTGCTACTGTGGTTCTACAGTCTAGTCTCCACAGTGGTGTTTTCCTTTGGTTTCATCGTCAGTGGTCCGTTCAGTCTCTGATAGAGTTTTAGTCCCCGTGGTCTAGTCTTTGTCAGCAGGTGAGGTTCCTAAGTCAGTCCGGACCTCAGTTAATGTTCTTTCGGTAGGATCTTGAGCCTGAGTACAGTGATCCTTGTGGATCCAGTTACTCAGTCTATTCTCAGTAAACCATACCTTTACACAATGTGTTGTAGCTTCTGCGTCCTGTCCATATAGGAGAGGACCAGTTAAGTTTGTTCACTTTCCTGGTCCTGTTCCTTGGTGAGTATTTCTGTAACCTGCTGAGATATACTCATCACCGTGTTATTCAGTTGTTTCACATTCACACAAGTTTCCATACTGTAGTACAACAAGGGGTGAGCCTGTTGGTGCAGTTGTAAATGGACAGGGTGTTTCCTCCCTGGCATGACCTCATGTGAGACAACATGACAACATTCATGGTGGCATTTGGAGTAAATCTTAGGCTAACACAATACGTAGAGCTTCAGCCCAGGTTAACTGTGTGTCTGCACAGACTTCTGTTCGGCCTTTTTGATGGTTCTATTTGCTCTTTTCACTAGTCCTTGTAAAGCTGGGTGAGAGACTGCACCGAGCTTATGTGTAATCCCAAACAATTTTTCCACTTCTCCTAGTTCTTCATTGGAGAAGTGAGTACCATTATCTGATCTTATCACTTCTGGTACCCCAAATCTTGGAATAATTTCTCTTGTAAGCCATTTAATGACTTCTTTTCCTTTTTCGGTTTTAGTAGGTGTGGCTTCTACCCATCTAGAAAAGGGAGCTACACACACTAGAAGAAATAGTTTACCTTCAGTCCTGTTCGCTGCTCCCATGTCAGTAAACTCAAATACTATCTGTTTCCAAGGGGCATCAGGTACTGGGAAACTACCTAGTCCTGCTTTGAGATTGAACAGCTTGCAAATTTCACAAGATTGCACAAAATATTTTATTGTGTCTTTTAGGTGGGGGTGCCACCAGTGTTGTGAAATGAGCGCTGTTACTTTTGAGCTAGCACAGTGAGCTCTACTGTGTGCTTCTTGACATAGCAAATTTAGTAGTCCAGTTGGAGCTACTATTTTGCCTTCATGATTCCAGCAGCGTCCTGTGGAATCTTTTTTTTTTCGTTCCATGCTTGCTTTTCAGATGGTGCCGCTGCTTCGTGAAGTTCTTTAATGTTTTCTAAACATAATTCTCGTTGTGATTTTTCCTCCAATGTTTTCTGAGACATCTGGTTAAATGCAGTATACCCTGCTTTTGTTTTTGCTGCCTTATCTGCCGCATTGTTGCCTCTCGCTACTCTCCCATCTCCCTTTTGATGTCCTCTGCACTCGACTCTAGCAACTTGTTTTGGTTCAAGTATGGCATAATATAGTTCGAGTAATTGATTCAAGTGTTTAACCGGGGTGCCTGCTGAGGTCACAAAGCCTTTCCTTTTCCAGTGACACATGTCTGGTTTAGAGGCATGTCTTTAACTGTAAACACTGTTTTTATTTCACTAATTTATTCAATGTTTATTGTTAGATTAATTAATATTTATCTGCAGGGTTAGAATTTGCTAATAGTATTAATATAGTGTTCAGCTGTACAGCTCTCTGGTTGCTGTGGCTGTTTTTAAATGTGCCATGAAAACAAACCTTGACTTGACTTGTTATGACTCAGACTTACTGCAGCTGTCTTTAAATTTCTTTTAGAGTTTTCTTCTTCAAGAAACTCATTGGTGATATCTGACTCTCGTTGTGCCTTTTATTGCCGTGTTTTTGTTTATTTCCTAATAATCTAACTCACTTTAAACCTTTATATAAAGCACGTTGCTGCTCTGTTAAGATAACAGATCCATTGATTCATAGATCTGCTGCAGTTAAATAGTTAAATGGTTTAATGAGATCAATTATAAATACTGATGATAAATATTAACTCAGAATTGGTGAAAATAAGCAGAGGAGAAGTATTTAGATCAGCTAAATTTTAAGTCATGTTACTGTGATCTCTAACACAATAAAGGCTAACCTTTAATGCTTTAAGATGGTAAGAAACTGTCTGACACCTATCTGCCTGACCTTGCTGTTAAATCCCGATATTTTCTAATATGTCATATGGTCTGACTGTCCGGTCTCAGACCTGCTTCAGGTGGAAATCATAAAGTCTCAATTTGTAGAACATCTTTTGTTCAGGCAGTTTTTCAATTAAAGGATCAAAGATTTAAATGCTATGTTTGTTTGTCTGACTTTTTAAGAGAGCTGTTAAATCTTAATTCAACAACAAACTGGTTCTAATGTTTAGTTTTAAACAGTCTGTTCTTCCTGGATTTATTTTGGACATTGTATTGCTTCTTATCTCTTCACTGTAATACTTGCATTGAAAAGCGGTTTTCAGATTGTCCATTCAATGTGGTATTTCTCCCATTCAAATTTATTTAAAAATAAATTAATTATTGAATTGATGATAAATGCTCTATTAAAAACTTCCATTATCATTGTAAATTTTTTGACTAAATAACTATATGTAACTCTGGTACTCTTTAAGTACAGGCCCATGATCAATCAGAATCTGTCCTCACTCTCAGGGCTGAATGGGGGAAGAAGGAAGCAGGGTTGGGATGAGATAATCTTAGGGTGAGAGCATTTATGACAAAGCTATCTAAATTTTTCTTTTCCAATTACACATGTCCACATGTACAGCCTAAGCTGTTTATGCTGAATCTGTATAAATGGTCATTTTTTTATTTTGCTAAATGGCATGCTTCTGTTATTGAGTGTGATGTTAGGAAGATGTGTCTTATCTGCTAGTGTAGTAGGATGTGTCCCTTGAAAAGATGACGTTGTGTCTGGCACGTGCTGCGGTAGAGGTGCAGAGGACTGCGTCTGAATAGAGAATTTAACTTCTCCAAAAAAAATACTGACAGTCTGCAAGAAATGTTACTGCTTTTTTTTCCGTCTTTTTCTGCCCTTGCTCTCTGCAATAAACCTGCCTCTTTTAGCTTTGCTGTTGCTTGATTCCTACTGCCTGTTGCTTGTTTTGAAAACATAGAGAAATCACTCAGTTGCGGTGGCGCACTTTCAAACCCTCCAAACATTCCTTTCCCTTGCATTTCTCTCGTCCAATTTACAAATCTATCTGTCTCTCTTTTTTCGTCTTCTCTTGGAACTTTTTTCTGCCATCTCGTCAACGTGTCAAATAATACCGACCCCAATGAGCCGGGTTTACATGTTTTCCACTTATCCAATGTCCACTTAGCACAGACATTACTCACGCCGCCAATTGCCGACTAACAGACCCCCGCCCATTGGCATCTACTTCCTATTCAGTTTAGAAGACAGGATGAATTTTGTGTCTTTTATTTAGCCAAATTGTACTAAACTAGGACACATATGACTCTCCCTATGTGAGACTATGTGTTTATACTTTACATGTGACCACCTAGTAAACCTGTAGACACAAATTTTGTGCTTTTGATTTAGTGATCGGAGGACATTCTAATTCAGACAATTTAGTTTAGAATGACCAATGTGCAGAAATTTCACATATCCTGATACAAGAGGTTTTCTGCTCACCTTGTTATTTAGGCACCTTGAATTGTCTGAAGAAGGGTCCCCTCCAACCAGCTCCGGAAGTCCTCGATCGGACTTGTGAAGTTGTATTCACACTTGTCAGAGTATAATTGGCCAGTTTTGAGTGGCATGATCAGGCCAGCTTCTGTCCTTGTTGTGTTCTTTGGATATGATAAACAATGTGTGTGTATGAGTGACTGCTGTTTTAGGTGTCTAATGTACCAGACCTATCTGCCCTAATAGAGATGTTTTGTCTGACCCAGTTGTTTATGTCATTCTAAGGTCTTGGACCATTTAAGATAATCTGTTGTGCAGTATGAGCAGAGTGGAAAAGTACCAGCTAGGAACATAGGTTATTTAGTAAAATACAGAATATGAATTTATAATGTCTAAGAACAAAGCCAATTATAACAGTGTTATGTATCGCAAAGAAAACTATTCTCATGAACTGGAAAGCGAAGAACAATCTGTGTATTAACCAGTTTAGAAATGTTCTTTTAGATTATATTAGCATGGAAACAATGTGTGCCTCCTCAAAACATCAATTGAATTGAATTTCATTCTCTCTGGTCCCCGCTGATTAGGTTTATCACATAGTGGTGGTGGGTTGCTGTCCCGTCACTCTGGGCGGTTGGATGTGTTCTGTGGGGGGGCTGTGTGGCTTCGGGCGTCTGGTGGTCTCTCGGGTCGTGAGGACCGGGTTGGTCTGGGGGGGCTGGGTTGCCCTGGACATGCCACAGTATGGGTGGGTTGGTGCAGGTACTGGTGCCAGGCTTGTTGCTCTGGGACCTCCAGGGTGTCCGCAGGTAGTTGTTATCTTTAGGCTGTTAGGGCGTGCGGTGGGGGGGGTGCTTTTCCCCTGTTGGGGGGGGCCTGGGTGATGGTGGGTCTCAGGCCCAGGCTGCTGCGTCCGGTGTGGCCGGGTGGTTTGTTTGTTGTTGTTTGTTTGTTTGTTTGTAGAGGTCCTCCGGGGTGGGGTGGGGTTGGGTTGAGTGGGGTGGGGTGGGGTGGGTACCTTCCGGGGGTACAGTAGCTCCCGGAATATGGTCGCTGCAGGCCCCGAGCCTGGTGGACATCAGGCCCTCCTGCCCTGTGTTGGGTCCCAGGTAGCGGGGGTGCCTATTGCAGCCAGTCCCTGGCTGCCTTCTCCGGGGGAGAGTAGCTGCCCCGGTGTATATCCCCATACCCCTCTCTCTTTTGGCTCCTGTACACAGCACATACTCACACATGAAGGGTTTTGGGGGCGTGTGTGTTCTGTGGGGTGTAGTGGATGGGGCCACGTAGGTGGTCCCCTTGGCTTCACTCTGCAGTTCCCCGCCCCTGTTTTAATTACACCTTAGACATCACTACTTATCACACACACACACACATTAGGTCTTGGCGGGTGGTTGCAGTGAATGGCATCTGGTGGGCGGGGCTCTTTGGGTATGTAGGCTGCCCAGAGGGCTGCGCTCCCAGTTCTACAAGGTTGGCTGCCCCTCAATTTTAATCGCTCACTATTAGAAAATATTGAAGAGCCAGAAGGGTGAGGGGAGGGGTCTTCTCACACCCCTGCTTCCTGGTTTCTGGTCGGGCAGGAGTGGCCAGGAGGAATTAATTATTCTGCTGGTTCAGGGTCTGTGGTGGCTGGGGGGCTGCTGGCCCCCTGGTGTGCCCGCTGCGCTACACCCCAGCGGAGTCAAGGGAGGGAGGACGTGTGGTGATGATTGGGCCTGGGTCTGGGACTTGCTGTCGCCTGGCCTGCCTGTGCTTCTCCCAATGGGGGGGTGGCGTTGCTGCTCCCCACTGCTCGCGACTTCACCCACCTGTGGGCACGCCTTGACTCCATGGGCACTTGGCCAGGGGCGCTGGGGCAGGCACTGACCCACTGCGTGGCTGTCTGGGGCGCTTGGCCCTCCCGGGTATTGGGTGGGGCCTCTGCCGGGGGGTTTTGGGGCGCTCGGGCTCCTGGGGTCCGGGTCCGGTGCACGGACCATGTCTGGGCGGCTGGGTCCTGGTGGGGTCGGTGGGCTGTTGCCCCTGGCTCCCGGGGGGCCTCTGCCCTATGCTTATGGGGGCTCTGTCCGGGGGCTTCCTCTGCTGTCTACTGGGTGGATGCGTGGTTGTCGCTGCGGTGGGCATCCTGGGTTCTGTGCTCCGTGGGGGCTGCTGGTGGCCTGGGTCTTGTGGCCCTCTCTGCCTGCTTCTGATTGCTTGGGGGGGCTGTAGATTGTGGCCGTGTACACTTATACACTCTAACTAACACATAACTAAGCACGGTTAATGTAGGTCCTGTGCCATGGGAGTTGCATGTTCTCACACACACACACAACACACATTAGTCCAGTAGCAGTTCATGCATTACCATGTCGCCTCAGGTCATCTATATGCGATTGCCACTACTTGTGCTTGTTTTTGTTCGTTTGTGTGTTTGTTTGTTTTTTTCTCTGCTTGTCTGCTTTCAGGTGCTCCTGGTGGCGCTAAGGCTGGATTCGCAACAGAGACCATGGATTATTGTCTGTTTTGTTTTTTTACAGGTGTAGTAGCTGGTTGTCTGGTTTTTGTTTCTATTTTTGTTCTGTTTCCTCTTCTTTCCTCTTCTTGTTTCCTTGTCCCCCCTTCCGGTTCAGTTCTATTACATGTTATATATTGTAAACAGAAATAAATAAATGGGCATCAAGGGGAGCTTTACATTTGTAAAAATTCCCTTGGCAAAGGAAATCTGTTTGGCATAAAAGGTATTCACAATTCTGCTGCCATAATGCTGAACAGAACAAGGGAAAAAAAGTGAAGGAATTCATTTTACAGCAAAATCCTGAATCGTGCATAACTCCTCATAAGGAGTGTATTGCTCAAACATAAGTGTGGTTCTTTCTCATATAAGGTAATATAAAGAAGTTTATACTTAAAACCAGCGTAGACATGGATAAATAAGAAGGACAACGCAGTTTTAACTTGGTTTGAGTGAAGGAATTAATTTTACAGCAAAATCCTGAATCGTGCATAACTCCTCATAAGGAGTGTATTGCTCAAACATAAGTGTGGTTCTTTCTCATATAAGGTAATATAAATAAGTTTATACTTGAAACCAGCTTAGACATGGATAAATAAGAAGGACAAAGCAGTTTTAACTTGGTTTGAGTGAAGGAATTCATTTTACAGCAAAATCCTGAATCGTGCATAACTCCTCATAAGGAGTGCATTGCTCAAACATAAGTGTTGTTGTTTCTCATACAAGGTTATAAAAAGAAGTTTATGTTTGAAACCAACTTAAACTTGGACAAATATGAAGGACAAAGCAGTTTTAACTTGGTTTGAGTGAAGCAATTAATTTTATGGCAATATCTAAAATCTTGACTATCTCCTTAAAGTAAAGCGAATTCCAGAAGAACAAGTGTGGTTCTTTCTCATATAAGGTAATATAAAGAAGTTTATACTTGAAACCAGCTTAGACATGGATAAATAAGAAGGACAAAGCAGTTTTAACTTGGTTTAAGTGAAGGAATTCATTTTACAGCAAAATCCTGAATCGTGCATAACTCCTCATGAGTGTATTGCTCAAACATAAGTGTTGTCCTTTGTCATACAAGGTTATAAAAAGAAGTTTATGTTTGAAACCAGCATAAAGGGACAAATATGAAGGACAAAGCAGTTTTAACTTGGTTTAAGTGAAGGAATTCTTAGTTAGCAGTTCCTTGATGAGGGATATTTCAGACACCAAAATCCACCCCATCAGTATCAGTGATCACGCTCCAGTTTCTATCACACTGAAGAATAAAAGAGTTATACCACCAGGAATTCGAGATTCCTGCTGGTGGCCTGGGTCTTGTGGAAAAGCAGTCATGAGAGGCAAAATAATCTCTTTTTCATCAAATAAGAAAAAGAGGGAAAGTTCAAGGATATCAGATTTAGAACTCAGGATCAAATCATTAGAAGTTGTCTACAGGCCTGGGTCTTGTGGCCCTCTCTGTCTGCTTCTGATTGCTGGGGGGGGGGGCTGTGGATTGTGGCCCTGTACACTTATACACTCATAACTAACCACGGTTACCATGTAGATCCTGTGCCATGGGTGTTGCATGTTCTCACACACACACACACACACATTTATTAGCCCAGTTGCATGCTCGCTAAGCAGTTGATGTATTATCATGTCGTCTCAGGTCATCTATATCCACAGCTGTGTTGTATGCGATTGCCGCTTCTTGTGCTTGTTTGTTTGTGTGTTTGTTTTTTCTTTGCTTGTCTGCTTTCAGGTGCTCCTGGTGGCGCTAAGGCTGGATTCCCCTCAGAGGCCATGGATTGTTGTCTGTTTTGTTTTTTACAGGTGTAGCAGCTGGTTGTCTGGTTTTTGTTTCTATTTTTGTTCTGTTTCCTCTTCTTTCCTCTTCTTCTTTCCTTGTCCCCCGGTCCGGTTCAGTTCTATTACATGTTATATATTGTAAACAAAATAAATAAATGGGCATCAAGGGGAGCTTTACATTTATAAAACTTCCCTTGGCAAAGCAAATCTGTTTGGCATCAAAGGTATTCAGACTACAATTCTGCTGCCATAATGCTGAACAGGACAAGGGGGAAAAAAAAAAAAAAAAAAAAAGAAGTTGTCTACAGTACCTCAAAAGAGGAACACACACTGAATGAACTAAGAAAAGCTTAATTGAATTAAACAAAATTATTAACAAACAAACACAGTTTCTGATACAAAGACTTCGTGTGGAGAACTTTGAGCATGGCAATAAATCTGGAAGGTTCCTAGCTAACCAACTAAAGACAAATAAAGAGAAAACAACAATCACTTCTGTTAAAGACTGAAAAGGAAATGTCACCCATGAAATCAACAATGCTTTTAGGGACTTCTATAAAACCTTATATTCATCACAAAATGATCCATCAGACAGTAACATAGATCATAGACTATTCTATCATCAACAACCTGGAAACCACAATAGTCTCTCTAGATGCAGAAAAAGCATTTGATCGAGTGAACTGGAAATTTTTATTTGCAGCATTAAACAAATTCGGGTTTGGGTCACACTTCATCAACTGGATAAGGATATTATATAGCTCCCCAAATGCAAGTGTCAGGACTAATGATCAAACTTCTCCAAGCTTCAGTCTGCAGAGAGGTACAAGACAGGGTTGCCCACTTTCTCCCTCACTTTTTGCTATTTTCATCGAACCTTTAGCAGCTGCTATCAGACAAGATAGAAATATTAAAGGCATCCAACCCCAAAATATTGAGCATAAAATAAGTCTTTATGCTGATGATGTATTACTTTTCCTCCAGAACTCACAGACGTCTCTCACTCACACGATCACACTCATAAATAAATACTCAGCACTTTCTGACTACTCTATCAATTGGTCTAAGACCACAGTTCTGCCCATTAACTGTAGGGTCCAGAATATACCTGCGATCACTTTACAGTCAGGAAATATTAGATATTTAGGCATAAACATTTCCTCCAGGCTCTCAGAGCTAACAAAGCTAAATTATGTGCAATTATTAAAGACAGTAGAGGACGATCTCTCTCGTTGGAAGTCCTTACCTATATCACTAATGGGGAGAGTTACAACCATTAAAATGATGATACTATCAAAAGTTAACTATTTGTTCTCAATGATCCCCATAAAACCATCTGCTACTTGGTTTAAGTCACTAGATTCATGCATCTCCAAATTTCTGTGGAAAAACAAACCACCACGTATTATTTTAAAAACGCTACAGAAAACCAAGGAAAGTGGTGGATTAGATTTACCTCATTTTCAGCACTATTCCTTAGCCAATAGGTTACAGTATATATAAAACATAGTTTGCACCTAGCCCAATAGATGCACCATTGATATATATAGAACAAGCATTGTGGGATAATCTGGAAATCTCTGACCTGCCACTTATTAGTCAAAACGTAAAAAAATCACAAATGTTTTAAAAGCATTAACATCAGCACTTCTCTGACAGCCTGGTGGGAATTTCTTAAAATAACAAAGTCTTCACATGTCCCGTGTAAGCTTACACCCATCTGGAACAATCCTGACATCCTGCAAAACAAAAAAATGCTAAACTTTACTCTGTGGAAGATCAAAGAAATCAAACATCTGGAACATATAATCCAAAATGGAAATTTTATTTCATTTGATGAGCTCATATCACAACATGAGATAGGCAGCAATAATTTCCTAGAATATCAACAACTTAAGTCTATAATAACAAAGAAATATATCTTCCACCAACCAGACTTACAACTCCCGATTAGGGTAGCAGAGTTTCTAAGCATCTGCATCCCAAAACTACTATCAAAAATATATAAATTATTATCTAAGATAGATGACACAATGTCTCTACCATCCTCATGAGATTTATATATTAGTTCTAGTCATAGCTTCTGGCCACAAACATGTTTGAACACCTTTAGAATGACTCGAAATCCTAATTTACAGCTCATACAATACAAAATTCTTCATAGAACACACTATACAGGACAAAGGATGTTCAGGATGGGTCTAACACACTCAAACATCTGCTCACATTGCACAGATAACACACCTGATGATTATGCACACGCTTTGTGGTTTTGTGCGCCTGTCCAGAAGTTCTGGTTTGAAGTCTGTACGGACCTTTCAACATGGCTAAAGTGTAGCATTCCTGCATGCCCCACACTGTGCATACTGGGTGACTTAGACAACATCAACATGGAAATGAACTCAGCACACATGGTCCTCACAGTGTTGTTTGCCCGATTTTTTCATTGGAAGCCCAAGAATAAGCTGGAGAAATCGTTTATTAAAAAAGTATTTATTAGTGGTCACAAGTAGAGTATATTGCAGCGCTGGACTCGGAGTGCCAGAGCTCCCGCAGGAAATCCGTCAGGCCGAGCCCCGTTATCCGGAAACATGTCATATTTCTTGTCAGAGTATAATTGGCCAGTTTTGAGATGCATGATCAGGCCAGCTGCTGTCCTTGTTGTGTTCTTTGGATGTGATAAACAATGTGTGTGTATGTGTGAGTGCTGTTTTAGGTGTCTAATGTACCAGACCTATCTGCCCTAATAGAGATGTTTTGTCTGACCCAGTTGTTTATGTCATTCTAAGGTCTTGGACCATTTAAGGTCATCTGTTGTGCAGTATGAGCAGAGTGGAAAAGTAACAGCTAGGAACATAGGTTATTTAGTAAAATACAGAAAATGAATTTATAATTTCTAAGAACAAAGCCAATTATAACAACTCCCCCTTTTGACATGATTTAATCATGTCAACTAAATGAGGTAGGAATGTTATATTCTGTATTGTGTCACACCTGTTAGCGGCAGCCAACTTAGCAGGTCCCCAAACATCAAGTGGCCAACTACCTTGAGGTGCAGCACAACCAGACAGGAGATTCTTGTTATCCCCCTTTTGATATAACTTCATTATGTGAGCTGTTATGTGTAAGCTGTTCTTCTTTGCAATTATCAGCAGCAAGCAAGTTTTCATTGCATATGCATGTGTAAAATAATTGTAATGCATTAGCTAAACCTTTCTGTATCAGGAATGTTTATCATGATGCTGGGAACAGAACCTCTTTCCCAGAATAGTTCAACCTTCATTACTCAACTGATCATAACTCTGCAATGAGCACATTTCTTAAAAGCTATAAGTATCACGCCTGTACGTGTATGCAAGGAATAAATTAGTAAATGTTTCAATATGTCTTAAAATTAGTGTGTGTATGTGGCCCCAAACCCAATCTCTGTGTAGAATTTTAGTTCATTTTGTCCCAAAACTATATGTGGTTTAAGCAGTGGCAAGACCCTGCTCACCCATAAGTACCATTACAACACATAACAATAATTAACTAAGCTACAACAATTCATAAAATATTGAAACTCAAAAAGTGCTTAAGGCAATTAACATTACCATCAGGATCGTCCACTGTTCGCAGCGAATAGGAGCGAAAAACCCGATGGCTGATATCCGGGAAAATTCTCCTATGGCCCCATTCCCCCTTGGCGACCGACCACTTAATTACCTTTCAGTGCCTAAGGTCCCGCTCCGAACAGCCAATTCACACCAATGGCAGTGGACATATGTATGAATTCCTATGATTAGTAATTGGTCTACTTAAAATCATTAAACTAAAGAGGAACATCACAAAACACAAAACAATACAGTACAGACATTTAAACATGATGTGAATATGAAGATATGACCCTGTTGAGAACAGATGAGTAATGATAGATGTAGTGTAAAAAACTAACAATTTCTTTTGAGTGAAAATTTTATGATAACATTGTGCAGAGTGGTGTAGTGCAGCTCAGTCTCTTGTGGTCCAATCCTGTCACTGCTTGGTGTTTGGTTTTCCTTCTGGCTGAACCTCAGTTCAGCAGTCTGAGCTAACTAGGAAGGAGAGGTTACCAGCACTTCACTTCCACAAAGGGGTCTTTACCACCCGTTTTCCCTAACTAATCTTTTTCTTTGGGACAATTAAGGAGATAATTCAGATTATTTTGTTGACAGTGGTTGAAGGTTGTGTGGTTGTTCAACCATTATCTTGGCATGATGATCGTGCCTCCCAGAATTTCAGACTGACGTCTTGTCAGTCACTTGGCTGTGAGTCCTGTAGAGGTTCTGCTGCAGATGCAGTTAATTTAAGCTGTGGATGAATGTTAGCAGGATAGAGAACTGAGCAGCACAACATGTCATTTTCACAATGTTTTATATTCAGGAATTGCCTTTTAACAGGTTCAATCCCAGTATTCATTGGTCGACAAATTAAGTTTTCATATGAACCCCAAACAAAAACAAATAAATAAACCGAAAAAAATAAAAAATAAATAAATGAAATGAAAAACAAAACAACTGGCCAGTTGATAGAAAACATGTTTTAGGACAGTACCTTTAGACTCACCAACCTGCTGTACAGCATTAATGTGAAATCCAGTACCATCAACCTTTTCTGTGGAAAAAACTTCAAACCATTTAGAGAACACAGCAAGACAAAGACAAAACACAAGACAACATAGAACAAAAGACAAAAGGAAAAATTTGAGAAGTGTTAGTAAACTATGATTAATTGTTGTATCTCCAGCCCCCCGATGAGACTTAGTCTCATCCGTATGTTAGTTCTGCTGAACTCTTCCACTGCAGTTTCTGCTCCTGTGTTGCTGCTGCAGGACAGAAATATTTGTGGTTAGAGTTCATTTTGGGAGCAGCACAGCATCAAGAAAGCAGCCATTTCTTCTCAATGAGTAACTGATTAACCTTTTTGGGATAAATATTGTCTGTCCTCTTAATTCAGCTCAGAGTGCTTTTGATAAAAATTTCAGCACGATCTGCTTAATTCTCACTTGTTACTTTATACTAAATTCTATTTAATTCT
Organism: Leuresthes tenuis; assembly: GCF_036924035.1. Classification (NCBI taxonomy): domain Eukaryota; kingdom Metazoa; phylum Chordata; class Actinopteri; order Atheriniformes; family Atherinopsidae; genus Leuresthes; species Leuresthes tenuis. The sequence continues at coordinate 27,397,968 of NW_027325367.1, read as the reverse complement.
TACCAGTGGCTGTGTTTCGTGATGCTGAGCCATCCACAGACAGTTCAGGATCAGCATTAAGTTTTTTCTGCTCCATTTGAATTAGAAACACTTCATGGGGTACCAACAGTGTGACATCAGAGTTTCTTATAACATCACATGATACAATAACATATTTCCATACAAATTAGAATCAAAGACAAAGGTTTATTCTATTTTTCTATTTGTCTCAATTCCTCATTTATTTATTTTTTAGATGAGCCATGTGGCCTTGTGCTGCTAACTTTTTCCTTAGCAGTGCCACAGCATCGTGCTTGTGTTCAGATCTTTGGTTGGTTATTGATCACTGTTATCTTGCATGCATGCTTTGACCTAAGGGCCCAGATTCTTGATATTATTTTGTAATATTTTTTTTTATTTATTTTTTCCTCATAACAGTTTTGGAATGTTAGCTAAATTGTTCAGGATCATTCTTGTTTTTTCTTGACATGAATTAGGCCTTTAATCGTGCAGTTCAAAGCTCTGTGCTTTACCTTACTTCGAGCAGCTCTGCCTCAGTTTATTATGTTTTACTTAATCTTTACTTCTTCCTTCCAGTATGTGTGGATGTATGTGGGTGTATGTGTACGTATAGATGTGCGTGTGTGTGTGTGTGTATGTGTGTCTATATGTGGCCTTGGGTTTCACTGCTTTGTTTTATTTTCTTCTATCATTTTCTTCTATGAAAAGTGTTATGAAAATAAAGTTTGATTGATTGATTCATTGATTGATTGCACCAGATTAAACAACTTGGGTCATTTCCCATGTAAATTCTCGAATGAACCAGAACACATGATTAAAACTGTTCTCACAGAACATTTTATTCATCCCATTCATATCTTTTTCGTTTGACCAACATGTCATGACTGAGCACAGATCGGATTGTACCTTGTATCTTGTTTCTCAATAAATTGTAATTGAAGTGGGTTGTTGCCATTTTCCAGAGATCTTTTAGTCACCTGGTGTGGAGTGGTGGGAAGAGAGGGTGTGTCCAGATTACTGTTGTAGTTCTTTGTAACTTGAGCTTTTAATGTCTGACTTTCACACAGGAGAGGTGTGAAAATTAGTTATTGTAACCTTTATTGTTTCTGCTACTGTGGTTCTACAGTCTAGTCTCCACAGTGGTGTTTTCCTTTGGTTTCATCGTCAGTGGTCCGTTCAGTCTCTGATAGAGTTTTAGTCCCCGTGGTCTAGTCTTTGTCAGCAGGTGAGGTTCCTAAGTCAGTCCGGACCTCAGTTAATGTTCTTTCGGTAGGATCTTGAGCCTGAGTACAGTGATCCTTGTGGATCCAGTTACTCAGTCTATTCTCAGTAAACCATACCTTTACACAATGTGTTGTAGCTTCTGCGTCCTGTCCATATAGGAGAGGACCAGTTAAGTTTGTTCACTTTCCTGGTCCTTTTCCTTGGTGAGTATTTCTGTAACCTGCTGAGATATACTCATCACCGTGTTATTCAGTTGTTTCACATTCACACAAGTTTCCATACTGTAGTACAACAAGGGGTGAGCCTGTTGGTGCAGTTGTAAATGGACAGGGTGTTTCCTCCCTGGCATGACCTCATGTGAGACAACATGACAACATTCATGGTGGCATTTGGAGTAAATCTTAGGCTAACACAATACGTAGAGCTTCAGCCCAGGTTAACTGTGTGTCTGCACAGACTTCTGTTCGGCCTTTTTGATGGTTCTATTTGCTCTTTTCACTAGTCCTTGTAAAGCTGGGTGAGAGACTGCACCGAGCTTATGTGTAATCCCAAACAATTTTTCCACTTCTCCTAGTTCTTCATTGGAGAAGTGAGTACCATTATCTGATCTTATCACTTCTGGTACCCCAAATCTTGGAATAATTTCTCTTGTAAGCCATTTAATGACTTCTTTTCCTTTTTCGGTTTTAGTAGGTGTGGCTTCTACCCATCTAGAAAAGGGAGCTACACACACTAGAAGAAATAGTTTACCTTCAGTCCTGTTCGCTGCTCCCATGTCAGTAAACTCAAATACTATCTGTTTCCAAGGGGCATCAGGTACTGGGAAACTACCTAGTCCTGCTTTGAGATTGAACAGCTTGCAAATTTCACAAGATTGCACAAAATATTTTATTGTGTCTTTTAGGTGGGGGTGCCACCAGTGTTGTGAAATGAGCGCTGTTACTTTTGAGCTAGCACAGTGAGCTCTACTGTGTGCTTCTTGACATAGCAAATTTAGTAGTCCAGTTGGAGCTACTATTTTGCCTTCATGATTCCAGCAGCGTCCTGTGGAATCTTTTTTTTTTCGTTCCATGCTTGCTTTTCAGATGGTGCCGCTGCTTCGTGAAGTTCTTTAATGTTTTCTAAACATAATTCTCGTTGTGATTTTTCCTCCAATGTTTTCTGAGACATCTGGTTAAATGCAGTATACCCTGCTTTTGTTTTTGCTGCCTTATCTGCCGCATTGTTGCCTCTCGCTACTCTCCCATCTCCCTTTTGATGTCCTCTGCACTCGACTCTAGCAACTTGTTTTGGTTCAAGTATGGCATAATATAGTTCGAGTAATTGATTCAAGTGTTTAACCGGGGTGCCTGCTGAGGTCACAAAGCCTTTCCTTTTCCAGTGACACATGTCTGGTTTAGAGGCATGTCTTTAACTGTAAACACTGTTTTTATTTCACTAATTTATTCAATGTTTATTGTTAGATTAATTAATATTTATCTGCAGGGTTAGAATTTGCTAATAGTATTAATATAGTGTTCAGCTGTACAGCTCTCTGGTTGCTGTGGCTGTTTTTAAATGTGCCATGAAAACAAACCTTGACTTGACTTGTTATGACTCAGACTTACTGCAGCTGTCTTTAAATTTCTTTTAGAGTTTTCTTCTTCAAGAAACTCATTGGTGATATCTGACTCTCGTTGTGCCTTTTATTGCCGTGTTTTTGTTTATTTCCTAATAATCTAACTCACTTTAAACCTTTATATAAAGCACGTTGCTGCTCTGTTAAGATAACAGATCCATTGATTCATAGATCTGCTGCAGTTAAATAGTTAAATGGTTTAATGAGATCAATTATAAATACTGATGATAAATATTAACTCAGAATTGGTGAAAATAAGCAGAGGAGAAGTATTTAGATCAGCTAAATTTTAAGTCATGTTACTGTGATCTCTAACACAATAAAGGCTAACCTTTAATGCTTTAAGATGGTAAGAAACTGTCTGACACCTATCTGCCTGACCTTGCTGTTAAATCCCGATATTTTCTAATATGTCATATGGTCTGACTGTCCGGTCTCAGACCTGCTTCAGGTGGAAATCATAAAGTCTCAATTTGTAGAACATCTTTTGTTCAGGCAGTTTTTCAATTAAAGGATCAAAGATTTAAATGCTATGTTTGTTTGTCTGACTTTTTAAGAGAGCTGTTAAATCTTAATTCAACAACAAACTGGTTCTAATGTTTAGTTTTAAACAGTCTGTTCTTCCTGGATTTATTTTGGACATTGTATTGCTTCTTATCTCTTCACTGTAATACTTGCATTGAAAAGCGGTTTTCAGATTGTCCATTCAATGTGGTATTTCTCCCATTCAAATTTATTTAAAAATAAATTAATTATTGAATTGATGATAAATGCTCTATTAAAAACTTCCATTATCATTGTAAATTTTTTGACTAAATAACTATATGTAACTCTGGTACTCTTTAAGTACAGGCCCATGATCAATCAGAATCTGTCCTCACTCTCAGGGCTGAATGGGGGAAGAAGGAAGCAGGGTTGGGATGAGATAATCTTAGGGTGAGAGCATTTATGACAAAGCTATCTAAATTTTTCTTTTCCAATTACACATGTCCACATGTACAGCCTAAGCTGTTTATGCTGAATCTGTATAAATGGTCATTTTTTTATTTTGCTAAATGGCATGCTTCTGTTATTGAGTGTGATGTTAGGAAGATGTGTCTTATCTGCTAGTGTAGTAGGATGTGTCCCTTGAAAAGATGACGTTGTGTCTGGCACGTGCTGCGGTAGAGGTGCAGAGGACTGCGTCTGAATAGAGAATTTAACTTCTCCAAAAAAAATACTGACAGTCTGCAAGAAATGTTACTGCTTTTTTTTCCGTCTTTTTCTGCCCTTGCTCTCTGCAATAAACCTGCCTCTTTTAGCTTTGCTGTTGCTTGATTCCTACTGCCTGTTGCTTGTTTTGAAAACATAGAGAAATCACTCAGTTGCGGTGGCGCACTTTCAAACCCTCCAAACATTCCTTTCCCTTGCATTTCTCTCGTCCAATTTACAAATCTATCTGTCTCTCTTTTTTCGTCTTCTCTTGGAACTTTTTTCTGCCATCTCGTCAACGTGTCAAATAATACCGACCCCAATGAGCCGGGTTTACATGTTTTCCACTTATCCAATGTCCACTTAGCACAGACATTACTCACGCCGCCAATTGCCGACTAACAGACCCCCGCCCATTGGCATCTACTTCCTATTCAGTTTAGAAGACAGGATGAATTTTGTGTCTTTTATTTAGCCAAATTGTACTAAACTAGGACACATATGACTCTCCCTATGTGAGACTATGTGTTTATACTTTACATGTGACCACCTAGTAAACCTGTAGACACAAATTTTGTGCTTTTGATTTAGTGATCGGAGGACATTCTAATTCAGACAATTTAGTTTAGAATGACCAATGTGCAGAAATTTCACATATCCTGATACAAGAGGTTTTCTGCTCACCTTGTTATTTAGGCACCTTGAATTGTCTGAAGAAGGGTCCCCTCCAACCAGCTCCGGAAGTCCTCGATCGGACTTGTGAAGTTGTATTCACACTTGTCAGAGTATAATTGGCCAGTTTTGAGTGGCATGATCAGGCCAGCTTCTGTCCTTGTTGTGTTCTTTGGATATGATAAACAATGTGTGTGTATGAGTGACTGCTGTTTTAGGTGTCTAATGTACCAGACCTATCTGCCCTAATAGAGATGTTTTGTCTGACCCAGTTGTTTATGTCATTCTAAGGTCTTGGACCATTTAAGATAATCTGTTGTGCAGTATGAGCAGAGTGGAAAAGTACCAGCTAGGAACATAGGTTATTTAGTAAAATACAGAATATGAATTTATAATGTCTAAGAACAAAGCCAATTATAACAGTGTTATGTATCGCAAAGAAAACTATTCTCATGAACTGGAAAGCGAAGAACAATCTGTGTATTAACCAGTTTAGAAATGTTCTTTTAGATTATATTAGCATGGAAACAATGTGTGCCTCCTCAAAACATCAATTGAATTGAATTTCATTCTCTCTGGTCCCCGCTGATTAGGTTTATCACATAGTGGTGGTGGGTTGCTGTCCCGTCACTCTGGGCGGTTGGATGTGTTCTGTGGAGGGGCTGTGTGGCTTCGGGCGTCTGGTGGTCTCTCGGGTCGTGAGGACCGGGTTGGTCTGGGGGGGCTGGGTTGCCCTGGACATGCCACAGTATGGGTGGGTTGGTGCAGGTACTGGTGCCAGGCTTGTTGCTCTGGGACCTCCAGGGTGTCCGCAGGTAGTTGTTATCTTTAGGCTGTTAGGGCGTGCGGTGGGGGGGGTGCTTTTCCCCTGTTGGGGGGGGCCTGGGTGATGGTGGGTCTCAGGCCCAGGCTGCTGCGTCCGGTGTGGCCGGGTGGTTTGATTGTTGTTGTTTGTTTGTTTGTTTGTAGAGGTCCTCCGGGGTGGGGTGGGGTTGGGTTGAGTGGGGTGGGGTGGGGTGGGTACCTTCCGGGGGTACAGTAGCTCCCGGAATATGGTCGCTGCAGGCCCCGAGCCTGGTGGACATCAGGCCCTCCTGCCCTGTGTTGGGTCCCAGGTAGCGGGGGTGCCTATTGCAGCCAGTCCCTGGCTGCCTTTTCCGGGGGAGAGTAGCTGCCCCGGTGTATATCCCCATACCCCTCTCTCTTTTGGCTCCTGTACACAGCACACACTCACACATGAAGGGTTTTGGGGGCGTGTGTGTTCTGTGGGGTGTAGTGGATGGGGCCACGTAGGTGGTCCCCTTGGCTTCACTCTGCAGTTCCCCGCCCCTGTTTTAATTACACCTTAGACATCACTACTTATCACACACACACACACATTAGGTCTTGGCGGGTGGTTGCAGTGAATGGCATCTGGTGGGCGGGGCTCTTTGGGTATGTAGGCTGCCCAGAGGGCTGCGCTCCCAGTTCTACAAGGTTGGCTGCCCCTCAATTTTAATCGCTCACTATTAGAAAATATTGAAGAGCCAGAAGGGTGAGGGGAGGGGTCTTCTCACACCCCTGCTTCCTGGTTTCTGGTCGGGCAGGAGTGGCCAGGAGGAATTAATTATTCTGCTGGTTCAGGGTCTGTGGTGGCTGGGGGGCTGCTGGCCCCCTGGTGTGCCCGCTGCGCTACACCCCAGCGGAGTCAAGGGAGGGAGGACGTGTGGTGATCATTGGGCCTGGGTCTGGGACTTGCTGTCGCCTGGCCTGCCTGTGCTTCTCCCAATGGGGGGGTGGCGTTGCCTCTCCCCACTGCTCGCGACTTCACCCACCTGTGGGCACGCCTTGACTCCATGGGCACTTGGCCAGGGGCGCTGGGGCAGGCACTGACCCACTGCGTGGCTGTCTGGGGCGCTTGGCCCTCCCGGGTATTGGGTGGGGCCTCTGCCGGGGGGTTTTGGGGCGCTCGGGCTCCTGGGGTCCGGGTCCGGTGCACGGACCATGTCTGGGCGGCTGGGTCCTGGTGGGGTCGGTGGGCTGTTGCCCCTGGCTCCCGGGGGGCCTCTGCCCTATGCTTATGGGGGCTCTGTCCGGGGGCTTCCTCTGCTGTCTACTGGGTGGATGCGTGGTTGTCGCTGCGGTGGGCATCCTGGGTTCTGTGCTCCGTGGGGGCTGCTGGTGGCCTGGGTCTTGTGGCCCTCTCTGCCTGCTTCTGATTGCTTGGGGGGGCTGTAGATTGTGGCCGTGTACACTTATACACTCTAACTAACACATAACTAAGCACGGTTAATGTAGGTCCTGTGCCATGGGTGTTGCATGTTCTCACACACACACACAACACACATTAGTCCAGTAGCAGTTCATGCATTACCATGTCGCCTCAGGTCATCTATATGCGATTGCCACTACTTGTGCTTGTTTTTGTTCGTTTGTGTGTTTGTTTGTTTTTTTCTCTGCTTGTCTGCTTTCAGGTGCTCCTGGTGGCGCTAAGGCTGGATTCGCAACAGAGACCATGGATTATTGTCTGTTTTGTTTTTTTACAGGTGTAGTAGCTGGTTGTCTGGTTTTTGTTTCTATTTTTGTTCTGTTTCCTCTTCTTTCCTCTTCTTGTTTCCTTGTCCCCCCTTCCGGTTCAGTTCTATTACATGTTATATATTGTAAACAGAAATAAATAAATGGGCATCAAGGGGAGCTTTACATTTGTAAAAATTCCCTTGGCAAAGGAAATCTGTTTGGCATAAAAGGTATTCACAATTCTGCTGCCATAATGCTGAACAGAACAAGGGAAAAAAAGTGAAGGAATTCATTTTACAGCAAAATCCTGAATCGTGCATAACTCCTCATAAGGAGTGTATTGCTCAAACATAAGTGTGGTTCTTTCTCATATAAGGTAATATAAAGAAGTTTATACTTAAAACCAGCGTAGACATGGATAAATAAGAAGGACAACGCAGTTTTAACTTGGTTTGAGTGAAGGAATTAATTTTACAGCAAAATCCTGAATCGTGCATAACTCCTCATAAGGAGTGTATTGCTCAAACATAAGTGTGGTTCTTTCTCATATAAGGTAATATAAATAAGTTTATACTTGAAACCAGCTTAGACATGGATAAATAAGAAGGACAAAGCAGTTTTAACTTGGTTTGAGTGAAGGAATTCATTTTACAGCAAAATCCTGAATCGTGCATAACTCCTCATAAGGAGTGCATTGCTCAAACATAAGTGTTGTTGTTTCTCATACAAGGTTATAAAAAGAAGTTTATGTTTGAAACCAACTTAAACTTGGACAAATATGAAGGACAAAGCAGTTTTAACTTGGTTTGAGTGAAGCAATTAATTTTATGGCAATATCTAAAATCTTGACTATCTCCTTAAAGTAAAGCGAATTCCAGAAGAACAAGTGTGGTTCTTTCTCATATAAGGTAATATAAAGAAGTTTATACTTGAAACCAGCTTAGACATGGATAAATAAGAAGGACAAAGCAGTTTTAACTTGGTTTAAGTGAAGGAATTCATTTTACAGCAAAATCCTGAATCGTGCATAACTCCTCATGAGTGTATTGCTCAAACATAAGTGTTGTCCTTTGTCATACAAGGTTATAAAAAGAAGTTTATGTTTGAAACCAGCATAAAGGGACAAATATGAAGGACAAAGCAGTTTTAACTTGGTTTAAGTGAAGGAATTCTTAGTTAGCAGTTCCTTGATGAGGGATATTTCAGACACCAAAATCCACCCCATCAGTATCAGTGATCACGCTCCAGTTTCTATCACACTGAAGAATAAAAGAGTTATACTACCAGGAATTCGAGATTCCTGCTGGTGGCCTGGGTCTTGTGGAAAAGCAGTCATGAGAGGCAAAATAATCTCTTTTTCATCAAATAAGAAAAAGAGGGAAAGTTCAAGGATATCAGATTTAGAACTCAGGATCAAATCATTAGAAGTTGTCTACAGGCCTGGGTCTTGTGGCCCTCTCTGTCTGCTTCTGATTGCTGGGGGGGGGGGCTGTGGATTGTGGCCCTGTACACTTATACACTCATAACTAACCACGGTTACCATGTAGATCCTGTGCCATGGGTGTTGCATGTTCTCACACACACACACACACACATTTATTAGCCCAGTTGCATGCTCGCTAAGCAGTTGATGTATTATCATGTCGTCTCAGGTCATCTATATCCACAGCTGTGTTGTATGCGATTGCCGCTTCTTGTGCTTGTTTGTTTGTGTGTTTGTTTTTTCTTTGCTTGTCTGCTTTCAGGTGCTCCTGGTGGCGCTAAGGCTGGATTCCCCTCAGAGGCCATGGATTGTTGTCTGTTTTGTTTTTTACAGGTGTAGCAGCTGGTTGTCTGGTTTTTGTTTCTATTTTTGTTCTGTTTCCTCTTCTTTCCTCTTCTTCTTTCCTTGTCCCCCGGTCCGGTTCAGTTCTATTACATGTTATATATTGTAAACAAAATAAATAAATGGGCATCAAGGGGAGCTTTACATTTATAAAACTTCCCTTGGCAAAGCAAATCTGTTTGGCATCAAAGGTATTCAGACTACAATTCTGCTGCCATAATGCTGAACAGGACAAGGGGGAAAAAAAAAAAAAAAAAAAAAGAAGTTGTCTACAGTACCTCAAAAGAGGAACACACACTGAATGAACTAAGAAAAGCTTAATTGAATTAAACAAAATTATTAACAAACAAACACAGTTTCTGATACAAAGACTTCGTGTGGAGAACTTTGAGCATGGCAATAAATCTGGAAGGTTCCTAGCTAACCAACTAAAGACAAATAAAGAGAAAACAACAATCACTTCTGTTAAAGACTGAAAAGGAAATGTCACCCATGAAATCAACAATGCTTTTAGGGACTTCTATAAAACCTTATATTCATCACAAAATGATCCATCAGACAGTAACATAGATCATAGACTATTCTATCATCAACAACCTGGAAACCACAATAGTCTCTCTAGATGCAGAAAAAGCATTTGATCGAGTGAACTGGAAATTTTTATTTGCAGCATTAAACAAATTCGGGTTTGGGTCACACTTCATCAGCTGGATAAGGATATTATATAGCTCCCCAAATGCAAGTGTCAGGACTAATGATCAAACTTCTCCAAGCTTCAGTCTGCAGAGAGGTACAAGACAGGGTTGCCCACTTTCTCCCTCACTTTTTGCTATTTTCATCGAACCTTTAGCAGCTGCTATCAGACAAGATAGAAATATTAAAGGCATCCAACCCCAAAATATTGAGCATAAAATAAGTCTTTATGCTGATGATGTATTACTTTTCCTCCAGAACTCACAGACGTCTCTCACTCACACGATCACACTCATAAATAAATACTCAGCACTTTCTGACTACTCTATCAATTGGTCTAAGACCACAGTTCTGCCCATTAACTGTAGGGTCCAGAATATACCTGCAATCACTTTACAGTCAGGAAATATTAGATATTTAGGCATAAACATTTCCTCCAGGCTCTCAGAGCTAACAAAGCTAAATTATGTGCAATTATTAAAGACAGTAGAGGACGATCTCTCTCGTTGGAAGTCCTTACCTATATCACTTATGGGGAGAGTTACAACCATTAAAATTATGATACTATCAAAAGTTAACTATTTGTTCTCAATGATCCCCATAAAACCATCTGCTACTTGGTTTAAGTCACTAGATTCATGCATCTCCAAATTTCTGTGGAAAAACAAACCACCACGTATTAGTTTAAAAACGCTACAGAAAACCAAGGAAAGTGGTGGATTAGATTTACCTCATTTTCAGCACTATTCCTTAGCCAATAGGTTACAGTATATATAAAACATAGTTTGCACCTAGCCCAATAGATGCACCATTGATATATATAGAACAAGCATTGTGGGATAATCTGGAAATCTCTGACCTGCCACTTATTAGTCAAAACGTAAAAAAATCACAAATGTTTTAAAAGCATTAACATCAGCACTTCTCTGACAGCCTGGTGGGAATTTCTTAAAATAACAAAGTCTTCACATGTCCCGTGTAAGCTTACACCCATCTGGAACAATCCTGACATCCTGCAAAACAAAAAAATGCTAAACTTTACTCTGTGGAAGATCAAAGAAATCAAACATCTGGAACATATAATCCAAAATGGAACATTTATTTCATTTGATGAGCTCATATCACAACATGAGATAGGCAGCAATAATTTCCTAGAATATCAACAACTTAAGTCTATAATAACAAAGAAATATATCTTCCACCAACCAGACTTACAACTCCCGATTAGGGTAGCAGAGTTTCTAAGCATCTGCATCCCAAAACTACTATCAAAAATATATAAATTATTATCTAAGATAGATGACACAATGTCTCTACCATCCTCATGAGATTTATATATTAGTTCTAGTCATAGCTTCTGGCCACAAACATGTTTGAACACCTTTAGAATGACTCGAAATCCTAATTTACAGCTCATACAATACAAAATTCTTCATAGAACACACTATAAAGGACAAAGGATGTTCAGGATGGGTCTAACACACTCAAACTTCTGCTCACATTGCACAAATAACACACCTGATGATTATGCACACGCTTTGTGGTTTTGTGCGCCTGTCCAGAAGTTCTGGTTTGAAGTCTGTACGGATCTATCAACATGGCTAAAGTGTAGCATTCCTGCATGCCCCACACTGTGCATACTGGGTGACTTAGACAACATCAACATGGAAATGAACTCAGCACACATGGTCCTCACAGTGTTGTTAGCCCGATTTTTTCATTGGAAGCCCAAGAATAAGCTGGAGAAATTGTTTATTAAAAAAGTATTTATTAGTGGTCACAAGTAGAGTATATTGCAGCGCTGGACTCGGAGTGCCAGAGCTCCCGCAGAAAATCCGTCAGGCTGAGCCCCGTTATCCGGAAACATGTCATATTTCTTGTCAGAGTATAATTGGCCAGTTTTGAGATGCATGATCAGGCCAGCTGCTGTCCTTGTTGTGTTCTTTGGATATGATAAACAATGTGTGTGTATGTGTGAGTGCTGTTTTAGGTGTCTAATGTACCAGACCTATCTGCCCTAATAGAGATGTTTTGTCTGACCCAGTTGTTTATGTCATTCTAAGGTCTTGGACCATTTAAGGTCATCTGTTGTGCAGTATGAGCAGAGTGGAAAAGTACCAGCTAGGAACATAGGTTATTTAGTAAAATACAGAAAATGAATTTATAATTTCTAAGAACAAAGCCAATTATAACAACTCCCCCTTTTGACATGATTTAATCATGTCAACTAAATGAGGTAGGAATGTTATATTCTGTATTGTGTCACACCTGTTAGCGGCAGCCAACTTAGCAGGTCCCCAAACTGCAAGTGGCCAACTACCTTGAGGTGCAGCACAACCAGACAGGAGATTCTTGTTATCCCCCTTTTGATATAACTTCATTATGTGAGCTGTTATGTGTAAGCTGTTCTTCTTTGCAATTATCAGCAGCAAGCAAGTTTTCATTGCATATGCATGTGTAAAATAATTGTAATACGTTAGCTAAACCTTTCTGCATCAGGAGTGTTTATCATGATGCTGGGAACAGAACCTCTTTCCCAGAATAGTTCAACCTTCATTACTCAACTGATCATAACTCTGCATTGAGCACATTTCTTAAAAGCTATAAGTATCACGCCTGTACGTGTATGCAAGGAATAAATTAATAAATGTTTCAATATGTCTTAAAATTAGTGTGTGTATGTGGCCCCAAACCCAATCTCTGTGTAGAATCTTAGTTCATTTTGGCCCAAAACTATATGTGGTTTAAGCAGTGGCAAGACCCTGCTCACCCATAAGTACCATTACAACACATAACAATAATTAACTAAGCTACAACAATTCATAAAATATTGAAACTCAAAAAGTGCTTAAGGCAATTAACATTACCATCAGGATCGTCCACTGTTCGCAGCGAATAGGAGCGAAAAACCCGATGGCTGATATCCGGGAAAATTCTCCTATGGCCCCATTCCCCCTTGGCGACCGACCACTTAATTACCTTTCAGTGCCTAAGGTCCCGCTCCGAACAGCCGATTCACACCAATGGCAATGGACATATGTATGAATTCCTATGATTAGTAATTGGTCTACTTAAAATCATTAAACTAAAGAGGAACATCACAAAACACAAAACAATACAGTACAGACATTTAAACATGACTTGAATATGAAGATATGACCCTGTTGAGAACAGATGAGTAATGATAGATGTAGTGTAAAAACTAACAATTTCTTTTGAGTGAAAATTTTATGATAACATTGTGCAGAGTGGTGTAGTGCAGCTCAGTCTCTTGTGGTCCAATCCTGTCACTGCTTGGTGTTTGGTTGTCCTTCTGGCTGAACCTCAGTTCAGCAGTCTGAGCTAACTAGGAAGGAGAGGTTACCAGCACTTCACTTCCACAAAGGGGTCTTTACCACCCGTTTTCTCTAACTAATCTTTTTCTTTGGGACAATTAAGGAGATAATTCAGATTATTTTGTTGACAGTGGTTGAAGGTTGTATGGTTGTTCAACCATTATCTTGGCATGATGATCGTGCCTCCCAGAATTTCAGACTGACGTCTTGTCAGTCACTTGGCTGTGAGTCCTTTAGAGGTTCTGCTGCAGATGCAGTTAATTTAAGCTGTGGATGAATGTTAGCAGGAGAGAGAACTGAGCAGCACAACATGTCATTTTCACAATGTTTTATATTCAGGAATTGCCTTTTAACAGGTTCAATCCCAGTATTCATTGGTCGACAAATTAAGTTTTCATATGAACCCCAAACAAAAACAAATAAATAAACCGAAAAAAAAAAATAAATAAATGAAATGAAAAACAAAACAACTGGCCAGTTGATAGAAAACATGTTTTAGGACAGTACCTTAGACTCACCAACCTGCTGTACAGCATTAATGTGAAATCCAGTACCATCAACCTTTTCTGTGGAAAAAACTTCAAACCATTTAGAGAACACAGCAAGACAAAGACAAAACACAAGACAACATAGAACAAAAGACAAAAGGAAGACAAAGACTCACAGAATTTTGGGAAAATCTTGAGAAGTGTTAGTAAACTATGATTAATTGTTGTATCTCCACCCCCCCGATGAGACTTAGTCTCATCCGTATGTTAGTTCTGCTGAACTCTTCCACTGCAGTTTCTGCTCCTGTGTTGCTGCTGCAGGACAGAAATGTTTGTGGTTAGAGTTCATTTTGGGAGCAGCACAGCATCAAGAAAGCAGCCATTTCTTCTCAATGAGTAACTGATTAACCTTTTTGGGATAAATATTGTCTGTCCTCTTAATTCAGCTCAGAGTGCTTTTGATAAAAATTTCAGCACGATCTGCTTAATTCTCACTTGTTACTTTATACTAAATTCTATTTAATTCTTACCAGTGGCTGTGTTTCGTGATGCTGAGCCATCCACAGACAGTTCAGGATCAGCATTAAGTTTTTTCTGCTCCATTTGAATTAGAAACACTTCATGGGGTACCAACAGTGTGACATCAGAGTTTCTTATAACATCACATGATACAATAACATATTTCCATACAAATTAGAATCAAAGACAAAGGTTTATTCTATTTTTCTATTTGTCTCAATTCCTCATTTATTTATTTTTTAGATGAGCCATGTGGCCTTGTGCTGCTAAATTTTTCCTTAGCAGTGCCACAGCATCGTGCTTGTGTTCAGATCTTTGGTTGGTTATTGATCACTGTTATCTTGCATGCATGCTTTGACCTAAGGGCCAGGATTCTTGATATTATTTTGTAATATTTTTAAAAAAAAATTTTTTCCTGGTAGCAGTTTTGGAATGTTAGCTAAATTGTTCAGGATCATTCTTGTTTTTTCTTGACATGAATTAGGCCTTTAATCGTGCAGTTCAAAGCTCTGTGCTTTACCTTACTTCGAGCAGCTCTGCCTCAGTTTATTATGTTTTACTTAATCTTTACTTCTTCCTTCCAGTATGTGTGGATGTATGTGGGTGTATGTGTACGTATAGATGTGCGTGTGTGTGTGTGTGTGTATGTGTGTCTATATGTGGCCTTGGATTTCACTGCTTTGTTTTATTTTCTTCTATCATTTTCTTCTATGAAAAGTGTTATGAAAATAAAGTTTGATTGATTGATTGATTGATTGATTGCACCAGATTAAACAACTTGGGTCATCTCCCATGTAAATTCTCGAATGAACCAGAACACATGATTAAAACTGTTCTCACAGAACATTTTATTCATCCCATTCATATCTTTTTCGTTCGACCAACATTTCATGACTGAGCACAGATCGGATTGTACCTTGTATCTTGTTTCTCAATAAATTGTAATTGAAGTGGGTTGTTGCCATTTTCCAGAGATCTTTTAGTCACCTGGTGTGGAGTGGTGGGAAGAGAGGGTGTGTCCAGATTACTGTTGTAGTTCTTTGTAACTTGAGCTTTTAATGTCTGACTTTCACACAGGAGAGGTGTGAAAATTAGTTATTGTAACCTTTATTGTTTCTGCTACTGTGGTTCTACAGTCTAGTCTCCACAGTGGTGTTTTCCTTTGGTTTCATCGTCAGTGGTCCGTTCAGTCTCTGATAGAGTTTTAGTCCCCGTGGTCTAGTCTTTGTCAGCAGGTGAGGTTCCTAAGTCAGTCCGGACCTCAGTTAATGTTCTTTCGGTAGGATCTTGAGCCTGAGTACAGTGATCCTTGTGGATCCAGTTACTCAGTCTATTCTCAGTCAACCATACCTTTACACAATGTGTTGTAGCTTCTGCGTCCTGTCCATATAGGAGAGGACCAGTTAAGTTTGTTCAATTTCCTGGTCCTATTCCTTGCTGAGATATACTCATCACCGTGTTATTCAGTTGTTTCACATTCACACAAGTTTCCATACTGTAGTACAACAAGGGGTGAGCCTGTTGGTGCAGTTGTAAATGGACAGGGTGTTTCCTCCCTGTCATGACCTCATGTGGGACAACATGACAACATTCATGGTGGCATTTGGAGTAAATCTTAGGCTAACACAATACGTAGAGCTTCAGCCCAGGTTAACTGTGTGTCTGCACAGACTTCTGTTCGGCCTTTTTGATGGTTCTATTTGCTCTTTTCACTAGTCCTTGTAAAGCTGGGTGAGAGACTGCACCGAGCTTATGTGTAATTCCAAACAATTTTTCCACTTCTCCTAGTTCTTCATTGGAGAAGTGAGTACGATTATCTGATCTTATCACTTCTGGTACCCCAAATCTTGGAATAATTTCTGTTGCAAGCCATTTAATGACTTCTTTTCCTTTTTCGGTTTTAGTAGGTGTGGCTTCTATCCATCTAGAAAAGGGAGCTACACACACTAGAAGAAATAGTTTACCTTCAGTCCTGTTCGCTGCTCCCATGTCAGTAAACTCAATTACTATCTGTTTCCAAGGGGCATCAGGTACTGGGAAACTACCTAGTCCTGCTTTGAGATTGAACAGCTTGCAAATTTCACAAGATTGCACAAATTATTTTATTGTTTCTTTTAGGTGGGGGTGCCACCAGTGTTGTGAAATGAGTGCTGTTACTTTTGAGCTAGCACAGTGAGCTCTACTGTGTGCTTCTTGACATAGCAAATTTAGTAGTCCAGTTGGAGCTACTATTTTGCCTTTATGATTCCAGCAGCGTCCTGTGGAATCTTTTTTTTTTCGTTCCATGCTTGCTTTTCAGATGGTGCCGCTGCTTCGTGAAGTTCTTTAATGTTTTCTAAACATAATTCTCGTTGTGATTTTTCCTCCAATGTTTTTTGAGACATCTGGTTAAATGCAGTATACCCTGCTTTTGTTTTTGCTGCCTTATCTGCCGCATTGTTGCCTCTCGCTACTCTCCCATCTCCCTTTTGATGTCCTCTGCACTCGACTCTAGCAACTTGTTTTGGTTCAAGTATGGCATAATATAGTTCGAGTAAGTGATTCAAGTGTTTAACCGGGGTGCCTGCTGAGGTCACAAAGCCTTTCCTTTTCCAGTGACACATGTCTGGTTTAGAGGCATGTCTTTAACTGTAAACACTGTTTTTATTTCACTAATTTATTCAATGTTTATTGTTAGATTTATTCATATTTATCTGCAGGGTTAGAATTTGCTAATAGTATTAATATAGTGTTCAGCTGTACAGCTCTCTGGTTGCTGTGGCTGTTTTTAAATGTGCCATGAAAACAAACCTTGACTTGACTTGTTATGACTCAGACTTACTGCAGCTGTCTTTAAATTTCTTTTAGAGGTTTCTTCTTCAAGAAACTCATTGGTGATATCTGACTCTCGTTGTGCCTTTTATTGCCGTGTTTTTGTTAATTTCCTAATAATCTAACTCACTTTAAACCTTTATATAAAGCATGTTGCTGCTCTGTTAAGATAACAGATCCATTGATTCATAGATCTGCTGCAGTTAAATAGTTAAATGGTTTAATGAGATCAATTATAAATACTGATGATAAATATTAACTCAGAATTGGTGAAAATAAGCAGAGGAGAAGTATTTAGATCAGCTAAATTTTAAGTCATGTTACTGTGATCTCTAACACAATAAAGGCTAACCTTTAATGCTTTAAGATGGTAAGAAACTGTCTGACACCTATCTGCCTGACCTTGCTGTTAAATCCCGATATTTTCTAATATGTCATATGGTCTGACTGTCCGGTCTCAGACCTGCTTCAGGTGGAAATCATAAAGTCTCAATTTGTAGAACATCTTTTGTTCAGGCAGTTTTTCAATTAAAGGATCAAAGATTTAAATGCTATGTTTGTTTGACTGACTTTTTAAGAGAGCTGTTAAATCTTAATTCAACAACAAACTGGTTCTAATGTTTAGTTTTAAACAGTCTGTTCTTCCTGGATTTATTTTGGACATTGTATTGCTTCTTATCTCTTCACTGTAATACTTGCATTGAAAAGCAATTTTCAGATTGTCCATTCAATGTGGTATTTCTCCCATTCAAATTTATTTGAAAATAAATTAATTATTGAATTGATGATAAATGCTCTAGTAAAAACTTCCATTATCATTGTAAATTTTTTGACTAAATAACTATATGTAACTCTGGTACTCTTTAAGTACAGGCCCATGATCAATCAGAATCTGTCCTCACTCTCAGGGCTGAATGGGGGAAGAAGGAAGCAGGGTTGGGATGAGATAATCTTAGGGTGAGAGCATTTATGACAAAGCTAAGGATATCTAACCTTTTCTTTTCCAATTACACATGTCCACATGTACAGCCTAAGCTGTTTATGCTGAATCTGTATAAATGGTCATTTTTTTATTTTGCTAAATGGCATGCTTCTGTTATTGAGTGTGATGTTAGGAAGATGTGTCTTATCTGCTAGTGTAGTAGGATGTGTCCCTGGAAAAGATGACGTTGTGTCTGGCACGTGCTGTGGTAGAGGTGCAGAGGACTGCGTCTGAATAGAGAATTTAACTTCTCCAAAAAAAATACTGACAGTCTGCAAGAAATGTTACTGCTTTTTTTTCCGTATTTTTCTGCCCTTGCTCTCTGCAATAAACCTGCCTCTTTTAGCTTTGCTGTTGCTTGATTCCTACTGCCTGTTGCTTGTTTTGAAAACATAGAGAAATGTTCAACTGTTTTCTCAGTTGCGGTGGCGCACTTTCAAACCCTCCAAACATTCCTTTCCCTTGCATTTCTCTCGTCCAATTTACAAATCTATCTGTCTCTCTTTTTTCGTCTTCTCTTGGAACTTTTTTCTGCCATCTCGTCAACGTCTCAAATAATACCGACCCCAATGAGCCGGGTTTACATGTTTTCCACTTATCAACAAAGGTTTGTGACATATTCAGGTATTTCACGTGTTAATCAGAATGGGTGAATGGTGCAATGCCCGAGTGTT
This sequence comes from Leuresthes tenuis, assembly GCF_036924035.1. NCBI lineage: Eukaryota > Metazoa > Chordata > Actinopteri > Atheriniformes > Atherinopsidae > Leuresthes > Leuresthes tenuis. The sequence goes on along the minus strand of NW_027325367.1, from coordinate 27,379,440 downwards.
GGACCTGACCAAGAAGCTTCTACACAGAATCTTTTACTCTGTGCGCTTGATCGCCTGGGGCTCTCCCAGTCTCTTCACTCGTTTTAATTCACCAAACTCTGTAACACCCTAACTAAATTCCCCTTTATTTTCTAGTCCAATGCCCCCTTTTACAGAACTACTTTAGATCTGTGTCAGTGTAGGAATTCTCCAGCAGTCTCTATTGCTAGATACACTTCCACTAACACAGTAAAATATCAACCAAATAGCAAACCACCCCACATTTTCATGAAAAATAACCAACTTAGCCCTGTGTCCTTATGCAGAGATAAACACTTAGTGTATCGCCTGTTCACAACAACTGCAGAACCACCGCCGCTTGTGGAAGAGAAAAAAAAAACAAAAAAACAGACATACCGCCGATTGTGGATTTTACAGTCCAAGCACCAAATGCGTAGTAATAACAGACACACCGCCGATTGCAGATTTTACAGTCCAAGTGCCAATTGCACAAAGATTACTTACTCTGCCTATTGTGAAGTAATAAAGACCCACCGCTGATTGCAGATAAAGGTCTAAGCGCCCTTGTGCACAGAAATTACTCACGTCGCCTGTTGTGCAGTAATGTAGACCCACCGCCGATTGTGGATTTTACGGTCCAAGTGCCAATTGCACAGACATTACTCGCGCCGCCAATTGCGGACTAACAGACCCCCGTCTTTTATTTGGCCAAATTGTACTAAACTAGGACACATATGACTCTCCCTATGTGAGACTATGTGTTTATACTTTACATGTGACCACCTAGTAAACCTGTAGACACAAATTTTGTGCTTTTGATTTAGTGATCGGAGGACATCCTAATTCAGACAATTTAGTTTAGAATGACCAATGTGCAGAAATTTCACATATCCTGATACAAGAGGTTTTCTGCTCACCTTGTGTTTTAGGCGCCTTGAATTGTCTGAAGAAGGGTCCCCTCCAACCAGCTCTGGAAGTTCTCGATCGGACACGGTCTCAGAGTCAGCCAATCCGGGTCACGGCACCAATTGTTAGCCCGATTTTTTCATTGGAAGCCCAAGAATAAGCTGGAGAAATGGTTTATTAAAACAGTATTTATTAGTGGTCACAAGTAGAGTATATTGCAGCGCTGGACTCGGAGTGCCAGAGCTCCCGCAGGAAATCCGTCAGGCCGAGCCCCGTTATCCGGGAACATGTCATATTTATATTCAGCTTTATCTCACAGAAGTTGTATTCACACTTGTCAGAGTATAATTGGCCAGTTTTGAGTGGCATGATCAGGCCAGCTTCTGTCCTTGTTGTGTTCTTTGGATATGATAAACAATGTGTGTGTATGTGTGACTGCAGTTTTAGGTGTCTAATGTACCAGACCTATCTGCCCTAATAGAGATGTTTTGTCTGACCCAGTTGTTTATGTCATTCTAAGGTCTTGGACCATTTAAGGTCATCTGTTGTGCAGTATGAGCAGAGTGCAAAAGTACCAGCTAGGAACATAGGTTATTTAGTAAAATACAGAATATGAATTTATAATGTCTAAGAACAAAGCCAATTATAACAGTGTTATGTATCGCAAAGAAAACTATTCTCATGAACTGGAAAGCGAAGAACAATCTGTGTATTAACCAGTTTAGAAATGTTCTTTTAGATTATATTAGCATGGAAACAATGTGTGCCTCCCAACATCAATTGGCTGAATTTCATTCTCTCTGGTCCCCACTGATTAGGTTTATCATATAGTGGTGGTGGGTTGCTATCCCGTCGCTCTGGGCGGTTGAGTGTGTGCTGGGGGGGGGCTGTGTGGCTTCGGGCGTCTGGTGGTCTCTCGGGTCGTGAGGACGGGGTTGGTCATTCCTGGAGGGGACTGTGTGTCGGGCTTGGAGGGCAGTTTTGGGGGCTTGCGGGTGGGGCTGTCTTGCGGTGTGGGGCAGGGTACCTTAGGGGCCTTGGGGTGGTGACTGCTGGCTCTGTACCGGGTGGCCGGGCCGCTCTGGCGTGGGTGGTGGTGCTGGGCCTTGGCCCTGGTGGCTGGGTGATGCCTGGTGTGCCCGCTGCGCTACACCCCAGCGGAGTCAAGGGAGGGAGGACGTGTGGATGTATGGGATGTGAAAGTGTTTGTGGTGATGATTGGGCCTGGGTCTGGGACTTGCTGTCGCCTGGCCTGCCTGTGCTTCTCCCAATGGGGGGGCGGCGTTGCCTCTCCCCACTGCTCGCGACCTCACCCACCTGTGGGCACGTCTTGACTCCCAGGGCACTTGGCCAGGGGCGGTGGGGCATGCGCTGACCCACTGTGTGGCTGTCTGGGGCGCTTGGCCCACCCGGGTATTGGGTGTGGCCTCTAACGGTGGGTTTTGGGGCGCTCGGGCTCCTGGGGCCTCTCTGCACGGCCCATGTCTGGGCGGCTGGGGCCTGGTGGGGTCGGTGGGCTATTGCCCCTGGCTCCCGGGGGTTCTCTGCCCTATGCTTATGGGGGCTCTGTCCGGGGATTTCCTCTGCTGTCTACTGGGTGTATGCGTGGTTTTCCCTGTGGTGGGCATCCTAGGTTCTGTTCTCCGTGGGGGCTGCTGGTGGCCTGGGTCTTGTGGCCCTCTCTGCCTGCTTCTGATTGCTTGGGGGGGCTGTGGATTGTGGCCTTGTACACTTATACACTCATAACTAAGCACGGTTATCATGTAGGTCCTGTGCCATGGGTGTCGCATGTTCTAACACACACACACACACAACAAATTCATAGGTTTTAGGGAAGTTAGTCAATCAGAAGTAATGAAGCATTACTTAACCATAGCATTACTTAACATTAATATGTTAAATTCTCTATTTCCGGCTTATGTTTCTGATACACTTATGATTTTTTTTCAGAAGAGCTAATCTCAAATTTAGAAAATGTTTCAGTTTGGCTTGAAAATCATCTGCACCTGAAAGGTCTGACTGTCTGGTCTCAGACCTGCTTCAGGTGGAAAGTATTTCATTTTTAATGCCTTGAACTTTGTCATTAAAGAATATTCCAATTTCATTACCCTTATATGTAGAAATGAGTTCTAAATGCAACCTGGAGGGTTTGTTAATCTGTTTACTGTAGCAAGCAAGACATGAGAGTTGTTACTGCAGAAAAATAACTCTCTCTTCATCTATGCAAAGTCACACGCTGAGTTAGACCAAACATTTCAAGGAAAGTAGTGAGTTCTTTAGCTTCAAGTCCCCTGTTATGACTAAACAGTCAACAGCAGTGCACACAATTTAAAGAAATTCAGTAAAATCATCAATAAAATCATTCTGCGGTGAGACAAAGTATTTAAGATAATTTTATCTCCATTTTTAAATGACACATGCTTGAATTAAGGACAAAAATAAATGTTTTATCTTGTGAGTGGGTATATTGGCCCTGAATATGGCACAAAGACCCTCCCCACTCTCGTCTTGTCTTGTTGTTTCATCTCTCAGTTAAATACATAAAATCAAGACTATGAGAGGAAAGTATCAAAAGCATTGTTAGACAGGAAAAAGTCAGAAAGCTGTTGGTATACAACTTTTCCTAGGACTTTGCCTAAGAATGGCAGGTTTGATATGGAAATGATAAAAATCTCAGCTTGTAAAACATCTTTTGCTCAGACAGTTTTTCCTGTGAAATGAGTAAAGATTTGAAATGATCTGTTTGTTTGTCTGAGATCTTCTGAACTTTAACTCTTTAAGAGAGCTGCTAAATCTTAATACACAAACTTGCACAAATGTCTAGCTCTAATCCTTGTTGTCCTTTTTTTTGTTGTGCTTTTTTAAACTAGATTTACTTTGTACATTACTTTTGTATTCCCCTTCTCTAGGATTGGGCAATTTTACCATGTTCAATTCTCCCTCAAACCCAAATTTATTTTCTCATCTCTCTAAGTATTCAATATTATTGGGTTTTTTCTGAAACATGATTTTAGCACTCCCACTTAACTCCCGGTTAGCTTTAAAACAGATATTTCCCATACTGTCCTCTTGCAGCTAATCAATTTTCGGTGGAGTTATTGTGAGTACTATTGAATGAAACACTACTTCTGTCGCTATGTCACGAGCAACAACCAGATTCCAATGTTCACTTCAACTCAATTAGTCAGTAACACATTTTTCTGTCGTCACCAGCAGCAACATCACACACCAGCAGCTGTTTCACTCTTATACATACATAGCAAATAAAACAACACTGCAGCAAAGAAGGAAAAAAAACAATTTAACAAACAAACAATTCAACAACCAGCCCCTTTAACAAACAAACAAATTAATTTCACAAACAAACGATTCAACAATCAGGCCATTTAACAAACAAACGATCAGACGTATAACACTAACAAAAACTAACATGGATTTAAAACTTGCGATCTTTCATCGCAAACTCTCTTAAGAAAGATTCTGTTTCTAACACGCGGCGCAGAGTTATTTATTCCTGTAGTCTTCTCACACAGACTATGGACTAACCTTTTCTGACTGCATTTTTGTTGTCCTTGGTTAATCCCACCACTACACATGTTTACCAGTTAAAAGGCTAACCTTTTCTGACCGTTTCATTTGTGGGTTATCCAATACAACATACAGTTACCAGTTAAAAGGCTTTTTTCCTTTGCTTCACCTTTTCTGACTGCTATTATGTTTTCATGGGTTAATCCTATACACAGTTACCAGTTAAAAGGATGACCTTTTCTGACTGCTTCTTTTATGGGTTAATCCAACACAACCTACACACGGTTACCAGTTAAAAGGCTTACTTTTTCTGACTGCTTCATTTGTGAGTGATCCAACATAACTTTTACACAGTTACCAGTTAAAAGGCTTCTTTACTAGGTTGCATTCGAAATAGTATATTCTTAGGAAAATAGCAACGACTCAATCTATTTAAAGGCCTCCAGTTTTCCATCAATTGCTAGTTAATTAATCAAATATTTCCCTAATAATCACACTATTTCCAACCAACAATAGTAATACAAAGGGTTCCTTACCATAAATCCACTGGTAAGTTAAACAACGAAGAATCCAGCGAGTCTGTCCACTGATTCAAAAATAGATCCTGTCACCTTTCCTCCAGCCAGTGGCAGCCGGCCTCTATCAGAAACTGTGCTGAGAGGACTTCAGTTAGGAATCCTGGACTCCCCCGTGCACGGTTTCAGCTCCGATTCTGGAAGGTGGAAAGGACTTAGAATCTGGCTCGAAGGACCATTATGTTAGAAAAATTCTCTTAAAATTAGGCTCAGAGTCGCTGGATACGATAAACACAAAACATTTATTTCTTGCAAGATAGAGACAAGTCCGCACAAATCCACACAACCTGTCGGGAAGATCACTCAGAGTTGTCTCCCGACAAAATGGTGCTCCAGCTATTTATGTTGTTTATGCTTGCTGATCACACAATGTTATGGGAAAAGGTGCTTCTCTCCCCATTCCTTGTTATGGGAAGGAACATAAAAGGTGCTTCTCACCAGTTAATATTATGGGAAAGACTAGTACCAGAGTAAAAACACTTTTGCTTGAATCATAGAAGAGGAAAGATGGAGGGACTCTTCTAAGCTGGTTTCAAGTATAAACTTCTTTATATTACCTTCTATGAGAAAGAACCACACTTGTTCTTCTGGAATCCGAAATTCGTTTTCTTTTAAGGAGATAGTCAAGATTTTAGATATTGCCATAAAATGAATTGCTTCACTCAAACCAAGTTAAAACTGCTTTGTCCTTCATATTTGTCCATGCTTAAGCTCGTTTCAAACATAAACTTATTATTATAACCTTGTATGAGAAAGAACCACACTTATGTTTGAGCAATACACTCCTTATGAGGAGTTATGCACGATTTAGGATTTTGCTGTAAAATCAATTCCTTCACTTAAACCAAGTTAAAACTGCTTTGTCCTTCTTATTTATCCACGTCTACGCTGGTTTCAAGTAAAGACTTCTTTATATTACCTTCTATGAGAAAGAACCACACTTGTTCTTCTGGAATCCGAAATTCGCTTTATTTTAAGGAGATAGTCAAGATTTCAGATATTGCCATAAAATGAATTGCTTCACTTAAACCAAGTTAAAACTGCTTTGTCCTTCTTATTTATCCATGTCTAAGCTGGTTTCAAGTATAAACTTCTTTTTATAACCTTGTATGAGAAAGAACCACACTTATGTTTTGAGCAATAAACTCCTTATGAGGAGTTATGCACGATTCAGGATTTTGCTGTAAAATGAATTCCTTCACTTTTTTTTCCCTTGTTCTGTTCAGCATTATGGCAGCAGACTTGTGAATACTTTTATGCCAAACAGATTTTCTTTGCCAAGGGAAGTTTTACAAATGTAAAGCTCCCCTTGATGCCCATTTATTTATTTCTGTTTACAATATATAACATGTGATAGAACTGAACCGGAACGGGGGACAAGGAAAGAAGAAGAGGAAAGAAGAAGAAACAGAACAAAAATAGAAACAAAAACCAGACAACCAGCTGCTACACCTGTAAAAAAACAAAACAGACAATAACCCATGGTCTCTGTTGCGAATCCAGCCTTAGCGCCACCAGGAGCACCTGAAAGCAGACAAGCAGAGAAAAAAAACAAACAAACACACAAACAAACAAAAACAAGCACAAGTAGTGGCAATCGTATACAACTCAACTGTGGATATAGATGACCTGAGGCGACATGGTAATACATCAACTGCTACTGGACTAATGAAAGTGTGTTGTGTGTGTGTGTGAGAACATGCAACACCCATGGCACAGGACCTACATGATAACCGTGCTTAGTTATGAGTGTATAAGTGTACACGGCCACAATCCACAGCCCCCCCAAGCAATCAGAAGCAGGCAGAGAGGGCCACAAGACCCAGGCCACCAGCAGCCCCCACGGAGCACAGAACCCAGGATGACCACCACAGAGAAAACCACGCATACACCCAGTAGACAGCAGAGGAAGCCCACGGACAGAGCCCCCATAAGCATAGGGCAGAGGACCCCCGGGAGCCAGTGGCAATAGCCCACCGACCCCACCAGGCCCCAGCCGCCCAGACATGGGCCGTGCAGAGAGGCCCCAGGAGCCCGAGCGCCCCAAAACCCCCCGTTAGAGGCCACACCCAATACCCGGGAGGGCCAAGCGCCCCAGACAGCCACACAGTGGGTCAGCGCCTGCTCCAGCGCCCCTGGCCAAGTGCCCTGGGAGTCAAGACGTGCCCACAGGTGGGTGAGGTCGCGAGCAGTGGGGAGAGGCAACGCCGCCCCCCCATTGGGAGAAGCACAGGCAGGCCAGGCGACAGCAAGTCCCAGACCCAGGTCCAATCATCACCACACACACTTTCACGTCCCATACATCCACACGTCCTCCCTCCCTTGACTCCGCTGGGGTGTAGCGCAGCGGGCACACCAGGGGGCCAGCAGCCCCCCAGCCACCACAGAACCTGAACCAGCAGAATAATGAATTCCTCCTGGCCACTCCTGCCCGAGCAGCAACCAGGAAGCAGGGGTGTGAGAAGACCCCTCCCCTCACCCTTCTGGCTCTTAAATATTTTCTAATAGTAAGCGATTAAAATTGAGGGGCAGCCAACCTTGTAGAACTGGGAGCGCGGCCCTCTGGGCAGCCTACATACCCAAAGAGCCCCGCCCACCAGATGCCATTCACTGCAACCACCCGCCAAGACCTAATGTGTGTGTGTGTGTGTTTGATAAGTAATGATGTCTAAGGTGTAATTAAAACAGGGGCGGGAACTGCAGAGTGCAGCCAAGGGGACCTACGTGGCCCCATCCACTACAACCCACAGAACACAAACGCCCCCAAAACCCTTCATGTGTGAGTGTGTGCTGTGTACAGGAGCCAAAAGAGAGAGGGGTATGGGGATATACACCGGGGCAGCTACTCTCCCCCGGAGAAGGCAGCCAGGGACTGGCTGCAATAGGCACCCCCGCTACCTGGGACCCAACACAGGGCAGGAGGGCCTGATGTCCACCAGGCTCGGGGCCTGCAGCGACCATATTCCGGGAGCTACTGTACCCCCAGAAGGTACCCACCCCGCCCCACCCCACCCCACTCAACCCAACCCCACCCCACCCCGGAGGACCTCTACAAACAAACAAACAAACAACAACAAACAAACCACCCGGTCACACCAGCCGCAGCAGCCCGGGCCTGAGACCCACCACCACCGCACGCCCCAACACCCAAAATATAACAACCACCTGCGGACACCCTGGAGGTCCCAGAGCAACAAGCCTGGCACCAGGACCTGCACCAACCCACCCATACTGTGGCATGTCCAGGGCAACCCAGCCCCCCCGGGCGCAAGGCATCGCTCAGCCACCAGGGCCCAGGCCCAGCAACACCACTCACGCCAGAGTGTCAGATCATTATTTGCAAAAAGCTGATGAGAAAGGGTGAGAGTACCCGACTATACACCATCAAATGCGGGAGCGGTACTGTTCGGCTGTGAGTAGGTTTGAATGTCCGACCATAATTGCTGAAAAATGTGTTAGAAAAGACTAGAATGCCGGACAATACATCATCAAGAGCGGGAGAGGTGGTGTTCGGCTGCAAGTAGGTGTGAATGTCCAGCCATAATTACTCACAAACGGGTAAGAAAAGGTAGTATTGCCAGACCATACATTATCAAAACAGGGAGCGGAGGTGGTTCAGCTGCAAGGTGTGAATGTCTGACTAAAGTTTGTAAAAAGCGGATAAGACAAGGTGCGAATGCGCGACAATGTATGATCAAAAGCGGGAGCGGAGGTTTTCGGCTGCAAGGTCTGAATGTCCAACCATAATTTGTAAAAAACGGGGAAGAAAAGGCTCGAAAGCCCGACTATACACCATCAAAAGAGGGAGCGGTGGTTTTCGGCTGCAAGAAAGTCAGAATGTCCACCGATAATTCCTGAAAAATGGATAAAAAAAGGGTGCGAACGCCCAACCATACATCATCAAAAGCAGGAGTAGATGTGTTCGGCTACAAGTTTTGAATGTCCGAGCAAAGTTTGTAAAAGGCGGGTAAGAAAAGGTTCGAATGCCCGAACATACACCATCAAAAGAGGGAGCGGAGGCGTTCCGCTGTAAGAAGGTGTGAATGTCCGACCATAGTTGGTAAAAAGTGGGTAAGAAAAGGTTAAAATACCCGACTGTACACAATCAAAAGAGGGAGCGGAATTGTTCAGCTACAAGAAGGTGTGAAAGTTAGACCATGGTTTGTAAAAAGCGGGTAAGAAAAGGTTCGTATGCCCGAATATACACCATCGAAAGCGGAAGCGGAGGTGTTCGGCTGCAAGAAGGTGTGAACGTCCGACCAAAGTTTGTAAAAAGCAGTTAAGAAAAGGTTTGAATATCTAACCAAACATAATCAAAAGCGGGAGCAAAGCTGTTCGACTGCAAGTAGGTGTGAATGTCAGATCATAATTTTCTAAAAGCTGAAGAGAAAGGGTGAGAATGCCTGACTATACACCATCAAATGCGGTAGCGGAGTTGTTCGGCTGTGAGTAGGTGTGAATCTCCGACCATAATTGCTGAAAAATGTGTTAGAAAAGGTAAGAATGCCGGTCCATACATCATCAAAAGCGGGAGAGGTGGTGTTCGGCTGCAAGTAGGTGTGAATATCCAGCCATAATTACTCACAAACGGGTAAGAAAAGGTAGTATTTCCAGACCATACATGTTCAAAACAGGGAGCGGAGGTTGTTCAGCTGCAAGAAGGTGTGAATGTCCGACTAAAGTTTGTAAAAAGCGGGTAAGACAAGGTGAAAAAGCCCGACAATGTATGATCAAAAGAGGGAGCGGAGGTGTTCAGCTGCAAGGTCTAAATGTCCATCAATAATTGCTAAAAAACATGAAAGAAAATTTTCGAAAATCAAACCGCACATGATCATAAGTGGGAGAGGAGGTGTTCAGCTGCAAGAAGGTGTGAATGTCCCTCCATAATTCCTGAAAAAAGGGTAGAAAAAGGTGCGAATGCCCAACCATACATTATCAAAAGCAGGTGTGAATGTCAGATCATAATTTGCAAAAAGCTGATGAGAAAGGATGAGAATGCCCGACTATACAACATCAAATGCGGGAGCGGAGGTGTTCGGCTCTGAGTAGGTGTGAATGTCCGATCATAATTGCTGAAAAATGTGTTAGAAAAGGTAAGAATGCCGGACCATACATCATCAAAAGCGGTAGAGGTGGTGTTCGGCTGCAAAAAGGTGTGAATGTTCGACTAAAGTTTGTAAAAAGCGGGTAAGACAAGGTGCGAATGCTTGACAATGTATGATCAAAAGCAGGAGCGGAGGTGTTCAGCTGCAAGAAGGTCTAAATGTCCATCAATAATTGCTAGAAAACATGAAAGAAAATTTTCGAAAATCAAACCGCACATGATCATAAGTGGGAGAGGAGGTGTTCAGCTGCAAGAAGGTGTGAATGTCCACCCATAATTCCTGAAAAATGGGTAAAAAAAAGGTGCGAATGCCCAACTATACATTATCAAAAGCAGGAGTGGATGTGTTCAGCTAAAAGAAGGTGTGAACGTCCGACCAAAGTTTGTAAAAAGCAGTTAAGAAAAGGTTCGAATAACCAACCTAACATAATCAAAAGCGGGAGTAGAGCTGTTCGACTGCAAGTAGGTGTGAATGTCAGATCATAATTTGCAAAAAGCTGATGAGAAGGGGTGAGAATGCCCGACTATACACCATCAAATGCGGGAGCTGTGAGTAGGGGTGAATGTCCGACCATAATTGCTGAAAAATTTGTTAGAAAAGACTAGAATGCCGGACCATTCATCATCAATAGCGGGAGAAGTGGTGTTCGGCTGCAAGTAGGTGTCAATGTCCAGCCATAATTACTCACAAACGGGTAAGAAAAGGTAGTATTGCCAGACCATACATGATCAAAAGAGGGAACGGAGGTGGTTCAGCTGCAAGGTGTGAATTTCTGACTAAAGTTTGTAAAAAGCGGGTAAGACAAGGTGCGAATGCCCGACAATGTATGATGTATGATCAAAAGAGGGAGCGGAGGAGTTCGGCTTTAAGAAGGTCTGAATGTCCAACCATAATTTGTAAAAACTGGGGAAGAAAAGGCTTGAAAGCCCGACTATACACCATCAAAAGCGGGAGCGGAGGTGTTCGGCTACAAGAAGGTGTGAACGTCCGACCAAAGTTTGTAAAATGCAGTTAACAAAAGTTTCGAATATCTAACCAAACATAATCAAAAGCGGGAGCAGAGCTGTTCGACTGCAAGTAGGTGTGAATGTCAGATCATAATTTGCAAAAAGCTGAAGAGAAAGGGTGAGAATGCCCGACTATACACCATCAAATGCGGTAGCGGAGTTGTTACATGATCAAAACGGGAAGCAGAGGTGGTTCAGCTGCAAGAATGTGTGAATGTCCGACTAAAGTTAAAAATATTTTTAAAAAAGCGGGAGGAGAGGTCTTCGGATGAGAGTGGTTGAGAATTTACAACCATAATCTATAAAATGCGATGAAAAAAAAGGTGTGATAGAACACTAAAAGGTGGATCGGAAGTGTTCGGCTGCAAGAAGGTGTGAATGTCCGACTATATTTGGTGAAAAGCAGGTGAAGCAAGGTCTGAATGCCCAACCTTACATCATCAAAAGCGAGATCAGAGGTGTTTGGCTGCAAGAAGGCCATAGTTTGCCAAAAGCGGGTAAGGTGCGAATGACCGACTAAATATCAACAAAAGTGGGGACGGAGGTCTTCGGATGCAAGTGGGTGTGAATATCCCACCATACTTATATGAGAGGAAGCTGTGAATGGCCGACCATAGTTTGCAAAACGCGGGTGAGAAAAGGTGCGAATGTCCAACCCTACATGATCAAAACAAGGAGCGTAGGTGTTTGGCTGCGACAAGGTGTGAATGTCCACCCATAATTAATAAAAAGCGGTAACAAGTAGGTTCGAATGCCCAACCATACATCATCAAAAGCAGGAGTGGATGTGTTCGGCTACAAGAAGGTTTGAATATCCGACCATAGTTTGTAAAAAGCGGGTAAGAAAAGCTTTGAATGCCCGAACATACACCATCAAAGGAGGGAGCGGAGGTGTTCCGCTGTAAGAAGGTGTGAATGTCCGATCATAGTTGTTAAAAAGCGGGTAAGAAAAGGTTAAAATACCCAACTGTATACAATCAATAGCGGGAAAGGATGTGTTCGGTTACAAGAAGGTGTGAAAGTCCGACCATGGTTTGTAAAAAGCAGGTAAGAAAAGATGCCAATGCCCGACAATGTATGATCAAAAGAGGGAGCGAAGGTTTTCGGCTTTCAGGTTTGAATGTCCGACCATAGTTTGTAAAAAGCGGGTAAGAAAAGGTTCGAATGCCCGAAAATACAACATCAAAAGCGGGAGCGGAGGTGTTCCGCTGTAAGACGGTGTGAATGTCCGACCATAGATGGTAAAAAGCGGGTAAGAAAAGGTTAAAATACCCGACTGTACACAATCAATAACGGGAGCGGAGTTGTTCGGCTACAAGAAGGTGTGAACGTCCGACCAAAGTTTGTAAAAAGCAGTTAAGAAAAGGTTAGATCGCCTTCAACAAAGAACACCATTGGACTTTGCAGTAGAAGAAGTTGAAATCGATCTCGATATTGATAAATATGAAGGACAAAGCAGTTTCCACTTGGTTTGAGTGAAGAAATGAATTTTATAGCAAAATCCGTAATCACGCATAACTCCTCCAAAGGAACGTATTGCTCAACCAAAGGGATGCTTCTTTCTCATTCAGGGTAATATGAGGAACTTTATGCTTGATACATTTTTAGACATGGATAACTATGAAGGACAAAGCAATTCATTTTATAGGAAAATCCGAAATCGTGCAGAACTCATGAAAATAAGCTTATTCTCGGATTCCTGATCCTTCAGTGTTTCTCTTTCTTCTACTGCAAAATCCAATGTTGTTCTTTGTTGAAGTCGATCTAGACATTGATAAACATGAAGGACAAAGCAGTTTTAACTTGGTTTGAGCGAAGGAATTCATTTTATACATAAAATCCCAAATCATGCAGAACGTATGAAAAGAAGCTTATTCTCGGATTCCTGATCCTTCAGTGTTAGTCTTTCTTCTACTGCAAAATCCAATGTTGTTCTTTGTTGAAGTCGATCTAGACATTGATAAATATGAAGGACAAAGCAGTTTTAACATAGTTTGAGTGAAGGAAATCATTTTATAGCAAAATCCCAAATCTGGTAGAACGTATGATAAGAAGCTTATTCTCGGATTCCTGAACCTTCAGTGTTGCTCTTTCTTCTACTGCAAAATACAATGTTGTTCTTTGTTGAAGTCGATCTAGACATTGATAAAATGAAGTTAAAAGCAGTTTTAACAGTTTGAGTGAAGGAATTCATTTTATACATAAAATTCCAAATCATGAAGAACGTATGAAAAGAAGCTTATTCTCGGATTCCTGATCCTTCAGTGTTGCTCTTTCTTCTACTGCAAAATACAATGTTGTTCTTTGTTGAAGTCGATCTAGACATTGATAAATATTAAGTTAAAAGTAGTTTTAACATAGTTTGAGTGAAGAAATTCATTAGTAAGATCCGAAATCGTGCGGAACTCATGAAAATAAGCTTATTCTCTTTGCTCTTTCTTTTACTGCAAAGTACAACGTTGTTTTTTTTTTGTTTAAATCTATCTAGACATTGATAAATATGAACGTAAAAGCCGTTTTAACATAGTTTGAGTGAAGGAATTAATTTTATAGATTAAATCCCAAATCATGCCGAACTCCTCAAAAGGGGCTTATGGCTTAATCACAAGTGTGGTTCTTTCTCATCCAGGGTAATATGAGGAAGTTTATGATTGAAATATATGTAGAAATGGGTACATATGAAGGACAAAGCAGTTTTAACATAGTTTGAGTAAAGGAATTCATTTTAAAACAAAATCCCAACAAATGAAGAACTCATGAAAAGCTTATTCTCGGATTCCTGAAACTTTAGATTTGCTCTTCCTTTTACTGCAAAGTACAACGTTGTTTTTTGTTGAAATCTATCTAGACATTGATAAATACCGGCCGAACATCTCTGCTGCCGCTTTTGACATTTTATGGTTTGGCATTCTTACCTTTTCTTACCCGCTTTTTACAAATTTTGATCTGACATTCACACCTACTTGCAGTCGAACACCTTCTCTCCCGCTTATGATCATGAGCAGTTTGACATTCGAAAATTTTCTTTCATGTTTTCTAGCAATTACTGATGGACATTCAGACCTTCTTGCAGCCGAACACCTCCGCTCCCGCTTTTGATGGTGTATATTCGGGCATACAAAACTTTTCTTACCCGCTTTTTACAAACCATGGTTGGACATTCACACTTTGTTGCTGAACTACTCCGCTCCCTCTTTTGATTGTATACAGTCGGGTATTTTCACCTTTTCTGAACAGCTTTTACCAACTACGGTCGGACATTCACACCTTCTTACAACGGAACACCTCCGCTCCCTCTTTTGATGGTGTATGTTCAGGCATTCGAACCTTTTCTTACCCGCCTTTTACAAACTATAGTCGGACATTCAAACCTTCTTGTATCCAAACACATCCCCTCCTGCTTTTGATGATGTATGGTTGGGCATTCGCACCTTTTCTTAACCATTTTTCAGTAATTATTGGTGGACATTCAGACCTTCTTGCAGCTTAACACCTCCGCTCTTGCTTTTGATGGTGTATAGTCGGGCTTTCGAGCCTTTTCTTCCCTGGTTTTTACAAATTATGGTTGGACATTCAGACCTTACAGCCGAAAACCTCCGCTCTCTCTTTTGATCATACATTGTCGGGCATTCGCACCTTGTCTTACCCGCTTTTTATAAACTTTAGTCGGACATTCACACCTTCTTGCAGCTGAACCACCTCCGCTCCCTGTTTTGATCATGTATGGTCTGGCAATACTACCTTTTCTTATCCGTTTGTGAGTAATTATGGCTTGACATTCACACCTACTTGCAGCCGAACACCACTTCTCCCGCTTTTGATGATGTATGGTCCGGCATTCTAGTCTTTTCTAACACATTTTTCAGTAATTATGGGTGGACATTAACACCTGCTTAAAGCTGAATAACTCCTCTCCCGCTTATGATCATATGCAGTTTGACATTCGAAAGTTTTCTTTCATGTTTTCTAGAAATTACTAATGGACATTCAGACCTTCTTGCAGCTGAACACCTCCACTCCCGCTTTTGATCGTGTATTGTCGGGCTTTCGAGTCTTTTCTTCCCCGGTTGTTACATATTATGGTTGGACATTCAGACCTTCTTGCAGCCGAAAACCTCCTCTCCCTCTTTTGATCATACAATGTTGGGCATTCACACCTTTTCTTACCCGCTTTTTACAAACCATGGTCGGACTTTCAAACCTTTTAGTAGCCGAACAACTCCACCCCCGCTATTGATTGTGTAAAGTCGGGTATTTTAACCTTTTCTTACCCGCTTTTTAAAAACTATGGTCGGACATTCACGCCTTCTTACAGCAGAACACCTCCGCTCCCTCTTTTGATGGTGTATGTTCGGGCTTTCGAACCTATTCTTACCCCCTTTTTACAAACTATTCTCGGAGATTCACACCTACTCACAGACGAACAACTCCGCTCCCGCATTTGTTGGTGTATAGTCGGGCATTCTCACCCTTTCTCATCAGCTTTTTTAAAATTATGATCTGACATTCACACCTACTTGCAGTCGAACAGCTCTGCTCCCGCTTTTGATTATGTTTGGTTAGATATTCGAAACTTTTCTTAACTGCTTTTTACAAACTTTGGTTGGACGTTCACACCTTCTTGCAGCCGAACACCTCCGCTTCCGCTTTTGATGTTGTATATTTGGGCATACAAACGTTTTCTTACCCGCTTTTTATAAACTTTAGTGGGATATTCACACCTTCTTGCAGCTGAACCACCTCCGTTCCCTGTTTTGATCATGTATGGTCTGGCAATACTGCCTTTTCTTACCCGTTTGTGAGTAATTATGGCTGGACATTCACACCTACTTGCAGCCGAACACCACCTCTCCCGCTTTTGATGATGTATGGACCGGCATTCTTACCTTTTCTAACACATTTTTCAGCAATTATGGT
Source organism: Leuresthes tenuis (assembly GCF_036924035.1). NCBI lineage: Eukaryota > Metazoa > Chordata > Actinopteri > Atheriniformes > Atherinopsidae > Leuresthes > Leuresthes tenuis. The sequence continues at coordinate 27,363,402 of NW_027325367.1, read as the reverse complement.
TGGAGATTCACACCTACTCACAGCCGAACAACTCCGCTCCCGCATTTGATGGTGTATAGTCGGGAATTCTCACCCTTTCTAATCAGCTTTTTGCAAATTATGATCTGACATTCACACCTACTTGCAGTCGAACAGCTCTGCTCCCGCTTTTGATTATGTTTGGTTGGATATTCGAACCTTTTCTTATCTGCTTTATACAAACTTTGGACGGATGTTCACGTCTTCTTGAAGCCGAACACCCCCGCTTCCGCTTTTTATGGTGTATATTCAGGCATACGAACCTTTTCTTACCCACTTTTTACAAACCATGCTCGGACATTCACACTTTGTTGCTGAACTACTCCGCTCCCTCTTTTTATTGAGTACAGTCGGGTATTTTCACCTCTTCTTACCAGCTTTTTACCAACTATGGTCGGACATTCCCACCTTCTTACAGCGGAACACCTCCGCTCCCTCTTTTGATGGTGTATGTTCGGGCATTCGAACCTTTTCTTACCCGCCTTTTACAAACTATGGTCGGACATTCAAACCTTCTTGTAGCTGAACACATCCGCTTCTGCTTTTGATGATGTATGGTTGGGCATTCGCACCTTTTCTTAACCATTTTTCAGTAATTATTGGTGGACATTCAGACCTTCTTGCAGCTGAACACCTCCGCTCTTGCTTTTGATGGTGTATAGTCGGGCTTTCGAGCCTTTTCTTCCCCGGTTTTTACAAATTATGGTTGGACATTCAGACCTTGCAGCCGAAAACCTCCGCTGTCTCTTTTGATCATACATTGTCGGGCATTCGCACCTTGTCTTACCCGCTTTTTATAAACTTTAGTCGGACATTCACACCTTCTTGCAGCTGAAGCACCTCCGCTCCCTGTTTTGATCATGTATGGTCTGGCAATACTACCTTTTCTTATCCGTTTGTGAGTAATTATGGTTTGACATTCACACCTACTCACAGCCGAACAACTCCACTCCCGAATTTGATGGTGTATAGTCGGGCATTCTCACCCTTTCTCATTAGCTTTTTGCAAATTATGATCTGACATTCACACCTACTTGCAGTCGAACAGCTCTGCTCCCGCTTTTGATTATGTTTGGTTCGATATTCGAACCTTTTCTTAAATGCTTTTTACAAACTTTGGTTGGACGTTCACGTCTTCTTGAAGCCGAACACCTCCGCTTCCGCTTATGATGGTTTATATTCGGGCATACAGACCTTTTCTTACCCGCTTTTTACAAACCATGGTCGGACTTTCACACCTTCCTGTAGCTGAACATCTCCGCTCCCTCTTTTGATTGTGTACAGTCGGGAATTTTAACCTTTTCTTACCCACTTTTTACCAACTATGGTCGGACAGTCACACCTTATTACAGCGGAACACCTCCGCTCCCTCTTTTGATGGTGTATGTTCGAGCATTCGAAGCTTTTCTTACCCGCCTTTTAGAAACTATAGTCGGACATTCAAACCTTCTTGTAGCCAAACACATCCCCTCCTGCTTTTGATGATGTATGGTTGGGCATTCGCACGTTTTCTTACCCATTTTTCAGTAATTATTGGTGGACATTCAGACCTTCTTGCAGCTGAACACCTCCGCTCCCTCTTTTGATCATACATTGTCGGGCATTCGCACCTTGTCTTACCCGCTTTTTATAAACTTTAGTCGGACATTCACACCTTGCAGCTGAACCACCTCCGCTCCCTGTTTTGATCATGTATGGTCTGGCAATACTACCTTTTCTTACCCGTTTGTGAGTAATTATGGCTGGACATTCACACCTACTTGCAGCCGAACACCACTTCTCCCGCTTTTGATGATGTATGGTCCGGCATTCTAGTCTTTTCTAACACATTTTTTAGTAATTATGGGTGGACATTAACACCTGCTTGCAGCTGAAAAACTCTTCTCCCGCTTATGATCATATTCAGTTTGACATTCGAAAATTTTCTTTCATGTTTTCTAGAAATTACTGATGGACATTCAGACCTTCTTGCAGCTGAACACCTCCACTCCCGCTTTTGATCGTGTATAGTCGGGCTGTCGAGCCTTTTCTTCCCCGGTTGTTACATATTATGGTTGGACATTCAGACCTTCTTGCAGCCGAACACATCCACTCCTGCTTTTGATGATGTATGGTTGGCTATTCGCAACTTTTCTTAACCATTTTTCAGTAATTATTGGTGGACATTCAGACCTTCTTGCAGCTGAACACCTCCGCTCTTGCTTTTGATGGTGTATAGTCGGGCTTTCGAGCCTTTTCTTCCCCGGTTTTTACAAATTATGGTTGGACATTCAGACATTCTTGCAGCCAAAAACCTCTGCTCCCTCTTTTGATCATACATTGTCGGGCATTCGCACCTTTTCTTACCCGCTTTTTACAAGCCATGGTCGGACTTTCACACATTTTAGTAGCCGAACAACTCCGCTCCCGTTATTGATTGTGTACAGTTGGGTATTTTAACCTTTTCTTACCCGCTTTTTATCAACTATGGTCGGACATTCACACCTTCTTACAGCGGAACACCTCCGCTCCCTCTTTTGATGGTGTATATTCGGGCATTCGAACCTTTTCTTTCCTGCTTTTTATAAACTATGGTCAGACATTCACACCTTCTTGTAGCCGAACACATCCACTGCTGCTTTTGATGATGTATGGTTGGGCATTCGAACCTACTTGTTTCCCGCTTTTCATTAATTATGGGTGGACATTCACACCTTGTCGCAGCCAAACACCTACGCTAACTGTTTTGATCATGTATGGTTTGACATTCGCACCTTTTCTCACCCGCTTTTTACTATGGTCGGCCATTCACAGCTTCCTCTCATATAAGTATGGTGGGATATTCACACCCACTTGCATCCGAAGACCTCCGCCCCCACTTTTGTTGATATTTAGTCGGTCATTCGCACCTTACCCGCTTTTGGCAAACTATGGCCTTCTTGCAGCCAAACACCTCTGATCTCGCTTTTGATGATGTAAGGTTGGGCATTCAGACCTTGCTTCACCTGCTTTTAACCAAATATAGTCGGACATTCACACCTTCTTGCAGCGGAACACTTCCGCTCCACCTTTTAGTGTTCTATGGGGTATTCACACCTTTTTTTCACCGTATTTTATAGATTATGGTTGGAAATTCTCACCCACTCTCATCCGAACACCTCTCCTCCCGCTTTTGTTAATATATAGTCGGGCATTCGAACCTTTTCTTACCCGCTTTTTACAAATTATGGTCGAACATTCACACCTACTTGCAGCCGAATACTTCCGCTCCACCTTTTAGTGATGTATGGTTGGCATTTGCATCTTTTCTTACCCTCTTTTTATACTGATTGCTGAAGATTAAGTTGTTCTTTCTCAAACTACAAAATTTTTTTAATTGTTGAAACTTGATTTGAAGTGGATAAGTAAGGAGGACAAACAGTTTTAAGTCAGGCTGATAGAAGGAATTAATTTTATAGCAAAATCTGTATTTCATCATATGTCGAGAGATGCTTATTGCTGAAGAAGTTCTTTCTCATTCTACAAAGTGCAACGTTGTTTATCGTTGAAACTTGATTAGACATGAATAAATATGAAGGACAAAGCAGTCTTAACTTGGTTTGAGTTAAGGAATTCGTTTTATATGGAGAATCTGAATTTGTGCATAACTCGTAAAATAGAGCTTATTTTCGGATTCCTGAAGAATGAGTCTGGTTCTTTCTCATAATACAAAGAAGTGAAGAAATAAGGACAAACCGTTTTACGTCAGTTTGATAGAAGGATTTCATTTTATAGCAAAATCTGTTTTCCTTCATATCTCCTCGAGAGAAGCTTATTGCTAAAAATTAGGTCTGGTTCTTTTTCATACTACAAAATACAGTGTTGTTTATTGTTGAAACTAGATTAGAAGTAGATAAATATGAAGTACAAAGCAGTTTGAACTTGGTTTGAGAGAAGGAATTAATTTTATTGCAAAATCCAAATTCATGCATAACTCGTCAAATAGATAATGATGTGTCGTTCGTGAGCGATTCGTTCGATATGAACTAATTTTTTATATGACTTGGGAGTAACGAGTTGTCTCAGTGAGTGATTCGTTCATTTTCATGCAGTACCCTTACTCACCACATGGCAGGCGACAGCTTCATAAGCTCAGTCAGCAGGACAGGAAACAGTATTGATTCGTTCACGACTCAACTCCTCGGGTGATGGGTCCTCGCACAGGAAACAGTATTGATTCGTTCATGACTCAACTCCTCGGCTGACGGGTCCTCGCACAGGAAACAGTATTGATTCGTTTACGACTAAACTCCTTGGGTCTTCGTTCATTTCTCACGTTTCAAATTCTACGTTTCATTTGACAGGCTGAAGAGCAGTAGGCACAACAGTTTGTCCACAAACCGGATCATTAATCTCATAGACTATTCTAGCATCAACAACTTGGAAACCACAATCGACTCTCTAGATGCAGAAAAAGCATTTGATCGAGTGAACTGGAAATTTTTATTCGCAGCATTAAACAAATTCGGGTTTGGGTCACACTTCATCAACTGGATAAGGATATTATATAGCTCCCCAAATGCAAGTGTCAGGACAAATGATCAAACTTCTCCAAGCTTCAGTCTGCAGAGAGGTACAAGACAGGGTTGCCCACTTTCTCCCTCACTTTTTGCTATTTTCATCAAACCTTTAGCAGCTTCTATCAGACAAGATAGAAATATTAAAGGCATCCAATCCCAAAATATTAAGCATAAAATAAGTCTTTATGCTGATGATGTATTACTTTTCCTTCAGAACTCACAGACGTCTCTCACTCACACGATCACACTCATAAATAAATTCTCAGCACTTTCTGACTACTCTATCAACTGGTCTAAGACCACAGTTCTGCCCATTAACTGCAGGGTCCAGAATATACCTGCGATCACTTTATAGTCAGGAAATATTAGATATTTAGGCATAAACATTTCCTCCAGGCTCTCAGAGTTAACAAAGCTAAATTATGTGCAATTATTAAAGACTTATTAAAGAAAGTAGAGGACGATCTCTCTCGTTGGAAGTCCTTACCTATATCACTTATGGGGAGAGTTACAACCATTAAAATGATGATACTACCAAAAGTTAACTATTTGTTCTCAATGATCCCCATAAAACCATCTGCTACTTGGTTTAAGTCACTAGATTCATGCATCTCCAAATTTCTGTGGAAAAACAAACCACCACGTATTAGTTTAAAAACCCTACAGAAGACCAAGGACTGTGGTGGATTAGATTTACCTCATTTTCAGCACTATTCCTTAGCCAATAGGTTACAGTATATATCAAAACTGTTTAAACCTAGCCCAATAGATGAACCATGGATAAATATAGAACAAGCATTGTGTGATAATCTGGAAATCTCTGACCTGCCACTTATTAGTCAAAACGTAAAAAATCACAAATGTTTCAAAAGCATTAACATCATCACCTCTCTGACAGCCTGGTTGGAATTTCTTAAAATAACAAAGTCCTCACTTGTCCCGTGTAAGCTTACACCCATCTGGAACAATCCTCACATAATGCGAAACAAAAAAATGCTAAACTTTCCTCTGTGGAAGATCAAAGGAATCAAACATCTGGAACATATAATCCAAAATGGAAATTTTATTTCATTTGATGAGCTCATATCACAACATGAGATAAGCAGCAATAAATTCCTAGAATATCAACAACTTAAGTCTATAATAACAAAGAAATATATCCTCCACCAACCAGACTTACAACTCCCGACTAGGGTAGCAGAATTTCTAAGCATCTGCACCCCAAAACTACTATCAAAAATATATAAATTATTGTCTAAGATAGATGACACAATGTCTCTTCCATCCTCAAAATGGGAGGCAGATTTATCCATCAGTTCTAGTCATAGCTTCTGGCCACAAATATGTTTGAACACCTTCAGAATGACTCGAAATCCTAATTTACAGCTCATACAATACAAAATCCTTCATAGAACACACTATACAGGACAAAGGATGTTCAGGATGGGTCTAACACACTCAAACATCTGCTCACATTGCACAGATAACACACCTGATGATTATGCACACGCTTTGTGGTTTTGTGCGCCTGTCCAGAAGTTCTGGCTTGAAGTCTGTGAGGACCTATCAACATGGCTAAAGTGTAGCATCCCTGCATGCCCCACACTGTGCATACTGGGTGACTTAGACAACATCAACATGGAAATTAACTCAGCACACATGGTTCTCACAGTGTTATGTATCGCAAAGAAAACTATTCTCATGAACTGGAAAGCGAAAAACAATATGTGTATTAACCAATTTAGAAATTTTCTTTTAGATTATATTAGCATGGAAACAATGTCTGCCTCCTCAAAACATCAATTGGCTGAATTTCATTCTCTCTGGTCCCCTCTGATTAGCTTTATCACATAGTGGTGGTGGTTGGTTGCTGTCGCTCTGGGCGGTTGGGTGTGTGCTGGGGGGGGGGCTGTGTGGCTTCGGGCGTCTGGTGGTCTCTCGGGTCGTGGGGACCGGGTTGGTCATTGCTGGGGGGGACTGTGTGTCGGGCTTGGAGGGCAGTTTTGGGGGCTTGCGGGTGGGGCTGTCTTGCCGTGTGGGGCGGGGTCCCTTAGGGGCCTTGAGGTGGTGGCTGCTGGCTCTATGCCGGGTGGCCGGGCCGCTCTGGCGTGCGTGGTGGTGGTGGGCCTGGGCCCTGGGGGCTGGGCGCTCCAAGGTGTCCGCAGATGGTTGTTTTTTTTTCAGGGTGTTGGGGCGTGCGGTGGGGGGGGGGGGGGGGGGGGGTGCTTTTCGCTTGGGTGATGGTGGGTCTCAGGCCTGGGCTGCTGCGACTGGTGTGACCGGGTGGTTTGTTTGTTTGTTTTTTGTTGTTGTTTGTTTGTTTTTTGTAGAGGTCCTCCAGGGTGGGGTTGTGTTGAGTGGGGTGGGGCGGGATGGGTACCTTCTGGGGGTAGAGTAGCTCCTGGAATATGGTCGCTGCAGGCCCCGAGCCTGGTGGACATCAGGCCCTCCTGCCCTGTGTTGGCTCCCAGGTAGCGGGGATGCCTATTGCAGCCAGTCCCTGGCTGCCCTCTCTGGGGGAGAGTAGCTCCCCCGGTGTATATCCCCATACCCCTCTCCCTTCTGGCTCCTGTACACAGCACACACTCACACATGAAGGGTTTTGGGGGCGTGTGTGTTCGGTGGTGTGTAGTGGATGGGGCCACGTAGGTGGTGCCCTTTTGTTGCACTTTGCAGTTCCCCGCCCCTGTGTTAGACATTACTACTTTTCAAACACACTCACACACACACATTAGGTCTTGGGGGGTGGTTACACTGAGTGGCATCTGGTGGGCGGGGCTCTTTGGGTATGTAGGCTGCCCAGAGGGCTGCGCTCCCAGTTCTATAAGTTTGGCTGCCCCTCAATTTTAATTGCTCACTATTAGAAAATATTGAAGAGCCAGAAGGGTGGGGGGAGGGGTCTTCTTCGCACACCCCTGCTTCCTTGTTGCTGCTCGGGGCGGGACGGGCCAGGAGGATTAATTAATTGTTCTGCTGGTTAGGGGTCTGTGGTGGCTGGGGGGCTGCTGGCCCCCTGGTGTGCCCGCTGCACTACACCCCAGTGGAGTCGAGGGAGGGAGGACGTGTGGATGTGTGGTAATGATTGGGCCTGGATCTGGGACTTGCTGTCGCCTGGCCTGCCTGTGCTTCTCCCAATGGGGGGGCGGCGTTGCCTCTCCCCACTGCTCTCGACTTCACCCACCTGTGGGCACGTCTTGACTCCCAGGGCACTTGGCCAGGGGCGCTTGGGCAGGCGCTGACCCACTGTGTGGCTGTCTGGGGTGCTTGGCCCTCCCGGGTATTGGGTGGGGCCTCTAACGGGGGGTATTGGGGTGCTCGGGCTCCTGGGGCCCGGGTCTGGTGCACGGCCCATGTCTGGGCGGCTGGGGCCTGGTGGGGTCGGTGGGCTGTTGCCCCTTGCTCCCGGGGGGCCTCTGCCCTATGCTTATGGGGGCTCTGTCCGGGGGCTTCCTCTGCTGTCTACTGGGTGTATGCGTGGTTGTCCCTGCGGTGGGCATCCTGGGTTCTGTGCTCCGTGGGGGCTGCTGGTGGCCTGGGTCTTGTGGCCCTCTCTGCCTGCTTCTGATTGCTTGGGGGGGCTGTGGATTGTGGCCGTGTACACTTATACACTCATAACTAAGCACGGTTATCATGTAGGTCCTGTGCCATGGGTGTCGCATGTTCTCACACACACACACACACACACAAACAACACACATTCATTAGTCCAGTAGCAGTTGATGTATTACCATGTCGCCTCAGGTCATCTATATCCACAGTTGTGTTGTATGCGATTGCCACTACTTGTGCTTGTTTTTGTTTGTTTGTGTGTTTGTTTGTTCTCTGCTTGTCTGCTTTCAGGTGTTCCTGGTGGCGCTAAGGCTGGATTCCCAACAGAGACCATGGGTTATTGTCTGTTTTGTTTTTTTACAGGTGTAGCAGCTGGTTGTCTGGTTTTTGTTTCTATTTTTGTTCTGTTTCCTCTTCTTTCCTCTTCTTCTTTCCTTGTCCCCCGTTCCGATTCAGTTCTATTACATGTTATATATTGTAAACAGAAATAAATAAATGGGCATCAAGGGGAGCTTTACATTTGTAAAACTTCCCTTGGCAAAGGAAATCTGTTTGGCATAAAAGGTATTCACAATTCTGCTGCCATAATGCTGAACAGAACAAGGGAAAAAAAAGTGAAGGAATTCATTTTACAGCAAAATCCTGAATCGTGCATAACTCCTCATAAGGAGTGTATTGCTCAAAACATAAGTGTGGTTCTTTCTCATACAAGGTTATAAAACGAAGTTTATATTTGAAACCAGCTTAAACATTGACAAATATGAAGGACAAAGCAGTTTTAACCTGGTTTAAGTGAAGGAATTAATTTTACAGCAAAATCCTTAATCGTGCATAACTCCTCATAAGGAGTGTATTGCTCAAACATAAGTGTGGTTCTTTCTCATACAAGGTTATAAAAAGAAGTTTATGTTTGAAACCAGCTTAAACATTGACAAATATGAAGGACAAAGCAGTTTTAACTTGGTTTGAGTGAAGCAATTCATTTTATGGCAATATCTGAAATCTTGACTATCTCCTTAAAATAAAGGGAATTTCAGATTCCAGAAGAACAAGTGTGGTTATTTCTCATAGAAGGTAATATAAAGAAGTTTATACTTGAAACCAGCGTAGACATGGATAAATAAGAAGGACAAAGCAGTTTTAACTTGGTTTAAGTGAAGGAATTGATTTTACAGCAAAATCCTAAATCGTGCATAACTCCTCATAAGGAGTGTATTGCTCAAACATAAGTGTGGTTCTTTCTCATACAAGGTTATAAAAATAAGTTTATGTTTGAAACGAGCTTAAGCATGGACAAATATGAAGGACAAAGCAGTTTTAACTTGGTTTGAGTGAAGCAATTCATTTTATGGCAATATCTGAAATCTTGACTATCTCCTTAAAATAAAGCGAATTTCGGATTCCAGAAGAACAAGTGTGGTTCTTTCTCATAGAAGGTAATATAAAGAAGTCTATACTTGAAACCAGCGTAGACGTGGATAAATAAGAAGGACAAAGCAGTTTTAACTTGGTTTAAGTGAAGGAATTGATTTTACAGCAAAATCCTAAATCGTGCATAACTCCTCATAAGGAGTGTATTGCTCAAACATAAGTGTGGTTCTTTCTCATACAAGGTTATAATAATAAGTTTATGTTTGAAACGAGCTTAAGCATGGACAAATATGAAGGACAAAGCAGTTTTAACTTGGTTTGAGTGAAGCAATTCATTTTATGGCAATATCTAAAATCTTGACTATCTCCTTAAAAGAAAACGAATTTCGGATTCCAGAAGAACAAGTGTGGTTCTTTCTCATAGAAGGTAATATAAAGAAGTCTATACTTGAAACCAGCGTAGACGTGGATAAATAAGAAGGACAAAGCAGTTTTAACTTGGTTTAAGTGAAGGAATTGATTTTACAGCAAAATCCTAAATCGTGCATAACTCCTCATAAGGAGTGTATTGCTCAAACATAAGTGTGGTTCTTTCTCATACAAGGTTATAATAATAAGTTTATGTTTGAAACGAGCTTAAGCATGGACAAATATGAAGGACAAAGCAGTTTTAACTTGGTTTGAGTGAAGCAATTCATTTTATGGCAATATCTAAAATCTTGACTATCTCCTTAAAAGAAAACGAATTTCGGATTCCAGAAGAACAAGTGTGGTTCTTTCTCATAGAAGGTAATATAAAGAAGTTTATACTTGAAACCAGCTTAGAAGAGTCCCTCCATCTTTCCTCTTCTATGATTCAAGCAAAAGTGTTTTGACTCTGGTACTAGTCTTTCCCATAATATTAACTGGTGAGAAGCACCTTTTATGTTCCTTCCCATAACAAGGAATGGGGAGAGAAGCACCTTTTCCCATAACATTGAATGTTCCTTCCCATAATAATGAATGGTGAGAAAAGGGCCTTTTCTCATAACATTGTGTGATCAGCAAGCATAAACAACATAAATAGCTGCAGCACCATTTTGTCGGGAGACAACTCTGAGCGATCTTCCCGACAGGTTGTGTGGATTTGTGCGGACTTGTCTCTATCTTGCAAGAAATAAATGTTTTGTGTTTATCGTATCCAGCGACTCTGAGCCTAATTTTAAGAGAATTTTTCTAACATAATGGTCCTTCGAGCCGGATTCTAAGTCCTTTCCACCTTCCAGAAACCGTGCACGGGGGAGTCCAGGATTCCTAACTGAAGTCCTCTCAGCACAGTTTCTGATAGAGGCCGGCTGCCACTGGCTGGAGGAAAGGTGACAGGATCTATTTTTGAATCAGTGGACAGACTCGCTGGATTCTTCGTTGTTTAACTTACCAGTGGATTTATGGTAAGGAACCCTTTGTATTACTATTGTTGGTTGGAAATAGTGTGATTATTAGGGAAATATTTGATTAATTAACTAGCAATTGATGGAAAACTAGAGGCCTTTAAATAGATTGAGTCGTTGCTATTTTCCTAAGAATATACTATTTCGAATGCAACCTAGTAAAGAAGCCTTTTAACTGGTAACTGTGTAAAAGTTATGTTGGATCACTCACAAATGAAGCAGTCAGAAAAAGTAAGCCTTTTAACTGGTAACCGTGTGTAGGTTGTGTTGGATTAACCCATAAAAGAAGCAGTCAGAAAAGGTCATCCTTTTAACTGGTAACTGTGTATGGGATTAACCCATAAAAACCTAATTAGCGGTCAGAAAAGGTCATCTTTTTAACTGGTAACTGTGTGTAAATTGTGCTGGATTAACCCATAAAAGAAGCAGTCAGAAAAGGTCAGCTTTTTAACTGGTAACTGTGTATAGGATTAACCCATGAAAACATAATAGCAGTCAGAAAAGGTGAAGCAAAGGAAAAAAGCCTTTTAACTGGTAACTGTATGTTGTATTGGATAACCCACAAATGAAACGGTCAGAAAAGGTTAGCCTTTTAACTGGTAAACATGTGTAGTGGTGGGATTAACCAAGGACAACAAAAATGCAGTCAGAAAAGGTTAGTCCATAGTCTGTGTGAGAAGACTACAGCAATAAATAACTCTGCGCCGCGTGTTAGAAACAGAATCTTTCTTAAGAGAGTTTGCGATGAAAGATCGCAAGTTTTAAATCCATGTTAGTTTTTGTTAGTGTTATACGTCTGATCATTTGTTTGTTAAATGGCCTGATTGTTGAATCGTTTGTTTGTGAAATTAATTTTTTTGTTTGTTAAAGGGGCTGGTTGTTGAATTGTTTGTTTGTTAAATTGTTTTTTTCCTTCTTTGCTGCAGTGTTGTTTTATTTGCTATGTATGTATAAGAGTGAAACAGCTGCTGGTGTGTGATGTTGCTGCTGGTGACGACAGAAAAATGTGTTACTGACTAATTGAGTTGAAGTGAACATTGGAATCTGGTTGTTGCTCGTGACATAGCGACAGAAGTAGTGTTTCATTCAATAGTACTCACAATAACTCCACCAAAAATTGATTCGCTGCAAGAGGACAGTATGGGAAATATCTGTTTTAAAGCTAACCGGGAGTTTCAGAAAAAACCCGATAATATTGAATACTTAGAGAGATGAGAAAATAAATTTGGGTTTGAGGGAGAATTGAACATGGTAAAATTGCCCAATCCTAGAGAAGGGGAATACAAAAGTAATGTACAAAGTAAATCTAGTTTAAAAAAGCACAACAAAAAAAAGAACAACAAGGATTAGAGCTAGACATTTGTACAAGTTTGTGTATTAAGATTTAGCAGCTCTCTTAAAGAGTTAAAGTTCAGAAGATCTCAGACAAACAAACAGATCATTTCAAATCTTTACTCATTTCACAGGAAAAACTGTCTGAGCAAAAGATGTTTTACAAGCTGAGATTTTTATCATTTCCATATCAAACCTGCCATTCTTAGGTAAAGTCCTAGGAAAAGTTGTATACCAACAGCTTTCTGACTTTTTCCTGTCTAACAATGCTTTTGATACTTTCCTCTCATAGTCTTGATTTTATGTGTTTAACTGAGAGATGAAACAACAAGACAAGACGAGAGTGGGGAGGGTAAAACATTTATTTTTGTCCTTAATTCGAGCATGTGTCATTTAAAAATGGAGATAAAATTATCTTAAATACTTTGTCTTACCGCAGAATGATTTTATTGATGATTTTACTGAATTTCTTTAAATTGTGTGCACTGCTGTTGACTGTTTAGTCATAACAGGGGACTTGAAGGTGCACATGGATGTAGCCCATAATAAGCAAGCTAAAGAATTCACTGCTTTCCTTGAAATGTTTGGTCTAACTCAGCGTGTGACTTTGCATAGATGAAGAGAGAGTTATTTTTCTGAAATCATAAAAAAAAAAAAACTGCAGTAACAACTCTCGTGTCTTGCTTGCTACAGTAAACAGATTAACAAACCCTCCAGGTTGCATTTAGAACTCATTTCTACATATAAGGGTAATGAAGTTGGAATATTCTTTAATGACAAAGTTCAAGGTATTAAAAATGAAATACTTTCCACCTGAAGCAGGTCTGAGACCAGACAATCAGACCTTTCAGGTGCAGATGATTTTCAAGCCAAACTTAAACATTTTCTAAATTTGAGATTAGCTCTTCTGAAAAAAAATCATAAGTGTATCAGAAACATAAGCCGGAAATAGAGAATTTAACATATTAATGTTAAGTAATGCTATGGTTAAGTAATGCTTCATTACTTCTGATTGACTAACTTCCCTAAAACTTATGAATTTATGAGCTTAGGAACTGACATCATATTCATCAGAGATTAAAGCATTTATCTCACAGAATGGGAACCAAAAGAGTATTAGTATATATATACATATATATATATATAATATATTTATATATATTTTATATATAAAATATATATTTTTTAAAAACCAACACAGCAATGAAATATGCTATGTGAGTCAGATATCAAACAATAGTTTTCTTAAGGAGAAATTTAAAGACAGCTGCAATAAATCAGCGTAATATATGGAGTAATATATTAATACTATAAGCAGTTTCTAAGCCTGCAGATAAATATTAATTAAATTAAACAGAAAGGTTTTGCATGTGTGTTCAACAGGTGCCAAACTAGATGGGTCAAATGCAGAGAGTAATTTTGTCTGACTTGTAACATGACAATAAACAGTCATCTTAATGTGTTTGCACAGCAATGGAATAAAGAGGGAAAGCAGAGGAGCACTCTAACAACAAAAAGAAAAGGAAGAAAGGACTAAACTTTTTGTTGGAAGGGAGAGAAGCAACTATTTAGGTGATGAGGGAAAGCAAAAACACAGATCACAACAGGAGCAGTGACAGAGAAGGAGAGACAGAGCAGGAGGAGATACATGTCGGCTGTGTGGAAGGAGGGAGCATTGGGCGACTGCAGGAGCAAGAGTAAGATAGAGGAAGATTTTGGGAGTCAGTTATGACTAGATAAGAAAAAAACAGGAGCTGTAACCAGGATAGAAGCAGAAAAGCCAGAAAAAGTGTTAAACTTAGAGGGAATTGAACTTATCTTATAGTATGACATCAAACCTGAGATTAGATTGAATGTTTCCGGGACGGAGGTAACTTTTCTATGCGACACAGGTGCAAAACGAACTGTAATCCATCCTGATGACATTTCGGGAGTTGAGGAATCCAAAGAAATTATTTGTGTCAAATCAGCAAATGGTAAGAGCCATCCTGAGCGTTTATCAAAACTCTTGACAGTAACAGATACACGGAGTGGAGTAAGTGCTGATTGTCAAGTTGTCTTGTCCACTCTGTGTCCCTGTAACTTACTGGGAAGGGATTTACTCCATTTATTGAAGCTAAGAATAGTTCCAGAAGAAAAAGGGTTAACTGTAGTTCGAATGAAGTCCGCTCAAACAATGATTCAGCATGAGACCACCTTCATACTGGTATAGTTTGGATCTTGTGTCTACAGGCCCCAGCGCTATCACGCTTCCTCTCCTTAAGAAGGCAAAATAACACGTCTCAGGAAAGCTCACCCTCAGGTCACCACATGAAGTACACTGTACTGTGTATTACAAATATACTCAAGGGGAGGACATATTTAATTTTTTAAACAAATGAGAAAGTTAAAACGTGCTGAAGTTAAAACACTTATACTGGAATAAAGAGGGTTGTTGTGCAGTCAGCTGCTTACTCTCCAAAGATCATGGAATGCACCCCATATGTCACTCTCCAAACCCACAGATGACCACTGGAGGCGTTTAGGTGTGTTTGTGACTGCATGTGAAGAAGCCTCAGATTGGGAGGAGGTGGATCCAGGAATAGAGTATTCTGAGAAACTGGATGCATATACTAGTCCATTAAATTGGACCATGGATGCAAAACCAAATGTACACTTACAAGGACAGATCTGGAAGAATAAAGGTGCCATTTACTATGAAATGTAGAACTTATACTGCCAAAGAGTTTGTTTAAATATGCTTCAGTATCGAGCCATGGAGCACGGCATGTCTCTACAGGAGGGCTGGTAGCAATAATGAACAAGGTTTTTGCAGTGTATGGTTTTATTTATAATAAAATCATAATATCATAATATGATAATAAAGAATTTTTGTCTAACATGTCAAATATGTGCAAATATGATCCATACATATGGCCTAGGACCGGGACGAGGACAGTTCCCGAGGCCGGAGGACCCTTTTCAACACGTTTGTATGGATTTCATTGAATTAAATAAAGGGGTCTCCCTGGTGATTAGTGATGTTTTACCAAATGAAGTGAAGTATTTCCAAATGCACAGGCAGATGTACCCTCAACACTGGTGAATTAGATATTACCTAGATTTGGAATTCCTGAAAAAATCTACAGTGATAACAGGGACGCACTTTGTAAACAATATTATCTTCCTGATGGCGAAGAACTTAAAATCAAAAAAGGATCTCAGAAACCACTCTGCATATCATCCACAATCAGCAGGTTTGCTGGAAAGACACAATTGAATAATTAGGTCAAGACTGAAGAGACTGGGAAGAATTGGGTTTACTGTTTACCACTAGTAGTCCTAAACATGCATATTACTCTAACTAGCACAGGATTAACTCCATTTGAGATAATGTATAATGTATGACCATTTTTACAACCACAGTTAAAACTATTCACCGGACATGATGAAGAAAGAGAAGAAACCTTAGCAGGATACATGGTTAAAATGTTAACAAGTAGAGAGATCTCTTCTGTCTAGTGTCTGTTCCAGGTGACCCTTTGGAGGAATCTCTAAAACCTGGAGACTGGATCCTCATCAAAGTGATAAAGAAAGATAACTGCTCCAGCCCAAGGTGGGAAGGTCAATATCAGGTACTGCTTACAGAAACCACAGCAGCTAAACTAATATATCCTGGATGCACTTATCACACTGTAAACTAGTAAGGCCACGACCTGCAGAAGTAGGGAAAGATTAGTTACCCACCACCGTTCTCTGAGGCATAAGTCTGACTACAAAGGGGAATTCTCTCAACAGGAGGGGGTTCGTCTCAACCTCAGTGAAGAAAACAACGGCTAAAACGAGAACATAGGGTGTGGCTAAAATAAGACAGGGATAGACAGACAGCAGCCGTGGCATCCATTTAAATTACCAGGATTTGTAGGTTAAAAGGAACCAGTTGTGTATTGTTAATCATTATTCTTATTATCGTATTCCTAATTCTATGGGATTAAGCACAGATTAATAAAAAACTAAAAGATAATGCACTACAATGAATCACACGGACACAGACTGACCACAGAGATAGGAGGTCCCTCAGGTCCAACAGACAACTTGTCAACCTATTTTTTGTTGCAGGAATAGATGGGGTGGCTGACATTGACTTATGCTCAATTATTTTATGTAAAGACAACCAAAAAGCCCATGTGTATTCTGAAAAGTACATATGTGAAATGTATGTTAATACAAGATTTCTGAAGAATCGCCTGTGTATCAGTTGGAATTTTGTTAGAATGTATACAGATTGACAAAATATCCAATCTAATTGTATTGAATGTGCTAAAGCCAGAATATAAATTTAGAAATGAAGCATTACAATTGCATTACAATTGCATAATGAATCTTTTGTACCTAACACAGAGCAATGTAAAACTCTCTCTTTGTTGTTCCCTGCAGTTAAGAAAAGAGACAACTGCCCTCAGCGTTGGCTTATACGGGTAATTTATATATGTTTCATCCACAGGAGTACAGGTAAGAATGTGGGTACACTCATGTCACATAATTGTCAAGAATCCATCTATTGTCACTCAGGACGCAGGTAACTACTCAGCATCTTGGTTTCGGAACCAAACTTCCATGAGAGCAGACCTCTGGTGGGGTTATGAAACTGAGGTCCGTCCTTCTGCCTAACTGGCAGCTGCACAATAGCCCAACTACTGATGCCTTTCCGTCTGTTCCCTGAGGGGGACTTTAAGGCCTTGGGTGAGAAGCTGCAATGTCTCAAGCATTTAACTGTGTCTGGAGGTTCATTTGACAACAGAGTGTACCTGGATAGCATTGGAATTCTGAGTCCCAGATGAATTTAAAGCTAGAAATCAAGTAACTACAGACTTTGAATCTTTTCTTTTCTGGTGGGCAACAATAAAAAAAAATGTTTATTGGATAAATTACATCTACAAGGCATTGCTGAACAATTAAAATGTTTGGAACTTTATCCTGTTCCTTTATTCCTAACAATACTTCCGCAGATGGCAGAATCACAAAGAGGGACTCGCATCACTCTCTGCAGAGCTGATAGAAAATCAACGATCCCTACACTGACATGATGGAGAAGTGGTTTGGTCTCTGTCTGTTGTAGCCATAGTAGCCACCTGTGCTTGATGTTGTATCAAATGCTTGAGAGGACTGTCCCAAAGACTGATTGAAACCATCCGTACCCGCATAATGTATCAACAGGTAGAGGGAGATGATGACAACGAGCGACACATGGATGATGGAGACGATGATACAGATAACATTTAAAGTACTTTGAATGACCCCGAGTGAATTCTCAATGATTTCTTTAATGATTATTTTTGCGTTCATATGAAAGACCAATGAACATGGGAATTGGACCTATTAAAAGACAATTCCTGAATGTAGAGCATTGTAAAGATGATATGTTGCTTCTTCCTGCTAACATTTGTCCACAGTTTGATGAACTGCATCAGCAGCAGAACCACTACAGGACTCAAAGTCAGGTAACTGACCAGGTTTCTGGAATTCTGGAATCCCCATCATGCCAAGATGATGGCGGAACAATCACAAATTTTTATCCACATGTGTACAAAAGGATGGACGGCGAAGCTAAGCGCTCCACCCCAACTGAATGAAAAGCTGATTTGAAGAGTTCATTCCACCAAGACTGAAAAGGAAATGTCACCCATGAAATCAACAATGCTTTTAGGGACTTCTATAAAACCTTATATTCATCACAAAATGATCCATCAGACAGTAACATAGATCAGTTTCATAGATCATAGACTATTCTACCGTCAACAACCTGGAAACCACAATAGTCTCTCTAGATGCAGAAAAAGTATTTGATCGAGTGAACTGGACATTTTTATTTGCAGCATTAAACAAATTCGGGTTTGGGTCACACTTCATCAACTGGATAAGGATATTATATAGCTCCCCAAATGCAAGTGTCAGGACTAATGATCAAACTTCTCCAAGCTTCAGTCTGCAGAGAGGTACAAGACAGGGTTGCCCACTTTCTCCCTCACTTTTTGCTATTTTCATCGAACCTTTAGCAGCTGCTATCAGACAAGATAGAAATATTAAAGGCATCCAACCCCAAAATATTGAGCATAAAATAAGTCTTTATGCTGATGATGTATTACTTTTCCTCCAGAACTCACAGACGTCTCTCACTCACACGATCACACTCATAAATAAATACTCAGCACTTTCTGACTACTCTATCAATTGGTCTAAGACCACAGTTCTGCCCATTAACTGTAGGGTCCAGAATATACCTGCGATCACTTTACAGTCAGGAAATATTAGATATTTAGGCATAAACATTTCCTCCAGGCTCTCAGAGCTAACAAAGCTAAATTATGTGCAATTATTAAAGACAGTAGAGGACGATCTCTCTCGTTGGAAGTCCTTACCTATATCACTTATGGGGAGAGTTACAACCATTAAAATGATGATACTATCAAAAGTTAACTATTTGTTCTCAATGATCCCCATAAAACCATCTGCTACTTGGTTTAAGTCACTAGATTCATGCATCTCCAAATTCTGTGGAAAAACAAACCACCACGTATTAGTTTAAAAACGCTACAGAAAACCAAGGAAAGTGGTGGATTAGATTTACCTCATTTTCAGCACTATTCCTTAGCCAATAGGTTACAGTATATATAAAACATAGTTTGCACCTAGTCCAATAGATGCACCATTGATATATATAGAACAAGCATTGTGGGATAATCTGGAAATCTCTGACCTGCCACTTATTAGTCAAAACGTAAAAAAATCACAAATGTTTTAAAAGCATTAACATCAGCACCTCTCTGACAGCCTGGTGGGAATTTCTTAAAATAACAAAGTCTTCACATGTCCCGTGTAAGCTTACACCCATCTGGAACAATCCTGACATCCTGCAAAACAAAAAAATGCTAAACTTTACTCTGTGGAAGATCAAAGAAATCAAACATCTGGAACATATAATCCAAAATGGAACATTTATTTCATTTGATGAGCTCATATCACAACATGACATAGGCAACAATAATTTCCTAGAATATCAACAACTTAAGTCTATAATAACAAAGAAATATATCTTCCACCAACCAGACTTACAACTCCCGATTAGGGTAGCAGAGTTTCTAAGCATCTGCATCCCAAAACTACTATCAAAAATATATAAATTATTATCCAAGATAGATGACACAATGTCTCTACCATCCTCAAAATGGGAGTGAGATTTATATATTAGTTCTAGTCATAGCTTCTGGCCACAAACATGTTTGAACACCTTTAGAATGACTCGAAATCCTAATTTACAGCTCATACAATACAAAATTCTTCATAGAACACACTATACAGGACAAAGGATGTTCAGGATGGGTCTAACACACTCAAACATCTGCTCACATTGCACAGATAACACACCTGATGATTATGCACACGCTTTGTGGTTTTGTGCGCCTGTCCAGAAGTTCTGGTTTGAAGTCTGTACGGACCTTTCAACATGGCTAAAGTGTAGCATTCCTGCATGCCCCACACTGTGCATACTGGGTGACTTAGACAACATCAACATGGAAATGAACTCAGCACACATGGTCCTCACAGTGTTGTTAGCCCGATTTTTTCATTGGAAGCCCAAGAATAAGCTGGAGAAATCGTTTATTAAAAAAGTATTTATTAGTGGTCACAAGTAGAGTATATTGCAGCGCTGGACTCGGAGTGCCAGAGCTCCCGCAGGAAATCCGTCAGGCCGAGCCCCGTTATCCGGAAACATGTCATATTTCTTGTCAGAGTATAATTGGCCAGTTTTGAGTGGCATGATCAGGCCAGCTGCTGTTCTTGTTGTGTTTTTTGGATGTGATAAACAATGTGTGTGTATGTGTGAGTGCTGTTTTAGGTGTCTAATGTACCAGACCTATCTGCCCTAATAGAGATGTTTTGTCTGACCCAGTTGTTTATGTCATTCTAAGGTCTTGGACCATTTAAGGTCATCTGTTGTGCAGTATGAGCAGAGTGGAAAAGTACCAGCCAGGAACATAGGTTATTTAGTAAAATACAGAAAATGAATTTATAATTTCTAAGAACAAAGCCAATTATAACAACTCCCCCTTTTGACATGATTTAATCATGTCAACTAAATGGGGTAGGAATGTTATATACTGTATTGTGTCACACCTGTTAGCGGCAGCCAACTTAGCAGGTCCCCAAACTGCAAGTGGCCAACTACCTTGAGGTGCAGCACAACCAGACAGGAGATTCTTGTTATCCCCCTTTTGATATAACTTCATTATGTGAGCTGTTATGTGTAAGCTGTTCTTCTTTGCAATTATCAGCAGCAAGCAAGTTTTAATTGCATATGCATGTGTAAAATAATTGTAATGCGTTAGCTAAACCTTTCTGTATCAGGAGTGTTTATCATGATGCTGGGAACAGAACCTCTTTCCCAGAATAGTTCAACCTTCATTACTCAACTGATCATAACTCTGCAATGAGCACATTTCTTAAAATCTATAAGTATCACGCCTGTACGTGTATGCAAGGAATAAATTAATAAATGTTTCAATATGTCTTAAAATTAGTGTGTGTATGTGGCCCCAAACCCAATCTCTGTGTAGAATCTTAGTTCATTTTGGCCCAAAACTATATGTGGTTTAAGCAGTGGCAAGACCCTGCTCACCCATAAGTACCATTACAACACATAACAATAATTAACTAAGCTACAACAATTCATAAAATATTGAAACTCAAAAAGTGCTTAAGGCAATTAACATTACCATCAGGATCGTCCACTGTTCGCAGCGAATAGGAGCGAAAAACCCGATGGCTGATATCCGGGAAAATTCTCCTATGGCCCCATTCCCCCTTGGCGACCGACCACTTAATTACCTTTCAGTGCCTAAGGTCCCGCTCCGAACAGCCGATTCACACCAATGGCAATGGACATATGTATGAATTCCTATGATTAGTAATTGGTCTACTTAAAATCATTAAACTAAAGAGGAACATCACAAAACACAAAACAATACAGTACAGACATTTAAACATGACTTGAATATGAAGATATGACCCTGTTGAGAACAGATGAGTAATGATAGATGTAGTGTAAAAACTAACAATTTCTTTTGAGTGAAAATTTTATGATAACATTGTGCAGAGTGGTGTAGTGCAGCTCAGTCTCTTGTGGTCCAATCCTGTCACTGCATGGTGTTTGGTTGTCCTTCTGGCTGAACCTCAGTTCAGCAGTCTGAGCTAACTAGGAAGGAGAGGTTACCAGCACTTCACTTCCACAAAGGGGTCTTTACCACCCGTTTTCCCTAACTAATCTTTTTCTTTGGGACAATTAAGGAGATAATTCAGATTATTTTGTTGACAGTGGTTGAAGGTTGTATGGTTGTTCAACCATTATCTTGGCATGATGATCGTGCCTCCCAGAATTTCAGACTGACGTCTTGTCAGTCACTTGGCTGTGAGTCCTTTAGAGGTTCTGCTGCAGATGCAGTTAATTTAAGCTGTGGATGAATGTTAGCAGGAGAGAGAACTGAGCAGCACAACATGTCATTTTCACAATGTTTTATATTCAGGAATTGCCTTTTAACAGGTTCAATCCCAGTATTCATTGGTCGACAAATTAAGTTTTCATATGAACCCCAAACAAAAACAAATAAATAAACCGAAAAAAATAAATAAATAAATGAAATGAAAAACAAAACAACTGGCCAGTTGATAGAAAACATGTTTTAGGACAGTACCTTAGACTCACCAACCTGCTGTACAGCATTAATGTGAAATCCAGTACCATCAACCTTTTCTGTGGAAAAAACTTCAAACCATTTAGAGAACACAGCAAGACAAAGACAAAACACAAGACAACATAGAACAAAAGACAAAAGGAAGACAAAGACTCACTGAATTTTGGGAAAATCTTGAGAAGTGTTAGTAAACTATGATTAATTGTTGTATCTCCACCCCCCCGATGAGACTTAGTCTCATCCGTATGTTAGTTCTGCTGAACTCTTCCACTGCAGTTTCTGCTCCTGTGTTGCTGCTGCAGGACAGAAATGTTTGTGGTTAGAGTTCATTTTGGGAGCAGCACAGCATCAAGAAAGCAGCCATTTCTTCTCAATGAGTAACTGATTAACCTTTTTGGGATAAATATTGTCTGTCCTCTTAATTCAGCTCAGAGTGCGTTTGATAAAATTTCAGCACGATCTGCTTAATTCTCACTTGTTACTTTATACTAAATTCTATTTAATTCTTACCAGTGGCTGTGTTTCGTGATGCTGAGCCATCCACAGACAGTTCAGGATCAGCATTAAGTTTTTTCTGCTCCATTTGAATTAGAAACACTTCATGGGGTACCAACAGTGTGACATCAGAGTTTCTTATAACATCACATGATACAATAACATATTTCCATACAAATTAGAATCAAATACAAAGGTTTATTCTATTTTTCTATTTGTCTCAATTCCTCATTTATTTATTTTTTAGATGAGCCATGTGGCCTTGTGCTGCTAAATTTTTCCTTAGCAGTGCCACAGCATCGTGCTTGTGTTCAGATCTTTGGTTGGTTATTGATCACTGTTATCTTGCATGCATGCTTTGACCTAAGGGCCAGGATTCTTGATATTATTTTGTAATATTTTTTTTAATTTTTTTTTTCCTGGTAGCAGTTTTGGAATGTTAGCTAAATTGTTCAGGATCATTCTTGTTTTTTCTTGACATGAATTAGGCCTTCAATCGTGCAGTTCAAAGCTCTGTGCTTTACCTTACTTCGAGCAGCTCTGCCTCAGTTTATTATGTTTTACTTAATCTTTACTTCTTCCTTCCAGTATGTGTGGATGTATGTGGGTGTACGTGTACGTATAGATGTGCGTGTGTGTGTGTGTGTATGTGTGTCTATATGTGGCCTTGGGTTTCACTGCTTTGTTTTATTTTCTTCTATCATTTTCTTGTATGAAAAGTGTTATGAAAATAAAGTTTGATTAATTGATTGATTGATTGCACCAGATTAAACAACTTGGGTCATCTCCCATGTAAATTCTCGAATGAACCAGAACACATGATTAAAACTGTTCTCACAGAACATTTTATTCATCCCATTCATATCTTTTTCGTTCGACCAACATGTCATGACTGAGCACAGATCGGATTGTACCTTGTATCTTGTTTCTCAATAAATTGTAATTGAAGTGGGTTGTTGCCATTTTCCAGAGATCTTTTAGTCACCTGGTGTGGAGTGGTGGGAAGAGAGGGTAGGTCCAGATTACTGTTGTAGTTCTTTGTAACTTGAGCTTTTAATGTCTGACTTTCACACAGCAGAGGTGTGAAAATTAGTTATTGTAACCTTTATTGTTTCTGCTACTGTGGTTCTACAGTCTAGTCTCCACAGTGGTGTTTTCCTTTGGTTTCATCGTCAGTGGTCCGTTCAGTCTCTGATAGAGTTTTAGTCCCCGTGGTCTAGTCTTTGTCAGCAGGTGAGGTTCCTAAGTCAGTCCAGACCTCAGTTAATGTTCTTTCGGTAGGATCTTGAGCCTGAGTACAGTGATCCTTGTGGATCCAGTTACTCAGTCTATTCTCAGTCAACCATACCTTTACACAATGTGTTGTAGCTTCTGCGTCCTGTCCATATAGGAGAGGACCAGTTAAGTTTGTTCACTTTCCTGGTCCTGTTCCTTGCTGAGATATACTCATCACCGTGTTATTCAGTTGTTTCACATTCACACAAGTTTCCATACTGTAGTACAACAAGGGGTGAGCCTGTTGGTGCAGTTGTAAATGGACAGGGTGTTTCCTCCCTGTCATGACCTCATGTGGGACAACATGACAACATTCATGGTGGCATTTGGAGTAAATCTTAGGCTAACACAATACGTAGAGCTTCAGCCCAGGTTAACTGTGTGTCTGCACAGACTTCTTTTCGGCCTTTTTGATGGTTCTATTTGCTCTTTTCACTAGTCCTTGTAAAGCTGGGTGAGAGACTGCACCGAGCTTATGTGTAATTCCAGACAATTTTTCCACTTCTCCTAGTTCTTCATTGGAGAAGTGAGTACCATTATCTGATCTTATCACTTCTGGTACCCCAAATCTTGGAATAATTTCTCTTGTAAGCCATTTAATGACTTCTTTTCCTTTTTCGGTTTTAGTAGGTGTGGCTTCTACCCATCTAGAAAATGGAGCTACACACACTAGAAGAAATAGTTTACCTTCAGTCCTGTTCGCTGCTCCCATGTCAGTAAACTCAATTACTATCTGTTTCCAAGGGGCATCAGGTACTGGGAAACTACCTAGTCCTACTTTGAGATTGAACAGCTTGCAAATTTCACAAGATTGCACAAAATATTTTATTGCGTCTTTTAAGTGGGGGTGCCACCAGTGTTGTGAAATGAGCGCTGTTACTTTTGAGCTAGCACAGTGAGCTCTACTGTGTGCTTCTTGACATAGCAAATTTAGTAGTCCAGTTTGAGCTACTATTTTGCCTTCATGATTCCAGCAGCGTCCTGTGGAATCTTTTTTTTTTCGTTCCATGCTTGCTTTTCAGATGGTGCCGCTGCTTCGTGAAGTTCTTTAATGTTTTCTAAACATAATTCTCGTTGTGATTTTTCCTCCAATGTTTTCTGAGACATCTGGTTAAATGCAGTATACCCTGCTTTTGTTTTTGCTGCCTTATCTGCCGCATTGTTGCCTCTAGCTACTCTCCCATTTCCCTTTTGATGTCCTCTGCACTCGACTCTAGCAACTTGTTTTGGTTCAAGTATGGCATAATATAGTTCGAGTAATTGATTCAAGTGTTTAACCGGGGTGCCTGCTGAGGTCACAAAGCCATTCCTTTTCCAGTGACACATGTCTGGTTTAGAGGCATGTCTTTAACTGTAAACACTGTTTTTATTTCACTAATTTATTCAATGTTTATTGTTAGATTAATTAATATTTATCTGCAGGGTTAGAATTTGCTAATAGTATTAATATAGTGTTCAGCTGTACAGCTCTCTGGTTGTTGTGGCTGTTTTTAAATGTGCCATGAAAACAAACCTTGACTTGACTTGTTATGACTCAGACTTACTGCAGCTGTCTTTAAATTTCTTTTAGAGTTTTCTTCTTCAAGAAACTCATTGGTGATATCTGACTCTCGTTGTGCCTTTTATTGCCGTGTTTTTGTTAATTTCCTAATAATCTAACTCACTTTAAACCTTTATATAAAGCATGTTGCTGCTCTGTTAAGATAACAGATCCATTGATTCATAGATCTGCTGCAGTTAAATAGTTAAATGGTTTAATGAGATCAATTATAAATACTGATGATAAATATTAACTCAGAATTGGTGAAAATAAGCAGAGGAGAAATATTTAGATCAGCTAAATTTTAAGTCATGTTACTGTGATCTCTAACACAATAAAGGCTAACCTTTAATGCTTTAAGATGGTAAGAAACTGTCTGACACCTATCTGCCTGACCTTGCTGTTAAATCCCGATATTTTCTAATATGTCATATGGTCTGACTGTCCGGTCTCAGACCTGCTTCAGGTGGAAATCATAAAGTCTCAATTTGTAGAACATCTTTTGTTCAGGCAGTTTTTCAATTAAAGGATCAAAGATTTAAATGCTATGTCTCTTGTAAGCCATTTAATGACTTCTTTTCCTTTTTCGGTTTTAGTAGGTGTGGCTTCTATCCATCTAGAAAAGGGAGCTACACACACTAGAAGAAATAGTTTACCTTCAGTCATGTTCGCTGCTCCCATGTCAGTAAACTCAATTACTATCTGTTTCCAAGGGGCATCAGGTACTGGGAAACTACCTAGTCCTGCTTTGAGATTGAACAGCTTGCAAATTTCACAAGATTGCACAAAATATTTTATTGTGTCTTTTAGGTGGGGGTGCCACCAGTGTTGTGAAATGAGCGCTGTTACTTTTGAGCTAGCACAGTGAGCTCTACTGTGTGCTTCTTGACATAGCAAATTTAGTAGTCCAGTTGGAGCTACTATTTTGCCTTTATGATCCCAGCAGCGTCCTGTGGAATCTTTTTTTTTTCGTTCCATGCTTGCTTTTCAGATGGTGCCGCTGCTTTGTGAAGTTCTTTAATGTTTTCTAAACATAATTCTCGTTGTGATTTTTCCTCCAATGTTTTCTGAGACATCTGGTTAAATGCATTATACCCTGCTTTTGTTTTTGCTGCCTTATCTGCCGCATTGTTGCCTCTCGCTACTCTCCCATCTCCCTTTTGATGTCCTCTGCACTCGACTCTAGCAACTTCTTTTGGTTCAAGTATGGCATAATATAGTTCGAGTAATTGATTCAAGTGTTTAACCGGGGTGCCTGCTGAGGTCATAAAGCCTTTCCTTTTCCAGTGACACATGTCTGGTTTAGAGGCATGTCTTTAACTGTAAACACTGTTTTTATTTCACTAATTTATTCAATGTTTATTGTTAGATTAATTAATATTTATCTGCAGGGTTAGAATTTGCTAATAGTATTAATATAGTGTTCAGCTGTACAGCTCTCTGGTTGCTGTGGCTGTTTTTAAATGTGCCATGAAAACAAACCTTGACTTGACTTGTTATGACTCAGACTTACTGCAGCTGTCTTTAAATTTCTTTTAGAGTTTTCTTCTTCAAGAAACTCATTGGTGATATCTGACTCTCGTTGTGCCTTTTATTGCCGTGTTTTTGTTAATTTCCTAATAATCTAACTCACTTTAAACCTTTATATAAAGCACGTTGCTGCTCTGTTAAGATAACAGATCCATTGATTCATAGATCTGCTGCAGTTAAATAGTTAAATGGTTTAATGAGATCAATTATAAATACTGATGATAAATATTATCTCAGAATTGGTGAAAATAAGCAGAGGAGAAGTATTTAGATCAGCTAAATTTTAAGTCATGTTACTGTGATCTCTAACACAATAAAGGCTAACCTTTAATGCTTTAAGATGGTAAGAAACTGTCTGACACCTATCTGCCTGACCTTACTGTCAAATCCCGATATTTTCTAATATGTCATATGGTCTGACTGTCCGGTCTCAGACCTGCTTCAGGTGGAAATCATAAAGTCTCAATTTGTAGAACATCTTTTGTTCAGGCAGTTTTTCAATTAAAGGATCAAAGATTTAAATGCTATGTCTCTTGTAAGCCATTTAATGACTTCTTTTCCTTTTTCGGTTTTAGTAGGTGTGGCTTCTATCCATCTAGAAAAGGGAGCTACACACACTAGAAGAAATAATTTACCTTCAGTCCTGTTCGCTGCTCCCATGTCAGTAAACTCAATTACTATCTGTTTCCAAGGGGCATCAGGTACTGGGAAACTACCTAGTCCTGCTTTGAGATTGAACAGCTTGCAAATTTCACAAGATTGCACAAAATATTTTATTGTGTCTTTTAGGTGGGGGTGCCACCAGTGTTGTGAAATGAGCGCTGTTACTTTTGAGCTAGCACAGTGAGCTCTACTGTGTGCTTCTTGACATAGCAAATTTAGTAGTCCAGTTGGAGCTACTATTTTGCCTTTATGATTCCAGCAGCGTCCTGTGGAATCTTTTTTTTTTCGTTCCATGCTTGCTTTTCAGATGGTGCCGCTGCTTTGTGAAGTTCTTTAATGTTTTCTAAACATAATTCTCGTTGTGATTTTTCCTCCAATGTTTTCTGAGACATCTGGTTAAATGCAGTATACCCTGCTTTTGTTTTTGCTGCCTTATCTGCCGCATTGTTGCCTCTCGCTACTCTCCCATCTCCCTTTTGATGTCCTCTGCACTCGACTCTAGCAACTTCTTTTGGTTCAAGTATTGCATAATATAGTTCGAGTAATTGATTCAAGTGTTTAACCGGGGTGCCTGCTGAGGTCACAAAGCCTTTCCTTTTCCAGTGACACATGTCTGGTTTAGAGGCATGTCTTTAACTGTAAACACTGTTTTTATTTCACTAATTTATTCAATGTTTATTGTTAGATTAATTAATATTTATCTGCAGGGTTAGAATTTGCTAATAGTATTAATATAGTGTTCAGCTGTACAGCTCTCTGGTTGCTGTGGCTGTTTTTAAATGTGCCATGAAAACAAACCTTGACTTGACTTGTTATGACTCAGACTTACTGCAGCTGTCTTTAAATTTCTTTTAGAGTTTTCTTCTTCAAGAAACTCATTGGTGATATCTGACTCTCGTTGTGCCTTTTATTGCCGTGTTTTTGTTATTTTCCTAATAATCTAACTCACTTTAAACCTTTATATAAAGCACGTTGCTGCTCTGTTAAGATAACAGATCCATTGATTCATAGATCTGCTGCAGTTAAATAGTTAAATGGTTTAATGAGATCAATTATAAATACTGATGATAAATATTATCTCAGAATTGGTGAAAATAAGCAGAGGAGAAGTATTTAGATCAGCTAAATTTTAAGTCATGTTACTGTGATCTCTAACACAATAAAGGCTAACCTTTAATGCTTTAAGATGGTAAGAAACTGTCTGACACCTATCTGCCTGACCTTACTGTCAAATCCCGATATTTTCTAATATGTCATATGGTCTGACTGTCCGGTCTCAGACCTGCTTCAGGTGGAAATCATAAAGTCTCAATTTGTAGAACATCTTTTGTTCAGGCAGTTTTTCAATTAAAGGATCAAAGATTTAAATGCTATGTCTCTTGTAAGCCATTTAATGACTTCTTTTCCTTTTTCGGTTTTAGTAGGTGTGGCTTCTATCCATCTAGAAAAGGGAGCTACACACACTAGAAGAAATAATTTACCTTCAGTCCTGTTCGCTGCTCCCATGTCAGTAAACTCAATTACTATCTGTTTCCAAGGGGCATCAGGTACTGGGAAACTACCTAGTCCTGCTTTGAGATTGAACAGCTTGCAAATTTCACAAGATTGCACAAAATATTTTATTGTGTCTTTTAGGTGGGGGTGCCACCAGTGTTGTGAAATGAGCGCTGTTACTTTTGAGCTAGCACAGTGAGCTCTACTGTGTGCTTCTTGACATAGCAAATTTAGTAGTCCAGTTGGAGCTACTATTTTGCCTTTATGATTCCAGCAGCGTCCTGTGGAATCTTTTTTTTTTCGTTCCATGCTTGCTTTTCAGATGGTGCCGCTGCTTTGTGAAGTTCTTTAATGTTTTCTAAACATAATTCTCGTTGTGATTTTTCCTCCAATGTTTTCTGAGACATCTGGTTAAATGCAGTATACCCTGCTTTTGTTTTTGCTGCCTTATCTGCCGCATTGTTGCCTCTTGCTACTCTCCCATCTCCCTTTTGATGTCCTCTGCACTCGACTCTAGCAACTTCTTTTGGTTCAAGTATGGCATAATATAGTTCGAGTAATTGATTCAAGTGTTTAACCGGGGTGCCTGCTGAGGTCATAAAGCCTTTCCTTTTCCAGTGACACATGTCTGGTTTAGAGGCATGTCTTTAACTGTAAACACTGTTTTTATTTCACTAATTTATTCAATGTTTATTGTTAGATTAATTAATATTTATCTGCAGGGTTAGAATTTGCTAATAGTATTAATATAGTGTTCAGCTGTACAGCTCTCTGGTTGCTGTGGCTGTTTTTAAATGTGCCATGAAAACAAACCTTGACTTGACTTGTTATGACTCAGACTTACTGCAGCTGTCTTTAAATTTCTTTTAGAGTTTTCTTCTTCAAGAAACTCATTGGTGATATCTGACTCTCGTTGTGCCTTTTATTGCCGTGTTTTTGTTAATTTCCTAATAATCTAACTCACTTTAAACCTTTATATAAAGCACGTTGCTGCTCTGTTAAGATAACAGATCCATTGATTCATAGATCTGCTGCAGTTAAATAGTTAAATGGTTTAATGAGATCAATTATAAATACTGATGATAAATATTATCTCAGAATTGGTGAAAATAAGCAGAGGAGAAGTATTTAGATCAGCTAAATTTTAAGTCATGTTACTGTGATCTCTAACACAATAAAGGCTAACCTTTAATGCTTTAAGATGGTAAGAAACTGTCTGACACCTATCTGCCTGACCTTACTGTCAAATCCCGATATTTTCTAATATGTCATATGGTCTGACTGTCCGGTCTCAGACCTGCTTCAGGTGGAAATCATAAAGTCTCAATTTGTAGAACATCTTTTGTTCAGGCAGTTTTTCAATTAAAGGATCAAAGATTTAAATGCTATGTCTCTTGTAAGCCATTTAATGACTTCTTTTCCTTTTTCGGTTTTAGTAGGTGTGGCTTCTATCCATCTAGAAAAGGGAGCTACACACACTAGAAGAAATAATTTACCTTCAGTCCTGTTCGCTGCTCCCATGTCAGTAAACTCAATTACTATCTGTTTCCAAGGGGCATCAGGTACTGGGAAACTACCTAGTCCTGCTTTCAGATTGAACAGCTTGCAAATTTCACAAGATTGCACAAAATATTTTATTGTGTCTTTTAGGTGGGGGTGCCACCAGTGTTGTGAAATGAGCGCTGTTACTTTTGAGCTAGCACAGTGAGCTCTACTGTGTGCTTCTTGACATAGCAAATTTAGTAGTCCAGTTGGAGCTACTATTTTGCCTTTATGATTCCAGCAGCGTCCTGTGGAATCTTTTTTTTTTCGTTCCATGCTTGCTTTTCAGATGGTGCCGCTGCTTTGTGAAGTTCTTTAATGTTTTCTAAACATAATTCTCGTTGTGATTTTTCCTCCAATGTTTTCTGAGACATCTGGTTAAATGCAGTATACCCTGCTTTTGTTTTTGTTGCCTTATCTGCCGCATTGTTGCCTCTCGCTACTCTCCCATCTCCCTTTTGATGTCCTCTGCACTCGACTCTAGCAACTTCTTTTGGTTCAAGTATTGCATAATATAGTTCGAGTAATTGATTCAAGTGTTTAACCGGGGTGCCTGCTGAGGTCACAAAGCCTTTCCTTTTCCAGTGACACATGTCTGGTTTAGAGGCATGTCTTTAACTGTAAACACTGTTTTTATTTCACTAATTTATTCAATGTTTATTGTTAGATTAATTAATATTTATCTGCAGGGTTAGAATTTGCTAATAGTATTAATATAGTGTTCAGCTGTACAGCTCTCTGGTTGCTGTGGCTGTTTTTAAATGTGCCATGAAAACAAACCTTGACTTGACTTGTTATGACTCAGACTTACTGCAGTTGTCTTTAAATTTCTTTTAGAGTTTTCTTCTTCAAGAAACTCATTGGTGATATCTGACTCTCGTTGTGCCTTTTATTGCCGTGTTTTTGTTAATTTCCTAATAATCTAACTCACTTTAAACCTTTATATAAAGCACGTTGCTGCTCTGTTAAGATAACAGATCCATTGATTCATAGATCTGCTGCAGTTAAATAGTTAAATGGTTTAACCCTTGTGTGATGTTCATATTGTTGTTACTCAGCCAGTGTTTGTGGGTCTGATGGACCCGTTGCATTTTGTGGCTTTTAATGCCTCACAATCAAACACTTTTATGTTAAAATACTGAACAGATGTTTACTTTATCCCAATTACAAGCAGTATAAACAATATATATGGTTAAAATTTGCCCTTTACCTTTGTTAGGTCATGTTTATAACTTATTATTTAAAACATAAAGAAAATCAATCAAAATCAAGACATTAAAATTTACAAGTGAAGCAAGGTTTTTCAAAACTACTGACTTTTATTTCTTTGAACTTGAAATTTAACCCATTCAGGTGCACAACACATGAACACAGAGTAAACATATCAGTCAAGACAACACATCAGCCCCATAGAACACATGGCCTTTAGCCACTAGCCTATTCAACACATGAGGGGCAGAGCTTTACTGTATGTGTGTTGCAGATATACTTTTTGCACTTGATGCATGTATATTTCCTAAATGTGTTTTCCTGTCCATCTTGGGTACACACACTTCGCACAGCTTCTTCTTGTTGTACTGCAACAGCATCACACACTTACTTCAGGCTCTGCAGATTGTGGTTCTGTAGGTTGGGTGGACAGGGCACCAGCATTCTCCTCCTGAATCCTCCTCACCATGGCTGCAGAGGCTGGGGTTCTGGGGACATGTTTTCTTCTCTCGATTTGTGGTCTCACTAATGCCTTTCCCAGATCCTCAAGAAAGAGTCGTCTTTTCTGGAGCTTCACTCGTTTCCACTCTGGGTTCAGTGCCATCCAAATGACAAAGGCATTATACGCTAAGACGTCCAACATGTCAAAGAATATCACCAGTGGCCAGCGTAGAGTCCTCCGTTTGCAGCTGTAGGCCGTCACCAGCTTGTCCATGTTGTCTACCCCTCCTTTTGTGGCATTATAACGTTTATGTTTATGTATTTAGCAGATGCTTTTATCCAAAGCAACTTACAAATGAAGATATAAGCCATCATATAATCCATGATGGTCTCTGGTTTGTGATGCTCCTGGTCACAGATTCTTCCATCCCTGTGCAGTGTACTCATGAGTACCACATTCTTGCCTTTCTTTGGCACATAGGATACCAGGGATGTGTCAGCCGTGTATGCAAACTTGGAAGACTTGACAGGCCTTTTCTTTGAAGTCAGCAGTTGAGGTGGGAGCTCTGACCTCTTTTTCCTTATTGTTCCCACCATGGTCAGCTTCCTCTTCAGGAGCTCATGTCCCAGTTTGTGCGAGGTAAAAAAATTGTTGCATGTGATGTTGTGTCCACTGAGTCCCTGAGACATGTCGAGGACAACTCTCATTCCTTGGTTTTTCTTGGGGGCTCCTCCATCAGGTTTCCCTGTGTAGACTTGTAAGTTCCAAGCATACGAGGAAGTGGCATCACAGGCAGCCCAGATCTTTATACCATACTTTGCAAGTTTAGATCTTATATACTGCCGAAAGGGGCAGCAGCCCCTAAATGGCATCAGTGTATGTGTGTGTGTGTGTGTGTGTGTGTGTGTGTGTGGTACACAGAACATCAATTTCCACACTTCTATTAGCCCCGGGTCCAGTGGACCCGGACATCTTATATGTAATAGAAATGTGTAGGGGGGGTGTATGGTGTGTGGTATTTAAATATGTATACGGATATATGTTCTTCACGGAAAATGAGCCAAAGTCAGTGAGTCTCAGTTTGAAAAATTGATTAATTGTATAATTTTTCTTTTAATAAAAAATGAAAACGGGTCCCACAGACCCGAACACCACACAAGGGTTAATGAGATCAATTGTAAATACTGATGATAAATATTATCTCAGAATTGGTGAAAATAAGCAGAGGAGAAGTATTTAGATCAGCTAAATTTTAAGTCATGTTACTGTGATCTCTAACACAATAAAGGCTAACCTTTAATGCTTTAAGATGGTAAGAAACTGTCTGACACCTATCTGCCTGACCTTACTGTCAAATCCCGATATTTTCTAATATGTCATATGGTCTGACTGTCCGGTCTCAGACCTGCTTCAGGTGGAAATCATAAAGTCTCAATTTGTAGAACATCTTTTGTTCAGGCAGTTTTTCAATTAAAGGATCAAAGATTTAAATGCTATGTCTCTTGTAAGCCATTTAATGAATTCTTTTCCTTTTTCGGTTTTAGTAGGTGTGGCTTCTATCCATCTAGAAAAGGGAGCTACACACACTAGAAGAAATAGTTTACCTTCAGTCCTGTTCGCTGCTCCCATGTCAGTAAACTCAATTACTATCTGTTTCCAAGGGGCATCAGGTACTGGGAAACTACCTAGTCCTGCTTTGAGATTGAACAGCTTGCAAATTTCACAAGATTGCACAAAATATTTTATTGTGTCTTTTAGGTGGGGGTGCCACCAGTGTTGTGAAATGAGCGCTGTTACTTTTGAGCTAGCACAGTGAGCTCTACTGTGTGCTTCTTGACATAGCAAATTTAGTAGTCCAGTTGGAGCTACGATTTTGCCTTTATGATTCCAGCAGCGTCCTGTGGAATCTTTTTTTTTTCGTTCCATGCTTGCTTTTCAGATGGTGCCGCTGCTTTGTGAAGTTCTTTAATGTTTTCTAAACATAATTCTCGTTGTGATTTTTCCTCCAATGTTTTCTGAGACATCTGGTTAAATGCAGTATACCCTGCTTTTGTTTTTGCTGCCTTATCTGCCGCATTGTTGCCTCTCGCTACTCTCCCATCTCCCTTTTGATGTCCTCTGCACTCGACTCTAGCAACTTCTTTTGGTTCAAGTATGGCATAATATAGTTCGAGTAATTGATTCAAGTGTTTAACCGGGGTGCCTGCTGAGGTCATAAAACCTTTCCTTTTCCAGTGACACATGTCTGGTTTAGAGGCATGTCTTTAACTGTAAACACTGTTTTTATTTCACTAATTTATTCAATGTTTATTGTTAGATTAATTAATATTTATCTGCAGGGTTAGAATTTGCTAATAGTATTAATATAGTGTTCAGCTGTACAGCTCTCTGGTTGCTGTGGCTGTTTTTAAATGTGCCATGAAAACAAACCTTGACTTGACTTGTTATGACTCAGACTTACTGCAGCTGTCTTTAAATTTCTTTTAGAGTTTTCTTCTTCAAGAAACTCATTGGTGATATCTGACTCTCGTTGTGCCTTTTATTGCCGTGTTTTTTCCTAATAATCTAACTCACTTTAAACCTTTATATAAAGCACGTTGCTGCTCTGTTAAGATAACAGATCCATTGATTCATAGATCTGCTGCAGTTAAATAGTTAAATGGTTTAATGAGATCAATTATAAATACTGATGATAAATATTATCTCAGAATTGGTGAAAATAAGCAGAGGAGAAGTATTTAGATCAGCTAAATTTTAAGTCATGTTACTGTGATCTCTAACACAATAAAGGCTAACCTTTAATGCTTTAAGATGGTAAGAAACTGTCTGACACCTATCTGCCTGACCTTACTGTCAAATCCCGATATTTTCTAATATGTCATATGATCTGACTGTCCGGTCTCAGACCTGCTTCAGGTGGAAATCATAAAGTCTCAATTTGTAGAACATCTTTTGTTCAGGCAGTTTTTCAATTAAAGGATCAAAGATTTAAATGCTATGTCTCTTGTAAGCCATTTAATGACTTCTTTTCCTTTTTCGGTTTTAGTAGGTGTGGCTTCTATCCATCTAGAAAAGGGAGCTACACACACTAGAAGAAATAATTTACCTTCAGTCCTGTTCGCTGCTCCCATGTCAGTAAACTCAATTACTATCTGTTTCCAAGGGGCATCAGGTACTGGGAAACTACCTAGTCCTGCTTTCAGATTGAACAGCTTGCAAATTTCACAAGATTGCACAAAATATTTTATTGTGTCTTTTAGGTGGGGGTGCCACCAGTGTTGTGAAATGAGCGCTGTTACTTTTGAGCTAGCACAGTGAGCTCTACTGTGTGCTTCTTGACATAGCAAATTTAGTAGTCCAGTTGGAGCTACTATTTTGCCTTTATGATTCCAGCAGCGTCCTGTGGAATCTTTTTTTTTTCGTTCCATGCTTGCTTTTCAGATGGTGCCGCTGCTTTGTGAAGTTCTTTAATGTTTTCTAAACATAATTCTCGTTGTGATTTTTCCTCCAATGTTTTCTGAGACATCTGGTTAAATGCAGTATACCCTGCTTTTGTTTTTGCTGCCTTATCTGCCGCATTGTTGCCTCTCGCTACTCTCCCATCTCCCTTTTGATGTCCTCTGCACTCGACTCTAGCAACTTCTTTTGGTTCAAGTATGGCATAATATAGTTCGAGTAATTGATTCAAGTGTTTAACCGGGGTGCCTGCTGAGGTCATAAAGCCTTTCCTTTTCCAGTGACACATGTTTGGTTTAGAGGCATGTCTTTAACTGTAAACACTGTTTTTATTTCACTAATTTATTCAATGTTTATTGTTAGATTAATTAATATTTATCTGCAGGGTTAGAATTTGCTAATAGTATTAATATAGTGTTCAGCTGTACAGCTCTCTGGTTGCTGTGGCTGTTTTTAAATGTGCCATGAAAACAAACCTTGACTTGACTTGTTATGACTCAGACTTACTGCAGCTGTCTTTAAATTTCTTTTAGAGTTTTCTTCTTCAAGAAACTCATTGGTGATATCTGACTCTCGTTGTGCCTTTTATTGCCGTGTTTTTGTTAATTTCCTAAGAATCTAACTCACTTTAAACCTTTATATAAAGCACGTTGCTGCTCTGTTAAGATAACAGATCCATTGATTCATAGATCTGCTGCAGTTAAATAGTTAAATGGTTTAATGAGATCAATTGTAAATACTGATGATAAATATTATCTCAGAATTGGTGAAAATAAGCAGAGGAGAAGTATTTAGATCAGCTAAATTTTAAGTCATGTTACTGTGATCTCTAACACAATAAAGGCTAACCTTTAATGCTTTAAGATGGTAAGAAACTGTCTGACACCTATCTGCCTGACCTTACTGTCAAATCCCGATATTTTCTAATATGTCATATGGTCTGACTGTCCGGTCTCAGACCTGCTTCAGGTGGAAATCATAAAGTCTCAATTTGTAGAACATCTTTTGTTCAGGCAGTTTTTCAATTAAAGGATCAAAGATTTAAATGCTATGTCTCTTGTAAGCCATTTAATGACTTCTTTTCCTTTTTCGGTTTTAGTAGGTGTTGCTTCTATCCATCTAGAAAAGGGAGCTACACACACTAGAAGAAATAATTTACCTTCAGTCCTGTTCGCTGCTCCCATGTCAGTAAACTCAATTACTATCTGTTTCCAAGGGGCATCAGGTACTGGGAAACTACCTAGTCCTGCTTTGAGATTGAACAGCTTGCAAATTTCACAAGATTGCACAAAATATTTTATTGTGTCTTTTAGGTGGGGGTGCCACCAGTGTTGTGAAATGAGCGCTGTTACTTTTGAGCTAGCACAGTGAGCTCTACTGTGTGCTTCTTGACATAGCAAATTTAGTAGTCCAGTTGGAGCTACTATTTTGCCTTTATGATTCCAGCAGCGTCCTGTGGAATCTTTTTTTTTTCGTTCCATGCTTGCTTTTCAGATGGTGCCGCTGCTTTGTGAAGTTCTTTAATGTTTTCTAAAAATAATTCTCGTTGTGATTTTTCCTCCAATGTTTTCTGAGACATTTGGTTAAATGCAGTATACCCTGCTTTTGTTTTTGCTGCCTTATCTGCCGCATTGTTGCCTCTCGCTACTCTCCCATCTCCCTTTTGATGTCCTCTGCACTCGACTCTAGCAACTTGTTTTGGTTCAAGTATGGCATAATATAGTTCGAGTAATTGATTCAAGTGTTTAACCGGGGTGCCTGCTGAGGTCACAAAGCCTTTCCTTTTCCAGTGACACATGTCTGGTTTAGAGGCATGTCTTTAACTGTAAACACTGTTTTTATTTCACTAATTTATTCAATGTTTATTGTTAGATTAATTAATATTTATCTGCAGGGTTAGAATTTGCTAATAGTATTAATATAGTGTTCAGCTGACTTGACTTGACTTGTTATGACTCAGACTTACTGCAGCTGTCTTTAAATTTCTTTTAGAGTTTTCTTCTTCAAGAAACTCATTGGTGATATCTGACTCTCGTTGTGCCTTTTATTGCCGTTTTTTTGTTAATTTCCTAAGAATCTAACTCACTTTAAACCTTTATATAAAGCACGTTGCTGCTCTGTTAAGATAACAGATCCATTGATTCATAGATCTGCTGCAGTTAAATAGTTAAATGGTTTAATGAGATCAATTATAAATACTGATGATAAATATTAACTCAGAATTGGTGAAAATAAGCAGAGAAGAAGTATTTAGATCAGCTAAATTTTAAGTCATGTTACTGTGATCTCTAACACAATAAAGGCTAACCTTTAATGCTTTAAGATGGTAAGAAACTGTCTGACACCTATCTGCCTGACCTTGCTGTTAAATCCCGATATTTTCTAATATGTCATATGGTCTGACTGTCCGGTCTCAGACATGCTTCAGGTGGAAATCATAAAGTCTCAATTTGTAGAACATCTTTTGTTCAGGCAGTTTTTCAATTAAAGGATCAAAGATTTAAATGCTATGTTTGTTTGTCTGACTTTTTAAGAGAGCTGTTAAATCTTAATTCAACAACAAACTGGTTCTAATGTTTAGTTTTAAACAGTCTGTTCTTCCTGGATTTATTTTGGACATTGTATTGCTTCTTATCTCTTCACTGTAATACTTGCATTGAAAAGCGGTTTTCAGATTGTCCATTCAATGTGGTATTTCTCCCATTCAAATTTATTTAAAAATAAATTAATTATTGAATTGATGATAAATGCTTTAGTAAAAACTTCCATTATCATTGTAAATTTTTTGACTAAATAACTATATGTAACTCTGGTACTCTTTAAGTACAGACCCATGATCAATCAGAATCTGTCCTCACTCTCAGGGCTGAATGGGGGAAGAAGGAAGCAGGGTTGGGATGAGATAATCTTAGGGTGAGAGCATTTATGACAAAGCTAAGGATATCTAACCTTTTCTTTTCCAATTACACATGTCCACATGTACAGCCTAAGCTGTTTATGCTGAATCTGTATAAATGGTCAGTTTTTTATTTTGCTAAATGGCATGCTTCTGTTATTGAGTGTGATGTTAGGAAGATGTGTCTTATCTGCTAGTGTAGTAGGATGTGTCCCTGGAAAAGATGACGTTGTGTCTGGCACGTGCTGTGGTAGAGGTGCAGAGGACTGCGTCTGAATAGAGAATTTAACTTCTCCAAAAAAAATACTGACAGTCTGCAAGAAATGTTACTGCTCTTTTTTTCGTCTTTTTCTGCCCTTGCTCTCTGCAATAAACCTGCCTCCTTTAGCTTTGCTGTTGCTTGATTCCTACTGCCTGTTGCTTGTTTTGAAAACATAGAGAAATCACTCAGTTGCGGTGGCGCACTTTCAAACCCTCCAAACATTCCTTTCCCTTGTATTTCTCTCGTCCAATTTACAAATCTATCTGTCTCTCTTTTTTCGTCATCTCTTGGAACTTTTTTCTGCCATCTCGTCAACGTGTCAAATAATACCGACCCCAATGAGCCGGGTTTACATGTTTTCCACTTATCAACAAAGGTTTGTGACATATTCAGGTATTTCACGTGTTAATCAGAATGGGTGAATGGTGCAATGCCCGAGTGTTGGACCCGACCAAGAAGATTCTACACAGAATCTTTTACTCTGTGCGCTTGATCGCTGGGGGTTCTCCCAGTCTCTTCACTCGTTTTAATTCTCTGTAACACCCTAACTAAATTCCCCTTTATTTTCTAGTCCAATGCCCCCTTTTACAGAACTACTTGAGATCTGTGTCAGTGTAGGAATTCTCCAGCAGTCTCTATTGCTAGATACACTTCCACTAACACAGTAAAATATCAACCAAGTAGCAAACCACCCCACATTTTCATGAAAAATAACCAACTTAGCCCTGTGTCCTTATGCAGAAATAAACACTTAGTGTATCGCCTGTTCACAACAACTGCAGAACCACCGCCGCTTGCGGAGGAGGAAAAAAAAAAACCCAGACACACCGCCGATTGTGGATTTTATAGTCCAAGCACCAAATGCGTAGTAATAACAGACACACCGCCGATTGCGGATTTTACAGTCCAAGTGCCAATTGCACAGAGATTACTTACGCCGCCTATTGTGAAGTAATACAGACCCATCGCTGATTGCAGATAAAGGTCTAAGCGCCCTTGTGCACAGAAATTACTCACGTCGCCTGTTGTGCAGTAATGCAGACCCACCGCCGATTGCGGATTTTACGGTCCAAGTGCCAATTGCACAGACATTACTCACGCCGCCAATTGCGGACTAACAGACCCCGCCCATTGGCATCTACTTCCTATTCAGTTTAGAAGACAGGATGAATTTTATGTCTTTTATTTGGCCAAATTGTACTAAACTAGGACACATATGACTCTCCCTATGTGAGACTATGTGTTTATACTTTACATGTGACCACCTAGTAAACCTGTAGACACAAATTTTGTGCTTTTGATTTAGGGATCGGAGGACATCCTAATTCAGACAATTTAGTTTAGAATGACCAATGTGCAGAAATTTCACATATCCTGATACAAGAGGTTTTCTGCTCACCTTGTGTTTTAGGCGCCTTGAATTGTCTGAAGAAGGGTCCCCTCCAACCAGCTCCGGAAGTCCTCGATCGGACACGGTCTCAGAGTCAGCCAATCCTGGTCACGGCACCAATTGTTGGCCCGATTTTTTCATTGGAAGCCCAAGAATAAGCTGGAGAAATGGTTTATTAAAACAGTATTTATTAGTGGTCACAAGTAGAGTATATTGCAGCGCTGGACTCGGAGT
Organism: Leuresthes tenuis; assembly: GCF_036924035.1. Lineage (NCBI taxonomy): Eukaryota > Metazoa > Chordata > Actinopteri > Atheriniformes > Atherinopsidae > Leuresthes > Leuresthes tenuis. The sequence goes on along the minus strand of NW_027325367.1, from coordinate 27,323,008 downwards.
GCCAGAGCTCCCGCAGGAAATCCGTCAGGCCGAGCCCTGTTATCCGGAAACATGTCATATTTCTTGTCAGAGTATAATTGGCCAATTTATTGGCTGTCCTTGTTGTGTTCTTTGGATGTGATAAACAATGTGTGTGTATGTGTGAGTGTTGTTTTAGGTGTCTAATGTACCAGACCTGTCTGCCCTAATAGAGATGTTTTGTCTGACCCAGTTGTTTATGTCATTCTAAGGTCTTGGACCATTTAAGGTCATCTGTTGTGCAGTATGAGCAGAGTGGAAAAGTAACAGCTAGGAACATAGGTTATTTAGTAAAATACAGAAAATGAATTTATAATTTCTAAGAACAAAGCCAATTATAACAACTCCCCCTTTTGACATGATTTAATCATGTCAACTAAATGAGGTAGGAATGTTATATTCTGTATTGTGTCACACCTGTTAGCGGCAGCCAACTTAGCAGGTCCCCAAACTGCCAGTGGCCAACTACCTTGAGGTGCAGCACAACCAGACAGAAGATTCTTGTTATCCCCCTTTTGATATAACTTCATTATGTGAGCTGTTATGTGTAAGCTGTTCTTCTTTGCAATTATCAGCAGCAAGCAAGTTTTCATTGCATATGCATGTGTAAAATAATTGTAATGCATTAGCTAAACCTTTCTGTATCAGGAGTGTTTATCATGATGCTGGGAACAGAACCTCTTTCCCAGAATAGTTCAACCTTCATTACTCAACTGATCATAACTCTGCAATGAGCACATTTCTTAAAAGCTATAAGTATCACGCCTGTACGTGTATGCAAGGAATAAATTAATAAATGTTTCAATATGTCTTAAAATTAGTGTGTGTATGTGGCCCCAAACCCAATCTCTGTGTAGAATCTTAGTTCATTTTGGCCCAAAACTATATGTGGTTTAAGCAGTGGCAAGACCCTGCTCACCCATAAGTACCATTACAACACATAACAATAATTAACTAAGCTACAACAATTCATAAAATATTGAAACTCAAAAAGTGCTTAAGGCAATTAACATTACCATCAGGATCGTCCACTGTTCGCAGCGAATAGGAGCGAAAAACCCGATGGCTGATATCCGGGAAAATTCTCCTATGGCCCCATTCCCCCTTGGCGACCGACCACTTAATTACCTTTCAGTGCCTAAGGTCCCGCGCCGAACAGCCAATTCACACCAATGGCAATGGACATATGTATGAATTCCTATGATTAGTAATTGGTCTACTTAAAATCATTAAACTAAAGAGGAACATCACAAAACACAAAACAATACAGTACATACATTTAAACATGATGTGAATATGAAGATATGACCCTGTTGAGAACAGATGAGTAATGATAGATGTAGTGTACAAACTAACAATTTCTTTTGAGTGAAAATTTTATGATAACATTGTGCAGAGTGGTGTAGTGCAGCTCAGTCTCTTGTGGTCCAATTCTGTCACTGCTTGGTGTTTGGTTGTCCTTCTGGCTTAACCTCAGTTCAGCAGTCTGAGCTAACTAGGAAGGAGAGGTTACCAGCACTTCACTTCCACAAAGGGGTCTTTACCACCCGTTTTCCCTAACTAATCTTTTTCTTTGGGACAATTAAGGAGATAATTCAGATTATTTTGTTGACAGTGGTTGAAGGTTGTGTGGTTGTTCAACCATTATCTTGGCATGATGATCGTGCCTCCCAGAATTTCAGACTGACGTCTTGTCAGTCACTTGGCTGTGAGTCCTTTAGAGGTTCTGCTGCAGATGCAGTTAATTTAAGCTGTGGATGAATGTTAGCAGGAGAGAGAACTGAGCAGCACAACATGTCATTTTCACAATGTTTTATATTCAGGAATTGCCTTTTAACAGGTTCAATCCCAGTATTCATTGGTCGACAAATTAAGTTTTCATATGAACCCCAAACAAAAACAAATAAATAAACCGAAAAAAATAAATAAATAAATGAAATGAAAAACAAAACAACTGGCCAGTTGATAGAAACCATGTTTTAGGACAGTACCTTAGACTCACCAACCTGCTGTACAGCATTAATGTGAAATCCAGTACCATCAACCTTTTCTGTGGAAAAAACTTCAAACCATTTAGAGAACACAGCAAGACAAAGACAAAACACAAGACAACATAGAACAAAAGACAAAAGGAAGACAAAGACTCACAGAATTTTGGGAAAATCTTGAGAAGTGTTAGTAAACTATGATTAATTGTTGTATCTCCACCCCCCGATGAGACTTAGTCTCATCCGTATGTTAGTTCTGCTGAACTCTTCCACTGCAGTTTCTGCTCCTGTGTTGCTGCTGCAGGACAGAAATGTTTGTGGTTAGAGTTCATTTTGGGAGCAGCACAGCATCAAGAAAGCAGCCATTTCTTCTCAATGAGTAACTGATTAACCTTTTTGGGATAAATATTGTCTGTCCTCTTAATTCAGCTCAGAGTGCTTTTGATAAAATTTCAGCACGATCTGCTTAATTCTCACTTGTTACTTTATACTAAATTCTATTTAATTCTTACCAGTGGCTGTGTTTCGTGATGCTGAGCCATCCACAGACAGTTCAGGATCAGCATTAAGTTTTTTCTGCTCCATTTGAATTAGAAACACTTCATGGGGTACCAACAGTGTGACATCAGAGTTTCTTATAACATCACATGATACAATAACATATTTCCATACAAATTAGAATCAAAGACAAAGGTTTATTCTATTTTTCTATTTGTCTCAATTCCTCATTTATTTATTTTTTAGATGAGCCATGTGGCCTTGTGCTGCTAACTTTTTCCTTAGCAGTGCCACAGCATCGTGCTTGTGTTCAGATCTTTGGTTGGTTATTGATCACTGTTATCTTGCATGCATGCTTTGACCTAAGGGCCCAGATTCTTGATATTATTTTGTAATATTTTTTTTTATTTATTTTTTCCTCGTAGCAGTTTTGGAATGTTAGCTAAATTGTTCAGGATCATTCTTATTTTTTTCTTGACATGAATTAGGCCTTTAATCGTGCAGTTCAAAGCTCTGTGCTTTACCTTACTTCGAGCAGCTCTGCCTCAGTTTATTATGTTTTATACGTTCTATGCTGTCATTTCTCTCTTCTCCTATTGGCAAGGCAAGGCAGAGTGCTCGCAACTGTGTCCTGTGCAGTAGCCGTGATATCTGTAATTGCAATTATTACTTTTGCATATGATGACAGCGTGCAAAAGACGCATGGGCTCTGTGGAGAGCTCCGCTCCAGCTGGCTGCTGTGACAGCTCACTGACACTGTATTTCTGCTTAATCAGTTTCAGTCTCGCCAGAGTTACATTAATATCTGTATTTTTATATTTGAAATTCAGGGGATTTTGATAATAGATTATTAAAGTTTGTTTGCGAGGCTGTGGCCTCTGCATGTGCAAAGCTTGTGCGCCAAACTTTAGGGCGTATTTGCGCCGGCATATCATTAGTGCAAAATGTTTTGGGTAAAAAATAGGCTATTAAAAGGAACTGTCGGAATGGCGGTATGTTAAAAAAAACAAAAAACATACCGCCATTCCGACCATAGGAGGAAAAAAGTGTCGGAATGGTGGGACGTTTGATAAAAAATTAAGTGTCGCCATTCCGACAATTGGAGACCCATGTCGGAATGGCGAGATGTCGGAATGGCAGCATGTAACCATGATGAAGGAGAGACCATTTGAGCAGCACAGCCATTTCGCAGCACAGGGACAGCAGTCCAAGTTACAGGATCTCCCACGTGGTATCACCTGTCACATTGTGTCAAGGCATCAAAAGAAGAAAAAATCACCAAACTCAAGGACAAAAAGACAAAGACTCCGGTGAACGAAGACAGAGGACTGACAAACCAGAAATACAAAAGGATTCTCGATATCAAGATCCAGAAGAAGAGGCTAACAATGCCACGAACACTTACGATGCTGGGAATGATGCCAGCAATGAACAGAGAAGAAGATTCAGTGTCATCAATCTGCATTACGTGCCTCTAATGAGGGGGTGAATATAGAATCCTCAACGATTACAACGTCTCTGGGAACTGTGACAACAACAAGGTTTAAACCATTTTGATATATATTGTAACCTATTGTCTAAGGAATAGTGCTGAAAATGAGGTAAATCTAATCCACCACTGTCGTTGGTCTTCTGTAGGGTTTTTAGACTAATACGTGGTGGTTTGTTTTTCCACAGAAATTTGGAGATGCAAGGTCTGAATGTCCAACCATAATTTCTAAAAACCGGGTAAGAAAAGGCTCGAAAGCCCGACTATACACAATCAAAAGCGGGAGCGGAAGGTTTTCAGCTGCAAATCCTTCACTCAAACCAAGTGAAAACTGCTTTGTCCTTCATATTTATCAATGTCTAGATCGACTTCAACAAAGAACAACATTGTACTTTGCAGTAAAGAAAGAGCAAATCAAAAGTTTTAGGAATCCGAGAATAAGCTTATTTTCATGAGTTCTGCACGATTATTGATTTTACTATGAATGAATGCCTTCACTCAAACTATGTTAAAACTGCTTTGTCCTTCATATTTATCAATGTCTAGATTGACTTCAACAAAGAACAACACTGGATTTTGCAGTAGAAGAAAGAGCAACACTGAAGGATCAGTAATCCGAGAATAAGCTTATTTTCATACGTTCTGCATGATTTGGGATTTTATGTATAAAATGAATTCCTTCACTCAAACCAAGTTAAAACTGCTTTGTCCTTCATATTTATCAATGTCTAGATCGACTTCAACAAAGAACAACATTATATTTTGCAGTAGAAGAAAAAGCAACACTGAAGGATCAGGAATCCGAGAATAAGCTTCTTTTCATACGTTCTGCATGATTTGGGATTTTATGTATAAAATGAATTCCTTCACTCAAACCAAGTGAAAACTGCTTTGTCCTTCATATTTATCAATGTCTAGATTGACTTCAACAAAGAACAACATTGTATTTTGCAGTAGAAGAAATAGAAACACTGAAGGATCAGGAATCCGAAAACAAGCTTATTTTCATACGTTCTGCTTGATTTGGGATTTTGCTATAAAATTAATTCCTTCACTCAAACAAAGTGGAAACTGCTTTGTCCTTCATATTTATCAATGTCTATATCGATTTCAACAAAGAACAAGGCTGTATTTTGCAGTATAGGAAAGAGCAACACTGGAGGATCAAGAATCCGAGAATAAGCTTACTTTCATGAGTCCTGCACGATTTCGGATTTTCCTATAAAATGAATTGCTTTGCTCAAACCAAGTTAAAATTGCTTTGTCCTTCATAGTTATCCATGTCTAAAATGTATCAAGCATAAAGTTCCTCATATTACCCTGAATGAGAAAGAAGCATCCCTTTGGTTGAGCAATACGTTCCTTTTGCGGAGTTATGCATGATTTCGGATTTTGCTATAAAATTCATTCCTTCACACCGTCAGCACCGTCGGAGATTCACACTTACTCACAGCCGAACAACTCCGCTCCCTTATTTGATGGTGTATAGTCGGCCATTCTCACCCTTTCTCATCAGCTTTTTGCAAATTATGATCTGACATTCACACCTGCTTTTGATAATGTATGGTTGGGCATTCGCACCTTTTCTTACCCATTTTTCAGTAATTATGGGTGGACATTCACACCTTCTTGCAGCTGAACACCTCCTCTCCCGCTATTGTTTGTGTACAGTCGGGTATTTTAACCTTTTCTTACCCGCTTTTTACCAAATATGGTCGGACATTCACACCGTCTTACAGCGGAACACCTCTGCTCCCGCTTTTGATGGTGTATAGTCAGGCATTTGAACCTTTTCTTACCCGCTTTTTACAAACTATGGTCGGACATTCAAACCTTCTTGTAGCCGAAAACCTCCGCTCCCTCTTTTGATCATACATTGTCGGGCATTCGCACCTTTTCTTACCCATTTTTTACAAACCATGGTCGGACTGTCACACATTCTTGTAGCCAAACACATCCGCTCCCGCTATTGATTGTGACAGTCGGGTATTTTAACCTTTTCTTACCCGTTTTTTACCAACTATGGTCGGACATTCACACCTTCTTACAGCGGAACACCTCCGCTCCCTCTTTTGATGGTGTATGTTTGGGCATTCGAACCTTTTCTTACCCGCTTTTTACAAACTATGCTCGGACATTCAAACCTTCTTGTAGCCGAACACATCCACTCCTGCTTTTGATGATGTATGGTTGGGCATTCAAACCTACTTGTTTCCCACTTTTCATTAATTTTGGGTGGACATTCACACCTTGTCACAGCCAAACACCTCCGGTCCCTGTTTTGATCATGTATGGTTGGACATTCGCACCTTTTTTTCACCCGCTTTTTGCCAACTATGGTCGGCTTTTCACAGCTTCCTCTCCACCATACTTGTATGGTGGGATATTCACACCCAGTTGCATCCGAAGACCTTTTGTTGATATTTAGTCGGTCATTCGCAGCTTACCCGCTTTTGGCAAACTATGGCCTTCATGCAGCCAAACACCTCTGATCTCGCTTTTGATGATGTAAGGTTGGGCATTCAGACCTTGCTTCACCTGCTTTTCACCAAATATAGTAGGACATTTACACCTTCTTGCAGCCGAACACTTCCGCTCCACCTTTTAGTGTTCTATCACACCTTTTTTTCACCGCATTTTATAGATTATGGTTGGAAATTCTCAATCACTCTCATCCGAAGACCTCTCCTCCCGCTTTTGTTAATATATTTGAACTTTAGTCGGACATTCTCACCTTCTTGCAGCTGAACCACCTCCGCTCCCTGTTTTGATCATATATGGTATGGCAATACTACCTTTTCCTACCCGTTTGTTAGTAATTATGGCTGGACATTCACACCTACTTGCAGCCGAACACCACCTCTCCCGCTTTTGATGATGTATGGACCGGCATTCTTACCTTTTCTAACACATTTTTCAGCAATTATGGTCGGAGATTCACACTTACTCACAGCCGAACAACTCCGCTCCCGCATTTGATGGTGTATAGTCGGGCATTCTCACCCTTTCTCATCAGCTTTTTGCAAATTATGATCTGACATTCACACCTGCTTTTGATAATGTATGGTTGGGCATTCGCACCTTTTCTTACCCATTTTTCAGTAATTATGGGTGGACATTCACACCTTCTTGCAGCTGAACACCTCCTCTCCCGCTATTGATTGTGTACAGTCGGGTATTTTAACCTTTTCTTACCCGCTTTTTACCAAATATGGTCGGACATTCACACCGTCTTACAGCGGAACACCTCTGCTCCCGCTTTTGATGGTGTATAGTCAGGCGCTTGAACCTTTTCTTACCCGCTTTTTACAAACTATGGTCGGACATTCAAACCTTCTTGTAGCCGAAAACCTCCGCTCCCTCTTTTGATTATACATTGTTGGGCATTCGCACCTTATTTACAAACTATAGTCAGACATTCACACCTTGCAGCTGAGCCACCTCAGCTCCCTGTTTTGATAGTGTATGTTCGGGCATTCGAACCTATTCTTACCCCCTTTTTACAAACTATGCTCGGAGATTCACACCTACTCACAGCCGAACAACTCCGCTCCCGCATTTGATGATGTCTTGTCCGGCATTCTAGTCTCTTCTAACACATTTTTCAGCAATTATGGTTGGACATTCACACCTACTCACAGCCGAACACTTCCGCTCCCGCATTTGATGGTGTATAGCCGGGCATTCTCACCCTTTCTCATCAGCTTTTTGCAAATTATGATCTGACATTCACACCTACTTGCAGTCGAACAGCTCTGCTCCCGCTTTTGATTATGTTTGGTTGGATATTCGAACCTTTTCTTAACTGCTTTTTACAAACTTTGGTCGGACGTTCACACCTTCTTGCAGCCGAACACATCCACTTCCACTTTTGATGGTATATATTCCCGGCATTCGAACCTTTTCTTACCCGCTTTTTACAAACCGTGGTCGGACTTTCACACCTTCTTGTAGCCAAACAACTCCGCTCCCGCTATTGATTGTGTACAGTCGGGTATTTTAACCTTTTCTTACCCGCTTTTTACCAACTATGGTCGGACATTTACACCTTCTTACAGCGGAACACCTCCGCTCCCTCTTTTGATGGTCTATGTTCGGGCATTCGAACCTTTTCTTACCCGCTTTTTACAAACTATGGTCGGACATTCAAACCTTCTTGTAGCCGAACACATCCACTCCTGCTTTTGATGATGTATGGTTGGGCATTTTCACCTTTTCTTACCCATTTTTCAGTAATTATGGGTGGACATTCACACCTCCTTGCAGCTGAACAACTCCTCTCCCGCTTATGATCATATGCGGTTTGATATTCGAAAATTTTCTTTCATGTTTTAAAGCAATTATTGATGGACATTCAAATCTTCTTGTAGCCGAACACATCCCCTCCCACTTTTGATGATGTATGGGTTGGCATTCGCACCCTTTTTTTACCCATTTTTCAGGAATTTTGGGTGGACATTCAGACCTTCTTGCAGCCGAAAACCTCCGCTCCCTCTTTTGATCATACATTGTCGGGCATTCGCACCTTATCTTACCCGCTTTTTACAAACTATAGTCAGACATTCACACCTTGCAGCTGAACCACCTCCGCTCCCTGTTTTGATCATGTATGGTCTGGCAATACTACCTTTTCTTACCCGTTTGTGAATAATTAATCCCAAAATATTGAGCATAAAATAAGTCTTTATGCTGATGATGTATTACTTTTCCTTCAGAACTCACAGACGTCTCTCAGTCACACGATCACACTCATAAATAAATTCTCAGCACTTTCTGACTACTCTATCAACTGGTCTAAGACCACAGTTCTGCCCATTAACTGTAGGGTCCATAATATACCTGCGATCACTTTACAGTCAGGAAATATTAGATATTTAGGCATAAACATTTCCTCCAGGCTCTCAGAGCTAACAAAGCTAAATTATGTGCAATTATTAAAGACAGTAGAGGACGATCTCTCGTTGGAAGTCCTTACCTATATCACTTATGGGGAGAGTTACATGATGATACTACCAAAAGTTAACTATTTGTTCTCAATGATCCCCATAAAACCATCTGCTACTTGGTTTAAGTCACTAGATTCATGCATCTCCAAATTTCTGTGGAAAAACAAACCACCACGTATTAGTTTAAAAACCCTACAGAAGACCACGGAGAGTGGTGGATTAGATTTACCTCATTTTCAGCACTATTCCTTAGCCAATAGGTTACGATATATATCAAAATGGTTTAAACCTTGTTGTTGTCACAGTTCCCAGAGACGTTGTAATCGTTGAGGATTCTATATTCACCCCCTCATTAGAGGCACGTAATGCAGATTGATGACACTGAATCTTCTTCTCTGTTCATTGCTGGCATCATTCCCAGCATCGTAAGTGTTCGTGGCATCTTCTTCTGGATCTTGATATCGAGAATCCTTTTGTATTTCTGGTTTGTCAGTCCTCTGTCTTCGTTCACCGGAGTCTTTGTCTTTTTGTCCTTGAGTTTGGTGATTTTTTCTTCTTTTGATGCCTTGACACAATGTGACAGGTGATACCACGTGGGAGATCCTGTAACTTGGACTGCTGTCCCTGTGCTGCGAAATGGCTGTGCTGCTCAAATGGTCTCTCCTTCATCATGGTTACATGCTGCCATTCCGACATCTCGCCATTCCGACATGGGTCTCCAATTGTCGGAATGGCGACACTTAATTTTTTATCAAACGTCCCACCATTCCGACACTTTTTTCCTCCTATGGTCGGAATGGCGGTATGTTTTTTGTTTTTTTTAACATACCGCCATTCCGACAGTTCCTTTTAATAGCCTATTTTTTACCCAAAACATTTTGCACTAATGATATGCCGGCGCAAATACGCCCTAAAGTTTGGCGCACAAGCTTTGGACATGCAGAGGCCAAAGCCTCGCAAACGAACTTTAATAATCTATTATCAAAATCCCCTGAATTTCAAATATAAAAATACAGATATTAATGTAACTCTGGCGAGACTGAAACTGATTAAGCAGAAATACAGTGTCAGTGAGCTGTCACAGCAGCCAGCTGGAGCGGAGCTCTCCACAGAGCCCATGCGTCTTTTGCACGCTGTCATCATATGCAAAAGTAATAATTGCAATTACAGATATCACGGCTACTGCACAGGACACAGTTGCGAGCACTCTGCCTTGCCTTGCCAATAGGAGAAGAGAGAAATGACAGCATAGAACGTATAAAACATAACAAAATTCAGTAAAAACGTTTATTCATGTTATTCACGTGATTTATGAGTACTCACTCCAATTTTGGGAAGCGCGGATGGGCTTTGCGCATTTGGCACAAACACACAGCCGCAACGGTTGTAGCTTTATACAGCTTGTTGATATCTTAAGGACCTAACTGGTCACACCTGGGAGTAAATGTCATGTAGAGATTGTTTTTACATGACATTACAGCTGAACATATAGCTTTCATCCACAAACCAACGTGGGAGAGCCCGAAGACGCATGTGCCAGACGCACATAGGCATGCGTAAAACCAATTTTGACCACTTCATACTGTTTATTTGCTTTCTTTTAGTTAACTTTCGTTTCTTTTGGATTCTTGTGCGTGTTATGGAGCCGTTTTGGTCCATGTTTGTAAGCCTTTTTTTCCTGGATTAAATTTTCGGAAGTTGAAACAAGTGGCATTGGAGTGTGTGATTGAAAACCACCGCGGACTGCTTCTCCTCCTCCAGTTGCCGAGACTTTGTGTTTTTAATAACGCTTGTCTATAAACATGTGTTAAACATATAAATTGCATGAACAGAAAGAAGGGACTCACCTGTTGAGTAACACACATTTCCTTATACGGAAAGCCTTGTCGGAATGGTGGGACATTTGAACGTCAGAATAGCGGGATGTCGCAATGGTGGGATGTCGGAATGGTGGGACGTTTGCATGTCGGAATGGTGGTATGTCGGAATGGTGGGATGTCGGAATGGTGGGATGTCGGAATAGCGGGATGTCGGAATGGCGGGATTTCGGAATGGGTGTTGCCACCCCCTTCATCATATACACAGTTATTTATACATCACCTTCCACCATGAAGCGTTGTCCCTTTTTGTTTCTCTCTTTGTTCTTAAAATGCTGTTATGCATGTCTAAACCAATCCATTAAATTAGATCATTTTGGCAGTAAAGCGATCTACAATGTGCTTGGTCGCAAAGCTGCTCATCTGTGGTAAACAGCTCTTCAGAAAGGCATTCTTCAATTGATTTCACTAATTCTATGTAATAATTTTGTGATTTCCTACAAAACTACACTTCTTCTCCCTTCTGTCTGAGTATTTAATATTGTCTGGGTCCCGTTAAAACATGTATTTTTCCCATCTAATTCCTTGTTTGCTTTAAAACAAGTATTCCCCATTTTCTATCCCTTCAGTAGCCAACCAGTTTGTATGGAGTACACTGGAGCAACTTGACTGATCAGTAAAACACTGCTTTTGTTGTCACCGCAAGGCTTCCCCCGTCGGTTGTTTCACTGAGACACTACTGAGTAACTATAACTCAACACAGTTTATACACATAACATTCCTATACATACTAACAAACAAACAAACAATTATTTATCGCAATTTTCTCATCTCTGTTTGAACGTACACCCAGGTAAATATTCCTGTAGTCTTCTCATACCGACTATGGACCCATTCATTGTTTAACTTCACTGTTTTGCAAATCCTAATTGAATATTACACATTGACATTGAACTTTACTTGATAAGCAGGTCTTCATTGCATTCAGCAGCCTATATGTGAGCATCTATGTGTAAGCTGTTCTTCTTTGCATTTATCAGCAGCAAGCAATTCTTCATTGCACATGCATATGAAATTAGTAAAACAATTCCAATGCGTTAGCGAAACCTTCTATATCAGGAGTGTCCATCATGATGCTGGGAATAAAACCTCTTTCCTAGAATAGTTCAACCTTCATTACTCAACTGATCATAACTCCGCAATGAGCACATTTCAAAGTATCATTCCTCTACATGTATTCAAAAATCTATGTGTAAATGTTTAATATTTCTTATATTTGTTGATGTCATTCTGTGTGCATGTGGCCTAAACCCAATCTCTGTGTGGCAATTTTAATTTAAACAAGTTGAACTCTGCCTCTGATCATTTAAAAAAGGTGTGTACCAATATCAACCTTTCTCAGGTAATTACTGATCCTACAAAACCAAAGAGATCCTTCAAGGTTGTCCCTGATTGGCTCAATCTTAACATATCAAATGTAGAAAATCCGCAGTATCTGAACTTGGTGTTAGTTATCACTGCTCAATAGCCTGTATCAGAATTGCAAAAATGAAAACATTAGGTCCACGCTTGGTATCCAGATCCTGAAACATCTCCATGAGCAGGCTTTTTTTTAACTGATCTGTTGAATAGTTATATGACACTGTTAAAATCCCAGATGAAGATCTAGCACTTGACCATTTTTGTAAATCTTCTAATTCCATAGTTGATAAACACGCCCCTTTTAAAAAGTATAGAACTTAGAACAGGTCTATCCCTGGCTTTCGGCAGAACTGTCTTCTTTACTTTTTTTTCCCCTTGTCCTGTTCAGCATTATGTCAGAAGAATTGTAGTCTCAATACCTTTGATGCCAAACAGATTTGTTTTGCCAAGGGAAGTTTTATAAATGTAAAGCTCCCCTTGATGCCCATTTATTTATTTCTGTTTACAATATATGACATGAACTGAACTGAACCGGACCGGGGGACAAGGAAACAAGAAGAGGAAAGAAGAGGAAACAGAACAAAAATAGAAACAAAAACCAGACAACCAGCTGCTACACCTGTAAAAAACAAAACAGACAACAATCCATGGCCTATGAGGGGAATCCAGCCTTAGCGCCACCAGGAGCACCTGAAAGCAGACAAGCAGAGAAAAAACAAACACACAAACAAACAAAAACAAGCACAAGAAGCGGCAATCGCATACAACACAGCTGTGGATATAGATGACCTGAGACGACATGATAATACATCAACTGCTTAGTGACCATGCTACTGGACTAATGAATGTGTGTGTGTGTGTGTGAGAACATGCAACACCCATGGCACAGGACCTACATGATAACCGTGCTTAGTTATGAGTGTATAAGCGTACAGGGCCACAATCCACAGCCCCCCCCCCCCCCAAGCAATCAGAAGCAGGCAGAGAGGGCCACAAGACCCAGGCCACCAGCAGCCCCCACAGAGCACAGAACCCAGGCAGCCCACTGCAGGGGCAACCACGCATCCACCCAGAAGACTGCAGAGGAAGCCCCCGGAAAGAGCCCCCATAAGCATAGGGCAGAGGCACTCCGGGAAGCAGGGGTAACAGCCCACCGACCCCGCCAGGCCCCAGCCGCCCAGACATGGGCCGTGCACTGGACCTGGGCCCCAGGAGCCCGAGCGCCCCCAAACCCCCCGGCAGAGGCCCCACCCAATACCCAGGAGGGCCAAGCGCCCCAGACAGCCACAAAGTGGGTCAGCGCCTGCCCCAGCGCCCCTGGCCAAGTGCCCTGGGAGTCAAGACGTGCCCACAGGTGGGTGAAGTCGCGAGCAGTGGGGAGAGGCAACGCTGATGCCCCATCGGGAGAAACACAGGCAGGCCAGGCGACAGCAAGTCCCAGATCCAGGCCCAATCATTACCACACACACTTTCACGTCCCATACATCCACACATCCACACATCCTACCTCCCTCGACTCTGCTGGGGTGTAGTGCAGCGGGCACACCAGGAGGCCAGCAACCCCCCAGCCACCACAGACCCCGAACCAGCAGAACAATTAATTAATCCTCCTGGCCCCTCCTGCCCCAAGCAGACACCAGGAAGCAGGGGTGTGCGAAGAAGACCCCTCCCCTCACCCTTCTGGCTCTTCAATATTTTCTAATAGTGAGCAATTAAAATTGAGGGGCAGCCAAACTTGTAGAACTGGGAGCGCGGCACTCTGGGCAGCCTACATACCCAAAGAGCCCCGCCCACCAGATGCCACTCAGTGTAACCACCCCCCAAGACCTAATGTGTGTGTGTGAGTGTGTTTGATAAGTAGTAATGTCTAAGGTGTAATTAAAACAGGGGCAGGGAACTGCAGAGTGCAACCAAAGGGCCCCATCCACTACACCCCACCGAACACACACGCCCCCAAAACCCTTCATGTGTGAGTGTGTGCTGTGTACAGGAGCCAGAAGGGAGAGGGGTATGGGGATATATACCGGGGGAGCTACTCTCCCCCAGAGAGGGCAGCCAGGGACTGGCTGCAATAGGCATCCCCGCTACCTGGGAGCCAACAATGGGCAGGAGGGCCTGATGTCCACCAGGCTCGGGGCCTGCAGCGACCATATTCCGGGAGCTACTGTACCCCCAGAAGGTACCCATCCCACCCCACTCAACCCAACCCCACCCAGGAGGACCTCTACAAAAAACAAACAAACAAACCACCCGGTCACACCAGTCGCAGCAGCCCGGGCCTGAGACCCACCATCACCCAGCAACCCACCACCACCACTATGTGATAAAACTAATCAGAGGGGACCAGAGAGAATGAAATTCGGCCAATTGATGTTTTGAGGAGGCAGACATTGTTTCCATGCTAATATAATCTAAAAGAAAATTTCTAAACTGGTTAATACATAGATTGTTCTTCTCTTTCCAGTTCATGAGAATAGTTTTCTTTGCGATACATAACACTGTGACAACCATGTGTGCTGAGTTAATTTCCATGTTGATGTTGTCTAAGTCACCCAGTATGCACAGTGTGGGGCATGCAGGGATGCTACACTTTAGCCATGTTGATAGGTCCTCACAGACTTCAAGCCAGAACTTCTGGACAGGCGCAGAAAACAACAAAGCGTGTGCATAATCATCAGGTGTGTTATCTGTGCAATGTGAGCAGATGTTTGAGTGTGTTAGACCCATCCTGAACATCCTTTGTCCTGTATAGTGTGTTCTATGAAGGATTTTGTATTGTATGAGCTGTAAATTAGGATTTCGAGTCTTTATGAAGGTGTTCAAACATATTTGTGGTTAGAAGGTATGACCAGAACTGATGGATAAATCTGCCTCCAATTTTGAGGATGGAAGAGACATTGTGTCATCTATCTTAGACAATAATTTATATATTTTTGATAGTAGATTTGGGGTACAGATGCTTAGAAATTCTGCTACCCTAGTCGGGGGTTGTAAGTCTGGTTGGTGGAGGATATATCCATCCATCCATCCATCATCTGCCGCTTATCCGGGGGTCGGGTCGCGGGGGCAGCAGCTTGAGCAGAGAAACCCAGACGTCTCTGTCCCCGGCCACTTCCTCCAGCTCTTCCGGGGGGACCCCGAGGCGTTCCCAGGCCAGCCGAGAGACATAGTCTCTCCAACGTGTCCTGGGTCTCCCCCGGGGTCTCCTCCCAGTGGGACGTGCCCAGAACACCTCCCCAGGGAGGCGCCCAGGGGGCATCCTAACCAGAAGCCCGAGCCACCTCATCTGACTCCTCTCAATGTGGAGGAGCAGCGGTTCTACTCCGAGCCCCTCCCGGATGACTGAGCTTCTCACCCTATCTCTAAGGGAGAGCCCAGACACCCTGCGGAGGAAACCCATTTCGGCCGCTTGTATTCGCGATCTTGTTCTTTCGGTCACTACCCACAACTCGTGACCATAGGTGAGGATGGGAACGTAGATTGACGAGTAAGTAGAGAGCTTCGCCTTCTGGCTCAGCTCCCTCTTCACAACGACGGGTCGGTGCAGAGCCTGCAACACTGCAGGCGCCGCACCGATCCGCCCGTCAATCTCCCGCTCCATTCGTCCGTCACTCGTGAACAAGACCCCGAGATACTTGAACTCCTCCTCTTGGGGAAGGATCTCATTCCCGACCCGGAGAGAGCATTCCACCCTTTTCCGGCTGAGAACCATAGTCTCGGATTTGGAGGTGCTGATTCTCATCCCAGCCGCTTCACACTCGGCTGCGAATCACTCCAGTGAGAGCTGAAGGTCACGGCCTGACGATGCTAACAGAACCACATCATCTGCAAAAAGCAGAGACCCGATTCTGAGGTCGCCAAATGGGACACCCTCAACGCCCTGGCTCCGCCTAGAAATTCTGTCCATAAAAGTTAGGAACAGAATCGGTGACAAAGGGCAGCCCTGACGGAGTCCAACTCTCACCGGAAACGTATCCGACTTACTGCCGGCAATGCGGACCAAACTCTGGCACCGGTCATACAGAGACCGAACGGCCCCTATCAAGGGGTCCGGCACTCCATATTCCCGGAGCACCCCCCACAGGACTCCACGAGGGACACGGTCGAACGCTTTCTCCAAGTCCACAAAACACATGTAGACTGGTTGGGCGAACTCCCATGCACCCTCCAGGATCCTGCCGAGGGTATAGAGCTGGTCCACTGTTCCAAAAGCCACACTGCATCTCCTGAATCCGAGGCTCGATTATCCGACGGATCCTCCTCTCCAATACCCCCGAATAGACCTTACCAGGGAGGCTGAGGAGAGTGATACCCCTGTAGTTGGAACACACCCTCCGGTCCCCCTTTTTAAAGAGGGGGACCACCACCCCAATCTGCCAGTCCAGAGGCACTGTCCCCGATGTCCACGCGATACTGCAGAGGCGTGTCAGCCAAGACAGCCCTACAACATCCAGAGCCTTGAGAAACTCAGGACGGACCTCATCCACGGCCTTGCCACCGAGGAACTTTTTAACCACCTCGGCAACCTCAACCCCCGAAATGGGAGGCCCCGTCTCCGAGCTCTCCGACTCTGCCTCTTCCGAGCATGTGTTGGTAGGATTGAGGAGTTCCTCGAAGTACTCCCCCCACCGACTCACAACATCCCTAGTTGAGGTCAGCAAAGCCCCGTCCGCACTGTAAACAGTGTTGACTGTGAGCCGCTTCCCCCCCCTGACACGCCGGATGGTGGACCAGAATCTTTTCGAGGCCGTCCGGAAATCGTTCTCCATGGTCTCACCGAACTCCTCCCAGGCCCGAGTTTTTGCCTCAGCAACCGCCGAATCCGCGGCCCGTCTGGCCCGTCGGTACCTATCAGCTTCTTCCAGGGTCCCACTGGCCAAAAAGGCCCGATAGGACTCCTTCTTCAGCTTGACGGCTTCCCTCACCACTGGTGTCCACCAGCAGGTTCGAGGGTTGCCGCCACGACAGGCACCGACCACCTTACGGCCACAACTCCGACCAGCTGCCTCGGCAATGGAGTCACGGAACATGGCCCATTCAATGTCCCCCACCTCAAATATGGTTGAAGCTCTGCCGGAGGTGGGAGTTAAAGCTCCTTCTGACGGGGGATTCTGACAAACGCTCCCAGCAGAGCCTCACAATACGTTTGGGCCTGCCAGGTCTGATCGGCATCCTCCCCCACCAGCGGAGCCAACTCACCACCAGGTGGTGATCAGTTGACAGCTCCGCCCCTCTCTTCACCCGAGTGTCCAGGACATACGGCCGCAAGTCCGATGATACAACCACAAAGTCGATCATCGAACTGCGGCCAAGGGTGTCCTGGTGCCAAGTGCACATATGGACACCCTTATGCCTGAACATGGTGTTCGTTATGGACAGTCTATGACTGGCACAGAAGTCCAACAACATAACACCACTCTGATTCAGATCGGGGGGGCCGTTCCTCCCAATCACACCCCTCCAGGTCTCACTGTCATTGCCCACGTGAGCATTGAAGTCCACCAGCAGAATGAGGGAGTCTCCGGTAGGAGCATTCTCCAGTGCCTCCCCCAGAGACTCCAAAAAGGGTAGGTACTCTGAACTGCTGTTTGGCGCATAGGCACAAACAACAGTCAGGACTCGTCCCCCCACCCAAGGCGGAGGGAGGCTACCCTCTCGTTCACTGGGGTAAACCCCAATGTACTGGCACACAGCCGGGGGGCAATAAGTATGCCCACACCTGCTCTGCGCCTCTCACCACGGGCAACTCCAGAGTGGAAGAGAGTCCAACCCCTCTCAAGAGTACTGGTTCCAGATCCCAAGCCGTGCGTCGAGGTGATACCGACTATATCTAACGGTCTGATGAAGTTTCAACAATAAACAACAAACTTTGTATTATGAGAAAGAACCAGACTCATTCTTCAGGAATCCGAAAATAAGCTCTATTTTACGAGTTATGCACGAATTCGGATTCTCCTATAAAACGAATTCCTTAACTCAAACCAAGTTAAGACTGCTTTGTCCTTCATATTTATTCATGTCTAATCAAGTTTCAATGATAAACAACGTTGTACTTTGTAGAATGAGAAAGAACTTCTTCAGCAATAAGCATCTCTCGACAAATGACGAAATACAGATTTTGCTATAAAATTAATTGCTATCAGCCTGACTTAAAACTGTTTGTCTTCCTTATTTATCCACTTCAAATCAAGTTTCAACAATTAAAAAAAATTTGTAGTTTGAGAAAGAACAACTTAATCTTGAGCAATCAGTATAAAAAGAGGGTAAGCAAAGGTGCGAATGTCAAACCATACATGATCAAAACAGGGAGCGGAGGTGTTTGGCTGAGACAAGGTGTGAATGTCCACCCATAATTAATGAAAAGCGGGCAACAAGTAGGTTCGAATGCCCAACCATACATCATCAAAAGCAGGAGTGGATATGTTCGGCTACAAGAAGGTTTGAACGTCTGACCATAGTTTGTAAAAAGCGGGTAAGAAAAGGTTCGAATGCCCGAACATACACCATCAAAGGAGGGAGCGGAGGTGTTCCGCTGTAAGAAGGTGTGAATGTCCGACCATAGTTGGTAAAAAACGGGTAAGAAAAGGTTAAAATACCCGACTGTACACAATCAGTAGTGGGTGCGGAGTTGTTCGGCTACTAAAAGGTGTGAAAGTCCAACCATGGTGTGTAAAAAGCGGGTAAGAAAAGGTGCGAATGCCCGAAAATGTATGATCAAAAGAAGGAGCGGAGGAGTTCGGCTGAAAGAAGGTGTGAATGTACACCCATAATTACTGAAAAATGGGTAAGAAAAGGTGCGAATGCCCAACTATACATAATCAAAAGCAGGAGTGGATGTGTTCGGCTCCAAGAAGGGTTGAATGTCTGACCATAGTTTGTAAAAAGCAGGTAAGAAAAGGTTTGACTGCCCGAACATACACCATCAAAAGAGGGAGCGGAGGTGTTCCGCTGTAAGAAGGTGTGAATGTCCGACCATAGTTGGTAAAAAGCGGGTAAGAAAAGGTTAAAATACCCGACTGTACACAATCAATAGCGGGAGCGGAGTTGTTCGGCTACTAAAAGATGTGAAAGTCCGACTATGGTTTGTAAAAAGCGGGTAAGAAAAGGTGCTAATGCCCGACAATGTATGATCAAAAGAGGGAGTGGAGGTTTTCGGCTGTAAGAAGGTCTGAATGTCCAACTATAATTTGTAAAAACCGGGTAAGAAAAGGCTTGAAAGCCAAACTATACACCATCATAAGCGGGAGAGGAGGTGTTCAGCTGCAAGAAGGTGTGAATGTCCACCCATAATTACTGAAAAATGGGTAAGAAAAGGTGCGAATGCCCAAACATACATCATCAAAAGCAGGAGTGGATGTGTTGGGCTACAAAAAGGTTTGAAAGTCCAACCATGGTTTGTAAAAAACGGGTAAGAAAAGGTGCGAATGCCCGACAATGTATGATCAAAAGAGGGAGCGGAGGTTTTTGGCTACAAGAAGGTTTGAATGTCCGACCATAGTTTGTAAAAAGCGGGTAAGAAAAGGTTCAAATGCCTGACAATACACCATCAAAAGCGTGAGCGGAGGTGTTCCGCTGTAAGACGGTGTGAATGTCCGACCATAGTTGGTAAAAAGCAGTTAAGAAAAGGTTCGAATATCCAACCAAACATAATCAAAAGCGGGAGCAGAGCTGTTCGACTGCAAGTAGGTGTGAATGTCAGATCATAATTTGCAAAAAGCTGATGAGAAAGGGTGAGAATGCCCGGCTATACACCATCAAATGCGGGAGCGGAAGTGTTCGGCTGTGAGTAGGTGTGAATGTCCAACCATAATTGCTGAAAAATGTGTTAGAAGAGACTAGAATGCCGGACAAGACATCATCAAATGCGGGAGCGGAGTTGTTCGGCTGTGAGTAGGTGTGAATCTCCGAGCATAGTTTGTAAAAAGGGGGTAAGAATAGGTTCGAATGCCCGAACATACACTATCAAAACAGGGAGCTGAGGTGGCTCAGCTGCAAGGTGTGAATGTCTGACTATAGTTTGTAAATAAGGTGCGAATGCCCAACAATGTATAATCAAAAGACGGAGCGGAGGTTTTCGGCTACAAGAAGGTTTGAATGTCCGACCATAGTTTGTAAAAAGCGGGTAAGAAAAGGTTCAAGCGCCTGACTATACACCATCAAAAGCGGGAGCAGAGGTGTTCTCCCTGGGGAGGTGTTCCGGGCACGTCCCACTGGGAGGAGACCCCGGGGGAGACCCAGGACACATTGGAGAGACTATGTCTCTCGGCTGGCCTGGGAACGCCTCGGGGTCCCCCCGGAAGAGCTGGAGGAAGTGGCCGGGGACAGAGACGTCTGGGTTTCTCTGCTCAAGCTGCTGCCCCCGCGACCCGACCCCCGGATAAGCGGCAGATGATGGATGGATGGATGGATGGATATATCCTCCACCAACCAGACTTACAACCCCCGACTAGGGTAGCAGAATTTCTAAGCAGCTGTACCCCAAAACTACTATCAAAAATATATAAATTATTGTCTAAGATAGATGACACAATGTCTCTTCCATCCTCAAAATGGGAGGCAGATTTATCCATCAGTTCTGGTCATACCTTCTAACCACAAATATGTTTGAACACCTTCATAAAGACTCGAAATCCTAATTTACAGCTCATACAATACAAAATCCTTCATAGAACACACTATACAGGACAAAGGATGTTCAGGATGGGTCTAACACACTCAAACATCTGCTCACATTGCACAGATAACACACCTGATGATTATGCACACGCTTTGTGGTTTTCTGCGCCTGTCCAGAAGTTCTGGCTTGAAGTCTGTGAGGACCTATCAACATGGCTAAAGTGTAGCATCCCTGCATGCCCCACACTGTGCATACTGGGTGACTTAGACAACATCAACATGGAAATTAACTCAGCACACATGGTTGTCACAGTGTTATGTATCGCAAAGAAAACTATTCTCATGAACTGGAAAGAGAAGAACAATCTATGTATTAACCAGTTTAGAAATTTTCTTTTAGATTATATTAGCATGGAAACAATGTCTGCCTCCTCAAAACATCAATTGGCTGAATTTCATTCTCTCTGGTCCCCTCTGATTAGTTTTATCACTTAGTGGTGGTGGTGGGTTGCTGGGTGATGGTGGGTCTCAGGCCCGGGCTGCTGCGACTGGTGTGACCGGGTGGTTTGTTTGTTTGTTTTTTGTAGAGGTCCTCCGGGGTGGGGTTGGGTTGAGTTGGGTGGGGCGGGATGGGTACCTTCTGGGGGTACAGTAGCTCCCGGAATATGGTCGCTGCAGGCCCCGAGCCTGGTGGACATCAGGCCCTCCTGCCCATTGTTGGCTCCCAGGTAGCGGGGATGCCTATTGCAGCCAGTCCCTGGCTGCCCTGTCTGGGGGAGAGTAGCTCCCCCGGTATATATCCCCATACCCCTCTCCCTTCTGGCTCCTGTACACAGCACACACTCACACATGAAGGGTTTTGGGGGCGTGTGTGTTCGGTGGGGTGTAGTGGATGGGGCCACGTAGGTGGTCCCCTTTGGTTGCACTCTGCAGTTCCCTGCCCCTGTTTTAATTACACCTTAGACATTACTACTTATCAAACACACTCACACACACACATTAGGTCTTGGGGGGTGGTTACACTGAGTGGCATCTGGTGGGCGGGGCTCTTTGGGTATGTAGGCTGCCCAGAGTGCCGCGCTCCCAGTTCTACAAGTTTGGCTGCCCCTCAATTTTAATTGCTCACTATTAGAAAATATTGAAGAGCCAGAAGGGTGAGAGGAGGGGTCTTCTTCGCACACCCCTGCTTCCTGGTGTCTGCTCGGGGCAGGAGGGGCCAGGAGGATTAATTAATTGTTCTGCTGGTTCGGGGTCTGTGGTGGCTGGGGGGTTGCTGGCCTCCTGGTGTGCCCGCTGCACTACACCCCAGCAGAGTTGAGGGAGGTAGGATGTGTGGATGTGTGGATGTATGGGACGTGAAAGTGTGTGTGGTAATGATTGGGCCTGGATCTGGGACTTGCTGTCGCCTGGCCTGCCTGTGTTTCTCCCGATGGGGCATCAGCGTTGCCTCTCCCCACTGCTCGCGACTTCACCCACCTGTGGGCACGTCTTGACTCCCAGGGCACTTGGCCAGGGGCGCTGGGGCAGGCGCTGACCCACTTTGTGGCTGTCTGGGGCGCTTGGCCCTCCTGGGTATTGGGTGGGGCCTCTGCCGGGGGGTTTGGGGGCGCTCGGGCTCCTGGGGCCCAGGTCCAGTGCACGGCCCATGTCTGGGCGGCTGGGGCCTGGCGGGGTCGGTGGGCTGTTGCCCCTGGTTCCCGGAGTGCCTCTGCCCTATGCTTATGGGGGCTCTTTCCGGGGGCTTCCTCTGCAGTCTTCTGGGTGGATGCGTGGTTGCCCCTGCGGTGGGCTGCCTGGGTTCTGTGCTCTGTGGGGGCTGCTGGTGGCCTGGGTCTTGTGGCCCTCTCTGCCTGCTTCTGATTGCTTGGGGGGGGGCTGTGGATTGTGGCCCTGTACGCTTATACACTCATAACTAAGCATGGTTATCATGTAGGTCCTGTGCCATGGGTGTTGCATGTTCTCACACACACACACACACATTCATTAGTCCAGTAGCATGGTCACTAAGCAGTTGATGTATTATCACGTCGTCTCAGGTCATCTATATCCACAGCTGTGTTGTATGCGATTGCCGCTTCTTGTGCTTGTTTTTGTTTGTTTGTGTGTTTGTTTTTTCTCTGCTTGTCTGCTTTCAGGTGCTCCTCTTGGCGCTAAGGCTGGATTCCCCTCATAGGCCATGGATTGTTGTCTGTTTTGTTTTTTACAGGTGTAGCAGCTGGTTGTCTGGTTTTTGTTTCTATTTTTTTTCTTTTTCCTCTTCTTTCCTCTTCTTCTTTCCTTGTCCCCCGGTCCGGTTCAGTTCAGTTCATGTCATATATTGTAAACAGAAATAAATAAATGGGCATCAAGGGGAGCTTTACATTTATAAAACTTCCCTTGGCAAAACAAATCTGTTTGGCATCAAAGGTATTCAGACTACAATTCTTCTGACATAATGCTGAACAGGACAAGGGGAAAAAAAAGTAAAGAAGACAGCTCTGCCGAAAGCCAGGGATAGACCTGTTCTAAGTTCTATACTTTTTAAAAGGGGCGTGTTTATCAACTATGGAATTAGAAGATTTACAAAAATGGTCAAGTGCTAGATCTTCATCTGGGATTTTAACAGTGTCATATAACTATTCAACAGATCAGTTAAAAAAAAGCCTGCTCATGGAGATGTTTCAGGATCTGGATACCAAGCGTGGACCTAATGTTTTCATTTTTGCAATTCTGATACAGGCTATTGAGCAGTGATAACTAACACCAAGTTCAGATACTGCGGATTTTCTACCTTTGATTTGTTAAGATTGAGCCAATCAGGGACAACCTTGAAGGATCTCTTTGGTTTTGTAGGATCAGTAATTACCTGAGAAAGGTTGATATTGGTACACACCTTTTTTAAATGATCAGAGGCAGAGTTCAACTTGTTTAAATTAAAATTGCCACACAGAGATTGGGTTTAGGCCACATGCACACAGAATGACATCAACAAATATAAGAAATATTAAACATTTACACATAGATTTTTGAATATATGTAGAGGAATGATACTTTGAAATGTGCTCATTGCGGAGTTATGATCAGTTGAGTAATGAAGGTTGAACTATTCTGGGAAAGAGGTTCTATTCCCAGCATCATGATGGACACTCCTGATATAGAAGGTTTCGCTAACGCATTGGAATTGTTTTACTATTTTCATATGCATGTGCAATGAAGAATTGCTTGCTGCTGATAAATGCAAAGAAGAACAGCTTACACATAGATGCTCACATATAGGCTGCTGAATGCAATGAAGACCTGCTTATCAAGTAAAGTTCAATGTCAATGTGTAATATTCAATTAGGATTTGCAAAACAGTGAAGTTAAACAATGAATGGGTCCATAGTCGGTATGAGAAGACTACAGGAATATTTACATGGGTGTACGTTCAAACAGAGATGAGAAAATTGCGATAAATAATTGTTTGTTTGTTTGTTAGTATGTATATCAATGTTATGTGTATAAACTGTGTTGAGTTATAGTTACTCAGTAGTGTCTCAGTGAAACAACCGACGGGGGAAGCCTTGCGGTGACAACAAAAGCAGTGTTTTACTGATCAGTCAAGTTGCTCCAGTGTACTCCATACAAACTGGTTGGCTACTGAAGGGATAGAAAATGGGGAATACTTGTTTTAAAGCAAACAAGGAATTAGATGGGAAAAATACATGTTTTAACGGGACCCAGACAATATTAAATACTCAGACAGATGGGAGAAGAAGTGTAGTTTTGTAGGAAATCACAAAATTATTACATAAAATTAGTGAAATCAATTGAAGAATGCCTTTCTGAAGAGCTGTTTACCACAGATGAGCAGCTTTGCGACCAAGCACATTGTAGATCGCTTTACTGCCAAAATGATCTAATTTAATGGATTGGTTTAGACATGCATAACAGCATTTTAAGAACAAAGAGAGAAACAAAAAGGGACAACGCTTCATGGTGGAAGGTGATGTATAAATAACTGTGTATATGATGAAGGGGGTGGCAACACCCATTCCGAAATTTCGCCATTCCGAGATCCCGCTATTCCGACATCCCACCATTCCGACATACCACCATTCCGACATGCAAACGTCCCACCATTCCGACATCCCACCATTGCGACATCCCGCTATTCTGACGTTCAAATGTCCCACCATTCCGACAAGGCTTTCCGTATAAGGAAATGTGTGTTACTCAACAGGTGAGTCCCTTCTTTCTGTTCATGCAATTTATATGTTTAACATGTTTATAGACAAGCGTTATTAAAAACACAAAGTCTCGGCAACTGGAGGAGGAGAAGCAGTCCGCGGTGGTTTTCAATCACACACTCCAATGCCACTTGTTTCAACTTCCGAAAATTTAATCCAGGAAAAAAAGGCTTACAAACATGGACCAAAACGGCTCCATAACACGCACAAGAATCCAAAAGAAACGAAAGTTAACTAAAAGAAAGCAAATAAACAGTATGAAGTGGTCAAAATTGGTTTTACGCATGCCTATGTGCGTCTGGCACATGCGTCTTCGGGCTCTCCCACGTTGGTTTGTGGATGAAAGCTATATGTTCAGCTGTAATGTCATGTAAAAACAATCTCTACATGACATTTAGTCCCAGGTGTGACCAGTTAGGTCCTTAAGATATCAACAGGCTGTATAAAGCTACAACCGTTGCGGCTGTGTGTTTGTGCCAAATGCGCAAAACCCATCCGCGCTTCCCAAAATTGGAGTGAGTACTCATAAATCACGTGAATAACATGAATAAACGTTTTTACTGCATTTTGTTGTGTTTTATACGTTCTATGCTGTCATTTCTATCTTCTCCTATTGGCAAGGCAAGGCAGAGTGCTCGCAACTGTGTCCTGTGCAGTAGCCGTGATATCTGTAATTGCAATTATTACTTTTGCATATGATGACAGCGTGCAAAAGACGCATGGGCTCTGTGGAGAGCTCCGCTCCAGCTGGCTGCTGTGACAGCTCACTGACACTGTATTTCTGCTTAATCAGTTTCAGTCTCGCCAGAGTTACATTAATATCTGTATTTTTATATTTGAAATTCAGGGGATTTTGATAATAGATTATTAAAGTTTGTTTGCGAGGCTGTGGCCTCTGCATGTGCAAAGCTTGTGCGCCAAACTTTAGGGCGTATTTGCGCCGGCATATCATTAGTGCAAAATGTTTTGGGTAAAAAATAGGCTATTAAAAGGAACTGTCGGAATGGCGGTATGTTAAAAAAAACAAAAAACATACCGCCATTCCGACCATAGGAGGAAAAAAGTGTCGGAATGGTGGGACGTTTGATAAAAAATTAAGTGTCGCCATTCCGACAATTGGAGACCCATGTCGGAATGGCGAGATGTCGGAATGGCAGCATGTAACCATGATGAAGGAGAGACCATTTGAGCAGCACAGCCATTTCGCAGCACAGGGACAGCAATCCAAGTTACAGGATCTCCCACGTGGTATCACCTGTCACATTGTGTCAAGGCATCAAAAGAAGAAAAAATCACCAAACTCAAGGACAAAAAGACAAAGACTCCGGTGAACGAAGACAGAGGACTGACAAACCAGAAATACAAAAGGATTCTCGATATCAAGATCCAGAAGAAGAGGCTAACAATGCCACGAACACTTACGATGCTGGGAATGATGCCAGCAATGAACAGAGAAGAAGATTCAGTGTCATCAATCTGCATTACGTGCCTCTAATGAGGGGGTGAATATAGAATCCTCAACGATTACAACGTCTCTGGGAACTGTGACAACAACAAGGTTTAAACCATTTTGATATATATTGTAACCTATTGTCTAAGGAATAGTGCTGAAAATGAGGTAAATCTAATCCACCACTGTCCTTGGTCTTCTGTAGGGTTTTTAAACTAATACGTGGTGGTTTGTTTTTCCACAGAAATTTGGAGATGCATGAATCTAGTGACTTAAACCAAGTAGCAGATGGTTTTATGGGGATCATTGAGAACAAATAGTTAACTTTTGGTAGTATCATCATTTTAATGGATGTAACTCTCCCCATAAGTGATATAGGTAAGGACTTCCAACGAGAGATCGTCCTCTACTGTCTTTAATAATTGCACATAATTTAGCTTTGTTAGCTCTGAGAGCCTGGAGGAAATGTTTATGCCTAAATATCTAATATTTCCTGACTGTAAAGTGATCGCAGGTATATTATGGACCCTACAGTTAATGGGCAGAACTGTGGTCTTAGACCAGTTGATAGAGTAGTCAGAAAGTGCTGAGAATTTATTTATGAGTGTGATCGTGTGACTGAGAGACGTCTGTGAGTTCTGAAGGAAAAGTAATACATCATCAGCATAAAGACTTATTTTATGCTCAATATTTTGGGATTAATTACTCACAAACGGGTAAGAAAAGGTAGTATTGCCAGACCATACATGATCAAAACAGGGAGCGGAGGTGGTTCAGCTGCAAGGTGTGAATGTCTGACTATAGTTTGTAAAAAGCGGGTAAGATAAGGTGCGAATGCCCGACAATGTATGATCAAAAGAGGGAGCGGAGGTTTTTTGGCTACAAGAAGGTTTGAATGTCCGACCATAGTTAGTAAAAAGCGGGTAAGAAAAGGTTACCATACATCATCAAAAGCAGGAGTGGATGTGTTCGGCTACAAGAAGATTTGAATGTCCATCAATAATTGCTTTAAAACATGAAAGAAAATTTTCGAATATCAAACCGCACATGATCATAAGCGGGAGAGGAGTTGTTCAGCTGCAAGAAGGTGTGAATGTCCACCCATAATTACTGAAAAATGGGTAAGAAAAGGTGAAAATGCCCAACCATACATCATCAAAAGCAGGAGTGGATGTGTTCGGCTACAAGAAGGTTTGAATGTCCGACCATAGTTTGTAAAAAGCGGGTAAGAAAAGGTTCGAATGCCCGAACATAGACCATCAAAAGAGGGAGCGGAGGTGTTCCGCTGTAAGAAGGTGTAAATGTCCGACCATAGTTGGTAAAAAGCGGGTAAGAAAAGGTTCGAATATCCAACCAAACATAATCAAAAGCGGGAGCAGAGCTGTTCGACTGCAAGTAGGTGTGAATGTCAGATCATAATTTGCAAAAAGCTGATGAGAAAGGGTGAGAATGCCCGGCTATACACCATCATATGTGGGAGCGGAAGTGTTCGGCTGTGAGTAGGTGTGAATGTCCGACCATAATTGCTGAAAAATGTGTTAGAAGAGACTAGAATGCCGGACAATACATCATCAAATGCGGGAGCGGAGTTGTTCGGCTGTGAGTAGGTGTGAATCTCCGAGCATAGTTTGTAAAAAGGGGGTAAGAATAGGTTCGAATGCCCGAACATACACTATCAAAACAGGGAGCGGAGGTGGCTCAGCTGCAAGGTGTGAATGTCTGACTATAGTTTGTAAATAAGGTGCGAATGCCCAACAATGTATAATCAAAAGAGGGAGCGGAGGTTTTCGGCTACAAGCAGGTTTGAATGTCCGACCATAGTTTGTAAAAAGCGGGTAAGAAAAGGTTCAAATGCCTGACTATACACCATCAAAAGCGGGAGCAGAGGTGTTCCGCTGTAAGACGGTGTGAATGTCCAACCATATTTGGTAAAAAGCGGGTAAGAAAAGGTTAAAATACCCGACTGTACACAATCAATAGCGGGAGAGGAGGTGTTCAGCTGCAAGAAGGTGTGAATGTCCACCCATAATTACTGAAAAATGGGTAAGAAAAGGTGCGAATGCCAAACCATACATTATCAAAAGCAGGTGTGAATGTCAGATCATAATTTGCAAAAAGCTGATGAGAAAGGGTGAGAATGCCCGACTATACACCATCAAATGCGGGAGCGGAGTTGTTCGGCTGTGAGTAAGTGTGAATCTCCGACCATAATTGCTGAAAAATGTGTTAGAAAAGGTAAGAATGCCGGTCCATACATCATCAAAAGCGGGAGAGGTGGTGTTCGGCTGCAAGTAGGTGTGAATGTCCAGCCATAATTACTAACAAACGGGTAAGAAAAGGTAGTATTGCCAGACCATACATGATCAAAACAGGGAGCGGAGGTGGTTCGGCTGCAAGAAGGTGTGAATGTCCGACTAAAGTTCAAATATATTAACAAAAGCGGGAGGAGAGGTCTTCGGATGAGAGTGGTTGAGAATTTCCAACCATAATCTATAAAATGCAGTGAACAAAAAGGTGTGAAGGAATGAATTTTATAGCAAAATCCGAAATCATGCATAACTCCGCAAAAGGAACGCATTGCTCAACCAAAGGGATGCTTCTTTCTCATTCAGGGTAATATGAGGAACTTTATGCTTGATACATTTTAGACATGGATAACTATGAAGGACAAAGCAATTTTAACTTGGTTTGAGCAAAGCAATTCATTTTATAGGAAAATCCGAAATCGTGCAGGACTCATGAAAGTAAGCTTATTCTCGGATTCCTGATCCTCCAGTGTTGCTCTTTCCTATACTGCAAAATACAGCCTTGTTCTTTGTTGAAATCGATATAGACATTGATAAATATGAAGGACAAAGCAGTTTCCACTTTGTTTGAGGGAAGGAATTAATTTTATAGCAAAATCCCAAATCAAGCAGAACGTATGAAAATAAGCGTGTTTTCGGATTCCTGATCCTTCAGTGTTGCTATTTCTTCTACTGCAAAATACAATGTTGTTCTTTGTTGAAGTCAATCTAGACATTGATAAATATGAAGGACAAAGCAGTTTTAACATAGTTTGAGTAAAGGAATTAATTTTATACATAAAATCCCAAATCATGCAGAACGTATGAAAATAAGCTTATTCTCGGATTCCTGTTCCTTCAAGTGTTGCTCTTTCTACTACTGCAAAATACAATGTTGTTCTTTGTTGAAGTAAATCTAGACATTGATAAATATGAAGGACAAAGCAGTTTTAACATAGTTTGAGTGAAGGCATTCATTTATAGTAAAATCAATAATCGTGCAGAACTCATGAAAATAAGCTTATTCTCGGATTCCTAAAACTTTTGATTTGCTCTTTCTTTACTGCAAAGCACAATGTTGTTCTTTGTTGAAGTCGATCTAGACATTGATAAATATGAAGGACAAAGCAGTTTTCACTTGGTTTGAGTGAAGGATTTGCAGCTGAAAACCTCCCGCTCCCGCTTTTGATTGTGTATAGTCGGGCTTTCGAGCCTTTTCTTACCCGGTTTTTACAAACTATGGTCGGACATTCAAACCTTGTTGTAGCCGAAAACCTCCGCTCCCTCTTTTGATCATACATTGTCGGGCATTCGCACCTTTTCTTACCCGTTTTTTACAAACCATGGTCGGACTGTCACACATTCTTGTAGCCAAACACATCCGCTCCCGCTATTGATTGTGTACAGTCGGGTATTTTAACCTTTTCTTACCCGTTTTTTACCAACTATGGTCGGACATTCACACCTTCTTACAGCGGAACACCTCCGCTCCCTCTTTTGATGGTGTATGTTTGGGCATTCGAACCTTTTCTTACCCGCTTTTTACAAACTATGCTCGGACATTCAAACCTTCTTGTAGCCGAACACATCCACTCCTGCTTTTGATGATGTATGGTTGGGCATTCAAACCTACTTGTTGCCCGCTTTTCATTAATTTTGGGTGGACATTCACACCTTGTCACAGCCAAACACCTCCGCTCCCTGTTTTGATCATGTATGGTTGGACATTCGCACCTTTTCTCACCCGCTTTTTGCCAACTATGGTCGGCTGTTCACAGCTTCCTCTCCACCATACTTGTATGGTGGGATATTCACACCCACTTGCATCCGAAGACCTTTTGTTGATATTTAGTCGGTCATTCGCAGCTTACCCGCTTTTGGCAAACTATGGCCTTCATGCAGCCAAACACCTCTGATCTCGCTTTTGATGATGTAAGGTTGGGCATTCAGACCTTTCACCTGCTTTTCACCAAATATAGTCGGACATTCACACCTTCTTGCAGCCGAACACTTCCGCTCCACCTTTTAGTGTTCACACCTTCTTGCAGCCGAACAACTCCGCTCCCGCTATTGATTGTGTACAGTCGGGTATTTTAACCTTTTCTTACCCGCTTTTTACCAACTATGGTTGGACATTCACACCGTCTTACAGCGGAACACCTCTGCTCCCGCTTTTGATGGTGTATAGTCAGGCATTTGAACCTTTTCTTACCTGCTTTTTACAAACTATGGTCGGACATTCAAACCTTCTTGTAGCCGACAACCTCCGCTCCCTCTTTTGATTATACATTGTTGGGCATTCGCACCTTATCTTACCCGCTTTTTACAAACTATAGTCAGACATTCACACCTTGCAGCTGAACCACCTCAGCTCCCTGTTTTGATCATGTATGGTCTGACAAATACTAAATTTTCTTACCCCTTTGTGAGTAATTATGGCTGGACATTCACACCTACTTGCAGTCGAACAGCTCTGCTCCCGCTTTTGATTATGTTTGGTTGGATATTCGAACCTTTTCTTAACTGCTTTTTACAAACTTTGGTCGGACGTTCACACCTTCTTGCAGCCGAACACCTCCGCTTCCGCTTTTGATGGTATATATTCGGGCATTCGAACCTTTTCTTACCAGCTTTTTACAAACCATGGTTGGACTTTCACATCTTCTTGTAGCCGAACAACTCCGCTCCCCCTATTGATTGTGTAACGTCGGGTATTTTAACCTTTTCTTACCCACTTTTTACCAACTATGGTCGGACATTCACACCTTCTTACAGCGGAACACCTCCGCTCCCTCTTTTGATGGTGTATATTTGGGCATTCGAACCTTTTCTTACCCGCTTTTTACAAACTATGCTCGGACATTGAAACCTTCTTGTAGCCGAACACATCCACTCCTTCTTTTGATGATGTATGCTTGGTCATTCAAACCTACTTTTTGCCCGCTTTTCATTAATTTTGGGTGGACATTCACACCTTGTCACAGCCAAACACCTCCGCTCCCTGTTTTGATCATGTATGGTTGGACATTCGCACCTTGTCTCACCCGCTTTTTGCAAACTATGGTCGGCTGTTCACAGCTTCCTCTCCACCATACTTGTATGGTGGGAAGTTCACACCCAGTTGCATCCGAAGACCTCCGCCCCCACTTTTGTTGATATTTAGTTGGTCATTCGCAGCTTACCCGCTTTTGGCAAACTATGGCCTTCTTGCAGCCAAACACCTCTGATCTCGCTTTTGATAATGTAAGGTTGGGCATTCAGACCTTGCTTCACCTGCTTTTCACCAAATATAGTCGGACATTCACACCTTCTTGCAGCCGAACACTTCCGCTCCACCTTTTAGTGTTCTATCACACCTTTTTTTCACCGAATTTTATAGATTATGGTTGGAAATTCTCAACCACTCTCATCCGAAGACCTCTCCTCCCGCTTTTGTTAATATATTTGAACTTTAGTGAGATATTCACACCTTCTTGCAGCTGAACCACCTCCGCTCCCTGTTTTGATCATGTATGGTCTGGCAATACTACCTTTTCTTACCCGTTTGTGAGTAATTATGGCTGAACATTCACACCTACTTGCAGCCGAACACCACCTCTCCCGCTTTTGATGATGTATGGACCGGCATTCTTACCTTTTCTAACACATTTTTTAGAAATTACGGTCGGAGATTCACACCTACTCACAGCCGAACAACTCCGCTCCCGCATTTGATGGTGTGCAGTCGGACATTCTCACCCTTTCTCATCAGCTTTTTGCAAATTATGATCTGACATTCACACCTACTTGCAGTCGAAAAGCTATGCTCCCGCTTTTGATTATGTTTGGTTGGATATTCAAACCTTTTCTTAACTGCTTTTTACAAACTTTGGTTGGACGTTCACACCTTCTTGTAGCCGAACACATCCACTCCTGCTTTTGATGATGTATGGTTGGGCATTCGCACCTTTTTTTTACCCATTTGTCAGGAATAATGGGTGGACATTCACACCTTCTTGCAGCTGAACACCTCCTCTCCCACTTATGATCATGTGCGGTTTGATTTTCGAAAATTTTCTTTCATGTTTTCTAGCAATTATTGATGGACATTTAGACCTTCTTGCAGCTGAACACCTCCGCTCCTGCTTTTGATCATACCTTGTCAGGCATTCGCACCATGTCTTACCCGCTTTTTACAAACTTTAGTCGAACATTTACACCTTTTTGCAGCCGAACACCACTTCTCTCGCTTTGATGATGTATGGTCCGGCATTCTTTCCTTTTCTAACACATTTTTCAGCAATTATGGTCGGACATTCACACCTACTCAGAGCCGAACACCTCCGCTCCCGCATTTGATGGTGTATAGTCGGGCATTCTCACCCTTTCTCATCAGCTTTTTGCAAATTATGATCTGACATTCACACCTGCTTTTGATAATGTATGGTTGGGCATTCGCACCTTTTTTTACCCATTTTTCAGGAATTATGGGTGGACATTCACACCTTCTTGCAGCTGAACACCTCCTCTCCTTCTTATGATCATGTGCGGATGATATTCGAAAATTTTCTTTCATGTTTTAAAGCAATTATTGATGGACATTCAGACCTTCTTGCAGCTGAACCACTCTGCTCCCGCTTTTGATGGTGTATAGTCGGGCTTTCGAGCCTTTCCTTCCCGGTTTTTACAAATTATGATTGGACATTCAGACCTTCTTGCAGCCGAACACCTCCGCTCCCTCTTTTGATCATACATTGTCGGGCATTAGCACCTTTTCTTACCCGCTTTTTACAAACCATAGTCGGACTTTCACATCTTTTAGTAGCCGAACAACTCCGCTCCCGCTATTGATTGTGTACAGTCGGGTATTTTAACCTTTTCTTACCCGCTTTTTACCAACTATGGTCGGACATTCACACCTTCTTACAGCGCAACACCTCCGCTCCCTCTTTTGATGGTGTATGTTCGGGCAGTCAAACCTTTTCTTACCTGCTTTTTACAAACTATGGTCAGACATTCAACCCTTCTTGGAGCCGAACACATCCACTCCTGCTTTTGATTATGTATAGTTGGGCATTCGCACCTTTTCTTACCCATTTTTCAGTAATTATGGGTGTACATTCACACCTTCTTGCAGCCAAACACCTCCGCTCCCTCTTTTGATCATACATTTTCGGGCATTCGCACCTTTTCTTACCCGCTTTTTACAAACCATGGTCGGACTTTCACACCTTTTAGTAGCCGAACAACTCCGCACCCGCTACTGATTGTGTACAGTCGGGTATTTTAACCTTTTCTTACCCGTTTTTCACCAACTATGGTCGGACATTCACACCTTCTTACAGCGGAACACCTCCGCTCCCTCCTTTGATGGTGTATGTTCGGGCATTCGAACCTTTTCTTACCCGCTTTTTACAAACTATGGTCAGACGTTCAAACCTTCTTGTAGCCGAACATATCCACTCCTGCTTTTGATGATGTATGGTTGGGCATTCGAACCTACTTGTTGCCCGCTTTTCATTAATTATGGGTGGACATTCACACCTTGTCTCAGCCAAACACCTCCGCTCCCTGTTTTGATCATGTATGGTTTGACATTCGCACCTTTGCTTACCCTCTTTTTATACTGATTGCTCAAGATTAAGTTGTTCTTTCTCAAACTACAAAATTTTTTTAATTGTTGAAACTTGATTTGAAGTGGATAAATAAGGAAGACAAACAGTTTTAAGTCAGGCTGATAGCAATTAATTTTATAGCAAAATCTGTATTTCGTCATTTGTCGAGAGATGCTTATTGCTGAAGAAGTTCTTTCTCATTCTACAAAGTACAACGTTGTTTATCATTGAAACTTGATTAGACATGAATAAATATGAAGGACAAAGCAGTCTTAACATGGTTTGAGTTAAGGAATTCGTTTTATAGGAGAATCCGAATTCGTGCATAACACGTAAAATAGAGCTTATTTTCGGATTCCTGAAGAATGAGTCTGGTTCTTTCTCATAATACAAAGTTTGTTGTTTATTGTTGAAACTTCATCAGACCGTTAGATATAGTCGGACTCACCTCGACGCACGGCTTGGGATCTGGAACCAGTACTCTTGAGAGGGGTTGGACTCTCTTCCACTCTGGAGTTGCCCGTGGTGAGAGGCGCAGAGCAGGTGTGGGCATACTTATTGCCCCCCGGCTGTGTGCCAGTACATTGGGGTTTACCCCAGTGAACGAGAGGGTAGCCTCCCTCCGCCTTTGGGTGGGGGGACGAGTCCTGACTGTTGTTTGTGCCTATGCGCCAAACAGCAGTTCAGAGTACCTTGGCACCAGGACACCCTTGGCCGCAGTTCGATGATCGACTTTGTGGTTGTATCATCGGACTTGCGGCCGTATGTCCTGGACACTCGGGTGAAGAGAGGGGCGGAGCTGTCAACTGATCACCACCTGGTGGTGAGTTGGCTCCGCTGGTGGGGGAGGATGCCGATCAGACCTGGCAGGCCCATACGTATTGTGAGGGTCTGCTGGGAGCGTTTGTCAGAATCCCCCGTCAGAAGGAGCTTTAACTCCCACCTCCGGCAGAGCTTCAACCATATTTGAGGTGGGGGACATTGATTCCGAATGGGCCATGTTCCGTGACTCCATTGCCGAGGCAGCTGGTCGGAGTTGTGGCCGTAAGGTGGTCGGTGCCTGTCGTGGCGGCAACCCTCGAACCTGCTGGTGGACACCAGTGGTGAGGGAAGCCGTCAAGCTGAAGAAGGAGTCCTATCGGGCCTTTTTGGCCAGTGGGACCCTGGAAGAAGCTGATAGGTACCGACGGGCCAGACGGGCCACGGCTTCGGCGGTTGTGAGGCAAAAACTCGGGCCTGGGAGGAGTTCGGTGAGACCATGGAGAACGATTTCCGGACGGCCTCGAAAAGATTCTGGTCCACCATCCGGCGTCTCAGGGGGGGGGGGGGGGGGGGGGGCGGCTCACAGTCAACACTGTTTACAGTGGGGACGGGGCTTTGCTGACCTCAACTAGGGATGTTGTGAGTCGGTGGGGGGAGTACTTCGAGGAACTCCTCAATCCTACCAACAAGTGCTCGGAAGAGGCAGAGTCGGAGAGCTCGGAGACGGGGCCTCCCATTTCTGGGGCTGAGGTTGCCGAGGTGGTTAAAAAGCTCCTCGGTGGCAAGGCCCCGGGGGTGGATGAGGTCCGTCCTGAGTTTCTCAAGGCTCTGGATGTTGTAGGGCTGTCTTGGCTGACACGCCTCTGCAGTATCGCGTGGACATCGGGGACAGTGCCTCTGGACTGGCAGATTGGGGTGGTGGTCCCCCTCTTTAAAAAGGGGGACCGGAGGGTGTGTTCCAACTATAGGGGTATCACACTCCTCAGCTTCCCTGGTAAGGTCTATTCGGGGGTATTGGAGAGGAGGATCCGTCGGATAATCGAGCCTCGGATTCAGGAGATGCAGTGTGGCTTTCGTCCTGGCCGTGGAACAGTGGACCAGCTCTATACCCTCGGCAGGATCCTGGAGGGTGCATGGGAGTTCGTCCAACCAGTCTACATGTGTTTTGTGGACTTGGAGAAAGCGTTCGACCGTGTCCCTTGTGGAGTCCTGTGGGGGGTGCTCCGGGAATATGGAGTGCCGGACCCCTTGATAGGGGCCGTTCGGTCTCTGTATGACCGGTGCCAGAGTTTGGTCCGCATTGCCGGCAGTAAGTCGGATACGTTTCCGGTGAGAGTTGGACTCCGTCAGGGCTGCCCTTTGTCACCGATTCTGTTCCTAACTTTTATGGACAGAATTTCTAGGCGAGCCAGGGCGTTGAGGGTGTCCCATTTGGCGACCTCAGAATCGGGTCTCTGCTTTTTGCAGATGATGTGGTTCTGTTAGCGTCGTCAGGCCGTGACCTTCAGCTCTCACTGGAGTGATTCGCAGCCGAGTGTGAAGCGGCTGGGATGAGAATCAGCACCTCCAAATCCGAGACTATGGTTCTCAGCCGGAAATGGGTGGAATGCTCTCTCCGGGTCGGGAATGAGATCCTTCCCCAAGAGGAGGAGTTCAAGTATCTCGGGGTCTTGTTCACGAGTGACGGACGAATGGAGCGGAAGATTGACGGGCGGATCGGTGCGGCGCCTGCAGTGTTGCAGGCTCTGCACCGACCCGTCGTTGTGAAGAGGGAGCTGAGCCAGAAGGCGAAGCTCTCTACTTACTGGTCAATCTACGTTCCCATCCTCACCTATGGTCACGAGTTGTGGGTAGTGACCGAAAGAACAAGATCGCGAATACAAGCGGCCGAAATGGGTTTCCTCCGCAGGGTGTCTGGGCTCTCCCTTAGAGATAGGGTGAGAAGCTCAGTCATCCGGGAGGGGCTCGGAGTAGAACCGCTGCTCCTCCGCATTGAGAGGAGTCAGATGAGGTGGCTCGGGCATCTGGTTAGGATGCCCCCTGGGCGCCTCCCTGGGGAGGTGTTCCGGGCACGTCCCACTGGGAGGAGACCCCGGGGGAGACCCAGGACACGTTGGAGAGACTATGTCTCTCGGCTGGCCTGGGAACGCCTCGGGGTCCCCCCGGAAGAGCTGGAGGAAGTAGCGGGGACAGAGACGTCTGGGTTTCTCTGCTCAAGCTGCTGCCCCCGCGACCCGACCCCCGGATAAGCGGCAGATGATGGATGGATGGATGGATATATCCTCCACCAACCAGACTTACAACCCCCGACTAGGGTAGCAGAATTTCTAAGCATCTGTACCCCAAAACTACTATCAAAAATATATAAATTATTGTCTAAGATAGATGACACAATGTCTCTTCCATCCTCAAAATGGGAGGCAGATTTATCCATCAGTTCTGGTCATAGCTTCTAACCACAAATATGTTTGAACACCTTCATAAAGACTCGAAATCCTAATTTACAGCTCATACAATACAAAATCCTTCATAGAACACACTATACAGGACAAAGGATGTTCAGGATGGGTCTAACACACTCAAACATCTGCTCACATTGCACAGATAACACACCTGATGATTATGCACACGCTTTGTGGTTTTTCTGCGCCTGTCCAGAAGTTCTGGCTTGAAGTCTGTGAGGACCTATCAACATGGCTAAAGTGTAGCATCCCTGCATGCCCCACACTGTGCATACTGGGTGACTTAGACAACATCAACATGGAAATTAACTCAGCACACATGGTTGTCACAGTGTTATGTATCGCAAAGAAAACTATTCTCATGAACTGGAAAGCGAAGAACAATCTGTGTATTAACCAGTTTAGAAATTTTCTTTTAGATTATATTAGCATGGAAACAATGTCTGCCTCCTCAAAACATCAATTGGCTGAATTTCATTCTCTCTGGTCCCCTCTGATTAGTTTTATCACATAGTGGTGGTGGTGGGTTGCTGGGTGATGGTGGGTCTCAGGCCCTGGCTGCTGCGACTGGTGTGACCGGGTGGTTTGTTTGTTTGTTTTTTGATGTTGTTTGTTTGTTTTTTGTAGAGGTCCTCCTGGGTGGGGTTGGGTTGAGTGGGGTGGGGCGGGATGGGTACCTTCTGGGGGTACAGTAGCTCCCGGAATATGGTCACTGCAGGCCCCGAGCCTGGTGGACATCAGGCCCTCCTGCCCTGTGTTGGCTCCCAGGTAGCGGGGATGCCTATTGCAGCCAGTCCCTGGCTGTCCTCTCTGGGGGAGAGTAGCTCCCCCGGTATATATCCCCATACCCCTCTCCCTTCTGGCTCCTGTACACATCACACACTCACACATGAAGGGTTTTGGGGGCGTGTGTGTTCGGTGGGGTGCAGTGGATGGGGCCACGTAGGTGGTCCCCTTTGGTTGCACTCTGCAGTTCCCTGCCCCTGTTTTAATTACACCTTAGACATTAGTACTTATCAAACACACTCACACACACACATTAGGTCTTGGGGGGTGGTTACACTGAGTGGCATCTGGTGGGCGGGGCTCTTTGGGTATGTAGGCTGCCCAGAGTGCCGCGCTCCCAGTTCTACAAGTTTGGCTGCCCCTCAATTTTAATTGCTCACTATTAGAAAATATTGAAGAGCCAGAAGGGTGAGGGGAGGGGTCTTCTTCGCACACCCCTGCTTCCTGGTGTCTGCTCGGGGCAGGAGGGGCCAGGAGGATTAATTAATTGTTCTGCTGGTTCGGGGTCTGTGGTGGCTGGGGGGTTGCTGGCCTCCTGGTGTGCCCGCTGCACTACACCCCAGCAGAGTCGAGGGAGGTAGGATGTGTGGATGTGTGGATGTATGGGACGTGAAAGTGTGTGTGGTAATGATTGGGCCTGGATCTGGGACTTGCTGTCGCCTGGCCTGCCTGTGTTTCTCCCGATGGGGCATCAGCGTTGCCTCTCCCCACTGCTCGCGACTTCACCCACCTGTGGGCACGTCTTGACTCCCAGGGCACTTGGCCAGGGGCGCTGGGGCAGGCGCTGACCCACTTTGTGGCTGTCTGGGGCGCTTGGCCCTCCTGGGTATTGGGTGGGGCCTCTGCCGGGGGGTTTGGGGGCGCTCAGGCTCCTGGGGCCCAGGTCCAGTGCACGGCCCATGTCTGGGCGGCTGGGGCCTGGCGGGGTCGGTGGGCTGTTACCCCTGCTTCCCGGAGTGCCTCTGCCCTATGCTTATGGGGGCTCTTTCCGGGGGCTTCCTCTGCAGTCTTCTGGGTGGATGCGTGGTTGCCCCTGCGGTGGGCTGCCTGGGTTCTGTGCTCTGTGGGGGCTGCTGGTGGCCTGGGTCTTGTGGCCCTCTCTGCTTGCTTCTGATTGCTTGGGGGGGGGGGGCTGTGGATTGTGGCCCTGTACGCTTATACACTCATAACTAAGCACGGTTATCATGTAGGTCCTGTGCCATGGGTGTTGCATGTTCTCACACACACACACATTCATTAGTCCAGTAGCATGGTCACTAAGCAGTTGATGTATTATCATGTCGTCTCAGGTCATCTTGTTTTTTCTCTGCTTGTCTGCTTTCAGGTGCTCCTGGTGGCGCTAAGGCTGGATTACCCTCATAGGCCATGGATTGTTGTCTGTTTTGTTTTTTACAGGTGTAGCAGCTGGTTGTCTGGTTTTTGTTTCTATTTTTGTTCTGTTTCCTCTTCTTTCCTCTTCTTCTTTCCTTGTCCCCCGGTCCGGTTCAGTTCAGTTCATGTCATATATTGTAAACAGAAATAAATAAATGGGCATCAAGGGGAGCTTTACATTTATAAAACTTCCCTTGGCAAAACAAATCTGTTTGGCATCAAAGGTATTCAGACTACAATTCTTCTGACATAATGCTGAACAGGACAAGGGGAAAAAAAAGTAAAGAAGACAGTTCTGCCGAAAGCCAGGGATAGACCTGTTCTAAGTTCTATACTTTTTAAAAGGGGCGTGTTTATCAACTATGGAATTAGAAGATTTACAAAAATGGTCAAGTGCTAGATCTTCATCTGGGATTTTAACAGTGTCATATAACTATTCAACAGATCAGTTAAAAAAAAGCCTGCTCATGGAGATGTTTCAGGATCTGGATACCAAGCGTGGACCTAATGTTTTCAGTTTTGCAATTCTGATACAGGCTATTGAGCAGTGATAACTAACACCAAGTTCAGATACTGCGGATTTTCTACCTTTGATTTGTTAAGATTGAGCCAATCAGGGACAACCTTGAAGGATCTCTTTGGTTTTGTAGGATCAGTAATTACCTGAGAAAGGTTGATATTGGTACACACCTTTTTTAAATGATCAGAGGCAGAGTTCAACTTGTTTAAATTAAAATTGCCACACAGAGATTGGGTTTAGGCCACATGCACACAGAATGACATCAACAAATATAAGAAATATTAAACATTTACACATAGATTTTTGAATATATGTAGAGGAATGATACTTTGAAATGTGCTCATTGCGGAGTTATGATCAGTTGAGTAATGAAGGTTGAACTATTCTGGGAAAGAGGTTCTATTCCCAGCATCATGATGGACACTCCTGATATAGAAGGTTTCGCTAACGCATTGGAATTGTTTTACTATTTTCATATGCATGTGCAATGAAAAATTGCTTGCTGCTGATAAATGCAAAGAAGAACAGCTTACACATAGATGCTCACATATAGGCTGCTGAATGCAATGAAGACCTGCTGATCAAGTAAAGTTCAATGTCAATGTGTAATATTCAATTAGGATTTGCAAAACAGTGAAGTTAAACAATGAATGGGTCCATAGTCGGTATGAGAAGACTACAGGAATATTTACCTGGGTGTACGTTCAAACAGAGATGAGAAAATTGCGATAAATAATTGTTTGTTTGTTTGTTAGTATGTATAGGAATGTTATGTGTATAAACTGTGTTGAGTTATAGTTACTCAGTAGTGTCTCAGTGAAACAACCGACGGGGGAAGCCTTGCGGTGACAACAAAAGCAGTGTTTTACTGATCAGTCAAGTTGCTCCAGTGTACTCCATACAAACTGGTTGGCTACTGAAGGGATAGAAAATGGGGAATACTTGTTTTAAAGCAAACAAGGAATTAGATGGGAAAAATACATGTTTTAACAGGACCCAGACAATATTAAATACTCAGACAGATGGGAGAAGAAGTGTAGTTTTGTAGGAAATCACAAAATTATTACATAGAATTAGTGAAATCAATTGAAGAATGCCTTTCTGAAGAGCTGTTTACCACAGATGAGCAGCTTTGCGACCAAGCACATTGTAGATCGCTTTACTGCCAAAATGATCTAATTTAATGGATTGGTTTAGACATGCATAACAGCATTTTAAGAACAAAGAGAGAAACAAAAAGGGACAACGCTTCATGGTGGAAGGTGATGTATAAATAACTGTGTATATGATGAAGGGGGTGGCAACACCCATTCCGAAATTTCGCCATTACGACATCCGGCTATTCCGACATCCCACCATTCCGACATACCACCATTCCGACATACCACCATTCCGACATGCAAACGTCCCACCATTCCGACATCCCACCATTGCGACATCCCGCTATTCTGACGTTCAAATGTCCCACCATTCCGACAAGGCTTTCCGTATAAGGAAATGTGTGTTACTCAAAAGGTGAGTCCCTTCTTTCTGTTCATGCAATTTATATGTTTAACACATGTTTATAGACAAGCGTTATTAAAAACACAAAGTCTCGGCAACTGGAGGAGGAGAAGCAGTCCGCGGTGGTTTTCAATCACACACTCCAATGCCACTTGTTTCAACTTCCGAAAATTTAATCCAGGAAAAAAAGGCTTACAAACATGGACCAAAACGGCTCCATAACACGCACAAGAATCCAAAAGAAACGAAAATTAACTAAAAGAAAGCAAATAAACAGTATGAAGTGGTCAAAATTGGTTTTACGCATGCCTATGTGCGTCTGGCACATGCGTCTTCGGGCTCTCCCACATTGGTTTGTGGATGAAAGCTATATGTTCAGCTGTAATGTCATGTAAAAACAATCTCTACATGACATTTACTCCCAGGTGTGACCAGTTACGTCCTTAAGATATCAACAGGCTGTATAAAGCCTTGCGCAACGGCTGTGTGTTTGTGCCAAATGCGCAAAGCCCATCCGCGCTTCCCAAAATTGGAGCGAGTACTCATAAATCACGTGAATAACATGAATAAACGGTTTTACTGCATTTTGTTGTGTTTTATACGTTCTATGCTGTCATTTCTCTCTTCTCCTATTGGCAAGGCAAGGCAGAGTGCTCGCAACTGTGTCCTGTGCAGTAGCCGTGATATCTGTAATTGCAATTATTACTTTTGCATATGATGACAGCGTGCAAAAGACGCATGGGCTCTGTGGAGAGCTCCGCTCCAGCTGGCTGCTGTGACAGCTCACTGACACTGTATTTCTGCTTAATCAGTTTCAGTCTCGCCAGAGTTACATTAATATATGTATTTTTATATTTGAAATTCAGGGGATTTTGATAATAGATTATTAAAGTTTGTTTGCGAGGCTGTGGCCTCTGCATGTGCAAAGCTTGTGCGCCAAACTTTAGGGCGTATTTGCGCCGGCATATCATTAGTGCAAAATGTTTTGGGTAAAAAATAGGCTATTAAAAGGAACTGTCGGAATGGCGGTATGTTAAAAAAAACAAAAAACATACCGCCATTCCGACCATAGGAGGAAAAAAGTGTCGGAATGGTGGGACGTTTGATAAAAAATTAAGTGTCGCCATTCCGACAATTGGAGACCCATGTCGGAATGGCGAGATGTCGGAATGGCAGCATGTAACCATGATGAAGGAGAGACCATTTGAGCAGCACAGCCATTTCGCAGCACAGGGACAGCAGTC
Organism: Leuresthes tenuis; assembly: GCF_036924035.1. Lineage (NCBI taxonomy): Eukaryota > Metazoa > Chordata > Actinopteri > Atheriniformes > Atherinopsidae > Leuresthes > Leuresthes tenuis. The sequence continues at coordinate 27,280,029 of NW_027325367.1, read as the reverse complement.
CAAGTTACAGGATCTCCCACGTGGTATCACCTGTCACATTGTGTCAAGGCATCAAAAGAAGAAAAAATCACCAAACTCAAGGACAAAAAGACAAAGACTCCGGTGAATGAAGACAGAGGACTGACAAACCAGAAATACAAAAGGATTCTCGATATCAAGATCCAGAAGAAGAGGCTAACAATGCCACGAACACTTACGATGCTGGGAATGATGCCAGCAATGAACAGAGAAGAAGATTCAGTGTCATCAATCTGCATTACGTGCCTCTAATGAGGGGGTGAATATAGAATCCTCAACGATTACAACGTCTCTGGGAACTGTGACAACAACAAGGTTTAAACCATTTTGATATATATTGTAACCTATTGTCTAAGGAATAGTGCTGAAAATGAGGTAAATCTAATCCACCACTGTCCTTGGTCTTCTGTAGGGTTTTTAAACTAATACGTGGTGGTTTGTTTTTCCACAGAAATTTGGAGATGCATGAATCTAGTGACTTAAACCAAGTAGCAGATGGTTTTATGGGGATCATTGAGAACAAATAGTTAACTTTTGGTAGTATTATCATTTTAATGGATGTAACTCTCCCCATAAGTGATATAGGTAAGGACTTCCAACGAGAGATCGTCCTCTACTGTCTTTAATAATTGCACATAATTTAGCTTTGTTAGCTCTGAGAGCCTGGAGGAAATGTTTATGCCTAAATATCTAATATTTCCTGACTGTAAAGTGATCGCAGGTATATTATGGACCCTACAGTTAATGGGCAGAACTGTGGTCTTAGACCAGTTGATAGAGTAGTCAGAAAGTGCTGAGAATTTATTTATGAGTGTGATCGTGTGACTGAGAGACGTCTGTGAGTTCTGAAGGAAAAGTAATACATCATCAGCATAAAGACTTATTTTATGCTCAATATTTTGGGATTAATTACTCACAAACGGGTAAGAAAAGGTAGTATTGCCAGACCATACATGATCAAAACAGGGAGCGGAGGTGGTTCAGCTGCAAGGTGTGAATGTCTGACTATAGTTTGTAAAAAGCGGGTAAGATAAGGTGCGAATGCCCGACAATGTATGATCAAAAGAGGGAGCGGAGGTTTTCGGCTACAAGAAGGTCTGAATGTCCACCCAAAATTCCTGAAAAATGGGTAAAAAAAGGGTGCGAATGCCAAACCATACATCATCAAAAGCAGGAGTGGATGTGTTCGGCTACAAGAAGATTTGAATGTCCAGCAATAATTGCTTTAAAACATGAAAGAAAATTTTCGAATATCAAACCGCACATGATCATAAGCGGGAGAGGAGTTGTTCAGCTGCAAGAAGGTGTGAATGTCCACCCATAATTACTGAAAAATGGGTAAGAAAAGGTGAAAATGCCCAACCATACATCATCAAAAGCAGGAGTGGATGTGTTCGGCTACAAGAAGGTTTGAATGTCCGACCATAGTTTGTAAAAAGCGGGTAAGAAAAGGTTCGAATGCCCGAACATAGACCATCAAAAGAGGGAGCGGAGGTGTTCCGCTGTAAGAAGGTGTAAATGTCCGACCATAATTGGTAAAAAGCGGGTAAGAAAAGGTTAAAATACCCGACTGTACACAATCAATAGCGGGAGCGGAGTTGTTTGGCTACAAGAAGGTGTGAAAGTCCGACCACGGTTTGTAAAAAGCGGGTAAGAAAAGGTTCGAATGCCCGAATATATACCATCAAAAGTGGAAGTGGATGGGTTCGGCTGCAAGAAGGTGTGAACGTCCGACCAAAGTTTGTAAAAAGCAGTTAAGAAAAGGTTCGAATATCCAACCAAACATAATCAAAAGCGGGAGCAGAGCTGTTCGACTGCAAGTAGGTGTGAATGTCAGATCATAATTTGCAAAAAGCTGATGAGAAAGGGTGAGAATGCCCGGCTATACACCATCAAATGCGGGAGCGGAAGTGTTCGGCTGTGAGTAGGTGTGAATGTCCGACCATAATTGCTGAAAAATGTGTTAGAAGAGACTAGAATGCCGGACAATACATCATCAAATGCGGGAGCGGAGTTGTTCGGCTGTGAGTAGGTGTGAATCTCCGAGCATAGTTTGTAAAAAGGGGGTAAGAATAGGTTCGAATGCCCGAACATACACTATCAAAACAGGGAGCTGAGGTGGCTCAGCTGCAAGGTGTGAATGTCTGACTATAGTTTGTAAATAAGGTGCGAATGCCCAACAATGTATAATCAAAAGAGGGAGCGGAGGTTTTCGGCTACAAGAAGGTTTGAATGTCCGACCATAGTTTGTAAAAAGCGGGTAAGAAAAGGTTCAAATGCCTGACTATACACCATCAAAAGCGGGAGCAGAGGTGTTCCGCTGTAAGACGGTGTGAATGTCCGACCATATTTGGTAAAAAGCGGGTAAGAAAAGGTTAAAATACCCGACTGTACACAATCAATAGCGGGAGAGGAGGTGTTCAGCTGCAAGAAGGTGTGAATGTCCACCCATAATTCCTGAAAAATGGGAAAGAAAAGGTGCGAATGCCCAACCATACATTACCAAAAGCAGGTGTGAATGTCAGATCATAATTTGAAAAAAGCTGATGAGAAAGGGTGAGAATGCCCGACTATACACCATCAAATGCGGGAGCGGAGTTGTTCGGCTGTGAGTAAGTGTGAATCTCCGACCATAATTGCTGAAAAATGTGTTAGAAAAGGTAAGAATGCCGGTCCATACATCATCAAAAGCGGGAGAGGTGGTGTTCGGCTGCAAGTAGGTGTGAATGTCCAGCCATAATTACTAACAAACGGGTAAGAAAAGGTAGTATTGCCAGACCATACATGATCAAAACAGGGAGCGGAGGTGGTTCAGCTGCAAGAAGGTGTGAATGTCCGACTAAAGTTCAAATATATTAACAAAAGTGGGAGGAGAGGTCTTCGGATGAGAGTGGTTGAGAATTTCCAACCATAATCTATAAAATGCGGTGAAAAAAAAGGTGTGATAGAACACTAAAAGGTGGAGCGGAAGTGTTCGGCTGCAAGAAGGTGTGAATGTCCGACTATATTTGGTGAAAAGCAGGTGAAGCAAGGTCTGAATGCCCAACCTTACATCATCAAAAGCGAGATCAGAGGTGTTTGGCTGCATGAAGGCCATAGTTTGCCCAAAGCGGGTAAGCTGCGAATGACCGACTAAATATCAACAAAAGGTCTTCGGATGCAAGTGGGTGTGAATATCCCACCATACAAGTATGGTGGAGAGGAAGCTGTGAACAGCCGACCATAGTTGGCAAAAAGCGGGTGAGAAAAGGTGCGAATGTCCAACCATACATGATCAAAACAGGGAGCGGAGGTGTTTGGCTGTGACAAGGTGTGAATGTCCACCCAAAATTAATGAAAAGCGGGCAACAAGTAGGTTTGAATGCCCAACCATACATCATCAAAAGCAGGAGTGGATGTGTTCGGCTACAAGGTTTGAATGTCCAAGCATAGTTTGTAAAAAGCGGGTAAGAAAAGGTTCAAATGCCCAAACATACACCATCAAAAGAGGGAGCGGAGGTGTTCCGCTGTAAGAAGGTGTGAATGTCCGACCATAGTTGGTAAAAAACGGGTAAGAAAAGGTTAAAATACCCGACTGTACACAATCAATAGCGGGAGCGGATGTGTTTGGCTACAAGAATGTGTGACAGTCCGACCATGGTTTGTAAAAAAACGGGTAAGAAAAGGTGCGAATGCCCAACAATGTATGATCAAAAGAGGGAGCGGAGGTTTTCGGCTACAAGAAGGTTTGAATTTCCGACCATAGTTTGTAAAAAGCGGGTAAGAAAAGGTTCAAATGCCTGACTATACACCATCAAAAGCGGGAGCGGAGGTGTTCCGCTGTAAGACGGTGTGAATGTACGACCATAGTTGGTAAAAAGCGGGTAAGAAAAGGTTAAAATACCTGACTGTACACAATCAATAGCGGGACCGGAGGTGTTCGGCTGCAAGAAGGTGTGAACGTCCGACCAAAGTTTGCAAAAAGCAGTTAAGAAAAGGTTCGAATGCCCGAATATATACCATCAAAAGCGGGAGCAGAGCTGTTCGACTGCAAGTAGGTGTGAATGTCCAGCCATAATTACTCACAAACGGGTAAGAAAAGGTAGTATTGCCAGACCATCAAAACAGGGAGCTGAGGTGGTTCAGCTGCAAGGTGTGAATGTCTGACTATAGTTTGTAAAAAGCGGGTAAGACAAGGTGCGAATGCCCGACAATGTATGATCAAAAGAGGGAGTGGAGGTCTTCGGCTGCAAGGTCTGAATGTCCAACCATAATTTCTAAAAACCGGGTAAGAAAAGGCTCGAAAGCCCGACTATACACAATCAAAAGCGGGAGCGGGAGGCTTTCAGCTGCAAATCCTTCACTCAAACCAAGTGAAAACTACTGTGTCCTTCATATTTATCAATGTCTAGATCGACTTCAACAAAGAACAACATTGTACTTTGTAGTAAAGAAAGAGCAAATCAAAAGTTTTAGGAATCCTAGAATAAGCTTATTTTCATGAGTTCTGCACGATTATTGATATTACTATAAATGAACGCCTTCACTCAAACTATGTTAAAACTGCTTTGTCCTTCATATTTATCAATGTCTAGATTGACTTCAACAAAGAACAACACTGGATTTTGCAGTAGAAGAAAGAGCAACACTGAAGGATCAGTAATCCGAGAATAAGCTTATTTTCATACGTTCTGCATGATTTGGGATTTTATGTATAAAATGAATTCCTTCACTCAAACCAAGTGAAAACTGCTTTGTCCTTCATATTTATCAATGTCTAGATTTACTTCAACAAAGAACAACATTGTATTTTGCAGTAGTAGAAAGAGCAACACTGAAGGATCAGGAATCCGAGAATAAGCTTATTTTCATACGTTCTGCATGATTTGGGATTTTATGTATAAAATGAATTCCTTTACTCAAACTATGTTAAAACTGCTTTGTCCTTCATATTTATCAATGTCTAGATTGACTTCAACAAAGAACAACATTGTATTTTGCATTAGAAGAAATAGCAACACTGAAGGATCAGGAATCCGAAAACAAGCTTATTTTCATACGTTCTGCTTGATTTGGGATTTTGCTATAAAATTAATTCCTTCACTCAAACAAAGTGGAAACTTCTTTGTTCTTCATATTTATCAATGTCTATATAAATTTCAACAAAGAACAAGGCTGTATTTTTCATTATAGGAAAGAGCAACACTGGAGGATCAGGAATCCGAGAAAAAGCTTACTTTCATGAGTCCTGCACGATTTCGGATTTTCCTATAAAATGAATTGCTTTGCTCAAACCAAGTTAAAATAGCTTTGTCCTTCATAGTTATCCATGTCTAAAATGTATCAAGCATAAAGTTCCTCATATTACCCTGAATGAGAAAGAAGCCTCCCTTTGGTTGAGCAATACGTTCCTTATGCGGAGTTATGCATGATTTCGGATTTTGCTATAAAATTCATTCCTTCACACCTTTTTTTTTCACCACATTTTATAGATTATGGTTGGAAATTCTCAACCACTCTAATCCGAAGACCTCTCCTCCCACTTTTGTTAATATATTTGAACATTAGTTGGACATTCACCCCTTTTTGCAGCTAAACCACCTCCGCTCCCTGTTTTGATCAGGTATGGTCTGGCAATACTACATTTTCTTACCCGTTTGTGAGTAATTATGGCTGGATATTCACACCTACTTGCAGCTGAACACAATCTCTCTCGCTTTTAATTATGTTTGGATATTCGAACCTTTTCTTTACTGCTTTTTGCCAACTTTGGTCGGACGTTCACACCTTCTTGCAGCCGAACACCTCCGCTTCCGCTTTTGATGGTATATATTCGGGCATTCGAACCTTTTCTTACCAGCTTTTTACAAACCATGGTTGGACTTTCACACCTTCTTGTAGCCGAACAACTCCGCTCCCGCTATTGATTGTGTACAGTCGGGTATTTTAACCTTTTCTTACCCGCTTTTTACCAACTATGGTCGGACATTCACACCGTCTTACAGCGGAACATCTCCGCTCCCGCTTTTGATGGTGTATAGTCAGGCATTTGAACCTTTTCTTACCCGCTTTTTACAAACTATGGTCGGACATTCAAACCTTCTTGTAGCCGAAAACCTCCGCTCCCTCTTTTGATTATACATTGTTGGGCATTCGCACCTTATCTTACCCGCTTTGTACAAACTATAGTCAGACATTCACACCTTGGTAATGAACCACCTCAGCTCCCTGTTTTGATCATGTATGGTCTGGCAATACTACCTTTTCTTACCCGTTTGTGAGTAATTCTGGCTGGACATTCACACCTACTTGCAGTCGAACAGCTCTGCTCCCGCTTTTGGTTATGTTTGGTTGGATATTCGAACCTTTTCTTAACTGCTTTTTACAAACTTTGGTCGGACGTTCACACCTTCTTGCAGCCGAACACCTCCGCTTCCGCTTTTGATGGTATATATTCGGGCATTCGAACCTTTTCTTAGCAGCTTTTTACAAACCATGGTTGGACTTTCACACCTTCTTGTAGCCGAACAACTCCGCTCCCCCTATTGATTGTGTACAGTCGGGTATTTTAACCTTTTCTTACCCGCTTTTTACCAACTATGGTCGGACATTCACACCGTCTTACAGCGGAACACCTCCGCTCCCGCTTTTGATGGTGTATAGTCAGGCATTTGAACCTTTTCTTACCCGCTTTTTACAAACTATGGTCGGACATTCAAACCTTCTTGTAGCCAAAAAACCTCCGCTCCCTCTTTTGATCATACATTGTCGGGCATTCGCACCTTTTCTTACCCGTTTTTTACAAACCATGGTCGGACTTTCACACATTCTTGTAGCCAAACACATCCGCTCCCGCTATTGATTGTGTACAGTCGGGTATTTTAACCTTTTCTTACCCACTTTTTACCAACTATGGTCGGACATTCATACCTTCTTTCAGCGGAACATCTCCGCTCCCTCTTTTGATGGTGTATGTTTGGGCATTCGAATCTTTTCTTACCCGCTTTTTACAAACTATGCTCGGACATTCAAACCTTCTTCTAGCCGAACACATCCACTCCTTCTTTTGATGATGTATGCTTGGGCATTCAAACCTAATTTTTTTGCCCGCTTTTCATTAATTTTGGGTGGACATTCACACCTTGTCTCAGCCAAACACCTCCGCTCCCTGTTTTGATCATGTATGGTTTGACATTCGCACCTTTGCTTACCCTCTTTTTATACTGATTGCTCAAGATTAAGTTGTTCTTTCTCAAACTACAAAATTTTTTTAATCGTTGAAACTTGATTTGAAGTGGATAAATAAGGAAGACATACAATTTTAAGTCAGGCTGATAGCAATTAATTTTATAGCAAAATCTGTATTTCGTCATTTGTCGAGAGATGCTTATTGCTGAAGAAGTTCTTTCTCATTCTACAAAGTACAACGTTGTTTATCATTGAAACTTGATTAGACATGAATAAATATGAAGGACAAAGCAGTCTTAACTTGGTTTGAGTTAAGGAATTCGTTTTATAGGAGAATCCGAATTCGTGCATAACTCGTAAAATAGAGCTTATTTTCGGATTCCTGAAGAATGAGTCTGGTTCTTTCTCATAATACAAAGTTTGTTGTTTATTGTTGAAACTTCATCAGACCGTTAGATATAGTTGGACTCACCTCGACGCACGGCTTGGGATCTGGAACCAGTACTCTTGAGAGGGGTTGGACTCTCTTCCACTCTGGAGTTGCCCGTGGTGAGAGGCGCAGAGCAGGTGTGGGCATACTTATTGCCCCCCGGCTGTGTGCCAGTACATTGGGGTTTACCCCAGTGAACGAGAGGGTATCCTCCCTCCGCCTTTGGTTGGGGGGACGAGTCCTGACTGTTGTTTGTGCCTATGCGCCAAACAGCAGTTCAGAGTACCTACCCTTTTTGGAGTCTCTGGGGGAGGCACTGGAGAATGCTCCTACCGGTCCCCTCATTCTGCTGGGGGACTTCAATGCTCACGTGGGCAATGACAGTGAGACCTGGAGGGGTGTGATTGGGAGGAACGGCACCCCCGATCTGAATCAGAGTGGTGTTATGTTGTTGGACTTCTGTGCCAGTCATAGACTGTCCATAACGAACACCATGTTCAGGCATAAGGGTGTCCATATGTGCACTTGGCACCAGGACACCTTTGGCCGCAGTTCGATGATCGACTTTGTGGTTGTATCATCGGACTTGCGGCCGTATGTCCTGGACACTCGGGTGAAGAGAGGGGCGGAGCTGTCAACTGATCACCACCTGGTGGTGAGTTGGCTCCGCTGGTGGGGGAGGATGCCGATCAGACCTGGCAGGCCCAAACGTATTGTGAGGGTCTGCTGGGAGCGTTTGTCAGAATCCCCCGTCAGAAGGAGCTTTAACTCCCACCTCCGGCAGAGCTTCAACCATATTTGAGGTGGGGGACATTGAATGGGCCATGTTCCGTGACTCCATTTTCGAGGCAGCTGGTCGGAGTTGTGGCCGTAAGGTGGTCGGTGCCTGTCGTGGCGGCAACCCTCGAACCTGCTGGTGGACACCAGTGGTGAGGGAAGCCGTCAAGCTGAAGAAGGAGTCCTATCGGGCCTTTTTGGCCAGTGGGACCCTGGAAGAAGCTGATAGGTACCGACGGGCCAGACGGGCCACGGCTTCGGCGGTTGCTGAGGCAAAAACTCGGGCCTGGGAGGAGTTCGGTGAGACCATGGAGAACGATTTCCGGACGGCCTCGAAAAGATTCTGTTCCACCATCCGGCGTCTCAGGGGGGGGGAGTGGCTCACAGTCAACACTGTTTACAGTGGGGACGGGGCTTTGCTGACCTCAACTAGGGATGTTGTGAGTCGGTGGGGGGAGTACTTCGAGGAACTCCTCAATCCTACCAACACGTGCTCGGAAGAGGCAGAGTCGGAGAGCTCGGAGACGGGGCCTCCCATTTCTGGGGCTGAGGTTGCCGAGGTGGTTAAAAAGCTCCTCGGTGGCAAGGCCCCGGGGGTGGATGAGGTCCGTCCTGAGTTTCTCAAGGCTCTGGATGTTGTAGGGCTGTCTTGGCTGACACGCCTCTGCAGTATCGCGTGGACATCGGGGACAGTGCCTCTGGACTGGCAGATTGGGGTGGTGGTCCCCCTCTTTAAAAAGGGGGACCGGAGGGTGTGTTCCAACTATAGGGGTATCACACTCCTCAGCCTCCCTGGTAAGGTCTATTCGGGGGTATTGGAGAGGAGGATCCGTCGGATAATCGAGCCTCGGATTCAGGAGATGCAGTGTGGCTTTCGTCCTGGCCGTGGAACAGTGGACCAGCTATATACCCTCGGCAGGATCCTGGAGGGTGCATGGGAGTTCGCCCAACCAGTCTACATGTGTTTTGTGGACTTGGAGAAAGCGTTCGACCGTGTCCCTCGTGGAGTCCTGTGGGGGGTGCTCCGGGAATATGGAGTGCCGGACCCCTTGATAGGGGCCGTTCGGTCTCTGTATGACCGGTGCCAGAGTTTGGTCCGCATTGCCGGCAGTAAGTCGGATACGTTTCCGGTGAGAGTTGGACTCCGTCAGGGCTGCCCTTTGTCACCGATTCTGTTCCTAACTTTTATGGACAGAATTTCTAGGCGGAGCCAGGGCGTTGAGGGTGTCCCATTTGGCGACCTCAGAATCGGGTCTCTGCTTTTTGCAGATGATGTGGTTCTGTTAGCGTCGTCAGGCCGTGACCTTCAGCTCTCACTGGAGTGATTCGCAGCCGAGTGTGAAGCGGCTGGGATGAGAATCAGCACCTCCAAATCCGACACTATGGTTCTCAGCCGGAAAAGGGTGGTATGCTCTCTCCGGGTCGGGAATGAGATCCTTCCCCAAGAGGAGGAGTTCAAGTATCTCGGGGTCTTGTTCACGAGTGACGGACGAATGGAGCGGGAGATTGACGGGCGGATCGGTGCGGCGCCTGCAGTGTTGCAGGCTCTGCACCGACCCGTCGTTGTGAAGAGGGAGCTGAGCCAGAAGGCGAAGCTCTCTACTTACTGGTCAATCTACGTTCCCATCCTCACCTATGGTCACGAGTTGTGGGTAGTGACCTAAAGAACAAGATCGCGAATACAAGCGGCCGAAATGGGTTTCCTCCGCAGGGTGTCTGGGCTCTCCCTTAGAGATAGGGTGAGAAGCTCAGTCATCCGGGAGGGGCTCGGAGTAGAACCGCTGCTCCTCCGCATTGAGAGGAGTCAGATGAGGTGGCTCGGGCATCTGGTTAGGATGCCCCCTGGGCGCCTCCCTGGGGAGGTGTTCCGGGCACGTCCCACTGGGAGTAGACCCCGGGGGAGACCCAGGACACGTTGGAGAGACTATGTCTCTCGGCTGGCCTGGGAACGCCTCGGGGTCCCCCCGGAAGAGCTGGAGGAAGTGGCCGGGGACAGAGACGTCTGGGTTTCTCTGCTCAAGCTGCTGCCCCCGCGACCCGACCCCCGGATAAGCGGCAGATGATGGATGGATGGATGGATATATCCTCCACCAACCAGACTTACAACCCCCGACTAGGGTAGCAGAATTTCTAAGCACCCCAAATCTACTATCAAAAATATATAAATTATTGTCTAAGATAGATGACACAATGTCTCTTCCATCCTCAAAATTGGAGGCAGATTTATCCATCAGTTCTGGTCATAGCTTCTAACCACAAATATGTTTGAACACCTTCATAAAGACTCGAAATCCTAATTTACAGCTCATACAATACAAAATCCTTCATAGAACACACTATACAGGACAAAGGTTCAGGATGGGTCTAACACACTCAAACATCTGCTCACATTGCACAGATAACACACCTGATGATTATGCACACGCTTTGTGGTTTTCTGCGCCTGTCCAGAAGTTCTGGCTTGAAGTCTGTGAGGACCTATCAACATGGCTAAAGTGTAGCATCCCTGCATGCCCCACACTGTGCATACTGGGTGACTTAGACAACATCAACATGGAAATTAACTCAGCACACATGGTTGTCACAGTGTTATGTATCGCAAAGAAAACTATTCTCATGAACTGGAAAGCGAAGAACAATCTGTGTATTAACCAGTTTAGAAATTTTCTTTTAGATTATATTAGCATGGAAACAATGTCTGCCTCCTCAAAACATCAATTGGCTGAATTTCATTCTCTCTGGTCCCCTCTGATTAGTTTTATCACATAGTGGTGGTGGTGGGTTGCTGGGTGATGGTGGGTCTCAGGCCCGGGCTGCTGCGACTGGTGTGACCGGGTGGTTTGTTTGTTTGTTTTTTGATGTTGTTTGTTTGTTTTTTGTAGAGGTCCTCCTGGGTGGGGTTGGGTTGAGTGGGGTGGGGCGGGATGGGTACCTTCTGGGGGTACAGTAGCTCCCGGAATATGGTCGCTGCAGGCCCCGAGCCTGGTGGACATCAGGCCCTCCTGCCCATTGTTGGCTCCCAGGTAGCGGGGATGCCTATTGCAGCCAGTCCCTGGCTGCCCTCTCTGGGGGAGAGTAGCTCCCCCGTTATATATCCCCATACCCCTCTCCCTTCTGGCTCCTGTACACAGCACACACTCACACATGAAGGGTTTTGGGGGCGTGTGTGTTCGGTGGGGTGTAGTGGATGGGGCCACGTAGGTGGTCCCCTTTGGTTGCACTCTGCAGTTCCCTGCCCCTGTTTTAATTACACCTTAGACATTACTACTTATCAAACACACTCACACACACACATTAGGTCTTGGGGGGTGGTTACACTGAGTGGCATCTGGTGGGCGGGGCTCTTTGGGTATGTAGGCTGCCCAGAGTGCCGCGCTCCCAGTTCTACAAGTTTGGCTGCCCCTCAATTTTAATTGCTCACTATTAGAAAATATTGAAGAGCCAGAAGGGTGAGGGGAGGGGTCTTCTTCGCACACCCCTGCTTCCTGGTGTCTGCTTGGGGCAGGAGGGGCCAGGAGGATTAATTAATTGTTCTGCTGGTTCGGGGTCTGTGGTGGCTGGGGGGTTGCTGGCCTCCTGGTGTGCCCGCTGCACTACACCCCAGCAGAGTCGAGGGAGGTAGGATGTGTGGATGTGTGGATGTATGGGACGTGAAAGTGTGTGTGGTAATGATTGGGCCTGGATCTGGGACTTGCTGTCGCCTGGCCTGCCTGTGTTTCTCCCGATGGGGCATCAGCGTTGCCTCTCCCCACTGCTCGCGACTTCACCCACCTGTGGGCACGTCTTGACTCCCAGGGCACTTGGCCAGGGGCGCTGGGGCAGGCGCTGACCCACTTTGTGGCTGTCTGGGGCGCTTGGCCCTCCTGGGTATTGGGTGGGGCCTCTGCCGGGGGGTTTGGGGGCGCTCGGGCTCCTGGGGCCCAGGTCCAGTGCACGGCCCATGTCTGGGCGGCTGGGGCCTGGCGGGGTCGGTGGGCTGTTACCCCTGGTTCCCGGAGTGCCTCTGCCCTATGCTTATGGGGGCTCTTTCCGGGGGCTTCCTCTGCAGTCTTCTGGGTGGATGCGTGGTTGCCCCTGCAGTGGGCTGCCTGGGTTCTGTGCTCTGTGGGGGCTGCTGGTGGCCTGGGTCTTGTGGCCCTCTCTGCCTGCTTCTGATTGCTTGGGGGGGGGGGGGCTGTGGATTGTGGCCCTGTACGCTTATACACTCATAACTAAGCACGGTTATCATGTAGGTCCTGTGCCATGGGTGTTGCATGTTCTCACACACACACACACACATTCATTAGTCCAGTAGCATGGTCACTAAGCAGTTGATGTATTATCATGTCGTCTCAGGTCATCTATATCCACAGCTGTGTTGTATGCGATTGCCGCTTCTTGTGCTTGTTTTTGTTTGTTTGTGTGTTTGTTTTTTCTCTGCTTGTCTGCTTTCAGGTGCTCCTGGTGGCGCTAAGGCTGGATTCCCCTCATAGGCCATGGATTGTTGTCTGTTTTGTTTTTTACAGGTGTAGCAGCTGGTTGTCTGGTTTTTGTTTCTATTTTTGTTCTGTTTCCTCTTCTTTCCTCTTCTTCTTTCCTTGTCCCCCGGTCCGGTTCAGTTCAGTTCATGTCATATATTGTAAACAGAAATAAATAAATGGGCATCAAGGGGAGCTTTACATTTATAAAACTTCCCTTGGCAAAACAAATCTGTTTGGCATCAAAGGTATTCAGACTACAATTCTTCTGACATAATGCTGAACAGGACAAGGGGAAAAAAAAGTAAAGAAGACAGTTCTGCCGAAAGCCAGGGATAGACCTGTTCTAAGTTCTATACTTTTTAAAAGGGGCGTGTTTATCAACTATGGAATTAGAAGATTTACAAAAATGGTCAAGTGCTAGATCTTCATCTGGGATTTTAACAGTGTCATATAACTATTCAACAGATCAGTTAAAAAAAAGCCTGCTCATGGAGATGTTTCAGGATCTGGATACCAAGCGTGGACCTAATGTTTTCATTTTTGCAATTCTGATACAGGCTATTGAGTAGTGATAACTAACACCAAGTTCAGATACTGCGGATTTTCTACCTTTGATATGTTAAGATTGAGCCAATCAGGGACAACCTTGAAGGATCTCTTTGGTTTTGTAGGATCAGTAATTACCTGAGAAAGGTTGATATTGGTTTTTAAATGATCAGAGGCAGAGTTCAACTTGTTTAAATTAAAATTGCCACACAGAGATTGGGTTTAGGCCACATGCACACAGAATGACATCAACAAATATAAGAAATATTAAACATTTACACATAGATTTTTGAATATATGTAGAGGAATGATACTTTGAAATGTGCTCATTGCGGAGTTATGATCAGTTGAGTAATGAAGGTTGAACTATTCTGGGAAAGAGGTTCTATTCCCAGCATCATGATGGACACTCCTGATATAGAAGGTTTCGCTAACGCATTGGAATTGTTTTACTATTTTCATATGCATGTGCAATGAAGAATTGCTTGCTGCTGATAAATGCAAAGAAGAACAGCTTACACATAGATGCTCACATATAGGCTGCTGAATGCAATGAAGACCTGCTGATCAAGTAAAGTTCAATGTCAATGTGTAATATTCAATTAGGATTTGCAAAACAGTGAAGTTAAACAATGAATGGGTCCATAGTCGGTATGAGAAGACTACAGGAATATTTACCTGGGTGTACGTTCAAACAGAGATGAGAAAATTGCGATAAATAATTGTTTGTTTGTTTGTTAGTATGTATAGGAATGTTATGTGTATAAACTGTGTTGAGTTATAGTTACTCAGTAGTGTCTCAGTGAAACAACCGACGGGGGAAGTCTTGCGGTGACAACAAAAGCAGTGTTTTACTGATCAGTCAAGTTGCTCCAGTGTACTCCATACAAACTGGTTGGCTACTGAAGGGATAGAAATTGGGGAATACTTGTTTTAAAGCAAACAAGGAATTAGATGGGAAAAATACATGTTTTAACGGGACCCAGACAATATTAAATACTCAGACAGATGGGAGAAGAAGTGTAGTTTTGTAGGAAATCACAAAATTATTACATAGAATTAGTGAAATCAATTGAAGAATGCCTTTCTGAAGAGCTGTTTACAGCAGATGAGCAGCTTTGCGACCAAGCACATTGTAGATCGCTTTACTGCCAAAATGATCTAATTTAATGGATTGGTTTAGACATGCATAACAGCATTTTAAGAACAAAGAGAGAAAAAAAAAGGGACAATGCTTCATGGTGGAAGGGGATGTATAAATAACTGTGTATATGATGAAGGGGGTGGCAACACCCATTCCGAAATCCCGCCATTCCGACATCCCGCTATTCCGACATCCCACCATTCTGACATACCACCATTCCGACATACCACCATTCCGACATGCAAACGTCCCACCATTCCGACATCCCACCATTGCGACATCCCGCTATTCTGACGTTCAAATGTCCCACCATTCCGACAAGGCTTTCCGTATAAGGAAATGTGTGTTACTCAACAGGTGAGTCTCTTCTTTCTGTTCATGCAATTTATATATATTAATATACACATGTTTATAGACAAGCGTTATTAAAAACACAAAGTCTCGGCAACTGGAGGAGGAGAAGCAGTCCGCGGTGGTTTTCAATCACACACTCCAATGCCACTTGTTTCAACTTCCGAAAATTTAATCCAGGAAAAAAAGGCTTACAAACATGGACCAAAACGGCTCCATAACACGCACAAGAATCCAAAAGAAACGAAAGTTAACTAAAAGAAAGCAAATAAACAGTATGAAGTGGTCAAAATTGGTTTTACGCATGCCTATGTGCGTCTGGCACATGCGTCTTCGGGCTCTCCCACGTTGGTTTGTGGATGAAAGCTATATGTTCAGCTGTAATGTCATGTAAAAACAATCTCTACATGACATTTACTCCCAGGTGTGACCAGTTAGGTCCTTAAGATATCAACAGGCTGTATAAAGCTACAACCGTTGCGGCTGTGTGTTTGTGCCAAATGCGCAAAGCCCATCCGCGCTTCCCAAAATTGGAGTGAGTACTCATAAATCACGTGAATAACATGAATAAACGTTTTTACTGAATTTTGTTGTGTTTTATACGTTCTATGCTGTCATTTCTCTCTTCTCCTATTGGCAAGGCAAGGCAGAGTGCTCGCAACTGTGTCCTGTGCAGTAGCCGTGATATCTGTAATTGCAATTATTACTTTTGCATATGATGACAGCGTGCAAAAGACGCATGGGCTCTGTGGAGAGCTCCGCTCCAGCTGGCTGCTGTGACAGCTCACTGACACTGTATTTCTGCTTAATCAGTTTCAGTCTCGCCAGAGTTACATTAATATCTGTATTTTTATATTTGAAATTCAGGGGATTTTGATAATAGATTATTAAAGTTTGTTTGCGAGGCTGTGGCCTCTGCATGTGCAAAGCTTGTGCGCCAAACTTTAGGGCGTATTTGCGCCGCCATATCATTAGTGCAAAATGTTTTGGGTAAAAAATAGGCTATTAAAAGGAACTGTCGGAATGGCGGTATGTTAAAAAAAAAAAAAAAAACATACCGCCATTCCGACCATAGGAGGAAAAAAGTGTCGGAATGGTGGGACGTTTGATAAAAGTGTCGCCATTCCGACAATTGGAGACCCATGTCGGAATGGCAAGATGTCGGAATGGCAGCATGTAACCATGATGAAGGAGAGACCATTTGAGCAGCACAGCCATTTCGCAGCACAGGGACAGCAGTCCAAGTTACAGGATCTCCCACGTGGTATCACCTGTCACATTGTGTCAAGGCATCAAAAGAAGAAAAAATCACCAAACTCAAGGACAAAAAGACAAAGACTCCGGTGAACGAAGAGAGAGTACTGACAAACCAGAAATACAAAAGGATTCTCGATATCAAGATCCAGAAGAAGAGGCTAACAATGCCACGAACACTTACGATGCTGGGAATGATGCCAGCAATGAACAGAGAAGAAGATTCAGTGTCATCAATCTGCATTACGTGCCTCTAATGAGGGGGTGAATATAGAATCCTCAACGATTACAACGTCTCTGGGAACTGTGACAACAACAAGGTTTAAACCATTTTGATATATATTGTAACCTATTGTCTAAGGAATAGTGCTGAAAATGAGGTAAATCTAATCCACCACTGTCCTTGGTCTTCTGTAGGGTTTTTAAACTAATACGTGGTGGTTTGTTTTTCCACAGAAATTTGGAGATGCATGAATCTAGTGACTTAAACCAAGTAGCAGATGGTTTTATGGGGATCATTGAGAACAAATAGTTAACTTTTGGTAGTATCATCATTTTAATGGATGTAACTCTCCCCATAAGTGATATAGGTAAGGACTTCCAACGAGAGATCGTCCTCTACTGTCTTTAATAATTGCACATAATTTAGCTTTGTTAGCTCTGAGAGCCTGGAGGAAATGTTTATGCCTAAATATCTAATATTTCCTGACTGTAAAGTGATCGCAGGTATATTATGGACCCTACAGTTAATGGGCAGAACTGTGGTCTTAGACCAGTTGATAGAGTAGTCAGAAAGTGCTGAGAATTTATTTATGAGTGTGATCGTGTGACTGAGAGACGTCTGTGAGTTCTGAAGGAAAAGTAATACATCATCAGCATAAAGACTTATTTTATGCTCAATATTTTGGGATTAATTACTCACAAACGGGTAAGAAAAGGTAGTATTGCCAGACCATACATGATCAAAACAGGGAGCGGAGGTGGTTCAGCTGCAAGGTGTGAATGTCTGACTATAGTTTGTAAAAACCGGGTAAGATAAGGTGCGAATGCCCGACAATGTATGATCAAAAGAGGGAGCGGAGGTTTTCGGCTGCAAGAAGGTCTGAATGTCCACCCAAAATTCCTGAAAAATGGGTAAAAAAAGGGTGCGAATGCCAAACCATGCATTATCAAAAGCAGGAGTGGATGTGTTCGGCTACAAGATGATTTGAATGTCCATCAATAATTGCTTTAAAACATGAAAGAAAATTTTCGAATATCAAACCGCACATGATCATAAGCGGGAGAGGAGTTGTTCAGCTGCAAGAAGGTGTGAATGTCCATCCAAAATTAATGAAAAGTGGGCAACAAGTAGGTTTGAATGCCCAACCATACATCATCAAAAGCAGGAGTGGATGTGTTCGGCTACAAGAAGGTTTGAATGTCCGAGCATAGTTTGTAAAAAGCGGGTAAGAAAAGGTTTGAATGCCCAAACATACACCATCAAAAGAGGGAACGGAGGTGTTCCGCTGTAAGAAGGTGTGAATGTCCGACCATGGTTTGTAAAAAACGGGTAAGAAAAGGTGCGAATGCCCGACAATGTATGATCAAAAGAGGGAGCGGAGGTTTTCGGCTGCAAGAAGGTTTGAATGTCCGACCATAGTTTGTAAAAAGCGGGTAAGAAAAGGTTCAAATGCCTGACTATACACCATCAAAAGCGGGAGCGGAGGTGTTCCGCTGTAAGACGGTGTGAATGTCCGACCATAGTTGGTAAAAAGCGGGTAAGAAAAGGTTAAAATACCTGACTGTACACAATCAATAGCGGGAGCGGAGTTGTTCGGCTACAAGAGGGTGTGAAAGTTCAACCATGGTTTGTAAAAAGCTTGTAAGAAAAGGTTCGAATGCCCAACAATGTATGATCAAAAGAGGGAGCGGAGGTGTTCGGCTGCAAGAAGGTCTGAATGTCCAACCATAATTTGTAAAAACCGGGAAGGAAAGGCTCGAAAGCCCGACTATACACCATCAAAAGCGGGAGCAGAGTGGTTCAGCTGCAAGAAGGTCTGAGTTTCCATCAATAATTGCTTTAAAACATGAAAGAAAATTTTCGAATATCATCCGCACATGATCATAAGAAGGAGAGGAGGTGTTCAGCTGCAAGAAGGTGTGAATGTCCACCCATAATTCCTGAAAAATGGGTAAAAAAAGGTGCGAATGCCCAACCATACATTATCAAAAGCAGGTGTGAATGTCAGATCATAATTTGCAAAAAGCTGATGCGAAAGGGTGAGAATGCCCGACTATACACCATCAAATGCGGGAGCGGAGGTGTTCGGCTCTGAGTAGGTGTGAATGTCCGACCATAATTGCTGAAAAATGTGTTAGAAAAGGAAAGAATGCCGGACCATACATCATCAAAAGCGAGAGAGGTGGTGTTCGGCTGCAAAAAGGTGTAAATGTTCGACTAAAGTTTGTAAAAAGCGGGTAAGACATGGTGCGAATGCCTGACAAGGTATGATCAAAAGCAGGAGCGGAGGTGTTCAGCTGCAAGAAGGTCTAAATGTCCATCAATAATTGCTAGAAAACATGAAAGAAAATTTTCGAAAATCAAACCGCACATTATCATAAGTGGG
Source organism: Leuresthes tenuis (assembly GCF_036924035.1). Classification (NCBI taxonomy): domain Eukaryota; kingdom Metazoa; phylum Chordata; class Actinopteri; order Atheriniformes; family Atherinopsidae; genus Leuresthes; species Leuresthes tenuis. The sequence goes on along the minus strand of NW_027325367.1, from coordinate 27,261,273 downwards.
AGAGGAGGTGTTCAGCTGCAAGAAGGTGTGAATGTCCACCCATTATTCCTGACAAATGGGTAAAAAAAAGGTGCGAATGCCCAACCATACATCATCAAAAGCAGGAGTGGATGTGTTCGGCTACAAGAAGGTGTGAACGTCCAACCAAAGTTTGTAAAAAGCAGTTAAGAAAAGGTTTGAATATCCAACCAAACATAATCAAAAGCGGGAGCATAGCTTTTCGACTGCAAGTAGGTGTGAATGTCAGATCATAATTTGCAAAAAGCTGATGAGAAAGGGTGAGAATGTCCGACTGCACACCATCAAATGCGGGAGCGGACTTGTTCGGCTGTGAGTAGGTGTGAATCTCCGACCGTAATTTCTGAAAAATGTGTTAGAAAAGGTAAGAATGCCGGTCCATACATCATCAAAAGCGAGAGAGGTGGTGTTCGGCTGCAAGTAGGTGTGAATGTCCAGCCATAATTACTCACAAACGGGTAAGAAAAGGTAGTATTGCCAGACCATACATGATCAAAACAGGGAGCGGAGGTGGTTCAGCTGCAAGAAGGTGTGACTGTCCGACTAAAGTTCAAATATATTAACAAAAGCGGGAGGAGAGGTCTTCGGATGAGAGTGGTTGAGAATTTCCAACAATAATCTATAAAATTCGGTGAAAAAAAGGTGTGATAGAACACTAAAAGGTGGAGCGGAAGTGTTCGGCTGCAAGAAGGTTTTAATGTCCGACTATATTTGGTGAAAAGCAGGTGAAGCAAGGTCTGAATGCCCAACCTTACATTATCAAAAGCGAGATCAGAGGTGTTTGGCTGCAAGAAGGCCATAGTTTGCCAAAAGCGGGTAAGCTGCGAATGACCAACTAAATATCAACAAAAGTGGGGGCGGAGGTCTTCGGATGCAACTGGGTGTGAACATCCCACCATACAAGTATGGTGGAGAGGAAGCTGTGAACAGCCGACCATAGTTTGCAAAAAGCGGGTGAGAAAAGGTGCGAATGTCCAACCATACATGATCAAAACAGGGAGCGGAGGTGTTTGGCTGTGACAAGGTGTGAATGTCCACCCAAAATTAATGAAAAGCGGGTAAAAAGTAGGTTTGAATGCCCAAGCATACATCATCAAAAGAAGGAGTGGATGTGTTCGGCTACAAGAAGGTTTGAATGTCCGAGCATAGTTTGTAAAAAGCGGGTAAGAAAAGATTCGAATGCCCAAACATACACCATCAAAAGAGGGAGCGGAGGTGTTCCGCTGTAAGAAGGTGTGAATGTCCGACCATAGTTGGTAAAAAGTGGGTAAGAAAAGGTTAAAATACCCGACTGTACACAATCAATAGCGGGAGCGGATGTGTTTGGCTACAAGAATGTGTGAAAGTCCGACCATGGTTTGTAAAAAACGGGTAAGAAAAGGTGCGAATGCCCGACAATGTATGATCAAAAGAGGGAGCGGAGGTTTTCGGCTACAAGAAGGTTTGAATGTCCGACCATAGTTTGTAAAAAGCGGGTAAGAAAAGGTTCCAATGCCTGACTATACACCATCAAAAGCGGGAGCGGAGGTGTTCCGCTGTAAGACGGTGTGAATGTCCAACCATAGTTGGTAAAAAGCGGGTAAGAAAAGGTTAAAATACCCGACTGTACACAATCAATAGGGGGAGCGGAGTTGTTTGGCTACAAGAAGGTGTGAAAGTCCAACCATGGTTTGTAAAAAGCTGGTAAGAAAAGGTTCGAATGCCCGAATATATACCATCAAAAGCGGAAGCGGAGGTGTTCGGCTGCAAGAAGGTGTGAACGTCCGACCAAAGTTTGTAAAAAGCAGTTAAGAAAAGGTTCGAATATCCAACCAAACATAATCAAAAGCGGGAGCAGAGCTGTTCGACTGCAAGTAGGTGTGAATGTCCAGCCATAATTACACACAAACGGGTAAGAAAAGGTAGTATTGCCAGACCATACATGATCAAAACAGGGAGCTGAGGTGGTTCAGCACCAAGGTGTGAATGTCTGACTATAGTTTGTAAAAAGCGGGTAAGATAAGGTGCGAATGCCCGACAATGTATAATCAAAAGAGGGAGCAGAGGTTTTCGGCTACAAGGTTTGAATGTCCGACCATAGTTTGTAAAAAGCGGGTAAGAAAAGGTTAAAATACCCACCTGTACACAATCAATAGGGGGAGCGGAGTTGTTTGGCTACAAGAAGGTGTGAAAGTCCAACCATGGTTTGTAAAAAGCTGGTAAGAAAAGGTTCGAATGCCCGAATATATACCATCAAAAGCGGAAGCGGAGGTGTTCGGCTGCAAGAAGGTGTGAACGTCCGACCAAAGTTTGTAAAAAGCAGTTAAGAAAGGGTTCGAATATCCAACCAAGTATAATCAAAAGCGGGAGCAGAGCTGTTCGACATGGATAACTATGAAGGACAAAGCAATTTTAACTTGGTTTGAGCAAAGCAATTCATTTTATAGGAAAATCCGAAATCGTGCAGGACTCATGAAAGTAAGCTTATTCTCGGATTCCTGATCCTCCAGTGTTGCTCTTTCCTATACTGCAAAATAAAGCCTTGTTCTTTGTTGAAATCGATATAGACATTGATAAATATGAAGGACAAAGCAGTTTCCACTTTGTTTGAGTGAAGGAATTCATTTTAGAGCAAAATCCCAAATCAAGCAGAACGTATGAAAATAAGCTTATTCTCGGATTCCTGATCCTTCAGTGTTGCTTTTTCTTCTACTGCAAAATACAATGTTGTTCTTTGTTGAAGTCGATCTAGACATTGATAAATATGAAGGACAAAGCAGTTTTAACTTGGTTTGAGTGAAGGAATTCATTTTATACATAAAATCCCAAATCATGCAGAACGTATGAAAATAAGCTTATTCTCGGATTACTGATCCTTCAGTGTTGCTCTTTCTTCTACTGCAAAATCCAGTGTTGTTCTTTGTTGAAGTCAATCTAGACATTGATAAATATGAAGGACAAAGCAGTTTTAACATAGTTTGAGTGAAGGCATTCATTTATAGTAAAATCAATAATCGTGCAGAACTCATGAAAATAAGCTTATTCTCGGATTCCTAAAACTTTTGATTTGCTCTTTCTTTACTGCAAAGTACAAAGTTGTTCTTTGTTGAAGTCGATCTAGACATTGATAAATATGAAGGACAAAGCAGTTTTCACTTGGTTTGAGTGAAGGATTTGCAGCTGAAAACCTCCCGCTCCCACTTTTGATTGTGTATAGTCGGGCTTTCAAGCCTTTTCTTACCCGGTTTTTAGAAATTATGGTTGGACATTCAGACCTTGCAGCCGAAGACCTCCACTCCCTCTTTTGATCATACATTGTCGGGCATTCGCACCTTGTGTTACCCGCTTTTTACAAACTCTAGTCAGACATTCACACCTTGCAGCTGAACCACCTCAGCTCCCTGTTTTGATCATGTATGGTCTGGCAATACTACCTTTCCTTACCCGTTTTTGAGTAATTATGGCTGGACATTCACACCTACTTGCAGTCGAACAGCTCTGCTCCCGCTTTTGATGGTATATATTCGGGCATTCGAACCTTTTCTTAACTACTTTTTGCAAACTTTGGTCGGACGTTCACACCTTCTTGCAGCAGAACACCTCCGCTTCCGCTTTTGATGGTATATATTCGGGCATTCGAACCTTTTCTTAGCAGCTTTTTACAAACCATGGTTGAACTTTCACACCTTCTTGTAGCCGAACAACTCCGCTCCCGCTATTGATTGTGTACAGTCAGGTATTTTAACCTTTTCTTACCCGCTTTTTACCAACTATGGTCGGACATTCACACCGTCTTACAGCGGAACACCTCCGCTCCCACTTTTGATGGTGTATAGTCAGGCATTTGAACCTTTTCTTACCCGCTTTTTACAAACTATGGTCGGACATTCAAACCTTCTTGTAACCGAAAACCTCCGCTCCCTCTTTTGATCATACATTGTCGGGCATTAGCACCTTTTCTTACCCGCTTTTTACAAACCATAGTCGGACTTTCACATCTTTTAGTAGCCGAACAACTCCGCTCCCGCTATTGATTGTGTACAGTCGGGTATTTTAACCTTTTCTTACCCGCTTTTTACCAACTATGGTCGGACATTCACACCTTACAGCGGAACACCTCCGCTCCCTCTTTTGATGGTGTATGTTCGGGCAGTCAAACCTTTTCTTACCTGCTTTTTACAAACTATGGTCAGACATTCAACCCTTCTTGGAGCCGAACACATCCACTCCTGCTTTTGATTATGTATAGTTTGGCATTCGCACCTTTTCTTACCCATTTTTCAGTAATTATGGGTGTACATTCACACCTTCTTGCAGCCGAACACCTCCGCTCCCTCTTTTGATCATACATTTTTGGGCATTCGCACCTTTTCTTACCCGCTTTTTACAAACCATGGTCGGACTTTCACACCTTTTAGTATCCGAACAACACCGCACCCGCTACTGATTGTGTACAGTCGGGTATTTTAACCTTTTCTTACCCGTTTTTTACCAACTATGGTCGGACATTCACACCTTCTTACAGCGGAACACCTCCGCTCCCTCCTTTGATGGTGTATGTTCGGGCATTCGAACCTTTTCTTACCCGCTTTTTACAAACTATGGTCAGACATTCAAACCTTCTTGTAGCCGAACATTTCCACTCCTGCTTTTGATGATGTATGGTTGGGCATTCGAACCTACTTGTTGCCCGCTTTTCATTAATTATGGGTGGACATTCACACCTTGTCTCAGCCAAACACCTCCGCTCCCTGTTTTGATCATGTATGGTTTGACATTCGCACCTTTGCTTACCCTCTTTTTATACTGATTGCTCAAGATTAAGTTGTTCTTTCTCAAACTACAAATTTTTTTTAATTGTTGAAACTTGATTTGAAGTGGATAAATAAGGAAGACAAACAGTTTTAAGTCAGGCTGATAGCAATTAATTTTATAGCAAAATCTGTATTTCGTCATTTGTCGAGAGATGCTTATTGCTGAAGAAGTTCTTTCTCATTCTACAAAGTACAACGTTGTTTATCATTGAAACTTGATTAGACATGAATAAATATGAAGGACAAAGCAGTCTTAACTTGGTTTGAGTTAAGGAATTCGTTTTATAGGAGAATCCGAATTCGTGCATAACTCGTAAAATAGAGCTTATTTTCGGATTCCTGAAGAATGAGTCTGGTTCTTTCTCATAATACAAAGTTTGTTGTTTATTGTTGAAACTTCATCAGACCGTTAGATATAGTCGGACTCACCTCGACGCACGGCTTGGGATCTGGAACCAGTACTCTTGAGAGGGGTTGGACTCTCTTCCACTCTGGAGTTGCCCGTGGTGAGAGGCGCAGAGCAGGTGTGGGCATACTTATTGCCCCCCGGCTGTGTGCCAGTACATTGGGGTTTACCCTAGTGAACGAGAGGGTAGCCTCCCTCCGCCTTGGGTGGGGGGACGAGTCCTGACTGTTGTTTGTGCCTATGCGCCAAACATCAGTTCAGAGTACCTACCCTTTTTGGAGTCTCTGGGGGAGGCACTGGAGAATGCTCCTACCGGTCCCCTCATTCTGCTGGGGGACTTCAATGCTCACGTGGGCAATGACAGTGAGACCTGGAGGGGTGTGATTGGGAGGAACGGCCCCCCCGATCTGAATCAGAGTGGTGTTATGTTGTTGGACTTCTGTGCCAGTCATAGACTGTCCATAACGAACACCATGTTCAGGCGAGGGTGTCCATATGTGCACTTGGCACCAGGACACCCTTGGCCGCAGTTCGATGATCGACTTTGTGGTTGTATCATCGGACTTGCGGCCGTATGTCCTGGACACTCGGGTGAAGAGAGGGGCGGAGCTGTCAACTGATCACCACCTGGTGGTGAGTTGGCTCCGCTGGTGGGGGAGGATGCCGATCAGACCTGGCAGGCCCAAACGTATTGTGAGAGTCTGCTGGGAGCGTTTGTCAGAATCCCCCGTCAGAAGGAGCTTTAACTTCCACCTCCGGCAGAGCTTCAACCATATTTGAGGTGGGGGACATTGAGTCCGAATGGGCCATGTTCCGTGACTCCATTGCTGAGGCAGCTGGTCGGAGTTGTGGCCGTAAGGTGGTCGGTGCCTGTCGTGGCAGCAACCCTCGAACCTGCTGGTGGACACCAGTGGTGAGGGAAGCCGTCAAGCTGAAGAAGGAGTCCTATCGGGCCTTTTTGGCCAGTGGGACCCTGGAAGAAGCTGATAGGTACCGACGGGCCAGACGGGCCACGGCTTCGGCGGTTGCTGAGGCAAAAACTCGGGCCTGGGAGGAGTTCGGTGAGACCATGGAGAACGATTTCCGGACGGCCTCGAAAAGATTCTGTTCCACCATCCGGCGTCTCAGGGGGGGGGGGAGTGGCTCACAGTCAACACTGTTTACAGTGGGGACGGGGCTTTGCTGACCTCAACTAGGGATGTTGTGAGTCGGTGGGGGGAGTACTTCGAGGAACTCCTCAATCCTACCAACACGTGCTCGGAAGAGGCAGAGTCGGAGAGCTCGGAGACGGGGCCTCCCATTTCTGGGGCTGAGGTTGCCGAGGTGGTTAAAAAGCTCCTCGGTGGCAAGGCCCCGGGGGTGGATGAGGTCCGTCCTGAGTTTCTCAAGGCTCTGGATGTTGTAGGGCTGTCTTGGCTGACACGCCTCTGCAGTATCGCGTGGACATCGGGGACAGTGCCTCTGGACTGGCAGATTGGGGTGGTGGTCCCCCTCTTTAAAAAGGGGGACCGGAGGGTGTGTTCCAACTATAGGGGTATCACACTCCTCAGCCTCCCTGGTAAGGTCTATTCGGGGGTATTGGAGAGGAGGATCCGTCGGATAATCGAGCCTCGGATTCAGGAGATGCAGTGTGGCTTTCGTCCTGGCCGTGGAAGAGTGGACCAGCTCTATACCCTCGGCAGGATCCTGGAGGGTGCATGGGAGTTCGCCCAACCAGTCTACATGTGTTTTGTGGACTTGGAGAAAGCGTTCGACCGTGTCCCTCGTGGAGTCCTGTGGGGGGTGCTCCGGGAATATGGAGTGCCGGACCCCTTGATAGGGGCCGTTCGGTCTCTGTATGACCGGTGCCAGAGTTTGGTCCGCATTGCCGGCAGTAAGTCGGATACGTTTCCGGTGAGAGTTGGACTCCGTCAGGGCTGCCCTTTGTCACCGATTCTGTTCCTAACTTTTATGGACAGAATTTCTAGGCGGAGCCAGGGCGTTGAGGGTGTCCCATTTGGCGACCTCAGAATCGGGTCTCTGCTTTTTGCAGATGATGTGGTTCTGTTAGCGTCGTCAGGCCGTGACCTTCAGCTCTCACTGGAGTGATTCGCAGCCGAGTGTGAAGCGGCTGGGATGAGAATCAGCACCTCCAAATCCGAGACTATGGTTCTCAGCCGGAAAAGGGTGGTATGCTCTCTCCGGGTCGGGAATGAGATCCTTCCCCAAGAGGAGGAGTTCAAGTATCTCGGGGTCTTGTTCACGAGTGACGGACGAATGGAGCGGGAGATTGACGGGCGGATCGGTGCGGCGCCTGCAGTGTTGCAGGCTCTGCACCGACCCGTCGTTGTGAAGAGGGAGCTGAGCCAGAAGGCGAAGCTCTCTACTTACTGGTCAATCTACGTTCCCATCCTCACCTATGGTCACGAGTTGTGGGTAGTGACCGAAAGAACAAGATCGCGAATACAAGCGGCCGAAATGGGTTTCCTCCGCAGGGTGTCTGGGCTCTCCCTTAGAGATAGGGTGAGAAGCTCAGTCATCCGGGAGGGGCTCGGAGTAGAACCGCTGCTCCTCCGCATTGAGAGGAGTCAGATGAGGTGGCTCGGGCATCTGGTTAGGATGCCCCCTGGGCGCCTCCCTGGGGAGGTGTTCCGGGCACGTCCCACTGGGAGGAGACCCCGGGGGAGACCCAGGACACGTTGGAGAGACTATGTCTCTCGGCTGGCCTGGGAACGCCTCGGGGTCCTCCCGGAAGAGCTGGAGGAAGTGGCCGGGGACAGAGACGTCTGGGTTTCTCTGCTCAAGCTGCTGCCCCCGCGACCCGACCCCCGGATAAGCGGCAGATGATGGATGGATGGATGGATATATCCTCCACCAACCAGACTTACAACCCCCGACTAGGGTAGCAGAATTTCTAAGCACCCCAAATCTACTATCAAAAATATATAAATTATTGTCTAAGATAGATGACACAATGTCTCTTCCATCCTCAAAATTGGAGGCAGATTTATCCATCAGTTCTGGTCATAGCTTCTAACCACAAATATGTTTGAACACCTTCATAAAGACTCGAAATCCTAATTTACAGCTCATACAATACAAAATCCTTCATAGAACACACTATACAGGACAAAGGTTCAGGATGGGTCTAACACACTCAAACATCTGCTCACATTGCACAGATAACACACCTGATGATTATGCACACGCTTTGTGGTTTTCTGCGCCTGTCCAGAAGTTCTGGCTTGAAGTCTGTGAGGACCTATCAACATGGCTAAAGTGTAGCATCCCTGCATGCACTGTGCATACTGGGTGACTTAGACAACATCAACATGGAAATTAACTCAGCACACATGGTTGTCACAGTGTTATGTATCGCAAAGAAAACTATTCTCATGAACTGGAAAGCGAAGAACAATCTGTGTATTAACCAGTTTAGAAATTTTCTTTTAGATTATATTAGCATGGAAACAATGTCTGCCTCCTCAAAACATCAATTGGCTGAATTTCATTCTCTCTGGTCCCCTCTGATTAGTTTTATCACATAGTGGTGGTGGTGGGTTGCTGGGTGATGGTGGGTCTCAGGCCCGGGCTGCTGCGACTGGTGTGACCGGGTGGTTTGTTTGTTTGTTTTTTGATGTTGTTTGTTTGTTTTTTGTAGAGGTCCTCCTGGGTGGGGTTGGGTTGAGTGGGGTGGGGCAGGATGGGTACCTTCTGGGGGTACAGTAGCTCCCGGAATATGGTCGCTGCAGGCCCCGAGCCTGGTGGACATCAGGCCCTCCTGCCCATTGTTGGCTCCCAGGTAGCGGGGATGCCTATTGCAGCCAGTCCCTGGCTGCCCTCTCTGGGGGAGAGTAGCTCCCCCGTTATATATCCCCATACCCCTCTCCCTTCTGGCTCCTGTACACAGCACACACTCACACATGAAGGGTTTTGGGGGCGTGTGTGTTCGGTGGGGTGTAGTGGATGGGGCCACGTAGGTGGTCCCCTTTGGTTGCACTCTGCAGTTCCCTGCCCCTGTTTTAATTACACCTTAGACATTACTACTTATCAAACACACTCACACACACACATTAGGTCTTGGGGGGTGGTTACACTGAGTGGCATCTGGTGGGCGGGGCTCTTTGGGTATGTAGGCTGCCCAGAGTGCCGCGCTCCCAGTTCTACAAGTTTGGCTGCCCCTCAATTTTAATTGCTCACTATTAGAAAATATTGAAGAGCCAGAAGGGTGAGGGGAGGGGTCTTCTTCGCACACCCCTGCTTCCTGGTGTCTGCTTGGGGCAGGAGGGGCCAGGAGGATTAATTAATTGTTCTGCTGGTTCGGGGTCTGTGGTGGCTGGGGGGTTGCTGGCCTCCTGGTGTGCCCGCTGCACTACACCCCAGCAGAGTCGAGGGAGGTAGGATGTGTGGATGTGTGGATGTATGGGACGTGAAAGTGTGTGTGGTAATGATTGGGCCTGGATCTGGGACTTGCTGTCGCCTGGCCTGCCTGTGTTTCTCCCGATGGGGCATCAGCGTTGCCTCTCCCCACTGCTCGCGACTTCACCCACCTGTGGGCACGTCTTGACTCCCAGGGCACTTGGCCAGGGGCGCTGGGGCAGGCGCTGACCCACTTTGTGGCTGTCTGGGGCGCTTGGCCCTCCTGGGTATTGGGTGGGGCCTCTGCCGGGGGGTTTGGGGGCGCTCGGGCTCCTGGGGCCCAGGTCCAGTGCACGGCCCATGTCTGGGCGGCTGGGGCCTGGCGGGGTCGGTGGGCTGTTACCCCTGCTTCCCGGAGTGCCTCTGCCCTATGCTTATGGGGGCTCTTTCCGGGGGCTTCCTCTGCAGTCTTCTGGGTGGATGCGTGGTTGCCCCTGCAGTGGGCTGCCTGGGTTCTGTGCTCTGTGGGGGCTGCTGGTGGCCTGGGTCTTGTGGCCATCTCTGCCTGCTTCTGATTGCTTGGGGGGGGGGGGCTGTGGATTGTGGCCCTGTACGCTTATACACTCATAACTAAGCACGGTTATCATGTAGGTCCTGTGCCATGGGTGTTGCATGTTCTCACACACACACACACACACATTCATTAGTCCAGTAGCATGGTCACTAAGCAGTTGATGTATTATCATGTCGTCTCAGGTCATCTATATCCACAGCTGTGTTGTATGCGATTGCCGCTTCTTGTGCTTGTTTTTGTTTGTTTGTGTGTTTGTTTTTTCTCTGCTTGTCTGCTTTCAGGTGCTCCTGGTGGCGCTAAGGCTGGATTCCCCTCATAGGCCATGGATTGTTGTCTGTTTTGTTTTTTACAGGTGTAGCAGCTGGTTGTCTGGTTTTTGTTTCTATTTTTGTTCTGTTTCCTCTTCTTTCCTCTTCTTCTTTCCTTGTCCCCCGGTCCGGTTCAGTTCAGTTCATGTCATATATTGTAAACAGAAATAAATAAATGGGCATCAAGGGGAGCTTTACATTTATAAAACTTCCCTTGGCAAAACAAATCTGTTTGGCATCAAAGGTATTCAGACTACAATTCTTCTGACATAATGCTGAACAGGACAAGGGGAAAAAAAAGTAAAGAAGACAGTTCTGCCGAAAGCCAGGGATAGACCTGTTCTAAGTTCTATACTTTTTAAAAGGGGCGTGTTTATCAACTATGGAATTAGAAGATTTACAAAAATGGTCAAGTGCTAGATCTTCATCTGGGATTTTAACAGTGTCATATAACTATTCAACAGATCAGTTAAAAAAAAGCCTGCTCATGGAGATGTTTCAGGATCTGGATACCAAGCGTGGACCTAATGTTTTCATTTTTGCAATTCTGATACAGGCTATTGAGCAGTGATAACTAACACCAAGTTCAGATACTGCGGATTTTCTACCTTTGATATGTTAAGATTGAGCCAATCAGGGACAACCTTGAAGGATCTCTTTGGTTTTGTAGGATCAGTAATTACCTGAGAAAGGTTGATATTGGTACACACCTTTTTTAAATGATCAGAGGCAGAGTTCAACTTGTTTAAATTAAAATTGCCACACAGAGATTGGGTTTAGGCCACATGCACACAGAATGACATCAACAAATATAAGAAATATTAAACATTTACACATAGATTTTTGAATACATATAGAGGAATGATACTTTGAAATGTGCTCATTGCGGAGTTATGATCAGTTGAGTAATGAAGGTTGAACTATTCTAGGAAAGAGGTTTTATTCCCAGCATCATGATGGACACTCCTGATATAGAAGGTTTCGCTAACGCATTGGAATTGTTTTACTATTTTCATATGCATGTGCAATGAAGAATTGCTTGCTGCTGATAAATGCAAAGAAGAACAGCTTACACATAGATGCTCACATATAGGCTGCTGAATGCAATGAAGACCTGCTTATCAAGTAAAGTTCAATGTCAATGTGTAATATTCAATTAGGATTTGCAAAACAGTGAAGTTAAACAATGAATGGGTCCATAGTCGGTATGAGAAGACTACAGGAATATTTACCTGGGTGTACGTTCAAACAGAGATGAGAAAATTGCGATAAATAATTGTTTGTTTGTTTGTTAGTATGTATAGGAATGTTATGTGTATAAACTGTGTTGAGTTATAGTTACTCAGTAGTGTCTCAGTGAAACAACCGACGGGGGAAGTCTTGCGGTGACAACAAAAGCAGTGTTTTACTGATCAGTCAAGTTGCTCCAGTGTACTCCATACAAACTGGTTGGCTACTGAAGGGATAGAAAATGGGGAATACTTGTTTTAAAGCAAACAAGGAATTAGATGGGAAAAATACATGTTTTAACGGGACCCAGACAATATTAAATACTCAGACAGATGGGAGAAGAAGTGTAGTTTTGTAGGAAATCACAAAATTATTACATAGAATTAGTGAAATCAATTGAAGAATGCCTTTCTGAAGAGCTGTTTACAGCAGATGAGCAGCTTTGCGACCAAGCACATTGTAGATCGCTTTACTGCCAAAATGATCTAATTTAATGGATTGGTTTAGACATGCATAACAGCATTTTAAGAACAAAGAGAGAAACAAAAAGGGACAACGCTTCATGGTGGAAGGGGATGTATAAATAACTGTGTATATGATGAAGGGGTTGGCAACACCCATTCCGAAATCCCGCCATTCCGACATCCCGCTATTCCGACATCCCACCATTCTGACATACCACCATTCCGACATACCACCATTCCGACATGCAAACGTCCCACCATTCCGACATCCCACCATTGCGACATCCCGCTATTCTGACGTTCAAATGTCCCACCATTCCGACAAGGCTTTCCGTATAAGGAAATGTGTGTTACTCAACAGGTGAGTCTCTTCTTTCTGTTCATGCAATTTATATATATTACTATACACATGTTTATAGACAAGCGTTATTAAAAACACAAAGTCTCGGCAACTGGAGGAGGAGAAGCAGTCCGCGGTGGTTTTCAATCACACACTCCAATGCCACTTGTTTCAACTTCCGAAAATTTAATCCAGGAAAAAAAGGCTTACAAACATGGACCAAAACGGTTCCATAACACGCACAAGAATCCAAAAGAAACGAAAGTTAACTAAAAGAAAGCAAATAAACAGTATGAAGTGGTCAAAATTGGTTTTACGCATGCCTATGTGCGTCTGGCACATGCGTCTTCGGGCTCTCCCACGTTGGTTTGTGGATGAAAGCTATATGTTCAGCTGTAATGTCATGTAAAAACAATCTCTACATGACATTTACTCCCAGGTGTGACCAGTTAGGTCCTTAAGATATCAACAGGCTGTATAAAGCTACAACCGTTGCGGCTGTGTGTTTGTGCCAAATGCGCAAAGCCCATCCGCGCTTCCCAAAATTGGAGTGAGTACTCATAAATCACGTGAATAACATGAATAAACGTTTTTACTGAATTTTGTTGTGTTTTATACGTTCTATGCTGTCATTTCTCTCTTCTCCTATTGGCAAGGCAAGGCAGAGTGCTCGCAACTGTGTCCTGTGCAGTAGCCGTGATATCTGTAATTGCAATTATTACTTTTGCATATGATGACAGCGTGCAAAAGACGCATGGGCTCTGTGGAGAGCTCCGCTCCAGCTGGCTGCTGTGACAGCTCACTGACACTGTATTTCTGCTTAATCAGTTTCAGTCTCGCCAGAGTTACATTAATATCTGTATTTTTATATTTGAAATTCAGGGGATTTTGATAATAGATTATTAAAGTTTGTTTGCGAGGCTGTGGCCTCTGCATGTGCAAAGCTTGTGCGCCAAACTTTAGGGCGTATTTGCGCCGCCATATCATTAGTGCAAAATGTTTTGGGTAAAAAATAGGCTATTAAAAGGAACTGTCGGAATGGCGGTATGTTAAAAAAAAAAAAAAAAACATACCGCCATTCCGACCATAGGAGGAAAAAAGTGTCGGAATGGTGGGACGTTTGATAAAAGTGTCGCCATTCCGACAATTGGAGACCCATGTCGGAATGGCAAGATGTCGGAATGGCAGCATGTAACCATGATGAAGGAGAGACCATTTGAGCAGCACAGCCATTTCGCAGCACAGGGACAGCAGTCCAAGTTACAGGATCTCCCACGTGGTATCACCTGTCACATTGTGTCAAGGCATCAAAAGAAGAAAAAATCACCAAACTCAAGGACAAAAAGACAAAGACTCCGGTGAACGAAGAGAGAGTACTGACAAACCAGAAATACAAAAGGATTCTCGATATCAAGATCCAGAAGAAGAGGCTAACAATGCCACGAACACTTACGATGCTGGGAATGATGCCAGCAATGAACAGAGAAGAAGATTCAGTGTCATCAATCTGCATTACGTGCCTCTAATGAGGGGGTGAATATAGAATCCTCAACGATTACAACGTCTCTGGGAACTGTGACAACAACAAGGTTTAAACCATTTTGATATATATTGTAACCTATTGTCTAAGGAATAGTGCTGAAAATGAGGTAAATCTAATCCACCACTGTCCTTGGTCTTCTGTAGGGTTTTTAAACTAATACGTGGTGGTTTGTTTTTCCACAGAAATTTGGAGATGCATGAATCTAGTGACTTAAACCAAGTAGCAGATGGTTTTATGGGGATCATTGAGAACAAATAGTTAACTTTTGGTAGTATCATCATTTTAATGGATGTAACTCTCCCCATAAGTGATATAGGTAAGGACTTCCAACGAGAGATCGTCCTCTACTGTCTTTAATAATTGCACATAATTTAGCTTTGTTAGCTCTGAGAGCCTGGAGGAAATGTTTATGCCTAAATATCTAATATTTCCTGACTGTAAAGTGATCGCAGGTATATTATGGACCCTACAGTTAATGGGCAGAACTGTGGTCTTAGACCAGTTGATAGAGTAGTCAGAAAGTGCTGAGAATTTATTTATGAGTGTGATCGTGTGACTGAGAGACGTCTGTGAGTTCTGAAGGAAAAGTAATACATCATCAGCATAAAGACTTATTTTATGCTCAATATTTTGGGATTAATTACTCACAAACGGGTAAGAAAAGGTAGTATTGCCAGACCATACATGATCAAAACAGGGAGCGGAGGTGGTTCAGCTGCAAGGTGTGAATGTCTGACTATAGTTTGTAAAAACCGGGTAAGATAAGGTGCGAATGCCCGACAATGTATGATCAAAAGAGGGAGCGGAGGTTTTCGGCTGCAAGAAGGTCTGAATGTCCACCCAAAATTCCTGAAAAATGGGTAAAAAAAGGGTGCGAATGCCAAACCATGCATTATCAAAAGCAGGAGTGGATGTGTTCGGCTACAAGATGATTTGAATGTCCATCAATAATTGCTTTAAAACATGAAAGAAAATTTTCGAATATCAAACCGCACATGATCATAAGCGGGAGAGGAGTTGTTCAGCTGCAAGAAGGTGTGAATGTCCATCCAAAATTAATGAAAAGTGGGCAACAAGTAGGTTTGAATGCCCAACCATACATCATCAAAAGCAGGAGTGGATGTGTTCGGCTACAAGAAGGTTTGAATGTCCGAGCATAGTTTGTAAAAAGCGGGTAAGAAAAGGTTTGAATGCCCAAACATACACCATCAAAAGAGGGAACGGAGGTGTTCCGCTGTAAGAAGGTGTGAATGTCCGACCATGGTTTGTAAAAAACGGGTAAGAAAAGGTGCGAATGCCCGACAATGTATGATCAAAAGAGGGAGCGGAGGTTTTCGGCTACAAGAAGGTTTGAATGTCCGACCATAGTTTGTAAAAAGCGGGTAAGAAAAGGTTCAAATGCCTGACTATACACCATCAAAAGCGGGAGCGGAGGTGTTCCGCTGTAAGACGGTGTGAATGTCCGACCATAGTTGGTAAAAAGCGGGTAAGAAAAGGTTAAAATACCTGACTGTACACAATCAATAGCGGGAGCGGAGTTGTTCGGCTACAAGAGGGTGTGAAAGTTCAACCATGGTTTGTAAAAAGCTTGTAAGAAAAGGTTCGAATGCCCAACAATGTATGATCAAAAGAGGGAGCGGAGGTGTTCGGCTGCAAGAAGGTCTGAATGTCCAACCATAATTTGTAAAAACCGGGAAGGAAAGGCTCGAAAGCCCGACTATACACCATCAAAAGCGGGAGCAGAGTGGTTCAGCTGCAAGAAGGTCTGAGTTTCCATCAATAATTGCTTTAAAACATGAAAGAAAATTTTCGAATATCATCCGCACATGATCATAAGAAGGAGAGGAGGTGTTCAGCTGCAAGAAGGTGTGAATGTCCACCCATAATTCCTGAAAAATGGGTAAAAAAAGGTGCGAATGCCCAACCATACATTATCAAAAGCAGGTGTGAATGTCAGATCATAATTTGCAAAAAGCTGATGCGAAAGGGTGAGAATGCCCGACTATACACCATCAAATGCGGGAGCGGAGGTGTTCGGCTCTGAGTAGGTGTGAATGTCCGACCATAATTGCTGAAAAATATGTTAGAAAAGGAAAGAATGCCGGACCATACATCATCAAAAGCGAGAGAGGTGGTGTTCGGCTGCAAAAAGGTGTAAATGTTCGACTAAAGTTTGTAAAAAGCGGGTAAGACATGGTGCGAATGCCTGACAAGGTATGATCAAAAGCAGGAGCGGAGGTGTTCAGCTGCAAGAAGGTCTAAATGTCCATCAATAATTGCTAGAAAACATGAAAGAAAATTTTCGAAAATCAAACCGCACATTATCATAAGTGGGAGAGGAGGTGTTCAGCTGCAAGAAGGTGTGAATGTCCACCCATTATTCCTGACAAATGGGTAAAAAAAAGGTGCGAATGCCCAACCATACATCATCAAAAGCAGGAGTGGATGTGTTCGGCTACAAGAAGGTGTGAACGTCCAACCAAAGTTTGTAAAAAGCAGTTAAGAAAAGGTTTGAATATCCAACCAAACATAATCAAAAGCGGGAGCATAGCTTTTCGACTGCAAGTAGGTGTGAATGTCAGATCATAATTTGCAAAAAGCTGATGAGAAAGGGTGAGAATGTCCGACTGCACACCATCAAATGCGGGAGCGGACTTGTTCGGCTGTGAGTAGGTGTGAATCTCCGACCGTAATTTCTGAAAAATGTGTTAGAAAAGGTAAGAATGCCGGTCCATACATCATCAAAAGCGAGAGAGGTGGTGTTCGGCTGCAAGTAGGTGTGAATGTCCAGCCATAATTACTCACAAACGGGTAAGAAAAGGTAGTATTGCCAGACCATACATGATCAAAACAGGGAGCGGAGGTGGTTCAGCTGCAAGAAGGTGTGACTGTCCGACTAAAGTTCAAATATATTAACAAAAGCGGGAGGAGAGGTCTTCGGATGAGAGTGGTTGAGAATTTCCAACAATAATCTATAAAATTCGGTGAAAAAAAGGTGTGATAGAACACTAAAAGGTGGAGCGGAAGTGTTCGGCTGCAAGAAGGTTTTAATGTCCGACTATATTTGGTGAAAAGCAGGTGAAGCAAGGTCTGAATGCCCAACCTTACATTATCAAAAGCGAGATCAGAGGTGTTTGGCTGCAAGAAGGCCATAGTTTGCCAAAAGCGGGTAAGCTGCGAATGACCAACTAAATATCAACAACCGCTCCCTGTTTTGATCATGTATGGTCTGGCAATACTACCTTTTCTTACCCGTTTGTTAGTAATTATGGCTGGACATTCACACCTACTTGCAGCCGAACACCACCTCTCCCGCTTTTGATGATGTATGGACCGGCATTCTTACCTTTTCTAACACATTTTTCAGCAATTATGGTCGGAGATTCACACTTACTCACAGCCGAACAACTCCGCTCCCGCATTTGATGGTGTATAGTCGGGCATTCTCACCCTTTCTCATCAGCTTTTTGCAAATTATGATCTGACATTCACACCTGCTTTTGATAATGTATGGTTGGGCATTCGCACCTTTTCTTACCCATTTTTCAGTAATTATGGGTGGACATTCACACCTTCTTGCAGCTGAACACCTCCTCTCCCGCTATTGATTGTGTACAGTCGGGTATTTTAACCTTTTCTTACCCGCTTTTTACCAAATATGGTCGGACATTCACACCGTCTTACAGCGGAACACCTCTGTTCAACACTTAATTTTTTATCAAACGTCCCACCATTCCGACACTTTTTTCCTCCTATGGTCGGAATGGCGGTATGTTTTTTGTTTTTTTTAACATACCGCCATTCCGACAGTTCCTTTTAATAGCCTATTTTTTACCCAAAACATTTTGCACTAATGATATGCCGGCGCAAATACGCCCTAAAGTTTGGCGCACAAGCTTTGCACATGCAGAGGCCACAGCCTCGCAAACAAACTTTAATAATCTATTATCAAAATCCCCTGAATTTCAAATATAAAAATACAGATATTAATGTAACTCTGGCGAGACTGAAACTGATTAAGCAGAAATACAGTGTCAGTGAGCTGTCACAGCAGCCAGCTGGAGCGGAGCTCTCCACAGAGCCCATGCGTCTTTTGCACGCTGTCATCATATGCAAAAGTAATAATTGCAATTACAGATATCACGGCTACTGCACAGGACACAGTTGCGAGCACTCTGCCTTGCCTTGCCAATAGGAGAAGAGAGAAATGACAGCATAGAACGTATAAAACACAACAAAATGCAGTAAAAACGTTTATTCATGTTATTCACGGGATTTATGAGTACTCACTCCAATTTTGGGAAGCGCGGATGGGTTTTGCGCATTTGGCACAAACACACAGCCGCAACGGTTGTAGCTTTATACAGCCTGTTGATATCTTAAGGACCTAACTGGTCACACCTGGGACTAAATGTCATGTAGAGATTGTTTTTACATGACATTACAGCTGAACATATAGCTTTCATCCACAAACCAACGTGGGAGAGCCCGAAGACGCATGTGCCAGACGCACATAGGCATGCGTAAAACCAATTTTGACCACTTCATACTGTTTATTTGCTTTCTTTTAGTTAACTTTCGTTTCTTTTGGATTCTTGTGCGTGTTATGGAGCCGTTTTGGTCCATGTTTGTAAGCCTTTTTTTCCTGGATTAAATTTTCGGAAGTTGAAACAAGTGGCATTGGAGTGTGTGATTGAAAACCACCGCGGACTGCTTCTCCTCCTCCAGTTGCCGAGACTTTGTGTTTTTAATAACGCTTGTCTATAAACATGTGTTACATATAAATTGCATGAACAGAAAGAAGGGACTCACCTGTTGAGTAACACACATTTCCTTATACGAAAAGCCTTGTCGGAATGGTGGGACATTTGAACGTCAGAATAGCGGGATGTCGCAATGGTGGGATGTCGGAATGGTGGTATGTCGGAATGGTGGGATGTCGGAATGGTGGGATGTCGGAATAGCGGGATGTCGGAATGGCGGGATTTCGGAATGGGTGTTGCCACCCCCTTCATCATATACACAGTTATTTATACATCACCTTCCACCATGAAGCGTTGTCCCTTTTTGTTTCTCTCTTTGTTCTTAAAATGCTGTTATGCATGTCTAAACCAATCCATTAAATTAGATCATTTTGGCAGTAAAGCGATCTACAATGTGCTTGGTCGCAAAGCTGCTCATCTGTGGTAAACAGCTCTTCAGAAAGGCATTCTTCAATTGATTTCACTAATTCTATGTAATAATTTTGTGATTTCCTACAAAACTACACTTCTTCTCCCATCTGTCTGAGTATTTAATATTGTCTGGGTCCCGTTAAAACATGTATTTTTCCCATCTAATTCCTTGTTTGCTTTAAAACAAGTATTCCCCATTTTCTATCCCTTCAGTAGCCAACCAGTTTGTATGGAGTACACTGGAGCAACTTGACTGATCAGTAAAACACTGCTTTTGTTGTCACCGCAAGGCTTCCCCCGTCGGTTGTTTCACTGAGACACTACTGAGTAACTATAACTCAACACAGTTTATACACATAACATTCATATACATACTAACAAACAAACAAACAATTATTCATCGCAATTTTCTCATCTCTGTTTGAACGTACACCCAGGTAAATATTCCTGTAGTCTTCTCATACCGACTATGGACCCATTCATTGTTTAACTTCACTGTTTTGCAAATCCTAATTGAATATTACACATTGACATTGAACTTTACTTGATAAGCAGGTCTTCATTGCATTCAGCAGCCTATATGTGAGCATCTATGTGTAAGATGTTCTTCTTTGCATTTATCAGCAGCAAGCAATTCTTCATTGCACATGCATATGAAAATAGTAAAACAATTCCAATGCGTTAGCGAAACCTTCTATATCAGGAGTGTCCATCATGATGCTGGGAATAGAACCTCTTTCCCAGAATAGTTCAACCTTCATTACTCAACTGATCATAACTCCGCAATGAGCACATTTCAAAGTATCATTCCTCTACATATATTCAAAAATCTATGTGTAAATGTTTAATATTTCTTATATTTGTTGATGTCATTCTGTGTGCATGTGGCCTAAACCCAATCTCTGTGTGGCAATTTTAATTTAAACAAGTTGAACTCTGCCTCTGATCATTTAAAAAAGGTGTGTACCAATATCAACCTTTCTCAGGTAATTACAGATCCTACAAAACCAAAGAGATCCTTCAAGGTTGTCCCTGATTGGCTCAATCTTAACAAAATCAAAGGTAGAAAATCCGCAGTATCTGAACTTGGTGTTAGTTATCACTGCTCAATAGCCTGTATCAGAATTGCAAAAATGAAAACATTAGGTCCACGCTTGGTATCCAGATCCTGAAACATCTCCATGAGCAGGCTTTTTTTTAACTGATCTGTTGAATAGTTATATGACACTGTTAAAATCCCAGATGAAGATCTAGCACTTGACCATTTTTGTAAATCTTCTAATTCCATAGTTGATAAACACGCCCCTTTTAAAAAGTATAGAACTTAGAACAGGTCTATCCCTGGCTTTCGGCAGAACTGTCTTCTTTACTTTTTTTTCCCCTTGTCCTGTTCAGCATTATGTCAGAAGAATTGTAGTCTGAATACCTTTGATGCCAAACAGATTTGTTTTGCCAAGGGAAGTTTTATAAATGTAAAGCTCCCCTTGATGCCCATTTATTTATTTCTGTTTACAATATATGACATGAACTGAACTGTACCGGACCGGGGGACAAGGAAAGAAGAAGAGGAAAGAAGAGGAAATAGAACAAAAATAGAAACAAAAACCAGACAACCAGCTGCTACACCTGTAAAAAACAAAACAGACAACAATCCATGGCCTATGAGGGGAATCCAGCCTTAGCGCCACCAGGAGCACCTGAAAGCAGACAAGCAGAGAAAAAACAAACACACAAACAAACAAAAACAAGCACAAGAAGCGGCAATCGCATACAACACAGCTGTGGATATAGATGACCTGAGACGACATGATAATACATCAACTGCTTAGTGACCATGCTACTGGACTAATGAATGTGTGTGTGAGAACATGCAACACCCATGGCACAGGACCTACATGATAACCGTGCTTAGTTATGAGTGTATAAGCGTACAGGGCCACAATCCACAGCCCCCCCCCAAGCAATCAGAAGCAGGCAGAGAGGGCCACAAGACCCAGGCCACCAGCAGCCCCCACAGAGCACAGAACCCAGGTAGCCCACCGCAGGGGCAACCACGCATCCACCCAGAAGACTGCAGAGGAAGCCCCCGGAAAGAGCCCCCATAAGCATAGGGCAGAGGCACTCCGGGAACCAGGGGCAACAGCCCACCGACCCCGCCAGGCCCCAGCTGCCCAGACATGGGCCGTGCACTGGACCTGGGCCCCAGGAGCCCGAGCGCCCCCAAACCCCCCGGCAGAGGCCCCACCCAATACCCAGGAGGGCCAAGCGCCCCAGACAGCCACAAAGTGGGTCAGCGCCTGCCCCAGCGCCCCTGGCCAAGTGCCCTGGGAGTCAAGACGTGCCCACAGGTGGGTGAAGTCGCGAGCAGTGGGGAGAGGCAACGCTGATGCCCCATCGGGAGAAACACAGGCAGGCCAGGCGACAGCAAGTCCCAGATCCAGGCCCAATCATTACCACACACACTTTCACGTCCCATACATCCACACATCCACACATCCTACCTCCCTCGACTCTGCTGGGGTGCAGTGCAGCGGGCACACCAGGAGGCCAGCAACCCCCCAGCCACCACAGACCCCGAACCAGCAGAACAATTAATTAATCCTCCTGGCCCCTCCTGCCCCGAGCAGACACCAGGAAGCAGGGGTGTGCGAAGAAGACCCCTCCCCTCACCCTTCTGGCTCTTCAATATTTTCTAATAGTGAGCAATTAAAATTGAGGTTCAGCCAAACTTGTAGAACTGGGAGCGCGGCACTCTGGGCCGCCTACATACCCAAAGAGCACCGCCCACCAGATACCACTCAGTGTAACCACCCCCCAAGACCTAATGTGTGTGTGTGAGTGTGTTTGATAAGTAGTAATGTCTAAGGTGTAATTAAAACAGGGGCAGGGAACTGCAGAGTGCAACCAAAGGGGACCACCTACGTGGCCCCATCCACTACACCCCACCGAACACACGCCCCCAAAACCCTTCATGTGTGAGTGTGTGCTGTGTACAGGAGCCAGAAGGGAGAGGGGTATGGGGATATATACCGGGGGAGCTACTCTCCCCCAGAGAGGGCAGCCAGGGACTGGCTGCAATAGGCATCCCCGCTACCTGGGAGCCAACAATGGGCAGGAGGGCCTGATGTCCACCAGGCTCGGGGCCTGCAGCGACCATATTCCGGGAGCTACTGTACCCCCAGAAGGTACCCAACCCGCCCCACCCCACTCAACCCAACCCCACCCAGGAGGACCTCTACAAAAAACAAACAAACAAACCACCCGGTCACACCAGTCGCAGCAGCCCGGGCCTGAGACCCACCATCACCCAGCAACCCACCACCACCACTATGTGATAAAACTAATCAGAGGGGACCAGAGAGAATGAAATTCAGCCAATTGATGTTTTGAGGAGGCAGACATTGTTTCCATGCTAATATAATCTAAAAGAAAATTTCTAAACTGGTTAATATACAGATTGTTCTTCGCTTTCCAGTTCATGAGAAAAGTTTTCTTTGCGATACATAACACTGTGACAACCATGTGTGCTGAGTTAATTTCCATGTTGATGTTGTCTAAGTCACCCAGTATGCACAGTGTGGGGCATGCAGGGATGCTACACTTTAGCCATGTTGATAGGTCCTCACAGACTTCAAGCCAGAACTTCTGGACAGGCGCAGAAAACCACAAAGCGTGTGCATAATCATCAGGTGTGTTATCTGTGCAATGTGAGCAGATGTTTGAGTGTGTTAGACCCATCCTGAACATCCTTTGTCCTGTATAGTGTGTTCTATGAAGGATTTTGTATTGTATGAGCTGTAAATTAGGATTTCGAGTCTTTATGAAGGTGTTCAAACATATTTGTGATTAGAAGCTATGACCAGAACTGATGGATAAATCTGCCTCCCATTTTGAGGATGGAAGAGACATTGTGTCATCTATCTTAGACAATAATTTATATATTTTTGATAGTAGTTTTGGGGTTCAGATGCTTAGAAATTCTGCTACCCTAGTCGGGGGTTGTAAGTCTGGTTGGTGGAGGATATATCCATCCATCCATCCATCATCTGCCGCTTATCCGGGGGTCGGGTCGCGGGGGCAGCAGCTTGAGCAGAGAAACCCAGACGTCTCTGTCCCCGGCCACTTCCTCCAGCTCTTCCGGGGGGACCCCGAGGCGTTCCCAGGCCAGCCGAGAGACATAGTCTCTCCAACGTGTCCTGGGTCTCCCCAAGGGGTCTCCTCCCAGTGGAACGTGCCCGGAACACCTCCCCAGGGAGGCGCCCAGGGGGCATCCTAACCAGATGCCCGAGCCACCTCATCTGACTCCTCTCAATGCGGAGGAGCAGCGGTTCGACTCCGAGCCCCTCCCGGATGACTGAGCTTCTCACCCTATCTCTAAGGGAGAGCCCAGACACCCTGCGGAGGAAACCCATTTCGGCCGCTTGTATTCGCGATCTTGTTCTTTCGGTCACTACCCACAACTCGTGACCATAGGTGAGGATGGGAACGTAGATTGACCAGTAAGTAGAGAGCTTCGCCTTCTGGCTCAGCTCCCTCTTCACAACGACGGGTCGGTGCAGAGCCTGCAACACTGCAGGCGCCGCACCGATCCACCCGTCAATCTCCCGCTCCATTCGTCCGTCACTCGTGAACAAGACCCCGAGATACTTGAACTCCTCCTCTTGGGGAAGGATCTCATTCCCGACCCGGAGAGAGCATTCCACCCTTTTCCGGCTGAGAACCATAGTCTCGGATTTGGAGGTGCTAATTCTCATCCCAGCCGCTTCACACTCGGCTGCGAATCACTCCAGTGAGAGCTGAAGGTCACGGCCTGACGACGCTAACAGAACCACATCATCTGCAAAAAGCAGAGACCCGATTCTGAGGTCGCCAAATGGGACACCCTCAACGCCCTGGCTCCGCCTAGAAATTCTGTCCATAAAAGTTAGGAACAGAATCGGTGACAAAGGGCAGCCCTGACGGAGTCCAACTCTCACCGGAAACGTATCCGACTTACTGCCGGCAATGCGGACCAAACTCTGGCACCGGTCATAGAGAGACCGAACGGCCCCTATCAAGAGGTTCGGCACTCCATATTCCCGGAGCACCCCCCACAGGACTCCACGAGGGACACGGTCGAACGCTTTCTCCAAGTCCACAAAACACATGTAGACTGGTTGGGCGAACTCCCATGCACCCTCCAGGATCCTGCCGAGGGTATAGAGCTGGTCCACTGTTCCACGGCCAGGACGAAAGCCACACTGCATCTCCTGAATCCGAGGCTCGATTATCCGACGGATCCTCCTCTCCAATACCCCCGAATAGACCTTACCAGGGAGGCTGAGGAGTGTGATACCCCTATAGTTGGAACACACCCTCCGGTCCCCCTTTTTAAAGAGGGGGACCACCACCCCAATCTGCCAGTCCAGAGGCACTGTCCCCCATGTCCACGCGATACTGCAGAGGCGTGTCAGCCAAGACAGCCCTACAACATCCAGAGCCTTGAGAAACTCAGGACGGACCTCATCCACCCCCGGGGCCTTGCCACCGAGGAACTTTTTAACCACCTCGGCAACCTCAGCCCCAGAAATGGGAGGCCCCGTCTCCGAGCTCTCCGACTCTGCCTCTTCCGAGCACGTGTTGGTAGGATTGAGGAGTTCCTCGAAGTACTCCCCCCACCGACTCACAACATCCCTAGTTGAGGTCAGCAAAGCCCCGTCCGCACTGTAAACAGTGTTGACTGTGAGCCGCTTCCCCCCCCTGAGACGCCGGATGGTGGACCAGAAACTTTTCGAGGCCGTCCGGAAATCGTTCTCCATGGTCTCACCGAACTCCTCCCAGGCCCGAGTTTTTGCCTCAGCAACCGCCGAAGCCGCGGCCCGTCTGGCCCGTCGGTACCTATCAGCTTCTTCCAGGGTCCCACTGGCCAAAAAGGCCCGATAGGACTCCTTCTTCAGCTTGACGGCTTCCCTCACCACTGGTGTCCACCAGCAGGTTCGAGGGTTGCCGCCACGACAGGCACCGACCACCTTACGGCCACAACTCCGACCAGCTGCCTCGGCAATGGAGTCACGGAACATTCAATGTCCCCCACCTCAAATATGGTTGAAGCTCTGCCGGAGGTGGGAGTTAAAGCTCCTTCTGACGGGGGATTCTGACAAACGCTCCCAGCAAACCCTCACAATACGTTTGGGCCTGCCAGGTCTGATCGGCATCCTCCCCCACCAGCGGAGCCAACTCACCACCAGGTGGTGATCAGTTGACAGCTCCGCCCCTTTCTTCACCCGAGTGTCCAGGACATACGGCCGCAAGTCCGATGATACAACCACAAAGTCGATCATCGAACTGCGGCCAAGGGTGTCCTGGTGCCAAGTGCACATATGGACACCCTTATGCCTGAACATGGTGTTCGTTATGGACAGTCTATGACTGGCACAGAAGTCCAACAACATAACACCACTCTGATTCAGATCGGGGGGGCCGTTCCTCCCAATCACACCCCTCCAGGTCTCACTGTCATTGCCCACGTGAGCATTGAAGTCCCCCAGCAGAATGAGGGAGTCTCCGGTAGGAGCATTCTCCAGTGCCTCCCCCAGAGACTCCAAAAAGGGTAGGTACTCTGAACTGCTGTTTGGCGCATAGGCACAAACAACAGTCAGGACTCGTCCCCCCACCCAAGGCGGAGGGAGGCTACCCTCTCGTTCACTGGGGTAAACCCCAATGTACTGGCACACAGCCGGGGGGCAATAAGTATGCCCACACCTGCTCTGCGCCTCTCACCACGGGCAACTCCAGAGTGGAAGAGAGTCCAACCCCTCTCAAGAGTACTGGTTCCAGATCCCAAGCCGTGCGTCGAGGAGAGTCCGACTATATCTAACGGTCTGATGAAGTTTCAACAATAAACAACAAACTTTGTATTATGAGAAAGAACCAGACTCATTCTTTAGGAATCCGAAAATAAGCTCTATTTTACGAGTTATGCACGAATTCGGATTCTCCTATAAAACCCAAACCAAGTTAAGACTGCTTTGTCCTTCATATTTATTCATGTCTAATCAAGTTTCAATGATAAACAACGTTGTACTTTGTAGAATGAGAAAGAACTTCTTCAGCAATAAGCATCTCTCGACAAATGACGAAATACAGATTTTGCTATAAAATTAATTGCTATCAGCCTGACTTAAAACTGTTTGTCTTCCTTATTTATCCACTTCAAATCAAGTTTCAACAATTAAAAAAAATTTGTAGTTTGAGAAAGAACAACTTAATCTTCAGCAATCAGTATAAAAAGAGGGTAAGCAAAGGTGCGAATGTCAAACCATACATGATCAAAACAGGGAGCGGAGGTGTTTGGCTGAGACAAGGTGTGAATGTCCACCCATAATTAATGAAAAGCGGGCAACAAGTAGGTTCGAATGCCCAACCATACATCATCAAAAGCAGGAGTGGATATGTTCGGCTACAAGAAGGTTTGAACGTCTGACCATAGTTTGTAATAAGCGGGTAAGAAAAGGTTCGAATGCCCGAACATACACCATCAAAGGAGGGAGCGGAGGTGTTCCGCTGTAAGAAGGTGTGAATGTCCGACCACAGTTGGTAAAAAACGGGTAAGAAAAGGTTAAAGTACCCGACTGTACACAATCAGTAGCGGGTGCGGAGTTGTTCGGCTACTAAAAGGTGTGAAAGTCCGACCATGGTTTGTAAAAAGCGGGTAAGAAAAGGTGCGAATGCCCGAAAATGTATGATCAAAAGAGGGAGCGGAGGTTTTCGGCTGCAAGAAGGTGTGAATGTACACCCATAATTACTGAAAAATGGGTAAGAAAAGGTGCGAATGCCTAACTATACATAATCAAAAGCAGGAGTGGATGTGTTCGGCTCCAAGAAGGGTTGAATGTCTGACCATAGTTTGTAAAAAGCAGGTAAGAAAAGGTTTGACTGCCCGAACATACACCATCAAAAGAGGGAGCGGAGGTGTTCCGCTGTAAGACGGTGTGAATGTCCGACCATAGTTGGTAAAAAGCGGGTAAGAAAAGGTTAAAATACCCGACTGTACACAATCAATAGCGGGAGCGGAGTTGTTCGGCTACTAAAAAATGTGAAAGTCCGACTATGGTTTGTAAAAAGCGGGTAAGAAAAGGTGCTAATGCCCGACAATGTATGATCAAAAGAAGGAGTGGAGGTTTTCGGCTGTAAGAAGGTCTTAATGTCCAACTATAATTTGTAAAAACCGGGTAAGAAAAGGCTTGAAAGCCCGACTATACACCATCATAAGCGGGGGAGGAGGTGTTCAGCTGCAAGAAGGTGTGAATGTCCACCCATAATTACTGAAAAATGGGTAAGAAAAGGTGCGAATGCCCAAACATACATCATCAAAAGCAGGAGTGGATGTGTTGGGCTACAAGAAGGTTTGAAAGTCCGACCATGGTTTGTAAAAAACGGGTAAGAAAAGGTGCGAATGCCCGACAATGTATGATCAAAAGAGGGAGCGGAGGTTTTTGGCTACAAGAAGGTTTGAATGTCCGACCATAGTTTGTAAAAAGCGGGTAAGAAAAGGTTCAAATGCCTGACAATACACCATCAAAAGCGGGAGCGGAGGTGTTCCGCTGTAAGACGGTGTGAATGTCCGACCATAGTTGGTAAAAAGCGGGTAAGAAAAGGTTAAAATACCCGACTGTACACAATCAATAGCGGGAGCGGAGTTGTTCGGCTACAAGAAGGTGTGAAAGTCCAACCATGGTTTGTAAAAAGCTGCTAAGAAAAGGTTCGAATGCCCGAATATATACCATCAAAAGCGGAAGCGGAGGTGTTCGGCTGCAAGAAGGTGTGAACGTCCAACCAAAGTTTGTAAAAAGCAGTTAAGAAAAGGTTCGAATATCCAACCAAACATAATCAAAAGCGGGAGCAGAGCTGTTCGACTGCAAGTAGGTGTGAATGTCCAGCCATAATTACTCACAAACGGGTAAGAAAAGGTAGTATTGCTAGACCATACATGATCAAAACAGGGAGCTGAGGTGGTTCAGCACCAAGGTGTGAATGTCTGACTATAGTTTGTAAAAAGCGGGTAAGATAAGGTGCGAATGCCCGACAATGTATGATCAAAAGAGGGAGCGGAGGTTTTTGGCTAAAAAAAGGTTTGAATGTCCGACCATAGTTTGTAAAAAGCGGGTAAGAAAAGGTTCAAATGCCTGACTATACACCATCAAAAGCGGGAGCGGAGGTGTTCCGCTGTAAGACGGTGTGAATGTCCGACCATAGTTGGTAAAAAGCGGGTAAGAAAAGGTTAAAATACCCGACTGTTCACAATCAATAGGAATTAATTTTATAGCAAAATCCGAAATCATGCATAACTCCGCAAAAGGAATGTATTGCTCAACCAAAGGGATGCTTCTTTCTCATTCAGGGTAATATGAGGAACTTTATGCTTGATACATTTTAGACATGGATAACTATGAAGGACAAAGCAATTTTAACTTGGTTTGAGCAAAGCAATTCATTTTATAGGAAAATCCGAAATCGTGCAGGACTCATGAAAGTAAGCTTATTCTCGGATTCCTGATCCTCCAGTGTTGCTATTTCCTATACTGCAAAATACAGCCTTGTTCTTTGTTGAAATCAATATAGACATTGATAAATATGAAGGACAAAGCAGTTTCCACTTTGTTTGAGTGAAGGAATTAATCTTATAGCAAAATCCCAAATCAAGCAGAACGTATGAAAATAAGCTTGTTTTCGGATTCCTGATCCTTCAGTGTTGCTATTTCTTCTACTGCAAAATACAATGTTGTTCTTTGTTGAAGTAAATCTAGACATTGATAAATATGAAGGACAAAGAAGTTTTAACTTGGTTTGAGTGAAGGAATTAATTTTATACATAAAATCCCAAATCATGCAGAACGTATGAAAATAAGCTTATTCTCGGATTACTGATCCTTCAGTGTTGCTCTTTCTTCTACTGCAAAATCCAGTGTTTTTCTTTGTTGAAGTCAATCTAGACATTGATAAATATGAAGGACAAAGCAGTTTTAACATAGTTTGAGTGAAGGCATTCATTTATAGTAAAATCAATAATCGTGCTGAACTCATGAAAATAAGCTTATTCTCGGATTCCTAAAACTTTTGATTTGCTCTTTCTTTGCTGCAAAGTACAATGTTGTTCTTTGTTGAAGTCGATCTAGACATTGATAAATATGAAGGACAAAGCAGTTTTCGCTTGGTTTGAGTGAAGGATTTGCAGCTGAAAACCTCCCGCTCCCGCTTTTGATTGTGTATAGTCGGGCTTTCGGGCCTTTTCTTACCCGGTTTTTAGAAATTATGGTTGGACATTCAGACCTTGCAGCCGAAGACCTCCACTCCCTCTTTTGATCATACATTGTCGGGCATTCGCACCTTGTCTTACCCGCTTTTTACAAACTATAGTCAGACATTCACACCTTGCAGCTGAACCAACTCAGCTCCCTGTTTTGATCATGTATGGTCTGGCAATACTACCTTTCCTTACCCGTTTGTGAGTAATTTTGGCTGGACATTCACACCTACTTGCAGTCGTACAGCTCTGCTCCCGCTTTTGATGGTATATATTCGGGCATTCGAACCTTTTCTTAACTGCTTTTTGCAAACTTTGGTCGGACGTTCACACCTTCTTGCAGCCGAACACCTCCGCTTCCGCTTTTGATGGTATATATTCGGGCATTCGAACCTTTTCTTAGCAGCTTTTTACAAACCATGGTTGAACTTTCACACCTTCTTGTAGCCGAAAAACTCTGCTCCCGCTATTGATTGTGTACAGTCAGGTATTTTAACCTTTTCTTACCCGCTTTTTACCAACTATGGTTGGACATTCACACCGTCTTACAGCGGAACACCTCCGCTCCCGCTTTTGATGGTGTAAGGTTGGGCATTCAGACCTTGCATCACCTGCTTTTCACCAAATATAGTAGGACATTCACACCTTCTTGCAGCCGAACACTTCCGCTCCACCTTTTAGTGTTCTATCACACCTTTTTTTTCACCGCATTTTATAGATTATTTTTGGAAATTCTCAACCACTCTCATCCGAAGACCTCTCCTCCCGCTTTTGTTAATATATTTGAACTTTAGTCGGACAT
Source organism: Leuresthes tenuis (assembly GCF_036924035.1). Taxonomy (NCBI): domain Eukaryota; kingdom Metazoa; phylum Chordata; class Actinopteri; order Atheriniformes; family Atherinopsidae; genus Leuresthes; species Leuresthes tenuis. Next base: position 27,231,001 of record NW_027325367.1, on the reverse strand, counting down.
TCACACCTTCTTGCAGCTTAACCACCTCCGCTCCCTGTTTTGATCATGTATGGTATGGCAATACTACCTTTTCTTACCCGTTTGTTAGTAATTATGGCTGGACATTCACACCTACTTGCAGCCGAACACCACCTCTCCCGCTTTTGATGATGTATGGACCGGCATTCTTACCTTTTCTAACACATTTTTCAGCAATTATGGTCGGAGATTCACACTTACTCACAGCCGAACAACTCCGCTCCCGCATTTGATGGTGTATAGTCGGGCATTCTCACCCTTTCTCATCAGCTTTTTGCAAATTATGATCTGACATTCACACCTGCTTTTGATAATGTATGGTTGGGCATTCGCACCTTTTCTTACCCATTTTTCAGTAATTATGGGTGGACATTCACACCTTCTTGCAGCTGAACACCTCCTCTCCCGCTATTGATTGTGTACAGTCGGGTATTTTAACCTTTTCTTACCCACTTTTTACCAAATATGGTCGGACATTCACACCGTCTTACAGCGGAACACCTCTGCTCCCGCTTTTGATGGTGTATAGTCAGGCGCTTGAACCTTTTCTTACCCGCTTTTTACAAACTATGGTCGGACATTCAAACCTTCTTGTAGCCGAAAACCTCCGCTCCCTCTTTTGATTATACATTGTTGGGCATTCGCACCTTATTTACAAACTATAGTCAGACATTCACACCTTGCAGCTGAGCCACCTCAGCTCCCTGTTTTGATAGTGTATGTTCGGGCATTCGAACCTATTCTTACCCCCTTTTTACAAACTATGCTCGGAGATTCACACCTACTCACAGCCGAACAACTCCGCTCCCGCATTTGATGATGTCTTGTCCGGCATTCTAGTCTCTTCTAACACATTTTTCAGCAATTATGGTCGGACATTCACACCTACTCACAGCCGAACACTTCCGCTCCCGCATTTGATGGTGTATAGCCGGGCATTCTCACCCTTTCTCATCAGCTTTTTGCAAATTATGATCTGACATTCACACCTACTTGCAGTCGAACAGCTCTGCTCCCGCTTTTGATTATGTTTGGTTGGATATTCGAACCTTTTCTTAACTGCTTTTTACAAACTTTGGTCGGACGTTCACACCTTCTTGCAGCCGAACACATCCACTTCCACTTTTGATGGTATATATTCGGGCATTCGAACCTTTTCTTACCCGCTTTTTACAAACCGTGGTCGGACTTTCACACCTTCTTGTAGCCAAACAACTCCGCTCCCACTATTGATTGTGTACAGTCGGGTATTTTAACCTTTTCTTACCCGCTTTTTACCAACTATAGTCGGACATTTACACCTTCTTACAGCGGAACACCTCCGCTCCCTCTTTTGATGGTCTATATTCGGGCATTCGAACCTTTTCTTACCCGCTTTTTACAAACTATGGTCGGACATTCAAACCTTCTTGTAGCCGAACACATCCCCTCCTGCTTTTGATGATGTATGGTTGGGCATTTTCACCTTTTCTTACCCATTTTTCAGTAATTATGGGTGGACATTCACACCTTCTTGCAGCTGAAAAACTCCTCTCCCGCTTATGATCATGTGCGGTTTGATATTCGAAAATTTTCTTTCATGTTTTAAAGCAATTATTGATGGACATTCAAATCTTCTTGTAGCCGAACACATCCACTCCTGCTTTTGATGATGTATGGTTTGGCATTTGCACCTATTTTTTACCCATTTTTCAGGAATTTTGGGTGGACATTCAGACCTTCTTGCAGCCGAAAACCTCCGCTCCCTCATTGATCATACATTGTCGGGCATTCGCACCTTATCTTACCCGCTTTTTACAAACTATAGTCAGACATTCACACCTTGGTGCTGAACCACCTCAGCTCCCTGTTTTGATCATGTATGGTCTGGCAATACTACCTTTTCTTACCCGTTTGTGAGTAATTATGGCTGGACATTCACACCTACTTGCAGTCGAACAGCTCTGCTCCCGCTTTTGATTATGTTTGGTTGGATATTCGAACCTTTTCTTAACTGCTTTTTACAAACTTTGGTCGGACGTTCACAGCTTCTTGCAGCCGAACACCTCCGCTTCCGCTTTTGATGGTATATATTCGGGCATTCGAACCTTTTCTTAGCAGCTTTTTACAAACCATGGTTGGACTTTCACACCTTCTTGTAGCCGAACAACTCCGCTCCCGCTATTGATTGTGTACAGTCGGGTATTTTAACCTTTTTTTACCCGCTTTTTACCAACTATGGTCGGACATTCACACCGTCTTACAGCGGAACACCTCCGCTCCCGCTTTTGATGGTGTATTGTCAGGCATTTGAACCTTTTCTTACCCGCTTTTTACAAACTATGGTCGGACATTCAAACCTTCTTGTAGCCAAAAACCTCCGCTCCCTCTTTTGATCATACATTGTCGGGCATTCGCACCTTTTCTTACCCGTTTTTTACAAACCATGGTCGGACTTTCAAACCTTCTTGTAGCCCAACACATCCACTCCTGCTTTTGATGATGTATGTTCGGGCATTCGCACCTTTTCTTACCCATTTTTCAGTAATTATGGGTGGACATTCACACCTTCTTGCAGCTGAACACCTCCTCTCCCGCTTATGATGGTGTATAGTAGGGCTTTCAAGCCTTTTCTTACCCGGTTTTTACAAATTATAGTTGGACATTCAGACCTTCTTACAGCCGAAAACCTCCACTCCCTCTTTTGATCATACATTGTCGGGCATTAGCACCTTTTCTTACCCGCTTTTTACAAACCATAGTCGGACTTTCACATTTTTTAGTAGCCGAACAACTCCGCTCCCGCTATTGATTGTGTACAGTCGGGTATTTTAACCTTTTCTTACCCACTTTTTACCAACTATGGTCGGACATTCACACCTTCTTACAGCGGAACACCTCCGCTCCCTCTTTTGATGGTGTATGTTCGGGCAGTCAAACCTTTTCTTACCTGCTTTTTACAAACTATGGTCAGACATTCAACCCTTCTTGGAGCCGAACACATCCACTCCTGCTTTTGATTATGTATAGTTAGGCATTCGCACCTTTTCTTACCCATTTTTCAGTAATTATGGGTGTACATTCACACCTTCTTGCAGCCGAACACCTCCGCTCCCTCTTTTGATCATTCATTTTCGGGCATTCGCACCTTTTCTTATCCGCTTTTTACAAACCATGGTCGGACTTTCACACCTTTTAGTAGCCGAACAACTCCGCACCCGCTACTGATTGTGTACAGTCGGGTACTTTAACCTTTTCTTACCCGTTTTTTACCAACTATGGTCGGACATTCACACCTTCTTACAGCGGAACACCTCCGCTCCCTCCTTTGATGGTGTATGTTCGGGCATTCGAACCTTTTCTTACCTGCTTTTTACAAACTATGGTCAGACATTCAACCCTTCTTGGAGCCGAACACATCCACTCCTGCTTTTGATTATGTATAGTTAGGCATTCGCACCTTTTCTTACCCATTTTTCAGTAATTATGGGTGTACATTCACACCTTCTTGCAGCCGAAAACCTCCGCTCCCTCTTTTGATCATACATTGTCGGGCATTCGCACCTTATCTTACCCGCTTTTTACAAACTATAGTCAGACATTCACACCTTGGTGCTGAACCACCTCAGCTCCCTGTTTTGATCATGTATGGTCTGGCAATACTACCTTTTCTTACCCGTTTGTGAGTAATTATGGCTGGACATTCACACCTACTTGCAGTCGAACAGCTCTGCTCCCGCTTTTGATTATGTTTGGTTGGATATTCGAACCTTTTCTTAACTGCTTTTTACAAACTTTGGTCGGACGTTCACAGCTTCTTGCAGCCGAACACCTCCGCTTCCGCTTTTGATGGTATATATTCGGGCATTCGAACCTTTTCTTAGCAGCTTTTTACAAACCATGGTTGGACTTTCACACCTTCTTGTAGCCGAACAACTCCGCTCCCGCTATTGATTGTGTACAGTCGGGTATTTTAACCTTTTTTTACCCGCTTTTTACCAACTATGGTCGGACATTCACACCGTCTTACAGCGGAACACCTCCGCTCCCGCTTTTGATGGTGTATTGTCAGGCATTTGAACCTTTTCTTACCCGCTTTTTACAAACTATGGTCGGACATTCAAACCTTCTTGTAGCCAAAAACCTCCGCTCCCTCTTTTGATCATACATTGTCGGGCATTCGCACCTTTTCTTACCCGTTTTTTACAAACCATGGTCGGACTTTCAAACCTTCTTGTAGCCCAACACATCCACTCCTGCTTTTGATGATGTATGTTCGGGCATTCGCACCTTTTCTTACCCATTTTTCAGTAATTATGGGTGGACATTCACACCTTCTTGCAGCTGAACACCTCCTCTCCCGCTTATGATGGTGTATAGTAGGGCTTTCAAGCCTTTTCTTACCCGGTTTTTACAAATTATAGTTGGACATTCAGACCTTCTTACAGCCGAAAACCTCCACTCCCTCTTTTGATCATACATTGTCGGGCATTAGCACCTTTTCTTACCCGCTTTTTACAAACCATAGTCGGACTTTCACATTTTTTAGTAGCCGAACAACTCCGCTCCCGCTATTGATTGTGTACAGTCGGGTATTTTAACCTTTTCTTACCCACTTTTTACCAACTATGGTCGGACATTCACACCTTCTTACAGCGGAACACCTCCGCTCCCTCTTTTGATGGTGTATGTTCGGGCAGTCAAACCTTTTCTTACCTGCTTTTTACAAACTATGGTCAGACATTCAACCCTTCTTGGAGCCGAACACATCCACTCCTGCTTTTGATTATGTATAGTTAGGCATTCGCACCTTTTCTTACCCATTTTTCAGTAATTATGGGTGTACATTCACACCTTCTTGCAGCCGAACACCTCCGCTCCCTCTTTTGATCATTCATTTTCGGGCATTCGCACCTTTTCTTATCCGCTTTTTACAAACCATGGTCGGACTTTCACACCTTTTAGTAGCCGAACAACTCCGCACCCGCTACTGATTGTGTACAGTCGGGTACTTTAACCTTTTCTTACCCGTTTTTTACCAACTATGGTCGGACATTCACACCTTCTTACAGCGGAACACCTCCGCTCCCTCCTTTGATGGTGTATGTTCGGGCATTCGAACCTTTTCTTACCCGCTTTTTACAAACTATGGTCAGACGTTCAAACCTTCTTGTAGCCGAACATATCCACTCCTGCTTTTGATGATGTATGGTTGGGCATTCGAACCTACTTGTTGCCCGCTTTTCATTAATTATGGGTGGACATTCACACCTTGTCTCAGCCAAACACCTCCGCTCCCTGTTTTGATCATGTATGGTTTGACATTCGCACCTTTGCTTACCTTCTTTTTATACTGATTGCTCAAGATTAAGTTGTTCTTTCTCAAACTACAAAATTTTTTTAATTGTTGAAACTTGATCTGAAGTGGATAAATAAGGAAGACAAACAGTTTTAAGTCAGGCTGATAGCAATTAATTTTATAGCAAACTCTGTATTTCGTCATTTGTCGAGAGATGCTTATTGCTGAAGAAGTTCTTTCTCATTCTACAAAGTACAACGTTGTTTATCATTGAAACTTGATTAGACATGAATAAATATGAAATACAAAGCAGTCTTAACTTGGTTTGAGTTAAGGAATTTGTTTTATAGGAGAATCCGAATTCGTGCATAACTCGTAAAATAGAGCTTATTTTCGGATTCCTAAAGAATGAGTCTGGTTCTTTCTCATAATACAAAGTTTGTTGTTTATTGTTGAAACTTCATCAGACCGTTAGATATAGTCGGACTCACCTCGACGCACGGCTTGGGATCTGGAACCAGTACTCTTGAGAGGGGTTGGACTCTCTTCCACTCTGGAGTTGCCCGTGGTGAGAGGCGCAGAGCAGGTGTGGGCATACTTATTGCCCCCCGGCTGTGTGCCAGTACATTGGGGTTTACCCCAGTGAACGAGAGGGTAGCCTCCCTCCGCCTTGGGTGGGGGGACGAGTCCTGACTGTTGTTTGTGCCTATGCGCCAAACAGCAGTTCAGAGTACCTACCCTTTTTGGAGTCTCTGGGGGAGGCACTGGAGAATGCTCCTACCGGAGACTCCCTCATTCTGCTGGGGGACTTCAATGCTCACGTGGGCAATGACAGTGAGACCTGGAGGGGTGTGATTGGGAGGAACGGCCCCCCCGATCTGAATCAGAGTGGTGTTATGTTGTTGGACTTCTGTGCCAGTCATAGACTGTCCATAACGAACACCATGTTCAGGCATAAGGGTGTCCATATGTGCACTTGGCACCAGGACACCCTTGGCCGCAGTTCGATGATCGACTTTGTGGTTGTATCATCGGACTTGCGGCCGTATGTCCTGGACACTCGGGTGAAGAGAGGGGCGGAGCTGTCAACTGATCACCACCTGGTGGTGAGTTGGCTCCGCTGGTGGGGGAGGATGCCGATCACACCTGGCAGGCCCAAACGTATTGTGAGGGTCTGCTGGGAGCGTTTGTCAGAATCCCCCGTCAGAAGGAGCTTTAACTCCCACCTCCGGCAGAGCTTCAACCATATTTGAGGTGGGGGACATTGAATGTTCCGTGACTCCATTGCCGAGGCAGCTGGTCGGAGTTGTGGCTGTAAGGTGGTCGGTGCCTGTCGTGGCGGCAACCCTCGAACCTGCTGGTGGACACCAGTGGTGAGGGAAGCCGTCAAGCTGAAGAAGGAGTCCTATCGGGCCTTTTTGGCCAGTGGGACCCTGGAAGAAGCTGATAGGTACCGACGGGCCAGACAGGCCGCGGCTTCGGCGGTTGCTGAGGCAAAAACTCGGGCCTGGGAGGAGTTCGGTGAGACCATGGAGAACGATTTCCGGACGGCCTCGAAAAGATTCTGGTCCACCATCCGGCGTCTCAGGGGGGGGAAGCGGCTCACAGTCAACACTGTTTACAGTGCGGACGGGGCTTTGCTGACCTCAACTAGGGATGTTGTGAGTCGGTGGGGGGAGTACTTCGAGGAACTCCTCAATCCTACCAACACGTGCTCGGAAGAGGCAGAGTCGGAGAGCTCGGAGACGGGGCCTCCCATTTCTGGGGCTGAGGTTGCCGAGGTGGTTAAAAAGTTCCTCGGTGGCAAGGCCCCGGGGGTGGATGAGGTCCGTCCTGAGTTTCTCAAGGCTCTGGATGTTGTAGGGCTGTCTTGGCTGACACGCCTCTGCAGTATCGCGTGGACATGGGGGACAGTGCCTCTGGACTGGCAGATTGGGGTGGTGGTCCCCCTCTTTAAAAAGGGGGACCGGAGGGTGTGTTCCAACTATAGGGGTATCACACTCCTCAGCCTCCCTGGTAAGGTCTATTCGGGGGTATTGGAGAGGAGGATCCGTCGGATAATCGAGCCTCGGATTCAGGAGATGCAGTGTGGCTTTCGTCCTGGCCGTGGAACAGTGGACCAGCTCTATACCCTCGGCAGGATCCTGGAGGGTGCATGGGAGTTCGCCCAACCAGTCTACATGTGTTTTGTGGACTTGGAGAAAGCGTTCGACCGTGTCCCTCGTGGAGTCCTGTGGGGGGTGCTCCGGGAATATGGAGTGCCGGACCCCTTGATAGGGGCCGTTCGGTCTCTGTATGACCGGTGCCAGAGTTTGGTCCGCATTGCCGGCAGTAAGTCGGATACGTTTCCGGTGAGAGTTGGACTCCGTCAGGGCTGCCCTTTGTCACCGATTCTGTTCCTAACTTTTATGGACAGAATTTCTAGGCGGAGCCAGGGCGTTGAGGGTGTCCCATTTGGCGACCTCAGAATCGGGTCTCTGCTTTTTGCAGATGATGTGGTTCTGTTAGCGTCGTCAGGCCGTGACCTTCAGCTCTCACTGGAGTGATTCGCAGCCGAGTGTGAAGCGGCTGGGATGAGAATCAGCACCTCCAAATCCGAGACTATGGTTCTCAGCCGGAAAAGGGTGGAATGCTCTCTCCGGGTCGGGAATGAGATCCTTCCCCAAGAGGAGGAGTTCAAGTATCTCGGGGTCTTGTTCACGAGTGACGGACGAATGGAGCGGGAGATTGACGGGCGGATCGGTGCGGCGCCTGCAGTGTTGCAGGCTCTGCACCGACCCGTCGTTGTGAAGAGGGAGCTGAGCCAGAAGGCGAAGCTCTCTACTTACTGGTCAATCTACGTTCCCATCCTCACCTATGGTCACGAGTTGTGGGTAGTGACCGAAAGAACAAGATCGCGAATACAAGCGGCCGAAATGGGTTTCCTCCGCAGGGTGTCTGGGCTCTCCCTTAGAGATAGGGTGAGAAGCTCAGTCATCCGGGAGGGGCTCGGAGTAGAACCGCTGCTCCTCCGCATTGAGAGGAGTCAGATGAGGTGGCTCGGGCATCTGGTTAGGATGCCCCCTGGGCGCCTCCCTGGGGAGGTGTTCCGGGCACGTCCCACTGGGAGTAGACCCCGGGGGAGACCCAGGACACGTTGGAGAGACTATGTCTCTCGGCTGGCCTGGGAACGCCTCGGGGTCCCCCCGGAAGAGCTGGAGGAAGTGGCCGGGGACAGAGACGTCTGGGTTTCTCTGCTCAAGCTGCTGCCCCCGCGACCCGACCCCCGGATAAGCGGCAGATGATGGATGGATGGATAGATATATCCTCCACCAACCAGACTTACAACCCCCGACTAGGGTAGCAGAATTTCTAAGCAGCTGTACCCCAAAACTACTATCAAAAATATATAAATTATTGTCTAAGATAGATGACACAATGTCTCTTCCATCCTCAAAATGGGAGGCAGATTTATCCATCAGTTCTGGTCATAGCTTCTAACCACAAATATGTTTGAACACCTTCATAAAGACTCGAAATCCTAATTTACAGCTCATACAATACAAAATCCTTCATAGAACACACTATACAGGACAAAGGATGTTCAGGATGGGTCTAACACACTCAAACATCTGCTCACATTGCACAGATAACACACCTGATGATTATGCACACGCTTTGTGGTTTTTCTGCGCCTGTCCAGAAGTTCTGGCTTGAAGTCTGTGAGGACCTATCAACATGGCTAAAGTGTAGCATCCCTGCATGCCCCACACTGTGCATACTGGGTGACTTAGACAACATCAACATGGAAATTAACTCAGCACACATGGTTGTCACAGTGTTATGTATCGCAAAGAAAACTATTCTCATGAACTGGAAAGCGAAGAACAATCTGTGTATTAACCAGTTTAGAAATTTTCTTTTAGATTATATTAGCATGGAAACAATGTCTGCCTCCTCAAAACATCAATTGGCTGAATTTCATTCTCTCTGGTCCCCTCTGATTAGTTTTATCACATAGTGGTGGTGGTGGGTTGCTGGGTGATGGTGGGTCTCAGGCCCGGGCTGCTGCGACTGGTGTGACCGGGTGGTTTGTTTGTTTGTTTTTTGTAGAGGTCCTCCTGGGTGGGGTTGGGTTGAGTGGGGTGGGGCGGGATGGGTACCTTCTGGGGGTACAGTAGCTCCCGGAATATGGTCGCTGCAGGCCCCGAGCCTGGTGGACATCAGGCCCTCCTGCCCATTGTTGGCTCCCAGGTAGCGGGGATGCCTATTGCAGCCAGTCCCTGGCTGCCCTGTCTGGGGGAGAGTAGCTCCCCCGGTATATATCCCCATACCCCTCTCCCTTCTGGCTCCTGTACACAGCACACACTCACACATGAAGGGTTTTGGGGGCGTGTGTGTTCGGTGGGGTGTAGTGGATGGGGCCACGTAGGTGGTCCCCTTTGGTTGCACTCTGCAGTTCCCTGCCCCTGTTTTAATTACACCTTAGACATTACTACTTATCAAACACACTCACACACACACATTAGGTCTTGGGGGGTGGTTACACTGAGTGGCATCTGGTGGGCGGGGCTCTTTGGGTATGTAGGCGGCCCAGAGTGCCGCGCTCCCAGTTCTACAAGTTTGGCTGCCCCTCAATTTTAATTGCTCACTATTAGAAAATATTGAAGAGCCAGAAGGGTGAGGGGAGGGGTCTTCTTCGCACACCCCTGCTTCCTGGTGTCTGCTCGGGGCAGGAGGGGCCAGGAGGATTAATTAATTGTTCTGCTGGTTCGGGGTCTGTGGTGGCTGGGGGGTTGCTGGCCTCCTGGTGTGCCCGCTGCACTACACCCCAGCAGAGTCGAGGGAGGTAGGATGTGTGGATGTATGGGACGTGAAAGTGTGTGTGGTAATGATTGGGCCTGGATCTGGGACTTGCTGTCGCCTGGCCTGCCTGTGTTTCTCCCGATGGGGCATCAGCGTTGCCTCTCCCCACTGCTCGCGACTTCACCCACCTGTGGGCACGTCTTGACTCCCAGGGCACTTGGCCAGGGGCGCTGGGGCAGGCGCTGACCCACTTTGTGGCTGTCTGGGGCGCTTGGCCCTCCTGGGTATTGGGTGGGGCCTCTGCCGGGGGGTTTGGGGGCGCTCGGGCTCCTGGGGCACAGGTCCAGTGCCCGGTCCATGTCTGGGCGGCTGGGGCCTGGCGGGGTCGGTGGGCTGTTGCCCCTGGTTCCCGGAGTGCCTCTGCCCTATGCTTATGGGGGCTCTTTCCGGGGGCTTCCTCTGCAGTCTTCTGGGTGGATGCGTGGTTGCCCCTGCGGTGGGCTGCCTGGGTTCTGTGCTCTGTGGGGGCTGCTGGTGGCCTGGGTCTTGTGGCCCTCTCTGCCTGCTTCTGATTGCTTGGGGGGGGGGGCTGTGGATTGTGGCTCTGTACGCTTATACACTCATAACTAAGCACGGTTATCATGTAGGTCCTGTGCCATGGGTGTTGCATGTTCTCACACACACACACACACATTCATTAGTCCAGTAGCATGGTCACTAAGCAGTTGATGTATTATCATGTCGTCTCAGGTCATCTATATCCACAGCTGTGTTGTATGCGATTGCCGCTTCTTGTGCTTGTTTTTGTTTGTATGTGTGTTTGTTTTTTCTCTGCTTGTCTGCTTTCAGGTGCTCCTGGTGGCGCTAAGGCTGGATTCCCCTCATAGGCCATGGATTGTTGTCTGTTTTGTTTTTTACAGGTGTAGCAGCTGGTTGTCTGGTTTTTGTTTCTATTTTTGTTCTGTTTCCTCTTCTTTCCTCTTCTTCTTTCCTTGTCCCCCGGTCCGGTTCAGTTCAGTTCATGTCATATATTGTAAACAGAAATAAATAAATGGGCATCAAGGGGAGCTTTACATTTATAAAACTTCCCTTGGCAAAACAAATCTGTTTGGCATCAAAGGTATTCAGACTACAATTCTTCTGACATAATGCTGAACAGGACAAGGGGAAAAAAAGTAAAGAAGACAGTTCTGCCGAAAGCCAGGGATAGACCTGTTCTAAGTTCTATACTTTTTAAAAGGGGCGTGTTTATCAACTATGGAATTAGAAGATTTACAAAAATGGTCAAGTGCTAGATCTTCATCTGGGATTTTAACAGTGTCATATAACTATTCAATAGATCAGTTAAAAAAAAGCCTGCTCATGGAGATGTTTCAGGATCTGGATACCAAGCGTGGACCTAATGTTTTCATTTTTGCAATTCTGATACAGGCTATTGAGCAGTGATAACTAACACCAAGTTCAGATACTGCGGATTTTCTACCTTTGATTTGTTAAGATTGAGCCAATCAGGGACAACCTTGAAGGATCTCTTTGGTTTTGTAGGATCTGTAATTACCTGAGAAAGGTTGATATTGGTACACACCTTTTTTAAATGATCAGAGGCAGAGTTCAACTTGTTTAAATTAAAATTGCCACACAGAGATTGGGTTTAGGCCACATGCACACAGAATGACATCAACAAATATAAGAAATATTAAACATTTACACATAGATTTTTGAATATATGTAGAGGAATGATACTTTGAAATGTGCTCATTGCGGAGTTATGATCAGTTGAGTAATGAAGGTTGAACTATTCTGGGAAAGAGGTTCTATTCCCAGCATCATGATGGACACTCCTGATATAGAAGGTTTCGCTAACGCATTGGAATTGTTTTACTATTTTCATATGCATGTGCAATGAAGAATTGCTTGCTGCTGATAAATGCAAAGAAGAACATCTTACACATAGATGCTCACATATAGGCTGCTGAATGCAATGAAGACCTGCTTATCAAGTAAAGTTCAATGTCAATGTGTAATATTCAATTAGGATTTGCAAAACAGTGAAGTTAAACAATGAATGGGTCCATAGTCGGTATGAGAAGACTACAGGAATATTGACCTGGGTGTACGTTCAAACAGAGATGAGAAAATTGCGATGAATAATTGTTTGTTTGTTTGTTAGTATGTATATGAATGTTATGTGTATAAACTGTGTTGAGTTATAGTTACTCAGTAGTGTCTCAGTGAAACAACCGACGGGGGAAGCCTTGCGGTGACAACAAAAGCAGTGTTTTACTGATCAGTCAAGTTGCTCCAGTGTACTCCATACAAACTGGTTGGCTACTGAAGGGATAGAAAATGGGGAATACTTGTTTTAAAGCAAACAAGGAATTAGATGGGAAAAATACATGTTTTAACGGGACCCAGACAATATTAAATACTCAGACAGATGGGAGAAGAAGTGTAGTTTTGTAGGAAATCACAAAATTATTACATAGAATTAGTGAAATCAATTGAAGAATGCCTTTCTGAAGAGCTGTTTACCACAGATGAGCAGCTTTGCGACCAAGCACATTGTAGATCGCTTTACTGCCAAAATGATCTAATTTAATGGATTGGTTTAGACATGCATAACAGCATTTTAAGAACAAAGAGAGAAACAAAAAGGGACAACGCTTCATGGTGGAAGGTGATGTATAAATAACTGTGTATATGATGAAGGGGGTGGCAACACCCATTCCGAAATCCCGCCATTCCGACATCCCGCTATTCCGACATCCCACCATTCCGACATACCACCATTCCGACATACCACCATTCCGACATGCAAACGTCCCACCATTCTGACATCCCACCATTGCGACATCCCGCTATTCTGACGTTCAAATGTCCCACCATTCCGACAAGGCTTTCCGTATAAGGAAATGTGTGTTACTCAACAGGTGAGTCCCTTCTTTCTGTTCATGCAATTTATATGTTTAACACATGTTTATAGACAAGCGTTATTAAAAACACAAAGTCTCGGCAACTGGAGGAGGAGAAGCAGTCCGCGGTGGTTTTCAATCACACACTCCAATGCCACTTGTTTCAACTTCCGAAAATTTAATCCAGGAAAAAAAGGCTTACAAACATGGACCAAAACGGCTCCATAACACGCACAAGAATCCAAAAGAAACGAAAGTTAACTAAAATAAAGCAAATAAACAGTATGAAGTGGTCAAAATTGGTTTTACGCATGCCTATGTGCGTCTGGCACATGCGTCTTCGGGCTCTCCCACGTTGGTTTGTGGATGAAAGCTATATGTTCAGCTGTAATGTCATGTAAAAACAATCTCTACATGACATTTACTCCCAGGTGTGACCAGTTAGGTCCTTAAGATATCAACAGGCTGTATAAAGCTACAACCGTTGGGGCTGTGTGTTTGTGCCAAATGCGCAAAACCCATCCGCGCTTCCCAAAATTGGAGTGAGTACTCATAAATCAAGTGAATAACATGAATAAACGTTTTTACTGCATTTTGTTGTGTTTTATACGTTCTATGCTGTCATTTCTCTCTTCTCCTATTGGCAAGGCAAGGCAGAGTGCTCGCAACTGTGTCCTGTGCAGTAGCCGTGATATCTGTAATTGCAATTATTACTTTTGCATATGATGACAGCGTGCAAAAGACGCATGGGCTCTGTGGAGAGCTCCGCTCCAGCTGGCTGCTGTGACAGCTCACTGACACTGTATTTCTGCTTAATCAGTTTCAGTCTCGCCAGAGTTACATTAATATCTGTATTTTTATATTTGAAATTCAGGGGATTTTGATAATAGATTATTAAAGTTCGTTTGCGAGGCTGTGGCCTCTGCATGTGCAAAGCTTGTGCGCCAAACTTTAGGGCGTATTTGCGCCGGCATATCATTAGTGCAAAATGTTTTGGGTAAAAAATAGGCTATTAAAAGGAACTGTCGGAATGGCGGTATGTTAAAAAAAACAAAAAACACACCGCCATTCCGACCATAGGAGGAAAAAAGTGTCGGAATGGTGGGACGTTTGATAAAAAATTAAGTGTCGCCATTCCGACAATTGGAGACCCATGTCGGAATGGCGAGATGTCGGAATGGCAGCATGTAACCATGATGAAGGAGAGACCATTTGAGCAGCACAGCCATTTCGCAGCACAGGGACAGCAATCCAAGTTACAGGATCTCCCACGTGGTATCACCTGTCACATTGTGTCAAGGCATCAAAAGAAGAAAAAATCACCAAACTCAAGGACAAAAAGACAAAGACTCCGGTGAACGAAGAGAGAGTACTGACAAACCAGAAATACAAAAGGATTCTCGATATCAAGATCCAGAAGAAGAGGCTAACAATGCCACGAACACTTACGATGCTGGGAATGATGCCAGCAATGAACAGAGAAGAAGATTCAGTGTCATCAATCTGCATTACGTGCCTCTAATGAGGGGGTGAATATAGAATCCTCAACGATTACAACGTCTCTGGGAACTGTGACAACAACAAGGTTTAAACCATTTTGATATATATTGTAACCTATTGTCTAAGGAATAGTGCTGAAAATGAAGTAAATCTAATCCACCACTGTCCTTGGTCTTCTGTAGGGTTTTTAAACTAATACGTGGTGGTTTGTTTTTCCACAGAAATTTGGAGATGCATGAATCTAGTGACTTAAACCAAGTAGCAGATGGTTTTATGGGGATCATTGAGAACAAATAGTTAACTTTTGGTAGTATCATCATTTTAATGGATGTAACTCTCCCCATAAGTGATATAGGTAAGGACTTCCAACGAGAGATCGTCCTCTACTGTCTTTAATAATTGCACATAATTTAGCTTTGTTAGCTCTGAGAGCCTGGAGGAAATGTTTATGCCTAAATATCTAATATTTCCTGACTGTAAAGTGATCGCAGGTATATTATTGACCCTACAGTTAATGGGCAGAACTGTGGTCTTAGACCAGTTGATAGAGTAGTCAGAAAGTGCTGAGAATTTATTTATGAGTGTGATCGTGTGACTGAGAGACGTCTGTGAGTTCTGAAGGAAAAGTAATACATCATCAGCATAAAGACTTATTTTATGCTCAATATTTTGGGATTAATTACTCACAAACGGGTAAGAAAAGGTAGTATTGCCAGACCATACATGATCAAAACAGGGAGCGGAGGTGGTTCAGCTGCAAGGTGTGAATGTCTGACTATAGTTTGTAAAAAGCGGGTAAGATAAGGTGCGAATGCCCGACAATGTATGATCAAAAGAGGGAGCGGAGGTTTTTGGCTACAAGAAGGTTTGAATGTCCGACCATAGTTAGTAAAAAGCGGGTAAGAAAAGGTTACCATACATCATCAAAAGCAGGAGTGGATGTGTTCAGCTACAAGAAGATTTGAATGTCCATCAATAATTGCTTTAAAACATGAAAGAAAATTTTCGAATATCAAACCGCACATGATCATAAGCGGGAGAGGAGTTGTTCAGCTGCAAGAAGGTGTGAATGTCCACCCATAATTACTGAAAAATGGGTAAGAAAAGGTGAAAATGCCCAACCATACATCATCAAAAGCAGGAGTGGATGTGTTCGGCTACAAGAAGGTTTGTATGTCCGACCATAGTTTGTAAAAAGCGGGTAAGAAAAGGTTTGAATGCCCGAACATAGACCATCAAAAGAGGGAGCGGAGGTGTTCCGCTGTAAGAAGGTGTAAATGTCCGACCATAGTTGGTAAAAAGCGGGTAAGAAAAGGTTAAAATACCCGACTGTACACAATCAATAGCGGGAGCGGAGTTGTTTGGCTACAAGAAGGTGTGAAAGTCCGACCACGGTTTGTAAAAAGCGGGTAAGAAAAGGTTCGAATGCCCGAATATATACCATCAAAAGTGGAAGTGGATGTGTTCGGCTGCAAGAAGGTGTGAACGTCCGACCAAAGTTTGTAAAAAGCAGTTAAGAAAAGGTTCGAATATCCAACCAAACATAATCAAAAGCGGGAGCAGAGCTGTTCGACTGCAAGTAGGTGTGAATGTCAGATCATAATTTGCAAAAAGCTGATGAGACAGGGTGAGAATGCCCGGCTATACACCATCAAATGCGGGAGCGGAAGTGTTCGGCTGTGAGTAGGTGTGAATGTCCAACCATAATTTCTGAAAAATGTGTTAGAAGAGACTAGAATGCCGGACAAGACATCATCAAATGCGGGAGCGGAGTTGTTCGGCTGTGAGTAGGTGTGAATCTCCGAGCATAGTTTGTAAAAAGGGGGTAAGAATAGGTTCGAATGCCCGAACATACACTATCAAAACAGGGAGCTGAGGTGGCTCAGCTGCAAGGTGTGAATGTCTGACTATAGTTTGTAAATAAGGTGCGAATGCCCAACAATGTATAATCAAAAGAGGGAGCGGAGGTTTTCGGCTACAAGAAGGTTTGAATGTCCGACCATAGTTTGTAAAAAGCGGGTAAGAAAAGGTTCAAATGCCTGACTATACACCATCAAAAGCGGGAGCAGAGGTGTTCCGCTGTAAGACGGTGTGAATGTCCGACCATATTTGGTAAAAAGCGGGTAAGAAAAGGTTAAAATACCCGACTGTACACAATCAATAGCGGGAGAGGAGGTGTTCAGCTGCAAGGTGTGAATGTCCACCCATAATTACTGAAAAAATTGGTAAGAAAAGGTGCGAATGCCAAACCATACATTATCAAAAGCAGGTGTGAATGTCAGATCATAATTTGCAAAAAGCTGATGAGAAAGGGTGAGAATGCCCGACTGTACACCATCAAATGCGGGAGCGGAGTTGTTCGGCTGTGAGTAAGTGTGAATCTCCGACCATAATTGCTGAAAAATGTGTTAGAAAAGGTAAGAATGCCGGTCCATACATCATCAAAAGCGGGAGAGGTGGTGTTCGGCTGCAAGTAGGTGTGAATGTCCAGCCATAATTACTAACAAACGGGTAAGAAAAGGTAGTATTGCCAGACCATATATGATCAAAACAGGGAGCGGAGGCAAGAAGGTGTGAATGTCCGACTAAAGTTCAAATATATTAACAAAAGCGGGAGGAGAGGTCTTCGGATGAGAGTGGTTGAGAATTTCCAACCATAATCTATAAAATGCGGTGGAAAAAAAAGGTGTGATAGAACACTAAAAGGTGGAGCGGAAGTGTTCGGCTGCAAGAAGGTGTGAATGTCCGACTATATTTGGTGAAAAGCAGGTGAAGCAAGGTCTGAATGCCCAACCTTACATCATCAAAAGCGAGATCAGAGGTGTTTGGCTGCATGAAGGCCATAGTTTGCCAAAAGCGGGTAAGCTGCGAATGACCGACTAAATATCAACAAAAGGTCTTCGGATGCAAGTGGGTGTGAATATCCCACCATACAAGTATGGTGGAGAGGAAGCTGTGAACAGCCGACCATAGTTGGTGAAAAGCGGGTGAGAAAAGGTGCGAATGTCCAACCATACATGATCAAAACAGGGAGCGGAGGTGTTTGGCTGTGAGAAGGTGTGAATGTCCACCCAAAATTAATGAAAAGCGGGCAACAAGTAGGTTTGAATGCCCAACCATACATCATCAAAAGCAGGAGTGGATGTGTTCGGCTACAAGAAGGTTTGAATGTCCGAGCATAGTTTGTAAAAAGCGGGTAAGAAAAGGTTCGAATGCCCAAACATACACCATCAAAAGAGGGAGCGGAGGTGTTCCGCTGTAAGAAGGTGTGAATGTCCGACCATAGTTGGTAAAAAACGGGTAAGAAAAGGTTAAAATACCCGACTGTACACAATCAATAGCGGGAGCGGATGTGTTTGGCTGCAAGAATGTGTGACAGTCCGACCATGGTTTGTAAAAAACGGGTAAGAAAAGGTGCGAATGCCCGACAATGTATGATCAAAAGAGGGAGCGGAGGTTTTCGGCTACAAGAAGGTTTGAATGTCCGACCATAGTTTGTAAAAAGCGGGTAAGAAAAGGTTCAAATGCCTGACTATACACCATCAAAAGCGGGAGCGGAGGTGTTCGGCTACAAGAAGGTGTGAAAGTTCAACCATGGTTATTAAAAAGCTGCTAAGAAAAGGTTCGAATGCCCGAATATATACCATCAAAAGCGGAAGCGGAGATGTTCGGTTGCAAGACGGTGTGAACGTCCGATCAAAGTTTGCAAAAAGCAGTTAAGAAAAGGTTCGAATGCCCGAATATATACCATCAAAAGCGGGAGCAGAGCTGTTCGACTGCAAGTAGGTGTGAATGTCCAGCCATAATTACTCACAAACGGGTAAGAAAAGGTAGTATTGCCAGACCATACATGATCAAAACAGGGAGCTGAGGTGGTTCAGCTGCAAGTTGTGAATGTCTGACTATAGTTTGTAAAAAGCGGGTAAGACAAGGTGCGAATGCCCGACAATGTATGATCAAAAGAGGGAGTGGAGGTCTTCGGCTGCAAGGTCTGAATGTCCAACCTTAATTTCTAAAAACCGGGTAAGAAAAGGCTCGAAAGCCCGACTATACACAATCAAAAGCGGGAGCGGGAGGTTTTCAGCTGCAAATCCTTCACTCAAACCAAGTGAAAACTGCTTTGTCCTTCATATTTATCAATGTCTAGATCGACTTCAACAAAGAACAACATTGTACTTTGCAGTAAAGAAAGAGCAAATCAAAAGTTTTAGGAATCCGAGAATAAGCTTATTTTCATGAGTTCTGCACGATTATTGATTTTACTATAAATGAATGCCTTCACTCAAACTATGTTAAAACTGCTTTGTCCTTCATATTTATCAATGTCTAGATTGACTTCAACAAAGAAAAACACTGGATTTTTCAGTAGAACAAAGAGCAACACTGAAGGATCAGTAATCCGAGAATAAGCTTATTTTCATACGTTCTGCATGATTTGGGATTTTATGTATAAAATGAATTCCTTCACTCAAACCAAGTTAAAACTGCTTTGTCCTTCATATTTATCAATGTCTAGATTTACTTCAACAAAGAACAACATTGTATTTTGCAGTAGTAGAAAGAGCAACACTTGAAGGAACAGGAATCCGATAATAAGCTTATTTTCATACGTTCTGCATGATTTGGGATTTTATGTATAAAATGAATTCCTTCACTCAAACCAAGTGAAAACTGCTTTGTCCTTCATATTTATCAATGTCTAGATTGACTTCAACAAAGAAAAACACTGGATTTTGCAGTAGAAGAAAGAGCAACACTTGAAGGAACAGGAATCCGAGAATAAGCTTGTTTTCATACGTTCTGCATGATTTGGGATTTTATGTATAAAATGAATTCCTTCACTCAAACCAAGTTAAAACTGCTTTGTCCTTCATATTTATCAATGTCTAGATTTACTTCAACAAAGAACAACATTGTATTTTGCAGTAGTAGAAAGAGCAACACTTGAAGGAACAGGAATCCGAGAATAAGCTTATTTTCATACGTTCTGCATGATTTGGGATTTTATGTATAAAATGAATTCCTTCACTCAAACCAAGTGAAAACTGCTTTGTCCTTCATATTTATCAATGTCTAGATTTACTTCAACAAAGAACAACATTGTATTTTGCAGTAGTAGAAAGAGCAACACTTGAAGGAACAGGAATCCGAGAATAAGCTTATTTTCATACGTTCTGCATGATTTGGGATTTTATGTATAAAATGAATTCCTTCACTCAAACCAAGTTAAAACTGCTTTGTCCTTCATATTTATCAATGTCTAGATTTACTTCAACAAAGAACAACATTGTATTTTGCAGTAGTAGAAAGAGCAACACTTGAAGGAACAGGAATCCGAGAATAAGCTTATTTTCATACGTTCTGCATGATTTGGGATTTTATGTATAAAATGAATTCCTTCACTCAAACCAAGTGAAAACTGCTTTGTCCTTCATATTTATCAATGTCTAGATTTACTTCAACAAAGAACAACATTGTATTTTGCAGTAGTAGAAAGAGCAACACTTGAAGGAACAGGAATCCGAGAATAAGCTTATTTTCATACGTTCTGCATGATTTGGGATTTTATGTATAAAATGAATTCCTTCACTCAAACCAAGTGAAAACTGCTTTGTCCTTCATATTTATCAATGTCTAGATTTACTTCAACAAAGAACAACATTGTATTTTGCAGTAGTAGAAAGAGCAACACTTGAAGGAACAGGAATCCGAGAATAAGCTTATTTTCATACGTTCTGCATGATTTGGGATTTTATGTATAAAATGAATTCCTTCACTCAAACCAAGTGAAAACTGCTTTGTCCTTCATATTTATCAATGTCTAGATTTACTTCAACAAAGAACAACATTGTATTTTGCAGTAGTAGAAAGAGCAACACTTGAAGGAACAGGAATCCGAGAATAAGCTTATTTTCATACGTTCTGCATGATTTGGGATTTTATGTATAAAATGAATTCCTTCACTCAAACCAAGTGAAAACTGCTTTGTCCTTCATATTTATCAATGTCTAGATTTACTTCAACAAAGAACAACATTGTATTTTGCAGTAGTAGAAAGAGCAACACTTGAAGGAACAGGAATCCGAGAATAAGCTTATTTTCATACGTTCTGCATGATTTGGGATTTTATGTATAAAATGAATTCCTTCACTCAAACCAAGTGAAAACTGCTTTGTCCTTCATATTTATCAATGTCTAGATTTACTTCAACAAAGAACAACATTGTATTTTGCAGTAGTAGAAAGAGCAACACTTGAAGGAACAGGAATCCGAGAATAAGCTTATTTTCATACGTTCTGCATGATTTGGGATTTTATGTATAAAATGAATTCCTTTACTCAAACTATGTTAAAACTGCTTTGTCCTTCATATTTATCAATGTCTAGATCGACTTCAACAAAGAACAACATTGTATTTTGCAGTAGAAGAAATAGCAACACTGAAGGATCAGGAATCCGAAAACACGCTTATTTTCATACGTTCTGCTTGATTTGGGATTTTGCTATAAAATTAATTCCTTCACTCAAACAAAGTGGAAACTGCTTTGTCCTTCATATTTATCAATGTCTATATCGATTTCAACAAAGAACAAGGCTGTATTTTGCAGTATAGGAAAGAGCAACACTGGAGGATCAGGAATCCGAGAATAAGCTTACTTTCATGAGTCCTGCACGATTTCGGATTTTCCTATAAAATGAATTGCTTTGCTCAAACCAAGTTAAAATTGCTTTGTCCTTCATAGTTATCCATGTCTAAAATGTATCAAGCATAAAGTTCCTCATATTACCCTGAATGAGAAAGAAGCAACCCTTTGGTTGAGCAATACGTTCCTTTTGCGGAGTTATGCATGATTTCAGATTTTGCTATAAAATTCATTCCTTCACACCTTTTTTTTCACCGCATTTTATAGATTATGGTTGGAAATTTAGACCACTCTAATCCGAAGACCTCTCCTCCCACTTTTGTTAATATATTTGAACTTTAGTTGGACATTCACCCCTTTTTGCAGCTAAACCACCTCCGCTCCCTGTTTTGATCATGTATGGTCTGGCAATACTACATTTTCTTACCCGTTTGTGAGTAATTATGGCTGGATATTCACAATTTTGTCAACTTTGGTCGGACGTTCACACCTTCTTGCAGCCGAACACCTCCGCTTCCGCTTTTGATGGTATATATTCGGGCATTCGAACCTTTTCTTACCAGCTTTTTACAAACGATGGTTGGACTTTCACACCTTCTTGTAGCCGAACAACTCCGCTCCCGCTATTGATTGTGTACAGTCGGGTATTTTAACCTTTTCTTACCCGCTTTTTACCAACTATGGTCGGACATTCACACCGTCTTACAGCGGAACATCTCCGCTCCCGCTTTTGATGGTGTATAGTCAGGCATTTGAACCTTTTCTTACCCGCTTTTTACAAACTATGGTCGGACATTCAAACCTTATTGTAGCCGAAAACCTCTGCTCCCTCTTTTGATTATACATTGTCGGGCATTCGCACCTTATCGTACCCGCTTTTTACAAACTATAGTCAGACATTCACACCTTTGAGCTGAACCACCTCAGCTCCCTGTTTTGATCATGTATGGTCTGGCAATACTACCTTTTCTTACCCGTTTGTGAGTAATTATGGCTGGACATTCACACCTACTTGCAGTCGAACAGCTCTGCTCCCGCTTTTGATTATGTTTGGTTGGATATTCGAACCTTTTCTTAACTGCTTTTTACAAACTTTGGTCGGACGTTCACACCTTCTTGCAGCCGAACACCTCCGCTTCCGCTTTTGATGGTATATATTCGGGCATTCGAACCTTTTCTTAGCAGTTTTTTACAAACCATGGTTGGACTTTCACACCTTCTTGTAGCCAAACAACTCCGCTCCCGCTATTGATTGTGTACAATCGGGTATTTTAACCTTTTCTTACCCGCTTTTTACCAACTATGGTCAGACATTCACACCGTCTTACAGCGGAACACCTCCACTCCCGCTTTTGATGGTGTATAGTCAGGCATTTGAACCTTTTCTTACCCGCTTTTTACAAACTATGGTCGGACATTCAAACCTTCTTGTAGCCGAAAACCTCCGCTCCCTCTTTTGATCATACATTGTCGGGCATTCGGACCTTTTCTTACCCGTTTTTTACAAACCATGGTCGGACTGTCACACATTCTTGTAGCCAAACACATCCGCTCCTGCTATTGATTGTGTACAGTCGGGTATTTTAACCTTTTCTTACCCGTTTTTTACCAACTATGGTCGGACATTCACACCTTCTTACAGCGGAACACCTCCTCTCCCTCTTTTGATGGTGTATGTTTGGGCATTCGAACCTTTTCTTACCCGCTTTTTACAAACTATGCTCGGACATTCAAACCTTCTTGTAGCCGAACACATCCACTCCTGCTTTTCATGATGTATGGTTGGGCATTCAAACCTACTTGTTGCCCGCTTTTCATTAATTTTGGGTGGACATTCACACCTTGTCACAGCCAAACACCTCCACTCCCTGTTTTGATCATGTATGGTTGGACATTCGCACCTTTTCTCACCCGCTTTTTGCCAACTATGGTCGGCCGTTCACAGCTTCCTCTCCACCATACTTGTATGGTGGGATATTCACACCCACTTGCATCCGAAGACCTTTTGTTGATATTTATTCGGTCATTCGCAGCTTACCCGCTTTTGGCAAACTATGGCCTTCATGCAGCCAAACACCTCTGATCTCGCTTTTGATGATGTAAGGTTGGGCATTCAGACCTTGCATCACCTGCTTTTCACCAAATATAGTAGGACATTCACACCTTCTTGCAGCCGAACACTTCCGCTCAATCCTTTTAGTGTTCTATCACACCTTTTTTTTCACCGCATTTTATAGATTATTTTTGGAAATTCTCAACCACTCTCATCCGAAGACCTCTCCTCCCGCTTTTGTTAATATATTTGAACTTTAGTCGGACATTCACACCTTCTTGCAGCTGAACCACCTCCGCTCCCTGTTTTGATCATGTATGGTATGGCAATACTACCTTTTCTTACCCGTTTGTTAGTAATTATGGCTGGACATTCACACCTACTTGCAGCCGAACACCACCTCTCCCGCTTTTGATGATGTATGGACCGGCATTCTTACCTTTTCTAACACATTTTTCAGCAATTATGGTCGGAGATTCACACTTACTCACAGCCGAACAACTCCGCTCCCGCATTTGATGGTGTATAGTCGGGCATTCTCACCCTTTCTCATCAGCTTTTTGCAAATTATGATCTGACATTCACACCTGCTTTTGATAATGTATGGTTGGGCATTCGCACCTTTTCTTACCCATTTTTCAGTAATTATGGGTGGACATTCACACCTTCTTGCAGCTGAACACCTCCTCTCCCGCTATTGATTGTGTACAGTCGGGTATTTTAACCTTTTCTTACCCGCTTTTTACCAAATATGGTCGGACATTCACACCGTCTTACAGCGGAACACCTCTGCTCCCGCTTTTGATGGTGTATAGTCAGGCGCTTGAACCTTTTCTTACCCGCTTTTTACAAACTATGGTCGGACATTCAAACCTTCTTGTAGCCGAAAACCTCCGCTCCCTCTTTTGATTATACATTGTTGGGCATTCGCACCTTATTTACAAACTATAGTCAGACATTCACACCTTGCAGCTGAGCCACCTCAGCTCCCTGTTTTGATAGTGTATGTTCGGGCATTCGAACCTATTCTTACCCCCTTTTTACAAACTATGCTCGGAGATTCACACCTACTCACAGCCGAACAACTCCGCTCCCGCATTTGATGATGTCTTGTCCGGCATTCTAGTCTCTTCTAACACATTTTTCAGCAATTATGGTCGGACATTCACACCTACTCACAGCCGAACACTTCCGCTCCCGCATTTGATGGTGTATAGCCGGGCATTCTCACCCTTTCTCATCAGCTTTTTGCAAATTATGATCTGACATTCAGACCTACTTGCAGTCGAACAGCTCTGCTCCCGCTTTTGATTATGTTTGGTTGGATATTCGAACCTTTTCTTAACTGCTTTTTACAAACTTTGGTCGGACGTTCACACCTTCTTGCAGCCGAACACATCCACTTCCACTTTTGATGGTATATATTCGGGCATTCGAACCTTTTCGTACCAGCTTTTTACAAACGATGGTTGGACTTTCACACCTTCTTGTAGCCAAACAACTCCGCTCCCGCTATTGATTGTGTACAGTCGGGTATTTTAACCTTTTCTTACCCGCTTTTTACCAACTATGGTCGGACATTTACACCTTCTTACAGCGGAAATCCTCCGCTCCCTCTTTTGATGGTCTATGTTCGGGCATTCGAACCTTTTCTTACCCGCTTATTACAAACTATGGTTGGACATTCAAACCTTCTTGTAGCCGAACACATCCACTCCTGCTTTTGATGATATATGGTTGGGCATTTTCACCTTTTCTTACCCGTTTTTTACAAACCATGGTTGGACTGTCACACATTCTTGTAGCCAAACACATCCGCTCCTGCTATTGATTGTGTACAGTCGGGTATTTTAACCTTTTCTTACCCGTTTTTTACCAACTATGGTCGGACATTCACACCTTACAGCGGAACACCTCCTCTCCCTCTTTTGATGGTGTATGTTTGGGCATTCGAACCTTTTCTTACCCGCTTTTTACAAACTATGCTCGGACATTCAAACCTTCTTGTAGCCGAACACATCCACTCCTGCTTTTCATGATGTATGGTTGGGCATTCAAACCTACTTGTTGCCCGCTTTTCATTAATTTTGGGTGGACATTCACACCTTGTCACAGCCAAACACCTCCACTCCCTGTTTTGATCATGTATGGTTGGACATTCGCACCTTTTCTCACCCGCTTTTTGCCAACTATGGTCGGCCGTTCACAGCTTCCTCTCCACCATACTTGTATGGTGGGATATTCACACCCACTTGCATCCGAAGACCTTTTGTTGATATTTATTCGGTCATTCGCAGCTTACCCGCTTTTGGCAAACTATGGCCTTCATGCAGCCAAACACCTCTGATCTCGCTTTTGATGATGTAAGGTTGGGCATTCAGACCTTCCATCACCTGCTTTTCACCAAATATAGTAGGACATTCACACCTTCTTGCAGCCGAACACTTCCGCTCAATCCTTTTAGTGTTCTATCACACCTTTTTTTTCACCGCATTTTATAGATTATTTTTGGAAATTCTCAACCACTCTCATCCGAAGACCTCTCCTCCCGCTTTTGTTAATATATTTGAACTTTAGTCGGACATTCACACCTTCTTGCAGCTGAACCACCTCCGCTCCCTGTTTTGATCATGTATGGTATGGCAATACTACCTTTTCTTACCCGTTTGTTAGTAATTATGGCTGGACATTCACACCTACTTGCAGCCGAACACCACCTCTCCCGCTTTTGATGATGTATGGACCGGCATTCTTACCTTTTCTAACACATTTTTCAGCAATTATGGTCGGAGATTCACACTTACTCACAGCCGAACAACTCCGCTCCCGCATTTGATGGTGTATAGTCGGGCATTCTCACCCTTTCTCATCAGCTTTTTGCAAATTATGATCTGACATTCACACCTGCTTTTGATAATGTATGGTTGGGCATTCACACCTTTTCTTACCCATTTTTCAGTAATTATGGGTGGACATTCACACCTTCTTGCAGCTGAACACCTCCTCTCCCGCTATTGATTGTGTACAGTCGGGTATTTTAACCTTTTCTTACCCGCTTTTTACCAAATATGGTCGGACATTCACACCGTCTTACAGCGGAACACCTCTGCTCCCGCTTTTGATGGTGTATAGTCAGGCGCTTGAACCTTTTCTTACCCGCTTTTTACAAACTATGGTCGGACATTCAAACCTTCTTGTAGCCGAAAACCTCCGCTCCCTCTTTTGATTATACATTGTTGGGCATTCGCACCTTATTTACAAACTATAGTCAGACATTCACACCTTGCAGCCGAGCCACCTCAGCTCCCTGTTTTGATAGTGTATGTTCGGGCATTCGAACCTATTCTTACCCCCTTTTTACAAACTATGCTCGGAGATTCACACCTACTCACAGCCGAACAACTCCGCTCCCGCATTTGATGATGTCTTGTCCGGCATTCTAGTCTCTTCTAACACATTTTTCAGCAATTATGGTCGGACATTCACACCTACTCACAGCCGAACACTTCCGCTCCCGCATTTGATGGTGTATAGCCGGGCATTCTCACCCTTTCTCATCAGCTTTTTGCAAATTATGATCTGACATTCAGACCTACTTGCAGTCGAACAGCTCTGCTCCCGCTTTTGATTATGTTTGGTTGGATATTCGAACCTTTTCTTAACTGCTTTTTACAAACTTTGGTCGGACGTTCACACCTTCTTGCAGCCGAACACATCCACTTCCACTTTTGATGGTATATATTCGGGCATTCGAACCTTTTCGTACCAGCTTTTTACAAACGATGGTTCGACTTTCACACCTTCTTGTAGCCAAACAACTCCGCTCCCGCTATTGATTGTGTACAGTCGGGTATTTTAACCTTTTCTTACCCGCTTTTTACCAACTATGGTCGGACATTTACACCTTCTTACAGCGGAAATCCTCCGCTCCCTCTTTTGATGGTCTATATTCGGGCATTCGAACCTTTTCTTACCCGCTTATTACAAACTATGGTTGGACATTCAAACCTTCTTGTAGCCGAACACATCCACTCCTGCTTTTGATGATATATGGTTGGGCATTTTCACCTTTTCTTACCCATTTTTTAGTAATTTAGGTGGACATTCACACCTTCTTGCAGCTGAACAACTCCTCTCCCGCTTATGATCATGTGCGGTTTGATATTCGAAAATTTTCTTTCATGTTTTAAAGCAATTATTGATGGACATTCAAATCTTCTTGTAGCCGAACACATCCACTCCTGCTTTTGATCATACATTTTCGGGCATTCGCACCTTTTCTTACCCGCTTTTTACAAACCATGGTCGGACTTTCACACCTTTTAGTAGCCGAACAACTCCGCACCCGCTACTGATTGTGTACAGTCGGGTATTTTAACCTTTTCTTACCCGTTTTTTACCAACTATGGTCGGACATTCACACCTTCTTACAGCGGAACACCTCCGCTCCCTCCTTTGATGGTGTATGTTCGGGCATTCGAACCTTTTCTTACCCGCTTTTTACAAACTATGGTCAGACGTTCAAACCTTCTTGTAGCCGAACATATCCACTCCTGCTTTTGATGATGTATGGTTGGGCATTCGAACCTACTTGTTGCCCGCTTTTCATTAATTATGGGTGGACATTCACACCTTGTCTCAGCCAAACACCTCCGCTCCCTGTTTTGATCATGTATGGTTTGACATTCGCACCTTTGCTTACCTTCTTTTTATACTGATTGCTCAAGATTAAGTTGTTCTTTCTCAAACTACAAAATTTTTTTAATTGTTGAAACTTGATTTGAAGTGGATAAATAAGGAAGACAAACAGTTTTAAGTCAGGCTGATAGCAATTAATTTTATAGCAAAATCTGTATTTCGTCATTTGTCGAGAGATGCTTATTGCTGAGGAAGTTCTTTTTCATTCTACAAAGTACAACGTTGTTTATCATTGAAACTTGATTAGACATGAATAAATATGAAGGACAAAGCAGTCTTAACTTGGTTTGAGTTAAGGAATTCGTTTTATAGGAGAATCCGAATTCGTGCATAACTCATAAAATAGAGCTTATTTTCGGATTCCTAAAGAATGAGTCTGGTTCTTTCTCATAATACAAAGTTTGTTGTTTATTGTTGAAACTTCATCAGACCGTTAGATATAGTCGGACTCACCTCGACGCACGGCTTGGGATCTGGAACCAGTACTCTTGAGAGGGGTTGGACTCTCTTCCACTCTGGAGTTGCCCGTGGTGAGAGGCGCAGAGCAGGTGTGGGCATACTTATTGCCCCCCGGCTGTGTGCCAGTACATTGGGGTTTACCCCAGTGAACGAGAGGGTAGCCTCCCTCCGCCTTGGGTGGGGGGACGAGTCCTGACTGTTGTTTGTGCCTATGCGCCAAACAGCAGTTCAGAGTACCTACCCTTTTTGGAGTCTCTGGGGGAGGCACTGGAGAATGCTCCTACCGGAGACTCCCTCATTCTGCTGGGGGACTTCAATGCTCACGTGGGCAATGACAGTGAGACCTGGAGGGGTGTGATTGGGAGGAACGGCCCCCCCGATCTGAATCAGAGTGGTGTGTCAACTGATCACCACCTGGTGGTGAGTTGGCTCCGCTGGTGGGGGAGGATGCCGATCAGACCTGGCAGGCCCAAACGTATTGTGAGGGTCTGCTGGGAGCGTTTGTCAGAATCCCCCGTCAGAAGGAGCTTTAACTCCCACCTCCGGCAGAGCTTCAACCATATTTGAGGTGGGGGACATTGAATGGGCCATGTTCCGTGACTCCATTGCCGAGGCAGCTGGTCGGAGTTGTGGCCGTAAGGTGGTCGGTGCCTGTCGTGGCGGCAACCCTCCAACCTGCTGGTGGACACCAGTGGTGAGGGAAGCCGTCAAGCTGAAGAAGGAGTCCTATCGGGCCTTTTTGGCCAGTGGGACCCTGGAAGAAGCTGATAGGTACCGACGGGCCAGACGGGCCGCGGCTTCGGCGGTTGCTGAGGCAAAAACTCGGGCCTGGGAGGAGTTCGGTGAGACCATGGAGAACGATTTCCGGACGGCCTCGAAAAGATTCTGGTCCACCATCCGGCGTCTCAGGGGGGGGAAGCGGCTCACAGTCAACACTGTTTACAGTGCGGACGGGGCTTTGCTGACCTCAACTAGGGATGTTGTGAGTCGGTGGGGGGAGTACTTCGAGGAACTCCTCAATCCTACCAACACGTGCTCGGAAGAGGCAGAGTCGGAGAGCTCGGAGACGGGGCCTCCCATTTCTGGGGCTGAGGTTGCCGAGGTGGTTAAAAAGTTCCTCGGTGGCAAGGCCCCGGGGGTGGATGAGGTCCGTCCTGAGTTTCTCAAGGCTCTGGATGTTGTAGGGCTGTCTTGGCTGACACGCCTCTGCAGTATCGCGTGGACATCGGGGACAGTGCCTCTGGACTGGAAGATTGGGGTGGTGGTCCCCCTCTTTAAAAAGGGGGACCGGAGGGTGTTCCAACTATAGGGATATCACACTCCTCAGCCTCCCTGGTAAGGTCTATTCGGGGGTATTGGAGAGGAGGATCCGTCGGATAATCGAGCCTCGGATTCAGGAGATGCAGTGTGGCTTTTGGAACAGTGGACCAGCTCTATACCCGGGGGAGACCCAGGACACGTTGGAGAGACTATGTCTCTCGGCTGGCCTGGGAACGCCTCGGGGTCCCCCCGGAAGAGCTGGAGGAAGTGGCCGGGGACAGAGACGTCTGGGTTTCTCTGCTCAAGCTGCTGCCCCCGCGACCCGACCCCCGGATAAGCGGCAGATGATGGATGGATGGATGGATATATCCTCCACCAACCAGACTTACAACCCCCGACTAGGGTAGCAGAATTTCTAAGCAGCTGTACCCCAAAACTACTATCAAAAATATATAAATTATTGTCTAAGATAGATGACACAATGTCTCTTCCATCCTCAAAATGGGAGGCAGATTTATCCATCAGTTCTGGTCATAGCTTCTAACCACAAATATGTTTGAACACCTTCATAAAGACTCGAAATCCTAATTTACAGCTCATACAATACAAAATCCTTCATAGAACACACTATACAGGACAAAGGATGTTCAGGATGGGTCTAACACACTCAAACATCTGCTCACATTGCACAGATAACACACCTGATGATTATGCACACGCTTTGTGGTTTTCTGCGCCTGTCCAGAAGTTCTGGCTTGAAGTCTGTGAGGACCTATCCACATGGCTAAAGTGTAGCATCCCTGCATGCCCCACACTGTGCATACTGGGTGACTTAGACAACATCAACATGGAAATTAACTCAGCACACATGGTTGTCACAGTGTTATGTATCGCAAAGAAGACTATTCTCATGAACTGGAAAGCGAAGAACAATCTGTGTATTAACCAGTTTAGAAATTTTCTTTTAGATTATATTAGCATGGAAACAATGTCTGCCTCCTCAAAACATCAATTGGCTGAATTTCATTCTCTCTGGTCCCCTCTGATTAGTTTTATCACATAGTGGTGGTGGTGGGTTGCTGGGTGATGGTGGGTCTCAGGCCCGGGCTGCTGCGACTGGTGTGACCGGGTGGTTTGTTTGTTTGTTTTTTGTAGAGGTCCTCCGGGGTGGGGTTGGGTTGAGTGGGGTGGGGCGGGATGGGTACCTTCTGGGGGTACAGTAGCTCCCGGAATATGGTCGCTGCAGGCCCCGAGCCTGGTGGACATCAGGCCCTCCTGCCCATTGTTGGCTCCCAGGTAGCGGGGATGCCTATTGCAGCCAGTCCCTGGCTGCCCTCTCTGGGGGAGAGTAGCTCCCCCGGTATATATCCCCATACCCCTCTCCCTTCTGGCTCCTGTACACAGCACACACTCACACATGAAGGGTTTTGGGGGCGTGTGTGTTCGGTGGGGTGTAGTGGATGGGGCCACGTAGGTGGTCCCCTTTGGTTGCACTCTGCAGTTCCCTGCCCCTGTTTTAATTACACCTTAGACATTAGTACTTATCAAACACACTCACACACACACATTAGGTCTTGGGGGGTGGTTACACTGAGTGGCATCTGGTGGGCGGGGCTCTTTGGGTATGTAGGCTGCCCAGAGTGCCGCGCTCCCAGTTCTACAAGTTTGGCTGCCCCTCAATTTTAATTGCTCACTATTAGAAAATATTGAAGAGCCAGAAGGGTGAGGGGAGGGGTCTTCTTCGCACACCCCTGCTTCCTGGTGTCTGCTCGGGGCAGGAGGGGCCAGGAGGATTAATTAATTGTTCTGCTGGTTCGGGGTCTGTGGTGGCTGGGGGGTTGCTGGCCTCCTGGTGTTCCCGCTGCACTACACCCCAGCAGAGTCGAGGGAGGTAGGATGTGTGGATGTGTGGATGTATGGGACGTGAAAGTGTGTGTGGTAATGATTGGGCCTGGATCTGGGACTTGCTGTCGCCTGGCCTGCCTGTGTTTCTCCCGATGGGGCATCAGCGTTGCCTCTCCCCACTGCTCGCGACTTCACCCACCTGTGGGCACGTCTTGACTCCCAGGGCACTTGGCCAGGGGCGCTGGGGCAGGCGCTGACCCACTTTGTGGCTGTCTGGGGCGCTTGGCCCTCCTGGGTATTGGGTGGGGCCTCTGCCGGGGGGTTTGGGGGCGCTCGGGCTCCTGGGGCCCAGGTCCAGTGCACGGCCCATGTCTGGGCGGCTGGGGCCTGGCGGGGTCGGTGGGCTGTTGCCCCTGGTTCCCGGAGTGCCTCTGCCCTATGCTTATGGGGGCTCTTTCCGGGGGCTTCCTCTGCAGTCTTCTGGGTGGATGCGTGGTTGCCCCTGCGGTGGGCTGCCTGGGTTCTGTGCTCTGTGGGGGCTGCTGGTGGCCTGGGTCTTGTGGCCCTCTCTACTTGCTTCTGATTGCTTGGGGGGGGGGCTGTGGATTGTGGCCCTGTACGCTTATACACTCATAACTAAGCACGGTTATCATGTAGGTCCTGTGCCATGGCTGTTGCATGTTCTCACACACACACACACACATTCATTAGTCCAGTAGCATTGTCACTAAGCAGTTGATGTATTATCATGTCGTCTCAGGTCATCTATATCCACAGCTGTGTTGTATGCGATTGCCGCTTCTTGTGCTTGTTTTTGTTTGTTTGTGTGTTTGTTTTTTCTCTGCTTGTCTGCTTTCAGGTGCTCCTCTTGGCGCTAAGGCTGGATTCCCCTCATAGGCCATGGATTGTTGTCTGTTTTGTTTTTTACAGGTGTAGCAGCTGGTTGTCTGGTTTTTGTTTCTATTTTTTTTCTGTTTCCTCTTCTTTCCTCTTCTTCTTTCCTTGTCCCCCGGTCCGGTTCAGTTCAGTTCATGTCATATATTGTAAACAGAAATAAATAAATGGGCATCAAGGGGAGCTTTACATTTATAAAACTTCCCTTGGCAAAACAAATCTGTTTGGCATCAAAGGTATTCAGACTACAATTCTTCTGACATAATGCTGAACAGGACAAGGGGAAAAAAAAGTAAAGAAGACAGTTCTGCCGAAAGCCAGGGATAGACCTGTTCTAAGTTCTATACTTTTTAAAAGGGGCGTGTTTATCAACTATGGAATTAGAAGATTTACAAAAATGGTCAAGTGCTAGATCTTCATCTGGGATTTTAACAGTGTCATATAACTATTCAACAGATCAGTTAAAAAAAAGCCTGCTCATGGAGATGTTTCAGGATCTGGATACCAAGCGTGGACCTAATGTTTTCATTTTTGCAATTCTGATACAGGCTATTGAGCAGTGATAACTAACACCAAGTTCAGATACTGCGGATTTTCTACCTTTGATTTGTTAAGATTGAGCCAATCAGGGACAACCTTGAAGGATCTCTTTGGTTTTGTAGGATCAGTAATTACCTGAGAAAGGTTGATATTGGTACACACCTTTTTTAAATGATCAGAGGCAGAGTTCAACTTGTTTAAATTAAAATTGCCACACAGAGATTGGGTTTAGGCCACATGCACACAGAATGACATCAACAAATATAAGAAATATTAAACATTTACACATAGATTTTTGAATATATGTAGAGGAATGATACTTTGAAATGTGCTCATTGCGGAGTTATGATCAGTTGAGTAATGAAGGTTGAACTATTCTGGGAAAGAGGTTCTATTCCCAGCATCATGATGGACACTCCTGATATAGAAGGTTTTGCTAACGCATTGGAATTGTTTTACTATTTTCATATGCATGTGCAAGGAAGAATTGCTTGCTGCTGATAAATGCAAAGAAGAACAGCTTACACATAGATGCTCACATATAGGCTGCTGAATGCAATGAAGACCTGCTTATCAAGTAAAGTTCAATGTCAATGTGTAATATTCAATTAGGATTTGCAAAACAGTGAAGTTAAACAATGAATGGGTCCATAGTCGGTATGAGAAGACTACAGGAATATTTACCTGGGTGTACGTTCAAACAGAGATGAGAAAATTGCGATAAATAATTGTTTGTTTGTTTGTTAGTATGTATATGAATGTTATGTGTATAAACTGTGTTGAGTTATAGTTACTCAGTAGTGTCTCAGTGAAACAACCGACGGGGGAAGCCTTGCGGTGACAACAAAAGCAGTGTTTTACTGATCAGTCAAGTTGCTCCAGTGTACTCCATACAAACTGGTTGGCTACTGAAGGGATAGAAAATGGGGAATACTTGTTTTAAAGCAAACAAGGAATTAGATGGGAAAAATACATGTTTTAACGGGACCCAGACAATATTAAATACTCAGACAGATGGGAGAAGAAGTGTAGTTTTGTAGGAAATCACAAAATTATTACATAGAATTAGTGAAATCAATTGAAGAATGCCTTTCTGAAGAGCTGTTTACCACAGATGAGCAGCTTTGCGACCAAGCACATTGTAGATCGCTTTACTGCCAAAATGATCTAATTTAATGGATTGGTTTAGACATGCATAACAGCATTTTAAGAACAAAGAGAGAAACAAAAAGGGACAACGCTTCATGGTGGAAGGTGATGTATAAATAACTGTGTATATGATGAAGGGGGTGGCAACACCCATTCCGAAATCCCGCCATTCCGACATCCCGCTATTCCGACATCCCACCATTCCGACATACCACCATTCCGACATACCACCATTCCGACATGCAAACGTCCCACCATTCCGACATCCCACCATTGCGACATCCCGCTATTCTGACGTTCAAATGTCCCACCATTCCGACAAGGCTTTCCGTATAAGGAAATGTGTGTTACTCAACAGGTGAGTCCCTTCTTTCTGTTCATGCAATTTATATGTTTAACATGTTTATAGACAAGCGTTATTAAAAACACAAAGTCTCGGCAACTGGAGGAGGAGAAGCAGTCCGCGGTGGTTTTCAATCACACACTCCAATGCCACTTGTTTCAACTTCCGAAAATTTAATCCAGGAAAAAAAGGCTTACAAACATGGACCAAAACGGCTCCATAACACGCACAAGAATCCAAAAGAAACGAAAGTTAACTAAAAGAAAGCAAATAAACAGTATGAAGTGGTCAAAATTGGTTTTACGCATGCCTATGTGCGTCTGGCACATGCGTCTTCGGGCTCTCCCACGTTGGTTTGTGGATGAAAGCTATATGTTCAGCTGTAATGTCATGTAAAAACAATCTCTACATGACATTTAGTCCCAGGTGTGACCAGTTAGGTCCTTAAGATATCAACAGGCTGTATAAAGCTACAACCGTTGCGGCTGTGTGTTTGTGCCAAATGCGCAAAGCCCATCCGCGCTTCCCAAAATTGGAGTGAGTACTCATAAATCACGTGAATAACATGAATAAACGTTTTTACTGCATTTTGTTGTGTTTTATACGTTCTATGCTGTCATTTCTATCTTCTCCTATTGGCAAGGCAAGGCAGAGTGCTCGCAACTGTGTCCTGTGCAGTAGCCGTGATATCTGTAATTGCAATTATTACTTTTGCATATGATGACAGCGTGCAAAAGACGCATGGGCTCTGTGGAGAGCTCCGCTCCAGCTGGCTGCTGTGACAGCTCACTGACACTGTATTTCTGCTTAATCAGTTTCAGTCTCGCCAGAGTTACATTAATATCTATATTTTTATATTTGAAATTCAGGGGATTTTGATAATAGATTATTAAAGTTTGTTTGCGAGGCTGTGGCCTCTGCATGTGCAAAGCTTGTGCGCCAAACTTTAGGGCGTATTTGCGCCGGCATATCATTAGTGCAAAATGTTTTGGGTAAAAAATAGGCTATTAAAAGGAACTGTCGGAATGGCGGTATGTTAAAAAAAACAAAAAACATACCGCCATTCCGACCATAGGAGGAAAAAAGTGTCGGAATGGTGGGACGTTTGATAAAAAATTAAGTGTCGCCATTCCGACAATTGGAGACCCATGTCGGAATGGCGAGATGTCGGAATGGCAGCATGTAACCATGATGAAGGAGAGACCATTTGAGCAGCACAGCCATTTCGCAGCACAGGGACAGCAATCCAAGTTACAGGATCTCCCACGTGGTATCACCTGTCACATTGTGTCAAGGCATCAAAAGTAGAAAAAATCACCAAACTCAAGGACAAAAAGACAAAGACTCCGGTGAACGAAGACAGAGGACTGACAAACCAGAAATACAAAAGGATTCTCGATATCAAGATCCAGAAGAAGAGGCTAACAATGCCACGAACACTTACGATGCTGGGAATGATGCCAGCAATGAACAGAGAAGAAGATTCAGTGTCATCAATCTGCATTACGTGCCTCTAATGAGGGGGTGAATATAGAATCCTCAACGATTACAACGTCTCTGGGAACTGTGACAACAACAAGGTTTAAACCATTTTGATATATATTGTAACCTATTGTCTAAGGAATAGTGCTGAAAATGAGGTAAATCTAATCCACCACTGTCCTTGGTCTTCTGTAGGGTTTTTAAACTAATACGTGGTGGTTTGTTTTTCCACAGAAATTTGGAGATGCATGAATCTAGTGACTTAAACCAAGTAGCAGATGGTTTTATGGGGATCATTGAGAACAAATAGTTAACTTTTGGTAGTATCATCATTTTAATGGATGTAACTCTCCCCATAAGTGATATAGGTAAGGACTTCCAACGAGAGATCGTCCTCTACTGTCTTTAATAATTGCACATAATTTAGCTTTGTTAGCTCTGAGAGCCTGGAGGAAATGTTTATGCCTAAATATCTAATATTTCCTGACTGTAAAGTGATCGCAGGTATATTATGGACCCTACAGTTAATGGGCAGAACTGTGGTCTTAGACCAGTTGATAGAGTAGTCAGAAAGTGCTGAGAATTTATTTATGAGTGTGATCGTGTGACTGAGAGACGTCTGTGAGTTCTGAAGGAAAAGTAATACATCATCAGCATAAAGACTTATTTTATGCTCAATATTTTGGGATTAATTACTCACAAACGGGTAAGAAAAGGTAGTATTGCCAGACCATACATGATCAAAACAGGGAGCGGAGGTGGTTCAGCTGCAAGGTGTGAATGTCTGACTATAGTTTGTAAAAAGCGGGTAAGATAAGGTGCGAATGCCCAACAATGTATGATCAAAAGAGGGAGCGGAGGGTTTTGGCTACAAGAAGGTTTGAATGTCCGACCATAGTTTGTAAAAAGCGGGTAAGAAAAGGTTACCATACATCATCAAAAGCAGGAGTGGATGTGTTCGGCTACAAGAAGATTTGAATGTCCATCAATAATTGCTTTAAAACATGAAAGAAAATTTTCGAATATCAAACCGCACATGATCATAAGCGGGAGAGGAGTTGTTCAGCTGCAAGAAGGTGTGAATGTCCACCCATAATTACTGAAAAATGGGTAAGAAAAGGTGAAAATGCCCAACCATACATCATCAAAAGCAGGAGTGGATGTGTTCGGCTACAAGAAAGTTTGAATATCCGACCATAGTTTGTAAAAAGCGGGTAAGAAAAGGTTCGAATGCCCGAACATAGACCATCAAAAGAGGGAGCGGAGGTGTTCCGCTGTAAGAAGGTGTAAATGTCCGACCATAGTTGGTAAAAAGCGGGTAAGAAAAGGTTAAAATACCCGACTGTACACAATCAATAGCGGGAGCGGAGTTGTTTGGCTACAAGAAGGTGTGAAAGTCCGACCACGGTTTGTAAAAAGCGGGTAAGAAAAGGTTCGAATGCCCGAATATATAACATCAAAAGTGGAAGTGGATGTGTTCGGCTGCAAGAAGGTGTGAACGTCCGACCAAAGTTTGTAAAAAGCAGTTAAGAAAAGGTTCGAATATCCAACCAAACATAATCAAAAGCGGGAGCAGAGCTGTTCGACTGCAAGTAGGTGTGAATGTCAGATCATAATTTGGAAAAAGCTGATGAGAAAGGGTGAAAATGCCCGGCTATACACCATCAAATGTGGGAGCGGAAGTGTTCGGCTGTGAGTAGGTGTGAATGTCCAACCATAATTGCTGAAAAATGTGTTAGAAGAGACTAGAATGCCGGACAAGACATCACCAAATGCGGGAGCGGAGTTGTTCGGCTGTGAGTAGGTGTGAATCTCCGAACATAGTTTGTAAAAAGGGGGTAAGAATAGGTTCGAATGCCCGAACATACACTATCAAAACAGGGAGCTGAGGTGGCTCAGCTGCAAGGTGTGAATGTCTGACTATAGTTTGTAAATAAGGTGCGAATGCCCAACAATGTATAATCAAAAGAGGGAGCGGAGGTTTTCGGCTACAAGAAGGTTTGAATGTCCGACCATAGTTTGTAAAAAGCGGGTAAGAAAAGGTTCAAATGCCTGACTATACACCATCAAAAGCGGGAGCAGAGGTGTTCCGCTGTAAGACGGTGTGAATGTCCGACCATATTTGGTAAAAAGCGGGTAAGAAAAGGTTAAAATACCCGACTGTACACAATCAATAGCGGGAGAGGAGGTGTTCAGCTGCAAGAAGGTATGAATGTCCACCCATAATTACTGAAAAATGGGTAAGAAAAGGTGCGAATGCCCAACCATACATTATCAAAAGCAGGTGTGAATGTCAGATCATAATTTGCAAAAAGCTGATGAGAAAGGGTGAGAATGCCCGACTATACACCATCAAATGCGGGAGCGGAGTTGTTCGGCTGTGAGTAAGTGTGAATCTCCGACCATAATTGCTGAAAAATGTGTTAGAAAAGGTAAGAATGCCGGTCCATACATCATCAAAAGCGGGAGAGGTGGTGTTCGGCTGCAAGTAGGTGTGAATGTCCAGCCATAATTACTAACAAACGGGTAAGAAAAGGTAGTATTGCCAGACCATACATGATCAAAACAGGGAGTGGAGGTGGTTCAGCTGCAAGAAGGTGTGAATGTCCGACTAAAGTTCAAATATATTAACAAAAGCGGGAGGAGAGGTCTTCGGATGAGAGTGGTTGAGAATTTCCAACCATAATCTATAAAATGCGGTGAAAAAAAAGGTGTGATAGAACACTAAAAGGTGGAGCGGAAGTGTTCGGCTGCAAGAAGGTGTGAATGTCCTACTATATTTGGTGAAAAGCAGGTGAAGCAAGGTCTGAATGCCCAACCTTACATCATCAAAAGCGAGATCAGAGGTGTTTGGCTGCATGAAGGCCATAGTTTGCCAAAAGCGGGTAAGCTGCGAATGACCGACTAAATATCAACAAAAGGTCTTCGGATGCAAGTGGGTGTGAATATCCCACCATACAAGTATGGTGGAGAGGAAGCTGTGAACAGCCGACCATAGTTGGCAAAAAACGGGTGAGAAAAGGTGCGAATGTCCAACCATACATGATCAAAACAGGGAGCGGAGGTGTTTGGCTGTGACAAGGTGTGAATGTCCACCCAAAAATTAATGAAAAGCGGGCAACAAGTAGGTTTGAATGCCCAACCATACATCATCAAAAGCAGGAGTGGATGTGTTCAGCTACAAGAAGGTTTTAATGTCCGAGCATAGTTTGTAAAAAGCGGGTAAGAAAAGGTTCGAATGCCCAAACATACAACATCAAAAGAGGGAGCGGAGGTGTTCCGCTGTAAGAAGGTGTGAATGTCCGACCATAGTTGGTAAAAAACGGGTAAGAAAAGGTTAAAATACCCGACTGTACACAATCAATAGCGGGAGCGGATGTGTTTGTCTACAAGAATGTGTGACAGTCCGACCATGGTTTGTAAAAAACGGGTAAGAAAAGGTGCGAATGCCCGACAATGTATGATCAAAAGAGGGAGCGGAGGTTTTCGGCTACAAGAAGGTTTGAATGTCCGACCATAGTTTGTAAAAAGCGGGAAAGAAAAGGTTCAAATGCCTGACTATACACCATCAAAAGCGGGAGCGGAGGTGTTCGGCTACAAGATGGTGTGAAAGTTCAACCATGGTTATTAAAAAGCTGCTAAGAAAAGGTTCGATTGCCCGAATATATACCATCAAAAGCGGAAGCGGAGGTGTTCGGCTGCAAGAAGGTGTGAACGTCCGACCAAAGTTTGCAAAAAGCAGTTAAGAAAAGGTTCGAATGCCCGAATATATACCATCAAAAGCGAGAGCAGAGCTGTTCGACTGCAAGTAGGTGTGAATGTCCAGCCATAATTACTCACAAACGGGTAAGAAAAGGTAGTATTGCCAGACCATACATGATCAAAACAGGGAGCTGAGGTGGTTCAGCTGCAAGGTGTGAATGTCTGACTATAGTTTGTAAAAAGCGGGTAAGACAAGGTGCGAATGCCCGACAATGTATGATCAAAAGAGGGAGTGGAGGTCTTCGGCTGCAAGGTCTGAATGTCTAACCATAATTTCTAAAAACCGGGTAAGAAAAGGCTCGAAAGCCCGACTATACACAATCAAAAGCGGGAGCGAGAGGTTTTCAGCTGCAAATCCTTCACTCAAACCAAGTGAAAACTGCTTTGTCCTTCATATTTATCAATGTCTAGATCGACTTCAACAAAGAACAACATTGTACTTTGCAGTAAAGAAAGAGCAAATCAAAAGTTTTAGGAATCCGAGAATAAGCTTATTTTCATGAGTTCTGCACGATTATTGATTTTACTATAAATGAATGCCTTCACTCAAACTATGTTAAAACTGCTTTGTCCTTCATATTTATCAATGTCTAGATTGACTTTAACAAAGAAAAACACTGGATTTTGCAGTAGAAGAAAGAGCAACACTGAAGGATCAGTAATCCGAGAATAATCTTATTTTCATACGTTCTGCATGATTTGGGATTTTATGTATAAAATGAATTCCTTTACTCAAACTATGTTAAAACTGCTTTGTCCTTCATATTTATCAAT
Organism: Leuresthes tenuis; assembly: GCF_036924035.1. Classification (NCBI taxonomy): domain Eukaryota; kingdom Metazoa; phylum Chordata; class Actinopteri; order Atheriniformes; family Atherinopsidae; genus Leuresthes; species Leuresthes tenuis. The sequence goes on along the minus strand of NW_027325367.1, from coordinate 27,190,606 downwards.
GTCTAGATTGACTTCAACAAAGAACAACATTGTATTTTGCAGTAGAAGAAATAGCAACACTGAAGGATCAGGAATCCGAAAACACGCTTATTTTCATACGTTCTGCTTGATTTGGGATTTTGCTATAAAATTAATTCCTTCACTCAAACAAAGTGGAAACTGCTTTGTCCTTCATATTTATCAATGTCTATATCGATTTCAACAAAGAACAAGGCTGTATTTTGCAGTATAGGAAAGAGCAACACTGGAGGATCAGGAATCCGAGAATAAGCTTACTTTCATGAGTCCTGCACGATTTCGGATTTTCCTATAAAATGAATTGCTTTGCTCAAACCAAGTTAAAATTGCTTTGTCCTTCATAGTTATCCCTGTCTAAAATGTATCAAGCATAAAGTTCCTCATATTATCCTGAATGAGAAAGAAGCATCCCTTTGGTTGAGCAATACGTTCCTTTTGCGGAGTTATGCATGATTTCGGATTTTGCTATAAAATTCATTCCTTCACACCTTTTTTTTTTCACCGCATTTTATAGATTATGGTTGGAAATTTAAACCACTCTAATCCGAAGACCTCTCCTCCCGCTTTTGTTAATATATTTGAACTTTAGTTGGACATTCACCCCTTTTTGCAGCTAAACCACCTCCGCTCCCTGTTTTGATCATGTATGGTCTGGCAATAGTACATTTTCTTACCCGTTTGTGAGTAATTATGGCTGGATATTCACACCTACTTGCAGCTGAACACAATCTCTCTCGCTTTTAATTATGTTTGGATATTCGAACCTTTTCTTTACTGCTTTTTGCCAACTTTGGTCGGACGTTCACACCTTCTTGCAGCCGAACACCTCCGCTTCCGCTTTTGATGGTATATATTCGGGCATTCGAACCTTTTCTTACCAGCTTTTTACAAACGATGGTTGGACTTTCACACCTTCTTGTAGCCGAACAACTCCGCTCCCGCTATTGATTGTGTACAGTCGGGTATTTTAACCTTTTCTTACTCGCTTTTTACCAACTATGGTCGGACATTCACACCTTCTTACAGCGGAACACCTCCGCTCCCTCTTTTGATGGTGTATGTTCGGGCAGTCAAACCTTTTCTTACCTGCTTTTTACAAACTATGGTCAGACATTCAACCCTTCTTGGAGCCGAACACATCCACTCCTGCTTTTGATTATGTATAGTTGGGCATTCGCACCTTTTCTTACCCATTTTTCATTAATTATGGGTGTACATTCACACCTTCTTGCAGCCGAACACCTCCGCTCCCTCTTTTGATCATACATTTTCGGGCATTCGCACCTTTTCTTACCCGCTTTTTACAAACCATGGTTGGACTTTCACATCTTCTTGTAGCCGAACAACTCCGCTCCCCCTATTGATTGTGTACAGTCGGGTATTTTAACCTTTTCTTACCCACTTTTTACCAACTATGGTCGGACATTCACACCTTCTTACAGCGGAACACCTCCGCTCCCTCTTTTGATGGTGTATGTTTGGGCATTCGAACCTTTTCTTACCCGCTTTTTACAAACTATGGTCAGACGTTCAAACCTTCTTGTAGCCGAACATATCCACTCCTGCTTTTGATGATGTATGGTTGGGCATTCAAACCTACTTTTTGCCCGCTTTTCATTAATTTTGGGTGGACATTCACACCTTGTCACAGCCAAACACCTCCGCTCCCTGTTTTGATCATGTATGGTTGGACATTCGCACCTTTTCTCACCCGCTTTTTGCAAACTATGGTCGGCTGTTCACAGCTTCCTCTCCACCATACTTGTATGGTGGGATGTTCACACCCAGTTGCATCCGAAGACCTCCGCCCCCACTTTTGTTGATATTTAGTTGGTCATTCGCAGCTTACCCGCTTTTGGCAAACTATGGCCTTCTTGCAGCCAAACACCTCTGATCTCGCTTTTGATAATGTAAGGTTGGGCATTCAGACCTTGCTTCACCTGCTTTTCACCAAATATAGTCGGACATTCACACCTTCTTGCAGCCGAACACTTCCGCTCCACCTTTTAGTGTTCTATCACACCTTTTTTTCACCGAATTTTATAGATTATGGTTGGAAATTCTCAACCACTCTCATCCGAAGACCTCTCCTCCCGCTTTTGTTAATATATTTGAACTTTAGTGAGACATTCACACGTTCTTGCAGCTGAACCACCTCCGCTCCCTGTTTTGATCATGTATGGTCTGGCAATACTACCTTTTCTTACCCGTTTGTGAGTAATTATGGTCGGAGATTCACACTTACTCACAGCCGAACAACTCCGCTCCCGCATTTGATGGTGTATAGTCGGGCATTCTCACCCTTTCTCATCAGCTTTTTGCAAATTATGATCTGACATTCACACCTGCTTTTGATAATGTATGGTTTGGCATTCGCACCTTTTCTTACCCATTTGTCAGGAATAATGGGTGGACATTCACACCTTCTTGCAGCTGAACACCTCCTCTCCCACTTATGATCATGTGCGGTTTGATTTTCGAAAATTTTCTTTCATGTTTTCTAGCAATTATTGATGGACATTTAGACCTTCTTGCAGCTGAACACCTCCGCTCCTGCTTTTGATCATACCTTGTCAGGCATTCGCACCATGTCTTACCCGCTTTTTACAAACTTTAGTCGAACATTTACACCTTTTTGCAGCCGAACACCACCTCTCTCGCTTTTGATGATGTATGGTCCGGCATTCTTTCCTTTTCTAACACATTTTTCAGCAATTATGGTCGGACATTCACACCTACTCAGAGCCGAACACCTCCGCTCCCGCATTTGATGGTGTATAGTCGGGCATTCTCACCCTTTCTCATCAGCTTTTTGCAAATTATGATCTGACATTCACAACTGCTTTTGATAATGTATGGTTGGGCATTCGCACCTTTTTTTTACCCATTTTTCAGGAATTATGGGTGGACATTCACACCTTCTTGCAGCTGAACACCTCCTCTCCTTCTTATGATCATGTGCGGATGATATTCGAAAATTTTCTTTCATGTTTTAAAGCAATTATTGATGGACATTCAGACCTTCTTGCAGCTGAACCACTCTGCTCCCGCTTTTGATGGTGTATAGTCGGGCTTTCGAGCCTTTCCTTCCCGGTTTTTACAAATTATGGTTGGACATTCAGACCTTCTTGCAGCCGAACACCTCTGCTCCCTCTTTTGATCATACATTGTCGGGCATTAGCACCTTTTCTTACCCGCTTTTTACAAACCATAGTCGGACTTTCACATCTTTTAGTAGCCGAACAACTCCGCTCCCGCTATTGATTGTGTACAGTCGGGTATTTTAACCTTTTCTTACCCGCTTTTTACCAACTATGGTCGGACATTCACACCTTCTTACAGCGGAACACCTCCGCTCCCTCTTTTGATGGTGTATGTTCGGGCAGTCAAACCTTTTCTTACCTGATTTTTACAAACTATGGTCAGACATTCAACCCTTCTTGGAGCCGAACACATCCACTCCTGCTTTTGATTATGTATAGTTGGGCATTCGCACCTTTTCTTACCCATTTTTCAGTAATTATGGGTGTACATTCACACCTTCTTGCAGCCAAACACCTCCGCTCCCTCTTTTGATCATACATTTTCGGGCATTCGCACCTTTTCTTACCCGCTTTTTACAAACCATGGTCGGACTTTCACACCTTTTAGTAGCCGAACAACTCCGCACCCGCTACTGATTGTTTACAGTCGGGTATTTTAACCTTTTCTTACCCGTTTTTTACCAACTATGGTTGGACATTCACACCTTCTTACAGCGGAACACCTCCGCTCCCTCCTTTGATGGTGTATGTTCGGGCATTCGAACCTTTTCTTACCCGCTTTTTACAAACTATGGTCAGACGTTCAAACCTTCTTGTAGCCGAACATATCCACTCCTGCTTTTGATGATGTATGGTTGGGCATTCGAACCTACTTGTTGCCCGCTTTTCATTAATTATGGGTGGACATTCACACCTTGTCTCAGCCAAACACCTCCGCTCCCTGTTTTGATCATGTATGGTTTGACATTCGCACCTTTGCTTACCCTCTTTTTATACTGATTGCTCAAGATTAAGTTGTTCTTTCTCAAACTACAAAATTTTTTTAATTGTTGAAACTTGATTTGAAGTGGATAAATAAGGAAGACAAACAGTTTTAAGTCAGGCTGATAGCAATTAATTTTATAGCAAAATCTGTATTTCGTCATTTGTCGAGAGATGCTTATTGCTGAAGAAGTTCTTTCTCATTCTACAAAGTACAACGTTGTTTATCATTGAAACTTGATTAGACATGAATAAATATGAAGGACAAAGCAGTCTTAACATGGTTTGAGTTAAGGAATTCGTTTTATAGGAGAATCCGAATTCGTGCATAACTCGTAAAATAGAGCTTATTTTCGGATTCCTGAAGAATGAGTCTGGTTCTTTCTCATAATACAAAGTTTGTTGTTTATTGTTGAAACTTCATCAGACCGTTAGATATAGTCGGACTCACCTCGACGCACGGCTTGGGATCTGGAACCAGTACTCTTGAGAGGGGTTGGACTCTCTTCCACTCTGGAGTTGCCCGTGGTGAGAGGCGCAGAGCAGGTGTGGGCATACTTATTGCCCCCCGGCTGTGTGCCAGTACATTGGGGTTTACCCCAGTGAACGAGAGGGTAGCCTCCCTCCGCCTTGGGTGGGGGGACGAGTCCTGACTGTTGTTTGTGCCTATGCGCCAAACAGCAGTTCAGAGTACCTACCCTTTTTGGAGTCTCTGGGGGAGGCACTGGAGAATGCTCCTACCGGAGACTCCCTCATTCTGCTGGGGGACTTCAATGCTCACGTGGGCAATGACAGTGAGACCTGGAGGGGTGTGATTGGGAGGAACGGCCCCCCCGATCTGAATCAGAGTGGTGTTATGTTGTTGGACTTCTGTGCCAGTCATAGACTGTCCATAACGAACACCATGTTCAGGCATAAGGGTGTCCATATGTGCACTTGGCACCAGGACACCCTTGGCCGCAGTTCGATGATCGACTTTGTGGTTGTATCATCGGACTTGCGGCCGTATGTCCTGGACACTCGGGTGAAGAGAGGGGCGGAGCTGTCAACTGATCACCACCTGGTGGTGAGTTGGCTCCGCTGGTGGGGGAGGATGCCGATCAGACCTGGCAGGCCCAAACGTATTGTGAGGGTCTGCTGGGAGCGTTTGTCAGAATCCCCCGTCAGAAGGAGCTTTAACTCCCACCTCCGGCAGAGCTTCAACCATATTTGAGGTGGGGGACATTGAATGGGCCATGTTCCGTGACTCCATTGCCGAGGCAGCTGGTCGGAGTTGTGGCCGTAAGGTGGTCGGTGCCTGTCGTGGCGGCAACCCTCGAACCTGCTGGTGGACACCAGTGGTGAGGGAAGCCGTCAAGCTGAAGAAGGAGTCCTATCGGGCCTTTTTGGCCAGTGGGACCCTGGAAGAAGCTGATAGGTACCGACGGGCCAGACGGGCCACGGCTTCGGCGGTTGTGAGGCAAAAACTCGGGCCTGGGAGGAGTTCGGTGAGACCATGGAGAACGATTTCCGGACGGCCTCGAAAAGATTCTGGTCCACCATCCGGCATCTCGGGGGGGGGGGGAGCGGCTCACAGTCAACACTGTTTACAGTGGGGACGGGCTTTGCTGACCTCAACTAGGGATGTTGTGAGTCGGTGGGGGGAGTACTTCGAGGAACTCCTCAATCCTACCAACACGTGCTCGGAAGAGGCAGAGTCGGAGAGCTCGGAGACGGGGCCTCCCATTTCTGGGGCTGAGGTTGCCGAGGTGGTTAAAAAGCTCCTCGGTGGCAAGGCCCCGGGGGTGGATGAGGTCCGTCCTGAGTTTCTCAAGGCTCTGGATGTTGTAGGGCTGTCTTGGCTGACACGCCTCTGCAGTATCGCGTGTACATCGGGGACAGTGCCTCTGGACTGGCAGATTGGGGTGGTGGTCCCCCTCTTTAAAAAGGGGGACCGGAGGGTGTGTTCCAACTATAGGGGTATCACACTCCTCAGCCTCCCTGGTAAGGTCTATTCGGGGGTATTGGAGAGGAGGATCCGTCGGATAATCGAACCTCGGATTCAGGAGATGCAGTGTGGCTTTCGTCCTGGCCGTGGAACAGTGGACCAGCTCTATACCCTCGGCAGGATCCTGGAGGGTGCATGGGAGTTCGCCCAACCAGTCTACATGTGTTTTGTGGACTTGGAGAAAGCGTTCGACCGTGTCCCTTGTGGAGTCCTGTGGGGGGTGCTCCGGGAATATGGAGTGCCGGACCCCTTGATAGGGGCCGTTCGGTCTCTGTGTGACCGGTGCCAGAGTTTGGTCCGCATTGCCGGCAGTAAGTCGGATACGTTTCCGGTGAGAGTTGGACTCCGTCAGGGCTGCCCTTTGTCACCGATTCTGTTCCTAACTTTTATGGACAGAATTTCTAGGCGGAGCCAGGGCGTTGAGGGTGTCCCATTTGGCGACCTCAGAATCGGGTCTCTGCTTTTTGCAGATGATGTGGTTCTGTTAGCGTCGTCAGGCCGTGACCTTCAGCTCTCACTGGAGTGATTCGCAGCCGAGTGTGAAGCGGCTGGGATGAGAATCAGCACCTCCAAATCCGAGACTATGGTTCTCAGCCGGAAAAGGGTGGAATGCTCTCTCCGGGTCGGGAATGAGATCCTTCCCCAAGAGGAGGAGTTCAAGTATCTCGGGGTCTTGTTCACGAGTGACGGACGAATGGAGCGGGAGATTGACGGGCGGATCGGTGCGGCGCCTGCAGTGTTGCAGGCTCTGCACCGACCCGTCGTTGTGAAGAGGGAGCTGAGCCAGAAGGCGAAGCTCTCTACTTACTGGTCAATCTACGTTCCCATCCTCACCTATGGTCACGAGTTGTGGGTAGTGACCGAAAGAACAAGATCGCGAATACAAGCGGCCGAAATGGGTTTCCTCCGCAGGGTGTCTGGGCTCTCCCTTAGAGATAGGGTGAGAAGCTCAGTCATCCGGGAGGGGCTCGGAGTAGAACCGCTGCTCCTCCGCATTGAGAGGAGTCAGATGAGGTGGCTCGGGCATCTGGTTAGGATGCCCCCTGGGCGCCTCCCTGGGGAGGTGTTCCGGGCACGTCCCACTGGGAGGAGACCCCGGGGGAGACCCAGGACACGTTGGAGAGACTATGTCTCTCGGCTGGCCTGGGAACGCCTCGGGGTCCCCCCGGAAGAGCTGGAGGAAGTGGCCGGGGACAGAGACGTCTGGGTTTCTCTGCTCAAGCTGCTGCCCCCGCGACCCGACCCCCGGATAAGCGGCAGATGATGGATGGATGGATGGATATATCCTCCACCAACCAGACTTACAACCCCCGACTAGGGTAGCAGAATTTCTAAGCATCTGTACCCCAAAACTACTATCAAAAATATATAAATTATTGTCTAAGATAGATGACACAATGTCTCTTCCATCCTCAAAATGGGAGGCAGATTTATCCATCAGTTCTGGTCATAGCTTCTAACCACAAATATGTTTGAACACCTTCATAAAGACTCGAAATCCTAATTTACAGCTCATACAATACAAAATCCTTCATAGAACACACTATACAGGACAAAGGATGTTCAGGATGGGTCTAACACACTCAAACATCTGCTCACATTGCACAGATAACACACCTGATGATTATGCACACGCTTTGTGGTTTTTCTGCGCCTGTCCAGAAGTTCTGGCTTGAAGTCTGTGAGAACCTATCAACATGGCTAAAGTGTAGCATCCCTGCATGCCCCACACTGTGCATATTGGGTGACTTAGACAACATCAACATGGAAATTAACTCAGCACACATGGTTGTCACAGTGTTATGTATCGCAAAGAAAACTATTCTCATGAACTGGAAAGCGAAGAACAATCTGTGTATTAACCAGTTTAGAAATTTTCTTTTAGATTATATTAGCATGGAAACAATGTCTGCCTCCTCAAAACATCAATTGGCTGAATTTCATTCTCTCTGGTCCCCTCTGATTAGTTTTATCACATAGTGGTGGTGGTGGGTTGCTGGGTGATGGTGGGTCTCAGGCCCGGGCTGCTGCGACTGGTGTGACCGGGTGGTTTGTTTGTTTGTTTTTTGATGTTGTTTGTTTGTTTTTTGTAGAGGTCCTCCTGGGTGGGGTTGGGTTGAGTGGGGTGGGGCGGGATGGGTACCTTCTGGGGGTACAGTAGCTCCCGGAATATGGTCGCTGCAGGCCCCGAGCCTGGTGGACATCAGGCCCTCCTGCCCATTGTTGGCTCCCAGGTAGCGGGGATGCCTATTGCAGCCAGTCCCTGGCTGCCCTCTCTGGGGGAGAGTAGCTCCCCCGTTATATATCCCCATACCCCTCTCCCTTCTGGCTCCTGTACACAGCACACACTCACACATGAAGGGTTTTGGGGGCGTGTGTGTTCGGTGGGGTGAAGTGGATGGGGCCACGTAGGTGGTCCCCTTTGGTTGCACTCTGCAGTTCCCTGCCCCTGTTTTAATTACACCTTAGACATTAGTACTTATCAAACACACTCACACACACACATTAGGTCTTGGGGGGTGGTTACACTGAGTGGCATCTGGTGGGCGGGGCTCTTTGGGTATGTAGGCTGCCCAGAGTGCCGCGCTCCCAGTTCTACAAGTTTGGCTGCCCCTCAACTTTAATTGCTCACTATTAGAAAATATTGAAGAGCCAGAAGGGTGAGGGGAGGGGTCTTCTTCGCACACCCCTGCTTCCTGGTGTCTGCTCGGGGCAGGAGGGGGCAGGAGGGGCCAGGAGGATTAATTAATTGTTCTGCTGGTTCGGGGGCTGTGGTGGCTGGGGGGTTGCTGGCCTCCTGGTGTGCCCGCTGCACTACACCCCAGCAGAGTCGAGGGAGGTAGGATGTGTGGATGTATGGGACGTGAAAGTGTGTGTGGTAATGATTGGGCCTGGATCTGGGACTTGCTGTCGCCTGGCCTGCCTGTGTTTCTCCCGATGGGGCATCAGCGTTGCCTCTCCCCACTGCTCGCGACTTCACCCACCTGTGGGCACGTCTTGACTCCCAGGGCACTTGGCCAGGGGCGCTGGGGCAGGCGCTGACCCACTTTGTGGCTGTCTGGGGCGCTTGGCCCTCCTGGGTATTGGGTGGGGCCTCTGCCGGGGGGTTTAGGGGCGCTCGGGCTCCTGGGGCCCAGGTCCAGTGCACGGCCCATGTCTGGGCGGCTGGGGCCTGGCGGGGTCGGTGGGCTGTTACCCCTGGTTCCCGGAGTGCCTCTGCCCTATGCTTATGGGGGCTCTTTCCGGGGGCTTCCTCTGCAGTCTTCTGGGTGGATGCGTGGTTGCCCCTGCAGTGGGCTGCCTGGGTTCTGTGCTCTGTGGGGGCTGCTGGTGGCCTGGGTCTTGTGGCCTTCTCTGCTTGCTTCTGATTGCTTGGGGGGGGGGGGCTGTGGATTGTGGCCCTGTACGCTTATACACTCATAACTAAGCACGGTTATCATGTAGGTCCTGTGCCATGGGTGTTGCATGTTCTCACACACACACACACACATTCATTAGTCCAGTAGCATGGTCACTAAGCAGTTGATGTATTATCATGTCGTCTCAGGTCATCTATATCCACAGCTGTGTTGTATGCGATTGCCTCTTCTTGTGCTTGTTTTTGTTTGTTTGTGTGTTTGTTTTTTCTCTGCTTGTCTGCTTTCAGGTGCTCCTGGTGGCGCTAAGGCTGGATTCCCCTCATAGGCCATGGATTGTTGTCTGTTTTGTTTTTTACAGGTCTAGCAGCTGGTTGTCTGGTTTTTGTTTCTATTTTTGTTCTGTTTCCTCTTCTTTCCTCTTCTTCTTTCCTTGTCCCCCGGTCCGGTTCAGTTCAGTTCATGTCATATATTGTAAACAGAAATAAATAAATGGGCATCAAGGGGAGCTTTACATTTATAAAACTTCCCTTGGCAAAACAAATCTGTTTGGCATCAAAGGTATTCAGACTACAATTCTTCTGACATAATGCTGAACAGGACAAGGGGAAAAAAAAGTAAAGAAGACAGTTCTGCCGAAAGCCAGGGATAGACCTGTTCTAAGTTCTATACTTTTTAAAAGGGGCGTGTTTATCAACTATGGAATTAGAAGATTTACAAAAATGGTCAAGTGCTAGATCTTCATCTGGGATTTTAACAGTGTCATATAACTATTCAACAGATCAGTTAAAAAAGCCTGCTCATGGAGATGTTTCAGGATCTGGATACCAAGCGTGGACCTAATGTTTTCATTTTTGCAATTCTGATACAGGCTATTGAGCAGTGATAACTAACACCAAGTTCAGATACTGCGGATTTTCTACCTTTGATTTGTTAAGATTGAGCCAATCAGGGACAACCTTGAAGGATCTCTTTGGTTTTGTAGGATCAGTAATTACCTGAGAAAGGTTGATATTGGTACACACCTTTTTTAAATGATCAGAGGCAGAGTTCAACTTGTTTAAATTAAAATTGCCACACAGAGATTGGGTTTAGGCCACATGCACACAGAATGACATCAACAAATATAAGAAATATTAAACATTTACACATAGATTTTTGAATACATGTAGAGGAATGATACTTTGAAATGTGCTCATTGCGGAGTTATGATCAGTTGAGTAATGAAGGTTGAACTATTCTAGGAAAGAGGTTCTATTCCCAGCATCATGATGGACACTCCTGATATAGAAGGTTTCGCTAACGCATTGGAATTGTTTTACTATTTTCATATGCATGTGCAATGAAGAATTGCTTGCTGGTGATAAATGCAAAGAAGAACAGCTTACACATAGATGCTCACATATAGGCTGCTGAATGCAATGAAGACCTGCTTATCAAGTAAAATTCAATGTCAATGTGTAATATTCAATTAGGATTTGCAAAACAGTGAAGTTAAACAATGAATGGGTCCATAGTCGGTATGAGAAGACTACAGGAATATTTACCTGGGTGTACGTTCAAACAGAGATGAGAAAATTGCGATAAATAATTGTTTGTTTGTTTGTTAGTATGTATAGGAATGTTATGTGTATAAACTGTGTTGAGTTATAGTTACTCAGTAGTGTCTCAGTGAAACAACCGACGGGGGAAGCCTTGCGGTGACAACAAAAGCAGTGTTTTACTGATCAGTCAAGTTGCTCCAGTGTACTCCATACAAACTGGTTGGCTACTGAAGGGATAGAAAATGGGGAATACTTGTTTTAAAGCAAACAAGGAATTAGATGGGAAAAATACATGTTTTAACGGGACCCAGACAATATTAAATACTCAGACAGATGGGAGAAGAAGTGTAGTTTTGTAGGAAATCACAAAATTATTACATAGAATTAGTGAAATCAATTTAAGAATGCCTTTCTGAAGAGCTGTTTACCACAGATGAGCAGCTTTGCGACCAAGCACATTGTAGATCGCTTTACTGCCAAAATGATCTAATTTAATGGATTGGTTTAGACATGCATAACAGCATTTTAAGAACAAAGAGAGAAACAAAAAGGGACAACGCTTCATGGTGGAAGGTGATGTATAAATAACTGTGTATATGATGAAGGGGGTGGCAACACCCATTCCGAAATCCCGCCATTCCGACATCCCGCTATTCCGACATCCCACCATTCCGACATACCACCATTCCGACAAACCACCATTCCGACATGCAAACGTCCCACCATTCCGACATCCCACCATTGCGACATCCCGCTATTCTGACGTTCAAATGTCCCACCATTCCGACAAGGCTTTCCGTATAAGGAAATGTGTGTTACTCAACAGGTGAGTCCCTTCTTTCTGTTCATGCAATTTATATGTTTAACACATGTTTATAGACAAGCGTTATTAAAAACACAAAGTCTCGGCAACTGGAGGAGGAGAAGCAGTCCGCGGTGGTTTTCAATCACACACTCCAATGCCACTTGTTTCAACTTCTGAAAATTTAATCCAGGAAAAAAAGGCTTACAAACATGGACCAAAACGGCTCCATAACACGCACAAGAATCCAAAAGAAACGAAAGTTAACTAAAAGAAAGCAAATAAACAGTATGAAGTGGTCAAAATTGGTTTTACGCATGCCTATGTGCGTCTGGCACATGCGTCTTCGGGCTCTCCCACGTTGGTTTGTGGATGAAAGCTATATGTTCAGCTTTAATGTCATGTAAAAACAATCTCTACATGACATTTACTCCCAGGTGTGACCAGTTAGGTCCTTAAGATATCAACAGGCTGTATAAAGCTACAACCGTTGCGGCTGTGTGTTTGTGCCAAATGTGCAAAGCCCATCCGCGCTTCCCAAAATTGGAGTGAGTACTCATAAATCACGTGAATAACATGAATAAACGTTTTTACTGAATTTTGTTGTGTTTTATACGTTCTATGCTGTCATTTCTCTCTTCTCCTATTGGCAAGGCAAGGCAGAGTGCTCGCAACTGTGTCCTGTGCAGTAGCCGTGATATCTGTAATTGCAATTATTACTTTTGCATATGATGACAGCGTGCAAAAGACGCATGGGCTCTGTGGAGAGCTCCGCTCCAGCTGGCTGCTGTGACAGCTCACTGACACTGTATTTCTGCTTAATCAGTTTCAGTCTCGCCAGAGTTACATTAATATCTGTATTTTTATATTTGAAATTCAGGGGATTTTGATAATAGATTATTAAAGTTTGTTTGCGAGGCTGTGGCCTCTGCATGTGCAAAGCTTGTGCGCCAAACTTTAGGGCGTATTTGCGCCGGCATATCATTAGTGCAAAATGTTTTGGGTAAAAAATAGGCTATTAAAAGGAACTGTCGGAATGGCGGTATGTTAAAAAAAACAAAAAACATACCGCCATTCCGACCATAGGAGGAAAAAAGTGTCGGAATGGTGGGACGTTTGATAAAAAATTAAGTGTCGCCATTCCGACAATTGGAGACCCATGTCGGAATGGCGAGATGTCGGAATGGCAGCATGTAACCATGATGAAGGAGAGACCATTTGAGCAGCACAGCCATTTCGCAGCACAGGGACAGCAGTCCAAGTTACAGGATCTCCCACGTGGTATCACCTGTCACATTATGTCAAGGCATCAAAAGAAGAAAAAATCACCAAACTCAAGGACAAAAAGACAAAGACTCCGGTGAACGAAGACAGAGGACTGACAAACCAGAAATACAAAAGGATTCTCGATATCAAGATCCAGAAGAAGAGGCTAACAATGCCACGAACACTTACGATGCTGGGAATGATGCCAGCAATGAACAGAGAAGAAGATTTAGTGTCATCAATCTGCATTACGTGCCTCTAATGAGGGGGTGAATATAGAATCCTCAACGATTACAACGTCTCTGGGAACTGTGACAACAACAAGGTTTAAACCATTTTGATATATATTGTAACCTATTGTCTAAGGAATAGTGCTGAAAATGAGGTAAATCTAATCCACCACTGTCCTTGGTCTTCTGTAGGGTTTTTAAACTAATACGTGGTGGTTTGTTTTTCCACAGAAATTTGGAGATGCATGAATCTAGTGACTTAAACCAAGTAGCAGATGGTTTTATGGGGATCATTGAGAACAAATAGTTAACTTTTGGTAGAATCATCATTTTAATGGATGTAACTCTCCCCATAAGTGATATAGGTAAGGACTTCCAACGAGAGATCGTCCTCTACTGTCTTTAATAATTGCACATAATTTAGCTTTGTTAGCTCTGAGAGCCTGGAGGAAATGTTTATGCCTAAATATCTAATATTTCCTGACTGTAAAGTGATCGCAGGTATATTATGGACCCTACAGTTAATGGGCAGAACTGTGGTCTTAGACCAGTTGATAGAGTAGTCAGAAAGTGCTGAGAATTTATTTATGAGTGTGATCGTGTGACTGAGAGACGTCTGTGAGTTCTGAAGGAAAAGTAATACATCATCAGCATAAAGACTTATTTTATGCTCAATATTTTGGGATTAATTACTCACAAACGGGTAAGAAAAGGTAGTATTGCCAGACCATACATGATCAAAACAGGGAGCGGAGGTGGTTCAGCTGCAAGGTGTGAATGTCTGACTATAGTTTGTAAAAAGCGGGTAAGATAAGGTGCGAATGCCCGACAATGTATGATCAAAAGAGGGAGCGGAGGTTTTCGGCTGCAAGAAGGTCTGAATGTCCACCCAAAATTCCTGAAAAATGGGTAAAAAAAGGGTGCGAATGCCAAACCATACATCATCAAAAGCAGGAGTGGATGTGTTCGGCTACAAGAAGATTTGAATGTCCATCAATAATTGCTTTAAAACATGAAAGAAAATTTTCGAATATCAAACCGCACATGATCATAAGTGGGAGAGGAGTTGTTCAGCTGCAAGAAGGTGTGAATGTCCACCCATAATTACTGAAAAATGGGTAAGAATAGATGAAAATGCCCAACCATACATCATCAAAAGCAGGAGTGGATGTGTTCGGCTACAAGAAGGTTTGAATGTCCGACCATAGTTTGTAAAAAGCGGGTAAGAAAAGGTTCGAATGCCCGAATATAGACCATCAAAAGAGGGAGCGGAGGTGTTCCGCTGTAAGAAGGTGTAAATGTCCGACCATAGTTGGTAAAAAGCGGGTAAGAAAAGGTTAAAATACCCGACTGTACAAAATCAATAGCGGGAGCGGAGTTGTTTGGCTACAAGAAGGTGTGAAAGTCCGACCACGGTTTGTAAAAAGCGGGTAAGAAAAGGTTCGAATGCCCGAATATATACCATCAAAAGTGGAAGTGGATGTGTTCGGCTGCAAGAAGGTGTGAACGTCCGACCAAAGTTTGTAAAAAGCAGTTAAGAAAAGGTTCGAATATCCAACCAAACATAATCAAAAGCGGGAGCAGAGCTGTTCGACTGCAAGTAGGTGTGAATGTCAGATCATAATTTGCAAAAAGCTGATGAGAAAGGGTGAGAATGCCCGGCTATACACCATCAAATGCGGGAGCGGAAGTGTTCGGCTGTGAGTAGGTGTGAATGTCCGACCATAATTGCTGAAAAATGTGTTAGAAGAGACTAGAATGCCGGACAATACATCATCAAATGCGGGAGCGGAGTTGTTCGGCTGTGAGTAGGTGTGAATCTCCGAGCATAGTTTGTAAAAAGGGGGTAAGAATAGAATCGAATGCCCGAACATACACTATCAAAACAGGGAGCTGAGGTGGCTCAGCTGCAAGGTGTGAATGTCTGACTATAGTTTGTAAATAAGGTGCGAATGCCCAACAATGTATAATCAAAAGAGGGAGCGGAGGTTTTCGGCTACAAGAAGGTTTGAGTGTCCGACCATAGTTTGTAAAAAGCGGGTAAGAAAAGGTTCAAATGCCTGACTATACACCATCAAAAGCGGGAGCGGAGGTGTTCCGCTGTAAGACGGTGTGAAAGTTCAACCATGGTTTGTAAAAAGCTGCTAAGAAAAGGTTCGAATGCCCGAATATATACCATCAAAAGCGGGAGCAGAGCTGTTCGACTGCAAGTAGGTGTGAATGTCCAGCCATAATTACTCACAAACGGGTAAGAAAAGGTAGTATTGCCAGACCATACATGATCAAAACAGGGAGCTGAGGTGGTTCAGCTGCAAGGTGTGAATGTCTGACTATAGTTTGTAAAAAGCGGGTAAGACAAGGTGCGAATGCCCGACAATGTATGATCAAAAGAGGGAGTGGAGGTCTTCGGCTGCAAGGTCTGAATGTCCAACCATAATTTCTAAAAACCGGGTAAGAAAAGGCTCGAAAGCCCGACTATACACAATCAAAAGCGGGAGCGGGAGGTTTTCAGCTGCAAATCCTTCACTCAAACCAAGTGAAAACTGCTTTGTCCTTCATATTTATCAATGTCTAGATCGACTTCAACAAAGAACAACATTGTATTTTGCAGTAGAAGAAAAAGCAACACTGAAGGATCGGGAATCCGAGAATAAGCTTCTTTTCATACGTTCTGCATGATTTGGGAATTTATGTATAAAATGAATTCCTTCACTCAAACCAAGTGAAAACTGCTTTGTCCTTCATATTTATCAATGTCTAGATTGACTTCAACAAAGAACAACATTGTATTTTGCAGTAGAAGAAATAGCAACACTGAAGGATCAGGAATCCGAAAAGAGGCTTATTTTCATACGTTCTGCTTGATTTGGGATTTTGCTATAAAATTAATTCCTTCACTCAAACAAAGTGGAAACTGCTTTGTCCTTCATATTTATCAATGTCTATATCGATTTCAACAAAGAACAAGGCTTTATTTTGCAGTATAGGAAAGAGCAACACTGGAGGATCAGGAATCCGAGAATAAGCTTACTTTCATGAGTCCTGCACGATTTCGGATTTTCCTATAAAATGAATTGCTTTGCTCAAACCAAGTTAAAATTGCTTTGTCCTTCATAGTTATCCATGTCTAAAATGTATCAAGCATAAAGTTCCTCATATTACCCTGAATGAGAAAGAAGCATCCCTTTGGTTGAGCAATACGTTCCTTTTGCGGAGTTATGCATGATTTCGGATTTTGCTATAAAATTCATTCCTTCACACCTTTTTTTTTCACCGCATTTTATAGATTATGGTTGGAAATTTCAACCACTCTAATCCGAAGACTTCTCCTCCCGCTTATTTAATATATTTGAACTTTAGTTGGACATTCACCCCTTTTTGCAGCTAAACCACCTCCGCTCCCTGTTTTGATCATGTATTGTCTGGCAATACTACATTTTCTTACTTGTCTGTGAGTAATTATGGCTGGATATTCACACCTACTTGCAGCTGAACAAAATTTCTCTCGCTTTTAATTATGTTTGGATATTCGAACCTTTTCTTTACTGCTTTTTGCCAACTTTGGTCGGACGTTCACACCTTCTTGCAGCCGAACACCTCCGCTTCCGCTTTTGATGGTATATATTCGGGCATTCGAACCTTTTCTTACCAGCTTTTTACAAACGATGGTTGGACTTTCACACCTTCTTGTAGCCGAACAACTCCGCTCCCGCTATTGATTGTGTACAGTCGGGTATTTTAACCTTTTCTTACCCGCTTTTTACCAACTATGGTCAGACATTCACACCGTCTTACAGCGGAACATCTCCGCTCCCTGTTTTGATGGTGTATAGTCAGGCATTTGAACCTTTTCTTACCCGCTTTTTACAAACTATGGTCGGACATTCAAACCTTCTTGTAGCCGAAAACCTCTGCTCCCTCTTTTGATTATACATTGTCGGGCATTCGCACCTTATCTTACCCGCTTTTTACAAACTATAGTCAGACATTCACAACTTGGTGCTGAACCACCTCAGCTCCCTGTTTTGATCATGTATGGTCTGGCAATACTACCTTTTCTTACCCGTTTGTGAGTAATTATGGCTGGACATTCACACCTACTTGCAGTCGAACAGCTCTGCTCCCGCTTTTGATTATGTTTGGTTGGATATTCGAACCTTTTCTTAACTGCTTTTTACAAACTTTGGTCGGACGTTCACACCTTCTTGCAGCCGAACACCTCCGCTTCCGCTTTTGATGGTATATATTCGGGCATTCGAACCTTTTCTTAGCAGCTTTTTACAAACCATGGTTGGACTTTCACACCTTCTTGTAGCCGAACAACTCCGCTCCCCCTATTGATTGTGTAAAGTCGGGTATTTTAACCTTTTCTTACCCACTTTTTACCAACTATGGTCGGACATTCACACCTTCTTACAGCGGAATACCTCCGCTCCCTCTTTTGATGGTGTATGTTTGGGCATTCGAACCTTTTCTTACCCGCTTTTTACAAACTATGCTCGGACATTCAAACCTTCTTGTAGCCGAACACATCCACTCCTTCTTTTGATGATGTATGCTTGGGCATTCAAACCTACTTTTTGCCCGCTTTTCATTAATTTTGGGTGGACATTCACACCTTGTCACAGCCAAACACCTCCGCTCCCTGTTTTGATCATGTATGGTTGGACATTCGCACCTTGTCTCACCCGCTTTTTGCAAACTATGGTCGGCTGTTCACAGCTTCCTCTCCACCATACTTGTATGGTGGGATGTTCACACCCAGTTGCATCCGAAGACCTCCGCCCCCACTTTTGTTGATATTTAGTTGGTCATTCGCAGCTTACCCGCTTTTGGCAAACTATGGCCTTCTTGCAGCCAAACACCTCTGATCTCGCTTTTGATAATGTAAGGTTGGGCATTCAGACCTTGCTTCACCTGCTTTTCACCAAATATAGTCGGACATTCACACCTTCTTGCAGCCGAACACTTCCGCTCCACCTCTTAGTGTTCTATCACACCTTTTTTTCACCAAATTTTATAGATTATGGTTGGAAATTCTCAACCACTCTCATCCGAAGACCTCTCCTCCCGCTTTTGTTAATATATTTGAACTTTAGTCGGACATTCACACCTTCTTGCAGCTGAACCACCTCCGCTCCCTGTTTTGATCATGTATGGTCTGGCAATACTACCTTTTCTTACCTGTTTGTGAGTAATTATGGCTGGACATTCACACCTACTTGCAGCCGAACACCACCTCTCTCGCTTTTGATGATGTATGGACCGGCATTCTTACCTTTTCTAACACATTTTTCAGAAATTACGGTCGGAGATTCACACCTACTCACAGCCGAACAACTCCGCTCCCGCATTTGATGGTGTGCAGTCGGACATTCTCACCCTTTCTCATCAGCTTTTTGCAAATTATGATCTGACATTCACACCTACTTGCAGTCGAAAAGCTATGCTCCCGCTTTTGATTATGTTTGGTTGGATATTCAAACCTTTTCTTAACTGCTTTTTACAAACTTTGGTTGGACGTTCACACCTTCTTGTAGCAGAACACATCCACTCCTGCTTTTGATGATGTATGGTTGGGCATTCGCACCTTTTTTTTACCCATTTGTCAGGAATAATGGGTGGACATTCACACCTTCTTGCAGCTGAACACCTCCTCTCCCACTTATGATCATGTGCGGTTTGATTTTCGAAAATTTTCTTTCATGTTTTCTAGCAATTATTGATGGACATTTAGACCTTCTTGCAGCTGAACACCTCCGCTCCTGCTTTTGATCATACCTTGTCAGGCATTCGCACCATGTCTTACCCGCTTTTTACAAACTTTAGTCGAACATTTACACCTTTTTGCAGCCGAACACCACCTCTCTCGCTTTTGATGATGTATGGTCCGGCATTCTTTCCTTTTCTAACACATTTTTCAGCAATTATGGTCGGACATTCACACCTACTCAGAGCCGAACACCTCCGCTCCCGCATTTGATGGTGTATAGTCGGGCATTTTCACCCTTTCTCATCAGCTTTTTGCAAATTATGATCTGACATTCACACCTGCTTTTGATAATGTATGGTTGGGCATTCGCACCTTTTTTTACCCATTTTTCAGGAATTATGGGTGGACATTCACACCTTCTTGCAGCTGAACACCTCTTCTCCTTCTTATGATCATGTGCGGATGATATTCGAAAATTTTCTTTCATGTTTTAAAGCAATTATTGATGGACATTCAGACCTTCTTGCAGCTGAACCACTCTGCTCCCGCTTTTGATGGTGTATAGTCGGGCTTTCGAGCCTTTCCTTCCCGGTTTTTACAAATTATGGTTGGACATTCAGACCTTCTTGCAGCCAAACACCTCCACTCCCTGTTTTGATCATACATTTTCGGGCATTCGCACCTTTTCTTACCCGCTTTTTACAAACCATAGTCGGACTTTCACACCTTTTAGTAGCCGAACAACTCCGCACCCGCTACTGATTGTGTACAGTCGGGTATTTTAACCTTTTCTTACCCCATTTTTACCAACTATGGTCGGACATTCACACCTTCTTACAGCGGAACACCTCCGCTCCCTCCTTTGATGGTGTATGTTCAGGCATTCGAACCTTTTCTTACCCGCTTTTTACAAACTATGGTCAGACGTTCAAACCTTCTTGTAGCCGAACATATCCACTCCTGCTTTTGATGATGTATGGTTGGGCATTCGAACCTACTTGTTGCCCGCTTTTCATTAATTATGGGTGGACATTCACACCTTGTCTCAGCCAAACACCTCCGCTCCCTGTTTTGATCATGTATGGTTTGACATTCGCACCTTGGCTTACCCTCTTTTTATACTGATTGCTCAAGATTAAGTTGTTCTTTCTCAAACTACAAATTTTTTTTAATTGTTGAAACTTGATTTGAAGTGGATAAATAAGGAAGACAAACAGTTTTAAGTCAGGCTGATAGCAATTAATTTTATAGCAAAATCTGTATTTCGTCATTTGTCGAGAGATGCTTATTGCTGAAGAAGTTCTTTCTCATTCTACAAAGTACAACGTTGTTTATCATTGAAACTTGATTAGACATGAATAAATATGAAGGACAAAGCAGTCTTAACTTGGTTTGAGTTAAGGAATTCGTTTTATAGGAGAATCCGAATTCGTGCATAACTCGTAAAATAGAGCTTATTTTCGGATTCCTGAAGAATGAGTCTGGTTCTTTCTCATAATACAAAGTTTGTTGTTTATTGTTGAAACTTCATCAGACCGTTATATATAGTCGGACTCACCTCGACGCACGGCTTGGGATCTGGAACCAGTACTCTTGAGAGGGGTTGGACTCTCTTCCACTCTGGAGTTGCCCGTGGTGAGAGGCGCAGAGCAGGTGTGGGCATACTTATTGCCCCCCGGCTGTGTGCCAGTACATTGGGGTTTACCCCAGTGAACGAGAGGGTAGCCTCCCTCCGCCTTTGGGTGGGGGGACGAGTCCTGACTGTTGTTTGTGCCTATGCGCCAAACAGCAGTTCAGGGTACCTACCCTTTTTGGAGTCTCTGGGGGAGGCACTGGAGAATGCTCCTACCGGAGACTCCCTCATTCTGCTGGGGGACTTCAATGCTCACGTGGGCAATGACAGTGAGACCTGAAGTGGTGTGATTGGGAGGAACGGCCCCCCCGATCTGAATCAGAGTGGTGTTATGTTGTTGGACTTCTGTGCCAGTCATAGACTGTCCATAACGAACACCATGTTCAGGCATAAGGGTGTCCATATGTGCACTTGGCACCAGGACACCCTTGGCCGCAGTTCGATGATCGACTTTGTGGTTGTATCATCGGACTTGCGGCCGTATGTCCTGGACACTCGGGTGAAGAGAGGGGCGGAGCTGTCAACTGATCACCACCTGGTGGTGAGTTGGCTCCGCTGGTGGGGGAGGATGCCGATCAGACCTGGCAGGCCCAAACGTATTGTGAGGGTCTGCTGGGAGCGTTTGTCAGAATCCCCCGTCAGAAGGAGCTTTAACTCCCACCTCCGGCAGAGCTTCAACCATATTTGAGGTGGGGGACATTGAATGGGCCATGTTCCGTGACTCCATTGCCGAGGCAGCTGGTCGGAGTTGTGGCCGTAAGGTGGTCGGTGCCTGTCGTGGCGGCAACCCTCCAACCTGCTGGTGGACACCAGTGGTGAGGGAAGCCGTCAAGCTGAAGAAGGAGTCCTATCGGGCCTTTTTGGCCAGTGGGACCCTGGAAGAAGCTGATAGGTACCGACGGGCCAGACGGGCCACGGCTTCGGCGGTTGCTGAGGCAAAAACTCGGGCCTGGGAGGAGTTCGGTGAGACCATGGAGAACGATTTCCGGACGGCCTCGAAAAGATTCTGGTTCACCATCCGGCGTCTCAGGGGGGGGGAAGCGGCTCACAGTCAACACTGTTTACAGTGGGGACGGGGCTTTGCTGACCTCAACTAGGGATGTTGTGAGTCGGTGGGGGGAGTACTTCGAGGAACTCCTCAATCCTACCAACACGTGCTCGGAAGAGGCAGAGTCGGAGAGCTCGGAGACGGGGCCACCCATTTCTGGGGCTGAGGTTGCCGAGGTGGTTAAAAAGCTCCTCGGTGGCAAGGCCCCGGGGGTGGATGAGGTCCGTCCTGAGTTTTTCAAGGCTCTGGATGTTGTAGGGCTGTCTTGGCTGACACGCCTCTGCAGTATCGCGTGGACATCGGGGACAGTGCCTCTGGACTGGCCGATTGGGGTGGTGGTCCCCCTCTTTAAAAAGGGGGACCGGAGGGTGTGTTCCAACTATAGGGGTATCACACTCCTCAGCCTCCCTGGTAAGGTCTATTCGGGGGTATTGGAGAGGAGGATCCGTCGGATAATCGAGCCTCGGATTCAGGAGATGCAGTGTGGCTTTCGTCCTGGCCGTGGAACAGTGGACCAGCTCTATACCCTCGGCAGGATCCTGGAGGGTGCATGGGAGTTCGCCCAACCAGTCTACATGTGTTTTGTGGACTTGGAGAAAGCGTTCGACCGTGTCCCTCGTGGAGTCCTGTGGGGGGTGCTCCGGGAATATGGAGTGCCGGACCCCTTGATAGGGGCCATTCGGTCTCTGTATGACCGGTGCCAGAGTTTGGTCCGCATTGCCGGCAGTAAGTCGGATACGTTTCCGGTGAGAGTTGGACTCCGTCAGGGCTGCCCTTTGTCACCGATTCTGTTCCTAACTTTTATGGACAGAATTTCTAGGCGGAGCCAGGGCGTTGAGGGTGTCCCATTTGGCGACCTCAGAATCGGGTCTCTGCTTTTTGCAGATGATGTGGTTCTATTAGCGTCGTCAGGCCGTGACCTTCAGCTCTCACTGGATTGATTCGCAGCCGAGTGTGAAGCGGCTGGGATGAGAATCAGCACCTCCAAATCCGAGACTATGGTTCTCAGCCGGAAAAGGGTGGAATGCTCTCTCCGGGTCGGGAATGAGATCCTTCCCCAAGAGGAGGAGTTCAAGTATCTCGGGGTCTTGTTCACGAGTGACGGACGAATGGAGCGGGAGATTGACGGGCGGATCGGTGCGGCGCCTGCAGTGTTGCAGGCTCTGCGTACTTACTGGTCAATCTACGTTCCCATCCTCACCTATGGTCACGAGTTGTGGGTAGTGACCAAAAGAACAAGATCGCGAATACAAGCGGCCGAAATGGGTTTCCTCCGCAGGGTGTCTGGGCTCTCCCTTAGAGATAGGGTGAGAAGCTCAGTCATCCGGGAGGGGCTCGGAGTAGAACCGCTGCTCCTCCGCATTGAGAGGAGTCAGATGAGGTGGCTCGGGCATCTGGTTAGGATGCCCCCTGGGCGCCTCCCTGGGGAGGTGTTCCGGGCACGTCCCACTGGGAGGAGACCCCGGGGGAGACCCAGGACACGTTGGAGAGACTATGTCTCTCGGCTGGCCTGGGAACGCCTCGGGGTCGCCCCGGAAGAGCTGGAGGAAGTGGCCGGGGACAGAGACGTCTGGGTTTCTCTGCTCAAGCTGCTGCCCCCGCGACCCGACCCCCGGATAAGCGGCAGATGATGGATGGATGGATGGATATATCCTCCACCAACCAGACTTACAACCCCCGACTAGGGTAGCAGAATTTCTAAGCATCTGTACCCCAAAACTACTATCAAAAATATATAAATTATTGTCTAAGATAGATGACGTGATGTCTCTTCCATCCTCAAAATGGGAGGCAGATTTATCCATCAGTTCTGGTCATAGCTTCTAACCACAAATATGTTTGAACACCTTCATAATGACTCGAAATCCTAATTTACAGCTCATACAATACAAAATCCTTCATAGAACACACTATACAGGACAAAGGATGTTCAGGATGGGTCTAACACACTCAAACATCTGCTCACATTGCACAGATAACACACCTGATGATTATGCACATGCTTTGTGGTTTTGTGCGCCTGTCCAGAAGTTCTGGCTTGAAGTCTGTGAGGACCTATCAACATGGCTAAAGTGTAGCATCCCTGCATGCCCCACACTGTGCATACTGGGTGACTTAGACAACATCAACATGGAAATTAACTCAGCACACATGGTTGTCACAGTGTTATGTATCGCAAAGAAAACTATTCTCATGAACTGGAAAGCGAAGAACAATCTGTGTATTAACCAGTTTAGAAATTTTCTTTTAGATTATATTAGCATGGAAACAATGTCTGCCTCCTCAAAACATCAATTGGCTGAATTTCATTCTCTCTGGTCCCCTCTGATTAGTTTTATCACATAGTGGTGGTGGTGGGTTGCTGGGTGATGGTGGGTCTCAGGCCCGGGCTGCTGCGGCTGGTGTGACCGGGTGGTTTGTTTGATTGTTTTTTTATGTTGTTTGTTTGTTTTTTGTAGAGGTCCTCCAGGGTGGGGTTGGGTTGAGTGGGGTGGAGCGGGATGGGTACCTTCTGGGGGTACAGTAGCTCCCGGAATATGGTCGCTGCAGGCCCCGAGCCTGGTGGACATCAGGCCCTCCTGCCCATTGTTGGCTCCCAGGTAGCAGGGATGCCTATTACAGCCAGTCCCTGGCTGCCCTCTCTGGGGGAGAGTAGCTCCCCCGGTATATATCCCCATACCCCTCTCCCTTCTGGCTCCTGTACACAGCACACACTCACACATGAAGGGTTTTGGGGGCGTGTGTGTTCGGTGGGGTGTAGTGGATGGGGCCACGTAGGTGGTCCCCTTTGGTTGCACTCTGCAGTTCCCTGCCCCTGTTTTAATTACACCTTAGACATTACTACTTATCAAACACACTCACACACACACATTAGGTCTTGGGGGGTGGTTACACTGAGTGGCATCTGGTGGGCGGGGCTCTTTGGGTATGTAGGCTGCCCAGAGTGCCGCGCTCCCAGTTCTACAAGTTTGGCTGCCCCTCAATTTTAATTGCTCACTATTAGAAAATATTGAAGAGCCAGAAGGGTGAGGGGAGGGGTCTTCTTCGCACACCCCTGCTTCCTGGTGTCTGCTCGGGGCAGGAGGGGCCAGGAGGATTAATTAATTGTTCTGCTGGTTCGGGGTCTGTGGTGGCTGGGGGGTTGCTGGCCTCCTGGTGTGCCCGCTGCACTACACCCCAGCAGAGTCGAGGGAGGTAGGATGTGTGGATGTGTGGATGTATGGGACGTGAAAGTGTGTGTGGTAATGATTGGGCCTGGATCTGGGACTTGCTGTCGCCTGGCCTGCCTGTGTTTCTCCCGATGGGGCGTCAGCGTTGCCTCTCCCCACTGCTCGCGACTTCACCCACCTGTGGGCACGTCTTGACTCCCAGGGCACTTGGCCAGGGGCGCTGGGGCAGGCGCTGACCCACTTTGTGGCTGTCTGGGACGCTTGGCCCTCCTGGGTATTGGGTGGGGCCTCTGCCGGGGGGTTTGGGGGCGCTCGGGCTCCTGGGGCCCAGGTCCATTGCACGGCCCATGTCTGGGCGGCTGGGGCCTGGCGGGGTCGGTGGGCTGTTGCCCCTGGTTCCCGGAGTGCCTCTGCCCTATGCTTATGGGGGCTCTTTCCGGGGGCTTCCTCTGCAGTCTTCTGGGTGGATGCGTGGTTGCCCCTGCGGTGGGCTGCCTGGGTTCTGTGCTCTGTGGGGGCTGCTGGTGGCCTGGGTCTTGTGGCCCTCTCTGCCTGCTTCTGATTGCTTGGGGGGGGGGCTGTGGATTGTGGCCCTGTACGCTTATACACTCATAACTAAGCACGGTTATCATGTAGGTCCTGTGCCATGGGTGTTGCATGTTCTCACACACACACACACACATTCATTAGTCCAGTAGCATGGTCACTAAGCAGTTGATGTATTATCATGTCGTCTCAGGTCATCTATATCCACAGCTGTGTTGTATGCGATTGCCGCTTCTTGTGCTTGTTTTTGTTTGTTTGTGTGTTTGTTTTTTCTCTGCTTGTCTGCTTTCAGGTGCTCCTGGTGGTGCTAAGGCTGGATTCCCCTCATAGGCCATGGATTGTTGTCTGTTTTGTTTTTTACAGGTGTAGCAGCTGGTTGTCTGGTTTTTGTTTCTATTTTTGTTCTGTTTCCTCTTCTTTCCTCTTCTTCTTTCCTTGTCCCCCGGTCCGGTTCAGTTCAGTTCATGTCATATATTGTAAACAGAAATAAATAAATGGGCATCAAGGGGAGCTTTACATTTATAAAACTTCCCTTGGCAAAACAAATCTGTTTGGCATCAAAGGTATTCAGACTACAATTCTTCTGACATAATGCTGAACAGGACAAGGGGAAAAAAAAGTAAAGAAGACAGTTCTGCCGAAAGCCAGGGATAGACCTGTTCTAAGTTCTATACTTTTTAAAAGGGGCGTGTTTATCAACTATGGAATTAGAAGATTTACAAAAATGGTCAAGTGCTAGATCTTCATCTGGGATTTTAACAGTGTCATATAACTATTCAACAGATCAGTTAAAAAAAAAGCCTGCTCATGGAGATGTTTCAGGATCTGGATACCAAGCGTGGACCTAATGTTTTCATTTTTGCGATTCTGATACAGGCTATTGAGCAGTGATAACTAACACCAAGTTCAGATACTGCGCATTTTCTACCTTTGATTTGTTAAGATTGAGCCAATCAGGGACAACCTTGAAGGATCTCTTTGGTTTTGTAGGATCAGTAATTACCTGAGAAAGGTTGATATTGGTACACACCTTTTTTAAATGATCAGAGGCAGAGTTCAACTTGTTTAAATTAAAATTGCCACACAGAGATTGGGTTTAGGCCACATGCACACAGAATGACATCAACAAATATAAGAAATATTAAACATTTACACAGATTTTTGAATATATGTAGAGGAATGATACTTTGAAATGTGCTCATTGCGGAGTTATGATCAGTTGAGTAATGAAGGTTGAACTATTCTGGGAAAGAGGTTCTATTCCCAGCATCATGATGGACACTCCTGATATAGAAGGTTTCGCTAACGCATTGGAATTGTTTTACTATTTTCATATGCATGTGCAATGAAGAATTGCTTGCTGCTGATAAATGCAAAGAAGAACAGCTTACACATAGATGCTCACATATAGGCTGCTGAATGCAATGAAGACTTGCTTATCAAGTAAAGTTCAATGTCAATGTGTAATATTCAATTAGGATTTGCAAAACAGTGAAGTTAAACAATGAATGGGTCCATAGTCGGTATGAGAAGACTACAGGAATATTTACCTGGGTGTACGTTCAAACAGAGATGAGAAAATTGCGATAAATAATTGTTTGTTTGTTTGTTAGTATGTATATGAATGTTATGTGTATAAACTGTGTTGAGTTATAGTTACTCAGTAGTGTCTCAGTGAAACAACCGACGGGGGAAGCCTTGCGGTGACAACAAAAGCAGTGTTTTACTGATCAGTCAAGTTGCTCCAGTGTACTCCATACAAACTGGTTGGCTACTGAAGGGATAGAAAATGGGGAATACTTGTTTTAAAGCAAACAAGGAATTAGATGGGAAAAATACATGTTTTAACGGGACCCAGACAATATTAAATACTCAGACAGATGTGGTTTTGTAGGAAATCACAAAATTATTACATAGAATTAGTGAAATCAATTGAAGAATGCCTTTCTGAAGAGCTGTTTACCACAGATGAGCAGCTTTGCGACCAAGCACATTGTAGATTGCTTTACTGCCAAAATGATCTAATTTAATGGATTGGTTTAGACATGCATAACAGCATTTTAAGAACAAAGAGAGAAACAAAAAGGGACAACGCTTCATGGTGGAAGGTGATGTATAAATAACTGTGTATATGATGAAGGGGGTGGCAACACCCATTCCGAAATCCCGCCATTCCGACATCCCGCTATTCCGACATCCCACCATTCCGACATCCCACCATTCCGACATACCACCATTCCGACATGCAAACGTCCCACCATTCCGACATCCCACCATTGCGACATCCCGCTATTCTGACGTTCAAATGTCCCACCATTCCGACAAGGCTTTCCGTATAAGGAAATGTGTGTTACTCAACAGGTGAGTCCCTTCTTTCTGTTCATGCAATTTATATGTTTAACACATGTTTATAGACAAGCGTTATTAAAAACACAAAGTCTCAGCAACTGGAGGAGGAGAAGCAGTCCGCGGTGGTTTTCAATCACACACTCCAATGCCACTTGTTTCAACTTCCGAAAATTTAATCCAGGAAAAAAAGGCTTACAAACATGGACCAAAACGGCTCCATAACACGCACAAGAATCCAAAAGAAACAAAAGTTAACTAAAAGAAAGCAAATAAACAGTATGAAGTGGTCAAAATTGGTTTTACGCATGCCTATGTGCGTCTGGCACATGCGTCTTCGGGCTCTCCCACGTTGGTTTGTGGATGAAAGCTATATGTTCAGCTGTAATGTCATGTAAAAACAATCTCTACATGACATTTACTCCCAGGTGTGACCAGTTAGGTCCTTAAGATATCAACAGGCTGTATAAAGCTACAACCGTTGCGGCTGTGTGTTTGTGCCAAATGCGCAAAACCCATCCGCGCTTCCCAAAATTGGAGTGAGTACTCATAAATCACGTGAATAACATGAATAAACGTTTTTACTGCATTTTGTTGTGTTTTATACGTTCTATTCTGTCATTTCTCTCTTCTCCTATTGGCAAGGCAAGGCAGAGTGCTCCCAACTGTGTCCTGTGCAGTAGCCGTGATATCTGTAATTGCAATTATTACTTTTGCATATGATGACAGCGTGCAAAAGATGCATGGGCTCTGTGGAGAGCTCCGCTCCAGCTGGATGCTGTGACAGCTCACTGACATTGTATTTCTGCTTAATCAGTTTCAGTCTCGCCAGAGTTACATTAATATCTGTATTTTTATATTTGAAATTCAGGGGATTTTGATAATAGATTATTAAAGTTTGTTTGCGAGGCTGTGGCCTCTGCATGTGCAAAGCTTGTGCGCCAAACTGTAGGGCGTATTTGCGCCGGCATATCATTAGTGCAAAATGTTTTGGGTAAAAAATAGGCTATTAAAAGGAACTGTCGGAATGGCGGTATGTTAAAAAAAACAAAAAACATACCGCCATTCCAACCATAGGAGGAAAAAAGTGTCGGAATGGT
Source organism: Leuresthes tenuis (assembly GCF_036924035.1). Taxonomy (NCBI): domain Eukaryota; kingdom Metazoa; phylum Chordata; class Actinopteri; order Atheriniformes; family Atherinopsidae; genus Leuresthes; species Leuresthes tenuis. The sequence continues at coordinate 27,161,822 of NW_027325367.1, read as the reverse complement.
GGGACGTTTGATAAAAAATTAAGTGTCGCCATTCCGACAATTGGAGACCCATGTCGGAATGGCGAGATGTCGGAATGGCAGCATGTAACCATGATGAAGGAGAGCACTTACGATGCTGGGAATGATGCCAGCAATGAACAGAGAAGAAGATTCAGTGTCTTCAATCTGCATTACGTGCCTCTAATGAGGGGGTGAATATAGAATCCTCAACGATTACAACGTCTCTGGGAACTGTGACAACAACAAGATTTAAACCATTTTGATATATATTGTAACCTATTGTCTAAGGAATAGTGCTGAAAATGAGGTAAATCTAATCCACCACTGTCCTTGGTCTTCTGTAGGGTTTTTAAACTAATACGTGGTGGTTTGTTTTTCCACAGAAATTTGGAGATGCATGAATCTAGTGACTTAAACCAAGTAGCAGATGGTTTTATGGGGATCATTGAGAACAAATAGTTAACTTTTGGTAGTATCATCATTTTAATGGATGTAACTCTCCCCATAAGTGATATAGGTAAGGACTTCCAACGAGAGATCGTCCTCTACTGTCTTTAATAATTGCACATAATTTAGCTTTGTTAGCTCTGAGAGCCTGGAGGAAATGTTTATGCCTAAATATCTAATATTTCCTGACTGTAAAGTGATCGCAGGTATATTATGGACCCTACAGTTAATGGGCAGAACTGTGGTCTTAGACCAGTTGATAGAGTAGTCAGAAAGTGCTGAGAATTTATTTATGAGTGTGATCGTGTGACTGAGAGACGTCTGTGAGTTCTGAAGGAAAAGTAATACATCATCAGGATAAAGACTTATTTTATGCTCAATATTTTGGGATTAATTACTCACAAACGGGTAAGAAAAGGTAGTATTGCCAGACCATTCATGATCAAAACAGGGAGCGGAGGTGGTTCAGCTGCAAGGTGTGAATGTCTGACTATAGTTTGTAAAAAGCGGGTAAGATAAGGTGCGAATGCCCGACAATGTATGATCAAAAGAGGGAGCGGAGGTTTTCGGCTACAAGAAGGTCTGAATGTCCACCCAAAATTCCTGAAAAATGGGTAAAAAAAGGGTGTGAATGCCAAACCATACATCATCAAAAGCAGGAGTGGATGTGTTCGGCTACAAGAAGATTTGAATGTCCATCAATAATTGCTTTAAAACATGCAAGAAAATTTTCGAATATCAAACCGCACATGATCATAAGCGGGAGAGGAGTTGTTCAGCTGCAAGAAGGTGTGAATGTCCACCCATAATTACTGAAAAATGGGTAAGAAAAGGTGAAAATGCCCAACCATACATCATCAAAAGCAGGAGTGGATGTGTTTGGCTACAAGAAGGTTTGAATGTCCGACCATAGTTTGTAAAAAGCGGGTAAGAAAAGGTTCGAATGCCCGAACATAGACCATCAAAAGAGGGAGCGGAGGTGTTCCGCTGTAAGAAGGTGTAAATGTCCGACCATAGTTGGTAAAAAGCGGGTAAGAAAAGGTTAAAATACCCGACTGTACACAATCAATAGCGGGAGCGGAGTTGTTTGGCTACAAGAAGGTGTGAAAGTCCGACCACGGTTTGTAAAAAGCGGGTAAGAAAAGGTTCGAATGCCCGAATATATACCATCAAAAGTGGAAGTGGATGTGTTTGGCTGCAAGAAGGTGTGAACGTCCGACCAAAGTTTGTAAAAAGCAGTTAAGAAAAGGTTCGAATATCCAACCAAACATAATCAAAAGCGGGAGCAGAGCTGTTCGACTGCAAGTAGGTGTGAATGTCAGATCATAATTTGCAAAAAGCTGATGAGAAAGGGTGAGAATGCCCGGCTATACACCATCAAATGCGGTAGCGGAAGTGTTCGGCTGTGAGTAGGTGTGAATGTCCGACCATAATTGCTGAAAAATGTGTTAGAAGAGACTAGAATGCCGGACAAGACATCATCAAATGCGGGAGCGGAGTTGTTCGGCTGTGAGTAGGTGTGAATCTCCGAGCATAGTTTGTAAAAAGGGGGTAAGAATAGGTTCGAATGCCCGAACATACACTATCAAAACAGGGATCTGAGGTGGCTCAGCTGCAAGGTGTGAATGTCTGACTATAGTTTGTAAATAAGGTGCGAATGCCCAACAATGTATAATCAATAGAGGGAGCGGAGGTTTTCGGCTACAAGAAGGTTTGAATGTCCGATCATAGTTTGTAAAAAGCGGGTAAGAAAAGGTTCAAATGCCTGACTATACACAATCAATAGCGGGAGAGGAGGTGTTTGGCTACAAGAATGTGTGACAGTCCGACCATGGTTTGTAAAAAACGGGTAATAAAAGGTGCGAATGCCCGACAATGTATGATCAAAAGAGGGAGCGGAGGTTTTCGGCTACAAGAAGATTTGAATGTCCGACCATAGTTTGTAAAAAGCGGGTAAGAAAAGGTTCAAATGCCTGACTATACACCATCAAAAGCGGGAGCGGAGGTGTTCGGCTACAAGAAGGTGTGAAAGTTCAACCATGGTTTGTAAAAAGCTGCTAAGAAATGGTTCGAATGCCGGAATATATACCATCAAAAGCGGAAGCGGAGGTGTTCGGCTGCAAGGTGTGAACGTCCGACCAAAGTTTGCAAAAAGCAGTTAAGAAAAGGTTTGAATGCCCGAATATATACCATCAAAAGTGGGAGCAGAGCTGTTCGACTGCAAGTAGGTGTGAATGTCCAGCCATAATTACTCACAAACGGGTAAGAAAAGGTAGTATTGCCAGACCATACATGATCAAAACAGGGAGCTGAGGTGGTTCAGCTGCAAGGTGTGAATGTCTGACTATAGTTTGTAAAAAGCGGGTAAGACAAGGTGCAAATGCCCGACAATGTATGATCAAAAGAGGGAGTGGAGGTCTTCGGCTGCAAGGTCTGAATGTCCAACCATAATTTCTAAAAACCGGGTAAGAAAAGGCTCGAAAGCCCGACTATACACAATCAAAAGCGGGAGCGGGAGGTTTTCAGCTGCAAATCCTTCACTCAAACCAAGTGAAAACTGCTTTGTCCTTCATATTTATCAATGTCTAGATCGACTTCAACAAAGAACAACATTGTACTTTGCAGTAAAGAAAGAGCAAATCAAAAGTTTTAGGAATCCGAGAATAAGCTTATTTTCATGAGTTCTGCACGATTATTGATTTTACTATAAATGAATGCCTTCACTCAAACTATGTTAAAACTGCTTTGTCCTTCATATTTATCAATGTCTAGATTGACTTCAACAAAGAACAACACTGGATTTTGCAGTAGAAGAAAGAGCAACACTGAAGGATCAGTAATCCGAAAATAAGCTTATTTTCATACGTTCTGCATGATTTGGGATTTTATGTATAATATGAATTCCTTCACTCAAACCAAGTTAAAACTGCTTTGTCCTTCATATTTATCAATGTCTAGATCGACTTAAACAAAGAACAACATTGTATTTTGCAGTAGAAGAAAAAGCAACACTGAAGGATCAGGAATCCGAGAATAAGCTTCTTTTCATACGTTCTGCATGATTTGGGATTTTATGTATAAAATGAATTCCTTCACTCAAACCAAGTGAAAACTGCTTTGTCCTTCATATTTATCAATGTCTAGATTTACTTCAACAAAGAACAACATTGTATTTTGCAGTAGTAGAAAGAGCAACACTGAAGGATCAGGAATCCGAGAATAAGCTTATTTTCATACGTTCTGCATGATTTGGGATTTTATGTATAAAATGAATTCCTTTACTCAAACTATGTTAAAACTGCTTTGTCCTTCATATTTATCAATGTCTAGATTGACTTCAACAAAGAACAACATTGTATTTTGCAGTAGAAGAAATAGCAACACTGAAGGATCAGGAATCCGAAAACAAGCTTATTTTCATACGTTCTGCATGATTTGGGATTTTGCTATAAAATTAATTCCTTCACTCAAACTATGTTAAAACTGCTTTGTCCTTCATATTTATCAATATCTAGATTTACTTCAACAAAGAACAACATTGTATTTTGCAGTAGAAGAAATAGCAACACTGAAGGATCAGGAATCCGAAAACAAGCTTATTTTCATACGTTCTGCATGATTTGGGATTTTGCTATAAAATTAATTCCTTCACTCAAACAAAGTGGAAACTGCTTTGTCCTTCATATTTATCAATGTCTATATCGATTTCAACAAAGAACAAGCTTGTATTTTGCAGTATAGGAAAGAGCAACACTGGAGGATCAGGAATCCGAGAATAAGCTTACTTTCATGAGTCCTGCACGATTTCGGATTTTCCTATAAAATGAATTGCTTTGCTCAAACCAAGACAAAATTGCTTTGTCCTTCATAGTTATCCATGTCTAAAATGTATCAAGCATAAAGTTCCTCATATTACCCTGAATGAGAAAGAAGCATCCCTTTGGTTGAGCAATACGTTCCTTTTGCGGAGTTATGCATGATTTCGGATATTGCTATAAAATTCATTCCTTCACACCTTTTTTTTTCACCGCATTTTATAGATTATGGTTGGAAATTTCAACCACTCTAATCCGAAGACCTCTCCTCCCGCTTTTGTTAATTTTTGTTCAAACTTTCAAGCAGCCGAACACCTCCGCTTCTGCTTTTGATGTTGTATATTCGGGCATACAAACCTTTTCTTACCCACTTTTTACAAACCATGGTCAGACTTTCACTCTTTGTTGCTGAACAACTCCGCTCCCTCTTTTGATTGTGTACAGTCGGGTATTTTCACCTTTTCTTACCTGCTTTTTACAAACTTTGGTCGGACATTCAAACCTTCTTGTAGCCGAACACATCCACTCCTGCTTTTGATGATGTATGGTTGGGCATTCGAACCTTTTCTTACCCATTTTTCAGTAATTATTGGTGGACATTCAGACCTTCTTGCAGCTGAACCACCTCCGCTCCCTGTTTTGATCATGTATGGTCTGGCAATACTACATTTTCTTACCCGTTTGTGAGTAATTATGGCTGGATATTCACACCTACTTGCAGCTGAACACAATCTCTCTCGCTTTTAATTATGTTTGGATATTCGAACCTTTTCTTTACTGCTTTTTGCCAACTTTGGTCGGACGTTCACACCTTCTTGCAGCCGAACACCTCCGCTTCCGCTTTTGATGGTATATATTCGGGCATTCGAACCTTTTCTTACCAGCTTTTTACAAACGATGGTTGGACTTTCACACCTTCTTGTAGCCGAACAACTCCGCTCCCGCTATTGATTGTGTACAGTCGGGTATTTTAACCTTTTCTTACCCACTTTTTACCAACTATGGTCGGACATTCACACCGTCTTACAGCGGAACATCTCCACTCCCGCTTTTGATGGTGTATAGTCAGGCATTTGAACCTTTTCTTACCCGCTTTTTACAAACTATGGTCGGACATTCAAACCTTCTTGTAGCCGAAAACCTCTGCTCCCTCTTTTGATTATACATTGTCGGGCATTCGCACCCTATCTTACCCGCTTTTTACAAACTATAGTCAGACATTCACACCTTGGTGCTGAACCACCTCAGCTCCCTGTTTTGATCATGTATGGTCTGGCAATACTACCTTTTCTTACCCGTTTGTGAGTAATTATGGCTGGACATTCACACCTACTTGCAGTAGAACAGCTCTGCTCCCGCTTTTGATTATGTTTGGTTGGATATTCGAACCTTTTCTTAACTGCTTTTTACAAACTTTGGTCGGACGTTCACTCCTTCTTGCAGCCGAACACCTCCGCTTCCGCTTTTGATGGTATATATTCGGGCATTCGAACCTTTTCTTAGCAGCTTTTTACAAACCATGGTTGGACTTTCACACCTTCTTGTAGCCGAACAACTCCGCTCCCCCTATTGATTGTGTACAGTTGGGTATTTTAACCTTTTCTTACCCACTTTTTACAAACTATGGTCGGACATTCACACCTTCTTACAGCGGAACACCTCCGCTCCCTCTTTTGATGGTGTATGTTTGGGCATTCGAACCTTTTCTTACCCGCTTTTTACAAACTATGCTCGGACATTCAAACCTTCTTGTAGCCGATCACATCGACTCCTTCTTTTGATGATGTATGCTTGGGCATTCAAACCTACTTTTTGCCCGCTTTTCATTAATTTTGGGTGGACATTCACACCTTGTCACAGCCAAACACCTCCGCTCCCTGTTTTGATCATGTATGGTTGGACATTCGCACCATGTCTCACCCGCTTTTTGCAAACTATGGTCGGCTGTTCACAGCTTCCTCTCCACCATACTTGTATGGTGGGATATTCACACCCACTTGCATCCGAAGACCTTTTGTTGATATTTAGTCGGTCATTCGCAGCTTACCCGCTTTTGGCAAACTATGGCCTTCATGCAGCCAAACACCTCTGATCTCGCTTTTGATGATGTAAGGTTGGGCATTCAGACCTTGCTTCACCTGCTTTTCACCAAATATAGTCGGACATTCACACCTTCTTGCAGCCGAACACTTCCGCTCCACCTTTTAGTGTTCTATCACACCTTTTTTTTCACCGCATTTTATAGATTATGGTTGGAAATTCTCAACCACTCTCATCCGAAGACCTCTCCTCCCGCTTTTGTTAATACATTTGAACTTTAGTCGGACATTCACACCTTCTTGCAGCTGAACCACCTCCGCTCCCTGTTTTGATCATGTATGGTCTGGCAATACTACCTTTTCTTACCCGTTTGTTAGTAATTATGGCTGGACATTCACACCTACTTGCAGCCGAACACCACCTCTCCCACTTTTGATGATGTATGGACCGGCATTCTTACCTTTTCTAACACATTTTTCAGCAATTATGGTCGGACATTCACACTTACTCACAGCCGAACAACTCCGCTCCCGCATTTGATGGTGTATAGTCGGGCATTCTCACCCTTTCTCATCAGCTTTTTGCAAATTATGATCTGACATTCACAACTGCTTTTGATAATGTATGGTTGGGCATTCGCACCTTTTCTTACCCATTTTTCAGTAATTATGGGTGGACATTCACACCTTCTTGCAGCTGAACACCTCCTCTCCCGCTATTGATTGTGTACAGTCGGGTATTTTAACCTTTTCTTACCCGCTTTTTACCAAATATGGTCGGACATTCACACCGTCTTACAGCGGAACACCTCTGCTCCCGCTTTTGATGGTGTATAGTCAGGCGCTTGAACCTTTTCTTACCCGCTTTTTACAAACTATGGTCGGACATTCAAACCTTCTTGTAGCCGAAAACCTCCGCTCCCTCTTTTGATTATACATTGTTGGGCATTCGCACCTTATTTACAAACTATAGTCAGACATTCACACCTTGCAGCTGAGCCACCTCAGCTCCCTGTTTTGATAGTGTATGTTCGGGCATTCGAACCTATTCTTACCCCCTTTTTACAAACTATGCTCGGAGATTCACACCTACTCACAGCCGAACAACTCCGCTCCCGCATTTGATGATGTCTTGTCCGGCATTCTAGTCTCTTCTAACACATTTTTCAGCAATTATGGTCGGACATTCACACCTACTCACAGCCGAACACTTCCGCTCCCGCATTTGATGGTGTATAGCCGGGCATTCTCACCCTTTCTCATCAGCTTTTTGCAAATTATGATCTGACATTCACACCTACTTGCAGTCGAACAGCTCTGCTCCCGCTTTTGATTATGTTTGGTTGGATATTCGAACCTTTTCTTAACTGCTTTTTACAAACTTTGGTCGGACGTTCACACCTTCTTGCAGCCAAACACATCCACTTCCACTTTTGATGGTATATATTCGGGCATTCGAACCTTTTCTTACCCGCTTTTTACAAACCGTGGTCGGACTTTCACACCTTCTTGTAGCCAAACAACTCCGCTCCCGCTATTGATTGTGTACAGTCGGGTATTTTAACCTTTTCTTACCCGCTTTTTACCAACTATGGTCGGACATTTACACCTTCTTACAGCGGAACACCTCCGCTCCCTCTTTTGATGGTCTATGTTCGGGCATTCGAACCTTTTCTTACCCGCTTTTTACAAACTATGGTCGGACATTCAAACCTTCTTGTAGCCGAACACATCCACTCCTGCTTTTGATGATGTATGGTTGGGCATTTTCACCTTTTATTAATTATTACTCCCCCCTGAGCTGTCACCTTATCGTGGTGGGGGAGTTTGCGTGCCCCAATGAGTCTGGGAGCTATGTTGCCCGGGGCTTTAAGCCCCTGGTAGGGTCACCCAAGGCAAACAGATCCTAGATGAGGGACCAGACAAAGAACAGCTCAAAAGACTCCTTATGATGAACAAAAAATTTGGACCTCGTGATCCCTTGCCCGGATATGGGACACCGGGGCCTCCCCTCGGAGCCAGGCCCGGGGGTGGGGCCCGGCAGCGGGCGCCTGGTGGCCGGGTCTGTGCCCATGGGGCTCGGTCGGGCATAGCCCGAAATGATTACGTGGGTCCCCCTTCCGACGGGCTCACCACCCGTGGGAGGGGCCAAGGGGGTCGGGTGCGATGTGAGCTGGGTAGCAGCCGAAGGCAGAGGCCTTGGCGGTCTGATCCTTGGCTACTGAAGCTAGCTCTTGGGACGTGGAATGTCACCTCTCTGTTGGGGAAGGAGCCGGAGATGGTGCGCGAGGCTGAGCGGTTCCGGCTAGATATAGTCGGACTCACCTCGACGCACGGCTTGGGCTCTGGAACCAGTCCTCTTGAGAGGGGTTGGACTCTCTTCCCCTCTGGAGTTGTCCGTGGTGAGAGGCGCAGAGCAGGTGTGGGCATACTTATTGCCCCCCGGCTGTGTGCCAGTACATTGGGGTTTACCCCAGTGAACGAGAGGGTAGCCTCCCTCCGCCTTCGGGTGGAGGGACGAGTCCTGACTGTTGTTTGTGCCTATGCGCCAAACAGCAGTTCAGAGTACCCACCCTTTTTGGAGTCTCTGGGGGAGGCACTGGAGAATGCTCCTACCGGAGACTCCCTCGTTCTGCTGGGGGACTTCAATGCTCACGTGGGCAATGACAGTGAGACCTGGAGGGGTGGGATTGGGAGGAACGGCCCCCCCGATCTGAACCAGAGTGGTGTTATGTTGTTGGACTTCTGTGCTGGTCATGGACTGTCCATAACGAACACCATGTTCAGACATAAGGGTGTCCATATGTGCACTTGGCACCAGGACACCCTTGGCCGCAGTTCGATGATCGACTTTGTGGTTGTATCATCGGACTTGCGGCCGTATGTCCTGGACACTCGGGTGAAGAGAGGGGCGGAGCTGTCAACTGATCACCACCTGGTGGTGAGTTGGCTCCGCTGGTGGGGGAGGATGCCGATCAGACCTGGCAGGCCCAAACGTATTGTGAGGGTCTGCTGGGAGCGTTTGTCAGAATCCCCCGTCAGAAGGAGCTTTAACTCCCACCTCCGGCAGAGCTTCAACCATATCCCGGGGGAGGTGGGGGACATTGAGTCCGAATGGGCCATGTTCCGTGACTCCATTGCCGAGGCAGCTGATCGGAGTTGTGGCCGTAAGGTGGTCGGTGCCTGTCGTGGCGGCAACCCTCGAACCTGCTGGTGAACACCAGTGGTGAGGGAGGCCGTCAAGCTGAAGAAGGAGTCCTATCGGGCCTTTTTGGCCAGTGGGACCCTGGAAGCAGCTGATAGGTACCGACAGGCCAGACGGGCTGCGGCTTCGGCGGTTGCTGAGGCAAAAACTCGGGCCTGGGAGGAGTTCGGTGAGACCATGGAGAACGATTTCCGGACGGCCTCGAAGAGATTCTGGTCCACCATCCGGCGTCTCAGGGGGGGGAAGCGGCTCACAGTCAACACTGTTTACAGTGGGGACGGGGCTTTGCTGACCTCAACTAGGGATGTTGTGAGTCGGTGGGGGGAGTACTTGGAGGAACTCCTCAATCCTACCAACACGTGCTCGGAAGAGGCAGAGTCGGAGAGCTCGGAGACGGGGCCTCCCATTTCTGGGGCTGAGGTTGCCGAGGTGGTCAAAAAGCTCCTCGGTGGCAAGGCCCCGGGGGTGGATGAGGTCCGTCCTGAGTTTCTCAAGGCTCTGGATGTTGTAGGGCTGTCTTGGCTGACACGCCTCTGCAGCATCGCGTGGACATCGGGGACAGTGCCTCTGGACTGGCAGATTGGGGTGGTGGTCCCCCTCTTTAAAAAGGGGGACCGGAGGGTGTGTTCCAACTATAGGGGTATCACACTCCTCAGCCTCCCTGGCAAGGTCTATTCGGGGGTATTGGAGAGGAGGATCCGTCGGATAATCGAGCCTCGGATTCAGGAGATGCAGTGTGGCTTTCGTCCTGGCCGTGGAACAGTGGACCAGCTCTATACCCTCGGCAGGATCCTGGAGGGTGCATGGGAGTTCGCCCAACCAGTCTACATGTGTTTTGTGGACTTGGAGAAAGCGTTCGACCGTGTCCCTCGTGGAGTCCTGTGGGGGGTGCTCCGGGAATATGGAGTGCCGGACCCCTTGATAGGGGCCGTTCGGTCTCTGTATGACCGGTGCCAGAGTTTGGTCCGCATTGCCGGCAGTAAGTCGGATACATTTCCGGTGAGAGTTGGACTCCGTCAGAGCTGCCCTTTGTCACCGATTCTGTTCCTAACTTTTATGGACAGAATTTCTAGGCGCAGCCAGGGTGTTGAGGGTGTCCGATTTGGCGACCTCAGAATCGGGTCTCTGCTTTTTGCAGATGATGTGGTTCTTTTAGCGTCGTCAGGCCGTGACCTTCAACTCTCACTGGAGCGATTCGCAGCCGAGTGTGAAGCGGCTGGGATGAGAATCAGCACCTCCAAATCCGAGACTATGGTTCTCAGCCGGAAAAGGGTGGAATGCTCTCTCCGGGTCGGGAATGAGATCCTTCCCCAAGTGGAGGAGTTCAAGTATCTCGGGGTCTTGTTCACGAGTGAGGGACGAATGGAGCGGGAGATTGACGGGCGGATCGGTGCGGCGTCTGCAGTGTTGCGGGCTCTGCACCGACCCGTCGTTGTGAAGAGGGAGCTGAGCCAGAAGGCAAAGCTCTCTACTTACTGGTCAATCTACGTTCCCATCCTCACCTATGGTCACGAGTTGTGGGTAGTGACCGAAAGAACAAGATCGCGAATACAAGCGGCCGAAATGGGTTTCCTCCGCAGGGTGTCTGGGCTCTCCCTTAGAGATAGGGTGAGAAGCTCAGTCATCCGGGAGGGGCTCGGAGTAGAACCGCTGCTCCTCCGCATTGAGAGGAGTCAGATGAGGTGGCTCGGGCATCTGGTTAGGATGCCCCCTGGGCGCCTCCCTGGGGAGGTGTTCCGGGCACGTCCCACTGGGAGGAGACCCCGGGGAAGACCCAGGACACGCTGGAGAGACTATGTCTCTCGGCTGGCCGGGGAACGCCTCGGGGTCCCCCCGGAAGAGCTGGAAGAAGTGGCCGGGGACAGAGACGTCTGGGTTTCTCTGCTCAAGCTGCTGCCCCCGCGACCCGACCCCCGGATAAGCGGCAGATGATGGATGGATGGATTACCTATTTTTCAGTAATTATGGGTGGACATTCACACCTTCTTGCAGCTGAACAACTCCTCTCCGCTTATGATCATGTGCGGTTTGATATTCGAAAATTTTCTTTCATGTTTTAAAGCAATTATTGATGGACATTCAAATCTTCTTGTAGCCGAACACATCCACTCCTGCTTTTGATGATGTATGGTTTGGCATTCGCACCCTTTTTTTACCCATTTTTCAGGAATTTTGGGTGGACATTCAGACCTTCTTGCAGCCGAAAACCTCCGCTCCCTCTTTTGATCATACATTGTCGGGCATTCGCACCTTATCTTACCCGCTTTTTACAAACTATAGTCAGACATTCACACCTTGCAGCTGAACCACCTCCGCTCCCTGTTTTGATCATGTATGGTCTGGCAATACTACCTTTTCTTACCCGTTTGTGAGTAATTAATCCCAAAATATTGAGCATAAAATAAGTCTTTATGCTGATGATGTATTACTTTTCCTGCAGAACTCACAGACGTCTCTCAGTCACACGATCACACTCGTAAATAAATTCTCAGCACTTTCTGACTACTCTATCAACTGGTCTAAGACCACAGTTCTGCCCATTAACTGTAGGGTCCATAATATACCTGCGATCACTTTACAGTCAGGAAATATTAGATATTTAGGCATAAACATTTCCTCCAGGCTCTCAGAGCTAACAAAGCTAAATTATGTGCAATTATTAAAGACAGTAGAGGACGATCTCTCGTTGGAAGTCCTTACCTATATCACTTATGGGGAGAGTTACATCCATTAAAATGATGATACTACCAAAAGTTAACTATTTGTTCTCAATGATCCCCATAAAACCATCTGCTACTTGGTTTAAGTCACTAGATTCATGCATCTCCAAATTTCTGTGGAAAAACAAACCACCACGTATTAGTTTAAAAACCCTACAGAAGACCAAGGACAGTGGTGGATTAGATTTACCTCATTTTCAGCACTATTCCTTAGACAATAGGTTACAATATATATCAAAATGGTTTAAACCTTGTTGTTGTCACAGTTCCCAGAGACGTTGTAATCGTTGAGGATTCTATATTCACCCCCTCATTAGAGGCACGTAATGCAGATTGATGACACTGAATCTTCTTCTCTGTTCATTGCTGGCATCATTCCCAGCATCGTAAGTGTTCGTGGCATTGTTAGCCTCTTCTTCTGGATCTTGATATCGAGAATCCTTTTGTATTTCTGGTTTGTCAGTCCTCTGTCTTCGTTCACCGGAGTCTTTGTCTTTTTGTCCTTGAGTTTGGTGATTTTTTCTTCTTTTGATGCCTTGACACAATGTGACAGGTGATACCACGTGGGAGATCCTGTAACTTGGATTGCTGTCCCTGTGCTGCGAAATGGCTGTGCTGCTCAAATGGTCTCTCCTTCATCATGGTTACATGCTGCCATTCCGACATCTCGCCATTCCGACATGGGTCTCCAATTGTCGGAATGGCGACACTTAATTTTTTATCAAACGTCCCACCATTCCGACACTTTTTTCCTCCTATGGTCGGAATGGCTGTATGTTTTTTGTTTTTTTTTAACATACCGCCATTCCGACAGTTCCTTTTAATAACCTATTTTTTACCCAAAACATTTTGCACTAATGATATGCCGACGCAAATATACCCTAAAGTTTGACGCACAAGCTTTGCACATGCAGAGGCCACAGCCTCGCAAACAAACTTTAATAATCTATTATCAAAATCCCCTGAATTTCAAATATAAAAATACAGATATTAATGTAACTCTGGCGAGACTGAAACTGATTAAGCAGAAATACAGTGTCAGTGAGCTGTCACAGCAGCCAGCTGGAGCGGAGCTCTCCACAGAGCCCATGCGTCTTTTGCACGCTGTCATCATATGCAAAAGTAATAATTGCAATTACAGATATCACGGCTACTGCACAGGACACAGTTGCGAGCACTCTGCCTTGCCTTGCCAATAGGAGAAGAGAGAAATGACAGCATAGAACTAATAAAACACAACAAAATTCAGTAAAAACGTTTATTCATGTTATTCACGTGATTTATGAGTACTCACTCCAATTTTGGGAAGCGCGGATGGGCTTTGCGCATTTGGCACAAACACACAGCCGCAACGGTTGTAGCTTTATACAGCCTGTTGATATCTTAAGGACCTAACTGGTCACACCTGGGAGTAAATTTCATGTAGAGATTGTTTTTACATGACATTACAGCTGAACATATAGCTTTCATCCACAAACCAACGTGGGAGAGCCCGAAGACGCATGTGCCAGACGCACATAGGCATGCGTAAAACCAATTTTGACCACTTCATACTGTTTATTTGCTTTCTTTTAGTTAACTTTCGTTTCTTTTGGATTCTTGTGCGTGTTATGGAGCCGTTTTGGTCCATGTTTGTAAGCCTTTTTTTCGTGGATTAAATTTTCGGAAGTTGAAACAAGTGGCATTGGAGTGTGTGATTGAAAACCACCGCGGACTGCTTCTCCTCCTCCAGTTGCCGAGACTTTGTGTTTTTAATAACGCTTGTCTATAAACATGTGTTAAACATATAAATTGCATGAACAGAAAGAAGGGACTCACCTGTTGAGTAACACACATTTCCTTATACGGAAAGCCTTGTCGGAATGGTGGGACATTTGAACGTCAGAATAGCGGGATGTCGCAATGGTGGGATGTCGGAATGGTGGGACGTTTGCATGTCAGAATGGTGGTATGTCGGAATGGTGGTATGTCGGAATGGTGGGATGTCGGAATAGCGGGATGTCGGAATGGCGGGATTTCGGAATGGGTGTTGCCACCCCCTTCATCATATACACAGTTATTTATACATCCCCTTCCACCATGAAGCGTTGTCCCTTTTTGTTTCTCTCTTTGTTCTTAAAATGCTGTTATGCATGTCTAAACCAATCCATTAAATTAGATCATTTTGGCAGTAAAGCGATCTACAATGTGCTTGGTCGCAAAGCTGCTCATCTGTGGTAAACAGCTCTTCAGAAAGGCATTCTTCAATTGATTTCACTAATTCTATGTAATAATTTTGTGATTTCCTACAAAACTACACTTCTTCTCCCATCTGTCTGAGTATTTAATATTGTCTGGGTCCCGTTAAAACATGTATTTTTCCCATCTAATTCCTTGTTTGCTTTAAAACAAGTATTCCCCATTTTCTATCCCTTCAGTAGCCAACCAGTTTGTATGGAGTACACTGGAGCAACTTGACTGATCAGTAAAACACTGCTTTTGTTGTCACCGCAAGGCTTCCCCCGTCGGTTGTTTCACTGAGACTACTGAGTAACTATAACTCAACACAGTTTATACACATAACATTCCTATACATACTAAAAAACAAACAAACAATTATTTATCGCAATTTTCTCATCTCTGTTTGAACGTACACCCAGGTAAATATTCCTGTAGTCTTCTCATACCGACTATGGACCCATTCATTGTTTAACTTCACTGTTTTGCAAATCCTAATTGAATATTACACATTGACATTGAACTTTACTTGATAAGCAGGTCTTCATTGCATTCAGCAGCCTATATGTGAGCATCTATGTGTAAGCTGTTCTTCTTTGCATTTATCAGCAGCAAGCAATTCTTCATTGCACATGCATATGAAAATAGTAAAACAATTCCAATGCGTTAGCGAAACCTTCTATATCAGGAGTGTCCATCATGATGCTGGGAATAGAACCTCTTTCCTAGAATAGTTCAACCTTCATTACTCAACTGATCATAACTCCGCAATGAGCACATTTCAAAGTATCATTCCTCTACATGTATTCAAAAATCTATGTGTAAATGTTTAATATTTCTTATATTTGTTGCTGTCATTCTGTGTGCATGTGGCCTAAACCCAATCTCTGTGTGGCAATTTTAATTTAAACAAGTTGAACTCTGCTTCTGATCATATAAAAAAGGTGTGTACCAATATCAACCTTTCTCAGGTAATTACTGATCCTACAAAACCAAAGAGATCCTTCAAGGTTGTCCCTGATTGGCTCAATCTTAACATATCAAAGGTAGAAAATCCGCAGTATCTGAACTTGGTGTTAGTTATCACTGCTCAATAGCCTGTATCAGAATTGCAAAAATGAAAACATTAGGTCCACGCTTGGTATCCAGATCCTGAAACATCTCCATGAGCAGGCTTTTTTTTAACTGATCTGTTGAATAGTTATATGACACTGTTAAAATCCCAGATGAAGATCTAGCACTTGACCATTTTTGTAAATCTTCTAATTCCATAGTTGATAAACACGCCCCTTTTAAAAAGTATAGAACTTAGAACAGGTCTATCCCTGGCTTTCGGCAGAACTGTATTCTTTACTTTTTTTTCCCCTCTTCCTGTTCAGCATTATGTCAGAAGAATTGTAGTCTGAATACCTTTGATGCCAAACAGATTTTTTTTGCCAAGGGAAGTTTTATAAATGTAAAGCTCCCCTTAATGCCCATTTATTTATTTCTGTTTACAATATATGACATGAACTGAACTGAACCGGACCGGGGGACAAGGAAAGAAGAAGAGGAAAGAAGAGGAAACAGAACAAAAATAGAAACAAAAACCAGACAACCAGCTGCTACACCTGTAAAAAAGAAAACAGACAACAATCCATGGCCTATGAGGGGAATCCAGCCTTAGCGCCACCAGGAGCACCTGAAAGCAGACAAGCAGAGAAAAAACAAACACACAAACAAACAAAAACAAGCACAAGAAGCGGCAATCGCATACAACACAGCTGTGGATATAGATGACCTGAGACGACATGATAATACATCAACTGCTTAGTGACCATGCTACTGGACTAATGAATGTGTGTGTGAGAACATGCAACACCCATGGCACAGGACCTACATGATAACCGTGCTTAGTTATGAGTGTATAAGCGTACAGGGCCACAATCCACAGCCCCCCCCCCAAGCAATCAGAAGCAGGCAGAGAGGGCCACAAGACCCAGGCCACCAGCAGCCCCCACAGAGCACAGAACCCAGGCAGCCCACTGCAGGGGCAACCACGCATCCACCCAGAAGACTGCAGAGGAAGCCCCCGGAAAGAGCCCCCATAAGCATAGGGCAGAGGCACTCCGGGAACCAGGGGTAACAGCCCACCGACCCCGCCAGGCCCCAGCCGCCCAGACATGGGCCGTGCACTGGACCTGGGCCCCAGGAGCCCGAGCGCCCCTAAACCCCCCCGGCAGAGGCCCCACCCAATACCCAGGAGGGCCAAGCGCCCCAGACAGCCACAAAGTGGGTCAGCGCCTGCCCCAGCGCCCCTGGCCAAGTGCCCTGGGAGTCAAGACGTGCCCACAGGTGGGTGAAGTCGCGAGCAGTGGGGAGAGGCAACGCTGATGCCCCATCGGGAGAAACACAGGCAGGCCAGGCGACAGCAAGTCCCAGATCCAGGCCCAATCATTACCACACACACTTTCACGTCCCATACATCCACACATCTACACATCCTACCTCCCTCGACTCTGCTGGGGTGTAGTGCAGCGGGCACACCAGGAGGCCAGCAACCCCCCAGCCACCACAGACCCCGAACCAGCAGAACAATTAATTAATCCTCCTGGCCCCTCCTGCCCCGAGCAGACACCAGGAAGCAGGGGTGTGCGAAGAAGACCCCTCCCCTCACCCTTCTGGCTCTTCAATATTTTCTAATAGTGAGCAATTAAAATTGAGGGGCAGCCAAACTTGTAGAACTGGGAGCGCGGCACTCTGGGCAGCCTACATACCCAAAGAGCCCCGCCCACCAGATGCCACTCAGTGTAACCACCCCCCAAGACCTAATGTGTGTGTGTGAGTGTGTTTGATAAGTACTAATGTCTAAGGTGTAATTAAAACAGGGGCAGGGAACTGCAGAGTGCAACCAAAGGGGACCACCTACGTGGCCCCATCCACTTCACCCCACCGAACACACACGCCCCCAAAACCCTTCATGTGTGAGTGTGTGCTGTGTACAGGAGCCAGAAGGGAGAGGGGTATGGGGATATATAACGGGGGAGCTACTCTCCCCCAGAGAGGGCAGCCAGGGACTGGCTGCAATAGGCATCCCCGCTACCTGGGAGCCAACAATGGGCAGGAGGGCCTGATGTCCACCAGGCTCGGGGCCTGCAGCGACCATATTCCGGGAGCTACTGTACCCCCACAAGGTACCCATCCCGCCCCACCCCACTCAACCCAACCCCACCCAGGAGGACCTCTACAAAAAACAAACAAACAACATCAAAAAACAAACAAACAAACCACCCGGTCACACCAGTCGCAGCAGCCCGGGCCTGAGACCCACCATCACCCAGCAACCCACCACCACCACTATGTGATAAAACTAATCAGAGGGGACCAGAGATAATGAAATTCAGCCAATTGATGTTTTGAGGAGGCAGACATTGTTTCCATGCTAATATAATCTAAAAGAAAATTTCTAAACTGGTTAATACACAGATTGTTCTTCGCTTTCCAGTTCATGAGAATAGTTTTCTTTGCGATACATAACACTGTGACAACCATGTGTGCTGAGTTCATTTCCATGTTGATGTTGTCTAAGTCACCCAGTATGCACAGTGTGGGGCATGCAGGGATGCTACACTTTAGCCATGTTGATAGGTCCTCACAGACTTCAAGCCAGAACTTCTGGACAGGCGCAGAAAACCACAAAGCGTGTGCATAATCATCAGGTGTGTTATCTGTGCAATGTGAGCAGATGTTTGAGTGTGTTAGACCCATCCTGAACATCCTTTGTCCTGTATAGTGTGTTCTATGAAGGATTTTGTATTGTATGAGCTGTAAATTAGGATTTCGAGTCTTTATGAAGGTGTTCAAACATATTTGTGGTTAGAAGCTATGACCAGAACTGATGGATAAATCTGCCTCCCATTTTGAGGATGGAAGAGACATTGTGTCATCTATCTTAGACAATAATTTATATATTTTTGATAGTAGTTTTGGGGTACAGATGCTTAGAAATTCTGCTACCCTAGTCGGGGGTTGTAAGTCTGGTTGGTGGAGGATATATCCATCCATCCATCCATCATCTGCCGCTTATCCGGGGGTCGGGTCGCGGGGGCAGCAGCTTGAGCAGAGAAACCCAGACGTCTCTGTCCCCGGCCACTTCCTCCAGCTCTTCCGGGGGGACCCTGAGGCGTTCCCAGGCCAGCCGAGAGACATAGTCTCTCCAACGTGTCCTGGGTCTCCTCCCAGTGGGACGTGCCCGGAACACCTCCCCAGGGAGGCGCCCAGGGGGCATCCTAACCAGATGCCCGAGCCACCTCATCTGACTCCTCTCAATGCGGAGGAGCAGCGGTTCTACTCCGAGCCCCTCTCGGATGACTGAGCTTCTCACCCTATCTCTAAGGGAGAGCCCAGACACCCTGCGGAGGAAACCCATTTCGGCCGCTTGTATTCGCGATCTTGTTCTTTCAGTCACTACCCACAACTCTTGACCATAGGTGAGGATGGGAACGTAGATTGACCAGTAAGTAGAGAGCTTCGCCTTCTGGCTCAGCTCCCTCTTCACAACGACGGGTCGGTGCAGAGCCTGCAACACTGCAGGCGCCGCACCAATCCGCCCGTCAATCTCCCGCTCCATTCGTCCGTCACTCGTGAACAAGACCCCGAGATACTTGAACTCCTCCTCTTGGGGAAGGATCTCATTCCCGACCCGGAGAGAGCATTCCACCCTTTTCCGGCTGAGAACCATAGTCTCGGATTTGGAGGTGCTGATTCTCATCCCAGCCGCTTCACACTCGGCTGCGAATCACTCCAGTGAGAGCTGAAGGTCACGGCGTGACGACGCTAACAGAACCACATCATCTGCAAAAAGCAGAGACCCGATTCTGAGGTCGCCAAATGGGACACCCTCAACGCCCTGGCTCCGCCTAGAAATTCTGTCCATAAAAGTTAGGAACAGAATTGGTGACAAAGGGCAGCCCTGACGGAGTCCAACTCTCACCGGAAACGTATCCGACTTACTGCCGGCAATGCGGACCAAACTCTGGCACCGGTCATACAGAGACCGAACGGCCCCTATCAAGGGGTCCGGCACTCCATATTCCCGGAGCACCCCCCACAGGACTCCACGAGGGACACGGTCGAACGCTTTCTCCAAGTCCACAAAACACATGTAGACTGGTTGGGCGAACTCCCATGCACCCTCCAGGATCCTGCCGAGGGTATAGAGCTGGTCCACTGTTCCACGGCCAGGACGAAAGCCACACTGCATCTCCTGAATCCGAGGCTCGATTATCCGACGGATCCTCCTCTCCAATACCCCCGAATAGACCTTACCAGGGAGGCTGAGGAGTGTGATACCCCTATAGTTGGAACACACCCTCCGGTCCCCCTTTTTAAAGAGGGGGACCACCACCCCAATCTGCCAGTCCAGAGGCACTGTCCCCGATGTACACGCGATACTGCAGAGGCGTGTCAGCCAAGACAGCCCTACAACATCCAGAGCCTTGAGAAACTCAGGACGGACCTCATCCACCCCCGGGGCCTTGCCACCGAGGAGCTTTTTAACCACCTCGGCAACCTCAGCCCCAGAAATGGGAGGCCCCGTCTCCGAGCTCTCCGACTCTGCCTCTTCCGAGCACGTGTTGGTAGGATTGAGGAGTTCCTCGAAGTACTCCCCCCACCGACTCACAACATCCCTAGTTGAGGTCAGCAAAGCCCGTCCCCACTGTAAACAGTGTTGACTGTGAGCCGCTCCCCCCCCCCGAGATGCCGGATGGTGGACCAGAATCTTTTCGAGGCCGTCCGGAAATCGTTCTCCATGGTCTCACCGAACTCCTCCCAGGCCCGAGTTTTTGCCTCAGCAACCGCCGAAGCCGTGGCCCGTCTGGCCCGTCGGTACCTATCAGCTTCTTCCAGGGTCCCACTGGCCAAAAAGGCCCGATAGGACTCCTTCTTCAGCTTGACGGCTTCCCTCACCACAGGTGTCCACCAGCAGGTTCGAGTTTCCGCCACGACAGGCACCGACCACCTTACGGCCACAACTCCGACCAGCTGCCTCGGCAATGGAGTCACGGAACATGGCCCATTCGGACTCAATGTCCCCCACCTCAAATATGGTTGAAGCTCTGCCGGAGGTGGGAGTTAAAGCTCCTTCTGACGGGGGATTCTGACAAACGCTCCCAGCAGACCCTCACAATACGTTTGGGCCTGCCAGGTGTGATCGGCATCCTCCCCCACCAGCGGAGCCAACTCACCACCAGGTGGTGATCAGTTGACAGCTCCGCCCCTCTCTTCACCCGAGTGTCCAGGACATACGGCCGCAAGTCCGATGATACAACCACAAAGTCGATCATCGAACTGCGGCCAAGGGTGTCCTGGTGCCAAGTGCACATATGGACACCCTTATGCCTGAACATGGTGTTCGTTATGGACAGTCTATGACTGGCACAGAAGTCCAACAACATAACACCACTCTGATTCAGATCGGGGGGGCTGTTCCTCCCAATCACACCCCTCCAGGTCTCACTGTCATTGCCCACGTGAGCATTGAAGTCCCCCAGCAGAATGAGGGAGTCTCCGGTAGGAGCATTCTCCAGTGCCTCCCCCAGAGACTCCAAAAAGGGTAGGTACTCTGAACTGCTGTTTGGCGCATAGGCACAAACAACAGTCAGGACTCGTCCCCCCACCCAAAGGCGGAGGGAGGCTACCCTCTCGTTCACTGGGGTAAACCCCAATGTACTGGCACACAGCCGGGGGGCAATAAGTATGCCCACACCTGCTCTGCGCCTCTCACCACGGGCAACTCCAGAGTGGAAGAGAGTCCAACCCCTCTCAAGAGTACTGGTTCCAGATCCCAAGCCGTGCGTCGAGGTGAGTCCGACTATATCTAACGGTCTGATGAAGTTTCAACAATAAACAACAAACTTTGTATTATGAGAAAGAACCAGACTCATTCTTCAGGAATCCGAAAATAAGCTCTATTTTACGAGTTATGCACGAATTCGGATTCTCCTATAAAACGAATTCCTTAACTCAAACCAAGTTAAGACTGCTTTGTCCTTCATATTTATTCATGTCTAATCAAGTTTCAATGATAAACAACGTTGTATTTGTAGAATGAGAAAGAACTTCTTCAGCAATAAGCATCTCTCGACAAATGACGAAATACAGATTTTGCTATAAAATTAATTGCTATCAGCCTGACTTAAAACTGTTTGTCTTCCTTATTTATCCACTTCAAATCAAGTTTCAACAATTAAAAAAATTTTGTAGTTTGAGAAAGAACAACTTAATCTTGAGCAATCAGTATAAAAAGAGGGTAAGCAAAGGTGCGAATGTCAAACCATACATGATGAAAACAGGGAGCGGAGGTGTTTGGCTGAGACAAGGTGTGAATGTCCACCCATAATTAATGAAAAGCGGGCAACAAGTAGGTTCGAATGCCCAACCATACATCATCAAAAGCAGGAGTGGATATATTCGGCTACAAGAAGGTTTGAACGTCTGACCATAGTTTGTAAAAAGCGGGTAAGAAAAGGTTCGAATGCCCGAACATACACCATCAAAGGAGGGAGCGGAGGTGTTCCGCTGTAAGAAGGTGTGAATGTCCGACCATAGTTGGTAAAAAGCGGGTAAGAAAAGGTTAAAATACCCGACTGTACACAATCAATAGCGGGAGCGGAGTTGTTTGGCTACTAAAAGATGTGAAAGTCCGACTATGGTTTGTAAAAAGCGGGTAAGAAAAGGTGCTAATGCCCGACAATGTATGATCAAAAGAGGGAGCGGAGGTGTTCGGCTGCAAGAAGGTCTGAATGTCCAACCATAATTTGTAAAAACCGGGAAGGAAAGGCTCGAAAGCCCGACTATACACCATCAAAAGCGGGAGCAGAGTGGTTCAGCTGCAAGAAGGTCTGAATGTCCATCAATAATTGCTTTAAAACATGAAAGAAAATTTTCGAATATCATCCGCACATGATCATAAGAAGGAGAGGAGGTGTTCAGCTGCAAGAAGGTGTGAATGTCCACCCATAATTCCTGAAAAATGGGTAAAAAAAGGTGCGAATGCCCAACCATACATTATCAAAAGCAGGTGTGAATGTCAGATCATAATTTGCAAAAAGCTGATGAGATAGGGTGAGAATGCCCGACTATACACCATCAAATGCGGGAGCGGAGGTGTTCGGCTCTGAGTAGGTGTGAATGTCCGACCATAATTGCTGAAAAATGTGTTAGAAAAGGAAAGAATGCCGGACCATACATCATCAAAAGCGAGAGAGGTGGTGTTCGGCTGCAAAAAGGTGTAAATGTTCGACTAAAGTTTGTAAAAAGCGGGTAAGACATGGTGCGAATGCCTGACAAGGTATGATCAAAAGCAGGAGCGGAGGTGTTCAGCTGCAAGAAGGTCTAAATGTCCATCAATAATTGCTAGAAAACATGAAAGAAAATTTTCGAAAATCAAACCGCACATGATCATAAGTGGGAGAGGAGGTGTTCAGCTGCAAGAAGGTGTGAATGTCCACCCATTATTCCTGACAAATGGGTAAAAAAAAGGTGTGAATGCCCAACCATACATCATCAAAAGCAGGAGTGGATGTGTTCGGCTACAAGAAGGTGTGAACGTCCAAACAAAGTTTGTAAAAAGCAGTTAAGAAAAGGTTTGAATATCAATCCAAACATAATCAAAAGCGGGAGCATAGCTTTTCGACTGCAAGTAGGTGTGAATGTCAGATCATAATTTGTAAAAAGCTGATGAGAAAGGGTGAGAATGTCCGACTGCACACCATCAAATGCGGGAGCGGAGTTGTTCGGCTGTGAGTAGGTGTGAATCTCCGACCGAAATTTCTGAAAAATGTGTTAGAAAAGGTAAGAATGCCGGTCCATACATCATCAAAAGCGAGAGAGGTGGTGTTCGGCTGCAAGTAGGTGTGAATGTCCAGCCATAATTACTCACAAACGGGTAAGAAAAGGTAGTATTGCCAGACCATACATGATCAAAACAGGGAGCGGAGGTGGTTCAGCTGCAAGAAGGTGTGAATGTCCGACTAGAGTTCAAATATATTAACAAAAGCGGGAGGAGAGGTCTTCGGATGAGAGTGGTTGAGAATTTCCAACCATAATCTATAAAATTCGGTGAAAAAAAGGTGTGATAGAACACTAAAAGGTGGAGCGGAAGTGTTCGGCTGCAAGAAGGTGTGAATGTCAACTATATTTGGTGAAAAGCAGGTGAAGCAAGGTCTGAATGCCCAACCTTACATTATCAAAAGCGAGATCAGAGGTGTTTGGCTGCAAAAAGGCCATAGTTTGCCAAAAAGCTGCGAATGACCAACTAAATATCAACAAAAGTGGGGGGCGGAGGTCTTCGGATGCAACTGGGTGTGAACATCCCACCATACAAGTATGGTGGAGAGGAAGCTGTGAACAGCCGACCATAGTTGGCAAAAAGCGGGTGAGAAAAGGTGCGAATGTCCAACCATACATGACCAAAACAGGGAGCGGAGGTGTTTGGCTGTGACAAGGTGTGAATATCCACCCAAAATTAATAAAAAGCGGGCAACAAGTAGGTTTGAATGCCCAACCATACATCATCAAAAGCAGGAGTGGATGTGTTCGGCTACAAGAAGGTTTGAATGTCCGAGCATAGTTTGTAAAAAGCGGGTAAGAAAAGGTTCTAATGCCCAAACATACACCATCAAAAGAGGGAGCGGAGGTGTTCCGCTGTAAGAAGGTGTGAATGTCCGACCATAGTTGGTAAAAAACGGGTAAGAAAAGGTTAAAATACCCGACTGTACACAATCAATAGCGGGAGCGGATGTGTTTGGCTACAAGAATGTGTGACAGTCCGACCATGGTTTGTAAAAAACGGGTAAGAAAAGGTGCGAATGCCCGACAATATATGATCAAAAGAGGGAGCGGAGGTTTTCGGCTACAAGAAGGTTTGAATGTCCGACCATAGTTGGTAAAAAGCGGGTAAGAAAAGGTTAAAATACCCGACTGTACACAATCAATAGCGGGAGCGGAGTTGTTTGGCTACAAGAAGGTGTGAAAGTCCGACCACGGTTTGTAAAAAGCGGGTAAGAAAAGGTTCGACTGCCCGAATATATAACATCAAAAGTGGAAGTGGATGTGTTCGGCTGCAAGAAGGTGTGAACGTCCGACCAAAGTTTGTAAAAAGCAGTTAAGAAAAGGTTCGAATATCCAACCAAACATAATCAAAAGCGGGAGCAGAGCTGTTCGACTGCAAGTAGGTGTGAATGTCAGATCATAATTTGCAAAAAGCTGATGAGAAAGGGTGAGAATGCCCGGCTATACACCATCAAATGCGGGAGCGGAAGTGTTCGGCTGTGAGTAGGTGTGAATGTCCGACCATAATTGCTGAAAAATGTGTTAGAAGAGACTAGAATGCCGGACAAGACATCATCAAATGCGGGAGCGGAGTTGTTCGGCTATGAGTAGGTGTGAATCTCCGAGCATAGTTTGTAAAAAGGGGGTAAGAATAGGTTCGAATGCCCGAACATACACTATCAAAACAGGGAGCTGAGGTGGCTCAGCTGCAAGGTGTGAATGTCTGACTATAGTTTGTAAATAAGGTTCGAATGCCCAACAATGTATAATCAAAAGAGGGAGCGGAGGTTTTCGGCTACAAGAAGGTTTGAATGTCTGACCATAGTTTGTAAAAAGCGGGTAAGAAAAGGTTCAAATGCCTGACTATACACCATCAAAAGCGGGAGCGGAGGTGTTCCGCTGTAAGACTGTGTGAATGTCCGACCATAGTTGGTAAAAAGCGGGTAAGAAAAGGTTAAAATATCCAACTGTACACAATCAATAGCGGGAGCGGAGTTGTTCGGCTACAAGAAGTTGTGAAAGTCCAACCATGGTTTGTAAAAAGCTGCTAAGAAAAGGTTCGAATGCCCGAATATATACCATCAAAAGCGGAAGCGGAGGTGTTCGGCTGCAAGAAGGTGTGAATATCAGACCATAGTTGGTAAAAAGTGCGTAAGAAAAGGTTAAACTACCCGACTGTACACAATCAATAGCGGGAGCGGATGTGTTTGGCTACAAGAATGTGTGAAAGTCCGACCATGGTATGTAAAAAACGGGTAAGAAAAGGTGCGAATGCCCGACAATGTATGATCAAAAGAGGGAGCGGAGGTTTTTGGCTACAAGAAGGTTTGAATGTCCGACCATAGTTTGTAAAAAGCGGGTAAGAAAAGGTTCAAATGCCTGACTATACACCATCAAAAGCGGGAGCGGAGGTGTTCCGCTGTAAGACGGTGTGAATGTCCGACCATAGTTGGTAAAAAGCGGGTAAGAAAAGGTTAAAATACCCAACTGTACACAATCAATAGTGGGAGCGGAGTTGTTCGGCTACAAGAAGTTGTGAAAGTCCAACCATGGTTTGTAAAAAGCTGCTAAGAAAAGGTTCGAATGCCCGAATATATACCATCAAAGGCGGAAGCGGAGGTGTTCGGCTGCAAGAAGGTGTGAACGTCCGACCAAAGTTTGTAAAAAGCAGTTAAGAAAAGGTTCGAATATCCAACCAAACATAATCAAAACCGGGAGCAGAGCTGTTCGACTGCAAGTAGGTGTGAATGTCCAGCCATAATTACTCACAAACGGGTAAGAAAAGGTAGTATTGCCAGACCATACATGATCAAAACAGGGAGCTGAGGTGGTTCAGCACCAAGGTGTGAATGTCTGACTATAGTTTGTAAAAAGCGGGTAAGATAAGGTGCGAATGCCTTACAATGTATAATCAAAAGAGGGAGCAGAGGTTTTCGGCTACAAGAAGGTTTGAATGTCCGACCATAGTTTGTAAAAAGCGGGTAAGAAAAGGTTCAAATGCCTGACTATACACCATCAAAAGCGGGAGCGGAGATTTTCCGCTGTAAGACGGTGTGAATGTCCGACCATAGTTGGTAAAAAGTGGGTAAGAAAAGGTTAAAATACCCGACTGTACACAATCAATAGCGGGAGCGGATGTGTTTGGCTACAAGAATGTGTGAAAGTCCGACCATGGTTTGTAAAAAACGGGTAAGAAAAGGTTCGAATGCCCGAATATATACCATCAAAAGCGGAAGCGGAGGTGTTCGGCTGCAAGAAGGTGTGAACGTCCGACCAAAGTTCGCAAAAAGCAGTAAAGAAAAGGTTCGACTATCCAAACATAATTAAAAGCGAGAGAGATTGTGTTCAGCTGCAAGTAGGTGTGAATATCCAGCAATAATTACTCACAAACGGGTAAGAAAGTGTAGTATTGCCAGACCATACATGATCAAAACAGGGAGCGGAGGTGGTTTAGCTGCAAAAAGGGGTGAATGTCCAACTAAAGTTCAAATATATTAACAAAAGCGGGAGGAGAGGTCTTCGGATTAGAGTGGTTGAGAATTTCCAACCATAATCTATAAAATGCGGTGAAAAAAAAAAGGTGTGAAGGAATGAATTTTATAGCAAAATCCGAAATCATGCATAACTCCGCAAAAGGAACGTATTGCTCAACCAAAGGGATGCTTCTTTCTCATTCAGGGTAATATGAGGAACTTTATGCTTGATACATTTTAGACATGGATAACTATGAAGGACAAAGCAATTTTAACTTGGTTTGAGCAAAGCAATTCATTTTATAGGAAAATCCGAAATCGTGCAGGACTCATGAAAGTAAGCTTATTCTCGGATTCCTGATCCTCCAGTGTTGCTCTTTCCTATACTGCAAAATAAAGCCTTGTTCTTTGTTGAAATCGATATAGACATTGATAAATATGAAGGACAAAGCAGTTTCCACTTTGTTTGAGTGAAGGAATTAATTTTATAGCAAAATCCCAAATCAAGCAGAACGTATGAAAATAAGCTTGTTTTCGGATTCCTGATCCTTCAGTGTTGCTATTTCTTCTACTGCAAAATACAATGTTGTTCTTTGTTGAAGTAAATCTAGACATTGATAAATATGAAGGACAAAGCAGTTTTCACTTGGTTTGAGTGAAGGAATTCATTTTATACATAAAATCCCAAATCATGCAGAACGTATGAAAATAAGCTTATTCTCGGATTCCTGATCCTTCAGTGTTGCTTTTTCTTCTACTGCAAAATACAATGTTGTTCTTTGTTGAAGTCGATCTAGACATTGATAAATATGAAGGACAAAGCAGTTTTAACTTGGTTTGAGTGAAGGAATTCATTTTATACATAAAATCCCAAATCATGCAGAACGTATGAAAATAAGCTTATTCTCGGATTACTGATCCTTCAGTGTTGCTCTTTCTTCTACTGCAAAATCCAGTATTGTTCTTTGTTGAAGTCAATCTAGACATTGATAAATATGAAGGACAAAGCAGTTTTAACATAGTTTGAGTGAAGGCATTCATTTATAGTAAAATCAATAATCGTGCAGAACTCATGAAAATAAGCTTATTCTAGGATTCCTAAAACTTTTTATTTGCTCTTTCTTTACTGCAAAGTACAATGTTGTTCATTGTTGAAGTCGATCTAGACATTGATAAATATGAAGGACAAAGCAGTTTTCACTTGGTTTGAGTGAAGGATTTGCAGCTGAAAACCTCCCGCTCCCGCTTTTGATTGTGTATAGTCGGTCTTTCGAGCCTTTTCTTACCCGGTTTTTAGAAATTATGGTTGTACATTCAGACCTTGCAGCCGAAGACCTCCACTCCCTCTTTTGATCATACATTGTCGGGCATTCGCACCTTGTCTTACCCGCTTTTTACAAACTATAGTCAGACATTCACACCTTGCAGCTGAACCACCTCAGCTCCCTGTTTTAATCATGTATGGTCTGGCAATACTACCTTTCCTTACCCGTTTGTGAGTAATTATGGCTGGACATTCACACCTACTTGCAGTCGAACAGCTCTGCTCCCGCTTTTGATGGTATATATTCGGGCATTCGAACCTTTTCTTAACTGCTTTTTGCAAACTTTGGTCGGACGTTCACACCTTCTTGCAGCCGAACACCTCCGCTTCCGCTTTTGATGGTATATATTCGGGCATTCGAACCTTTTCTTAGCAGCTTTTTACAAACCATGGTTGAACTTTCACACCTTCTTGTAGCCGAACAACTCCGCTCCCGCTATTGATTGTGTACAGTCAGGTATTTTAACCTTTTCTTACCCGCTTTTTACCAACTATGGTCGGACATTCACACCGTCTTACAGCGGAACACCTCCGCTCCCGCTTTTGATGGTGTATAGTCAGGCATTTGAACCTTTTCTTACCCGCTTTTTACAAACTATGGTCGGACATTCAAACCTTCTTGTAGCCGAAAACCTCCGCTCCCTCTTTTGATCATACATTGTCGGGCATTAGCACCTTTTCTTACCCGCTTTTTACAAACCATAGTCGGACTTTCACATCTTTTAGTAGCCGAACAACTCCGCTCCCGCTATTGATTGTGTACAGTCGGGTATTTTAACCTTTTCTTACCCGCTTTTTACCAACTATGGTCGGACATTCACACCTTCTTACAGCGGAAAACCTCCGCTCCCTCTTTTGATGGTGTATGTTCGGGCAGTCAAACCTTTTCTTACCTGCTTTTTACAAACTATGGTCAGACATTCAACCCTTCTTGGAGCCGAACACATCCACTCCTGCTTTTGATTATGTATAGTTGGGCATTCGCACCTTTTCTTACCCATTTTTCAGTAATTATGGGTGTACATTCACACCTTCTTGCAGCCGAACACCTCCGCTCCCTCTTTTGATCATACATTTTCGGGCATTCGCACCTTTTCTTACCCGCTTTTTACAAACCAATGTCGGACTTTCACACCTTTTAGTAGCCGAACAACTCCGCACCCGCTACTGATTGTGTACAGTCGGGTATTTTAACCTTTTCTTACCCGTTTTTTACCAACTATGGTCGGACATTCACACCTTCTTACAGCGGAACACCTCCGCTCCCTCCTTTGATGGTGTATGTTCGGGCATTCGAACCTTTTCTTACCCGCTTTTTACAAACTATGGTCAGACGTTCAAACCTTCTTGTAGCCGAAAATATCCACTCCTGCTTTTGATGATGTATGGTTGGGCATTCGAACCTACTTGTTGCCCGCTTTTCATTAATTATGGGTGGACATTCACACCTTGTCTCAGCCAAACACCTCCGCTCCCTGTTTTGATCATGTATGGTTTGACATTCGCACCTTTGCTTACCCTCTTTTTATACTGATTGCTCAAGATTAAGTTGTTCTTTCTCAAACTACAAAATTTTTTTAATTGTTGAAACTTGATTTGAAGTGGATAAATAAGGAAGACAAACAGTTTTAAGTCAGGCTGATAGCAATTAATTTTATAGCAAAATCTGTATTTCGTCATTTGTCGAGAGATGCTTATTGCTGAAGAAGTTCTTTCTCATTCTACAAAGTACAACGTTGTTTATCATTGAAACTTGATTAGACATGAATAAATATGAAGGACAAAGCAGTCTTAACTTGGTTTGAGTTAAGGAATTCGTTTTATAGGAGAATCCGAATTCGTGCATAACTCGTAAAATAGAGCTTATTTTCGGATTCCTGAAGAATGAGTCTGGTTCTTTCTCATAATACAAAGTTTGTTGTTTATTGTTGAAACTTCATCAGACCGTTATATATAGTCGGACTCACCTCGACGCACGGCTTGGGATCTGGAACCAGTACTCTTGAGAGGGGTTGGACTCTCTTCCACTCTGGAGTTGCCCGTGGTGAGAGGCGCAGAGCAGGTGTGGGCATACTTATTGCCCCCCGGCTGTGTGCCAGTACATTGGGGTTTACCCCAGTGAACGAGAGGGTAGCCTCCCTCCGCCTTTGGGTGGGGGGACGAGTCCTGACTGTTGTTTGTGCCTATGCGCCAAACAGCAGTTCAGAGTACCTACCCTTTTTGGAGTCTCTGGGGGAGGCACTGGAGAATGCTCCTACCGGAGACTCCCTCATTCTGCTGGGGGACTTCAATGCTCACGTGGGCAATGACAGTGAGACCTGAAGTGGTGTGATTGGGAGGAACGGCCCCCCCGATCTGAATCAGAGTGGTGTTATGTTGTTGGACTTCTGTGCCAGTCATAGACTGTCCATAACGAACACCATGTTCAGGCATAAGGGTGTCCATATGTGCACTTGGCACCAGGACACCCTTGGCCGCAGTTCGATGATCCACTTTGTGGTTGTATCATCGGACTTGCGGCCGTATGTCCTGGACACTCGGGTGAAGAGAGGGGCGGAGCTGTCAACTGATCACCACCTGGTGGTGAGTTGGCTCCGCTGGTGGGGGAGGATGCCGATCAGACCTGGCAGTCCCAAACGTATTGTGAGGGTCTGCTGGGAGCGTTTGTCAGAATCCCCCGTCAGAAGGAGCTTTAACTCCCACCTCCGGCAGAGCTTCAACCATATTTGAGGTGGGGGACATTGAATGGGCCATGTTCCGTGACTCCATTGCCGAGGCAGCTGGTCGGAGTTGTGGCCGTAAGGTGGTCGGTGCCTGTCGTGGCGGCAACCCTCGAACCTGCTGGTGGACACCAGTGGTGAGGGAAGCCGTCAAGCTGAAGAAGGAGTCCTATCGGGCCTTTTTGGCCAGTGGGACCCTGGAAGAAGCTGATAGGTACCGACGGGCCAGACGGGCCACGGCTTCGGCGGTTGCTGAGGCAAAAACTCGGGCCTGGGAGGAGTTCGGTGAGACCATGGAGAACGATTTCCGGACGGCCTCGAAAAGATTCTGGTCCACCATCCGGCGTCTCAGGGGGGGGAAGCGGCTCACAGTCAACACTGTTTACAGTGGGGACGGGGCTTTGCTGACCTCAACTAGGGATGTTGTGAGTCGGTGGGGGGAGTACTTCGAGGAACTCCTCAATCCTACCAACACGTGCTCGGAAGAGGCAGAGTCGGAGAGCTCGGAGACGGGGCCTCCCATTTCTGGGGCTGAGGTTGCCGAGGTGGTTAAAAAGCTCCTCGGTGGCAAGGCCCCGGGGGTGGATGAGGTCCGTCCTGAGTTTCTCAAGGCTCTGGATGTTGTAGGGCTGTCTTGGCTGAGACGCCTCTGCAGTATCGCGTGGACATCGGGGACAGTGCCTCTGGACTGGCAGATTGGGGTGGTGGTCCCCCTCTTTAAAAAGGGGGACCGGAGGGTGTGTTCCAACTATAGGGGTATCACACTCCTCAGCCTCCCTGGTAAGGTCTATTCGGGGGTATTGGAGAGGAGGATCCGTCGGATAATCGAGCCTCGGATTCAGGAGATGCAGTGTGGCTTTCGTCCTGGCCGTGGAACCAGCTGCTGGGAGTTCGCCCAACCAGTCTACATGTGTTTTGTGGACTTGGAGAAAGCGTTCGACCGTGTCCCTCGTGGAGTCCTGTGGGGGTTGCTCCGGGAATATGGAGTGCCGGACCCCTTGATAGGGGCCGTTCGGTCTCTGTATGACCGGTGCCAGAGTTTGGTCCGCATTGCCGGCAGTAAGTGGGATACGTTTCCGGTGAGAGTTGGACTCCGTCAGGGCTGCCCTTTGTCACCGATTCTGTTCCTAACTTTTATAGACAGAATTTCTAGGCGGAGCCAGGGCGTTGAGGGTGTCCGATTTGGCGACCTCAGAATCGGGTCTCTGCTTTTTGCAGATGATGTGGTTCTGTTAGCGTCGTCAGGCCGTGACCTTCAGCTCTTACTGGAAATATTCGCAGCCGAGTGTGAAGCTGCTGGGATGAGAATCAGCACCTCCAAATCCGAGACTATGGTTCTCAGCCGGAAAAGGGTGGAATGCTCTCTCCGGGTCGGGAATGAGATCCTTCCCCAAGTGGAGTTCAAGTATCTCGGGATCTTGTTCACGAGTGAGGGACGAATGGAGCGGGAGATTGACGGGCGGATCGGTGCAGCGTCTGCAGTGTTGCGGGCTCTGCACCGACCCGTCGTAGTGAAGAGGGAGCTGAACCAGAAGGCGAAGCTCTCTACTTACTGGTCAATCTACGTTCCCATCCTCACCTATGGTCACGAGTTGTGGGTAGTGACCGAAAGAACAAGATCGCGAATACAAGCAGCCGAAATGGGTTTCCTCCGCAGGGTGTCTGGGCTCTCCCTTAGAGATAGGGTGAGAAGCTCAGTCTTCCGGGAGGAGCTCGGAGTAGAACCGCTGCTCCTCCGCATTGAGAGGAGTCAGATGAGGTGGCTCGGGCATCTGGTTAGGATGCCCCCTGGGCGCCTCCCTGGGGAGGTGTTCCGGGCACGTCCCACTGGGAGGAGACCCCGGGGGAGACCCAGGACACGTTGGAGAGACTATGTCTCTCGGCTGGCCTGGGAACGCCTCGGGGTCCCCCCGGAAGAGCTGGAGGAAGTGGCTGGGGACAGAGACGTCTGGGTTTCTCTGCTCAAGCTCCTGCCCCCGCGACCTGACCCCCGGATAAGCGGCAGATGATGGATGGATGGATATATCCTCCACCAACCAGACTTACAACTCCTGACTAGGGTAGCAGAATTTCTAAGCATCTGCACCCCAAAACTACTATCAAAAATATATAAATTATTGTCTAAGATAGATGACACAATGTCTCTTCCATCCTCAAAATGGGAGGCAGATTTATCCATCAGTTCTGGTCATAGCTTCTAACCACAAATATGTTTGAACACCTTCATAATGACTCGAAATCATAATTTACAGCTCATACAATACAAAATCCTTCATAGAACACACTATACAGGACAAAGGATGTTCAGGATGGGTCTAACACACTCAAACATCTGCTCACATTGCACAGATAACACACCTGATGATTATGCACACGCTTTGTGGTTTTGTGCGCCTGTCCAGAAGTTCTGGCTTGAAGTCTGTGAGGACCTATCAACATGGCTAAAGTGTAGCATCCCTGCATGCCCCACACTGTGCATACTGGGTGACTTAGACAACATCAACATGGAAATTAACTCAGCACACATGGTTGTCACAGTGTTATGTATCGCAAAGAAAACTATTCTCATGAACTGGAAAGCGAAGAACAATCTGTGTATTAACCAGTTTAGAAATTTTCTTTTAGATTATATTAGCATGGAAACAATGTCTGCCTCCTCAAAACATCAATTGGCTGAATTTCATTCTCTCTGGTCCCCTCTGATTAGTTTTATCACATAGTGGTGGTGGTGGGTTGCTGGGTGATGGTGGGTCTCAGGCCCGGGCTGCTGCGACTGGTGTGACCGGGTGGTTTGTTTGATTGTTTTTTTATGTTGTTTGTTTGTTTTTTGTAGAGGTCCTCCAGGGTGGGGTTGGGTTGAGTGGGGTGGGGCGGGATGGGTACCTTCTGGGGGTACAGTAGCTCCCGGAATATGGTCGCTGCAGGCCCCGAGCCTGGTGGACATCAGGCCCTCCTGCCCATTGTTGGCTCCCAGGTAGCAGGGATGCCTATTACAGCCAGTCCCTGGCTGCCCTCTCTGGGGGAGAGTAGCTCCCCCGGTATATATCCCCATACCCCTCTCCCTTCTGGCTCCTGTACACAGCACACACTCACACATGAAGGGTTTTGGGGGCGTGTGTGTTCGGTGGGGTGTAGTGGATGGGGCCACGTAGGTGGTCCCCTTTGGTTGCACTCTGCAGTTCCCTGCCCCTGTTTTAATTACACCTTAGACATTACTACTTATCAAACACACTCACACACACACATTAGGTCTTGGGGGGTGGTTACACTGAGTGGCATCTGGTGGGCGGGGCTCTTTGGGTATGTAGGCTGCCCAGAGTGCCGCGCTCCCAGTTCTACAAGTTTGGCTGCCCCTCAATTTTAATTGCTCACTATTAGAAAATATTGAAGAGCCAGAAGGGTGAGGGGAGGGGTCTTCTTCGCACACCCCTGCTTCCTGGTGTCTGTTCGGGGCAGGAGGGGCCAGGAGGATTAATTAATTGTTCTGCTGGTTCGGGGTCTGTGGTGGCTGGGGGGTTGCTGGCCCCCTGGTGTGCCCGCTGCACTATACCCTAGCAGAGTCGAGGGAGGTAGGACGTGTGGATGTGTGGATGTATGGGACGTGAAAGTGTGTGTGGTAATGATTGGGCCTGGATCTGGGACTTGCTGTCGCCTGGCCTGCCTGTGCTTCTCCCGATGGGGCGTCAGCGTTGCCTCTCCCCACTGCTCGCGACTTCACCCACTTGTGGGCACGTCTTGACTCCCAGGGCACTTGGCAAGGGGCGCTGGGGCAGGCGCTGACCCACTTTGTGGCTGTCTGGGGCGCTTTGCCCTCCTGGGTATTGGGTGGGGCCTCTGCCGGGGGGTTTGGGGGCGCTCGGGCCCCTGGGGCCCGGGTCCAGTGCACGGCCCATGTCTGGGCGGCTGGGGCCTGGCGGGGTCGGTGGGCTGTTGCCCCTGGCTCCCGGAGGGCCTCTGCCCTATTCTTATGGGGGCTCTTTCCGGGGGCTTCCTCTGCAGTCTTCTGGGTGGATGCGTGGTTGCCCCTGCGGTGGGCTGCCTGGGTTCTGTGCTCTGTGGGGGCTGCTGGTGGCCTGGGTCTTGTGGCCCTCTCTGTCTGCTTCTGATTGCTTGGGGGGGCTGTGGATTGTGGCCCTGTACGCTTATACACTCATAACTAAGCACGGTTATCATGTAGGTCCTGTGCCATGGGTGTTGCATGTTCTCACACACACACACACACACACACACATTCATTAGTCCAGTAGCATGGTCGCTAAGCAGTTGATGTATTATCATGTCGTCTCAGGTCATCTATATCCACAGCTGTGTTGTATGCGATTGCCGCTTCTTGTGCTTGTTTTTGTTTGTTTGTGTGTTTGTTTTTTCTCTGCTTGTCTGCTTTCAGGTGCTCCTGGTGGCGCTAAGGCTGGAATCCCCTCAGAGGCCATGGATTGTTGTCTGTTTTGTTTTTTACAGGTGTAGCAGCTGGTTGTCTGGTTTTTGTTTCTATTTTTGTTCTGTTTCCTCTTCTTTCCTCCTCTTCTTTCCTTGTCCCCCGGTCCGGTTCAGTTCAGTTCATGTCATATATTGTAAACAGAAATAAATAAATGGGCATCAAGGGGAGCTTTACATTTATAAAACTTCCCTTGGCAAAGCAAATCTGTTTGGCATCAAAGGTATTCAGACTACAATTCTTCTGACATAATGCTGAACAGGACAAGGGGAAAAAAAAAAAAAAAGTAAAGAAGACAGTTCTGCCGAAAGTCAAGGACTAGACCTGTTCTAAGTTCTATACTTTTTAAAGGGGCATGTTTATCAACTATGGAATTAGAAGATTTACAAAAATGGTCAAGTGCTAGATCTTCATCTGAGATTTTAACAGTGTCATATAACTATTCAACAGATCAGTTAAAAAAAAGCCTGCTCATGGAGATGTTTCAGGATCTGGATACCAAGCGTGGACCTAATGTTTTCATTTTTGCATTTCTGATACAGGCTATTGAGCAGTGATAACTAACACCAAGTTCAGATACTGCGGATATTCTACCTTTGATTTGTTAAGATTGAGCCAATCAGGGACAACCTTGAAGGATCTCTTTGGTTTTGTAGGATCAGTAATTACCTGAGAAAGGTTGATATTGGTACACACCTTTTTTAAATGATCAGAGGCAGAGTTCAACTTGTTTTAATTAAAATTGCCACACAGAGATTGGGTTTAGGCCACATGCACACAGAATGACATCAACAAATATAAGAAATATTAAACATTTACACATAGATTTTTGAATACATGTAGAGGAATGATACTTTGAAATGTGCTCATTGCGGAGTTATGATCAGTTGAGTAATGAAGGTTGAACTATATGGGAAAGAGGTTCTATTCCCAGCATCATGATGGACACTCCTGATATAGAAGGTTTCGCTAACGCATTGGAATTGTTTTACTATTTTCATATGCATGTGCAATGAAGAATTGCTTACTGCTGATAAATGCAAAGAAGAACAGCTTACACATAGATGCTCACATATAGGTTGCTGAATGCAATGAAGACCTGCTTATCCAGTAAAGTTCAATGTCAATGTGTAATATTCAATTAGGATTTGCAAAACAGTGAAGTTAAACAATGAATGGGTCCATAGTCGGTATGAGAAGACTACAGGAATATTTACCTGGGTGTACGTTCAAACAGAGATGAGAAAATCGCGATAAATAATTGTTTGTTTGTTTGTTAGTATGTATATGAATGTTATGTGTATAAACTGTGTTGAGTTATAGTTACTCAGTAGTGTCTCAGTGAAACAACCGACGGGGGATGCCTTGCGGTGACAACAAAAGCAGTGTTTTACTGATCAGTCAAGTTGCTCCAGTGTACTCCATACAAACTGGTTGGCTACTGAAGGGATAGAAAATGGGGAATACTTGTTTTAAAGTAAACAAGGAATTAGATGGGAAAAATACATGTTTTAACGGGACCCAGACAATATTAAATACTCAGACAGATGGGATAAGAAGTGTAGTTTTGTAGGAAATCACAAAATTATTACATGAAATTAGTGAAATCAATTTAAGAATGCCTTTCTGAAGAGCTGTTTACCACAGATGAGCAGCTTTGCGACCAAGCACATTGTAGATCGCTTTACTGCCAAAATGATCTAATTTAATGGATTGGTTTAGACATGCATAACAGCATTTTAAGAACAAAGAGAGAAACAAAAGGGGACAACGCTTCATGGTGGAAGGTGATGTATAAATAACTGTGTATATGATGAAGGGGGTGGCAACACCCATTCCGAAATCCCGATATTCCGACAGCCCGCTATTCCGACATCCCACCATTCCGACATACCACCATTCCGACATACCACCATTCCGACATGCAAACGTCCCACCATTCCGACATTCAAATGTCCCACCATTCCGACAAGGCTTTCTGTATAAGGAAATGTGTGTTACTCAACAGGTGAGTCCCTTCTTTCTGTTCATGCAATTTATATGTTTAACACATGTTTATAGACAAGCGTTATTAAAAACACAAAGTCTCGGCAACTGGAGGAGGAGAAGCAGTCCGCGGTGGTTTTCAATCACACACTCCAATGCCACTTGTTTCAACTTCCGAAAATTTAATCCAGGAAAAAAAGGCTTACATACATGGACCAAAACGGCTCCATAACACGCACAAGAATCCAAAAGAAACGAAAATTAACTAAAAGAAAGCAAATAAACAGTATGAAGTGGTCAAAATTGGTTTTATGCATGCCTATGTGCGTCTGGCACATGCGTCTTCGGGCTCTCCCACATTGGTTTGTGGATGAAAGCTATATGTTCAGCTGTAATGTCATGTAAAAACAATCTCTACATGACATTTACTCCCAGGTGTGACCAGTTACGTTCTTAAAATATCAACAGGCTGTATAAAGCCTTGCGCAACGGCTGTGTGTTTGTGCCAAATGCGCAAAGCCCATCCGCGCTTCCCAAAATTGGAGCGAGTACTCATAAATCACGTGAATAACATGAATAAACGGTTTTACTGCATTTTGTTGTGTTTTATACGTTCTATGCTGTCATTTCTCTCTTCTCCTATTGGCAAGGCAGAGTGCTCGCAACTGTGTCCTGTGCCGTAGCCGTGATATCTGTTATTGCAATTATTACTTTTGCATATGATGACAGCGTGCAAAAGACGCATGGGCTCTGTGGAGAGCTCCGCTCCAGCTGGCTGCTGTGACAGCTCACTGACAATGTATTTCTGCTTAATCAGTTTCAGTCTCGCCAGAGTTACATTAATATCTGTATTTTTATATTTGAAATTCAGGGGATTTTGATAATAGATTATTAAAGTTTGTTTGCGAGGCTGTGGCCTCTGCATGTGCAGAGCTTGTGCGCCAAACTTTAGGGTGTATTTGCGCCGGCATATCATTAGTGCAAAATGTTTTGGGTAAAAAATAGG
Source organism: Leuresthes tenuis (assembly GCF_036924035.1). Lineage (NCBI taxonomy): Eukaryota > Metazoa > Chordata > Actinopteri > Atheriniformes > Atherinopsidae > Leuresthes > Leuresthes tenuis. Next base: position 27,123,621 of record NW_027325367.1, on the reverse strand, counting down.
CTATTAAAAGGAACTGTCGGAATGGCGGTATGTTAAAAAAAAAAAAACATACTGCCATTCCGACCATAGGAGGAAAAAAGTGTCGGAATGGTGGGACGTTTGATAAAAAATTAAGTGTCGCCATTCCGACAATTGGAGACCCATGTCGGAATGGCGAGATGTCGGAATGGCAGCATGTAACCATGATGAAGGAGAGACCATTTGAGCAGCACAGCCATTTCGCAGCACAGGGACAGCAATCCAAGTTACAGGATCTCCCACGGGGTATCACCTGTCACATTGTGTCAAGGCATCAAAAGAAGAAAAAATCACCAAACTCAAGGACAAAAAGACAAAGACTCCGGTGAACGAAGACAGAGGACTGACAAACCAGAAATACAAAAGGATTCTCGATATCAAAATCCAGAAGAAGAGGCTAACAATGCCACGAACACTTACGATGCTGGGAATGATGCCAGCAATGAACAGAGAAGAAGATTCAGTGTCATCAATCTGCAACACGTGCCTCTAATGAGGGGGTGAATATAGAATCCTCAACGATTACAACGTCTCTGGGAACTGTGACAAAAACAAGGTTTAAACCATTTTGATATATATTGTAACCTATTGGCTAAGGAATAGTGCTGAAAATGAGGTAAATCTAATCCACCATTGTCCTTGGTCTTCTGTAGGGTTTTTAAACTAATACGTGGTGGTTTGTTTTTCCACAGAAATTTGGAGATGCATGAATCTAGTTACTTAAACCAAGTAGCAGATGGTTTTATGGGGATCATTGAGAACAAATAGTTAACTTTTGGTAGTATCATCATTTTAATGGATGTAATTCTCCCCATAAGTGATATAGGTAAGGACTTCCAACGAGAGAGATCGTCCTCTACTGTCTTTAATAATTGCACATAATTTAGCTTTGTTAGCTCTGAGAGCCTGGAGGAAATGTTTATGCCTAAATATCTAATATTTCCTGACTGTAAAGTGATCGCAGGTATATTATGGACCCTACAGTTAATGGGCAGAACTGTGGTCTTAGACCAGTTGATAGAGTAGTCAGAAAGTGTTGAGAATTTATTTATGAGTGTGATCGTGTGAGTGAGAGACGTCTGTGAGTTCTGAAGGAAAAGTAATACATCATCAGCATAAAGACTTATTTTATGCTCAATATTTTGGGATTAATTACTCACAAACGGGTAAGAAAAGGTAGTATTGCCAGACCATACATGATCAAAACAGGGAGCGGAGGTCGTTCAGCTGCAAGAACGTGTGAATGTCCAACTAAAGTTTATAAAAAGCGGGTAAGACAAGGTGCGAATGCCCGACAATGCATGATCAAAAGAGGGAGCGGAGGTTTTCGGCTGCAAGAAGGTCTGAATGTCCACCCATAATTCCTGAAAAATGGGTAAAAAAAGGGTGCGAATGCCAAACCATACATCATCAAAAGCAGGAGCGGAGGTGTTCCGCTGTAAGAAGGTGTGAATGTCCGACCATAGTTGGTAAAAAGCGGGTAAGAAAAGGTTAAAATACCCGACTGTACACAATCAATAGCGGGAGCGGAGTTGTTCGGCTACTAAAAGATGTGAAAGTCCGACTATGGTTTGTAAAAAGCGGGTAAGAAAAGGTGCTAATGCCCGACAATGTATGATCAAAAGAGGGAGCGGAGGTGTTCGGCTGCAAGAAGGTCTGAATGTCCAACCATAATTTGTAAAAACCGGGAAGGAAAGGCTCGAAAGCCCAACTATACACCATCAAAAGCGGGAGCAGAGTGGTTCAGCTGCAAGAAGGTCTGAATGTCCATCAATAATTGCTTTAAAACATGAAAGAAAATTTTCGAATATCATCCGCACATGATCATAAGAAGGAGAGGAGGTGTTCAGGTGCAAGAAGGTGTGAATGTCCACCCATAATTCCTGAAAAATGGGTAAAAAAAGGTGCGAATGCCCAACCATACATTATCAAAAGCAGGTGTGAATGTCAGATCATAATTTGCAAAAAGCTGATGAGAAAGGGTGAGAATGCCCGACTATACACCATCAAATGCGGGAGCGGAGGTGTTCGGCTCTGAGTAGGTGTGAATGTCCGACCATAATTGCTGAAAAATGTGTTAGAAAAGGAAAGAATGCCGGACCATACATCATCAAAAGCGAGAGAGGTGGTGTTCGGCTGCAAAAAGGTGTAAATGTTCGACTAAAGTTTGTAAAAAGCGGGTAAGACATGGTGCGAATGCCTGACAAGGTATGATCAAAAGCAGGAGTGGAGGTGTTCAGCTGCAAGAAGGTCTAAATGTCCATCAATAATTGCTAGAAAACATGAGAGAAAATTTTCGAAAATCAAACCGCACATGATCATAAGTGGGAGAGGTGTTCAGCTGCAAGAAGGTGTGAATGTCCACCCATTATTCCTGACAAATGGGTAAAAAAAAGGTGCGAATGCCCAACCATACATCATCAAAAGCAGGAGTGGATGTGTTCGGCTACAAGAAGGTGTGAACGTCCAACCAAAGTTTGTAAAAAGCAGTTAAGAAAAGGTTTGAATATCCAACCAAACATAATCAAAAGCGGGAGCATGGCTTTTCGACTGCAAGTAGGTGTGAATGTCAGATCATAATTTGCAAAAAGCTGATGAGAAAGGGTGAGAATGTCCGACTGCACACCATCAAATGCGGGAGCGGAGTTGTTCGGCTGTGAGTAGGTGTGAATCTCCGACGGTAATTTCTGAAAAATGTGTTAGAAAAGGTAAGAATGCCGGTCCATACATCATCAAAAGCGAGAGAGGTGGTGTTCGGCTGCAAGTAGGTGTGAATGTCCAGCCATAATTACTCACAAACGGGTAAGAAAAGGTAGTATTGCCAGACCATACATGATCAAAACAGGGAGCGGAGGTGGTTCAGCTGCAAGAAGGTGTGAATGTCTCACTAAAGTTCAAATATATTAACAAAAGCGGGAGGAGAGGTCTTCGGATGAGAGTGGTTGAGAATTTCCAACTATAATCTATAAAATTCGGTGAAAAAAAGGTGTGATAGAACACTAAAAGGTGGAGCGGAAGTGTTCGGCTGCAAGAAGGTGTGAATGTCCGACTATATTTGGTGAAAAGCAGGTGAAGCAAGGTCTGAATGCCCAACCTTACATTATCAAAAGCGAGATCAGAGGTGTTTGGCTGCAAGAAGGCCATAGTTTGCCAAAAGCGGGTAAGCTGCGAATGACCAACTAAATATCCACAAAAGTGGGGGCGGAGGTCTTCGGATGCAACTGGGTGTGAACATCCCACCATACAAGTATGGTGGAGAGGAAGCTGTGAACAGCCGACCATAGTTTGCAAAAAGCGGGTGAGACAAGGTGCGAATGTCCAACCATACATGATCAAAACAGGGAGCGGAGGTGTTTGGCTGTGACAAGGTGTGAATGTCCACCCAAAATTAATGAAAAGCGGGCAAAAAGTAGGTTTGAATGCCCAAGCATACATCATCAAAAGAAGGAGTGGATGTGTTCGGCTACAAGAAGGTTTCAATGTCTGAGCATAGTTTGTAAAAAGCGGGTAAGAAAAGGTTCGAAGGCCCAAACATACACCATCAAAAGAGGGAGTGGAGGTGTTCCGCTGTAAGAAGGTGTGAATGTCCGACCATAGTTGGTAAAAAGTCGGTAAGAAAAGGTTAAAATACCCGACTGTACACAATCAATAGGGGGAGCGGAGTTTTTCGGCTACAAGAAGATGTGAAAGTCCAACCATGGTTTGTAAAAAGCTGGTAAGAAAAGGTTCGAATGCCCGAATATATACCATCAAAAGCGGAAGCGGAGGTGTTCGGCTGCAAGAAGGTGTGAACGTCCGACCAAAGTTTGTAAAAAGCAGTTAAGAAAAGGTTCGAATATCCAACCAAACATAATCAAAAGCGGGAGAAGAGCTGTTCGACTGCAAGTAGGTGTGAATGTCCAGCCATAATTACTCACAAAGGGGTAAGAAAAGGTAGTATTGCCAGACCATACATGATCAAAACAGGGAGCTGAGGTGGTTCAGCTGCAAGGTGTGAATGTCTGACTATAGTTTGTAAAAAGCGGGTAAGATAAGGTGCGAATGCCCGACAATGTATAATCAAAAGAGGGAGCAGAGGTTTTCGGCTACAAGAAGGTTTGAATGTCCGACCATAGTTTCTAAAAAGCGGGTAAGAAAAGGTTCAAATGCCTGACTATACACCATCAAAAGCGGGAGCGGAGATGTTCCGCTGTAAGACGGTGTGAATGTCCGACCATAGTTGGTAAAAAGCGGGTAAGAAAAGGTTAAAATACCCGACTGTACACAATCAATAGCGGGAGCGGAGTTGTTCGGCTACAAGAAGGTGTGAAAGTCCAACCATCGTTTGTAAAAAGCTGGTAAGAAAAGGTTCGAATGCCCGAATATATACCATCAAAAGCGGAAGCGGAGGTGTTCGGCTGCAAGAAGGTGTGAACGTCCGACCAAAGTAGGCAAAAAGCAGTAAAGAAAATGTTCGAATATCCAAACATGATTAAAAGCGAGAGAGATTGTGTTCAGCTGCAAGTAGGTGTGAATATCCAGCCATAATTACTCACAAACGGGTAAGAAAATGTAGTATTGCCAGACCATACAAGATCAAAACAGGGAGCTGAGGTGGTTTAGCTGCAAAAAGGGGTGAATGTCCAACTAAAGTTCAAATATATTAACAAAAGCGGGAGGAGAGGTCTTCGGATTAGAGTGGTTGAAATTTCCAACCATAATCTATAAAATGCGGTGAAAAAAAATGGTGTGAAGGAATGAATTTTATAGCAAAATCCGAAATCATGCATAACTCCGCAAAAGGAACGTATTGCTCAACCAAAGGGATGCTTCTTTCTCATTCAGGGTAATATGAGGAACTTTATGCTTGATACATTTTAGACATGGATAACTATGAAGGACAAAGCAATTTTAACTTGGTTTGAGCAAAGCAATTCATTTTATAGGAAAATCCGAAATCGTGCAGGACTCATGAAAGTAAGCTTATTCTCGGATTCCTGATCCTCCAGTGTTGCTCTTTCCTATACTGCAAAATACAGCCTTGTTCTTTGTTGAAATCGATATAGACATTGATAAATATGAAGGACAAAGCAGTTTCCACTTTGTTTGAGTGAAGGAATTCATTTTATAGCAAAATCCCAAATCAAGCAGAACGTATGAAAATAAGCGTGTTTTCGGATTCCTGATCCTTCAGTGTTGCTATTTCTTCTACTGCAAAATACAATGTTGTTCTTTGTTGAAGTCAATCTAGACATTGATAAATATGAAGGACAAAGCAGTTTTAACATAGTTTGAGTAAAGGAATTCATTTTATACATAAAATCCCAAATCATGCAGAACGTATGAAAATAAGCTTATTCTCGGATTCCTGTTCCTTCAAGTGTTGCTCTTTCTACTACTGCAAAATACAACGTTGTTCTTTGTTGAAGTAAATCTAGACATTGATAAATATGAAGGACAAAGCAGTTTTCACTTGGTTTGAGTGAAGGAATTCATTTTATGCATAAAATCCCAAATCATGCAGAACGTATGAAAAGAAGCTTATTCTCGGATTCCTGATCCTTCAGTGTTGCTTTTTCTTCTACTGCAAAATACAATGTTGTTCTTTGTTGAAGTCGATCTAGACATTGATAAATATGAAGGACAACGCAGTTTTAACTTGGTTTGAGTGAAGGAATTCATTTTATACATAAAATCCCAAATCATGCAGAACGTATGAAAATAAGCTTATTCTCGGATTACTGATCCTTCAGTGTTGCTCTTTCTTCTACTGCAAAATCCAGTGTTGTTCTTTGTTGAAGTCAATCTAGACATTGATAAATATGAAGGACAAAGCAGTTTTAACATAGTTTGAGTGAAGGCATTCATTTATAGTAAAATCAATAATCGTGCAGAACTCATGAAAATAAGCTTATTCTCGGATTTCTAAAACTTTTGATTTGCTCTTTCTTTACTGCAAAGTACAATGTTGTTCTTTGTTGAAGTCGATCTAGACATTGATAAATATGAAGGACAAAGCAGTTTTCACTTGGTTTGAGTGAAGGATTTGAAGCTGAAAACCTCCCGCTCCCGCTTTTGATTGTGTATAGTCGGGCTTTCGAGCCTTTTCTTACCCGGTTTTTAGAAATTATGGTTAGACATTCAGACCTTGCAGCCGAAGACCTCCACTCGCTCTTTTGATCATACATTGTCGGGCATTCGCACCTTGTCTTACCCGCTTTTTACAAACTATAGTCAGACATTCACACCTTGCAGCTGAACCACCTCAGCTCCCTGTTTTGATCATGTATGGTCTGGCAATACTACCTTTTCTTACCCGTTTGTGAATAATTATGGCTGGACATTAACACCTACTTGCAGTCGAACAGCTCTGCTCCCGCTTTTGATGGTATATATTCGGGCATTCGAACCTTTTCTTAACTGCTTTTTGCAAACTTTGGTCGGACGTTCACACCTTCTTGCAGCCGAACACCTCCGCTTCCGCTTTTGATGGTATATATTCGGGCATTCGAACCTTTTCTTAGCAGCTTTTTACAAACCATGGTTGAACTTTCACACCTTCTTGTAGCCGAACACCTCCGCTCCCGCTTTTGATGGTGTATAGTCAGGCATTTGAACCTTTTCTTACCCGCTTTTTACAAACTATGGTCGGACATTCAAACCTTCTTGTAGCCGAAAACCTCCGCTCCCTCTTTTGATCATACATTGTCGGGCATTCGCATCTTTTCTTACCCGTTTTTTACAAACCATGGTCGGACTGTCACACATTCTTGTAGCCAAACACATCCGCTCCCGCTATTGATTGTGTACAGTCGGGTATTTTAACCTTTTCTTACCCGTTTTTTACCAACTATGGTCGGACATTCACACCTTCTTACAGCGGAACACCTCCGCTCCCTCTTTTGATGGTGTATGTTTGGGCATTCGAACCTTTTCTTATCCGCTTTTTACAAACTATGCTCGGACATTCAAACCTTCTTGTAGCCGAACACATCCACTCCTGCTGTTGATGATGTATGGACCGGCATTCTTACCTTTTCTAACACATTTTTCAGCAATTATGGTCGGAGATTCACACTTACTCACAGCCGAACAACTCCGCTCCCGCATTTGATGGTGTATAGTCGGGCATTCTCACCCTTTCTCATCAGCTTTTTGCAAATTATGATCTGACATTCACACCTGCTTTTGATAATGTGTCGTTTGGCATTCGCACCTTTTCTTACCCATTTTTCAGTAATTATGGGTGGACATTCACACCTTCTTGCAGCTGAACAACTCCTCTCCCGCTATTGATTGTGTACAGTCGGGTATTTTAACCTTTTCTTACCCGCTTTTTACAAACTATGCTCGGACATTCAAACCTTCTTGTAGCCGAACACATCCACTCCTGCTGTTGATGATGTATGGTTGGGCATTCAAACCTACTTGTTGCCCGCTTTTCATTAATTTTGGGTGGACATTCACACCTTGTCACAGCCAAACACCTCCGCTCCCTGTTTTGATCATGTATGGTTGGACATTCGCACCTTTTCTCACCCGCTTTTTGCCAACTATGGTCGGCTGTTCACAGCTTCCTCTCCACCATACTTGTATGGTGGGATATTCACACCCACTTGCATCCGAAGACCTTTTGTTGATATTTAGTCGGTCATTCGCAGCTTACCCGCTTTTGGCAAACTATGGCCTTCATGCAGCCAAACACCTCTGATCTCGCTTTTGATGATGTAAGGTTGGGCATACAGACCTTGCTTCACCTGCTTTTCACCAAATATAGTCGGACATTCACACCTTCTTGCAGCCGAACACTTCCGCTCCACCTTTTAGTGTTCTATCACACCTTTTTTTTCACCGCATTTTATAGATTATGGTTGGAAATTCTCAACCACTCTCATCCGAAGACCTCTCCTCCCGCTTTTGTTAATATATTTGAACTTTAGTCGGACATTCACACCTTCTTGCAGCTGAACCACCTCCGCTCCCTGTTTTGATCATGTATGGTCTGGCAATACTACCTTTTCTTACCCGTTTGTTAGTAATTATGGCTGGACATTCACACCTACTTGCAGCCGAACACCACCTCTCCCGCTTTTGATGATGTATGGACCGGCATTCTTACCTTTTCTAACACATTTTTCAGCAATTATGGTCGGAGATTCACACTTACTCACAGCCGAACAACTCCGCTCCCGCATTTGATGGTGTATAGTCGGGCATTCTCACCCTTTCTCATCAGCTTTTTGCAAATTATGATCTGACATTCACACCTGCTTTTGATAATGTATGATTTGGCATTCGCACCTTTTCTTACCCATTTTTCACTAATTATGGGTGGACATTCACACCTTCTTGCAGCTGAACACCTCCTCTCCCGCTATTGATTGTGTACAGTCGGGTATTTTAACCTTTTCTTACCCGCTTTTTACCAAATATGGTCGGACATTCACACCGTCTTACAGCGGAACACCTCTGCTCCCACTTTTGATGGTGTATAGTCAGGCATTTGAACCTTTTCTTACCCGCTTTTTACAAACTATGGTCGGACATTCAAACCTTCTTGTAGCCAAAACCCTCCGCTCCCTCTTTTGATCTTACATTGTCGGGCATTCGCACCTTATCTTACCCGCTTTTTACAAACTATAGTCAGACATTCACACCTTACAGCTGAACCACCTCCGCTCCCTGTTTTGATCATGTATGGTCTGGCAATACTACCTTTTCTTACCCGTTTGTGAGTAATTAATCCCAAAATATTGAGCATAAAATAAGTCTTTATGCTGATGATGTATTACTTTTCCTGTAGGGTCCAGAATATACCTGCGATCACTTTACAGTCAGGAAATATTAGATATTTAGGCATAAACATTTCCTCCAGGCTCTCAGAGCTAACAAAGCTAAATTATGTGCAATTATTAAAGACAGTAGAGGACGATCTCTCGTTGGAAGTCCTTACCTATATCACTTATGGGGAGAATTACATCCATTAAAATGATGATACTACCAAAAGTTAACTATTTGTTCTCAATGATCCCCATAAAACCATCTGCTACTTGGTTTAAGTCGCTAGATTCATGCATCTCCAAATTTCTGTGGAAAAACAAACCACCACGTATTAGTTTAAAAACCCTACAGAAGACCAAGGACAGTGGTGGATTAGATTTACCTCATTTTCAGCACTATTCCTTAGACAATAGGTTACAATATATATCAAAATGGTTTAAACCTTGTTGTTGTCACAGTTCCCAGAGACGTTGTAATCGTTGAGGATTCTATATTCACCCCCTCATTAGAGGCACGTAATGCAGATTGATGACACTGAATCTTCTTCTCTGTTCATTGCTGGCATCATTCCCAGCATCGTAAGTGTTCGTGGCATTGTTAGCCTCTTCTTCTGGATCTTGATATCGAGAATCCTTTTGTATTTCTGGTTTGTCAGTCCTCTGTCTTCGTTCACCGGAGTCTTTGTCTTTTTGTCCTTGAGTTTGGTGATTTTTTCTTCTTTTGATGCCTTGACACAATGTGACAGGTGATACCCCGTGGGAGATCCTGTAACTTGGATTGCTGTCCCTGTGCTGCGAAATGGCTGTGCTGCTCAAATGGTCTCTCCTTCATCATGGTTACATGCTGCCATTCCGACATCTCGCCATTCCGACATGGGTCTCCAATTGTCGGAATGGCGACACTTAATTTTTTATCAAACGTCCCACCATTCCGACACTTTTTTCCTCCTATGGTCGGAATGGCGGTATGTTTTTTGTTTTTTTTAACATACCGCCATTCCGACAGTTCCTTTTAATAGCCTATTTTTTACCCAAAACATTTTGCACTAATGATATGCCGGCGCAAATACACCCTAAAGTTTGGCGCACAAGCTTTGCACATGCAGAGGCCACAGCCTCGCAAACAAACTTTAATAATCTATTATCAAAATCCCCTGAATTTCAAATATAAAAATACAGATATTAATGTAACTCTGGCGAGACTGAAACTGATTAAGCAGAAATACAGTGTCAGTGAGCTGTCACAGCAGCCAGCTGGAGCGGAGCTCTCCACAGAGCCCATGCGTCTTTTGCACGCTGTCATCATATGCAAAAGTAATAATTGCAATTACAGATATCACGGCTACTGCACAGGACACAGTTGCGAGCACTCTGCCTTGCCTTGCCAATAGGAGAAGATAGAAATGACAGCATAGAACGTATAAAACACAACAAAATGCAGTAAAAACGTTTATTCATGTTATTCACGTGATTTATGAGTACTCACTCCAATTTTGGGAATCGCGGATTGGTTTTGCGCATTTGGCACAAACACACAGCCGCAACGGTTGTAGCTTTATACAGCCTGTTGATATCTTAAGGACCTAACTGGTCACACCTGGGACTAAATGTCATGTAGAGATTGTTTTTACATGACATTACAGCTGAACATATAGCTTTCATCCACAAACCAACGTGGGAGAGCCCGAAGACGCATGTGCCAGACGCACATAGGCATGCGTAAAACCAATTTTGACCACTTCATACTGTTTATTTGCTTTCTTTTAGTTAACTTTCGTTTCTTTTGGATTCTTGTGCGTGTTATGGAGCCGTTTTGGTCCATGTTTGTAAGCCTTTTTTTCCTGGATTAAATTTTCGGAAGTTGAAACAAGTGGCATTGGAGTGTGTGATTGAAAACCACCGCGGACTGCTTCTCCTCCTCCAGTTGCCGAGACTTTGTGTTTTTAATAACGCTTGTCTATAAACATGTTAAACATATAAATTGCATGAACAGAAAGAAGGGACTCACCTGTTGAGTAACACACATTTCCTTATACGGAAAGCCTTGTCGGAATGGTGGGACATTTGAACGTCAGAATAGCGGGATGTCGCAATGGTGGGATGTCGGAATGGTGGGACGTTTGCATGTCGGAATGGTGGTATGTCGGAATGGTGGTATGTCGGAATGGTGGGATGTCGGAATAGCGGGATGTCGGAATGGCGGGATTTCGGAATGGGTGTTGCCACCCTCTTCATCATATACACAGTTATTTATACATCACCTTCCACCATGAAGCGTTGTCCCTTTTTGTTTCTCTCTTTGTTCTTAAAATGCTGTTATGCATGTCTAAACCAATCCATTAAATTAGATCATTTTGGCAGTAAAGCGATCTACAATGTGCTTGGTCGCAAAGCTGCTCATCTGTGGTAAACAGCTCTTCAGAAAGGCATTCTTCAATTGATTTCACTAATTCTATGTAATAATTTTGTGATTTCCTACAAAACTACACTTCTTCTCCCATCTGTCTGAGTATTTAATATTGTCTGGGTCCCGTTAAAACATGTATTTTTCCCATCTAATTCCTTGTTTGCTTTAAAACAAGTATTCCCCATTTTCTGTCCCTTCAGTAGCCAACCAGTTTGTATGGAGTACACTGGAGCAACTTGACTGATCAGTAAAACACTGCTTTTGTTGTCACCGCAAGGCTTCCCCCGTCGGTTGTTTCACTGAGACACTACTGAGTAACTATAACTCAACACAGTTTATACACATAACATTCATATACATACTAACAAACAAACAAACAATTATTTATCGCAATTTTCCCATCTCTGTTTGAACGTACACCCAGGTAAATATTCCTGTAGTCTTCTCATACCGACTATGGACCCATTCATTGTTTAACTTCACTGTTTTGCAAATCCTAATTGAATATTACACATTGACATTGAACTTTACTTGATAAGCAGGTCTTCATTGCATTCAGCAGCCTATATGTGAGCATCTATGTGTAAGCTGTTCTTCTTTGCATTTATCAGCAGCAAGCAATTCTTCATTGCACATGCATATGAAAATAGTAAAACAATTCCAATGCGTTAGCGAAACCTTCTATATCAGGAGTGTCCATCATGATGCTGGGAATAGAACCTCTTTCCCAGAATAGTTCAACCTTCATTACTCAACTGATCATAACTCCGCAATGAGCACATTTCAAAGTATCATTCCTCCACATATTTTCAAAAATCTATGTGTAAATGTTTAATATTTCTTATATTTGTTGATGTCATTCTGTGTGCATGTGGCCTAAACCCAATCTCTGTGTGGCAATTTTAATTTAAACAAGTTGAACTCTGCCTCTGATCATTTAAAAAAGGTGTGTACCAATATCAACCTTTCTCAGGTAATTACTGATCCTACAAAACCAAAGAGATCCTTCAAGGTTGTCCCTGATTGGCTCAATCTTAACAAATCAAAGGTAGAAAATCCGCAGTATCTGAACTTGGTGTTAGTTATCACTGCTCAATAGCCTGTATCAGAATTGCAAAAATGAAAACATTAGGTCCACGCTTGGTATCCAGATCCTGAAACATCTCCATGAGCAGGCTTTTTTTTAACTGATCTGTTGAATAGTTATATGACACTGTTAAAATCCCAGATGAAGATCTAGCACTTGACCATTTTTGTAAATCTTCTAATTCCATAGTTGATAAACACGCCCCTTTTAAAAAGTATAGAACTTAGAACAGGTCTATCCCTGGCTTTCGGCAGAACTGTCTTCTTTACTTTTTTTTCCCCTTGTCCTGTTCAGCATTATGTCAGAAGAATTGTAGTCTGAATACATTTGATGCCAAACAGATTTGTTTTGCCAAGGGAAGTTTTATAAATGTAAAGCTCCCCTTGATGCCCATTTATTTATTTCTGTTTACAATATATGACATGAACTGAACTGAACCGGACCGGGGGACAAGGAAAGAAGAAGAGGAAAGAAGAGGAAACAGAACAAAAATAGAAACAAAAACCAGACAACCAGCTGCTACACCTGTAAAAAACAAAACAGACAACAATCCATGGCCTATGAGGGGAATCCAGCCTTAGCGCCAAGAGGAGCACCTGAAAGCAGACAAGCAGAGAAAAAACAAACACACAAACAAACAAAAACAAGCACAAGAAGCGGCAATCGCATACAACACAGCTGTGGATATAGATGACCTGAGACGACATGATAATACATCAACTGCTTAGTGACCATGCTACTGGACTAATGAATGTGTGTGTGTGTGTGTGAGAACATGCAACACCCATGGCACAGGACCTACATGATAACCGTGCTTAGTTATGAGTGTATAAGCGTACAGGGCCACAATCCACAGCCCCTCCCCAAGCAATCAGAAGCAGGCAGAGAGGGCCACAAGACCCAGGCCACCAGCAGCCCCCACAGAGCACAGAACCCAGGCAGCCCACCGCAGGGGCAACCACGCATCCACCCAGAAGACTGCAGAGGAAGCCCCCGGAAAGAGCCCCCATAAGCATAGGGCAGAGGCACTCCGGGAACCAGGGGCAACAGCCCACCGACCCCGCCAGGCCCCAGCCGCCCAGACATGGGCCGTGCACTGGACCTGGGCCCCAGGAGCCCGAGCGCCCCCAAACCCCCCGGCAAGCGCCCCAGACAGCCACAAAGTGGGTCAGCGCCTGCCCCAGCGCCCCTGGCCAAGTGCCCTGGGAGTCAAGACGTGCCCACAGGTGGGTGAAGTCGCGAGCAGTGGGGAGAGGCAACACTGATGCCCCATCGGGAGAAACACAGGCAGGCCAGGCGACAGCAAGTCCCAGATCCAGGCCCAATCATTACCACACACACTTTCACGTCCCATACATCCACACATCCTACCTCCCTCGACTCTGCTGGGGTGTAGTGCAGCGGGCACACCAGGAGGCCAGCAACCCCCCAGCCACCACAGACCCCGAACCAGCAGAACAATTAATTAATCCTCCTGGCCCCTCCTGCCCCAAGCAGACACCAGGAAGCAGGGGTGTGCGAAGAAGACCCCTCCCCTCACCCTTCTGGCTCTTCAATATTTTCTAATAGTGAGCAATTAAAATTGAGGGGCAGCCAAACTTGTAGAACTGGGAGCGCGGCACTCTGGGCAGCCTACATACCCAAAGAGCCCCGCCCACCAGATGCCACTCAGTGTAACCACCCCCCAAGACCTAATGTGTGTGTGTGAGTGTGTTTGATAAGTAGTAATGTCTAAGGTGTAATTAAAACAGGGGCAGGGAACTGCAGAGTGCAACCAAAGGGGACCACCTACGTGGCCCCATCCACTACACCCCACCGAACACACACGCCCCCAAAACCCTTCATGTGTGAGTGTGTGCTGTGTACAGGAGCCAGAAGGGAGAGGGGTATGGGGATATATACCGGGGGAGCTACTCTCCCCCAGCCAGGGACTGGCTGCAATAGGCATCCCCGCTACCTGGGAGCCAACAATGGGCAGGAGGGCCTGATGTCCACCAGGCTCGGGGCCTGCAGCGACCATATTCCGGGAGCTACTGTACCCCCAGAAGGTACCCATCCCGCCCCACCCCACTCAACCCAACCCCACCCCGGAGGACCTCTACAAAAAACAAACAAACAAACCACTCGGTCACACCAGTCGCAGCAGCCCGGGCCTGAGACCCACCATCACCCAGCAACCCACCACCACCACTATGTGATAAAACTAATCAGAGGGGACCAGAGAGAATGAAATTCAGCCAATTGATGTTTTGAGGAGGCAGACATTGTTTCCATGCTCATATAATCTAAAAGAACATTTCTAAACTGGTTAATACACAGATTGTTCTTCGCTTTCCAGTTCATGAGAATAGTTTTCTTTGCGATACATAACACTGTGACAACCATGTGTGCTGAGTTAATTTCCATGTTGATGTTGTCTATGTCACCCAGTATGCACAGTGTGGGGCATGCAGGGATGCTACACTTTAGCCATGTTGATAGGTCCTCACAGACTTCAAGCCAGAACTTCTGGACAGGCGCAGAAAACCACAAAGCGTGTGCATAATCATCAGGTGTGTTATCTGTGCAATGTGAGCAGATGTTTGAGTGTGTTAGACCCATCCTGAACATCCTTTGTCCTGTATAGTGTGTTCTATGAAGGATTTTGTATTGTAGAGCTGTAAATTAGGATTCCGAGTCTTTATGAAGGTGTTCAAACATATTTGTGGTTAGAAGCTATGACCAGAACTGATGGATAAATCTGCCTCCCATTTTGAGGATGGAAGAGACATTGTGTCATCTATCTTAGACAATAATTTATATATTTTTGATAGTAGTTTTGGGGTACAGCTGCTTAGAAATTCTGCTACCCTAGTCGGGGGTTGTAAGTCTGATTGGTGGAGGATATATCCATCCATCCATCCATCATCTGCCGCTTATCCGGGGGTCGGGTCGCGGGGGCAGCAGCTTGAGCAGAGAAACCCAGACGTCTCTGTCCCCGGCCACTTCCTCCAGCTCTTCCGGGGGGACCCCGAGGCGTTCCCAGGCCAGCCGAGAGACATAGTCTCTCCAACGTGTCCTGGGTCTCCCCCGGGGTCTCCTCCCAGTGGGACGTGCCCGGAACACCTCCCCAGGGAGGCGCCCACGGGGCATCCTAACCAGATGCCCGAGCCACCTCATCTGACTCCTCTCAATGCGGAGGAGCAGCGGTTCTACTCCGAGCCCCTCCCGGATGACTGAGCTTCTCACCCTATCTCTAAGGGAGAGCCCAGACACCCTGCGGAGGAAACCCATTTCGGCCGCTTGTATTCGCGATCTTGTTCTTTCGGTCACTACCCACAACTCGTGACCATAGGTGAGGATGGGAACGTAGATTGACCAGTAAGTAGAGAGCTTCGCCTTCTGGCTCAGCTCCCTCTTCACAACGACGGGTCGGTGCAGAGCCTGCAACACTGCAGGTGCCGCACCGATCCGCCCGTCAATCTCCCGCTCCATTCGTCCGTCACTCGTGAACAAGACCCCGAGATACTTGAACTCCTCCTCTTGGGGAAGGATCTCATTCCCGACCCGGAGAGAGCATTCCACCCTTTTCCGGCTGAGAACCATAGTCTCGGATTTGGAGGTGCTGATTCTCATCCCAGCCGCTTCACACTCGGCTGCGAATCACTCCAGTGAGAGCTGAAGGTCACGGCCTGACGACGCTAACAGAACCACATCATCTGCAAAAAGCAGAGACCCGATTCTGAGGTCGCCAAATGGGACACCCTCAACGCCCTGGCTCCGCCTAGAAATTCTGTCCATAAAAGTTGGGAACAGAATCGGTGACAAAGAGCAGCCCTGACGGAGTCCAACTCTCACCGGAAACGTATCCGACTTACTGCCGGCAATGCGGACCAAACTCTGGCACCGGTCATACAGAGACCGAACGGCCCCTATCAAGGGGTCCGGCACTCCATATTCCCGGAGCACCCTCCACAGGACACCACGAGGGACACGGTCGAACGCTTTCTCCAAGTCCACAAAACACATGTAGACTGGTTGGGCGAACTCCCATGCACCCTCCAGGATCCTGCCGAGGGTATAGAGCTGGTCCACTGTTCCACGGCCAGGACGAAAGCCACACTGCATCTCCTGAATCCGAGGCTCGATTATCCGACGGATCCTCCTCTCCAATACCACCGAATAGACCTTACCAGGGAGGCTGAGGAGTGTGATACCCCTATAGTTGGAACACACCCTCCGGTCCCCCTTTTTAAAGAGGGGGACCACCACCCCATTCTGCCAGTCCAGAGGCACTGTCCCCGATGTCCAAGCGATACTGCAGAGGCGTGTCAGCCAAGACAGCCCTACAACATCCAGAGCCTTGAGAAACTCAGGACGGACCTCATCCACCCCCGGGGCCTTGCCACCGAGGAACTTTTTAACCACCTCGGCAACCTCAGCCCCAGAAATGGGAGGCCCCGTCTCCGAGCTCTCCGACTCTGCCTCTTCCGAGCACGTGTTGGTAGGATTGAGGAGTTCCTCGAAGTACTCCCCCCACCGACTCACAACATCCCTAGTTGAGGTCAGCAAAGCCCCGTCCGCACTGTAAACAGTGTTGACTGTGAGCCGCTTCCCCCCCCTGAGACGCCGGATGGTGGACCAGAATCTTTTCGAGGCCGTCCGGAAATCGTTCTCCATGGTCTCACCGAACTCCTCCCAGGCCCGAGTTTTTGCCTCAGCAACCGCCGAAGCCGTGACCCGTCTGGCCCGTCGGTACCTATCAGCTTCTTCCAGGGTCCCACTGGCCAAAAAGGCCCGATAGGACTCCGTCTTCAGCTTGACGGCTTCCCTCACCACTGGTGTCCACCAGCAGGTTCGAGGGTTGCCGCCACGACAGGCACCGACCACCTTACGGCCACAACTCCGACCAGCTGCCTCGGCAATGGAGTCACGGAACATGGCCCATTCAATGTCCCCCACCTCAAATATGGTTGAAGCTCTGCCGGAGGTGGGAGTTAAAGCTCCTTCTGACGGGGGATTCTGACAAACGCTCCCAGCAGACCCTCACAATACGTTTGGGCCTGCCAGGTCTGATCGGCATCCTCCCCCACCAGCGGAGCCAACTCACCACCAGGTGGTGATCAGTTGACAGCTCCGCCCCTCTCTTCACCCGAGTGTCCAGGACATACGGCCGCAAGTCCGATGATACAACCACAAAGTCGATCATCGAACTGCGGCCAAGGGTGTCCTGGTGCCAAGTGCACATATGGACACCCTTATGCCTGAACATGGTGTTCGTTATGGACAGTCTATGACTGGCACAGAAGTCCAACAACATAACACCACTCTGATTCAGATCGGGGGGGCCGTTCCTCCCAATCACACCCCTCCAGGTCTCACTGTCATTGCCCACGTGAGCATTGAAGTCCCCCAGCAGAATGAGGGAGTCTTCGGTAGGAGCATTCTCCAGTGCCTCCCCCAGAGACTCCAAAAAGGGTAGGTACTCTGAACTGCTGTTTGGCGCATAGGCACAAACAACAGTCAGGACCCAAGGCGGAGGGAGGCTACCCTCTCGTTCACTGGGGTAAACCCTAATGTACTGGCACACAGCCGGGGGGCAATAAGTATGCCCACACCTGCTCTGCGCCTCTCACCACGGGCAACTCCAGAGTGGAAGAGAGTCCAACCCCTCTCAAGAGTACTGGTTCCAGATCCCAAGCCGTGCGTCGAGGTGAGTCCGACTATATATAACGGTCTGATGAAGTTTCAACAATAAACAACAAACTTTGTATTATGAGAAAGAACCAGACTCATTCTTTAGGAATCCGAAAATAAGCTCTATTTTACGAGTTATGCACGAATTCGGATTCTCCTATAAAACGAATTCCTTAACTCAAACCAAGTTAAGACTGCTTTGTCCTTCATATTTATTCATGTCTAATCAAGTTTCAATGATAAACAACGTTGTACTTTGTAGAATGAGAAAGAACTTCTTCAGCAATAAGCACCTCTCGACAAATGACGAAATACAGATTTTGCTATAAAATTAATTGCTATCAGCCTGACTTAAAACTGTTTGTCTTCCTTATTTATCCACTTCAAATCAAGTTTCAACAATTAAAAAAATTTTGTAGTTTGAGAAAGAACAACTTAATCTTGAGCAATCAGTATAAAAAGAAGGTAAGCAAAGGTGCGAATGTCAAACCATACATGATCAAAACAGGGAGCGGAGGTGTTTGGCTAAGACAAGGTGTGAATGTCCACCCATAATTAATGAAAAGCGGGCAACAAGTAGGTTCGAATGCCCAACCATACATCATCAAAAGCAGTAGTGGATATGTTCGGCTACAAGAAGGTTTGAACGTCTGACCATAGTTTGTAAAAAGCGGGTAATAAAAGGTTCGAATGCCCGAACATACACCATCAAAGGAGGGAGCGGAGGTGTTCCGCTGTAAGAAGGTGTGAATGTCCGACCATAGTTGGTAAAAATGGGGTAAGAAAAGGTTAAAATACCCGACTGTACACAATCAGTAGCAGGTGCGGAGTTGTTCGGCTACTAAAAGGTGTGAAAGTCCGACCATGGTTTGTAAAAAGCGGGTAAGAAAAGGTGCGAATGCCCGAAAATGTATGATCAAAAGAGGGAGCGGAGGTGTTCGGCTGCAAGAAGGTGTGAATGTACACCCATAATTACTGAAAAATGGGTAAGAAAAGGTGTGAATGCCCAACTATACATAATCAAAAGCAGGAGTGGATGTGTTCGGCTCCAAGAAGGGTTGAATGTCTGACCATAGTTTGTAAAAAGCAGGTAAGAAAAGGTTTGACTTCCCGAACATACACCATCAAAAGAGGGAGCGGAGGTGTTCCGCTGTAAGAAGGTGTGAATGTCCGACCATAGTTGGTAAAAAGCGGGTAAGAAAAGGTTCAAATACCCGACTGTACACAATCAATAGCGGGAGCGGAGTTGTTCGGCTACTAAAAGATGTGAAAGTCCGACTATGGTTTGTAAAAAGCGGGTAAGAAAAGGTGCTAATGCCCGACAATGTATGATCAAAAGAGGGAGCGGAGGTGTTCGGCTTTAAGAAGGTCTGAATGTCCAACCATAATTTGTAAAAACCGGGAAGAAAAGGCTCGAAAGCCCAACTATACACCATCAAAAGTGGGAGCGGAGGTGTTCAGCAGCAAGAAGGTCTGAATGTCCATCAATAATTGCGTTATATCATGAAAGAAAATGTTCGAATATCAAACCGCACATGATCATAAGAGAGGAGGTGTTCAGCTGTAAGAAGGTGTGAATGTCCCTCCATAATTCCTGAAAAATGGGTAGAAAAAGGTGCGAATGCCCAACCATACATTATCAAAAGCAGGTGTGAATGTCAGATCATAATTTGCAAAAAGCTGATGAGAAAGGATGAGAATGCCCGACTATACAACATCAAATGCGGGAGCGGAGGTGTTCGGCTCTGAGTAGGTGTGAATGTCCGATCATAATTGCTGAAAAATGTGTTAGAAAAGGTAAGAATGCCGGACCATACATCATCAAAAGCGGTAGAGGTGGTGTTCGGCTGCAAAAAGGTGTGAATGTTCGACTAAAGTTTGTAAAAAGCGGGTAAGACAAGGTGCGAATGCTTGACAATGTATGATCAAAAGCAGGAGCGGAGGTGTTCAGCTGCAAGAAGGTCTAAATGTCCATCAATAATTGCTAGAAAACATGAAAGAAAATTTTCGAAAATCAAACCGCACATGATCATAAGTGGGAGAGGAGGTGTTCAGCTGCAAGAAGGTGTGAATGTCCACCAAAAAATTACTGAAAAATGGTTAAGAAAAGGTGCAAATGCCCAACCATACATCATCAAAATCAGGAGTGGATGTGTTCGGCTACAAGAAGGTTTGAATGTCCAACCATAGTTTGTAAAAGGCGGGTAAGAAAAGCTTCGAATGCCTTAACATACACCATCAAAAGAGGGAGCGGAGGTGTTCCGCTGTAAGAAGGTGTGAATGTCCGACCATAGTTGGTAAAAAGCGGGTAAGAAGAGGTGAAAATACCCGAGTGTACACAATCAAAAGAGGGAGCGGAGTTGTTCAGCTACAAGAAGGTGTGAAAGTCTGACCATGGTTTGTAAAAAGCGGGTAAGAAAAGGTTCGAATGCCCGAATATATACCATCAAAAGCGGAAGCGGAGGTGTTCGGCTGCAAGAAGGTGTGAACGTCCGACCAAAGTTTGTAAAAAGCATTTAAAAGGTTCCAATATCCAACCAAACATAATCTAAAGCGGGAGCAGAGCTGTTCGACTGCAAGTAGGTGTGAATGTCAGATCATAATTTGCAAAAAGCTGATGAAAAAGGGTGAGAATGCCCGACTATACACCATCAAAAGCAAGAGCGGAGGTGTTCAGCTGCAAGAAGGTCTGAATGTCCACCAATAATTACTGAAAAATGGTTAAGAAAAGGTGCGAATGCCCAACCATACATCATCAAAAGCAGGAGTGGATGTGTTCTGCTATAAGAAGGTTTGAATGTCCGACCATAGTTTGTAAAAGGCGGGTAAGAAAAGGCTTCGAATGCCTTAACATACACCATCAAAAGAGGGAGCGGAGGTGTTCCGCTGTAAGAAGGTGTGAATGTCCGACCATAGTTGGTAAAAAGCGGGTAAGAAAAGGCTTCGAATGCCTTAACATACACCATCAAAAGAGGGAGCGGTGGTTTTCGGCTGCAAGAAAGTCTGAATGTCCACCGATAATTCCTGAAAAATGGATAAAAAAAGGGTGCGAATGCCCAACCATACATCATCAAAAGCAGGAGTGGATGTGTTCGGCTTCAAGTTTTGAATGTCCGAGCATAGTTTGTAAAAGGCGGGTAAGAAAAGGTTCGAATGCCCGAACATACACCATCAAAAGAGGGAGTGGAGGCGTTCCGCTGTAAGAAGGTGTGAATGTCCGACCATAGTTGGTAAAAAGTGGGTAAGAAAAGGTTAAAATACCCGACTGTACACAATCAAAAGAGGGAGCGGAATTGTTCAGCTACAAGAAGGTGTGAGAGTTAGACCATGGTTTGTAAAAAGCGGGTAAGAAAAGGTTCGTATGCCCGAATATGCACCATCGAAAGCGGAAGCGGAGGTGTTCGGCTGCAAGAAGGTGTGAACGTCCGACCAAAGTTTGTAAAAAGCAGTTAAGAAAAGGTTTGAATATCTAACCAAACATAATCAAAAGCGGGAGCAGAGCTGTTCAACTGCAAATAG
Source organism: Leuresthes tenuis (assembly GCF_036924035.1). NCBI lineage: Eukaryota > Metazoa > Chordata > Actinopteri > Atheriniformes > Atherinopsidae > Leuresthes > Leuresthes tenuis. The sequence continues at coordinate 27,102,155 of NW_027325367.1, read as the reverse complement.
GTGTGAATGTCAGATCATAATTTTCTAAAAGCTGAAGAGAAAGGGTGAGAATGCCCGACTATACACCATCAAATGCGGTAGCGGAGTTGTTCGGCTGTGAGTAGGTGTGAATCTCCGACCATAATTGCTGAAAAATGTGTTAGAAAAGGTAAGAATGCCGGTCCATACATCATCAAAAGCGGGAGAGGTGATGTTCGGCTGCAAGTAGGTGTGAATATCCAGCCATAATTACTCACAAACGGGTAAGAAAAGGTAGTATTTCCAGACCATACATGTTCAAAACAGGGAGCGGAGGTTGTTCAGCTGCAAGAAGGTGTGAATGTCCGACTAAAGTTTGTAAAAAGCGGGTAAGACAAAGTGAAAAAGCCCGACAATGTATGATCAAAAGAGGGAGCGGAGGTGTTCGGCTTTAAGAAGGTCTGAATGTCCAACCATAATTTGTAAAAACCGGGAAGAAAAGGCTCGAAAGCCCAACTATACACCATCAAAAGTGGGAGCGGAGGTGTTCAGCTGCAAGAAGGTCTGAATGTCCATCAATAATTGCGTTATATCATGAAAGAAAATGTTCGAATATCAAACCGCACATGATCATAAGAGAGGAGGTGTTCAGCTGCAAGAAGGTGTGAATGTCCCTCCATAATTCCTGAAAAATGGGTAGAAAAAGGTGCGAATGCCCAACCATACATTATCAAAAGCAGGTGTGAATGTCAGATCATAATTTGCAAAAAGCTGATGAGAAAGGATGAGAATGCCCGACTATACAACATCAAATGCGGGAGCGGAGGTGTTCGGCTCTGAGTAGGTGTGAATGTCCGATCATAATTGCTGAAAAATGTGTTAGAAAAGGTAAGAATGCCGGACCATACATCATCAAAAGCGGTAGAGGTGGTGTTCGGCTGCAAAAAGGTGTGAATGTTCGACTAAAGTTTGTAAAAAGCGGGTAAGACAAGGTGCGAATGCTTGACAATGTATGATCAAAAGCAGGAGCGGAGGTGTTCAGCTGCAAGAAGGTCTAAATGTTCATCAATAATTGCTAGAAAACATGAAAGAAAATTTTCGAAAATCAAACCGCACATGATCATAAGTGGCAGAGGAGGTGTTCAGCTGCAAGAAGGTGTGAATGTCCACCAATATTTACTGAAAAATGGTTAAGAAAAGGTGCAAATGCCCAACCATACATCATCAAAATCAGGAGTGGATGTGTTCGGCTACAAGAAGGTTTGAATGTCTAACCATAGTTTGTAAAAGGCGGGTAAGAAAAGCTTCGAATGCCTTAACATACACCATCAAAAGAGGGAGCGGAGGTGTTCCGCTGTAAGAAGGTGTGAATGTCCTACCATAGTTGGTAAAAAGCGGGTAAGAAGAGGTGAAAATACCCGAGTGTACACAATCAAAAGAGGGAGCGGAGTTGTTCAGCTACAAGAAGGTGTGAAAGTCTGACCATGGTTTGTAAAAAGCGGGTAAGAAAAGGTTCGAATGCCCGAATATATACCATCAAAAGCGGAAGCGGAGGTGTTCCGCTGCAAGAAGGTGTGAACGTCCGATAAAAGTTTGTAAAAAGCATTTAAAAGGTTCCAATATCCAACCAAACATAATCAAAAGCGGGAGCAGAGCTGTTCGACTGCAAGTAGGTGTGAATGTCACATCGTAATTTGCAAAAAGCTGATGAAAAAGGGTGAGAATGCCCGACTATACACCATCAAAAGCAAGAGCGGAGGTGTTCAGCTGCAAGAAGGTCTGAATGTCCACCAATAATTACTGAAAAATGGTTAAGAAAAGGTGCGAATGCCCAACCATACATCATCAAAAGCAGGAGTGGATGTGTTCTGCTACAAGAAGGTTTGAATGTCCGACCATAGTTTGTAAAAGGCGGGTAAGAAAAGGTTTCGAATGCCTTAACATACACCATCAAAAGAGGGAGCGGAGGTGTTCCGCTGTAAGAAGGTGTGAATGTCCTACCATAGTTGGTAAAAAGCGGGTAAGAAGAGGTGAAAATACCCGAGTGTACACAATCAAAAGAGGGAGCCGTGGTTTTCTGCTGCAAGAAGGTGTGAAAGTCTGACCATGGTTTGTAAAAAGCGGGTAAGAAAAGGTTCGAATGCCCGAATATATACCATCAAAAGCGGAAGCGGAGGTGTTCCGCTGCAAGAAGGTGTGAACGTCCGATAAAAGTTTGTAAAAAGCATTTAAAAGGTTCCAATATCCAACCAAACATAATCAAAAGCGGGAGCAGAGCTGTTCGACTGCAAGTAGGTGTGAATGTCAGATCATAATTTGCAAAAAGCTGATGAAAAAGGGTGAGAATGCCCGACTATACACCATCAAAAGCAAGAGCGGAGGTGTTCAGCTGCAAGAAGGTCTGAATGTCCACCAATAATTACTGAAAAATGGTTAAGAAAAGGTGCGAATGCCCAACCATACATCATCAAAAGCAGGAGTGGATGTGTTCTGCTACAAGAAGGTTTGAATGTCCGACCATAGTTTGTAAAAGGCGGGTAAGAAAAGGTTTCGAATGCCTTAACATACACCATCAAAAGAGGGAGCGGAGGTGTTCCGCTGTAAGAAGGTGTGAATGTCCGACCATAGTTGGTAAAAAGCGGGTAAGAAGAGGTGAAAATACCCGAATATACACCATCAAAAGCGGAAGCGGAGGTGTTTGGCTGCAAGAAGGTGTGAATGTCCGACTATATTTGGTGAAAAGCAGGTGAAGCAAGGTCTGAATGCCCAACCTTACATCATCAAAAGCGAGATCAGAGGTGTTTGGCTGCAAGAAGGCCATAGTTTGCCAAAAGCGGGTAAGGTGCGAATGACCGACTAAATATCAACAAAAGTGGGGACGGAGGTCTTCGGATGCAAGTGGGTGTGAATATCCCACCATACTTATATGAGAGGAAGCTGTGAATGGCCGACCATAGTTTGCAAAACGCGGGTGAGAAAAGGTGCAAATGTCCAACCCTACATGATCAAAACAAGGAGCGGAGGTGTTTGGCTGCGACAAGGTGTGAATGTCCACCCATAATTAATGAAAAGCGGGCAACAAGTAGGTTCAAATGCCCAACCATACATCATCAAAAGCAGGAGTGGATGTGTTCGTCTACAAGAAGGTTTGAATATCCGACCATAGTTTGTAAAAAGCGGGTAAGAAAAGGTTTGAATGCCCGAACATACACCATCAAAGGAGGGAGCGGAGGTCTTCCGCTGTAAGACGGTGTGAATGTCCGACCATAGATGGTAAAAAGCGGGTAAGAAAAGGTTAAAATACCCGACTGTACACAATCAATAGCGGGAGCGGGGTTGTTCGGCTACAAGAAGGTGTAAAAAGCAGTTAAGAAAAGGTTAGATCGCCTTCAACAAAGAACACCATTGGACTTTGCAGTAGAAGAAGTTGAAATCGATCTCGATATTGATAAATATGAAGGACAAAGCAGTTTCCACTTGGTTTGAGTGAAGAAATGAATTTTATAGCAAAATCCGAAATCACGCATAACTCCTCCAAAGGAACGTATTGCTCAACCAAAGGGATGCTTCTTTCTCATTCAGGGTAATATGAGGAACTTTATGCTTGATACATTTTTTAGACATGGATAACTATGAAGGACAAAGCAATACATTTTATAGCAAAATCCGAAATCGTGCAGAACTCATGAAAATAAGCTTATTCTCGGATTCCTGATCCTTCAGTGTTTCTCTTTCTTCTACTGCAAAATCCAATGTTGTTCGTTGTTGAAGTCGATCTAGACAATGATAAATATGAAGGACAAAGCAGTTTTAACTTGGTTTGAGTGAAGGAATTCATTTTATACATAAAATCCCAAATCATGCAGAACGTATGAAAAGAAGCTTATTCTCGGATTCCTGAACCTTCAGTGTTGCTCTTTCTTCTACTGCAAAATACAATGTTGTTCTTTGTTGAAGTCGATCTAGACATTGATAAATATGAAGTTAAAAGTAGTTTTAACATAGTTTGAGTGAAGAAATCCATTTTATAGTAAAATCCAAAATCGTGCAGAACTCATGAAAATAAGCTTATTCTCGGATTCCTACAACTTTTGATTTGCTCTTTCTTTTACTGCAAAGTACAACGTTGTTTTTTTTTTTTGTTTAAATCTATCTAGACATTGATAAATTTGAACGTAAAAGCCGTTTTAACATAGTTTGAGTGAAGGAATTAATTTTATAGATAAAATCCCAAATCATGCAGAACTCCTCAAAAGGGGCTTATGGCTTAATCACAAGTGTGGTTCTTTCTCATCCAGGGTAATATGAGGAAGTTTCTGTTTGAAATATATGTAGAAATGGGTACATATGAAGGACAAAGCAGTTTTAACATAGTTTGAGTGAAGGAATTCATTTTAAAACAAAATCCCAACAAATGAAGAACTCATGAAAAGCTTATTCTTGGATTCCTGAAACTTTAGATTTGCTCTTCCTTTTACTGCAAAGTACAACTTTGTTTTTTGTTGAAATCTATCTAGACATTGATAAATACCGGCCGAACATCTCTGCTGCCGCTTTTGACATTTTATGGTTTGGCATTCTTACCTTTTCTTACCCGCTTTTTACAAATTTTGATCTGACATTCACACCTACTTGCAGTCGAACACCTTCTCTCCCGCTTATGATCATGAGCGGTTTGACATTCGAAAATTTTCTTTCATGTTTTCTAGCAATTACTGATGGACATTCAGACCTTCTTGCAGCCGAACACCTCCGCTCCCACTTTTGATGGTGTATATTCGGGCATACAAAACTTTTCTTACCCGCTTTTTACAAACCATGGTTGGACATTCACACTTTGTTGCTGAACTACTCCGCTCCCCCTTTTGATTGTATACAGTCGGGTATTTTCACCTTTTCTTACCAGCTTTTACCAACTACGGTCGGACATTCACACCTTCTTACAGCGGAACACCTCCGCTCCCTCTTTTGATGGTGTATGTTCAGGCATTCGAACCTTTTCTTACCCGCCTTTTACAAACTATAGTCGGACATTCAAACCTTCTTGTATCCAAACATATCCCCTCCTGCTTTTGATGATGTATGGTTGGGCTTTCGCACCTTTTCTTAACCATTTTTCAGTAATTATTGGTGGACATTCAGACCTTCTTGCAGCTGAACACCTCCGCTCCCGCTTTTGATGGTGTATAGTCGGGATTTCGAGCCTTTTCTTCCCTGGTTTTTACAAATTATGGTTGGACATTCAGACCTTGCAGCCGAAAACCTATGCTCCCTCTTTTGATCATACATTGTCAGGCATTCGCACCTTGTCTTACCCGCTTTTTACAAACTTTAGTCAGACATTCACACCTTGCAGCTGAACCACCTCCGCTCCCTGTTTTGATCATGTATGGTCTGGCAATACTACGTTTTCTTACCCGTTTGTGAGTAATTATGGCTTGACAGTCACACCTACTTGCAGCCAAACACCACTTCTCCCGCTTTTGATAATGTATGGTCCGGCATTCTAGTCTTTTCCAACACATTTTTCAGAAATTATGGGTGGACATTAACACCTGCTTAAAGCTGAATAACTCCTCTCCCGCTTATGATCATATGCAGTTTGACATTCGAAAATTTCCTTTCATGTTTTCTAGCAATTATTGATGGACATTCAGACCTTCTTGCAGCTGATCACCTCCACTCCCGCTTTTGATCGTGTATAGTCGGGCTTTCGAATCTTTTCTTCCCCGGTTGTTACATATTATGGTTGGACATTCAGACCTTTTTGCAGCCGAAAACCTCCTCTCCCTCTTTTGATCATACAATGTCGGGCATTCACACCTTTTCTTACCCGCTTTTTACAAACCATGGTCGGACTTTCACACCTTTTAGTAGCCGAACAACTCCGCCCCCGCTATTGATTGTGTAAAGTCGGGTATTTTAACCTTTTCTTACCTGCTTTTTAAAAACTATGGTCGGACATTCACACCTTCTTACAGCGGAACACCTCCGCTCCCTCTTTTGATGGTGTATGTTCGGGCTTTCGAACCTATTCTTACCCCCTTTTTACAAACTATTCTCGGAGATTCACACCTACTCACAGACGAACAACTCCGCTCCCGCATTTGTTGGTGTATAGTCGGGCATTCTCACCCTTTCTCAACAGCTTTTTTAAAATTATGATCTGACATTCACACCTACTTGCAGTCGAACAGCTCTGCTCCCGCTTTTGATTATGTTTTGTTAGATATTCGAAACTTTTCTTAACTGCTTTTTACAAACTTTGGTCGGACGTTCACACCTTCTTGCAGCCGAACACCTCCGCTTCCGCTTTTGATGGTGTATATTTGGGCATACAAACGTTTTCTTACCCGCTTTTTATAAACTTTAGTGGGACATTCACACCTTCTTGCAGCTGAACCACCTCCGTTCCCTGTTTTGATCATGTATGGTCTGGCAATACTGCCTTTTCTTACCCGTTTGTGAGTAATTATGGCTGGACATTCACACCTACTCACAGCCGAACAGTACCGCTCCCGCATTTGATGGTGTATAGTCGGGCATTCTCACCCTTTCTCATCAGCTTTTTGCAAATAATGATCTGACATTCACACCTACTTGCAGCCGAACACCACCTCTCTCGCTTTTGATGATGTATGGACCGGCATTCTTACCTTTTCTAACACATTTTTCAGCAATTATGGTTGGAGATTCACACCTACTCACAGCCGAACAACTCCGCTCCCGCATTTGATGGTGTATAGTCGGGAATTCTCACACTTTCTAATCAGCTTGCAAATTATGATCTGACATTCACACCTACTTGCAGTCGAACAGCTCTTCTCCTGCTTTTGATTATGTTTGGTTGGATATTCAAACCTTTTCTTATCTGCTTTTTACAAACTTTGGACGGATGTTCACGTCTTCTTGAAGCCGAACACCTCCGCTTCCGCTTTTTATGGTGTATGGTTGGCTATTCGCACCTTTTCTTAACCATTTTTCAGTAATTATAGTTGGACATTCAGACCTTCTTGCAGCTGAACACCTCCGCTCCCGCTTTTGATAGTGTATAGTCAGGCTTTCGAGCCTTTTTGTCCCCGGTTTTTAAGAATTATGGTTGGACATTCAGACCTTACAGCCGAAAACCTCCGCTCCCTCTTTTGATCATACATTGTCGGGCATTCGCACCTTGTCTTACCCGCTTTTTATAAACTTTAGTTGGACATTCACACCTTCTTGCAGCTGAACCACCTCCGCTCCCTGTTTTGATGGTGTATAGTCGGGCATTCTCACCCTTTCTCATTAGCTTTTTGCAAATTATGATCTGACATTCACACCTACTTGCAGTCGAACAGCTCTGCTCCCGCTTTTGATTATGTTTGGTTCGATATTCGAACCTTTTCTTAACTGCTTTTTACAAAACATGGTCGGACTTTCACACCTTCCTGTAGCTGAACAACTCCGCTCCCTCTTTTGATTGTGTACAGTCGGGAATTTTAACCTTTTCTTACCCACTTTTTACCAACTATGGTCGGACATTCACACCTTATTCCAGCGGAACACCTCCGCTCCCTCTTTTGATGGTGTATGTTCGAGCATTCGAGGCTTTTCTTACCCGCTTTTTAGAAACTATAGTCGGACATTCAAACCTTCTTGTAGCCAAACACATCCCCTCCTGCTTTTGATGATGTATGGTTGGGCATTCGCACCTTTTCTTAACCATTTTTCAGTAATTATTGGTGGACATTCAGACCTTCTTGCAGCTGAACACCTCCGCTCTTGCTTTTGATGGTGTATAGTCGGGCTTTCGAGCCTTTTCTTCCCCGGTTTTTACAAATTATGGTTGGACATTCAGACCTTACAGCCGAAAACCTCCGCTCCCTTTTTGATCATACATTGTCGGGCATTCGCACCTTGTCTTACCCGCTTTTTATAAACTTTAGTCGGACATTCACACCTTCTTGCAGCTGAACCACCTCCGCTCCCTGTTTTGATCATGTATGGTCTGGCAATACTACCTTTTCTTACGCGTTTGTGAGTAATTATGGTTTGACATTCACACCTACTCAAAGCCGAAGAACTCCACTCCCGCATTTGATGGTGTATAGTCGGGCATTCTCATCCTTTCTCATCAGCTTTTTTGCAAATTATGATCTGACATTCACACCTACTTGCAGTCGAACAGCTCTGCTCCCGCTTTTGATTATGTTTGGTTGAATATTCGAACCTTTTCTTAACTGCTTTTTACAAACTTTGGTCGGATTTTCACGTCTTCTTGAAGCCGAACACCTCCGCTTCCGCTTTTGATGGTTTATATTCGGGCATACGAACCTTTTCTTACCCGCTTATTACAAACCATGGTCGGACTTTCACACCTTCTTGTAGCTGAACTACTCCGGTCCCTCTTTTGATTGTGTACAGTCGGGAATTTTAACCTTTTCTTACCCACTTTTTACCAACTATGGTCGGACATTCACACCTTCTTACAGCGGAACACCTCCGCTCCCTCTTTTGATGGTGTATGTTCGAGCATTCAAAGCTTTTCTTACCTGCCTTTTAGAAACTATAGTCGGACATTCTTGTAGCCGAAAACCTCTGCTCCCTCTTTTGATCATACATTGTCGGGCATTCGCACCTTTTCTTACCCGCTTTTTACAAGCCATGGTCGGACTTTCACACCTTTTAGTAGCCGAACAACTCCGCTCCCGTTATTGATTGTGTACAGTTGGGTATTTTAACCTTTTCTTACCCGCTTTTTATCAACTATGGTCGGACATTCACACCTTCTTACAGCGGAAAACCTCCGCTCCCTCTTTTGATGGTGTATGTTCGGGCATTCGAACCTTTTCTTTCCTGCTTTTTACAAACTATGGTCAGACATTCACACCTTCTTGTATCCGAACACATCCACTGCTGCTTTTGATGATGTATGGTTGGGCATTCGAACCTACTTGTTTCCCGCTTTTCATTAATTATGGGTGGACATTCACACCTTGTCGCAGCCAAACACCTACGCTAAATGTTTTGATCATGTATGGTTTGACATTCGCACCTTTTCTCACCCGCTTTTTACTATGGTTGGCCATTCACAGCTTCCTCTCCACCATACTTGTATGGTGGGATATTCACACCCACTTGCATCCGAAGACCTCCGCCCCCACTTTTGTTGATATTTAGTCGGTCATTCGCACCTTACCCGCTTTTGGCAAACTATGGCCTTCTTGCAGCCAAACACCTCTGATCTCGCTTTTGATGATGTAAGGTTGGGCATTCAGACCTTGCTTCACCTGCTTTTCATCAAATATAGTCGGACATTCACACCTTCTTGCAGCGGAACACTTCCGCTCCACCTTTTAGTGTTCTATGGGGTATTCACACCTTTTTTTCACCGTATTTTATAGATTATGGTTGGAAATTCTCACCCACTCTCATCCGAACACCTCTCCTCCCGCGTTTGTTAATATATAGTCGGGCATTCGAACCTTTTCTTACCCGCTTTTTACAAATTATGGTCGAACATTCACACCTACTTGCAGCCGAATACTTCCGCTCCACCTTTTAGTGATGTATGGTTGGCATTTGCATCTTTTCTTACCCTCTTTTTATACTGATTGCTGAAGATTAAGTTGTTCTTTCTCAAACTACAAAATTTTTTTAATTGTTGAAACAATAAGGAGGACAAACAGTTTTAAGTCAGGCTGATAGAAGGAATTAATTTTATAGCAAAATCTGTATTTTATCATATGTCGAGAGTTGCTTATTGCTGAAGAAATTCTTTCTCATTCTACAAAGTGCAACGTTGTTTATCGTTGAAACTTGATTAGACATGAATAAATATGAAGGACAAAGCAGTCTTAACTTGGTTTGAGTTAAGGAATTCGTTTTATATGGAGAATCTGAATTTGTGCATAACTCAGAAAATAGAGCTTATTTTCGGATTCCTGAAGAATGAGTCTGGTTCTTTCTCATAATACAAAGAAGTGAAGAAATAAGGACAAACCGTTTTAAGTCAGTTTGATAGAAGGATTTCATTTTATAGCAAAATCTGTATTCCTTCATATCTCCTCGAGAGAAGCTTATTGCTAAAAATTAGGTCTGGTTCTTTTTCATACTACAAAATACAGTGTTGTTTATTGTTGAAACTAGATTAGAAGTAGATAAATATGAAGGACAAAGCAGTTTGAACTTGGTTTGAGAGAAGGAATTAATTTTATTGCAAAATCCAAATTCATGCATAACTCGTCAAATAGATAATGATGTGTCGTTCGTGAGCGATTCGTTCGATATGAACTAATTTTTTATATGACTCGGGAGTAACGAGTTGTCTCAGTGAGTGATTTGTTCATTTTCATGCAGTACCCTTACTCACCACATGGCAGGCGGCAGCTTCATAAGCTCAGTCAGCAGGACAGGAAACAGTATTGATTCGTTCACGACTCAACTCCTCGGGTGACGGGTCCTCGCACAGGAAACAGTATTGATTCGTTCATGACTCAACTCCTCGGCTGACGGGTCCTCGCACAGGAAACAGTATTGATTCGTTTACGACTAAACTCCTTGGGTCTTCGTTCATTTCTCACGTTTCAAATTCTACGTTTCATTTGACAGGCTGAAGAGCAGTAGGCACAACAGTTTGTCCACAAACCGGATCATTAATATCATAGACTATTCTAGCATCAACAACTTGGAAACCACAATCGACTCTCTAGATGCAGAAAAAGCATTTGATCGAGTGAACTGGAAATTTTTATTCGCAGCATTAAACAAATTCGGGTTTGGGTCACACTTCATCAACTGGATAAGGATATTATATAGCTCCCCAAATGCAAGTGTCAGGACAAATGATCAAACTTCTCCAAGCTTCAGTCTGCAGAGAGGTACAAGACAGGGTTGCCCACTTTCTCCCTCACTTTTTGCTATTTTCATCAAACCTTTAGCAGCTTCTATCAGACAAGATAGAAATATTAAAGGCATCCAATCCCAAAATATTAAGCATAAAATAAGTCTTTATGCTGATGATGTATTACTTTTCCTTCAGAACTCACAGATGTCTCTCACTCACACGATCACACTCATAAATAAATTCTCAGCACTTTCTGACTACTCTATCAACTGGTCTAAGACCACAGTTCTGTCCATTAACTGCAGGGTCCAGAATATACCTGCGATCACTTTACAGTCAGGAAATATTAGATATTTAGGCATAAACATTTCCTCCAGGCTCTCAGAGTTAACAAAGCTAAATTATGTAGAATTATTAAAGACTTATTAAAGAAAGTAGAGGACGATCTCTCTCGTTGGAAGTCCTTACCTATATCACTTATGGGGAGAGTTACAACCATTAAAATGATGATACTACCAAAAGTTAACTATTTGTTCTCAATGATCCCCATAAAACCATCTGCTACTTGGTTTAAGTCACTAGATTCATGCATCTCCAAATTTCTGTGGAAAAACAAACCACCACGTATTAGTTTAAAAACCCTACAGAAGACCAAGGACTGTGGTGGATTAGATTTACCTCATTTTCAGCACTATTCCTTAGCCAATAGGTTACAGTATATATCAAAATGGTTTAAACCTAGCCCAATAGATGAACCATGGATAAATATAGAACAAGCATTGTGTGATAATCTGGAAATCTCTGACCTGCCACTTATTAGTCAAAACGTAAAAAATCACAAATGTTTCAAAAGCATTAACATCATCACCTCTCTGAGAGCCTGGTGGGAATTTCTTAAAATAACAAAATCCTCACTTGTCCCGTGTAAGCTTACACCCATCTGGAACAATCCTCACATACTGCAAAACAAAAAAATGCTAAACTTTACTCTGTGGAAGATCAAAGGAATCAAACATCTGGAACATATAATCCAAAATGGAAATTTTATTTCATTTGATGAGCTCATATCACAACATGAGATAAGCAGCAATAATTTCCTAGAATATCAACAACTTAAGTCTATAATAACAAAGAAATATATCCTCCACCAACGAGACTTACAACTCCCGATTAGGGTAGCAGAATTTCTAAGCATCTGCACCCCAAAACTACTATCAAAAATATATAAATTATTGTCTAAGATAGATGACACAATGTCTCTTCCATCCTCAAAATGGGAGGCAGATTTATCCATCAGTTCTAGTCATAGCTTCTGGCCACAAATATGTTTGAACACCTTCAGAATGACTCGAAATCCTAATTTACAGCTCATACAATACAAAATCCTTCATAGAACACACTATACAGGACAAAGGATGTTCAGGATGGGTCTAACACACTCAAACATCTGCTCACATTGCACAGATAACACACCTGATGATTATGCACACGCTTTGTGGTTTTGTGCGCCTGTCCAGAAGTTCTGGCTTGAAGTCTGTGAGGACCTATCAACATGGCTAAAGTGTAGCATCCCTGCATGCCCCACACTGTGCATACTGGGTGACTTAGACAACATCAACATGGAAATGAACTCAGCACACATGGTTCTCACAGTGTTATGTATCGCAAAGAAAACTATTCTCATGAACTGGAAAGCGAAAAACAATATGTGTATTAACCAGTTTAGAAATTTTCTTTTAGATTATATTAGCATGGAAACAATGTCTGCCTCCTCAAAACATCAATTGGCTGAATTTCATTCTCTCTGGTCCCCTCTGATTAGCTTTATCACATAGTGGTGGTGGTGGGTTGCTGTCCCGTCGCTCTGGGCGGTTGGGTGTGTGCTGGGGGGGGCTGTGTGGCTTTGGGCGTCTGGTGGTCTCTCGGGTGGTGGGGACCGGGTTGGTCATTGCTGGGGGGAACTGTGTGTCGGGCTTGGAGGGCAGTTTTGGGGGCTTGCGGGTGGGGCTGTCTTGCGGTGTGGGGCGGGGTCCCTTAGGGGCCTTGAGGTGGTGGCTGCTGGCTCTATGCCGGGTGGCCGGCCCGCTCTGGTGTGCGTGGTGGTGGTGGGCCTGGGCCCTGGGGGCTGGGCGCTCCAAGGTGTCCGCAGATGGTTGTTTTTTTTTCAGGGTGTTGGGGCGTGCGGTTGGGGGGGGGGGGGGGGGGGGGTGCTTTTCGCTTGGGTGATGGTGGGTCTCAGGCCTGGGCTGCTGCGACTGGTGTGACCGGGTGGTTTGTTTGTTTGTTTTTTGTTGTTGTTTGTTTGTTTTTTGTAGAGGTCCTCCAGGGTGGGGTTGGGTTGAGTAGGGTGGGGCGGGATGGGTACCTTCTGGGGGTAGAGTAGCTCCCGGAATATGGCCCCGAGCCTGGTGGACATCAGGCCCTCCTGCCCTGTGTTGGCTCCCAGGTAGCGGGGATGCCTATTGCAGCCAGTCCCTGGCTGCCCCCTCTGAGGGAGAGTAGCTCCCCCGGTGTATATCCCCATACCCCTCTCCCTTCTGGCTCCTGTACACAGCACACACTCACACATGAAGGGTTTTGGGGGCGTGTGTGTTCGGTGGTGTGTAGTGGATGGGGCCACGTAGGTGGTGCCCTTTTGTTGCACTTTGCAGTTCCCCGCCCCTGTGTTAGACATTACTACTTATCAAACACACTCACACACACACATTAGGTCTTGGGGGGTGGTTACACTGAGTGGCATCTGGTGGGCGGGGCTCTTTGGGTATGTAGGCTGCCCAGAGGGCTGCGCTCCCAGTTCTATAAGTTTGGCTGCCCCTCAATTTTAATTGCTCACTATTAGAAAATATTGAAGAGTCAGAAGGGTGGGGGGAGGGGTCTTCTTCGCACACCCCTGCTTCCTTGTTGCTGCTCGGGGCGGGAGGGGCCAGGAGGATTAATTAATTGTTCTGCTGGTTCGGGGTCTGTGGTGGCTGGGGGGCTGCTGGCCCCCTGGTGTGCCCGCTGCACTACACCCCAGTGGAGTCGAGGGAGGGAGGACGTGTGGATGTGTGGTAATGATTGGGCCTGGATCTGGGACTTGCTGTTGCCTGGCCTGCCTGTGCTTCTCCCGATGGGGGGGCAGCGTTGCCTCTCCCCGCTGCTCGCGACTTCACCCACCTGTGGGCACGTCTTGACTCCCAGGGCACTTGGCCAGGCGCTGACCCACTGTGTGGCTGTCTGGGGCGCTTGGCCCTCCTGGGTATTGGGTGGGGCCTCTGCCGGGGGGTTTGGGGGCGCTCGGGCTCCTGGGGCCCGGGTCCAGTGCACGGCCCATGTCTGGGCGGCTGGGGCCTGGCGGGGTCGGTGGGCTGTTGCCCCTGGCTCCCGGAGGGCTTCTGCCCTATGCTTATGGGGGCTCTTTCCGGGGGCTTCCTCTGCAGTCTTCTGGGTGGATGCGTGGTTGCCCCTGCGGTGGGCTTCCTGGGTTCTATGCTCTGTGGGGGCTGCTGGTGGCCTGGGTCTTGTGGCCCTCTCTGTCTGCTTCTGATTGCTTGGGGGGGCTGTGGATTGTGGCCCTGTACGCTTATACACTCATAACTAAGCACGGTTATCATGTAGGTCCTGTGCCATGGGTGTTGCATATTCTCACACACACACACACACATTCATTAGTCCAGTAGCATGGTCACTAAGCAGTTGTGTGTCATGTCGTCTCAGGTCATCTATATCCATAGCTGTGTTGTATGCGATTGCCACTTCTTGTGCTTGTTTTTCTTTGTTTGTGTGTTTGTTTTTTCTCTGCTTGTCTGCTTTCAGGTGCTCCTGGTGGCGCTAAGGCTGTATTCCCCTCAGAGGCCATGGATTGCTGTCTGTTTTGTTTTTTACAGGTGTAGCAGCTGGTTGTCTGGTTTTTGTTTCTATTTTTGTTCTGTTTCCTCTTCTTTCCTCTTCTTCTTTCCTTGTCCCCCGGTTCGGTTAATTTCTATTACATGTCATATATTGTAAACAGAAATAAATAAATGGGCATCAAAGGGAGCTTTACATTTATAAAACTTCCCTTGGCAAAGCAAATCATTTTGGCATCAAAGGTATTCAGACTACAATTCTGCTGCCATAATGCTGAACAGGACAAGGGGAAAAAAAAAAAAAAGTAATGAATACAGTTCTGCCGAAAGCCAGGGACTAGACCTGTTCTAAGTTCTATACTTTTTAAAAGGGGTGTGTTTATCAACTATGGAATTAGAAGATTTACAAAAATGGTCAAGTGCTAGATCTTCATCTGGGATTTTAACAGTGTCATGAGTATAACTATTCAACAGATCAGTTTAAAAAAAAGCCTGCTCATGGAGATGTTTCAGGATCTGGATACCAAGCGTGGACCTAATGTTTTCATTTTTGCAATTCTGATACAGGCTATTGAGCAGTGATAACTAACACCAAGTTCAGACACTGCGGATTTTCTACCTTTGATTTGTTAAGATTGAGCCAATCAGGCTTGAAGGATCTCTTAAGTTTGGTTTTGTAGGATCAGTAATTACCTGAGAAAGGTTGATATCGGTACACACCTTTTTTTAAATGATCAGAGGCAGAGTTCAACTTGTTTAAATTAAAATTGCCACACAGAGATTGGGTTTAGGCCACATGCACACAGAATGACATCAACAAATATAAGAAATATTAAACATTTACACATAGATTTTTGAATACATGTAGAGGAATGATACTTTGAAATGTGCTCATTGCGGAGTTATGATCAGTTGAGTAAGAAGGTTGAACTATTCTGGGAAAGAGGTTCTATTCCCAGCATCATGATGGACACTCCTGATATAGAAGGTTTCGCTAACGCATTGGAATTGTTTTACTATTTTCATATGCATGTGCAATGAAGAATTGCTTGCTGGTGATAAATGCAAAGAAGAACAGCTTACACATAGATGCTCACATATAGGCTGCTGAATGCAATGAAGACCTGCTTATCCAGTAAAGTTCAATGTCAATGTGTAATATTCAATTAGAGTTTGCAAAACAGTGAAGTTAAACAATGAATGGGTCCATAGTCGGTATGAGAAGACTACAGGAATATTTACCTGGGTGTACGTTCAAACAGAGATGAGAAAATTGCGATAAATAATTGCTTGTTTGTTTGTTAGTATGTATATGAATGTTATGTGTATAAACTGTGTTGAGTTATAGTTACTCAGTAGTGTCTCAGTGAAACAACCGACGGGGGAAGCCTTGCGGTGACAACAAAAGCAGTGTTTTACTGATCAGTCAAGTTGCTCCAGTGTACTCCATACAAACTGGTTGGCTACTGAAGGGATAGAAAAGCAAACAAGGAATTAGATGGGAAAAATACATGTTTTAACGGGACCCAGACAATATTAAATACTCAGACAGATGGGAGAAGAAGTGTAGTTTTGTATGAAATCACAAAATTATTACATAAAATTAGTGAAATCAATTGAAGAATGCCTTTCTGAAGAGCTGTTTACCACAGATGACCAGCTCTGCGACCAAGCACATTGTAGATCGCTTTACTGCCAAAATGATCTAATTTAATGGATTGGTTTAGACATGCATAACAGCATTTTAAGAACAAAGAGAGAAACAAAAAGAGACAACGCTTCATGGTGGAAGGTGATGTATAAATAACTGTGTATATGATGAAGGAGAGACCATTTGAGCAGCACAGCCATTTCGCAGCACAGGGACAGCAGTCCAAGTTAAAGGATCTCCCACGTGGTATCACCTGTCACACTGTGTCAAGGCATCAAAAGAAGAAAAAATCACCAAACTCAAGGACAAAGACACGAAGACTCCGGTGAACGAAGAGAGAGGACTGACAAATCAGAAATACAAAAGGATGCTGTAGTCTATTGGCTAAGGAATAGTGCTGAAAATTAGGTAAATCTAATCCACCACTGTCCTTGGTCTTCTGTAGGATTTTTAAACTAATACGTGGTGGTTTGTTTTTCCACAGAAATTTGGAGATGCATGAATCTAGTGACTTAAACCAAGTAGCAGATGGTTTTATGGGGATCGTTGAGAACAAATAGTTAACTTTTGGTAGTATCATCATTTTAATGGTTGTAACTCTCCCCATAAGTGATATAGGTAAGGACTTCCAACGAGAGAGATCGTCCTCTACTCTCTTTAATAATTGCACATAATTTAGCTTTGTTAGCTCTGAGAGCCTGGAGGAAATGTTTATGCCTAAATATCTAATATTTCCTGACTGTAAAGTGATCGCAGGTATATTCTGGACCCTACAGTTAATGGGCAGAACTGTGGTCTTAGACCAGTTGATAGAGTAGTCAGAAAGTGCTGAGAATTTATTTATGAGTGTGATTGTGTGAGTGAGAGACGTCTGTGAGTTCTGAAGGAAAAGTAATACATCATCAGCATAAAGACTTATTTTATGCTCAATACTTTGGGATTGGATGTCTTTGATATTTCTATCTTGTCTGATAGAAGCTGCTAAAGGTTTGATGAAAATAGCAAAAAGTGAGGGAGAAAGTGGGCAACCCTGTCTTATACCTCTCTGCAGACTGAAGCTTGGAGAAGTTTGATCATTTGTCCTGACACTTGCATTTGGGGAGCTATATAATATCCTTATCCGGTTGATGAAGTGTGACCCAAACCCAAATTTGTTTAATGCTGCGAATAAAAATTTCCAGTTCACTCCATCAAATGCTTTTTCTGCATCTAGAGAGTCGATTGTGGTTTCCAAGTTGTTGATGGTAGAATAGTCTATGAGATTGATGATCCGGTTTGTGAACGAACTGTTGTGCCTACTGCTCCTCAGCCTGTCAAATGAAACGTAGAATTTGAAACGTGACAAATGAACGAAGACCCAAGGAGTTGAGTCGTAAACAAATCAATACTTTTTCCTGTGCGAGGACCCGTCAGCCGAGGAGTTGAGTCATGAACGAATCAATACTGTTTCCTGTGCGAGGACCCATCACCCGAGGAGTTGAGTCGTGAACGAATCAATACTGTTCCCTGTCCTGCTGACTGAGCTTATGAAGCTGCCGCCTGCCATGTGGTGAGTAAGGGTACTGCATGAAAATGAACGAATCACTCACTGAGACAACTCGTTACTCCCGAGTCATATAAAAAAATAGTTCATATCGAACGAATCGCTCACGAACGACACATCACTATCTATTTGACGAGTTATGCATGAATTCGGATTTTGCAATAAAATTAATTCCTTCTCTCAAACCAAGTTCAAACTGCTTTGTCCTTCATATTTATCTACTTCTAATCTAGTTTCAACAATAAACAACACTGTATTTTGTAGTATGAAAAAGAACCAGACCTAATTTTCAGCAATAAGCTTCTCTCGAGGAGATATGAAAGAATACAGATTTTGCTATAAAATGAAATCCTTCTATTAAACTTACTTAAAACGGTTTGTCCTTATTTCTTCACTTCTGATGAAGTTTCAACAATAAACAACAAACTTTGTATTATGAGAAAGAACCAGACTCATTCTTCAGGAATCCGAAAATAAGCTCTATTTTACAAGTTATGCACGAATTCGGATTCTCCTATAAAACGAATTCCTTAACTCAAACCAAGTTAAGACTGCTTTGTCCTTCATATTTATTCATGTCTAATCAAGTTTCAACGATAAACAACGTTGTACTTTGTAGAATGAGAAAGAACTTCTTCAGCAATAAGCATCTCTCGACATATGACGAAATACAGATTTTGCTATAAAATTAATTCCTTCTATCAGCCTGACTTAAAACTGTTTGTCCTCCTTATTTATCCACTTCAAATCAAGTTTCAACAATTAAAAAAAATTTGTAGTTTGAGAAAGAACAACTTAATCTTCAGCAATCAGTATAAAAAGAGGGTAAGAAAAGGTTTGAATATCTAACCAAACATAATCAAAAGCGGGAGCAAAGCTGTTCAACTGCAAATAGGTGTGAATGTCAGATCATAATTTTCTAAAAGCTGAAGAGAAAGGGTGAGAATGCCCGACTATACACCATCAAATGCGGTAGCGGAGTTGTTTGGCTGTGAGTAGGTGTGAATCTCCGACCATAATTGCTGAAAAATGTGTTAGAAAAGGTAAGAATGCCGGTCCATACATCATCAAAAGCGGGAGAGGTGGTGTTTGGCTGCAAGTAGGTGTGAATATCCAGCCATAATTACTCACAAACGGGTAAGAAAAGGTAGTATTTCCAGACCATACATGTTCAAAACAGGGAGCGGAGGTTGTTCAGCTGCAAGAAGGTGTGAATGTCCGACTAAAGTTTGTAAAAAGCGGGTAGGACAAGGTGAAAAAGCCCGACAATGTATGATCAAAAGAGGGAGCGGAGGTGTTCGGCTTTAAGAAGGTCTGAATGTCCAACCATAATTTGTAAAAACCGGGAAGAAAAGGCTCGAAAGCCCGACTATACACCATCAAAAGTGGGAGCGGAGGTGTTCAGCTGCAAGAAGGTCTGAATGTCCATCAATAATTGCGTTATATCATGAAAGAAAATGTTCGAATATCAAACCGCACATGATCATAAGAGAGGAGGTGATCAGCTGTAAGAAGGTGTGAATGTCCCTCCATAATTCCTGAAAAAAGGGTAGAAAAAGGTGCGAATGCCCAACCATACATTATCAAAAGCAGGTGTGAATGTCAGATCATAATTTGCAAAAAGCTGATGAGAAAGGATGAGAATGCCCGAATATACAACATCAAATGCGGGAGCGGAGGTGTTCGGCTCTGAGTAGGTGTGAATGTCCGATCATAATTGCTGAAAAATGTGTTAGAAAAGGTAAGAATGCCGGACCATATATCATCAAAAGCGGTAGAGGTGGTGTTCGGCTGCAAAAAGGTGTGAATGTTAAACTAAAGTTTGTAAAAGAGCGGGTAAGACAAGTGGCGAATGCTTGACAATGTATGATCAAAAGCAGGAGCGGAGGTGTTCAGCTGCAAGAAGGTCTAAATGTCCATCAATAATTGCTAGAAAACATGAAAGAAAATTTTCGAAAATCAAACCGCACATGATCATAAGTGGGAGAGGAGGTGTTCAGCTGCAAGAAAGTCTTAATGTCCACCGATAATTCCTGAAAAATGGATAAAAAAAGGGTGCGAATTTCCAACCATACATCATCAAAAACAGGAGTAGATGTGTTCGGCTACAAGTTTTGAATGTCCGACCATAGTTTGTAAAAGGCGGGTAAGAAAAGCTTCGAATGCCTTAACATACACCATCAAAAGAGGGAGCGGAGGTGTTCCGCTGTAAGAAGGTGTGAATGTCCGACCATAGTTGGTAAAAAGCGGGTAAGAAGAGGTGAAAATACCCGAGTGTACACAATCAAAAGAGGGAGCGGAGTTGTTCAGCTACAAGAAGGTGTGAAAGTCCAACCATGGTTTGAAAAAGCGGGTAAGAAAAGGTTCGTATGCCCGAATATATACCATCAAAAGCGGAAGCGGAGGTGTTCGGCTGCAAGAAGGTGTGAACGTCCAATAAAAGTTTGTAAAAAGCATTTAAAAGGTTCCAATATCCAACCAAACATAATCTAAAGCGGGAGCAGAGCTGTTCGACTGCAAGTAGGTGTGAATGTCAGATCATAATTTGCAAAAAGCTGATGAAAAACGGTGAGAATGCCCGACTATACACCATCAAAAGCAAGAGCGGAGGTGTTCAGCTGCAAGAAGGTCTGAATGTCCACCGATAATTACTGAAAAATGGTTAAGAAAAGGTGCGAATGCCCAACCATACATCATCAAAAGCAGGAGTGGAGTTGTTCGGCTACAAGAAGGTTTGAATGTCCGACCATAGTTTGTAAAAGGCGGGTAAGAAAAGCTTCGAATGCCTTAACATACACCATCAAAAGAGGGAGCGGAGGTGTTCCGCTTTTAAGAAGGTGTGAATGTCCGACCATAGTTGGTAAAAAGTGGATAAGAAGAGGTGAAAATACCCGAGTGTACACAATCAAAAGAGGGAGCGGAGTTGTTCAGCTACAAGAAGGTGTGAAAGTCCGACCATGGTTTGTAAAAAGCGGGTAAGAAAATGTTCGTATGCCCGAATATACACCATCAAAAGCGGAAGCGGAGGTGTTCGGCTGCAAGAAGGTGTGAATGTCCGACTATATTTGGTGAAAAGCAGGTGAAGCAAGGTCTGAATGCCCAACCTTACATCATCAAAAGCGAGATCAGAGGTGTTTGGCTGCAAGAAGGCCATAGTTTGCCAAAAGCGGGTAAGGTGCGAATGACCGACTAAATATCAACAAAAGTGGGGACGGAGGTCTTCGGATGCAGGTGGGTGTGAATATCCCACCATACTTATATGAGAGGAAGCTGTGAATGGCCGACCATAGTTTGCAAAACGCGGGTGAGAAAAGGTGCGAATGTCCAACCATACATGATCAAAACAAGAGTGGAGGTGTTTGGCTGCGAAAAGGTGTGAATGTCCACCCATAATTAATGAAAAGCGGGCAACAAGTAGGTTCGAATGCCCAACCATACATCATCAAAAGCAGGAGTGGATGTGTTCGGCTACAAGAAGGTTTGAATATCCGACCATAGTTTGTAAAAAGCGGGTAAGAAAAGGTTTGAATGCCCGAACATACACCATCAAAGGAGGGAGTGGAGGTGTTCCGCTGTAAGAAGGTGTGAATGTCCGACCATAGTTGTTAAAAAGCGGGTGAGAAAAGGTTAAAATACCCAACTGTATACAATCAATAGCGGGAAAGGATGTGTTCGGTTACAAGAAGGTGTGAAAGTCCGACCATAGTTTGTAAAAAGCGGGTAAGAAAAGGTTCGAATGCCCGAAAATACACCATCAAAACCGGGAGCGGAGGTGTTCCGCTGTAAGACGGTGTGAATGTCCAACCATAGATGGTAAAAAGCGGGTAAGAAAAGGTTAAAATACCCGACTGTACACAATCAATAGCGGGAGCGGAGTTGTTCGGCTACAAGAAGGTGTGAACGTCCGACCAAAGTTTGTAAAAAGCAGTTAAGAAAAGGTTAGATCGCCTTCAACAAAGAACACCATTGGACTTTGCAGTAGAAGAAGTTGAAATCGATCTAGATATTGATAAATATGAAGGACAAAGCAGTTTCCACTTGGTTTGAGTGAAGAAATTAATTCTATAGCAAAATCCGAAATCACGCATAACTCCTTCAAAGGAACGTATTGCTCAACCAAAGGGATGCTTCTTTCTCATTCAGGGTAATATGAGGAACTTTATGCTTGATACATTTTTAGACATGGATAACTATGAAGGACAAAGCAATTTTAAATTGGTTTGAGCAAAGCAATTAATTTTATAGGTAAATCCGAAATCGTGCAGAACTCATGAAAATAAGCTTATTCTCGGATTCCTGATCCTTCAGTGTTTCTCTTTCTTCTACTGCAACATCAAATGTTGTTCTTTGTTGAAGTCGATCTAGACATTGATAAATATGAAGGACAAAGCAGTTTTAACTTGGTTTGAGTGAAGGAATTCATTTTATACATAAAATCCCAAATCATGCAGAACGTATGAAAAGAAGCTTATTCTCGGATTCCTGATCCTTCAGTGTTAGTCTTTCTTCTACTGCAAAATACAATGTTGTTCTTTGTTGAAGTCGATCTAGACATTGATAAATATGAAGAAAAAAGCGGTTTTAACATAGTTTGAGTGAAGGAAATCATTTTATAGCAAAATCCCAAATCATGTAGAACGTATGAAAAGAAGCTTATTCTCGGATTCCTGATCCTTCAGTGTTGCTCTTTCTTCTACTGCAAAATACAATGTTGTTCTTTGTTGAAGCCGATCTAGACATTGATAAATATGAAGTTAAAAGCAGTTTTAACATAGTTTGAGTGAAGGAATTAATTTTATACATAAAATCCCAAATCATGCAGAACATATGAAAATAAGCTTATTCTCGGATTCCTGAACCTTCAGTGTTGCTCTTTCTTCTACTGCAAAATACAATGTTGTTCTTTGTTGAAGTCGATCTAGACATTGATAAATATGAAGTTAAAAGTAGTTTTAACATAGTTTGAGTGAAGGAATTCATTTTATAGTAAAATCCGAAATCGTGCAGAACTCATGAAAATAAGCTTATTCTCGGATTCCTAAAACTTTTGATTTGCTCTTTCTTTTACTGCAAAGTACAACGTTGTTTTTTTTTTGTTTAAATCTATCTAGACAATGATAAATATGAACGTAAAAGCTGTTTTAACATAGTTTGAGTGAAGGAATTAATTTTATAGATAAAATCCCAAATCATGCAGAACTCCTCAAAAGGGGCTTATGGCTTAATCACAAGTGTGGTTCTTTCTCATCCAGGGTAATATGAGGAAGTTTATGATTGAAATATATGTAGAAATGGGTACATATGAAGGACAAAGCAGTTTTAACATAGTTTGAGTGAAGGAATTCCTTTTAAAACAAAATCCCAACAAATGCAGAACTCATGAAAAGCTTATTCTCGGAATCCTGAAACTTTAGATTTGCTCTTTCTTTTACTGCAAAGTACAACGTTGTTTTTTGTTGAAATCTATCTAGACATTGATAAATACCGGCCGAACGTCTCTGCTGCCGCTTTTGACAATTTATGGTTTGGCATTCTTACCTTTTCTTACCCGCTTTTTACAAATTTTGATCTGACATTCACACCTACTTGCAGTCGAACACCTTCTCTCCCGCTTATGATCATGAGCGGTTTGACATTCGAAAATTTTCTTTCATGTTTTCTAGCAATTACTGATGGACATTCAGACCTTCTTGCAGCCGAACACCTCCACTCCCGCTTTTGATGGTGTATATTCGGGCATACAAAACTTTTCTTACCCGCTTTTTACAAACCATGGTCGGACATTCACACTTTGTTGCTGAACTACTCCGCTCCCTCTTTTGATTGTGTACAGTCGGGTATTTTCACCTTTTCTTACCAGCTTTTTACCAACTACGGTCGGACGTTCACACCTTCTTACAGCGGAACACCTCCGCTCCCTCTTTTGATGGTGTATGTTCAGGCATTCGAACCTTTTCTTACCCGCCTTTTACAAACTATGCTCGGACATTCAAACCTTCTTGTATCCAAACACATCCCCTCCTGCTTTTGATGATGTATGGTTGGGCTTTCGCACCTTTTCTTAACCATTTTTCAGTAATTATTGGTGGACATTCAGACCTTCTTGCAGCTGAACACCTCCGCTCCCGCTTTTGATAGTGTATAGTCAGGCTTTCGAGCCTTTTCGTCCCTGGTTTTTACAAATTATGGTTGGACATTCAGACCTTACAGCCGAAAACCTCCGCTCCCTCTTTTGATCATACATTGTCGGGCATTCGCACCTTGTCTTACCCGCTTTTTATAAACTTTAGTCGGACATCCACACCTTCTTGCAGCAGAACCACCTCCTCTCCCTGTTTTGATCATGTATGGTCTGGCAATACTACCTTTTCTTATCAGTTTGTGAGTAATTATGGTTTGACATTCACACCTACTCACAGCCGAACAACTCCACTCCCGCATTTGATGGTGTATAGTCGGGCATTCTTACCCTTTCTCATTAGCTTTTTGCAAATTATGATCTGACATTCACACCTACCTGCAGTCGAACAGCTCTGCTCCCGCTTTTGATTATGTTTGGTTCGATATTCGAACCTTTTCTTAACTGCTTTTTACAAACTTTGGTTGGACGTTCACGTCTTCTTGAAGCCAAACAACGCCGCTTCCGCTTATGATGGTTTATATTCGGGCACACGAACCTTTTCTTACCCGCTTTTTACAAACCATGGTCGGACTTTCACACCTTCCTGTAGCTGAACAACTCCGCTCCCTCTTTTGATTGTGTACAGTCGGGAATTTTAATCTTTTCTTACCCACTTTTTACCATCTATGGTCGGACATTCACACCTTCTTACAGCGGAACACCTCCGCTCCCTCTTTTGATGGTGTATGTTCGAGCATTCGAACCTTTTCTTACCCACCTTTTACAAACTATAGTCGAACATTCAAACCTTCTTGTATCCAAACACATCCCCTCCTGCTTTTGATGATGTATGGTTGGGCATTCGCACCTTTTCTTACCCATTTTTCAGTAATTATTGGTGGACATTCAGACCTTCTTGCAGCTGAATAACTCCGCTCCCGCTTTTGATGGTGTATAGTCGGGCTTTCGAGCCTTTTATTCCCTGGTTTTTACAAATTATGGTTGGACATTCAGACCTTGCAGCCGAAAACCTCCGCTCCCTCTTTTGATCATACATTGTCGGGCATTCGCACCTTGTCTTACCCGCTTTTTATAAACTTTAGTCGGACATTCACACCTTCTTGCAGCTGAACCACCTCTGCTCCCTGTTTTGATCATGTATGGTCTGGCAATACTACCTTTTCTTACCCGTTTGTGAGTAATTATGGTTTGACATTCACACCTACTCACAGCCGAACAACTCCACTCCCGCATTTGATGGTGTATAGTCGGGCATTCTCACCCTTTCTCATTAGCTTTTTGCAAATTATGATCTGACATTCACACCTACTTGCAGTCGAACAGCTCTGCTCCCGCTTTTGATTATGTTTGGTTCGATATTCAAACCTTTTCTTAACTGCTTTTTACAAACTTTGGTTGGACGTTCACGTCTTCTTGAAGCCAAACAACTCCGCTTCCGCTTATGATGGTTTATATTCGGGCATACGAACCTTTTCTTACCTGCTTTTTACAAACCATGGTCGGACTTTCACACCTTCCTGTAGCTGAACAACTCCGCTCCCTCTTTTGATTGTGTACAGTCGGGAATTTTAATCTTTTCTTACCCACTTTTTACCAACTATGGTCGGACATTCACACCTACTTGCAGCCGAACACCACTTCTCCCGCTTTTGATGATGTATGGTCCGGCATTCTAGTCTTTTCTAACACATTTTTTAGTAATTATGGGTGGACATTAACACCTGCTTGCAGCTGAACAACTCTTCTCCCGCTTATGATCATATTCAGTTTGACATTCGAAAATTTTCTTTCATGTTTTCTAGAAATTATTGGTGGACATTCAGACCTTCTTGCAGCTGAACACCTCCGCTCCCGCTTTTGATAGTGTATAGTCGGGCTTTCGAGCCTTTTCGTCCCCGGTTTTTACAAATTATGGTTGGACATTCAGACCTTGCAGCCGAAAATCTCCGCTCCCTCTTTTGATCATACATTGTCGGGCATTCGCACCATGTCTTACCCGCTTTTTATAAACTTTAGTCGGACATTCACACCTTCTTGCAGCTGAACCACCTCCGCTCCCTGTTTTGATCATGTATGGTCTGGCAATACTACCTTTTCTTACGCGTTTGTGAGTAATTATGGTTTGACATTCACACCTACTCAAAGCCGAAGAACTCCACTCCCGCATTTGATGGTGTATAGTCGGGCATTCTCACCCTTTCTCATCAACTTTTTTGCAAATTATGATCTGACATTCACACCTACTTGCAGTCGAACAGCTCTGCTCCCGCTTTTGATTATGTTTGGTTGAATATTCTAACCTTTTCTTAACTGCTTTTTACAAACTTTGGTCGGATGTTCACGTCTTCTTGAAGCCGAACACCTCCGCTTCCGCTTTTGATGGTTTATATTCGGGCATTCGCACCTTGTCTTACCCGCTTTTTACAAACTTTAGTCGAACATTCACACCTTTTTGCAGCCGAACACCACCTCTCCCGCTTTTGATGATTTATGGTCCGGCATTCTTACCTTTTCTAACACATTTTTCAGCAATTATGATCGGACATTCACACCTACTCAGAGCCGAACACCTCCGCTCCCGCATTTGATGTTGTATAGTCGGGCATTCTCATCCTTTCTCATCAGCTTTTTGCAAATTATGATCTGACATTCACACCTGCTTTTGATAATGTATGGTTGGGCATTCGCACCTTTTTCTACCCATTTTTCAGGAATTATGGAGGGACATTCACACCTTCTTACAGCTGAACACCTCCTCTCCCGCTTATGATCATGTGCGGTTTGATATTCAAACATTTTCTTTCATGATATAACGCAAAATATTGATGGGCATTCAGACCTTCTTGCAGCTGAACACCTCCGCTCCCACTTTTGATGGTGTATAGTCGGGCTTTCGAGCCTTTTCTTCCCGGTTTTTACAAATTATGGTTGGACATTCAGACCTTCTTAAAGCCGAACACCTCCGCTCCCTCTTTTGATGGTGTATATTCGGGCATACAAACCTTTTTTTACCCGCTTTTTACAAACCATGGTCGGACATTCACACTTTGTTGCTGAACTACTCCGCTCCCGCTTTTGATTATGTATGGACCGGCATTCTAACCTTTTCTAACACATTTTTCAGCAATTATGGTTGAAGATTCACACCTACTCACAGCCGAACAACTCCGCTACCGCATTTGATGGTGTATAGTCGGGCATTCTCACCCTTTCTCTTCAGCTTTTTGAAAATTATGATCTGACATTCACACCTATTTGCAGTCGAACAGCTCTGCTCCCGCTTTTGATTATGTTTGGTTAGATATTCAAACCTTTTCTTAACTGCTTTTTACAAACTTTGGTCGGACGTTCACACCTTCTTGCAGCCGAACACCTCCGCTTCCGCTTTCGATGGTGTATATTCGGGCATACAAACCTTTTTTTACCCGCTTTTTACAAACCATGGTCTAACTTTCACACCTTCTTGTAGCTGAACAACTCCGCTCCCTCTTTTGATTGTGTACAGTCGGGAATTTTAATCTTTTCTTACCCACTTTTTACCAACTATGGTCGGACATTCACACCTTCTTACAGCGGAACGCCTCCGCTCCCTCTTTTGATGGTGTATGTTCGGGCATTCGAACCTTTTCTTACCCGCCTTTTACAAACTATGCTCGGACATTCAAAACTTGTAGCCGAACACATCCACTCCTGCTTTTGATGATGTATGGTTGGGCATTCGCACCCTTTTTTTATCCATTTCTTAGGAATTATCGGTGGACATTCAGACTTTCTTGCAGCCGAAAACCACCACTCCCTCTTTTGATGGTGTATAGTCGGGCTTTCGAGCCTTTTCTTCCCCGGTTTTTACAAATTATGGTTGGACATTCAGACCTTGCAGCCGAAAACCTCCGCTCCCGCTTTTGATCATACATTGGTGCGCATTCGCACCTTGTCTTACCCGCTTTTTACAAACTTTGGTCAGACATTCACACCTTGCAGCTGAACCACCTCCGCTCCCTGTTTTGATAATGTATGGTCTGGCAATACTACCTTTTCTTACCCGTTTGTGAGTAATTATGGCTGGACATTCACACCTACTTGCAGCCGAACACCACCTCTCCCGCTCTTGATGATGTATTGTCCGGCATTCTAGTCTTTGCTAACACATTTTTCAGCAATTATGGTTGGAGATTCACACCTACTCACAGACGAACACCTCTGCTCCCACATTTGATTGTGTTTAGTCGGGCATTCTCACCCTTTCTCATCAGCTTTTTGCAAATAATGATCTGACATTCACAACTACTTGCAGTCGAACAGCTCTGCTCCCGCTTTTGATTATGTTTGGTTGGATATTCGAAACTTTTCTTAACTGCTTTTTACAAACTTTGGTCGGACGTTCACACCTTCTTGCAGCCGAACACCTCCTCTTCCACTTTTGATGGTATATATTTGGGCATTCGAACCTTTTCTTACACGCCTTTTACAAACCATGGTCGGACTTTCACACCTTCTTGTAGCCGAACAACTCCGCTCCCGCTATTGATTGTGTACAGTTGGGTATTTTAACCTTTTCTTACCCGCTTTTTACCAACTATGGTCCGACATTCACACCTTCTTGCAGCCGAACACCTCCTCTTCCGCTTTTGATGGTGTATATTCGGGCATACGAACCTTTTCTTACCAGCTTTTTACAAACCATGGTCGGACTTTCACACCTTCTTGTAGCTGAACAACTCCGCTCCCTCTTTTGATTGTGTACAGTCAGGTATTTTAACCTTTTCTTACCCGCTTTTTACCAACTATGGTCGGACATTCACACCGTCTTACATCGGAACAGCTCCGCTCCCTCTTTTGATGGTGTATGTTCGGGCATTCGAACCTTTTCTTACCCGCTTTTTACAAACTATGGTCGGACATTCAAACCTTCTTGTAGCCGAACACATCCACTCCTGCTTTTGATGATGCATGGTTGGGCATTCGCACCTTTTCTTACCCATTTTTCAGTAATTATGGTTGGACACTCACACCTTCTTGCAGCTGCACACCTCCTCTCCCGCTTATGATCATGTGCGGTTTAATATTCGAAAATTCTCTTTCATGTTTTCTAGCAATTATTGTTGGACATTCAGACCTTCTTGCAGCTGAACACCTCCTCCCCCACTTTTGTTGATGGTGTATAATCGGTCATGCGCACCTTACCCGCTTTTGGCAAACTATGGCCTTCTTGCAGCCAAACACCTCTGATCTCGCTTTTGATGATGTAAGGTTGGGTATTCAGACCTTGCTTCACCTGCTTTTCACCAAATATAGTCGGACATTCACACCTTCTTGCAGCCGAACACTTCCGCTTCACCTTTTAGTGTTCTATGGGTTATTCACACCTTTTTTTTCACCGCATTTTATAGATTATGGTTGGAAATTCTCACCCACTCTCATCCGAAGACCTCTCCTCCCACTTTTGTTAATATATAGTCGGGCATTCGAACCTTTTCTTACCCGCTTTTTACAAATTATGGTCGAACATTCACACCTACTTGCAGCCGAATACTTCCGCTCCACCTTTTAGTGATGTATGGTTGGCATTTGCACCTTTTCTTACCCTCTTTTTATACTGATTGCTGAAGATTAAGTTGTTCTTTCTCAAACTACAAAATTTTTTTAATTGTTGAAACTTGATTTGAAGTGGATAAATAAGGAGGACAAACAGTTTTAAGTCAGGCTGATAGAAGGAATTAATTTTATAGCAAAATCTGTATTTCGTCATATGTCGAGAGATGCTTAGTGCTGAAGAAGTTCTTTCTCATTCTACAAAGTACAACGTTGTTTATCGTTGAAACTTGATTAGACATGAATAAATATGAAGGACAAAGCAGTCTTAACTTGGTTTGAGTTAAGGAATTCGTTTTATAGGAGAATCCGAATTCGTGCATAACTCGTAAAATAGAGCTTATTTTCGGATTCCTGAAGAATGAGTCTGGTTCTTTCTCATAATACAAAGTTTGTTGTTTATTGTTGAAACTTCATCAGAAGTGAAGAAATAAGGACAAACCGTTTTAAGTAAGTTTGATAGAAGGATTTCATTTTATAGCAAAATCTGTATTCTTTCATATCTCCTCGAGAGAAGCTTATTGCTGAAAATTAGGTCTGGTTCTTTTTCATACTACAAAATACAGTGTTGTTTATTGTTGAAACTAGATTAGAAGTAGATAAATATGAAGGACAAAGCAGTTTGAACTTGGTTTGAGAGAAGGAATTAATTTTATTGCAAAATCCGAATTCATGCATAACTCGTCAAATAGATAGTGATGTGTCGTTCGTGAGCGATTCGTTCGATATGAACTAATTTTTTATATGACTCAGGAGTAACGAGTTGTCTCAGTGAGTGATTCGTTCATTTTCATGCAGTACCCTTACTCACCACATGGCAGGCGGCAGCTTCATAAGCTCAGTCAGCAGGACAGGGAACAGTATTGATTCGTTCACGACTCAACTCCTCGGGTGACGGGTCCTCGCACAGGAAACAGTATTGATTCGTTCATGACTCAACTCCTCGGCTGACGGGTCCTCGCACAGGAAAAAGTATTGATTTGTTTACGACTCAACTCCTTGGGTCTTCGTTCATTTGTCACGTTTCAAATTCTACGTTTCATTTGACAGGCTGAAGAGCAGTAGGCACAACAGTTCGTTCACAAACCGGATCATTAATCTCATAGACTATTCTACCATCAACAACTTGGAAACCACAATCGACTCTCTAGATGCAGAAAAAGCATTTGATGGAGTGAACTGGAAATTTTTATTCGCAGCATTAAACAAATTTGGGTTTGGGTCACACTTCATCAACCGGATAAGGATATTATATAGCTCCCCAAATGCAAGTGTCAGGACAAATGATCAAACTTCTCCAAGCTTCAGTCTGCAGAGAGGTATAAGACAGGGTTGCCCACTTTCTCCCTCACTTTTTGCTATTTTCATCAAACCTTTAGCAGCTTCTATCAGACAAGATAGAAATATCAAAGACATCCAATCCCAAAGTATTGAGCATAAAATAAGTCTTTATGCTGATGATGTATTACTTTTCCTTCAGAACTCACAGACGTCTCTCACTCACACAATCACACTCATAAATAAATTCTCAGCACTTTCTGACTACTCTATCAACTGGTCTAAGACCACAGTTCTGCCCATTAACTGTAGGGTCCAGAATATACCTGCGATCACTTTACAGTCAGGAAATATTAGATATTTAGGCATAAACATTTCCTCCAGGCTCTCAGAGCTAACAAAGCTAAATTATGTGCAATTATTAAAGAGAGTAGAGGACGATCTCTCTCGTTGGAAGTCCTTACCTATATCACTTATGGGGAGAGTTACAACCATTAAAATGATGATACTACCAAAAGTTAACTATTTGTTCTCAACGATCCCCATAAAACCATCTGCTACTTGGTTTAAGTCACTAGATTCATGCATCTCCAAATTTCTGTGGAAAAACAAACCACCACGTATTAGTTTAAAAATCCTACAGAAGACCAAGGACAGTGGTGGATTAGATTTACCTAATTTTCAGCACTATTCCTTAGCCAATAGGCTACAGCATCCTTTTGTATTTCTTATTCCTCTCTCTTCGTTCACCGGAGTCTTCGTGTCTTTGTCCTTGAGTTTGGTGATTTTTTCTTCTTTTGATGCCTTGACACAGTGTGACAGGTGATACCACGTGGGAGATCCTTTAATTTGGACTGCTGTCCCTGTGCTGCGAAATGGCTGTGCTGCTCAAATGGTCTCTCCTTCATCATATACACAGTTATTTATACATCACCTTCCACCATGAAGCGTTGTCTCTTTTTGTTTCTCTCTTTGTTCTTAAAATGCTGTTATGCATGTCTAAACCAATCCATTAAATTAGATCATTTTGGCAGTAAAGCGATCTACAATGTGCTTGGTCGCAGAGCTGCTCATCTGTGGTAAACAGCTCTTCAGAAAGGCATTCTTCAATTGATTTCACTAATTTTATGTAATAATTTTGTGATTTCATACAAAACTACACTTCTTCTCCCATCTGTCTGAGTATTTAATATTGTCTGGGTCCCGTTAAAACATGTATTTTTCCCATCTAATTCCTTGTTTGCTTTAAAACAAGTATTCCCCATTTTCTATCCCTTCAGTAGCCAACCAGTTTGTATGGAGTACACCGGAGCAACTTGACTGATCAGTAAAACACTGCTTTTGTTGTCACCGCAAGGCTTCCCCCGTCGGTTGTTTCATTGAGACACTACTGAGTAACTATAACTCAACACAGTTTATACACATAACATTCATATAAATACTAACAAACAAACAAACAATTATTTATCGCAATTTTCTCATCTCTGTTTGAACGTACACCCAGGTAAATATTCCTGTAGTCTTCTCATACCGACTATGGACCCATTCATTGTTTAACTTCACTGTTTTGCAAATTCTAATTGAATATTACACATTGACATTGAACTTTACTGGATAAGCAGGTCTTCATTGCATTCAGCAGCCTATATGTGAGCATCTATGTGTAAGCTGTTCTTCTTTGCATTTATCACCAGCAAGCAATTCTTCATTGCACATGCATATGAAAATAGTAAAACAATTCCAATGCGTTAGCGAAACCTTCTATATCAGGAGTGTCCATCATGATGCTGGGAATAGAACCTCTTTCCCAGAATAGTTCAACCTTCTTACTCAACTGATCATAACTCCGCAATGAGCACATTTCAAAGTATCATTCCTCTACATGTATTCAAAAATCTATGTGTAAATGTTTAATATTTCTTATATTTGTTGATGTCATTCTGTGTGCATGTGGCCTAAACCCAATCTCTGTGTGGCAATTTTAATTTAAACAAGTTGAACTCTGCCTCTGATCATTTAAAAAAAGGTGTGTACCGATATCAACCTTTCTCAGGTAATTACTGATCCTACAAAACCAAACTTAAGAGATCCTTCAAGGTTGTCCCTGATTGGCTCAATCTTAACAAATCAAAGGTAGAAAATCCGCAGTGTCTGAACTTGGTGTTAGTTATCACTGCTCAATAGCCTGTATCAGAATTGCAAAAATGAAAACATTAGGTCCACGCTTGGTATCCAGATCCTGAAACATCTCCATGAGCAGGCTTTTTTTTAAACTGATCTGTTGAATAGTTATACTCATGACACTGTTAAAATCCCAGAAGAAGATCTAGCACTTGACCATTTTTGCAAATCTTCTAATTCCATAGTTGATAAACACACCCCTTTTAAAAAGTATAGAACTTAGAACAGGTCTAGTCCCTGGCTTTTGGCAGAACTGTCTTCTTTACTTTTTTTTTTTTTTTTCCCTTGTCCTGTTCAGCATTATGGCAGCAGAATTGTAGTCTGAATACCTTTGATGCCAAAATGATTTGCTTTGCCAAGGGAAGTTTTATAAATGTAAAGCTCCCTTTGATGCCCATTTATTTATTTCTGTTTACAATATATGACATGTAATAGAACTGAACCGGACCGGGGGACAAGGAAAGAAGAAGAGGAAAGAAGAGGAAACAGAACAAAAATAGAAACAAAAACCAGACAACCAGCTGCTACACCTGTAAAAAACTAAACAGACAGCAATCCATGGCCTCTGAGGGGAATACAGCCTTAGCGCCACCAGGAGCACCTGAAAGCAGACAAGCAGAGAAAAAACAAACACACAAACAAAGAAAAACAAGCACAAGAAGTGGCAATCGCATACAACACAGCTGTGGATATAGATGACCTGAGACGACATGATAATACATCAACTGCTTAGTGACCATGCTACTGGACTAATGAATGTGTGTGTGTGTGTGTGTGTGAGAACATGCAACACCCATGGCACAGGACCTACATGATAACCAAGCTTAGTTATGAGTGTATAAGCGTATAGGGCCACAATCCACAGCCCCCCCAAGCAATCAGAAGCAGACAGAGAGGGCCCCACAGAGCACAGAACCCAGGAAGCCCACCGCAGGGGCAACCACGCATCCACCCAGAAGACTGCAGAGGAAGCCCCCGGAAAGAGCCCCCATAAGCATAGGACAGAGGCCCTCCGGGAGCCAGGGGCAACAGCCCACCGATCCCGCCAGGCCCCAGCCGCCCAGACATGGGCCGTGCACTGGAACCGGGCCCCAGGAGCCCGAGCACCCCCAAACCCCCCGGCAGAGGCCCCACCCAATACCCAGGAGGGCCAAGCGCCCCAGACAGCCACACAGTGGGTCAGCGCCTGCCCCAGCGCCCCTGGCCAAGTGCCCTGGGAGTCAAGACGTGCCCACAGGTGGGTGAAGTCGCGAGCAGCGGGGAGAGGCAACGCTGCCCCCCCATCGGGAGAAGCACAGGCAGGCCAGGCGACAGCAAGTCCCAGATCCAGGCCCAATCATTACCACACATCCACACGTCCTCCCTCCCTCGACTCCACTGGGGTGTAGTGCAGCGGGCACACCAGGGGGCCAGCAGCCCCCCAGCCACCACAGACCCCGAACCAGCAGAACAATTAATTAATCCTCCTGGCCCCTCCCGCCCCGAGCAGCAACAAGGAAGCAGGGGTGTGCGAAGAAGACCCCTCCCCCCACCCTTCTGGCTCTTCAATATTTTCTAATAGTGAGCAATTAAAATTGAGGGGCAGCCAAACTTATAGAACTGGGAGCGCAGCCCTCTGGGCAGCCTACATACCCAAAGAGCCCCGCCCACCTGATGCCACTCAGTGTAACCACCCCCCAAGACCTAATGTGTGTGTGTGAGTGTGTTTGATAAGTAGTAATGTCTAACACAGGGGCGGGGAACTGCAAAGTGCAACAAAAGGGCACCACCTACGTGGCCCGATCCACTACACACCACCGAACACACACGCCCCCAAAACCCTTCATGTGTGAGTGTGTGCTGTGTACAGGAGCCAGAAGGGAGAGGGGTATGGGGATATACACCGGGGGAGCTACTCTCCCCCAGAGAGGGCAGCCAGGGACTGGCTGCAATAGGCATCCCCGCTACC
Source organism: Leuresthes tenuis (assembly GCF_036924035.1). Taxonomy (NCBI): domain Eukaryota; kingdom Metazoa; phylum Chordata; class Actinopteri; order Atheriniformes; family Atherinopsidae; genus Leuresthes; species Leuresthes tenuis. The sequence goes on along the minus strand of NW_027325367.1, from coordinate 27,067,213 downwards.
TGGGAGCCAACACAGGGCAGGAGGGCCTGATGTCCACCAGGCTCGGGGCCTGCAGCGACCATATTCCGGGAGCTACTCTACCCCCAGAAGGTACCCATCCCGCCCCACCCCACTCAACCCAACCCCACCCTGGAGGACCTCTACAAAAAACAAACAAACAACAACAAAAAACAATCAAACAAACCACCCGGTCACACCAGTCGCAGCAGCCCAGGCCTGAGACCCACCATCACCCAAGCGAAAAGCACCCCCCCCCCCAACCGCACGCCCCAACACCCTGAAAAAAAAACAACCATCTGCGGACACCTTGGAGCGCCCAGCCCCCAGGGCCCAGGCCCAGCACCACCACGCACGCCAGAGCGGCCCGGCCACCCGGCATAGAGCCAGCAGCCACCACCTCAACACCGCCCGCCCCACACCGCAAGACAGCCCCACCCGCAAGCCCCCAAAACTGCCCTCCAAGCCCGACACACAGTCCCCCCCAGCAATGACCAACCCGGTCCCCACCACCCGAGAGACCACCAGACGACCGAAGCCACACAGCCCCCCCCAGCACACACCCAACCGCCCAGAGCGACGGGACAGCAACCCACCACCACCACTATGTGATAAAGCTAATCAGAGGGGACCAGAGAGAATGAAATTCAGCCAATTGATGTTTTGAGGAGGCAGACATTGTTTCCATGCTAATATAATCTAAAAGAAAATTTCTAAACTGGTTAATACACATATTGTTTTTCGCTTTCCAGTTCATGAGAATAGTTTTCTTTGCGATACATAACACTGTGAGAACCATGTGTGCTGAGTTCATTTCCATGTTGATGTTGTCTAAGTCACCCAGTATGCACAGTGTGGGGCATGCAGGGATGCTACACTTTAGCCATGTTGATAGGTCCTCACAGACTTCAAGCCAGAACTTCTGGACAGGCGCACAAAACCACAAAGCGTGTGCATAATCATCAGGTGTGTTATCTGTGCAATGTGAGCAGATGTTTGAGTGTGTTAGACCCATCCTGAACATCCTTTGTCCTGTATAGTGTGTTCTATGAAGGATTTTGTATTGTATGAGCTGTAAATTAGGATTTCGAGTCATTCTGAAGGTGTTCAAACATATTTGTGGCCAGAAGCTATGACTAGAACTGATGGATAAATCTGCCTCCCATTTTGAGGATGGAAGAGACATTGTGTCATCTATCTTAGACAATAATTTATATATTTTTGATAGTAGTTTTGGGGTGCAGATGCTTAGAAATTCTTCTACCCTAGTCGGGAGTTGTAAGTCTGGTTGGTGGAGGATATATTTCTTTGTTATTATAGACTTAAGTTGTTGATATTCTAGGAATTTATTGCTGCTTATCTCATGTTGTGATATGAGCTCATCAAATGAAATAAAATTTCCATTTTGGATTATATGTTCCTGATGTTTGATTCCTTTGATCTTCCACAGAGGAAAGTTTAGCATTTTTTTGTTTTGCAGTATGTGAGGATTGTTCCAGATGGGTGTAAGCTTACACGGGACAAGTGAGGACTTTGTTATTTTAAGAAATTCCAACCAGGCTGTCAGAGAGGTGATGATGTTAATGCTTTTGAAACATTTGTGATTTTTTACGTTTTGACTAATAAGTGGCAGGTCAGAGATTTCCAGATTATCACACAATGCTTGTTCTATATTTATCCATGGTTCATCTGTTGGGCTAGGTTTAAACCATTTTGATATATACTGTAACCTATTGGCTAAGGAATAGTGCTGAAAATGAGGTAAATCTAATCCACCACTTTCCTTGGTTTTCTGTAGGGTTTTTAAACTAATACGTGGTGGTTTGTTTTTCCACAGAAATTTGGAGATGCATGAATCTAGTGACTTAAACCAAGTAGCAGATGGTTTTATGGGGATCATTGAGAACAAATAGTTAACTTTTGGTAGTATCATCATTTTAATGGTTGTAACTCTCCCCATAAGTGATATAGGTAAGGACTTCCAACGAGAGAGATCGTCCTCTACTGTAATTAATAATTGCACATAATTTAGCTTTGTTAACTCTGAGAGCCTGGAGGAAATGTTTATGCCTAAATATCTAATATTTCCTGACTGTAAAGTGATCGCAGGTATATTCTGGACCCTGCAGTTAATGGGCAGAACTGTGGTCTCAGACCAATTGATAGAGTAGTCAGAAAGTGCTGAGAATTTATTTATGAGTGTGATCATGTGAGTGAGAGACGTCTGTGAGTTCTGGAGGAAAAGTAATACATCATCAGCATAAAGACTTATTTTATGCTCAATATTTTGGGGTTGGATGCCTTTAATATTTCTATCTTGTCTGATAGCAGCTGCTAAAGGTTCGATGAAAATAGCAAAAAGTGAGGGAGAACGTGGGCAACCCTGTCTTGTACCTCTCTGCAGACTGAAGCTTGGAGAAGTTTGATCATTAGTCCTGACACTTGCATTTGGGGAGATATATAATATCCTTATCCAGTTGATGAAGTGTGACCCAAACCCGAATTTGTTTAATGCTGCAAATAAAAATGTCCAGTTCACTCGATCAAATACTTTTTCTGCATCTAGAGAGACTATTGTGGTTTCCAGGTTGTTGATGGTAGAATAGTCTATGATCTATGAAACTGATCTATGTTACTGTCTGATGGATCATTTTGTGATGAATATAAGGTTTTATAGAAGTCCCTAAAAGCATTGTTGATTTCATGGGTGACATTTCCTTTTCAGTCTTGGTGGAATGAACTCTTCAAATCAGCTTTTCATTCCGTTGGGGTGGAGCGCTTAGCTTCGCCGTCCACCCTTTTGTACACATGTGGATAAAAATTTGTGATTGTTCCGCCATCATCTTGGCATGATGGGGATTCCAGAATTCCAGAAACCTGGTCAGTTACCTGACTTTGAGTCCTGTAGTGGTTCTGCTGCTGATGCAGTTTATCAAACTGTGGACAAATGTTAGCAGGAAGAAGCAACATATCATCTTTACAATGCTCTACATTCAGGAATTGTCTTTTAATAGGTCCAATTCCCATGTTCATTGGTCTTTCATATGAACGCAAAAATAATCATTAAAGAAATCATTGAGAATTCACTCGGGGTCATTCAAAGTACTTTTAATGTTATCTGTATCATCGTCTCCATCATCCATGTGTTGCTCGTTGTCATCATCTCCCTCTACCTGTTGATACATTATGCGGGTACGGATGGTTTCAATCAGTCTTTGGGACAGTCCTCTCAAGCATGTGATACAACATCAAGCACAGGTGGCTACTATGGCTGTGACAACAGACAGAGACCAAACCACTTCTCCATCATGTCAGTGAAGGGATCTTTGATTTTCTATCAGCTCTGCAGAGAGTGATGCGAGTCCCTCTTTGTGATTCTGCCATCTGCGGAAGTATTGTTAGGAATAAAGGAACAGGATAAAGTTCCAAACATTTTAATTGTTCAGCAATGCCTTGTAGATGTAATTTATCCAATAAACATTTTTTTTTATTGTTGCCCACCAGAAAAGAAAAGATTCAAAGTCTGTAGTTACTTGATTTCTAGCTTTAAATTCATCTGGGACTCAGAATTCCAATGCTATCCAGGTACACTCTGTTGTCAAATGAACCTCCAGACACAGTTAAATGCTTGAGACATTGCAGCTTCTCACCCAAGGCCTTAAAGTCCCCCTCAGGGAACAGACGGAAAGGCATCAGTAGTTGGGCTATTGTGCAGCTGCCAGTTAGGCAGAAGGACGGACCTCAGTTTCATATCCCCACACAGCCACCAGAGGTCTGCTCTCATGGAAGTTTGGTTCCGAAACCAAGATGCTGAGTAGTTACCTGCGTCCTGAGTGACAATAGATGGATTCTTGACAATTATGTGACATGAGAGTACCCACATTCTTACCTGTACCCCTGTGGATGAAACATATATAAATTACCCGTATAAGCCAACGCTGAGGGCAGTTGTCTCTTTTCTTAACTGCTGGGAACAACAAAGAGAGAGTTTTACATTGCTCTGTGTTAGGTACAAAAGATTCATTATGCAATTGTAATGCAATTGTAATGCTTCATTTCTAAATTTATATTCTGGCTTTAGCACATTCAATACAATTAGATTGGATATTTTGTCATGCTGTATACATTCTAACAAAATTCCAACTGATACACCGGCGATTCTTCAGAAATCTTGTATTAACATACATTTCACATATGTACTTTTCAGAATACACATGGGCTTTTTGGTTGTCTTTACATAAAATACCCCATCTATTCCTGCAACAAAAAAAATAGGTTGACAAGTTGTCTGTTGGACCTGAGGGACCTCCTATCTCTGTGGTCAGTCTGTGTCCGTGTGATTCATTGTAGTGCATTATCTTTTAGTTTTTTATTAATCTGTGCTTAATCCCATAGAATTAGGAATACGATAATAAGAATAATGATTAACAATACACAACTGGTTCCTTTTAACCTACAAATCCTGGTAATTTAAATGGATGCCACGGCTGCTGTCTGTCTATCCCTGTCTTATTTTAGCCACACCCTATGTTCTCGTTTTAGCCGTGGTTTTCTTCACTGAGGTTGAGACGAACCCCCTCCTGTTGAGAGAATTCCCCTTTGTAGTCAGACTTATGCCTCAGAGAACGGTGGTGGGTAACCAATCTTTCCCTACTTCTGCAGGTCGTGGCCTTACTAGTTTACAGTGTGATAAGTGCATCCAGGATATATTAGTTTAGCTGCTGTGGTTTCTGTAAGCAGTACCTGATATGGACCTTCCCACCTTGGGCTGGAGCAGTTATCTTTCTTTATCACTTTGATGAGGATCCAGTCTCCAGGTTTTAGAGATTCCTCCACAGGGTCACCTGGAACAGACACTAGACAGAAGAGATCTCTCTACTTGTTAACATTTTAACCATGTATCCTGCTAAGGTTTCTTCTCTTTCTTCATCATGTCCGGTGAATAGTTTTAACTGTGGTTGTAAAAATGGTCATACATTATACATTATCTCAAATGGAGTTAATCCTGTGCTAGTTAGAGTAATATGCATGTTTAGGACTACTAGTGGTAAACAGTAAACCCAATTCTTCCCAGTCTCTTCAGTCTTGACCTAATTATTCAATTGTGTCTTTCCAGCAAACCTGCTGATTGTGGATGATATGCACAGTCGTTTCTGAGATCCTTTTTTGTTTTTAAGTTCTTCGCCATCAGGAAGATAATATTGTTTACAAAGTGCGTCCCTGTTATCACTGTAGATTTTTTCAGGAATTCCAAATCTAGGTAATATTTAATTCACCAGTGTTGAGGGTACATCTGCCTGTGCATTTGGAAATACTTCACTTCATTTGGTAAAACATCACTAATCACCAGGGAGACCCCTTTATATAATTCAATGAAATCCATACAAACGTGTTGAAAAGGGTCCTCCGGCCTCGGGAACTGTCCTCGTCCCGGTCCTAGGCCATATGTATGGATCATATTTGCACATATTTGACATATTAGACAAAAATTCTTTATCATCATATTATGATATTATGATTTTATTATAAATAAAACCATACACTGCAAAAACCTTGTTCATTATTGCTACCAGCCCTCCTGTAGAGACATGCCGTGCTCCATGGCTCGATACTGAAGCATATTTAAACAAGCTCTTTGGCAGTATAAGTTTTACATTTCATAGTAAATGGCACCTTTATTCTTCCAGATCTGTCCTTGTAAGTGTACATTTGGTTTTGCATCCATGGTCCAATTTAATGGACTAGTATATGCATCCAGTTTCTGAGAATACTCTATTCCTGGATCCACCTCCTCCCAATCTGAGGCTTCTTCACATGCAGTCACAAACACACCTAAACGCCTCCAGTGGTCATCTCTGGGTTTGGAGAGTGACATATGGGGTGCATTCCATGATCTTAAAAACTTTCTCATGCTGTGAGAGAGTAAGCAGCTGACTGCACAACAACCCTCTTTATTCCAGTATAAGTGTTTTAACTTTAGCATGTTTTAACTTTCTGATTTGTTTAAAAAATTAAATATGTCCTCCCCTTGAGTATATTTGTAATACACAGTACAGTGTACTTCATGTGGTGACCTGAGGGTGAGCTTTCCTGAGACGTGTTCTTTTGCCTTCTTAAGGAGAGGAAGCGTGATAGCGCTGGGGCCTGTAGACACAAGATCCAAACTATACCAGTATGAAGGTGGTCTCATGCTGAATCATTGTTTGAGCGGACTTCATTCGAACTACAGTTAACCCTTTTTCTTCTGGAACTATTCTTAGCTTCAATAAATGGAGTAAATCCCTTCCCAGTAAGTTACAAGGACACAGAGTGGACAAGACAACTTGACAATCAGCACTTACTCCACTCCGTGTATCTGTTACTGTAAAGAGTTTTGATAAACGCTCAGGATGGCTCTTACCATTTGCTGATTTGACCCAAATAATTTCTTTGGATTCCTCAACTCCCGGTATGTCATCAGGATGGATTACAGTTCGTTTTGCACCTGTGTCGCATAGAAAAGTTACCTCCGTCCCGGAAACATTCAATCTAATCTCAGGTTTGATGTCATACTATAAGATAAGTTCAATTCCCTCTAAGTTTAACACTTTTTCTGGCTTTTCTGCTTCTATCCTGGTTACAGCTCCTGTTTTTTTCTTATCTAGTCATAACTGACTCCCAAAATCTTCCTCTATCTTACTCTTGCTCCTGCAGTCGCCCAATGCCCCCTCCTTCCACACAGCCGACATATATCTCCTCCTGCTCTGTCTCTCCTTCTCTGTCACTGCTCCTGTTGTGATCTGTGTTTTTGCTTTCCCTCATCACCTAAATAGTTGCTTCTCTCCCTTCCAACAAAAAGTTTAGTCCTTTCTTCCTTTTCTTTTTGTTGTTAGAGTGCTCCTCTGCTTTCCCTCTTTATTTCATTGCTGTGCAAACACATTAAGATGACTGTTTATTGTCATGTTACAAGTCACACAAAATTACTCTCTGCATTTGACCCATCTAGTTTGGCACCTGTTGAACACACATGCACAACCTTTCTGTTTAATTTAATTAATATTTATCTGCAGGCTTAGAAACTGCTTATAGTATTAATATATTACTCCATATATTACGCTGATTTATTGCAGCTGTCTTTAAATTTCTCTTTAAGAAAACTATTGTTTGATATCTGACTCACATAGCATATTTCATTGCTGTGTTGGTTTTTAAAAAATATATATTTTATATATAAAACATATATAAATATATTATATATATATATATATGTATATATATACTAATACTCTTTTGGTTCCCATTCTGTGAGATAAATGCTTTAATCTCTGATGAATATGATGTCAGTTCCTAAGCTCATAAATTCATAAGTTTTAGGGAAGTTAGTCAATCAGAAGTAATGAAGCATTACTTAACCATAGCATTACTTAACATTAATATGTTAAATTCTCTATTTCCGGCTTATGTTTCTGATACACTTATGATTTTTTTTCAGAAGAGCTAATCTCAAATTTAGAAAATGTTTCAGTTTGGCTTGAAAATCATCTGCACCTGAAAGGTCTGACTGTCTGGTCTCAGACCTGCTTCAGGTGGAAAGTATTTCATTTTTAATGCCTTGAACTTTGTCATTAAAGAATATTCCAATTTCATTACCCTTATATGTAGAAATGAGTTCTAAATGCAACCTGGAGAGTTTGTTAATCTGTTTACTGTAGCAAGCAAGACATGAGAGTTGTTACTGCAGTTTTTTTTTTTTTTTATGATTTCAGAAAAATAACTCTCTCTTCATCTATGCAAAGTCACACGCTGAGTTAGACCAAACATTTCAAGGAAAGTAGTGAGTTCTTTAGCTTGCTTATTATGGGCTACATCCATGTGCACCTTCAAGTCCCCTGTTATGACTAAACAGTCAACAGCAGTGCACACAATTTAAAGAAATTCAGTAAAATCATCAATAAAATCATTCTGCGGTGAGACAAAGTATTTAAGATAATTTTATCTCCATTTTTAAATGACACATGCTTGAATTAAGGACAAAAATAAATGTTTTATCTAGTGAGTGGGTATATTGGCCCTGAATATGGCACAAAGACCCTCTCCACTCTCGTCTTGTCTTGTTGTTTCATCTCTCAGTTAAATACATAAAATCAAGACTATGAGAGGAAAGTATCAAAAGCATTGTTAGACAGGAAAAAGTCAGAAAGCTGTTGGTATACAACTTTTCCTAGGACTTTGCCTAAGAATGGTAGGTTTGATATGGAAATGATAAAAATCTCAGCTTGTAAAACATCTTTTGCTCAGACAGTTTTTCCTGTGAAATGAGTAAAGATTTGAAATGATCTGTTTGTTTGTCTGAGATCTTCTGAACTTTAACTCTTTAAGAGAGCTGCTAAATCTTAATACACAAACTTGTACAAATGTCTAGCTCTAATCCTTGTTGTTCTTTTTTTTGTTGTGCTTTTTTAAACTAGATTTACTTTGTACATTACTTTTGTATTCCCCTTCTCTAGGATTGGGCAATTTTACCATGTTCAATTCTCCCTCAAACCCAAATTTATTTTCTCATCTCTCTAAGTATTCAATATTATCGGGTTTTTTCTGAAACATGATTTTAGCACTCCCACTTAACTCCCGGTTAGCTTTAAAACAGATATTTCCCATACTGTCCTCTTGCAGCTAATCAATTTTCGGTGGAGTTATTGTGAGTACTATTGAATGAAACACTACTTCTGTCGCTATGTCACGAGCAACAACTAGATTCCAATGTTCACTTCAACTCAATTAGTCAGTAACACATTTTTCTGTCGTCACCAGCAGCAACATCACACACCAGCAGCTGTTTCACTCTTATACATACATAGCAAATAAAACAACACTGCAGCAAAGAAGGAAAAAAAACAATTTAACAAACAAACAATTCAACAACCAGCCCCTTTAACAAACAAACAAATTAATTTCACAAACAAACGATTCAACAATCAGGCCATTTAACAAACAAACGATCAGACGTATAACACTAACAAAAACTAACATGGATTTAAAACTTGCGATCTTTCATCGCAAACTCTCTTAAGAAAGATTCTGTTTCTAACACGCGGCGCGGAGTTATTTATTCCTGTAGTCTTCTCACACAGACTATGGACTAACCTTTTCTGACTGCATTTTTGTTGTCCTTGGTTAATCCCACCACTACACATGTTTACCAGTTAAAAGGCTAACCTTTTCGGACCGTTTCATTTGTGGGTTATCCAATACAACATACAGTTACCAGTTAAAAGGCTTTTTTCCTTTGCTTCACCTTTTCTGACTGCTATTATGTTTTCATGGGTTAATCCTATACACAGTTACCAGTTAAAAAGCTGACCTTTTCTGACTGCTTCTTTTATGGGTTAATCCAGCACAATTTACACACAGTTACCAGTTAAAAAGATGACCTTTTCTGACCGCTAATTAGGTTTTTATGGGTTAATCCTATACACAGTTACCAGTTAAAAGGATGACCTTTTCTGACCGCTAATTATGTTTTTATGGGTTAATCCTATACACAGTTACCAGTTAAAAGGATGACCTTTTCTGACTGCTTCTTTTATGGGTTAATCCAACACAACCTACACACGGTTACCAGTTAAAAGGCTTACTTTTTCTGACTGCTTCATTTGTGAGTGATCCAACATAACTTTTACACAGTTACCAGTTAAAAGGCTTATTTACTAGGTTGCATTCGAAATAGTATATTCTTAGGAAAATAGCAACGACTCAATCTATTTAAAGGCCTCCAGTTTTCCATCAATTGCTAGTTAATTAATCAAAAATTTCCCTAATAATCACACTATTTCCAACCAACAATAGTAATACAAAGGGTTCCTTACCATAAATCCACTGGTAAGTTAAACAACGAAGAATCCAGCGAGTCTGTCCACTGATTCAAAAATAGATCCTGTCACCTTTCCTCCAGCCAGTGGCAGCCGGCCTCTATCAGAAACTGTGCTGAGAGGACTTCAGTTAGGAATCCTGGACTCCCCCGTGCACGGTTTCAGATCCGATTCTGGAAGGTGGAAAGGACTTAGAATCCGGCTCGAAGGACCATTATGTTAGAAAAATTCTCTTAAAATTAGGCTCAGAGTCACTGGATACGATAAACACAAAACATTTATTTCTTGCAAGAAAGAGACAAGTCCGCACAAATCCACACAACCTGTCGGGAAGATCGCTCAGAGTTGTCTCCTGACAAAATGGTGCTCCAGCTATTTACGTTGTTTATGCTTGCTGATCACACAATGTTATGAGAAAAGGCCCTTTTTTCACCATTCATTATTATGGGAAGGAACATTCAATGTTATGGGAAAAGGTGCTTCTCTCCCCATTCCTTGTTATGGGAAGGAACATAAAAGGTGCTTCTCACCAGTTAATATTATGGGAAAGACTAGTACCAGAGTCAAAACACTTTTGCTTGAATCATAGAAGAGGAAAGATGGAGGGACTCTTCTAAGCTGGTTTCAAGTGTAAACTTATTTTTATAACCTTGTATGAGAAAGAACCACACTTATGTTTGAGCAATACACTCCTTATGAGGAGTTATTCACGATTTAGGATTTTGCTGTAAAATCAATTCCTTCACTTAAACTAAGTTAAAATTGCTTTGTCCTTCTTATTTATCCACGTCTACGCTGGTTTCAAGTATAAACTTCTTTATATTACCTTATATGAGAAAGAACCACACTTGTTCTTCTGGAATCTGAAATTCGCTTTATTTTAAGGAGATAGTCAAGATTTCAGATATTGCCATAATATGAATTGCTTCACTCAAACCAAGTTAAAACTGCTTTGTCCTTCATATTTGTCAATGTTTAAGCTGGTTTCAAACATAAACTTCTTTTTATAAACTTGTATGAGAAAGAACCACACTTATGTTTGAGCAATACACTCCTTATGAGGAGTTATGCACGATTCAGGATTTTGCTGTAAAATTAATTCCTTCACTTTTTTTTCCCTTGTTCTGTTCAGCATTATGACAGCAGAATTGTGAATACCTTTTATGCCAAACAGATTTGCTTTACCAAGGGAAGTTTTACAAATGTAAAGCTCCCCTTGATGCCCATTTATTTATTTCTGTTTACAATATATAACATGTGATAGAACTGAACCGGAACGGGGGACAAGGAAAGAAGAAGAGGAAAGAAGAGGAAACAGAACAAAAATAGAAACAAAAACCAGACAACCAGCTGCTACACCTGTAAAAAAACAAAACAGACAATAACCCATGGTCTCTGTTGCGAATCCAGCCTTAGCGCCACCAGGAGCACCTGAAAGCAGACAAGCAGAGAAAAAAACAAACAAACACACAAAAAAACAAAAACAAGCACAAGTAGTGGCAATTGCATACAACTCAACTGTGGATATAGATGACCTGAGGCGACATGGTAATACATCAACTGCTACTGGACTAATGAATGTGTGTTGTGTGTGTGTGTGTGTGTTAGAACATGCGACACCCATGGCACAGGACCTACATGATAACCGTGCTTAGTTATGAGTGTATAAGTGTACACGGCCACAATCCACAGCCCCCCCCAAGCAGAAGCAGGCAGAGAGGGCCACAAGACCCAGGCCACCAGCAGCCCCCACGGAGCACAGAACCTAGGATGCCCACTACAGGGAAAACCACGCATACACCCAGTAGACAGCAGAGGAAATCCCCGGACAGAGCCCCCATAAGCATAGGGCAGAGAACCCCCGGGAGCCAGGGGCAATAGCCCACCGACCCCACCAGACCCCAGCCGCCCAGACATGGGCCGTGCACTGGACCCGGGCCCCAGGAGCCCGAGCACCCCAAAACCCACCGTTAGAGGCCACACCCAATACCTGGGTGGGCCAAGCGCCCCAGACAGCCACACAGTGGGTCAGCGCATGCCCCACCGCCCCTGGCCAAGTGCCCTGGGAGTCAAGACGTGCCCACAGGTGGGTGAGGTCGCGAGCAGTGGGGAGAGGCAACGCCGCCCCCCCATTGGGAGAAGCACAGGCAGGCCAGGCGACAGCAAGTCCCAGACCCAGGCCCAATCATCACCACACACACTTTCATATCCCATACATCCACACGTCCTCCCTCCCGTGACTCCGCTGGGGTGTAGCGCAGTGGGCACACCAGGGGGCCAGCAGCCCCCCAGCCACCACAGACCCTGAACCAGCAGAATAATTAATTCCTCCTGGCCACTCCTGCCCGAGCAGCAACCAGGAAGCAGGGGTGTGATAAGACCCCTCCCCTCACCCTTCTGGCTCTTCAATATTTTCTAATAGTGAGCGATTAAAATTGAGGGGCAGCCAACCTTGTAGAACTGGGAGCGCGGCCCTCTGGGCAGCCTACATACCCAAAGAGCCCCGCCCACCAGATGCCACTCAGTGTAACCACCCGCCAAGACCTAATGTGTGTGTGTTTGATAAGTAGTGATGTCTAAGGTGTAATCAAAACAGGGGCGGGGAACTGCAGAGTGAAGCCAAGGGGACCACCTACGTGGCCCCATCCACTACACCCCACAGAACACACACGCCCCCAAAACCCTTCATGTGTGAGTGTGTGCTGTGTACAGGAGCCAAAAGGGAGAGGGGTATGGGGATATACACCGGGGCAGCTACTCGCCCCCGGAGAAGGCAGCCAGGGACTGGCTGCAATAGGCACCCCTGCTACCTGGGACCCAACACAGGGCAGGAGGGCCTGATGTCCACCAGGCTCGGGGCCTGCAGCGACCATATTCCGGGAGCTACTGTACCCCCAGAAGGTACCCATCCCACCCCACCCCACTCAACCCAACCCCACCCCACCCCGGAGGACCTCTACAAACAAACAAACAAACAACAACAAACAAACCACCCGGTCACACCAGACGCAGCTTCCCGGGCCTGAGACCCACCATCACCCAGGCCCCCCCCCCCAACAGGGGAAAAGCACCCCCCCCCCCCCCCCCACCCCACGCCCCAACACCCTAAAGATAACAACCATCTGCGGACACCCTGGAGGTCCCAGAGCAACAAGCCTGCACCAACCCACCCATACTGTGGCATGTCCAGGGCAACCCAGCCCCCCCGGGCGCAAGGCATCGCCCAGCCACCAGGGCCAAGGCCCAGCACCACCACCCACGCCAGAGCGGCCCGGCCACCCGGTACAGAGCCAGCAGTCACCACCCCAAGGCCCCTAAGGTACCCTGCCCCACACCGCAAGACAGCCCCACCCGCAAGCCCCCAAAACTGCCCTCCAAGCCCGACACACAGTCCCCTCCAGGAATGACCAACCCCGTCCTCACGACCCGAGAGACCACCAGACGCCCGAAGCCACACAGCCCCCCCCCAGCACACACCCAACCGCCCAGAGCGACGGGACAGCAACCCACCACCACTATGTGATAAACCTAATCAGTGGGGACCAGAGAGAATGAAATTCAGCCAATTGATGTTGGGAGGCACACATTGTTTCCATGCTAATATAATCTAAAAGAACATTTCTAAACTGGTTAATACACAGATTGTTCTTCGCTTTCCAGTTCATGAGAATAGTTTTCTTTGCGATACATAACACTGTTATAATTGGCTTTGTTCTTAGACATTATAAATTCATATTCTGTATTTTACTAAATAACCTTTGTTCCTAGCTGGTACTTTTCCACTCTGCTCATACTGCACAACAGATGACCTTAAATGGTCCAAGACCTTAGAATGACATAAACAACTGGGTCAGACAAAACATCTCTATTAGGGCAGATAGGTCTGGTACATTAGACACCTAAAACTGCAGTCACACATACACACACATTGTTTATCATATCCAAAGAACACAACAAGGACAGAAGCTGGCCTGATCATGCCACTCAAAACTGGCCAATTATACTCTGACAAGTGTGAATACAACTTCTGTGAGATAAAGCTGAATATAAATATGACATGTTCCCGGATAACGGGGCTCGGCCTGACGGATTTCCTGCGGGAGCTCTGGCACTCCGAGTCCAGCGCTGCAATATACTCTACTTGTGACCACTAATAAATACTGTTTTAATAAACCATTTCTCCAGCTTATTCTTGGGCTTCCAATGAAAAAATCGGGCTAACAATTGGTGCCGTGACCCGGATTGGCTGACTCTGAGACCGTGTCCGATCGAGGACTTCCGGAGCTGGTTGGAGGGGACCCTTCTTCAGACAATTCAAGGCGCCTAAAACACAAGGTGAGCAGAAAACCTCTTGTATCAGGATATGTGAAATTTCTGCACATTGGTCATTCTAAACTAAATTGTCTGAATTAGGATGTCCTCCGATCACTAAATCAAAAGCACAAAATTTGTGTCTACAGGTTTACTAGGTGGTCACATGTAAAGTATAAACACATAGTCTCACATAGGGAGAGTCATATGTGTCCTAGTTTAGTACAATTTGGCCAAATAAAAGACATAAAATTCATCCTGTCTTCTAAACTGAATAGGAAGTAGATGCCAATGGGCGGGGGTCTGTTAGTCCGCAATTGGCGGCGTGAGTAATGTCTGTGCAATTGGCACTTGGACCGTAAAATCCGCAATCGGCGGTGGGTCTGCATTACTGCACAACAGGCGACATGAGTAATTTCTGTGCACAAGGGCGCTTAGACCTTTATCTGCAATCGGCGGTGGGTCTGTATTACTTCACAATAGGCGGCGTAAGTAATCTCTGTGCAATTGGCACTTGGACTGTAAAATCCGCAATCGGCGGTGTGTCTGTTATTACTACGCATTTGGTGCTTGGACTGTAAAATCCACAATCGGCGGTGTGTCTTGGTTTTTTTTGTTTTTTTTTTCTCTTCCACAAGCGGCGGTGGTTCTGCAGTTGTTGTGAACAGGCGATACACTAAGTGTTTATCTCTGCATAAGGACACAGGGCTAAGTTGGTTATTTTTCATGAAAATGTGGGGTGGTTTGCTATTTGGTTGATATTTTACTGTGTTAGTGGAAGTGTATCTAGCAATAGAGACTGCTGGAGAATTCCTACACTGACACAGATCTCAAGTAGTTCTGTAAAAGGGGGCATTGGACTAGAAAATAAAGGGGAATTTAGTTAGGGTGTTACAGAGATTGGTGAATTAAAATGAGTGAAGAGACTGGGAGAACCCCCAGCGATCAAGCGCACAGAGTAAAAGATTCTGTGTAGAGGCTTCTTGGTCAGGTCCAACACTCGGGCATTGCACCATTCACCCATTCTGATTAACACGTGAAATACCTGAATATGTCACAAACCTTTGTTGATAAGTGGAAAACATGTAAACCCTGCTCATTGGGGTCGGTATTATTTGACACGTTGACGAGATGGCAGAAAAAAGTTCCAAGAGAAGACGAAAAAAGAGAGACAGATAGATTTGTAAATTGGATGAGAGAAATGCAAGGAAAAGGAATGTTTGGAGGGTTTGAAAGTGCGCCACCGCAACTGAGTGATTTCTCTATGTTTTCAAAACAAGCAACAGGCAGTAGGAATCAAGCAACAGCAAAGCTAAAGGAGGCAGGTTTATTGCAGAAAGCTAGGGCAGAAAAAGACGGAAAAAAAAGCAGTAACATTTCTTGCAGACTGTCAGTATTTTTTTTGGAGAAGTTAAATTCTCTATTCAGACGCAGTCCTCTGCACCTCTACCACAGCACGTGCCAGACACAACGTCATCTTTTCCAGGGACACATCCTACTACACTAGCAGATAAGACACATCTTCCTAACATCACACTCAATAACAGAAGCATGCCATTTAGCAAAAGAAAAAACTGACCATTTATACAGATTCAGCATAAACAGCTTAGGCTGTACATGTGGACATGTGTAATTGGAAAAGAAAAGGTTAGATATCCTTAGCTTTGTCATAAATGCTCTCACCCTGGGCCTGTACTTAAAGAGTACTAGAGTTACATATAGTTATTTAGTCAAAAAATTTATAATGATAATGGAAGTTTTTACTAGAGCATTTAAGAGAAATAAAAGGACACCTTTATTCAAACTCATTTTGACAGGTGACCTCTGACCTCTTATCGATCAATCAAATTAATATGACAGGTGACCTTTGTTTGACATCCGTTTGCTGACATCTGGGGATATGACTTTTGACCTCTTATCGATCGATCAAGCTATTTTGACGTGTGACCTCTGTTTGACATAGATTAGCCATCTGTTGAAGAGATCTAAGGAAGGAAGGGGGAGTTTATGGCTAGGGTTAAGAATGATTACAGCTAAAGTCAGGAGGTTGTGAGAAATATATTAGTTGAATGTTTAAATAAGAGAAAGGGTTAGGGTTAATAGAAAAGGTTAAGTTGTAGAAGCGGTCAGCATTTTAACAGCTTCAAAGACCGGTCCCTGTAAGGTAAAGATGGGAAAATAATTAGATGTGTGGGGTGGGGTGGGGTGTTAACAGACATCTGGTTGTCTCTGGCTGCACCATACTGTGACACTGAATGGATGGGTTGTTTATAGCAAATAGAGGTAGGTTTAAATTACATAAAAAAGGTTTCCCTCTTAGTTTGCATACATGTTGTATATGGTATCATGGGCTAATCTACAGAGAATTCACTAATAGAACAGGTTGCCTATAAAGTTTACATCTAGTTCTCGCTCTGACTGATACTATGAGAGCCAACTGCAGGGGGTCGTAAGAATGCATCATGCTGTGACACTGGGCTGTAGGGGCAGGTGGGTTCAATAAGAATGCAAAGTACAGTGTGGTAAACAGTATGTGTCGTTGTCTTAGTTCGCAAGTAAACAAATGAACATATATGATGTTCATTAGAATGCACCATGCTGTGTGGGAATGAGATAACATTTTAAGTCTCGTACGAGCAAGGCTCAGGGTGCCGGAAAGTCCTCCTTTTACCAGGTGTTGCTAGCACTGCATGGATTTGGGTGGGGTGGGGTGGGGGGGGGTGTTAACAGACATCTGGTTGTCTCTGGCTGCACCATACTGTGACACTGAACGGAGGATGGGTTGTTTATAGCAAATAGAGGTAGGTTTAAATTACATAAAAAAGGTTTCCCTCTTAGTTTGCATACATGTTGTATATGGTATCATGGGCTAATCTACAGAGAATTCACTAATAGAACAGGTTGCCCATAAAGTTTACATGTAGTTCTCGCTCTGACTGATACTATGAGAGCCAACTGCAGGGGGGGTCGTAAGAATGCATCATACAGTGGCACTGAACAGTAAGAACAAATGGGTTCATTAAGAATGCAAAGTACAGTGTGGTAAACAGTATGTGTCGTTGTCTTAGTTTGCAAGTAAACAAATTAACATATATGATGTTCACTAGAATGCACCATGTTGTGTGGGAAAGAGACAACGTCTTACTTCACAAGTAAACAGAATCAATCTGTTACTAACCGTAGGGTGGATGTAAACTAAGTGTGAAGAGCAAATGGGTTGAAATTACAGAAAAGTCTACATTCTGAAGAGATACTTACCCACGAAGAATAGGCCTAGGCAAACGCAGCAGCTACAGCTTGCATATAGGTTGTAATAATGTTGAGGGACAAATGTTAGTTAAACTAATGAGTCAAGAGCCAGTGGGTCTGGTAGCTAAAGGATCCGCGTTCCATCCTCCTCTTGCAAACTATAGTCCTCAATCAGACAGAGCTGGCAGCACAGAGGGTGGTGCTACACAATAAAAAACCATTGTGTCATGTAATAGTTTGTATTTTACATCCTCGTAAGAACATAAACTGCAGATATTTAAGACGTTTATGGAGCTTTTGATTAATGCTTTTTGTTACTTTTTCAAAACACACAACCACCCTAGAAACTGAGTATAAAGTGTAAATGGATAATGCGGAAGGTCTGCTGCGTATAATTCAGGATGTGAAGAAGTGAAGCGTTTTCCATCTATTTTTAAGAGGGCAGGTTGGTATGTTGTAGAGAGATTTTGAATTAGTGTGGGAGCTCTTGGGATCCATCACATGACATACTCTGCTGGTTTTACAAGCTTCTTGCAGGGATGTCAGGCCACAAGTTAATCTCTTGGCGTGTATCGCTGCTGTCGGACAGAAGCCACATATCTGTAGAAAGGACCTTTTACAGGAAGGAAGCAAGGAATGCTTTTCCTACAGGTTTCATGGACCCAGAGGTCATGAAACTCACTCAACACATAACTGACTTTGTAAAACTTCAGCTTGAGTAAGAGGGTTTCCCTTTGTGACTGATATAGAGTTTGCTTTTTAGCTTGTTACTTGCTGTTCTGGATCAGGACATGTACACTCTCGGTATCTTACACAGACTCACCCTTCAAGGGAGAAACAGCAGGCATTTCGAGATCATTGATACACCAAGTTGTTGTACTTTCTGCATACACAATGTAAACTTTGTCATGTTAGGAGAAGCACTTCAACTTTGTTAGATTTAGACTTTCATCCAAGACACTACTAGTTTTCAGTAGCTGTATGTTTATGGGGTTTTTTTCATCCACTTATTCATGATGAACATAGGTTCCCTTGTGTGATGTGGCTGGCTTTCTATTTGTTAGAGACTAGAACTGGTGATACGGGTCTGAGCCCTCCAGGCAGTGAAGAAAAGGGACAGCCTGACCATATCTATGAGACTGATAAGATGAACATGCTTCTGTACAGTTCATATTTAGAAAAACACAATCAATGTCACGATGAACCTGGGAGGGGGACACATCTTATTGTGCTATTGCACATGGATGAAACATGTCTTCCTAGACTCTAATGCAGTTTCAAAGAATTGCATCTGTGATGTCCACAGCTGTTCTTATACAGTAGTCTATATCCCCACAGTGGACTGCAACTGAGTTACTTACCAAAGTACTTACCAAAGACATGTACTTACATGCTGAGCTACAGCAACAAGTCTTGTTTACTTACATCCACACCTTAACAGGTGCAGCCAATTAGATTAATAACATGCTGAAGCCACTGCACCACTCTTCAACTGCGACTGCAAATCCAGAGAAGCTAAATAATCTAAAAATGCAGTCAGAGATAATTCATCTTCAGCTTAGACTACTCTTATCTCGCTGGTTTTTACATTTATCATAGAGGAAATAGTCCTTTTCTCGAATAGGTGTTGTTGACGTTACTTGCAGGGCTTGCTGGTGAGCTAAACTATCAGTCACAATTCCCCAATAATAACTTGGTTAAGACCTTAATACTACATCCTCAATCAGAATATTACATCCTACCAGAGTTTTCTTGTATCTTGTGATACCGCTTTACAACTCATGCTCTGGGCAACAGGTTTGCAAGTCCACTTGTTTTTAAAGAACAGCCTTGCTTGTTACGCCCAAGCACCACAGGTGGTACAAAGGTTAACTGGATTTTTGAGTTTGTTTTCAATAATTTGGGTTGTTTGTTTCTGTTACTTTACCTGGCAACAGTGGCTCAAGTGGAGTTCAGTGCTGAATGATAAAGCTGCAGTACTCTGTAATCTGCTCATTACTCCCCTTTGGCATATCTGTCTTGAGATTGGGCATTATCTATGGCACAATATGAAAGAAATATGTGATGTGAGCATACATATTACTTCTTAAAACTCTATTGCATGGTCGAAGTATGTAATGAATTAAAATTACGGGCTGGAACCATGGAAACTGACAAGCATATCGCCCATTGCTTTAAGCCTGATAAAAAGGTTATTTCACTTCTTTCTGTTTAGCCTCAGATGACAGTGTGGGTTTATTAATCAAGAAAGTTTCCCAAGTATGATTAGGTTACTCAAACCACACATTTTCCTATTGTGGTAACAGAGGCTATCTAGTGCATAAATTCTAAAAATATATATATGTTACTTAAATCTGATGAAACAGTGATTGAAAGCAGTGTTAAAATTAAAATAAAAGGCTCTTTCAAGATGCATGCTGTAGTTAGCTTTTATGATTTGTGTACAATGTCTGAAGTATCTACAGTATCTCAACACTTGGGTTAGCTTTGGTTAGTAGCTAAAGCAGAAAGTTCTCCAAATGGCTAAAAACGGTTGCTGCCTGGATTTGCAGCTGTTTTGCCTTGTTCTCTGTCCTGTTGAAGTTATTTGAAACTTTAATATGTAAATTCACAATCAGATCTATAAGTCTTTCCATGAGATACATTTTCTTTTTTAGCTGATGTCAAACCACACCATGAAAATATGATCTATTACTCAGGGATAATAGTTACATTTCTCTGCACAGAAATTAAATATATCACTGTAATTAAAATGTGCACCTCAAAGATCTTAATGTTTCTGATATAAATGGATTAATTCAAATGAAACAGTGAAATTCTTTGAGAAACACAACATCAAGTATAATCATAAATGTCTCAAGTCTTTCAACATAAAATGTTGTAACATCATTGAAAAGCTAAAGTAGCAAAAATATAATTTTGGTCATTTTCTACAGAGATCAAAATAGGGGATCAGTACTGTTCAAATAAAAACAAAATCCGAGCCACTTAAGTTTCCTTTCTTAGTTTTAAGTGTTGCTGATTCTTCAACTCTGCAGCAGGAATAAAATGATTTAGCAATTAGAGAGACTGGAATAAGCTGCAAAATAAAACTCACAGAAAGACGTCGGCTCCTCTGAAGTAAAACTCTACTTTTAGTGTATTCTACCCACATTTTTTGATTACTAAAGTAGTGTTTGATGTTCTCAACAGCTCGGTGTGTGTAGTTTTGTGCTGTGGTTCCTTACATCAGAGATGGTTTACGGGACAGAAGTGTGAAAGATGGAGGAAGTCACTGATGAGGAAAAAACAAATGTTGGAAAGACACAAACCGAAGACAAATGAGAAGGACATGGAAGGAAGAGAAAGAAAAGTAAGAAATAAGAAAGAGAGAGAAATAATGGGGAACAATTTTGTTTTATGAGAGGAAGGACAATATTGAATAATGGCATAGAAAGATACCATGCGTGTCCTATGGATGTAGCTGACTTTTGTTTCAGTTGCTGCTTCAGGAATTGCCACCCAACAAACTGTTGTAGCGGAGCATCATCAGGAAGAAAGTTCTTCAACAGATCGATTTAATGTTCCGGGTCCGGTGTTTGTTAGACATTTTAAATCAGGTAATCTTACTGACATTAAGACTGATTTAGTGAAAAATACCAGTACTCAAAAAGGGTAATCCATCACTGAAGCCAATGTCTCCACCGATTGTCATGTTGGCGGTCAAACACGACTAAAAAAAAAATACATCATAAACGTTTAAAAAAAAATAAAAATTCTTGATTGTTTCTAGAATTTCAGTCTAACTTACTGAATACACCTGTAATTTCAGATTTTTTGCACAGAATCTATAAAATAAATGTAACAAATACTTGATGGCTGTCATTTACTTTGCTGTACACACTTGCTGTCTTTCCCAAAGATAAAAGCTGGATTTTCAACTCAAACTCACCTTTGACACATTTAAACTCTCTCAAACTATTTGTTTGACATGTACTTGAACAGGTCTGAATAATTGTCGAAATAATCATAAAACTGTCTGACAGACAGCATTTGTGGCCGGCTGGAGTGTTGGAAGGTAACTTATTTCAATGAGAAGAGTGACGTTTGGCTCGTTGTGAAGTCGTACTGGTCTTTGCAATCTTGCAGGGACAATACACTGAACGTTTTTCTTTTCTGTAAAATGTTATTCATGTTGAAACACATTTTAGCTTGCAGGGACAATACACTGAACGTTACTTCAGATCTGAGGATCACGCTGCCCACATCGTTAAGAAAACTATAGCACAAGATAATTATTTTACTTGTTTCACATGGTGCTCACGGTAGAAGTTAATAATGTTATGCTTCTATTTCATTAATTTATTAATCTATTTGTACCAGTATTGTAAATTATGGTATCAACTTCTATGAAAGAAATATCAAAGGACAAAGATGATAGGCGTTAAATGAAAACCCAGACTGCCTGTTCAGCTTTATCTTAGCACAGAATCAAGAACAAAATCTAAACGATCAAACATTAATTTTCTGTTATATTGAGCAGAGCTATCAATAACACATTTTGTAAAAATGTAGAAACTGGTGGAGACAGACCCGTGAATGTGAGGAAAAATACAGTTTTCCCTAACATTTCCTTAAGTGTGATTCAGCCAAACATGAGGAAATATTTTGAAACATTTCAACTTTACTACTTGAACCTCATCTGGATAAAGTGGTTAAAGTTACTAATTTCTTGGAAAAATATCAACCCTTTAAAAGAATTTTCTCGTGGGTGGTGAAGGATCCAAAGACTACTGATACAGGAATTAAACTCTTGAAAAAAAGGGCTGACCATTTTGTTGGGGTTGATGGATGGAGGGATAGAGTGGCTAAACCAGGCCGAGACAGGAAGTAAATGGAGAAAGTCAAAAGAGACGATGAAAGAAGATAAGAGACCATAAGCAAGTGGTTAAGAAAGAGTAAATGAAGGGAAATGGCGATCCAATTCAAGTTAAAAAAAAAAAAAAAAAAAAAAAGATGGAGTAAGGAGTGAGAGAAGGAACAGAAGAGTAGGAGGTGTAAAAGAGACTGAGAGGCAAAAGTAACACGCTGAAAATATTGAGTGATATGAACAGAAGAAATTCATGAGAGAATAAAATGAAAAAAAAGCAAGATATGGCTTGAGAGCCTGAAAGTATTTACCTAAATGAGTAAGGTAAACAAAAATGAAGAGAGTGTAACTAGTCCACCGTGCTCCTACATGAATACGCACTGAAGGCTGTTGCCAAATTAAACACTGACAGCTCTGCCTTAGCACCACTACCCAATCTGCAGCTGATCTCTACTGCACAACCTAAAAGAACGGAAAAAAACCCAAAACAGTGACTTCAAAAGTCATCAGACAGAACGCTGGGCATCAACTTGACAGGTGTTGGGTTGTTTTGACTCTTTGTCAGTAATTCTCGAGAGAAATGCAGAAATGTAAGAATAAAACTGCTTTTGAGAAGTGATGGAGAGTCGGAAATTTGAATGTTTGCCTCTGTGAAAAGGTTCTTTCTGGTGGAATTCCACGAGGAAAACTCACAAAATATGTTTCACTTAGGGTGAAAAGTAAGATTTAGGCTGCACTAAATATTAACGTTCGGATAAAAGGAACAGATGTGAATCAAAAAAGATGGTTACATTGACAAAAGCTAGAGAAGCACCCAGGGAGAGCAGTGCCAACAAATGCCAATGTCCTCACACTGTTTGAGACAGTAAACTGGATCTGCAGCTAAATTCAATAAGTCTAGTCTAGTCTTTTCATGAATCACGGAGGAACGAAAAAGATAGCATCACCAAGAACTGCTTGTATCATATTCTAACATTAATGCTCATAAAGAAACTTGATGCATGTCAGCTGAATCTGCTTGATAAAGACCAGTCAGACAAGTTGGGGGTTAAGTCTGGTGAAAAATCTTGTAATGTGTGACCCCTTCTGCAGATCAGTCGCGTAATGTGAATCCACGAGAACCTCATAAATCCCGATCACAAGACAAGCATACTGTGTGGTGTGAACAATGCGACACGCCTACAAATCCTGCAGTATGAACTACGCCAACGGTGATATGCCACATTTAAGGGTTTCAATTTGCTCAACATTCTTAAAGAATCCAATAAAATTCCACATTAATACTGGTTTAAAACGTAATGTTTGATGCCAAAGCACTAACTGGCATTGCGAAAATTACAGGTATATTCAGTAAATTAGACTGAAATTCTAGAAACAATCAAGAATTATTATTTTTTTTAAACGTTTATGATGTATTTTTTTTTAGTCGTGTTTGACCGCCAACATGACAATCGGTGGAGACATTGGCTTCAGTGATGGATTACCCTTTTTGAGTACTGGTATTTTTCACTAAATCAGTCTTAATGTCAGTAAGATTACCTGATTTAAAATGTCTAACAAACACCGGACCCGGAACATTAAATCGATCTGTTGAAGAACTTTCTTCCTGATGATGCTCCGCTACAACAGTTTGTTGGGTGGCAATTCCTGAAGCAGCAACTGAAACAAAAGTCAGCTACATCCATAGGACACGCATGGTATCTTTCTTTGCCATTATTCAATATTGTCCTTCCTCTCATAAAACAAAATTGTTCCCCATTATTTCTCTCTCTTTCTTATTGCTTACTTTTCTTTCTCTTCCTTCCATGTCCTTCTCATTTGTCTTCGGTTTGTGTCTTTCCAACATTTGTTTTTTCCTCATCAGTGACTTCCTCCATCTTTCACACTTCTGTCCCGTAAACCATCTCTGATGTAAGGAACCACAGCACAAAACAACACACACCGAGCTGTTGAGAACATCAAACACTACTTTAGTAATCAAAAAATGTGGGTAGAATACACTAAAAGTAGAGTTTTACTTCAGAGGAGCCGACGTCTTTCTGTGAGTTTTATTTTGCAGCTTATTCCAGTCTCTCTAGGTTCAAAGCGTAAACATTCTGGATCACATAATTGCTAAATCATTTTATTCCTGCTGCAGAGTTGAAGAATCAGCAACACTTAAAACTAAGAAAGGAAACTTAAGTGGCTCGGATTTTGTTTTTATTTGAACAGTACTGATCCCCTATTTTGATCTCTGTAGAAAATTACCAAAATTATATTTTTGCTACTTTAGCTTTTCAATGATGTTACAACATTTTATGTTGAAAGACTTGAGACATTTATGATTATACTTGATGTTGTGTTTCTCAAAGAATTTCACTGTTTCATTTGAATTAATCCATTTATATCAGAAACATTATGATCTTTGAGGTGCACATTTTAATTACAGTGATATATTTAATTTCTGTGCAGAGAAATGTAACTATTATCCCTGAGTAATAGATCATATTTTCATGGTGTGGTTTGACATCAGCTAAAAAAGAAAATGTATCTCATGGAAAGACTTATAGATCTGATTGTGAATTTACATATTAAAGTTTCAAATAACTTCAACAGGACAGAGAACAAGGCAAAACAGCTGCAAATCCAGGCAGCAACCGTTTTTAGCCATTTGGAGAACTTTCTGCTTTAGCTACTAACCAAAGCTAACCCAAGTGTTGAGATACTGTAGATACTTCAGACATTGTACACAAATCATAAAAGCTAACTACAGCATGCATCTTGAAAGAGCCTTTTATTTTAATTTTAACACTGCTTTCAATCACTGTTTCATCAGATTTAAGTAACATATATATATTTTTAGAATTTATGCACTAGATAGCCTCTGTTACCACAATAGGAAAATGTGTGGTTTGAGTAACCTAATCATACTTGGGAAACTTTCTTGATTAATAAACCCACACTGTCATCTGAGGCTAAACAGAAAGAAGTGAAATAACCTTTTTATCAGGCTTAAAGCAATGGGCGATATGCTTGTCAGTTTCCATGGTTCCAGCCCGTAATTTTAATTCATTACATACTTCGACCATGCAATAGAGTTTTAAGAAGTAATATGTATGCTCACATCACATATTTCTTTCATATTGTGCCATAGATAATGCCCAATCTCAAGACAGATATGCCAAAGGGGAGTAATGAGCAGATTACAGAGTACTGCAGCTTTATCATTCAGCACTGAACTCCACTTGAGCCACTGTTGCCAGGTAAAGTAACAGAAACAAACAACCCAAATTATTGAAAACAAACTCAAAAATCCAGTTAACCTTTGTACCACCCGTGGTGCTTGGGCGTAACAAGCAAGGCTGTTCTTTAAAAACAAGTGGACTAGCAGACCTGTTGCCCAGAGCATGAGTTGTAAAGCGGTATCACAAGATACAAGAAAACTCTGGTAGGATGTAATATTCTGATTGAGGATGTAGTATTAAGGTCTTAACCAAGTTATTATTGGGGAATTGTGACTGATAGTTTAGCTCACCAGCAAGCCCTGCAAGTAACGTCAACAACACCTATTCGAGAAAAGGACTATTTCCTCTATGATAAATGTAAAAACCAGCGAGATAAGAGTAGTCTAAGCTGAAGATGAATTATCTCTGACTGCATTTTTAGATTATTTAGCTTCTCTGGATTTGCAGTCGCAGTTGAAGAGTGGTGCAGTGGCTTCAGCATGTTATTAATCTAATTGGCTGCACCTGTTAAGGTGTGGATGTAAGTAAACAAGACTTGTTGCTGTAGCTCAGCATGTAAGTACATGTCTTTGGTAAGTACTTTGGTAAGTAACTCAGTTGCAGTCCACTGTGGGGATATAGACTACTGTATAAGAACAGCTGTGGACATCACAGATGCAATTCTTTGAAACTGCATTAGAGTCTAGGAAGACATGTTTCATCCATGTGCAATAGCACAATAAGATGTGTCCCCCTCCCAGGTTCATCGTGACATTGATTGTGTTTTTCTAAATATGAACTGTACAGAAGCATGTTCATCTTATCAGTCTCATAGATATGGTCAGGCTGTCCCTTTTCTTCACTGCCTGGAGGGCTCAGACCCGTATCACCAGTTCTAGTCTCTAACAAATAGAAAGCCAGCCACATCACACAAGGGAACCTATGTTCATCATGAATAAGTGGATGAAAAAAACCCCATAAACATACAGCTACTGAAAACTAGTAGTGTCTTGGATGAAAGTCTAAATCTAACAAAGTTGAAGTGCTTCTCCTAACATGGCAAAGTTTACATTGTGTATGCAGAAAGTACAACAACTTGGTGTATCAATGATCTCGAAATGCCTGCTGTTTCTCCCTTGAAGGGTGAGTCTGTCTAAGATACCGTGAGTGTACATGTCCTGATCCAGAACAGCAAGTAACAAGCTAAAAAGCAAACTCTATATCAGTCACAAAGGGAAACCCTCTTACTCAAGCTGAAGTTTTACAAAGTCAGTTATGTGTTGAGTGAGTTTCATGACCTCTGGGTCCATGAAACCTGTAGGAAAAGCATTCCTTGCTTCCTTCCTGTAAAAGGTCCTTTCTACAGATATGTGGCTTCTGTCCGACAGCAGCGATACACGCCAAGAGATTAACTTGTGGCCTGACATCCCTGCAAGAAGCTTGTAAAACCAGCAGAGTATGTCATGTGATGGATCCCAAGAGCTCCCACACTAATTCAAAATCTCTCTACAACATACCAACCTGCCCTCTTAAAAATAGATGGAAAACGCTTCACTTCTTCACATCCTGAATTATACGCAGCAGACCTTCCGCATTATCCATTTACACTTTATACTCAGTTTCTAGGGTGGTTGTGTGTTTTGAAAAAGTAACAAAAAGCATTAATCAAAAGCTCCATAAACGTCTTAAATATCTGCAGTTTATGTTCTTACGAGGATGTAAAATACAAACTATTACATGACACAATTGTTTTTTATTGTGTAGCACCACCCTCTGTGCTGCCAGCTCTGTCTGATTGAGGACTATAGTTTGCAAGAGGAGGATGGAACGCGGATCCTTTAGCTACCAGACCCACTGGCTCTTGACTCATTAGTTTAACTAACATTTGTCCCTCAACATTATTACAACCTATATGCAAGCTGTAGCTGCTGCGTTTGCCTAGGCCTATTCTTCGTGGGTAAGTATCTCTTCAGAATGTAGACTTTTCTGTAATTTCAACCCATTTGCTCTTCACACTTAGTTTACATCCACCCTACGGTTAGTAACAGATTGATTCTGTTTACTTGTGAAGTAAGACGTTGTCTCTTTCCCACACAACATGGTACATTCTAGTGAACATCATATATGTTCATTTGTTTACTTGCAAACTAAGACAACGACACATACTGTTTACCACACTGTACTTTGCATTCTTAATGAACCCATTTGTTCTTACTGTTCAGTGCCACTGTATGATGCATTCTTACGACCCCCCCTGCAGTTGGCTCTCATAGTATCAGTCAGAGCGAGAACTACATGTAAACTTTATGGGCAACCTGTTCTATTAGTGAATTCTCTGTAGATTAGCCCATGATACCATATACAACATGTATGCAAACTAAGAGGGAAACCTTTTTTATGTAATTTAAACCTACCTCTATTTGCTATAAACAACCCATCCTCCGTTCAGTGTCACAGTATGGTGCAGCCAGAGACAACCAGATGTCTGTTAACACCCCCCCCCCACCCCACCCCACCCAAATCCATGCAGTGCTAGCAACACCTGGTAAAAGGAGGACTTTCCGGCACCCTGAGCCTTGCTCGTACGAGACTTAAAATGTTATCTCATTCCCACACAGCATGGTGCATTCTAATGAACATCATATATGTTCATTTGTTTACTTGCGAACTAAGACAACGACACATACTGTTTACCACACTGTACTTTGCATTCTTATTGAACCCACCTGCCCCTACAGCCCAGTGTCACAGCATGATGCATTCTTACGACCCCCTGCAGTTGGCTCTCATAGTATCAGTCAGAGCGAGAACTAGATGTAAACTTTATAGGCAACCTGTTCTATTAGTGAATTCTCTGTAGATTAGCCCATGATACCATATACAACATGTATGCAAACTAAGAGGGAAACCTTTTTTATGTAATTTAAACCTACCTCTATTTGCTATAAACAACCCATCCATTCAGTGTCACAGTATGGTGCAGCCAGAGACAACCAGATGTCTGTTAACACCCCACCCCACCCCACACATCTAATTATTTTCCCATCTTTACCTTACAGGGACCGGTCTTTGAAGCTGTTAAAATGCTGACCGCTTCTACAACTTAACCTTTTCTATTAACCCTAACCCTTTCTCTTATTTAAACATTCAACTAATATATTTCTCACAACCTCCTGACTTTAGCTGTAATCATTCTTAACCCTAGCCATAAACTCCCCCTTCCTTCCTTAGATCTCTTCAACAGATGGCTAATCTATGTCAAACAGAGGTCACACGTCAAAATAGCTTGATCGATCGATAAGAGGTCAAAAGTCATATCCCCAGATGTCAGCAAACGGATGTCAAACAAAGGTCACCTGTCATATTAATTTGATTGATCGATAAGAGGTCAGAGGTCACCTGTCAAAATGAGTTTGAATAAAGGTGTCCTTTTATTTCTCTCATTTATCATCAATTCAATAATTAATTTATTTTTAAATAAATTTTAATGGGAGAAATACCACATTGAATGGACAATCTGAAAAGTATTACAGTGAAGAGATAAGAAGCAATACAATGTCCAAAATAAATCCAGGAAGAACACACTGTTTAAAACTAAACATTAGAACCAGTTTGTTGTTGAATTAAGATTTAACAGCTCTCTTAAAAAGTCAGACAAACAAACATAGCATTTAAATCTTTGATCCTTTAATTGAAAAACTGCCTGAACAAAAGATGTTCTACAAATTGAGACTTTATGATTTCCACCTGAAGCAGGTCTGAGACCGGACAGTCAGACCATATGACTTATTAGAAAATATCGGGATTTAACAGCAAGGTCAGGCAGATAGGTGTCAGACAGTTTCTTACCATCTTAAAGCATTAAAGGTTAGCCTTTATTGTGTTAGAGATCACAGTAACATGACTTAAAATTTAGCTGATCTAAATACTTCTCCTCTGCTTATTTTCACCAATTCTGAGTTAATATTTATCATCAGTATTTATAATTGATCTCATTAAACCATTTAACTATTTAACTGCAGCAGATATATGAATCAATGGATCTGTTATCTTAACAGAGCAGCAACGTGCTTTATATAAAGGTTTAAAGTGAGTTAGATTATTAGGAAATTAACAAAAACACGGCAATAAAAGGCACAACGAGAGTCAGATATCACCAATGAGTTTCTTGAAGAAGAAAACTCTAAAAGAAATTTAAAGACAGCTGCAGTAAGTCTGAGTCATAACAAGTCAAGTCAAGGTTTGTTTTCATGGCACATTTAAAAACAGCCACAGCAACCAGAGAGCTGTACAGCTGAACACTATATTAATACTATTAGCAAATTCTAACCCTGCAGATAAATATTAATTAATCTAACAATAAACATTGAATAAATTAGTGAAATAAAAACAGTGTTTACAGTTAAAGACATGCCTCTAAACCAGACATGTGTCACTGGAAAAGGAAAGGCTTTGTGACCTCAGCCGGCACCCCGGTTAAACACTTGAATCAATTACTCGAACTATATTATGCCATACTTGAACCAAAACAAGTTGCTAGAGTCGAGTGCAGAGGACATCAAAAGGGAGATGGGAGAGTAGCGAGAGGCAACAATGCGGCAGATAAGGCAGCAAAAACAAAAGCAGGGTATACTGCATTTAACCAGATGTCTCAGAAAACATTGGAGGAAAAATCACAACGAGAATTATGTTTAGAAAACATTAAAGAACTTCACGAAGCAGCGGCACCATCTGAAAAGCAAGCATGGAACGAAAAAAAAAAAGATTCCACAGGACGCTGCTGGAATCATGAAGGCAAAATAGTAGCTCCAACTGGACTACTAAATTTGCTATGTCAAGAAGCACACAGTAGAGCTCACTGTGCTAGCTCAAAAGTAACAGCGCTCATTTCACAACACTGGTGGCACCCCCACCTAAAAGACACAATAAAATATTTTGTGCAATCTTGTGAAATTTGCAAGCTGTTCAATCTCAAAGCAGGACTAGGTAGTTTCCCAGTACCTGATGCCCCTTGGAAACAGATAGTAATTGAGTTTACTGACATGGGAGCAGCGAACAGGACTGAAGGTAAACTATTTCTTCTAGTGTGTGTAGCTCCCTTTTCTAGATGGGTAGAAGCCACACCTACTAAAAAAGGAAAAGAAGTCATTAAATGGCTTACAAGAGAAATTATTCCAAGATTTTGGGTACCAGAAGTGATAAGATCAGATAATGGTATTCACTTCTCCAATGAAGAACTAGGAGAAGTGGAAAAATTGTTTGGAATTACACATAAGCTCGGTGCAGTCTCTCACCCAGCTTTACAAGGACTAGTGAAAAGAGCAAATAGAACCATCAAAAAGGCCGAACAGAAGTCTGTGCAGACACACAGTTAACCTGGGCTGAAGCTCTACGTATTGTGTTAGCCTAAGATTTACTCCAAATGCCACCATGAATGTTGTCATGTTGTCCCACATGAGGTCATGCCAGGGAGGAATCACCCTGTCAATTTACAACTGCACCAACAGGCTCACCCCTTGTTGTACTACAGTATGGAAACTTGTGTGAATGTGAAACAACTGAATAACACTGTGATGAGTATATCTCAGCAGGTTACAGAAATACTCACCAAGGAACAGGACCAGGAAAGTGAACAAAGTTAACTGGTCCTCTCCTATATGGACAGGACGCAGAAGCTACAACACATTGTGTAAAGGTATGGTTGACTGAGAATAGACTGAGTAACT
This sequence comes from Leuresthes tenuis, assembly GCF_036924035.1. Classification (NCBI taxonomy): domain Eukaryota; kingdom Metazoa; phylum Chordata; class Actinopteri; order Atheriniformes; family Atherinopsidae; genus Leuresthes; species Leuresthes tenuis. The sequence continues at coordinate 27,036,030 of NW_027325367.1, read as the reverse complement.
GGATCCACAAGGATCACTGTACTCAGGCTCAAGATCCTACCGAAAGAACATTAACTGAGGTCCGGACTGACTTAGGAACCTCACCTGCTGACAAAGACTAGACCACGGGGACTAAAACTCTATCAGAGACTGAACGGACCACTGACGATGAAACCAAAGGAAAACACCACTGTGGAGACTAGACTGTAGAACCACAGTAGCAGAAACAATAAAGGTTCTCCTGTGTGAAAGTCAGACATTAAAAGCTCAAGTTACAAAGAACTACAACAGTAATCTGGACACACCCTCTCTTCCCACCACTCCATACCAGGTGACTAAAAGATCTCTGGAAAATGGCAACAACCCACTTCAATTACAATTTATTGAGAAACAAGATACAAGGTACAATCCGATCTGTGCTCAGTCATGACATGTTGGTCGAACGAAAAAGATATGAATGGGATGAATAAAATGTTCTGTGAGAACAGTTTTAATCATGTGTTCTGGTTCATTCGAGAATTTATATGGGAGATGACCCAAGTTGTTTAATCTGGTGCAATCAATCAATGAATCAATCAATCAAACTTTATTTTCATAACACTTTTCATACAAGAAAATGATAGAAGAAAATAAAACAAAGCAGTGAAACCCAAGGCCACATATAGACACACATACACACACACACACACACACACGCACGTCTATACGTACACATACACCCACATACATCCACACATACTGGAAGGAAGAAGTAAAGATTAAGTAAAACATAATAAACTGAGGCAGAGCTGCTCGAAGTAAGGTAAAGCACAGAGCTTTGAACTGCACGATTAAAGGCCTAATTCATGTCAAGAAAAAACAAGAATGATCCTGAACAATTTAGCTAACATTCCAAAACTGCTACCAGGAAAAAATAAATAAAAAAAAATATTACAAAATAATATCAAGAATCTGGGCCCTTAGGTCAAAGCATGCATGCAAGATAACAGTGATCAATAACCAACCAAAGATCTGAACACAAGCACGATGCTGTGGCACTGCTAAGGAAAAAGTTAGCAGCACAAGGCCACATGGCTCATCTAAAAAATAAATAAATGAGGAATTGAGACAAATAGAAAAATAGAATAAACCTTTGTCTTTGATTCTAATTTGTATGGAAATATGTTATTGTATCATGTGATGTTATAAGAAACTCTGATGTCACACTGTTGGTACCCCATGAAGTGTTTCTAATTCAAATGGAGCAGAAAAAACTTAATGCTGATCCTGAACTGTCTGTGGATGGCTCAGCATCACGAAACACAGCCACTGGTAAGAATTAAATAGAATTTAGTATAAAGTAACAAGTGAGAATTAAGCAGATCGTGCTGAAATTTTATCAAAAGCACTCTGAGCTGAATTAAGAGGACAGACAATATTTATCCCAAAAAGGTTAATCAGTTACTCATTGAGAAGAAATGGCTGCTTTCTTGATGCTGTGCTGCTCCCAAAATGAACTCTAACCACAAACACTTCTGTCCTGCAGCAGCAACACAGGAGCAGAAACTGCAGTGGAAGAGTTCAGCAGAACTAACATACGGATGAGACTGAGTCTCATCGGGGGGTGGAGATACAACAATTAATCATAGTTTACTAACACTTCTCAAGATTTTCCCAAAATTCTGTGAGTCTTTGTCTTCCTTTTGTCTTTTGTTCTATGTTGTCTTGTGTTTTGTCTTTGTCTTGCTGTGTTCTCTAAATGATTTGAAGTTTTTTCCACAGAAAAGGTTGATGGTACTGGATTTCACATTAATGCTGTACAGCAGGTTGGTGAGTCTAAGGTACTGTCCTAAAACATGGTTTCTATCAACTGGCCAGTTGTTTTGTTTTTAATTTCATTTATTTATTTATTTTTTTCGGTTTATTTATTTGTTTTTGTTTGGGGTTCATATGAAAACTTAATTTGTCGACCAATGAATACTGGGATTGAACCTGTTAAAAGGCAATTCCTGAATATAAAACATTGTGAAAATGACATGTTGTGCTGCTCAGTTCTCTCTCCTGCTAACATTCATCCACAGCTTAAATTAACTGCATCTGCAGCAGAACCTCTAAAGGACTCACAGCCAAGTGACTGACAAGACGTCAGTCTGAAATTCTGGGAGGCACGATCATCATGCCAAGATAATGGTTGAACAACCACACAACCTTCAACCACTGTCAACAAAATAATCTGAATTATCTCCTTAATTGTCCCAAAGAAAAAGATTAGTTAGGGAAAACGGGTGGTAAAGACCCCTTTGTGGAAGTGAAGTGCTGGTAACCTCTCCTTCCTAGTTAGCTCAGACTGCTGAACTGAGGTTCAGCCAGAAGGACAACCAAACACCAAGCAGTGACAGGATTGGACCACAAGAGACTGAGCTGCACTACACCACTCTGCACAATGTTATCATAAAATTTTCACTCAAAAGAAATTGTTAGTTTGTACACTACATCTATCATTACTCATCTGTTCTCAACAGGGTCATATCTTCATATTCACATCATGTTTAAATGTCTGTACTGTATTGTTTTGTGTTTTGTGATGTTCCTCTTTAGTTTAATGATTTTAAGTAGACCAATTACTAATCATAGGAATTCATACATATGTCCATTGCCATTGGTGTGAATTGGCTGTTCGGCGCGGGACCTTAGGCACTGAAAGGTAATTAAGTGGTCGGTCGCCAAGGGGGAATGGGGCCATAGGAGAATTTTCCCGGATATCAGCCATCGGGTTTTTCGCTCCTATTCGCTGCGAACAGTGGACGATCCTGATGGTAATGTTAATTGCCTTAAGCACTTTTTGAGTTTCAATATTTTATGAATTGTTGTAGCTTAGTTAATTATTGTTATGTGTTGTAATGGTACTTATGGGTGAGCAGGGTCTTGCCACTGCTTAAACCACATATAGTTTTGGGCCAAAATGAACTAAGATTCTACACAGAGATTGGGTTTGGGGCCACATACACACACTAATTTTAAGACATATTGAAACATTTATTAATTTATTCCTTGCATACACGTACAGGCGTGATACTTATAGCTTTTAAGAAATGTGCTCATTGCAGAGTTATGATCAGTTGAGTAATGAAGGTTGAACTATTCTGGGAAAGAGGTTCTGTTCCCAGCATCATGATAAACACTCCTGATACAGAAAGGTTTAGCTAATGCATTACAATTATTTTACACATGCATATGCAATGAAAACTTGCTTGCTGCTGATAATTGCAAAGAAGAACAGCTTACACATAACAGCTCACATAATGAAGTTATATCAAAAGGGGGATAACAAGAATCTTCTGTCTGGTTGTGCTGCACCTCAAGGTAGTTGGCCACTGGCAGTTTGGGGACCTGCTAAGTTGGCTGCCGCTAACAGGTGTGACACAATACAGAATATAACATTCCTACCTCATTTAGTTGACATGATTAAATCATGTCAAAAGGGGGAGTTGTTATAATTGGCTTTGTTCTTAGAAATTATAAATTCATTTTCTGTATTTTACTAAATAACCTATGTTCCTAGCTGTTACTTTTCCACTCTGCTCATACTGCACAACAGATGACCTTAAATGGTCCAAGACCTTAGAATGACATAAACAACTGGGTCAGACAAAACATCTCTATTAGGGCAGACAGGTCTGGTACATTAGACACCTAAAACAACAATCACACATACACACACATTGTTTATCACATCCAAAGAACACAACAAGGACAGCAGCTGGCCTGATCATGCCACTCAAAATTGGCCAATTATACTCTGACAAGAAATATGACATGTTTCCGGATAACAGGGCTCGGCCTGACGGATTTCCTGCGGGAGCTCTGGCACTCCGAGTCCAGCGCTGCAATATACTCTACTTGTGACCACTAATAAATACTGTTTTAATAAACCATTTCTCCAGCTTATTCTTGGGCTTCCAATGAAAAAATCGGGCCAACAATTGGTGCCGTGACCAGGATTGGCTGACTCTGAGACCGTGTCCGATCGAGGACTTCCGGAGCTGGTTGGAGGGGACCCTTCTTCAGACAATTCAAGGCGCCTAAAACACAAGGTGAGCAGAAAACCTCTTGTATCAGGATATGTGAAATTTCTGCACATTGGTCATTCTAAACTAAATTGTCTGAATTAGGATGTCCTCCGATCCCTAAATCAAAAGCACAAAATTTGTGTCTACAGGTTTACTAGGTGGTCACATGTAAAGTATAAACACATAGTCTCACATAGGGAGAGTCATATGTGTCCTAGTTTAGTACAATTTGGCCAAATAAAAGACATAAAATTCATCCTGTCTTCTAAACTGAATAGGAAGTAGATGCCAATGGGCGGGGTCTGTTAGTCCGCAATTGGCGGCGTGAGTAATGTCTGTGCAATTGGCACTTGGACCGTAAAATCCGCAATCGGCGGTGGGTCTGCATTACTGCACAACAGGCGACGTGAGTAATTTCTGTGCACAAGGGCGCTTAGACCTTTATCTGCAATCAGCGATGGGTCTGTATTACTTCACAATAGGCGGCGTAAGTAATCTCTGTGCAATTGGCACTTGGACTGTAAAATCCGCAATCGGCGGTGTGTCTGTTATTACTACGCATTTGGTGCTTGGACTATAAAATCCACAATCGGCGGTGTGTCTGGGTTTTTTTTTTCCTCCTCCGCAAGCGGCGGTGGTTCTGCAGTTGTTGTGAACAGGCGATACACTAAGTGTTTATTTCTGCATAAGGACACAGGGCTAAGTTGGTTATTTTTCATGAAAATGTGGGGTGGTTTGCTACTTGGTTGATATTTTACTGTGTTAGTGGAAGTGTATCTAGCAATAGAGACTGCTGGAGAATTCCTACACTGACACAGATCTCAAGTAGTTCTGTAAAAGGGGGCATTGGACTAGAAAATAAAGGGGAATTTAGTTAGGGTGTTACAGAGAATTAAAACGAGTGAAGAGACTGGGAGAACCCCCAGCGATCAAGCGCACAGAGTAAAAGATTCTGTGTAGAATCTTCTTGGTCGGGTCCAACACTCGGGCATTGCACCATTCACCCATTCTGATTAACACGTGAAATACCTGAATATGTCACAAACCTTTGTTGATAAGTGGAAAACATGTAAACCCGGCTCATTGGGGTCGGTATTATTTGACACGTTGACGAGATGGCAGAAAAAAGTTCCAAGAGATGACGAAAAAAGAGAGACAGATAGATTTGTAAATTGGACGAGAGAAATACAAGGGAAAGGAATGTTTGGAGGGTTTGAAAGTGCGCCACCGCAACTGAGTGATTTCTCTATGTTTTCAAAACAAGCAACAGGCAGTAGGAATCAAGCAACAGCAAAGCTAAAGGAGGCAGGTTTATTGCAGAGAGCAAGGGCAGAAAAAGACGAAAAAAACAGCAGTAACATTTCTTGCAGACTGTCAGTATTTTTTTTGGAGAAGTTAAATTCTCTATTCAGACGCAGTCCTCTGCACCTCTACCACAGCACGTGCCAGACACAACGTCATCTTTTCCAGGGACACATCCTACTACACTAGCAGATAAGACACATCTTCCTAACATCACACTCAATAACAGAAGCATGCCATTTAGCAAAATAAAAAACTGACCATTTATACAGATTCAGCATAAACAGCTTAGGCTGTACATGTGGACATGTGTAATTGGAAAAGAAAAGGTTAGATATCCTTAGCTTTGTCATAAATGCTCTCACCCTAAGATTATCTCATCCCAACCCTGCTTCCTTCTTCCCCCATTCAGCCCTGAGAGTGAGGACAGATTCTGATTGATCATGGGTCTGTACTTAAAGAGTACCAGAGTTACATATAGTTATTTAGTAAAAAAATTTACAATGATAATGGAAGTTTTTACTAGAGCATTTATCATCAATTCAATAATTAATTTATTTTCAAATAAATTTGAATGGGAGAAATACCACATTGAATGGACAATCTGAAAACCGCTTTTCAATGCAAGTATTACAGTGAAGAGATAAGAAGCAATACAATGTCCAAAATAAATCCAGGAAGAACAGACTGTTTAAAACTAAACATTAGAACCAGTTTGTTGTTGAATTAAGATTTAACAGCTCTCTTAAAAAGTCAGACAAACAAACATAGCATTTAAATCTTTGATCCTTTAATTGAAAAACTGCCTGAACAAAAGATGTTCTACAAATTGAGACTTTATGATTTCCACCTGAAGCATGTCTGAGACCGGACAGTCAGACCATATGACATATTAGAAAATATCGGGATTTAACAGCAAGGTCAGGCAGATAGGTGTCAGACAGTTTCTTACCATCTTAAAGCATTAAAGGTTAGCCTTTATTGTGTTAGAGATCACAGTAACATGACTTAAAATTTAGCTGATCTAAATACTTCTTCTCTGCTTATTTTCACCAATTCTGAGTTAATATTTATCATCAGTATTTATAATTGATCTCATTAAACCATTTAACTATTTAACTGCAGCAGATCTATGAATCAATGGATCTGTTATCTTAACAGAGCAGCAACGTGCTTTATATAAAGGTTTAAAGTGAGTTAGATTATTAGGAAATTAACAAAAACACGGCAATAAAAGGCACAACGAGAGTCAGATATCACCAATGAGTTTCTTGAAGAAGAAACCTCTAAAAGAAATTTAAAGACAGCTGCAGTAAGTCTGAGTCATAACAAGTCAAGTCAAGTCAGCTGAACACTATATTAATACTATTAGCAAATTCTAACCCTGCAGATAAATATTAATTAATCTAACAATAAACATTGAATAAATTAGTGAAATAAAAACAGTGTTTACAGTTAAAGACATGCCTCTAAACCAGACATGTGTCACTGGAAAAGGAAAGGCTTTGTGACCTCAGCAGGCACCCCGGTTAAACACTTGAATCAATTACTCGAACTATATTATGCCATACTTGAACCAAAACAAGTTGCTAGAGTCGAGTGCAGAGGACATCAAAAGGGAGATGGGAGAGTAGCAAGAGGCAACAATGCGGCAAATAAGGCAGCAAAAACAAAAGCAGGGTATACTGCATTTAACCAAATGTCTCAGAAAACATTGGAGGAAAAATCACAACGAGAATTATTTTTAGAAAACATTAAAGAACTTCACAAAGCAGCGGCACCATCTGAAAAGCAAGCATGGAACGAAAAAAAAAAGATTCCACAGGACGCTGCTGGAATCATAAAGGCAAAATAGTAGCTCCAACTGGACTACTAAATTTGCTATGTCAAGAAGCACACAGTAGAGCTCACTGTGCTAGCTCAAAAGTAACAGCGCTCATTTCATAACACTGGTGGCACCCCCACGTAAAAGACACAATAAAATATTTTGTGCAATCTTGTGAAATTTGCAAGCTGTTCAATCTCAAAGCAGGACTAGGTATTTTCCCAGTACCTGATGCCCCTTGTAAACAGATAGTAATTGAGTTTACTGACATGGGAGCAGCGAACAGGACTGAAGGTAAACTATTTCTTCTAGTGTGTGTAGCTCCCTTTTCTAGATGGATAGAAGCCACACCTACTAAAACCGAAAAAGGAAAAGAAGTCATTAAATGGCTTACAAGAGACATAGCATTTAAATCTTTGATCCTTTAATTGAAAAACTGCCTGAACAAAAGATGTTCTACAAATTGAGACTTTATGATTTCCACCTGAAGCAGGTCTGAGACCGGACAGTCAGATCATATGACATATTAGAAAATATCGAGATTTAACAGCAAGGTCAGGCAGATAGGTGTCAGACAGTTTCTAACCATCTTAAAGCATTAAAGGTTAGCCTTTATTGTGTTAGAGATCACAGTAACATGACTTAAAATTTAGCTGATCTAAATACTTCTCCTCTGCTTATTTTCACCAATTCTGAGTTAATATTTATCATCAGTATTTATAATTGATCTCATTAAACCATTTAACTATTTAACTGCAGCAGATCTATGAATCAATGGATCTGTTATCTTAACAGAGCAGCAACGTGCTTTATATAAAGGTTTAAAGTGAGTTAGATTATTAGGAAATTAACAAAAACACGGCAATAAAAGGCACAACGAGAGTCAGATATCACCAATGAGTTTCTTGAAGAAGAAAACTCTAAAAGAAATTTAAAGACAGCTGCAGTAAGTCTGAGTCATAACAAGTCAAGTCAAGGTTTGTTTTCATGGCACATTTAAAAACAGCCACAGCAACCAGAGAGCTGTACAGCTGAACACTATATTAATACTATTAGCAAATTCTAACCCTGCAGATAAATATTAATTAATCTAACAATAAACATTGAATAAATTAGTGAAATAAAAACAGTGTTTACAGTTAAAGACATGCCTCTAAGCCAGACATGTGTCACTGGAAAAGGAAAGGCTTTGTGACCTCAGCAGGCACCCCGGTTAAACACTTGAATCAATTACTCGAACTATATTATGCAATACTTGAACCAAAACAAGTTGCTAGAGTCGAGTGCAGAGGACATCAAAAGGGAGATGGGAGAGTAGCGAGAGGCAACAATGCGGCAGATAAGGCAGCAAAAACAAAAGCAGGGTATACTGCATTTAACCAGATGTCTCAGAAAACATTGGAGGAAAAATCACAACGAGAATTATGTTTAGAAAACATTAAAGAACTTCACAAAGCAGCGGCACCATCTGAAAAGCAAGCATGGAACGAAAAAAAAAAGATTCCACAGGACGCTGCTGGAATCATAAAGGCAAAATAGTAGCTCCAACTGGACTACTAAATTTGCTATGTCAAGAAGCACACAGTAGAGCTCACTGTGCTAGCTCAAAAGTAACAGCGCTCATTTCACAACACTGGTGGCACCCCCACCTAAAAGACACAATAAGATATTTTGTGCAATCTTGTGAAATTTGCAAGCTGTTCAATCTCAAAGCAGGACTAGGTATTTTCCCAGTACCTGATGCCCCTTGGAAACAGATAGTAATTGAGTTTACTGACATGGGAGCAGCGAACAGGACTGAAGGTAAATTATTTCTTCTAGTGTGTGTAGCTCCCTTTTCTAGATGGATAGAAGCCACACCTACTAAAACCGAAAAAGGAAAAGAAGTCATTAAATGGCTTACAAGAGACATAGCATTTAAATCTTTGATCCTTTAATTGAAAAACTGCCTGAACAAAAGATGTTCTACAAATTGAGACTTTATGATTTCCACCTGAAGCAGGTCTGAGACCGGACAGTCAGACCATATGACATATTAGAAAATATCGGGATTTAACAGCAAGGTCAGGCAGATAGGTGTCAGACAGTTTCTAACCATCTTAAAGCATTAAAGGTTAGCCTTTATTGTGTTAGAGATCACAGTAACATGACTTAAAATTTAGCTGATCTAAATACTTCTCCTCTGCTTATTTTCACCAATTCTGAGTTAATATTTATCATCAGTATTTATAATTGATCTCATTAAACCATTTAACTATTTAACTGCAGCAGATCTATGAATCAATGGATCTGTTATCTTAACAGAGCAGCAACGTGCTTTATATAAAGGTTTAAAGTGAGTTAGATTATTAGGAAATTAACAAAAACACGGCAATAAAAGGCACAACGAGAGTCAGATATCACCAATGAGTTTCTTGAAGAAGAAAACTCTAAAAGAAATTTAAAGACAGCTGCAGTAAGTCTGAGTCATAACAAGTCAAGTCAAGGTTTGTTTTCATGGCACATTTAAAAACAGCCACAGCAACCAGAGAGCTGTACAGCTGAACACTATATTAATACTATTAGCAAATTCTAACCCTGCAGATAAATATTAATTAATCTAACAATAAACATTGAATAAATTAGTGAAATAAAAACAGTGTTTACAGTTAAAGACATGCCTCTAAACCAGACATGTGTCACTGGAAAAGGAAAGGCTTTGTGACCTCAGCAGGCACCCCGGTTAAACACTTGAATCAATTACTCGAACTATATTATGCAATACTTGAACCAAAACAAGTTGCTAGAGTCGAGTGCAGAGGACATCAAAAGGGAGATGGGAGAGTAGCGAGAGGCAACAATGCGGCAGATAAGGCAGCAAAAACAAAAGCAGGGTATACTGCATTTAACCAGATGTCTCAGAAAACATTGGAGGAAAAATCACAACGAGAATTATGTTTAGAAAACATTAAAGAACTTCACAAAGCAGCGGCACCATCTGAAAAGCAAGCATGGAACGAAAAAAAAAAGATTCCAAAGGACGCTGCTGGAATCATAAAGGCAAAATAGTAGCTCCAACTGGACTACTAAATTTGCTATGTCAAGAAGCACACAGTAGAGCTCACTGTGCTAGCTCAAAAGTAACAGCGCTCATTTCACAACACTGGTGGCACCCCCACCTAAAAGACACAATAAAATATTTTGTGCAATCTTGTGAAATTTGCAAGCTGTTCAATCTCAAAGCAGGACTAGGTATTTTCCCAGTACCTGATGCCCCTTGGAAACAGGTAGTAATTGAGTTTACTGACATGGGAGCAGCGAACAGGACTGAAGGTAAACTATTTCTTCTAGTGTGTGTAGCTCCCTTTTCTAGATGGGTAGAAGCCACACCTACTAAAACCGAAAAAGGAAAAGAAGTCATTAAATGGCTTACAAGAGAAATTATTCCAAGATTTGGGGTACCAGAAGTGATAAGATCAGATAATGGTACTCACTTCTCCAATGAAGAACTAGGAGAAGTGGAAAAATTGTTTGGAATTACACATAAGCTCGGTGCAGTCTCTCTCCCAGCTTTACAAGGACTAGTGAAAAGAGCAAATAGAACCATCAAAAAGGCCGAACAGAAGTCTCTGCAGACACACAGTTAACCTGGGCTGAAGCTCTACGTATTGTGTTAGCCTAAGATTTACTCCAAATGCCACCATGAATGTTGTCATGTTGTCCCACATGAGGTCATGCCAGGGAGGAAACACCCTGTCCATTTACAACTGCACCAACAGGCTCACCCCTTGTTGTACTACAGTATGGAAACTTGTGTGAATGTGAAACAACTGAATAACACTGTGATGAGTATATCTCAGCAGGTTACAGAAATACTCACCAAGGAACAGGACCAGGAAAGTGAACAAACTTAACTGGTCCTCTCCTATATGGACAGGACGCAGAAGCTACAACACATTGTGTAAAGGTATGGTTGACTGAGAATAGACTGAGTAACTGGATCCACAAGGATCACTGTACTCAGGCTCAAGACCCTACCGAAAGAACATTAACTGAGGTCCGGACTGACTTAGGAACCTCACCTGCTGACAAAGACTAGACCACGGGGACTAAAACTGTATCAGAGACTGAACGGACCACTGATGATGAAACCAAAGGAAAACACCACTGTGGAGACTAGACTGTAGAACCACAGTAGCAGAAACAATAAAGGTTACAATAACTAATTTTCACACCTCTCCTGTGCACTACACCACTCTGCACAATGTTATCATAAAATTTTCACTCAAAAGAAATTGTTAGTTTTTACACTACATCTATCATTACTCATCTGTTCTCAAAAGGGTCATATCTTCATATTTACATCATGTTTAAATGTCTGTACTGTATTGTTTTGTGTTTTGTGATGTTCCTCTTTAGTTTAATGATTTTAAGTAGACCAATTACTAATCATAGGAATTCATACATATGTCCACTGCCATTGGTGTGAATCGGCTTTTCGGAGCGGGACCTTAGGCACTGAAAGGTAATTAAGTGGTCGGTCGCCAAGGGGGAATGGGGCCATAGGAGAATTTTCCCGGATATCAGCCATCGGGTTTTTCGCTCCTATTCGCTGCGAACAGTGGACGATCCTGATGGTAATGTTAATTGCCTTAAGCACTTTTTGAGTTTCAATATTTTATGAATTGTTGTAGCTTAGTTAATTATTGTTATGTGTTGTAATGGTACTTATGGGTGAGCAGGGTCTTGCCACTGCTTAAACCACATATAGTTTTGGGCCAAAATGAACTAAGATTCTACACAGAGATTGGGTTTGGGGCCACATACACACACTAATTTTAAGACATATTGAAACATTTATTAATTTATTCCTTGCATACACGTACAGGCGTGATACTTATAGCTTTTAAGAAATGTGCTCATTGCAGAGTTATGATCAGTTGAGTAATGAAGGTTGAACTATTCTGGGAAAGAGGTTCTGTTCCCAGCATCATGATAAACACTCCTGATACAGAAAGGTTTAGCTAACGCATTACAATTATTTTACACATGCATATGCAATTAAAACTTGCTTGCTGCTGATAATTGCAAAGAAGAACAGCTTACACATAACAGCTCACATAATGAAGTTATATCAAAAGGGGGATAACAAGAGTCTCCTGTCTGGTTGTGCTGCACCTCAAGGTAGTTGGCCACTTGCAGTTTGGGGACCTGCTAAGTTGGCTGCCACTAACAGGTGTGACACAATACAGAATATAACATTCCTACCTCATTTAGTTGACATGATTAAATCATGTCAAAAGGGGGAGTTGTTATAATTGGCTTTGTTCTTAGAAAGTGTGGGGCATGCAGGAATGCTACACATGCAGGAATGCTACACTTTAGCCATGTTGATAGGTCCGTACAGACTTCAAACTAGAACTTCTGGACAGGCGCACAAAACCACAAAGCGTGTGCATAATCATCAGGTGTGTTATCTGTGCAATGTGAGCAGATGTTTGAGTGTGTTAGACCCATCCTGAACATCCTTTGTCCTGTATAGTGTGTTCTATGAAGAATTTTGTATTGTATGAGCTGTAAATTAGGATTTCGAGTCATTCTAAAGGTGTTCAAACATGTTTGTGGCCAGAAGCTATGACTAGAACTAATAGATAAATCTGCCTCCCATTTTGAGGATGGTAGAGACATTGTGACATCTATCTTAGACAATAATTTATATATTTTTGATAGTAGTTTTGGGGTGCAGATGCTTATAAATTCTGCTACCCTAATCGGGAGTTGTAAGTCTGGTTGGTGGAGGATATATTTCTTTGTTATTATAGACTTAAGTTGTTGATATTCTAGGAATTTATTGCTGCCTATCTCATGTTGTGATATGAGCTCATCAAATGAAATAAAATTTCCATTTTGGATTATATGTTCCAGATGTTTGATTCCTTTGATCTTCCACAGAGTAAAGTTTAGCATTTTTTTGTTTTGCAGTATGTCAGGATTGTTCCAGATGGGTGTAAGCTTACACGGGAGAAGTGAAGACTTTGTTATTTTAAGAAATTCCCACCAGGCTGTCAGAGAGGTGCTGATGTTAATGCTTTTAAAACATTTGTGATTTTTTACGTTTTGACTAATAAGAGGCAGGTAAGAGATTTCCAGATTATCACACAATGCTTGTTCTATATTTATCAATGGTTCATCTATTGGGCTAGGTGTAAACCATTTTGATATATACTGTAACCTATTGGCTAAGGAATAGTGCTGAAAATGAGGAAAATCTAATCCACCACTTTCTTTGGTTTTCTGTAGCGTTTTTAAACTAATACGTGGTGGTTTGTTTTTCCACAGAAATTTGGAGATGCATGAATCTAGTGACTTAAACCAAGTAGCAGATGGTTTTATGGGGATCATTGAGAACAAATAGTTAACTTTTGATAGTATCATCATTTTAATGGTTGTAACTCTCCCCATAAGTGATATAGGTAAGGACTTCCAACGAGAGAGATCGTCCTCTACTGTCTTTAATAATTGCACATAATTTAGCTTTGTTAGCTCTGAGAGCCTGGAGGAAATGTTTATGCCTAAATATCTAATATTTCCTGACTGTAAAGTGATCGCAGGTATATTCTGGACCCTACAGTTAATGGGCAGAACTGTGGTCTTAGACCAATTGATAGAGTAGTCAGAAAGTGCTGAGTATTTATTTATGAGTGTGATCGTGTGAGTGAGAGACGTCTGTGAGTTCTGGAGGAAAAGTAATACATCATCGGCATAAAGACTTATTTTATGCTCAATATTTTGGGGTTGGATACCTTTAATATTTCTATCTTGTCTGATAGCAGCTGCTAAAGGTTCGATGAAAATAGCAAAAAGTGAGGGAGAAAGTGGGCAACCCTGTCTTGTACCTCTCTGCAGACTGAAGCTTGGAGAAGTTTGATCATTAGTCCTGACACTTGCTTTTGGGGAGCTATATAATATCCTTATCCAGTTGATGAAGTGTGACCCAAACCCGAATTTGTTTAATGCTGCAAATAAAAATTTCCAGTTCACTCAAAGGCTTTTTCTGCATCTAGAGAGACTATTGTGGTTTCCAGGTTGTTGATGGTAGAATAGTCTATGATCTATGAAACTGATCTATGTTACTGTCTGATGGATCATTTTGTGATGAATATAAGGTTTTATAGAAGTCCCTAAAAGCATTGTTGATTTCATTGGTTGTTTTCTCTTTATTTCTCTTTAGTTGGTTAGCTAGGAACCTTCCAGATTTATTGCCATGCTCAAAGTTCTCCAAGCTAAGTCTTTGTATCAGCAACTGTGTTTGTTTGTTAATAATTTTGTTTAATTCAAGTTTAGCTTTTCTTACTTCATTCAGTGTGTGTTCCTCTTTGGAGGTACTGTAGACAACTTCTAATGATTTGATCCTGAGTTCTAAATCTGATATCCTTGAACTTTCCCTCTTTTTCTTATTTGATGAAAACGAGATTATTTTGCCTCTCATGACTACTTTTCCGGCTTCCCAGAGGGTAAAGGTGACATTCCTGGCAGGTCATTATTTTCTAAATATACAGACCATTCCATTTTGAAATAATTAATAAAATCATGGTCTTTTAGTAATGATGTATTAAATCTCCAATTCCTAGCTGGTGGTATAACTCTTTTATTCTTCAGTGTGATAGAAACTGGAGCGTGATCACTGATAGTGATGGGGTGGATTTTGGTGTCTGAAATATCCCTCATCAAGGAACTGCTAACTATGAATTCCTTCACTTAAACCAAGTTAAAACTGCTTTGTCCTTCATATTTGTCCATTTTTAAGCTGGTTTCAAACATAAACTTCTTTTTATAACCTTGTATGAGAAAGAACCACACTTATGTTTGAGCAATACACTCCTTATGAGGAGTTATGCACGATTCAGGATTTTGCTGTAAAATGAATTCCTTCACTTAAACCAAGTTAAAACTGCTTTGTCCTTCTTATTTATCCATGTCTAAGCTGGTTTCAAGTATAAACTTCTTTATATTACTTTATATGAGAAAAAAACACACTTGTTCTTCTGGAATCCGAAATTCGCTTTCTTTTAAGGAGATAGTCAAGATTTCAGATATTGCCATAAAATTAATTGCTTCACTGAAACCAAGTTATAACTGATTTGTCCTTCATATTTGTCCATGTTTAAGCTGGTTTCAAACATAAACTTCTTTTTATAACCTTGTATGAGAAAGAACCACACTTATGTTTGAGCAATACACTCCTTATGAGGAGTTATGCACGATTTAGGATTTTGCTGTAAAATGAATTCCTTCACTTTTTTTTTTCCCTTGTTCTGTTCAGCATTATGGCAGCAGAATTGTGAATACCTTTTATGCCAAACAGATTTGCTTTGCCAAGGGAAGTTTTACAAATGTAAAGCTCCCCTTGATGCCCATTTATTTATTTCTGTTTCCAATATATAACATGTAATAGAACTGAACTGGAACGGGGGACAAGGAAAGAAGAAGAGGAAAGAAGAGGAAACAGAACAAAAATAGAAACAAAAACCAGACAACCAGCATCTACACCTGTAAAAACACAAAACAGATAATAATCCATGGTCTCTGTTGCGAATCCAGCCTTAGCGCCACCAAGAGCACCTGAAAGCAGACAAGCAGAAAACAAACAAACACACAAACAAACAAAAACAAGCACAAGTAGTGGCAATCGCATACAACACAACTGTGGATATAGATGACCTGAGGTGACATGGTAATACATCAACTGCTACTGGACTAATGAATGTGTGTTGTGTGTGTGTGTGAGAACATGCAACACCCATGGCACAGGACCTACATGATAACCGTGCTTAGTTGGTTAAGGAATCAGAAGCAGGCAGAGAGGGCCACAAGACCCAGGCCACCAGCAGCCCCCACGGAGCACAGAACCCAGGATGCCCACCGCAGGGACAACCACGCATCCACCCAGTAGACAGCAGAGGAAGCCCCCGGACAGAGCCCCCATAAGCATAGGGCAGAGGCCCCCCGGGAGCCAGGGGCAACAGCCCACCGACCCCACCAGGCCCCAGCCGCCCAGACATGGGCCATGCACCGGACCCGGACCCCAGGAGCCCGAGCGCCCCAAAACCCCCCGGCAGAGGCCCCACCCAATACCCGGGAGGGCCAAGTGCCCCAGACAGCCACGCAGTGGGTCAGTGCCTGCCCCAGCGCCCCTGGCCAAGTGCCTTGGGAGTCAAGACGTGCCCACAGGTGGGTGAAGTCACGAGCAGTGGGGAGAGGCAACGCCGCCCCCCCATTGGGAGAAGCACAGGCAGGCCAGGCGACAGCAAGTCCCAGACCCAGGCCTAATCATCACCACACACACTTTCACGTCCCATACATCCACACGTCCTCCCTCCCTTGACTCCGCTGGGGTGTAGCGCAACGGGCACACCAGGGGGCCAGCAGCCCCCCAGCCACCACAGACCCTGAACCAGCAGAATAATTAATTCCTCCTGGCCACTCCTGCCCGAGCAGCAACAAGGAAGCAAGGGTGTGAGAAGACCCCTCCCCTCACCCTTCTGGCTCTTCAATATTTTCTAATAGTGAGCGATTAAAATTGAGGGGCAGCCAACCTTGTAGAACTGGGACCGCGGCCCTCTGTGCAGCCTACATAGCCTGGCACCAGGACCTGCACCAACCCACCCATACTGTGGCATGTCCAGGGCAACCCAGCCCCCCCGGGCGCAAGGCAGCGTCCAGCCACCAGGGCCCAGGCCCAGCACCACCACCCACGCCAGAGCGGCCCGGCCACCCGGTACAGAGCAAGCAGCCACCACCCCAAGGCCCCAAAGGGACCCCGCCCCGCACCGAAAGACAGCCCCACCCGCAAGCCCCCAAAACTGCCCACCAGACGCCCGAAGCCACACAGCCCCCCCCCCCCAGCACACACCCAACCGCCCAGAGCGACGGGACAGCAACCCACCACCACTATGTGATAAACCTAATCAGCGGGGACCAGAGAGAATGAAATTCAGCCAATTAATGTTTTGAGGAGGCACACATTGTTTCCATGCTAATATAATCTAAAAGAACATTTCTAAACTGGTTAATACACAGATTGTTCTTCGCTTTCCAGTTCATGAGAATAGTTTTCTTTGCGATACATAACACTGTTATAATTGGCTTTGTTCTTAGACATTATAAATTCATATTCTGTATTTTACTAAATAACCTATGTTCCTAGCTGGTACCTTTCCACTCTGCTCATACTGCACAACAGATGACCTTAAATGGTCCAAGACCTTAGAATGACATAAACAACTGGGTCAGACAAAACCTCTCTATTAGGGCAGATAGGTCTGGTACATTAGACACCTAAAACAGCAGTCACACATAAACACACATTGTTTACCATATCCAAAGAACACAACAAGGACAGAAGCTGGCCTGATCATGCCACTCAAAACTGGTCAAATATACTCTGACAAGTGTGAATACAACTTCTGTGAGATAAAGCTGAATATAAATATGACATGTTTCCGGATAACGGGTCTCGGCCTGACGGATTTCCTGCGGGAGCTCTGGCACTCCGAGTCCAGCGCTGCAATATACTCTACTTGTGACCACTAATATATACTGTTTTAATAAACCATTTCTCCAGCTTATTCTTGGGCTTCCAATGAAAAAATCGGGCTAACAATTGGTGCCGTGACCCGGATTGGCTGACTCTGAGACCGTGTCCGATCGAGAACTTCCAGAGCTGGTTGGAGGGGACCCTTCTTCAGACAATTCAAGGCGCCTAAAACACAAGGTGAGCAGAAAACCTCTTGTATCAGGATATGTGAAATTTCTGCACATTGGTCATTCTAAACTAAATTGTCTGAATTAGGATGTCCTCCGATCACTAAATCAAAAGCACAAAATTTGTGTCTACAGGTTTACTAGGTGGTCACATGTAAAGTATAAACACATAGTCTCACATAGGGAGAGTCATATGTGTCCTAGTTTAGTACAATTTGGCCAAATAAAAGACATAAAATTCATCCTGTCTTCTAAACTGAATAGGAAGTAGATGCCAATAAGCGGGGGTCTGTTAGTCTGCAATTGGCGGCGTGAGTAATGTCTGTGCAATTGGCACTTGGACCGTAAAATCCGCAATCGGCGGTGGGTCTGCATTACTGCACAACAGGCGACGTGAGTAATTTCTGTGCACAAGGGCGCTTAGACCTTTATCTGCAATCGGCGGTGGGTCTGTATTACTTCACAATAGGCAGCGTAAGTAATCTCTGTGCAATTGGCACTTGGACTGTAAAATCCACAATCGGCGGTGTGTCTGGGGTTTTTTTTTTTTTCTTCCACAAGCGGCGGTGGTTCTGCAGTTGTTGTGAACAGGCGATACACTAAGTGTTTATCTCTGCATAAGGACACAGGGCTAAGTTGGTTATTTTTCATGAAAATGTGGGGTGGTTTGCTACTTGGTTGATATTTTACTGTGTTAGTGGAAGTGTATCTAGCAATAGAGACTGCTGGAGAATTCCTACACTGACACAGATCTCAAGTAGTTCTGTAAAAGGGGGCATTGGACTAGAAAATAAAGGGGAATTTAGTTAGGGTGTTACAGAGTTTGGTGAATTAAAACGAGTGAAGAGACTGGGAGAGCCCCCAGCGATCAAGCGCACAGAGTAAAAGATTCTGTGTAGAAGCTTCTTGGTCAGGTCCAACACTCGGGCATTGCACCATTCACCCATTCTGATTAACACGTGAAATACCTGAATATGTCACAAACCTTTGTTGATAAGTGGAAAACATGTAAACCCGGCTCATTGGGGTCGGTATTATTTGAGACGTTGACGAGATGGCAGAAAAAAGTTCCAAGAGAAGACGAAAAAAGAGAGACAGATAGATTTGTAAATTGGACGAGAGAAATGCAAGGGAAAGGAATGTTTGGAGGGTTTGAAAGTGCGCCACCGCAACTGAGTGATTTCTCTATGTTTTCAAAACAAGCAACAGGCAGTAGGAATCAAGCAACAGCAAAGCTAAAAGAGGCAGGTTTATTGCAGAGAGCAAGGGCAGAAAAAGACGGAAAAAAAAGCAGTAACATTTCTTGCAGACTGTCAGTATTTTTTTTGGAGAAGTTAAATTCTCTATTCAGACGCAGTCCTCTGCACCTCTACCACAGCACGTGCCAGACACAACGTCATCTTTTCCAGGGAAAAGATACACTAGCAGATAAGACACATCTTCCTAACATCACACTCAATAACAGAAGCATGCCATTTAGCAAAATAAAAAAATGACCATTTATACAGATTCAGCATAAACAGCTTAGGCTGTACATGTGGACATGTGTAATTGGAAAAGAAAAGGTTAGATATCCTTAGCTTTGTCATAAATGCTCTCACCCTAAGATTATCTCATCCCAACCCTGCTTCCTTCTTCCCCCATTCAGCACTGAGAGTGAGGACAGATTCTGATTGATCATGGGCCTGTACTTAAAGAGTAACAGAGTTACATATAGTTATTTAGTCAAAAAATTTACAATGATAATGGAAGTTTTTACTAGAGCATTTATCATCAATTCAATAATTAATTTATTTTCAAATAAATTTGAATGGGAGAAATACCACATTGAATGGACAATCTGAAAACCGCTTTTCAATGCAAGTATTACAGTGAAGAGATAAGAAGCAATACAATGTCCAAAATAAATCCAGGAAGAACAGACTGTTTAAAACTAAACATTAGAACCAGTTTGTTGTTGAATTAAGATTTAACAGCTCTCTTAAAAAGTCAGTCAAACAAACATAGCATTTAAATCTTTGATCCTTTAATTGAAAAACTGCCTGAACAAAAGATGTTCTACAAATTGAGACTTTATGATTTCCACCTGAAGCATGTCTGAGACCGGACAGTCAGACCATATGACATATTAGAAAATATCGGGATTTAACAGCAAGGTCAGGCAGATAGGTGTCAGACAGTTTCTTACCATCTTAAAGCATTAAAGGTTAGCCTTTATTGTGTTAGAGATCACAGTAACATGACTTAAAATTTAGCTGATCTAAATACTTCTCCTCTGCTTATTTTCACCAGTTCTGAGTTAATATTTATCATCAGTATTTATAATTGATCTCATTAAACCATTTAACTATTTAACTGCAGCAGATCTATGAATCAATGGATCTGTTATCTTAACAGAGCAGCAACGTGCTTTATATAAAGGTTTAAAGTGAGTTAGATTATTAGGAAATTAACAAAAACACGGCAATAAAAGGCACAACGAGAGTCAGATATCACCAATGAGTTTCTTGAAGAAGAAACCTCTAAAAGAAATTTAAAGACAGCTGCAGTAAGTCTGAGTCATAACAAGTCAAGTCAAGTCAGCTGAACACTATATTAATACTATTAGCAAATTCTAACCCTGCAGATAAATATTAATTAATCTAACAATAAACATTGAATAAATTAGTGAAATAAAAACAGTGTTTACAGTTAAAGACATGCCTCTAAACCAGACATGTGTCACTGGAAAAGGAAAGGCTTTGTGACCTCAGCAGGCACCCCGGTTAAACACTTGAATCAATTACTCGAACTATATTATGCCATACTTGAACCAAAACAAGTTGCTAGAGTCGAGTGCAGAGGACATCAAAAGGGAAATGGGAGAGTAGCTAGAGGCAACAATGCGGCAGATAAGGCAGCAAAAACAAAAGCAGGGTATACTGCATTTAACCAGATGTCTCAGAAAACATTGGAGGAAAAATCACACAAGAATTATGTTTAGAAAACATTAAAGAACTTCACGAAGCAGCGGCACCATCTGAAAAGCAAGCATGGAACGAAAAAAAAAAGATTCCACAGGACGCTGCTGGAATCATGAAGGCAAAATAGTAGCTCCAACTGGACTACTAAATTTGCTATGTCAAGAAGCACACAGTAGAGCTCACTGTGCTAGCTCAAAAGTAACAGCGCTCATTTCACAACACTGGTGGCACCCCCACCTAAAAGACGCAATAAAATATTTTGTGCAATCTTGTGAAATTTGCAAGCTGTTCAATCTCAAAGCAGGACTAGGTAGTTTCCCAGTACCTGATGCCCCTTGGAAACAGATAGTAATTGAGTTTACTGACATGGGAGCAGCGAACAGGACTGAAGGTAAACTATTTCTTCTAGTGTGTGTAGCTCCATTTTCTAGATGGGTAGAAGCCACACCTACTAAAACCGAAAAAGGAAAAGAAGTCATTAAATGGCTTACAAGAGAAATTATTCCAAGATTTGGGGTACCAGAAGTGATAAGATCAGATAATGGTACTCACTTCTCCAATGAAGAACTAGGAGAAGTGGAAAAATTGTCTGGAATTACACATAAGCTCGGTGCAGTCTCTCACCCAGCTTTACAAGGACTAGTGAAAAGAGCAAATAGAACCATCAAAAAGGCCAAAAAGAAGTCTGTGCAGACACACAGTTAACCTGGGCTGAAGCTCTACGAATTGTGTTAGCCTAAGATTTACTCCAAATGCCACCATGAATGTTGTCATGTTGTCCCACATGAGGTCATGACAGGGAGGAAACACCCTGTCCATTTACAACTGCACCAACAGGCTCACCCCTTGTTGTACTACAGTATGGAAACTTGTGTGAATGTGAAACAACTGAATAACACGGTGATGAGTATATCTCAGCAAGGAACAGGACCAGGAAAGTGAACAAACTTAACTGGTCCTCTCCTATATGGACAGGACGCAGAAGCTACAACACATTGTGTAAAGGTATGGTTGACTGAGAATAGACTGAGTAACTGGATCCACAAGGATCACTGTACTCAGGCTCAAGATCCTACCGAAAGAACATTAACTGAGGTCTGGACTGACTTAGGAACCTCACCTGCTGACAAAGACTAGACCACGGGGACTAAAACTCTATCAGAGACTGAACGGACCACTGACGATGAAACCAAAGGAAAACACCACTGTGGAGACTAGACTGTAGAACCACAGTAGCAGAAATAATAAAGGTTACAATAACTAATTTTCACACCTCTCCTGTGTGAAAGTCAGACATTAAAAGCTCAAGTTACAAAGAACTACAACAGTAATCTGGACACACCCTCTCTTCCCACCACTCCACACCAGGTGACTAAAAGATCTCTGGAAAATTGCAACAACCCACTTCAATTACAATTTATTGAGAAACAAGATACAAGGTACAATCCGATCTGTGCTCAGTCATGACATGTTGGTCGAACGAAAAAGATATGAATGGGATGAATAAAATGTTCTGTGAGAACAGTTTTAATCATGTGTTCTGGTTCATTCGAGAATTTACATGGGAGATGACCCAAGTTGTTTAATCTGGTGCAATCAATCAATCAATCAATCAAACTTTATTTTCATAACACTTTTCATACAAGAAAATGATAGAAGAAAATAAAACAAAGCAGTGAAACCCAAGGCCACATATAGACACACATACACACACACACGCATATCTATACGTACACATACACCCACATACATCCACACATACTGGAAGGAAGAAGTAAAGATTAAGTAAAACATAATAAACTGAGGCAGAGCTGCTCGAAGTAAGGTAAAGCACGGAGCTTTGAACTGCACGATTGAAGGCCTAATTCATGTCAAGAAAAAACAAGAATGATCCTGAACAATTTAGCTAACATTCCAAAACTGCTACCAGGAAAAAAAAAATTTAAAAAAATATTACAAAATAATATCAAGTATCCTGGCCCTTAGGTCAAAGCATGCATGCAAGATAACAGTGATCAATAACCAACCAAAGATCTGAACACAAGCACGATGCTGTGGCACTGCTAAGGAAAAATTTAGCAGCACAAGGCCACATGGCTCATCTAAAAAATAAATTAATGAGGAATTGAGACAAATAGAAAAATAGAATAAACCTTTGTCTTTGATTCTAATTTGTATGGAAATATGTTATTGTATCATGTGATGTTATAAGAAACTCTGATGTCACACTGTTGGTACCCCATGAAGTGTTTCTAATTCAAATGGAGCAGAAAAAACTTAATGCTGATCCTGAACTGTCTGTGGATGGCTCAGCATCACGAAACACAGCCACTGGTAAGAATTAAATAGAATTTAGTATAAAGTAACAAGTGAGAATTAAGCAGATCGTGCTGAAATTTTATCAAACGCACTCTGAGCTGAATCAAGAGGACAGACAATATTTATCCCAAAAAGGTTAATCAGTTACTCATTGAGAAGAAATGGCTGCTTTCTTGATGCTGTGCTGCTCCCAAAATGAACTCTAACCACAAACATTTCTGTCCTGCAGCAGCAACACAGGAGCAGAAACTGCAGTGGAAGAGTTCAGCAGAACTAACATACGGATGAGACTAAGTCTCATCGGGGGGGTGGAGATACAACAATTAATCATAGTTTACTAACACTTCTCAAGATTTTCCCAAAATTCAGTGAGTCTTTGTCTTCCTTTTGTCTTTTGTTCTATGTTGTCTTGTGTTTTGTCTTTGTCTTGCTGTGTTCTCTAAATGGTTTGAAGTTTTTTCCACAGAAAAGGTTGATGGTACTGGATTTCACATTAATGCTGTACAGCAGGTTGGTGAGTCTAAGGTACTGTCCTAAAACATGTTTTCTATCAACTGGCCAGTTGTTTTGTTTTTCATTTCATTTATTTATTTATTTTTTTCGGTTTATTTATTTGTTTTTGTTTGGGGTTCATATGAAAACTTAATTTGTCGACCAATGAATACTGGGATTGAACCTGTTAAAAGGCAATTCCTGAATATAAAACATTGTGAAAATGACATGTTGTGCTGCTCAGTTCTCTCTCCTGCTAACATTCATCCACAGCTTAAATTAACTGCATCTGCAGCAGAACCTCTAAAGGACTCACAGCCAAGTGACTGACAAGACGTCAGTCTGAAATTCTGGGAGGCACGATCATCATGCCAAGATAATGGTTGAACAACCATACAACCTTCAACCACTGTCAACAAAATAATCTGAATTATCTCCTTAATTGTCCCAAAGAAAAAGATTAGTTAGGGAAAACGGGTGGTAAAGACCCCTTTGTGGAAGTGAAGTGCTGGTAACCTCTCCTTCCTAGTTAGCTCAGACTGCTGAACTGAGGTTCAGCCAGAAGGACGACCAAACACCAAGCAGTGACAGGATTGGACCACAAGAGACTGAGCTGCACTACACCACTCTGCACAATGTTATCATAAAATTTTCACTCAATAGAAATTGTTAGTTTTTACACTACATCTATCATTACTCATCTGTTCTCAACAGGGTCATATCTTCATATTCAAGTCATGTTTAAATGTCTGTACTGTATTGTTTTGTGTTTTGTGATGTTCCTCTTTAGTTTAATGATTTTAAGTAGACCAATTACTAATCATAGGAATTCATACATATGTCCATTGCCATTGGTGTGAATCGGCTGTTCGGAGCGGGACCTTAGGCACTGAAAGGTAATTAAGTGGTCGGTCGCCAAGGGGGAATGGGGCCATAGGAGAATTTTCCCGGATATCAGCCATCGGGTTTTTCGCTCCTATTCGCTGCGAACAGTGGACGATCCTGATGGTAATGTTAATTGCCTTAAGCACTTTTTGAGTTTCAATATTTTATGAATTGTTGTAGCTTAGTTAATTATTGTTATGTGTTGTAATGGTACTTATGGGTGAGCAGGGTCTTGCCACTGCTTAAACCACATATAGTTTTGGGCCAAAATGAACTAAGATTCTACACAGAGATTGGGTTTGGGGCCACATACACACACTAATTTTAAGACATATTGAAACATTTATTAATTTATTCCTTGCATACACGTACAGGCGTGATACTTATAGATTTTAAGAAATGTGCTCATTGCAGAGTTATGATCAGTTGAGTAATGAAGGTTGAACTATTCTGGGAAAGAGGTTCTGTTCCCAGCATCATGATAAACACTCCTGATACAGAAAGGTTTAGCTAACGCATTACAATTATTTTACACATGCATATGCAATTAAAACTTGCTTGCTGCTGATAATTGCAAAGAAGAACAGCTTACACATAACAGCTCACATAATGAAGTTATATCAAAAGGGGGATAACAAGAATCTCCTGTCTGGTTGTGCTGCACCTCAAGGTAGTTGGCCACTTGCAGTTTGGGGACCTGCTAAGTTGGCTGCCGCTAACAGGTGTGACACAATACAGAATATAACATTCCTACCCCATTTAGTTGACATGATTAAATCATGTCAAAAGGGGGAGTTGTTATAATTGGCTTTGTTCTTAGAAATTATAAATTCATTTTCTGTATTTTACTAAATAACCTATGTTCCTGGCTGGTACTTTTCCACTCTGCTCATACTGCACAACAGATGACCTTAAATGGTCCAAGACCTTAGAATGACATAAACAACTGGGTCAGACAAAACATCTCTATTAGGGCAGATAGGTCTGGTACATTAGACACCTAAAACAGCACTCACACATACACACACATTGTTTATCACATCCAAAAAACACAACAAGAACAGCAGCTGGCCTGATCATGCCACTCAAAACTGGCCAATTATACTCTGACAAGAAATATGACATGTTTCCGGATAACGGGGCTCGGCCTGACGGATTTCCTGCGGGAGCTCTGGCACTCCGAGTCCAGCGCTGCAATATACTCTACTTGTGACCACTAATAAATACTTTTTTAATAAACGATTTCTCCAGCTTATTCTTGGGCTTCCAATGAAAAAATCGGGCTAACAACACTGTGAGGACCATGTGTGCTGAGTTCATTTCCATGTTGATGTTGTCTAAGTCACCCAGTATGCACAGTGTGGGGCATGCAGGAATGCTACACTTTAGCCATGTTGAAAGGTCCGTACAGACTTCAAACCAGAACTTCTGGACAGGCGCACAAAACCACAAAGCGTGTGCATAATCATCAGGTGTGTTATTTGTGCAATGTGAGCAGATGTTTGAGTGTGTTAGACCCATCCTGAACATCCTTTGTCCTGTATAGTGTGTTCTATGAAGAATTTTGTATTGTATGAGCTGTAAATTAGGATTTCGAGTCATTCTAAAGGTGTTCAAACATGTTTGTGGCCAGAAGCTATGACTAGAACTAATATATAAATCTCACTCCCATTTTGAGGATGGTAGAGACATTGTGTCATCTATCTTAGATAATAATTTATATATTTTTGATAGTAGTTTTGGGATGCAGATGCTTAGAAACTCTGCTACCCTAATCGGGAGTTGTAAGTCTGGTTGGTGGAAGATATATTTCTTTGTTATTATAGACTTAAGTTGTTGATATTCTAGGAAATTATTGTTGCCTATCTCATGTTGTGATATGAGCTCATCAAATGAAATAAATGTTCCATTTTGGATTATATGTTCCAGATGTTTGATTTCTTTGATCTTCCACAGAGTAAAGTTTAGCATTTTTTTGTTTTGCAGGATGTCAGGATTGTTCCAGATGGGTGTAAGCTTACACGGGACATGTGAAGACTTTGTTATTTTAAGAAATTCCCACCAGGCTGTCAGAGAGGTGCTGATGTTAATGCTTTTAAAACATTTGTGATTTTTTTACGTTTTGACTAATAAGTGGCAGGTCAGAGATTTCCAGATTATCCCACAATGCTTGTTCTATATATATCAATGGTGCATCTATTGGACTAGGTGCAAACTATGTTTTATATATACTGTAACCTATTGGGTAAGGAATAGTGCTGAAAATGAGGTAAATCTAATCCACCACTTTCCTTGGTTTTCTGTAGCGTTTTTAAACTAATACGTGGTGGTTTGTTTTTCCACAGAAATTTGGAGATGCATGAATCTAGTGACTTAAACCAAGTAGCAGATGGTTTTATGGGGATCATTGAGAACAAATAGTTAACTTTTGATAGTATCATCATTTTAATGGTTGTAACTCTCCCCATAAGTGATATAGGTAAGGACTTCCAACGAGAGAGATCGTCCTCTACTGTCTTTAATAATTGCACATAATTTAGCTTTGTTAGCTCTGAGAGCCTGGAGGAAATGTTTATGCCTAAATATCTAATATTTCCTGACTGTAAAGTGATCGCAGGTATATTCTGGACCCTACAGTTAATGGGCAGAACTGTGGTCTTAGACCAATTGATAGAGTAGTCAGAAAGTGCTGAGTATTTATTTATGAGTGTGATCGTGTGAGTGAGAGACGTCTGTGAGTTCTGGAGGAAAAGTAATACATCATCAGCATAAAGACTTATTTTATGCTCAATATTTTGGGGTTGGATGCCTTTAATATTTCTATCTTGTCTGATAGCAGCTGCTAAAGGTTCGATGAAAATAGCAAAAAGTGAGGGAGAAAGTGGGCAACCCTGTCTTGTACCTCTCTGCAGACTGAAGCTTGGAGAAGTTTGATCATTAGTCCTGACACTTGCATTTGGGGAGCTATATAATATCCTTATCCAGTTGATGAAGTGTGACCCAAACCCGAATTTGTTTAATGCTGCAAATAAAAATGTCCAGTTCACTCGATCAAATACTTTTTCTGCATCTAGAGAGACTATTGTGGTTTCCAGGTTGTTGACGGTAGAATAGTCTATGATCTATGAAACTGATCTATGTTACTGTCTGATGGATCATTTTGTGATGAATATAAGGTTTTATAGAAGTCCCTAAAAGCATTGTTGATTTCATGGGTGACATTTCCTTTTCAGTCTTGGTGGAATGAACTCTTCAAATCAGCTTTTCATTCAGTTGGGGTGGAGCGCTTAGCTTCGCCGTCCATCCTTTTGTACACATGTGGATAAAAATTTGTGATTGTTCCGCCATCATCTTGGCATGATGGGGATTCCAGAATTCCAGAAACCTGGTCAGTTACCTGACTTTGAGTCCTGTAGTGGTTCTGCTGCTGATGCAGTTCATCAAACTGTGGACAAATGTTAGCAGGAAGAAGCAACATATCATCTTTACAATGCTCTACATTCAGGAATTGTCTTTTAATAGGTCCAATTCCCATGTTCATTGGTCTTTCATATGAACGCAAAAATAATCATTAAAGAAATCATTGAGAATTCACTCGGGGTCATTCAAAGTACTTTAAATGTTATCTGTATCATCGTCTCCATCATCCATGTGTCGCTCGTTGTCATCATCTCCCTCTACCTGTTGATACATTATGCGGGTACGGATGGTTTCAATCAGTCTTTGGGACAGTCCTCTCAAGCATTTGATACAACATCAAGCACAGGTGGCTACTATGGCTACAACAGACAGAGACCAAACCACTTCTCCATCATGTCAGTGTAGGGATCGTTGATTTTCTATCAGCTCTGCAGAGAGTGATGCGAGTCCCTCTTTGTGATTCTGCCATCTGCGGAAGTATTGTTAGGAATAAAGGAACAGGATAAAGTTCCAAACATTTTAATTGTTCAGCAATGCCTTGTAGATGTAATTTATCCAATAAACATTTTTTTTTATTGTTGCCCACCAGAAAAGAAAAGATTCAAAGTCTGTAGTTACTTGATTTCTAGCTTTAAATTCATCTGGGACTCAGAATTCCAATGCTATCCAGGTACACTCTGTTGTCAAATGAACCTCCAGACACAGTTAAATGCTTGAGACATTGCAGCTTCTCACCCAAGGCCTTAAAGTCCCCCTCAGGGAACAGACGGAAAGGCATCAGTAGTTGGGCTATTGTGCAGCTGCCAGTTAGGCAGAAGGACGGACCTCAGTTTCATAACCCCACCAGAGGTCTGCTCTCATGGAAGTTTGGTTCCGAAACCAAGATGCTGAGTAGTTACCTGCGTCCTGAGTGACAATAGATGGATTCTTGACAATTATGTGACATGAGTGTACCCACATTCTTACCTGTACTCCTGTGGATGAAACATATATAAATTACCCGTATAAGCCAACGCTGAGGGCAGTTGTCTCTTTTCTTAACTGCTGGGAACAACAAAGAGAGAGTTTTACATTGCTCTGTGTTAGGTACAAAAGATTCATTATGCAATTGTAATGCTTCATTTCTAAATTTATATTCTGGCTTTAGCACATTCAATACAATTAGATTGGATATTTTGTCAATCTGTATACATTCTAACAAAATTCCAACTGATACACAGGCGATTCTTCAGAAATCTTGTATTAACATACATTTCACATATGTACTTTTCAGAATACACATGGGCTTTTTGGTTGTCTTTACATAAAATAATTGAGCATAAGTCAATGTCAGCCACCCCATCTATTCCTGCAACAAAAAAATAGGTTGACAAGTTGTCTGTTGGACCTGAGGGACCTCCTATCTCTGTGGTCAGTCTGTGTCCGTGTGATTCATTGTAGTGCATTATCTTTTAGTTTTTTATTAATCTGTGCTTAATCCCATAGAATTAGGAATACGATAATAAGAATAATGATTAACAATACACAACTGGTTCCTTTTAACCTACAAATCCTGGTAATTTAAATGGATGCCACGGCTGCTGTCTGTCTATCCCTGTCTTATTTTAGCCACACCCTATGTTCTCGTTTTAGCCGTTGTTTTCTTCACTGAGGTTGAGACGAACCCCCTCCTGTTGAGAGAATTCCCCTTTGTAGTCAGACTTATGCCTCAGAGAACGGTGGTGGGTAACTAATCTTTCCCTACTTCTGCAGGTCGTGGCCTTACTAGTTTACAGTGTGATAAGTGCATCCAGGATATATTAGTTTAGCTGCTGTGGTTTCTGTAAGCAGTACCTGATATGGACCTTCCCACCTTGGGCTGGAGCAGTTATCTTTCTTTATCACTTTGATGAGGATCCAGTCTCCAGGTTTTAGAGATTCCTCCAAAGGGTCACCTGGAACAGACACTAGACAGAAGAGATCTCTCTACTTGTTAACATTTTAACCATGTATCCTGCTAAGGTTTCTTCTCTTTCTTCATCATGTCCGGTGAATAGTTTTAACTGTGGTTGTAAAAATGGTCATACATTATACATTATCTCAAATGGAGTTAATCCTGTGCTAGTTAGAGTAATATGCATGTTTAGGACTACTAGTGGTAAACAGTAAACCCAATTCTTCCCAGTCTCTTCAGTCTTGACCTAATTATTCAATTGTGTCTTTCCAGCAAACCTGCTGATTGTGGATGATATGCAGAGTGGTTTCTGAGATCCTTTTTTGCTTTTAAGTTCTTCGCCATCAGGAAGATAATATTGTTTACAAAGTGCGTCCCTGTTATCACTGTAGATTTTTTCAGGAATTCCAAATCTAGGTAATATTTAATTCACCAGTGTTGAGGGTACATCTGCCTGTGCATTTGGAAATACTTCACTTCATTTGGTAAAACATCACTAATCACCAGGGAGACCCCTTTATTTAATTCAATGAAATCCATACAAACGTGTTGAAAAGGGTCCTCCGGCCTCGGGAACTGTCCTCGTCCCGGTCCTAGGCCATATGTATGGATCATATTTGCACATATTTGACATGTTAGACAAAAATTCTTTATTATCATATTATGATATTATGATTTTATTATAAATAAAACCATACACTGCAAAAACCTTGTTCATTATTGCTACCAGCCCTCCTGTAGAGACATGCCGTGCTCCATGGCTCGATACTGAAGCATATTTAAACAAACTCTTTGGCAGTATAAGTTCTACATTTCATAGTAAATGGCACCTTTATTCTTCCAGATCTGTCCTTGTAAGTGTACATTTGGTTTTGCATCCATGGTCCAATTTAATGGACTAGTATATGCATCCAGTTTCTCAGAATACTCTATTCCTGGATCCACCTCCTCCCAATCTGAGGCTTCTTCACATGCAGTCACAAACACACCTAAACGCCTCCAGTGGTCATCTGTGGGTTTGGAGAGTGACATATGGATGCATTCCATGATCTTAAAAACTTTCTCATGCTGTGGGACAGTAAGCAGCTGACTGCACAAAAACCCTCTTTATTCCAGTATAAGTGTTTTAACTTCAGCACGTTTTAACTTTCTCATTTGTTTAAAAAATTAAATATGTCCTCCCCTTGAGTATATTTGTAATACACAGTACAGTGTACTTCATGTGGTGACCTGAGGGTGAGCTTTCCTGAGACGTGTTCTTTTGCCTTCTTAAGGAGAGGAAGCGTGATAGCGCTGGGGCCTGTAGACACAAGATCCAAACTATACCAGTATGAAGGTGGTCTCATGCTGAATCATTGTTTGAGCGGACTTCATTCGAACTACAGTTAACCCTTTTTCTTCTGGAACTATTCTTAGCTTCAATAAATGGAGTAAATCCCTTCCCAGTAAGTTACAGGGACACAGAGTGGACAAGACAACTTGACAATCAGCACTTACTCCACTCCGTGTATCTGTTACTGTCAAGAGTTTTGATAAACGCTCAGGATGGCTCTTACCATTTGCTGATTTGACACAAATAATTTCTTTGGATTCCTCAACTCCCGAAATGTCATCAGGATGGATTACAGTTCGTTTTGCACCTGTGTCGCATAGAAAAGTTACCTCCGTCCCGGAAACATTCAATCTAATCTCAGGTTTGATGTCATACTATAAGATAAGTTCAATTCCCTCTAAGTTTAACACTTTTTCTGGCTTTTCTGCTTCTATCCTGGTTACAGCTCCTGTTTTTTTCTTATCTAGTCATAACTGACTCCCAAAATCTTCCTCTATCTTACTCTTGCTCCTGCAGTCGCCCAATGCCCCCTCCTTCCACACAGCCGACATGTATCTCCTCCTGCTCTGTCTCTCCTTCTCTGTCACTGCTCCTGTTGTGATCTGTGTTTTTGCTTTCCCTCATCACCTAAATAGTTGCTTCTCTCCCTTCCAACAAAAAGTTTAGTCCTTTCTTCCTTTTCTTTTTGTTGTTAGAGTGCTCCTCTGCTTTCCCTCTTTAT
This sequence comes from Leuresthes tenuis, assembly GCF_036924035.1. Taxonomy (NCBI): domain Eukaryota; kingdom Metazoa; phylum Chordata; class Actinopteri; order Atheriniformes; family Atherinopsidae; genus Leuresthes; species Leuresthes tenuis. The sequence continues at coordinate 27,004,066 of NW_027325367.1, read as the reverse complement.
TCCATTGCTGTGCAAACACATTAAGATGACTGTTTATTGTCATGTTACAAGTCAGACAAAATTACTCTCTGCATTTGACCCATCTAGTTTGGCACCTGTTGAACACACATGCAAAACCTTTCTGTTTAATTTAATTAATATTTATCTGCAGGCTTAGAAACTGCTTATAGTATTAATATATTACTCCATATATTACGCTGATTTATTGCAGCTGTCTTTAAATTTCTCCTTAAGAAAACTATTGTTTGATATCTGACTCACATAGCATATTTCATTGCTGTGTTGGTTTTTAAAAAATATATATTTTATATATAAAATATATATAAATATATTATATATATATATATGTATATATATACTAATACTCTTTTGGTTCCCATTCTGTGAGATAAATGCTTTAATCTCTGATGAATATGATGTCAGTTCCTAAGCTCATAAATTCATAAGTTTTAGGGAAGTTAGTCAATCAGAAGTAATGAAGCATTACTTAACCATAGCATTACTTAACATTAATATGTTAAATTCTCTATTTCCGGCTTATGTTTCTGATACACTTATGATTTTTTTTCAGAAGAGCTAATCTCAAATTTAGAAAATGTTTAAGTTTGGCTTGAAAATCATCTGCACCTGAAAGGTCTGATTGTCTGGTCTCAGACCTGCTTCAGGTGGAAAGTATTTCATTTTTAATACCTTGAACTTTGTAATAAAGAATATTCCAACTTCATTACCCTTATATGTAGAAATGAGTTCTAAATGCAACCTGGAGGGTTTGTTAATCTGTTTACTGTAGCAAGCAAGACATGAGAGTTGTTACTGCAGTTTTTTTTTTTTTATGATTTCAGAAAAATAACTCTCTCTTCATCTATGCAAAGTCACACGCTGAGTTAGACCAAACATTTCAAGGAAAGCAGTGAGTTCTTTAGCTTGCTTATTATGGGCTACATCCATGTGCACCTTCAAGTCCCCTGTTATGACTAAACAGTCAACAGCAGTGCACACAATTTAAAGAAATTCAGTAAAATCATCAATAAAATCATTCTGCGGTAAGACAAAGTATTTAAGATAATTTTATCTCCATTTTTAAATGACACATGCTCGAATTAAGGACAAAAATAAATGTTTTACCCTCCCCACTCTCGTCTTGTCTTGTTGTTTCATCTCTCAGTTAAACACATAAAATCAAGACTATGAGAGGAAAGTATCAAAAGCATTGTTAGACAGGAAAAAGTCAGAAAGCTGTTGGTATAGAACTTTTCCTAGGACTTTGCCTAAGAATGGCAGGTTTGATATGGAAATGATAAAAATCTCAGCTTGTAAAACATCTTTTGCTCACAGTTTTTCCTGTGAAATGAGTAAAGATTTGAAATGATCTGTTTGTTTGTCTGAGATCTTCTGAACTTTAACTCTTTAAGAGAGCTGCTAAATCTTAATACACAAACTTGTACAAATGTCTAGCTCTAATCCTTGTTGTTCTTTTTTTTGTTGTGCTTTTTTAAACTAGATTTACTTTGTACATTACTTTTGTATTCCCCTTCTCTAGGATTGGGCAATTTTACCATGTTCAATTCTCCCTCAAACCCAAATTTATTTTCTCATCTCTCTAAGTATTCAATATTATCGGGTTTTTTCTGAAACTCCCGGTTAGCTTTAAAACAGATATTTCCCATACTGTCCTCTTGCAGCTAATCAATTTTTGGTGGAGTTATTGTGAGTACTATTGAATGAAACACTACTTCTGTCGCTATGTCACGAGCAACAACCAGATTCCAATGTTCACTTCAACTCAATTAGTCAGTAACACATTTTTCTGTCGTCACCAGCAGCAACATCACACACCAGCAGCTGTTTCACTCTTATACATACATAGCAAATAAAACAACACTGCAGCAAAGAAGGAAAAAAAACAATTTAACAAACAAACAATTCAACAACCAGCCCCTTTAACAAACAAAAAAATTAATTTCACAAACAAACGATTCAACAATCAGGCCATTTAACAAACAAATGATCAGACGTATAACACTAACAAAAACTAACATGGATTTAAAACTTGCGATCTTTCATCGCAAACTCTCTTAAGAAAGATTCTGTTTCTAACACGCGGCACGGAGTTATTTATTGCTGTAGTCTTCTCACACAGACTATGGACTAACCTTTTCTGACTGCATTTTTTTTGTCCTTGGTTAATCCCACCACTACACATGTTTACCAGTTAAAAGGCTAACCTTTTCTGACCGTTTCATTTGTGGGTTATCCAATACAACATACAGTTACCAGTTAAAAGGCTTTTTTCCTTTGCTTCACCTTTTCTGACTGCTATTATGTTTTCATGGGTTAATCCTATACACAGTTACCAGTTAAAAAGCTGACCTTTTCTGACTGCTTCTTTTATGGGTTAATCCAGCACAATTCACACACAGTTACAAGTTAAAAAGATGACCTTTTCTGACCGCTAATTAGGTTTTTATGGGTTAATCCTATACACAGTTACCAGTTAAAAGGATGACCTTTTCTGACTGCTTCTTTTATGGGTTAATCCAACACAACCTACACACGGTTACCAGTTAAAAGGCTTACTTTTTCTGACTGCTTCATTTGTGAGTGATCCAACATAACTTTTACACAGTTACCAGTTAAAAGGCTTCTTTACTAGGTTGCATTCGAAATAGTATATTCTTAGGAAAATAGCAACGACTCAATCTATTTAAAGGCCTCTAGTTTTCCATCAATTGCTAGTTAATTAATCAAAAATTTCCCTAATAATCACACTATTTCCAACCAACAATAGTAATACAAAGGGTTCCTTACCATAAATCCACTGGTAAGTTAAACAACGAAGAATCCAGCGAGTCTGTCCACTGATTCAAAAATAGATCCTGTCACCTTTCCTCCAGCCAGTGGCAGCCGGCCTCTATCAGAAACTGTGCTGAGAGGACTTCAGTTAGGAATCCTGGACTCCCCCGTCTACGGTTTCTGGAAGGTGGAAAGGACTTAGAATCCGGCTCGAAGGACCATTATGTTAGAAAAATTCTCTTAAAATTAGGCTCAGAGTCGCTGGATACGATAAACACAAAACATTTATTTCTTGCAAGATAGAGACAAGTCCGCACCTGTCGGGAAGATCGCTCAGAGTTGTCTCCCGACAAAATGGTGCTCCAGCTATTTATGTTGTTTATGCTTGCTGATCACACAATGTTATGAGAAAAGGCCCTTTTCTCACCATTCATTATTATGGGAAGGAACATTCAATGTTATGGGAAAAGGTGCTTCCCTCCCCATTCCTTGTTATGGGAAGGAACATAAAAGGTGCTTCTCACCAGTTAATATTATGGGAAAGACCAGAAAGTACCAGAGTCAAAACACTTTTGCTTGAATCATAGAAGAGGAAAGATGGAGGGACTCTTCTAAGCTGGTTTCAAGTATAAACTTCTTTATATTACCTTCTATGAGAAAGAACCATACTTGTTCTTCTGGAATCCAAAATTTGTTTTCTTTTAAGGAGATATTGCCATAAAATGAATTGCTTCACTCAAACCAAGTTAAAACTGCTTTGTCCTTCATATTTGTCCATGCTTAAGCTCGTTTCAAACATAAACTTATTTTTATAACCTTGTATGAGAAAGAACCACACTTATGTTTGAGCAATACACTCCTTATGAGGAGTTATGCACGATTTAGGATTTTGCTGTAAAATCAATTCCTTCACTTAAACCAAGTTAAAACTGCTTTGTCCTTCTTATTTATCCACGTCTACGCTGGTTTCAAGTATAAACTTCTTTATATTACCTTCTATGAGAAATAACCACACTTGTTCTTCTGGAATCCGAAATTCCCTTTATTTTAAGGAGATAGTCAAGATTTCAGATATTGCCATAAAATGAATTGCTTCACTCAAACCAAGTTAAAACTGCTTTGTCCTTCATATTTGTCCATGCTTAAGCTCGTTTCAAACATAAACTTATTTTTATAACCTTGTATGAGAAAGAACCACACTTATGTTTGAGCAATACACTCCTTATGAGGAGTTATGCACGATTTAGGATTTTGCTGTAAAATCAATTCCTTCACTTAAACCAAGTTAAAACTGCTTTGTCCTTCTTATTTATCCACGTCTACGCTGGTTTCAAGTATAAACTTCTTTATATTACCTTCTATGAGAAATAACCACACTTGTTCTTCTGGAATCCGAAATTCCCTTTATTTTAAGGAGATAGTCAAGATTTCAGATATTGCCATAAAATGAATTGCTTCACTCAAACCAAGTTAAAACTGCTTTGTCCTTCATATTTGTCAATGTTTAAGCTGGTTTCAAACATAAACTTCTTTTTATAACCTTGTATGAGAAAGAACCACACTTATGTTTGAGCAATACACTCCTTATGAGGAGTTATGCACGATTAAGGATTTTGCTGTAAAATTAATTCCTTCACTTAAACCAGGTTAAAACTGCTTTGTCCTTCATATTTGTCAATGTTTAAGCTGGTTTCAAGTATAAACTTCGTTTTATAACCTTGTATGAGAAAGAACCACACTTATGTTTTGAGCAATACACTCCTTATGAGGAGTTATGCACGATTCAGGATTTTGCTGTAAAATGAATTCCTTCACTTTTTTTTCCCTTGTTCTGTTCAGCATTATGGCAGCAGAATTGTGAATACCTTTTATGCCAAACAGATTTCCTTTGCCAAGGGAAGTTTTACAAATGTAAAGCTCCCCTTGATGCCCATTTATTTATTTCTGTTTACAATATATAACATGTGATAGAACTGAATCGGAACGGGGGACAAGGAAAGAAGAAGAGGAAAGAAGAGGAAACAGAACAAAAATAGAAACAAAAACCAGACAACCAGCTGCTACACCTGTAAAAAAACAAAACAGACAATAACCCATGGTCTCTGTTGCGAATCCAGCCTTAGCGCCACCAGGAACACCTGAAAGCAGACAAGCAGAGAACAAACAAACACACAAACAAACAAAAACAAGCACAAGTAGTGGCAATCGCATACAACACAACTGTGGATATAGATGACCTGAGGCGACATGGTAATACATCAACTGCTACTGGACTAATGAATGTGTGTTGTTTGTGTGTGTGTGTGTGTGTGTGAGAACATGCGACACCCATGGCACAGGACCTACATGATAACCGTGCTTAGTTATGAGTGTATAAGTGTACACGGCCACAATCCACAGCCCCCCCAAGCAATCAGAAGCAGGCAGAGAGGGCCACAAGACCCAGGCCACCAGCAGCCCCCACGGAGCACAGAACCCAGGATGCCCACCGCAGGGACAACCACGCATACACCCAGTAGACAGCAGAGGAAGCCCCCGGACAGAGCCCCCATAAGCATAGGGCAGAGGCCCCCCGGGAGCAAGGGGCAACAGCCCACCGACCCCACCAGGCCCCAGCCGCCCAGACATGGGCCGTGCACCGGACCCGGGCCCCAGGAGCCCGAGCGCCCCAATACCCCCCGTTAGAGGCCCCACCCAATACCCGGGAGGGCCAAGCGCCCCAGACAGCCACACAGTGGGTCAGCGCCTGCCCAAGCGCCCCTGGCCAAGTGCCCTGGGAGTCAAGACGTGCCCACAGGTGGGTGAAGTCGAGAGCAGTGGGGAGAGGCAACGCCGCCCCCCCATTGGGAGAAGCACAGGCAGGCCAGGCGACAGCAAGTCCCAGATCCAGGCCCAATCATTACCACACATCAACACGTCCTCCCTCCCTCGACTCCACTGGGGTGTAGTGCAGCGGGCACACCAGGGGGCCAGCAGCCCCCCAGCCACCACAGACCCCTAACCAGCAGAACAATTAATTAATCCTCCTGGCCCGTCCCGCCCCGAGCAGCAACAAGGAAGCAGGGGTGTGCGAAGAAGACCCCTCCCCCCATCCTTCTGGCTCTTCAATATTTTCTAATAGTGAGCAATTAAAATTGAGGGGCAGCCAAACTTATAGAACTGGGAGCGCAGCCCTCTGGGCAGCCTACATACCCAAAGAGCCCCGCCCACCAGATGCCACTCAGTGTAACCACCCCCCAAGACCTAATGTGTGTGTGTGAGTGTGTTTGAAAAGTAGTAATGTCTAACACAGGGGCGGGGAACTGCAAAGTGCAACAAAAGGGCACCACCTACGTGGCCCCATCCACTACACACCACCGAACACACACGCCCCCAAAACCCTTCATGTGTGAGTGTGTGCTGTGTACAGGAGCCAGAAGGGAGAGGGGTATGGGGATATACACCGGGGGAGCTACTCTCCCCCAGAGAGGGCAGCCAGGGACTGGCTGCAATAGGCATCCCCGCTACCTGGGAGCCAACACAGGGCAGGAGGGCCTGATGTCCACCAGGCTCGGGGCCTGCAGCGACCATATTCCAGGAGCTACTCTACCCCCAGAAGGTACCCATCCCGCCCCACCCCACTCAACCCAACCCCACCCCGGAGGACCTCTACAAAAAACAAACAAACAACAACAAAAAACAAACAAACAAACCACCCGGTCACACCAGTCGCAGCAGCCCAGGCCTGAGACCCACCATCACCCAAGCGAAAAGCACCGCCCCCCCCCCCACCGCACGCCCCAACACCCTGAAAAAAAAACAACCTTCTGCGGACACCTTGGAGCGCCCAGCCCCCAGGGCCCAGGCCCACCACCACCACGCACGCCAGAGCGGCCCGGCCACCCGGCATAGAGCCAGCAGCCACCACCTCAAGGCCCCTAAGGGACCCCGCCCCACACGGCAAGACAGCCCCACCCGCAAGCCCCCAAAACTGCCCTCCAAGCCCGACACACAGTCCCCCCCAGCAATGACCAACCCGGTCCCCACGACCCGAGAGACCACCAGACGCCCGAAGCCACACAGCCCCCCCCCAGCACACACTCAACCGCCCAGAGCGACGGGATAGCAACCCACCACCACTGTATGATAAACCTAATCAGTGGGGACCAGAGAGAATGAAATTCAGCCAATTGATGTTGGGAGGCACACATTGTTTCCATGCTAATATAATCTAAAAGAACATTTCTAAACTGGTTAATACACAGATTGTTCTTCGCTTTCCAGTTCATGAGAATAGTTTTCTTTGCGATACATAACACTGTTATAATTGGCTTTGTTCTTAGACATTATAAATTCATATTCTGTATTTTACTAAATAACCTATGTTCCTAGCTGGTACTTTTCCACTCTGCTCATACTGCACAACAGATGACCTTAAATGGTCCAAGACCTTAGAATGACATAAACAACTGGGTCAGACAAAACATCTCTATTAGGGCAGATAGGTCTGGTACATTAGACACCTAAAACTGCAGTCACACATACACACACATTGTTTATCATATCCAAAGAACACAACAAGGACAGAAGCTGGCCTGATCATGCCACTCAAAACTGGCCAATTATACTCTGACAAGTGTGAATACAACTTCTGTGAGATAAAGCTGAATATAAATATGACATGTTCCCGGATAACGGGGCTCGGCCTGACGGATTTCCTGCGGGAGCTCTGGCACTCCGAGTCCAGCGCTGCAATATACTCTACTTGTGACCACTAATAAATACTGTTTTAATAAACCATTTCTCCAGCTTATTCTTGGGCTTCCAATGAAAAAATCGGGCTAACAATTGGTGCCGTGACCCGGATTGGCTGACTCTGAGACCGTGTCCGATCGAGAACTTTCAGAGCTGGTTGGAGGGGACCCTTCTTCAGACAATTCAAGGCGCCTAAAACACAAGGTGAGCAGAAAACCTCTTGTATCAGGATATGTGAAATTTCTGCACATTGGTCATTCTAAACTAAATTGTCTGAATTAGGATGTCCTCCGATCACTAAATCAAAAGCACAAAATTTGTGTCTACAGGTTTACTAGGTGGTCACATGTAAAGTATAAACACATAGTCTCACATAGGGAGAGTCATATGTGTCCTAGTTTAGTACAATTTGGCCAAATAAAAGACGGGGGTCTGTTAGTCCGCAATTGGCGGCGCGAGTAATGTCTGTGCAATTGGCACTTGGACCGTAAAATCCACAATTGGCGGTGGGTCTACATTACTGCACAACAGGCGACGTGAGTAATTTCTGTGCACAAGGGCGCTTAGACCTTTATCTGCAATCGGCGGTGGGTCTTTATTACTTCACAATAGGCAGAGTAAGTAATCTTTGTGCAATTGGCACTTGGACTGTAAAATCTGCAATCGGCGGTGTGTCTGTTATTACTACGCATTTGGTGCTTGGACTGTAAAATCCACAATCGGCGGTATGTCTGTTTTTTTGTTTTTTTTTTCTCTTCCACAAGCGGCGGTGGTTCTGCAGTTGTTGTGAACAGGCGATACACTAAGTGTTTATCTCTGCATAAGGACACAGGGCTAAGTTGGTTATTTTTCATGAAAATGTGGGGTGGTTTGCTATTTGGTTGATATTTTACTGTGTTAGTGGAAGTGTATCTAGCAATAGAGACTGCTGGAGAATTCCTACACTGACACAGATCTAAAGTAGTTCTGTAAAAGGGGGCATTGGACTAGAAAATAAAGGGGAATTTAGTTAGGGTGTTACAGAGTTTGGTGAATTAAAACGAGTGAAGAGACTGGGAGAGCCCCAGGCGATCAAGCGCACAGAGTAAAAGATTCTGTGTAGAAGCTTCTTGGTCAGGTCCAACACTCGGGCATTGCACCATTCACCCATTCTGATTAACACGTGAAATACCTGAATATGTCACAAACCTTTGTTGATAAGTGGAAAACATGTAAACCCGGCTCATTGGGGTCGGTATTATTTGAGACGTTGACGAGATGTCAGAAAAAAGTTCCAAGAGAAGACGAAAAAAGAGAGACAGATAGATTTGTAAATTGGACGAGAGAAATGCAAGGGAAAGGAATGTTTGGAGGGTTTGAAAGTGCGCCACCGCAACTGAGTGATTTCTCTATGTTTTCAAAACAAGCAACAGGCAGTAGGAATCAAGCAACAGCAAAGCTAAAAGAGGCAGGTTTATTGCAGAGAGCAAGGGCAGAAAAAGACGGAAAAAAAAGCAGTAACATTTCTTGCAGACTGTCAGTATTTTTTTTGGAGAAGTTAAATTCTCTATTCAGACGCAGTCCTCTGCACCTCTACCACAGCACGTGCCAGACACAACGTCATCTTTTCCAGGGACACATCCTACTACACTAGCAGATAAGACACATCTTCCTAACATCACACTCAATAACAGAAGCATGCCATTTAGCAAAATAAAAAAATGACCATTTATACAGATTCAGCATAAACAGCTTAGGCTGTACATGTGGACATGTGTAATTGGAAAAGAAAAGGTTAGATATCCTTAGCTTTGTCATAAATGCTCTCACCCTAAGATTATCTCATCCCAACCCTGCTTCCTTCTTCCCCCATTCAGCCCTGAGAGTGAGGACAGATTCTGATTGATCATGGGCCTGTACTTAAAGAGTACCAGAGTTACATATAGTTATTTAGTAAAAAAATTTACAATGATAATGGAAGTTTTTACTAGAGCATTTATCATCAATTCAATAATTAATTTATTTTCAAATAAATTTGAATGGGAGAAATACCACATTGAATGGACAATCTGAAAACCGCTTTTCAATGCAAGTATTACAGTGAAGAGATAAGAAGCAATACAATGTCCAAAATAAATCCAGGAAGAACAGACTGTTTAAAACTAAACATTAGAACCAGTTTGTTGTTGAATTAAGATTTAACAGCTCTCTTAAAAAGTCAGTCAAACAAACATAGCATTTAAATCTTTGATCCTTTAATTGAAAAACTGCCTGAACAAAAGATGTTCTACAAATTGAGACTTTATGATTTCCACCTGAAGCAGGTCTGAGACCGGACAGTCAGACCATATGACATATTAGAAAATATCGGGATTTAACAGCAAGGTCAGGCAGATAGGTGTCAGACAGTTTCTTACCATCTTAAAGCATTAAAGGTTAGCCTTTATTGTGTTAGAGATCACAGTAACATGACTTAAAATTTAGCTGATCTAAATACTTCTCCTCTGCTTATTTTCACCAATTCTGAGTTAATATTTATCATCAGTATTTATAATTGATCTCATTAAACCATTTAACTATTTAACTGCAGCAGATCTATGAATCAATGGATCTGTTATCTTAACAGAGCAGCAACGTGCTTTATATAAAGGTTTAAAGTGAGTTAGATTATTAGGAAATTAACAAAAACACGGCAATAAAAGGCACAACGAGAGTCAGATATCACCAATGAGTTTCTTGAAGAAGAAACCTCTAAAAGAAATTTAAAGACAGCTGCAGTAAGTCTGAGTCATAACAAGTCAAGTCAAGTCAGCTGAACACTATATTAATACTATTAGCAAATTCTAACCCTGCAGATAAATATTAATTAATCTAACAATAAACATTGAATAAATTAGTGAAATAAAAACAGTGTTTACAGTTAAAGACATGCCTCTAAACCAGACATGTGTCACTGGAAAAGGAAAGGCTTTGTGACCTCAGCAGGCACCCCGGTTAAACACTTGAATCAATTGCTCGAACTATATTATGCCATACTTGAACCAAAACAAGTTGCTAGAGTCGAGTGCAGAGGACATCAAAAGGGAGATGGGAGAGTAGCGAGAGGCAACAATGCGGCAGATAAGGCAGCAAAAACAAAAGCAGTGTATACTGCATTTAACCAGATGTCTCAGAAAACATTGGAGGAAAAATCACAACGAGAATTATTTTTAGAAAACATTAAAGAACTTCACAAAGCAGCGGCACCATCTGAAAAGCAAGCATGGAACGAAAAAAAAAAGATTCCACAGGACGCTGCTGGAATCATAAAGGCAAAATAGTAGCTCCAACGAGACTACTAAATTTGCTATGTCAAGAAGCACACAGTAGAGCTCACTGTGCTAGCTCAAAAGTAACAGCGCTCATTTCACAACACTGGTGGCACCCCCACCTAAAAGACACAATAAAATATTTTGTGCAATCTTGTGAAATTTGCAAGCTGTTCAATCTCAAAGCTGGACTAGGTAGTTTCCCACTACCTGATGCCCCTTGGAAACAGATAGTAATTGAGTTTACTGACATGGGAGCAGCGAACAGGACTGAAGGTAAACTATTTCTTCTAGTGTGTGTAGCTCCCTTTTCTAGATGGATAGAAGCCACACCTACTAAAACCGAAAAAGGAAAAGAAGTCATTAAATGGCTTACAAGAGACATAGCATTTAAATCTTTGATCCTTTAATTGAAAAACTGCCTGAACAAAAGATGTTCTACAAATTGAGACTTTATGATTTCCACCTGAAGCAGGTCTGAGACCGGACAGTCAGACCATATGACATATTAGAAAATATCGGGATTTAACAGCAAGGTCAGGCAGATAGGTGTCAGACAGTTTCTTACCATCTTAAAGCATTAAAGGTTAGCCTTTATTGTGTTAGAGATCACAGTAACATGACTTAAAATTTAGCTGATCTAAATACTTCTCCTCTGCTTATTTTCACCAATTCTGAGTTAATATTTATCATCAGTATTTATAATTGATCTCATTAAACCATTTAACTATTTAACTGCAGCAGATCTATGAATCAATGGATCTGTTATCTTAACAGAGCAGCAATGTGCTCTATATAAAGGTTTAAAGTGAGTTAGATTATTAGGAAATTAACAAAAACACGGCAATAAAAGGCACAACGAGAGTCAGTTATCACCAATGAGTTTCTTGAAGAAGAAAACTCTAAAAGAAATTTAAAGACAGCTGCAGTAAGTCTGAGTCATAACAAGTCAAGTCAAGGTTTGTTTTCATGGCACATTTAAAAACAGCCACAGCAACCAGAGAGCTGTACAGCTGAACACTATATTAATACTATTAGCAAATTCTAACCCTGCAGATAAATATGAATTAATCTAACAATAAACATTGAATAATTTAGTGAAATAAAAACAGTGTTTACAGTTAAAAACATGCCTCTAAACCAGACATGTGTCACTGGAAAAGGAAAGGCTTTGTGACCTCAGCAGGCACCCCGGTTAAACACTTGAATCAATTACTCGAACTATATTATGCCATACTTGAACCAAAACAAGTTGCTAGAGTCGAGTGCAGAGGACATCAAAAGGGAGATGGGAGAGTAGCGAGAGGCAACAATGCGGCAGATAAGGCAGCAAAAACAAAAGCAGGGTATACTGCATTTAACCAGATGTCTCAGAAAACATTGGAGGAAAAATCACAACGAGAATTATTTTTAGAAAACATTAAAGAACTTCACAAAGCAGCGGCACCATCTGAAAAGCAAGCATGGAATGAAAAAAAAAAGATTCCACAGGACGCTGCTGGAATCATAAAGGCAAAATAGTAGCTCCAACGAGACTACTATATTTGCTATGTCAAGAAGCACACAGTAGAGCTCACTGTGCTAGCTCAAAAGTAACAGCGCTCATTTCACAACACTGGTGGCACCCCCACCTAAAAGACACAATAAAATATTTTGTGCAATCTTGTGAAATTTGCAAGCTGTTCAATCTCAAAGCAGGACTAGGTAGTTTCCCAGTACCTGATGCCCCTTGGAAACAGATAGTAATTGAGTTTCCTGACATGGGAGCAGCGAACAGGACTGAAGGTAAACTATTTCTTCTAGTGTGTGTAGCTCCCTTTTCTAGATGGATAGAAGCCACACCTACTAAAACCGAAAAAGGAAAAGAAGTCATTAAATGGCTTACAAGAGACATAGCATTTAAATCTTTGATCCTTTAATTGAAAAACTGCCTGAACAAAAGATGTTCTACAAATTGAGACTTTATGATTTCCACCTGAAGCAGGTCTGAGACCGGACAGTCAGACCATATGACATATTAGAAAATATCGGGATTTAACAGCAAGGTCAGGCAGATAGGTGTCAGACAGTTTCTTACCATCTTAAAGCATTAAAGGTTAGCCTTTATTGTGTTAGAGATCACAGTAACATGACTTAAAATTTAGCTGATCTAAATACTTCTCCTCTGCTTATTTTCACCAATTCTGAGTTAATATTTATAATCAGTATTTATAATTGATCTCATTAAACCATTTAACTATTTAACTGCAGCAGATCTATGAATCAATGGATCTGTTATCTTAACAGAGCAGCAATGTGCTCTATATAAAGGTTTAAAGTGAGTTAGATTATTAGGAAATTAACAAAAACACGGCAATAAAAGGCACAACGAGAGTCAGTTATCACCAATGAGTTTCTTGAAGAAGAAAACTCTAAAAGAAATTTAAAGACAGCTGCAGTAAGTCTGAGTCATAACAAGTCAAGTCAAGTCAAGGTTTGTTTTCATGGCACATTTAAAAACAGCCACAACAACCAGAGAGCTGTACAGCTGAACACTATATTAATACTATTAGCAAATTCTAACCCTGCAGATAAATATTAATTAATCTAACAATAAACATTGAATAAATTAGTGAAATAAAAACAGTGTTTACAGTTAAAGACATGCCTCTAAACCAGACATGTGTCACTGGAAAAGGAAAGGCTTTGTGACCTCAGCAGGCACCCCGGTTAAACACTTGAATCAATTACTCGAACTATATTATGCCATACTTGAACCAAAACAAGTTGCTAGTGTCGAGTGCAGAGGACATCAAAAGGGAGATGGGAGAGTAGCTAGAGGCAACAATGCGGCAGATAAGGCAGCAAAAACAAAAGCAGGGTATACTGCATTTAACCAGATGTCTCAGAAAACATTGTCAGATATCACCAATGAGTTTCTTGAAGAAGAAACCTCTAAAAGAAATTTAAAGACAGCTGCAGTAAGTCTGAGTCATAACAAGTCAAGTCAAGGTTTGTTTTCATGGCACATTTAAAAACAGCCACAACAACCAGAGAGCTGTACAGCTGAACACTATATTAATACTATTAGCAAATTCTAACCCTGCAGATAAATATTAATTAATCTAACAATAAACATTGAATAAATTAGTGAAATAAAAACAGTGTTTACAGTTAAAGACATGCCTCTAAACCAGACATGTGTCACTGGAAAAGGAAAGGCTTTGTGACCTCAGCAGGCACCCCGGTTAAACACTTGAATCAATTACTCGAACTATATTATGCCATACTTGAACCAAAACAAGTTGCTAGTGTCGAGTGCAGAGGACATCAAAAAGGAGATGGGAGAGTAGCTAGAGGCAACAATGCGGCAGATAAGGCAGCAAAAACAAAAGCAGGGTATACTGCATTTAACCAGATGTCTCAGAAAACATTGGAGGAAAATCACAACGAAAATTATGTTTAGAAAACATTAAAGAACTTCACAAAGCAGCGGCACCATCTGAAAAGCAAGCACGGAACGAAAAAAAAAAGATTCCACAGGACGCTGCTGGAATCATAAAGGCAAAATAGTAGCTCCAACTGGACTACTAAATTTGCTATGTCAAGAAGCACACAGTAGAGCTCACTGTGCTAGCTCAAAAGTAACAGCGCTCATTTCACAACACTGGTGGCACCCCCACCTAAAAGACGCAATAAAATATTTTGTGCAATCTTGTGAAATTTGCAAGCTGTTCAATCTCAAAGCAGGACTAGGTAGTTTCCCAGTACCTGATGCCCCTTGGAAACAGATAGTAATTGAGTTTACTGACATGGGAGCAGCGAACAGGACTGAAGGTAAACTATTTCTTCTAGTGTGTGTAGCTCCCTTTTCTAGATGGGTAGAAGCCACACCTACTAAAACCGAAAAAGGAAAAGAAGTCATTAAATGGCTTACAACAGAAATTATTCCAAGATTTGGGGTACCAGAAGTGATAAGATCAGATAATGGTACTCACTTCTCCAATGAAGAACTAGGAGAAGTGGAAAAATTGTTTGGAATTACACATAAGCTCGGTGCAGTCTCTCACCCAGCTTTACAAGGACTAGTGAAAAGAGCAAATAGAACCATCAAAAAGGCCGAAAAGAAGTCTGTGCAGACACACAGTTAACCTGGGCTGAAGCTCTACGTATTTTGTTAGCCTAAGATTTACTCCAAATGCCACCATGAATGTTGTCATGTTGTCCCACATGAGGTCACGACAGGGAGGAAACACCCTGTCCATTTACAACTGCACCAACAGGCTCACCCCTTGTTGTACTACAGTATGGAAACTTGTGTGAATGTGAAACAACTGAATAACACGGTGATGAGTATATCTCAGCAAGGAATAGGACCAGGAAAGTGAACAAACTTAACTGGTCCTCTCCTATATGGACAGGACGCAGAAGCTACAACACATTGTGTAAAGGTATGGTTGACTGAGAATAGACTGAGTAACTGGATCCACAAGGATCACTGTACTCAGGCTCAAGATCCTACCGAAAGAACATTAACTGAGGTCCGGACTGACTTAGGAACCTCACCTGCTGACAAAGACTAGACCACGGGGACTAAAACTCTATCAGAGACTGAACGGACCACTGACGATGAAACCAAAGGAAAACACCACTGTGGAGACTAGACTGTAGAACCACAGTAGCAGAAACAATAAAGGTTACAATAACTAATTTTCACACCTCTCCTGTGTGAAAGTCAGACATTAAAAGCTCAAGTTACAAAGAACTACAACAGTAATCTGGACACACCCTCTCTTCCCACCACTCCACACCAGGTGACTAAAAGATCTCTGGAAAATGGCAACAACCCACTTCAATTACAATTTATTGAGAAACAAGATACAAGGTACAATCCGATCTGTGCTCAGTCATGAAATGTTGGTCGAACGAAAAAGATATGAATGGGATGAATAAAATGTTCTGTGAGAACAGTTTTAATCATGTGTTCTGGTTCATTCGAGAATTTACATGGGAGATGACCCAAGTTGTTTAATCTGGTGCAATCAATCAATCAATCAATCAATCAATCAAACTTTATTTTCATAACACTTTTCATACAAGAAAATGATAGAAGAAAATAAAACAAAGCAGTGAAATCCAAGGCCACATATAGACACACATACACACACACACGCACATCTATACGTACACATACACCCACATACATCCACACATACTGGAAGGAAGAAGTAAAGATTAAGTAAAACATAATAAACTGAGGCAGAGCTGCTCGAAGTAAGGTAAAGCACAGAGCTTTGAACTGCACGATTGAAGGCCTAATTCATGTCAAGAAAAAACAAGAATGATCCTGAACAATTTAGCTAACATTCCAAAACTGCTACCAGGAAAAAAAAAATTAAAAAAAATATTACAAAATAATATCAAGAATCCTGGCCCTTAGGTCAAAGCATGCATGCAAGATAACAGTGATCAATAACCAACCAAAGATCTGAACACAAGCACGATGCTGTGGCACTGCTAAGGAAAAAATTAGCAGCACAAGGCCACATGGCTCATCTAAAAAATAAATAAATGAGGAATTGAGACAAATAGAAAAATAGAATAAACCTTTGTCTTTGATTCTAATTTGTATGGAAATATGTTATTGTATCATGTGATGTTATAAGAAACTCTGATGTCACACTGTTGGTACCCCATGAAGTGTTTCTAATTCAAATGGAGCAGAAAAAACTTAATGCTGATCCTGAACTGTCTGTGGATGGCTCAGCATCACGAAACACAGCCACTGGTAAGAATTAAATAGAATTTAGTATAAAGTAACAAGTGAGAATTAAGCATATCGTGCTGAAATTTTATCAAAAGCACTCTGAGCTGAATTAAGAGGACAGACAATATTTATCCCAAAAAGGTTAATCAGTTACTCATTGAGAAGAAATGGCTGCTTTCTTGATGCTGTGCTGCTCCCAAAATGAACTCTAACCACAAACATTTCTGTCCTGCAGCAGCAACACAGGAGCAGAAACTGCAGTGGAAGAGTTCAGCAGAACTAACATACGGATGAGACTAAGTCTCATCGGGGGGGTGGAGATACAACAATTAATCATAGTTTACTAACACTTCTCAAGATTTTCCCAAAATTCTGTGAGTCTTTGTCTTCCTTTTGTCTTTTGTTCTATGTTGTCTTGTGTTTTGTCTTTGTCTTGCTGTGTTCTCTAAATGGTTTGAAGTTTTTTCCACAGAAAAGGTTGATGGTACTGGATTTCACATTAATGCTGTACAGCAGGTTGGTGAGTCTAAGGTACTGTCCTAAAACATGTTTTCTATCAACTGGCCAGTTGTTTTGTTTTTCATTTCATTTATTTATTTATTTTTTTTCGGTTTATTTATTTGTTTTTGTTTGGGGTTCATATGAAAACTTAATTTGTCGACCAATGAATACTGGGATTGAACCTGTTAAAAGGCAATTCCTGAATATAAAACATTGTGAAAATGACATGTTGTGCTGCTCAGTTCTCTCTCCTGCTAACATTCATCCACAGCTTAAATTAACTGCATCTGCAGCAGAACCTCTAAAGGACTCACAGCCAAGTGACTGACAAGACGTCAGTCTGAAATTCTGGGAGGCACGATCATCATGCCAAGATAATGGTTGAACAACCATACAACCTTCAACCACTGTCAACAAAATAATCTGAATTATCTCCTTAATTGTCCCAAAGAAAAAGATTAGTTAGGGAAAACGGGTGGTAAAGACCCCTTTGTGGAAGTGAAGTGCTGGTAACCTCTCCTTCCTAGTTAGCTCAGACTGCTGAACTGAGGTTCAGCCAGAAGGACAACCAAACACCAAGCAGTGACAGGATTGGACCACAAGAGACTGAGCTGCACTACACCACTCTGCACAATGTTATCATAAAATTTTCACTCAAAAGAAATTGTTAGTTTTTACACTACATCTATCATTACTCATCTGTTCTCAACAGGGTCATATCTTCATATTCAAGTCATGTTTAAATGTCTGTACTGTATTGTTTTGTGTTTTGTGATGTTCCTCTTTAGTTTAATGATTTTAAGTAGACCAATTACTAATCATAGGAATTCATACATATGTCCATTGCCATTGGTGTGAATCGGCTGTTCGGAGCGGGACCTTAGGCACTGAAAGGTAATTAAGTGGTCGGTCGCCAAGGGGGAATGGGGCCATAGGAGAATTTTCCCGGATATCAGCCATCGGGTTTTTCGCTCCTATTCGCTGCGAACAGTGGACGATCCTGATGGTAATGTTAATTGCCTTAAGCACTTTTTGAGTTTCAATATTTTATGAATTGTTGTAGCTTAGTTAATTATTGTTATGTGTTGTAATGGTACTTATGGGTGAGCAGGGTCTTGCCACTGCTTAAACCACATATAGTTTTGGGCCAAAATGAACTAAGATTCTACACAGAGATTGGGTTTGGGGCCACATACACACACTAATTTTAAGACATATTGAAACATTTATTAATTTATTCCTTGCATACACGTACAGGCGTGATACTTATAGCTTTTAAGAAATGTGCTCATTGCAGAGTTATGATCAGTTGAGTAATGAAGGTTGAACTATTCTGGGAAAGAGGTTCTGTTCCCAGCATCATGATAAACACTCCTGATACAGAAAGGTTTAGCTAACGTATTACAATTATTTTACACGTGCATATGCAATGAAAACTTGCTTGCTGCTGATAATTGCAAAGAAGAACAGCTTACACATAACAGCTCACATAATGAAGTTATATCAAAAGGGGGATAACAAGAATCTCCTGTCTGGTTGTGCTGCACCTCAAGGTAGTTGGCCACTTGCAGTTTGGGGACCTGCTAAGTTGGCTGCCGCTAACAGGTGTGACACAATACAGAATATAACATTCCTACCTCATTTAGTTGACATGATTAAATCATGTCAAAAGGGGGAGTTGTTATAATTGGCTTTGTTCTTAGAAATTATAAATTCATTTTCTGTATTTTACTAAATAACCTATGTTCCTAGCTGGTACTTTTCCACTCTGCTCATACTGCACAACAGATGACCTTAAATGGTCCAAGACCTTAGAATGACATAAACAACTGGGTCAGACAAAACATCTCTATTAGGGCAGATAGGTCTGGTACATTAGACACCTAAAACAGCACTCACACATACACACACATTGTTTATCACATCCAAAGAACACAACAAGGACAGCAGCTGGCCTGATCATGCCACTCAAAACTGGCCAATTATACTCTGACAAGAAATATGACATGTTTCCGGATAACGGGGCTCGGCCTGACGGATTTCCTGCGGGAGCTCTGGCACTCCGAGTCCAGCGCTGCAATATACTCTACTTGTGACCACTAATAAATACTTTTTAAATAAACGATTTCTCCAGCTTATTCTTGGGCTTCCAATGAAAAAATCGGGCTAACAACACTGTGAGGACCATGTGTGCTGAGTTCATTTCCATGTTGATGTTGTCTAAGTCACCCAGTATGCACAGTGTGGGGCATGCAGGAATGCTACACTTTAGCCATGTTGAAAGGTCCGTACAGACTTCAAACCAGAACTTCTGGACAGGCGCACAAAACCACAAAGCGTGTGCATAATCATCAGGTGAGTTATCTGTGCAATGTGAGCAGATGTTTGAGTGTGTTAGACCCATCCTGAACATCCTTTGTCCTGTATAGTGTGTTCTATGAAGAATTTTGTATTGTATAAGCTGTAAATTAGGATTTCGAGTCATTCTAAAGGTGTTCAAACATGTTTGTGGCCAGAAGCTATGACTAGAACTAATATATAAATCTCATGAGGATGGTAGAGACATTGTGTCATCTATCTTAGATAATAATTTATATATTTTTGATAGTAGTTTTGGGATGCAGATGCTTAGAAACTCTGCTACCCTAATCGGGAGTTGTAAGTCTGGTTGGTGGAAGATATATTTCTTTGTTATTATAGACTTAAGTTGTTGATATTCTAGGAAATTATTGCTGCCTATCTCATGTTGTGATATGAGCTCATCAAATGAAATAAATGTTCCATTTTGGATTATATGTTCCAGATGTTTGATTTCTTTGATCTTCCACAGAGTAAAGTTTAGCATTTTTTTGTTTTGCAGGATGTCAGGATTGTTCCAGATGGGTGTAAGCTTACACGGGACATGTGAAGACTTTGTTATTTTAAGAAATTCCCACCAGGCTGTCAGAGAAGTGCTGATGTTAATGCTTTTAAAACATTTGTGATTTTTTTACGTTTTGACTAATAAGTGGCAGGTCAGAGATTTCCAGATTATCCCACAATGCTTGTTCTATATATATCAATGGTGCATCTATTGGGCTAGGTGCAAACTATGTTTTATATATACTGTAACCTATTGGCTAAGGAATAGTGCTGAAAATGAGGTAAATCTAATCCACCACTTTCCTTGGTTTTCTGTAGCGTTTTTAAACTAATACGTGGTGGTTTGTTTTTCCACAGAAATTTGGAGATGCATGAATCTAGTGACTTAAACCAAGTAGCAGATGGTTTTATGGGGATCATTGAGAACAAATAGTTAACTTTTGATAGTATCATCATTTTAATGGTTGTAACTCTCCCCATAAGTGATATAGGTAAGGACTTCCAACGAGAGAGATCGTCCTCTACTGTCTTTAATAATTGCACATAATTTAGCTTTGTTAGCTCTGAGAGCCTGGAGGAAATGTTTATGCCTAAATATCTAATATTTCCTGACTGTAAAGTGATCGCAGGTATATTCTGGACCCTACAGTTAATGGGCAGAACTGTGGTCTTAGACCAATTGATAGAGTAGTCAGAAAGTGCTGAGTATTTATTTATGAGTGTGATCGTGTGAGTGAGAGACGTCTGTGAGTTCTGGAGGAAAAGTAATACATCATCAGCATAAAGACTTATTTTATGCTCAATATTTTGGGGTTGGATGCCTTTAATATTTCTATCTTGTCTGATAGCAGCTGCTAAAGGTTCGATGAAAATAGCAAAAAGTGAGGGAGAAAGTGGGCAACCCTGTCTTGTACCTCTCTGCAGACTGAAGCTTGGAGAAGTTTGATCATTAGTCCTGACACTTGCATTTGGGGAGCTATATAATATCCTTATCCAGTTGATGAAGTGTGACCCAAACCCGAATTTGTTTAATGCTGCAAATAAAAATTTCCAGTTCACTCGATCAAATGCTTTTTCTGCATCTAGAGAGACTATTGTGGTTTCCAGGTTGTTGATGATAGAATAGTCTATGATCTATGTTACTGTCTGATGGATCATTTTGTGATGAATATAAGGTTTTATAGAAGTCCCTAAAAGCATTGTTGATTTCATGGGTGACATTTCCTTTTCAGTCTTTAACAGAAGTGATTGTTGTTTTCTCTTTATTTGTCTTTAGTTGGTTAGCTAGGAACCTTCCAGATTTATTGCCATGCTCAAAGTTCTCCACACGAAGTCTTTGTATCAGAAACTGTGTTTGTTTGTTAATAATTTTGTTTAATTCAATTAAGCTTTTCTTAGTTCATTCAGTGTGTGTTCCTCTTTTGAGGTACTGTAGACCTTTTTCTTTTTTTTTTTTCTTTTTTTTTTCCCCCTTGTCCTGTTCAGCATTATGGCAGCAGAATTGTAGTCTTAATACCTTTGATGCCAAACAGATTTGCTTTGCCAAGGGAAGTTTTATAAATGTAAAGCTCCCCTTGATGCCCATTTATTTATTTTGTTTACAATATATAACATGTAATAGAACTGAACCGGACCGGGGGACAAGGAAAGAAGAAGAGGAAAGAAGAGGAAACAGAACAAAAATAGAAACAAAAACCAGACAACCAGCTGCTACACCTGTAAAAAAACAAAACAGACAATAATCCATGGTCTCTGTTGCGAATCCAGCCTTAGCGCCACCAGGAGCACCTGAAAGCAGACAAGCAGAGAAAAAAACAAACAAACACACAAACGAACAAAAACAAGCACAAGTAGTGGCAATCGCATATAGATGACCTGAGGCGACATGGTAATGCATGAACTGCTACTGGACTAATGTGTGTTGTGTGTGTGTGTGAGAACATGCAACACCCATGGCACAGGACCTACATTAACCGTGCTTAGTTATGTGTTAGTTAGAGTGTATAAGTGTACACGGCCACAATCTACAGCCCTCCCAAGCAATCAGAAGCAGGCAGAGAGGGCCACAAGACCCAGGCCACCAGCAGCCCCCACGGAGCACAGAACCCAGGATGCCCACCGCAGCGACAACCACGCATCCACCCAGTAGACAGCAGAGGAAGCCCCCGGACAGAGCCCCCATAAGCATAGGGCAGAGGCCCCCCGGGAGCCAGGGGCAACAGCCCACCGACCCCACCAGGACCCAGCCGCCCAGACATGGTCCGTGCACCGGACCCGGACCCCAGGAGCCCGAGCGCCCCAAAACCCCCCGGCAGAGGCCCCACCCAATACCCGGGAGGGCCAAGCGCCCCAGACAGCCACGCAGTGGGTCAGTGCCTGCCCCAGCGCCCCTGGCCAAGTGCCCATGGAGTCAAGGCGTGCCCACAGGTGGGTGAAGTCGCGAGCAGTGGGGAGCAGCAACGCCACCCCCCCATTGGGAGAAGCACAGGCAGGCCAGGCGACAGCAAGTCCCAGACCCAGGCCCAATCATCACCACACGTCCTCCCTCCCTTGACTCCGCTGGGGTGTAGCGCAGCGGGCACACCAGGGGGCCAGCAGCCCCCCAGCCACCACAGACCCTGAACCAGCAGAATAATTAATTCCTCCTGGCCACTCCTGCCCGACCAGAAACCAGGAAGCAGGGGTGTGAGAAGACCCCTCCCCTCACCCTTCTGGCTCTTCAATATTTTCTAATAGTGAGCGATTAAAATTGAGGGGCAGCCAACCTTGTAGAACTGGGAGCGCGGCCCTCTGGGCAGCCTACATACCCAAAGAGCCCCGCCCACCAGATGCCATTCACTGCAACCACCCGCCAAGACCTAATGTGTGTGTGTGTGTGTTTGATAAGTAATGATGTCTAAGGTGTAATTAAAACAGGGGCGGGAACTGCAGAGTGCAGCCAAGGGGACCTACGTGGCCCCATCCACTACAACCCACAGAACACACACGCCCCCAAAACCCTTCATGTGTGAGTGTGTGCTGTGTACAGGAGCCAAAAGAGAGAGGGGTATGGGGATATACACTGGGGCAGCTACTCTCCCCCGGAGAAGGCCGCCAGGGACTGGCTGCAATAGGCACCCCCGCTACCTGGGACCCAACACAGGGCAGGAGGGCCTGATGTCCACCAGGCTCGGGGCCTGCAGCGACCATATTCCGGGAGCTACTGTACCCCCGGAAGGTACCCACCCCACCCCACCCCACTCAACCCAACCCCACCCCACCCCGGAGGACCTCTACAAACAAACAAACAAACAACAACAAACAAACCACCCGGCCACACCGGACGCAGCAGCCTGGGCCTGAGACCCACCATCACCCAGGCCCCCCCCAACAGGGGAAAAGGACCCCCCCCCCACCGCACGCCCTAACACCCTAAAGATAACAACTACCTGCGGACACCCTGGAGGTCCCAGAGCAACAAGCCTGGCACCAGTACCTGCACCAACCCACCCATACTGTGGCATGTCCAGGGCAACCCAGCCCCCCCAGACCAACCCGGTCCTCACGACCCGAGAGACCACCAGACGCCCGAAGCCACACAGCCCCCCCACAGAACACATCCAACCGCCCAGAGTGACGGGACAGCAACCCACCACCACTATGTGATAAACCTAATCAGCGGGGACCAGAGAGAATGAAATTCAGCCAATTGATGTTTTGAGGAGGCACACATTGTTTCCATGCTAATATAATCTAAAAGAACATTTCTAAACTGGTTAATACACAGATTGTTCTTCGCTTTCCAGTTCATGAGAATAGTTTTCTTTGCGATACATAACACTGTTATAATTGGCTTTGTTCTTAGACATTATAAATTCATATTCTGTATTTTACTAAATAACCTATGTTCTTAGCTGGTACTTTTCCACTCTGCTCATACTGCACAACAGATTATCTTAAATGGTCCAAGACCTTAGAATGACATAAACAACTGGGTCAGACAAAACATCTCTATTAGGGCAGATAGGTCTGGTACATTAGACACCTAAAACAGCAGTCACTCATACACACACATTGTTTATCATATCCAAAGAACACAACAAGGACAGAAGCTGGCCTGATCATGCCACTCAAAACTGGCCAATTATACTCTGACAAGTGTGAATACAACTTCACAAGTCCGATCGAGGACTTCCGGAACTGGTTGGAGGGGACCCTTCTTCAGACAATTCAAGGTGCCTAAATAACAAGGTGAGCAGAAAACCTCTTGTATCAGGATATGTGAAATTTCTGCACATTGGTCATTCTAAACTAAATTGTCTGAATTAGAATGTCCTCCGATCACTAAATCAAAAGCACAAAATTTGTGTCTACAGGTTTACTAGGTGGTCACATGTAAAGTATAAACACATAGTCTCACATAGGGAGAGTCATATGTGTCCTAGTTTAGTACAATTTGGCTAAATAAAAGACACAAAATTCATCCTGTCTTCTAAACTGAATAGGAAGTAGATGCCAATGGGCGGGGGTCTGTTAGTCCGCAATTGGCGGCGTGAGTAATGTCTGTGCTAAGTGGACATTGGATAAGTGGAAAACATGTAAACCCGGCTCATTGGGGTCGGTATTATTTGACACGTTGACGAGATGGCAGAAAAAAGTTCCAAGAGAAGACGAAAAAAGAGAGACAGATAGATTTGTAAATTGGACGAGAGAAATGCAAGGGAAAGGAATGTTTGGAGGGTTTGAAAGTGCGCCGACGCAACTGAGTGATTTCTCTACGTTTTCAAAACAAGCAACAGGCAGTAGGAATCAAGCAACAGCAAAGCTAAAAGAGGCAGGTTTATTGCAGAGAGCAAGGGCAGAAAAAGACGAAAAAAAAAGCAGTAACATTTCTTGCAGACTGTCAGTATTTTTTTTGGAGAAGTTAAATTCTCTATTCAGACGCAGTCCTCTGCACCTCTACCGCAGCACGTGCCAGACACAACGTCATCTTTTCCAGGGACACATCCTACTACACTAGCAGATAAGACACATCTTCCTAACATCACACTCAATAACAGAAGCATGCCATTTAGCAAAATAAAAAAATGACCATTTATACAGATTCAGCATAAACAGCTTAGGCTGTACATGTGGACATGTGTAATTGGAAAAGAAAAGTTTAGATAGCTTTGTCATAAATGCTCTCACCCTAAGATTATCTCATCCCAACCCTGCTTCCTTCTTCCCCCATTCAGCCCTGAGAGTGAGGACAGATTCTGATTGATCATGGGCCTGTACTTAAAGAGTACCAGAGTTACATATAGTTATTTAGTCAAAAAATTTACAATGATAATGGAAGTTTTTACTAGAGCATTTATCATCAATTCAATAATTAATTTATTTTTAAATAAATTTGAATGGGAGAAATACCACATTGAATGGACAATCTGAAAACCGCTTTTCAATGCAAGTATTACAGTGAAGAGATAAGAAGCAATACAATGTCCAAAATAAATCCAGGAAGAACAGACTGTTTAAAACTAAACATTAGAACCAGTTTGTTGTTGAATTAAGATTTAACAGCTCTCTTAAAAAGTCAGACAAACAAACATAGCATTTAAATCTTTGATCCTTTAATTGAAAAACTGCCTGAACAAAAGATGTTCTACAAATTGAGACTTTATGATTTCCACCTGAAGCAGGTCTGAGACCGGACAGTCAGACCATATGACATATTAGAAAATATCGGGATTTAACAGCAAGGTCAGGCAGATAGGTGTCAGACAGTTTCTTACCATCTTAAAGCATTAAAGGTTAGCCTTTATTGTGTTAGAGATCACAGTAACATGACTTAAAATTTAGCTGATCTAAATACTTCTCCTCTGCTTATTTTCACCAATTCTGAGTTAATATTTATCATCAGTATTTATAATTGATCTCATTAAACCATTTAACTATTTAACTGCAGCAGATCTATGAATCAATGGATCTGTTATCTTAACAGAGCAGCAACGTGCTTTATATAAAGGTTTAAAGTGAGTTAGATTATTAGGAAATAAACAAAAACACGGCAATAAAAGGCACAACGAGAGTCAGATATCACCAATGAGTTTCTTGAAGAAGAAATTTAAAGACAGCTGCAGTAAGTCTGAGTCATAACAAGTCAAGTCAAGGTTTGTTTTCATGGCACATTTAAAAACAGCCACAGCAACCAGAGAGCTGTACAGCTGAACACTATATTAATACTATTAGCAAATTCTAACCCTGCAGATAAATATTAATTAATCTAACAATAAACATTGAATAAATTAGTGAAATAAAAACAGTGTTTACAGTTAAAGACATGCCTCTAAACCAGACATGTGTCACTGGAAAAGGAAAGGCTTTGTGACCTCAGCAGGCACCCCGGTTAAACACTTGAATCAATTACTCGAACTATATTATGCCATACTTGAACCAAAACAAGTTGCTAGAGTCGAGTGCAGAGGACATCAAAAGGGAGATGGGAGAGTAGCGAGAGGCAACAATGCGGCAGATAAGGCAGCAAAAACAAAAGCAGGGTATACTGCATTTAACCAGATGTCTCAGAAAACATTGGAGGAAAAATCACAACGAGAATTATGTTTAGAAAACATTAAAGAACTTCACGAAGCAGCGGCACCATCTGAAAAGCAAGCATGGAACGAAAAAAAAAAGATTCCACAGGACGCTGCTGGAATCATGAAGGCAAAATAGTAGCTCCAACTGGACTACTAAATTTGCTATGTCAAGAAGCACACAGTAGAGCTCACTGTGCTAGCTCAAAAGTAACAGCGCTCATTTCAAAACACTGGTGGCACCCCCACCTAAAAGACACAATAAAATATTTTGTGCAATCTTGTGAAATTTGCAAGCTGTTCAATCTCAAAGCAGGACTAGGTAGTTTCCCAGTACCTGATGCCCCTTGGAAACAGATAGTAATTGAGTTTACTGACATGGGAGCAGCGAACAGGACTGAAGGTAAACTATTTCTTCTAGTGTGTGTAGCTCCCTTTTCTAGATGGGTAGAAGCCACACCTACTAAAACCGAAAAAGGAAAAGAAGTCATTAAATGGCTTACAAGAGAAATTATTCCAAGATTTGGGGTACCAGAAGTGATAAGATCAGATAATGGTACTCACTTCTCCAATGAAGAACTAGGAGAAGTGGAAAAATTGTTTGGGATTACACATAAGCTCGGTGCAGTCTCTCACCCAGCTTTACAAGGACTAGTGAAAAGAGCAAATAGAACCATCAAAAAGGCCGAACAGAAGTCTGTGCAGACACACAGTTAACCTGGGCTGAAGCTCTACGTATTGTGTTAGCCTAAGATTTACTCCAAATGCCACCATGAATGTTGTCATGTTGTCTCACATGAGGTCATGCCAGGGAGGAAACACCCTGTCCCTTTACAACTGCACCAACAGGCTCACCCCTTGTTGTACTACAGTATGGAAACTTGTGTGAATGTGAAACAACTGAATAACACGGTGATGAGTATATCTCAGCAGGTTACAGAAATACTCACCAAGGAACAGGACCAGGAAAGTGAACAAACTTAACTGGTCCTCTCCTATATGGACAGGACGCAGAAGCTACAACACATTGTGTAAAGGTATGGTTTACTGAGAATAGACTGAGTAACTGGATCCACAAGGATCACTGTACTCAGGCTCAAGATCCTACCGAAAGAACATTAACTGAGGTCCGGACTGACTTAGGAACCTCACCTGCTGACAAAGACTAGACCACGGGGACTAAAACTCTATCAGAGACTGAACGGACCACTGACGTTGAAACCAAAGGAAAACACCACTGTGGAGACTAGACTGTACCACAGTAGCAGAAACAATAAAGGTTACAATAACTAATTTTCACACCTCTCCTGTGTGAAAGTCAGACATTAAAAGCTCAAGTTACAAAGAACTACAACAGTAATCTGGACACACCCTCTCTTCCCACCACTCCACACCAGGTGACTAAAAGATCTCTGGAAAATGGCAACAACCCACTTCAATTACAATTTATTGAGAAACAAGATACAAGGTACAATCCGATCTGTGCTCAGTCATGACATGTTGGTCAAACGAAAAAGATATGAATGGGATGAATAAAATGTTCTGTGAGAACAGTTTTAATCATGTGTTCTGGTTCATTCGAGAATTTACATGGGAAATGACCCAAGTTGTTTAATCTGGTGCAATCAATCAATGAATCAATCAATCAAACTTTATTTTCATAACACTTTTCATAGAAGAAAATGATAGAAGAAAATAAAACAAAGCAGTGAAACCCAAGGCCACATATAGACACACATACACACACACACACACGCACATCTATACGTACACATACACCCACATACATCCACACATACTGGAAGGAAGAAGTAAAGATTAAGTAAAACATAATAAACTGAGGCAGAGCTGCTCGAAGTAAGGTAAAGCACAGAGCTTTGAACTGCACGATTAAAGGCCTAATTCATGTCAAGAAAAAACAAGAATGATCCTGAACAATTTAGCTAACATTCCAAAACTGTTATGAGGAAAAAATAAATAAAAAAAAATATTACAAAATAATATCAAGAATCTGGGCCCTTAGGTCAAAGCATGCATGCAAGATAACAGTGATCAATAACCAACCAAAGATCTGAACACAAGCACGATGCTGTGGCACTGCTAAGGAAAAAGTTAGCAGCACAAGGCCACATGGCTCATCTAAAAAATAAATAAATGAGGAATTGAGACAAATAGAAAAATAGAATAAACCTTTGTCTTTGATTCTAATTTGTATGGAAATATGTTATTGTATCATGTGATGTTATAAGAAACTCTGATGTCACACTGTTGGTACCCCATGAAGTGTTTCTAATTCAAATGGAGCAGAAAAAACTTAATGCTGATCCTGAACTGTCTGTGGATGGCTCAGCATCACGAAACACAGCCACTGGTAAGAATTAAATAGAATTTAGTATAAAGTAACAAGTGAGAATTAAGCAGATCGTGCTGAAATTTTATCAAAAGCACTCTGAGCTGAATTAAGAGGACAGACAATATTTATCCCAAAAAGGTTAATCAGTTACTCATTGAGAAGAAATGGCTGCTTTCTTGATGCTGTGCTGCTCCCAAAATGAACTCTAACCACAAACATTTCTGTCTTGCAGCAGCAACACAGGAGCAGAAACTGCAGTGGAAGAGTTCAGCAGAACTAACATACGGATGAGACTAAGTCTCATCGGGGGGCTGGAGATACAACAATTAATCATAGTTTACTAACACTTCTCAAATTTTTCCTTTTGTCTTTTGTTCTATGTTGTCTTGTGTTTTGTCTTTGTCTTGCTGTGTTCTCTAAATGGTTTGAAGTTTTTTCCACAGAAAAGGTTGATGGTACTGGATTTCACATTAATGCTGTACAGCAGGTTGGTGAGTCTAAAGGTACTGTCCTAAAACATGTTTTCTATCAACTGGCCAGTTGTTTTGTTTTTCATTTCATTTATTTATTTTTTATTTTTTTCGGTTTATTTGTTTGTTTTTGTTTGGGGTTCATATGAAAACTTAATTTGTCGACCAATGAATACTGGGATTGAACCTGTTAAAAGGCAATTCCTGAATATAAAACATTGTGAAAATGACATGTTGTGCTGCTCAGTTCTCTCTCCTGCTAACATTCATCCACAGCTTAAATTAACTGCATCTGCAGCAGAACCTCTACAGGACTCACAGCCAAGTCACTGACAAGACGTCAGTCTGAAATTCTGGGTGGCACGATCATCATGCCAAGATAATGGTTGAACAACCACACAACCTTCAACCACTGTCAACAAAATAATCTGAATTATCTCCTTAATTGTCCCAAAGAAAAAGATTAGTTAGGGAAAACGGGTGGTAAAGACCCCTTTGTGGAAGTGAAGTGCTGGTAACCTCTCCTTCCTAGTTAGCTCAGACTGCTGAACTGAGGTTCAGCCAGAAGGACAACCAAACACCAAGCAGTGACAGGATTGGACCACAAGAGACTGAGCTGCACTACACCACTCTGCACAATGTTATCATAAAATTTTCACTCAAAAGAAATTGTTAGTTTTTTACACTACATCTATCATTACTCATCTGTTCTCAACAGGGTCATATCTTCATATTCACATCATGTTTAAATGTCTGTACTGTATTGTTTTGTGTTTTGTGATGTTCCTCTTTAGTTTAATGATTTTAAGTAGACCAATTACTAATCATAGGAATTCATAAATATGTCCACTGCCATTGGTGTGAATTGGCTGTTCGGAGCGGGACCTTAGGCACTGAAAGGTAATTAAGTGGTCGGTCGCCAAGGGGGAATGGGGCCATAGGAGAATTTTCCCGGATATCAGCCATCGGGTTTTTCGCTCCTATTCGCTGCGAACAGTGGACGATCCTGATGGTAATGTTAATTGCCTTAAGCACTTTTTGAGTTTCAATATTTTATGAATTGTTGTAGCTTAGTTAATTATTGTTATGTGTTGCAATGGTACTTATGGGTGAGCAGGGTCTTGCCACTGCTTAAACCACATATAGTTTTGGGCCAAAATGAACTAAGATTCTACACAGAGATTGGGTTTGGGGCCACATACACACACTAATTTTAAGACATATTGAAACATTTACTAATTTATTCCTTGCATACACGTACAGGCGTGATACTTATAGCTTTTAAGAAATGTGCTCATTGCAGAGTTATGATCAGTTGAGTAATGAAGGTTGAACTATTCTGGGAAAGAGGTTCTGTTCCCAGCATCATGATAAACATTCCTGATACAGAAAGGTTTAGCTAATGCATTACAATTATTTTACACATGCATATGCAATGAAAACTTGCTTGCTGCTGATAATTGCAAAGAAGAACAGCTTACACATAACAGCTCACATAATGAAGTTATATCAAAAGGGGGATAACAAGAATCTCCTGTCTGGTTGTGCTGCACCTCAAGGTAGTTGGCCACTTGATGTTTGGGGACCTGCTAAGTTGGCTGCCGCTAACAGGTTTCACACAATACAGAATATAACATTCCTACCTCATTTAGATGACATGATTAAATCATGTCAAAAGGGGGAGTTGTTATAATTGGCTTTGTTCTTAGAAATTATAAATTCATTTTCTGTATTTTACTAAATAATCTATGTTCCTAGCTGTTACTTTTCCACTCTGCTCATACTGCACAACAGATGACCTTAAATGGTCCAAGACCTTAGAATGACATAAACAACTGGGTCAGACAAAACATCTCTATTAGGGCAGATAGGTCTGGTACATTAGACACCTAAAAAAGCACTCACACATACACACACATTGTTTATCACATCCAAAGAACACAACAAGGACAGCAGCTGGCCTGATCATGCCACTCAAAATTGGCCAATTATACTCTGACAAGAAATATGACATGTTTCCGGATAACGGGGCTCGGCCTGACGGATTTCCTGCGGGAGCTCTGGCACTCCGAGTCCAGCGCTGCAATATACTCTACTTGTGACCACTAATAAATACTTTTTTAATAAACAATTTCTCCAGCTTATTCTTGGGCTTCCAATGAAAAAATCGGGCTAACAACACTGTGAGGACCATGTGTGCTGAGTTCATTTCCATGTTGATGTTGTCTAAGTCACCCAGTATGCACAGTGTGGGGCATGCAGGAATGCTACACTTTAGCCATGTTGATAGATCCGTACAGACTTCAAACCAGAACTTCTGGACAGGCGCACAAAACCACAAAGCGTGTGCATAATCATCAGGTGTGTTATTTGTGCAATGTGAGCAGAAGTTTGAGTGTGTTAGACCCATCCTGAACATCCTTTGTCCTTTATAGTGTGTTCTATGAAGAATTTTGTATTGTATGAGCTGTAAATTAGGATTTCGAGTCATTCTAAAGGTGTTCAAACATGTTTGTGGCCAGAAGCTATGACTAGAACTAATAGATAATTCTGCCTCCCATTTTGAGGATTGTAGAGACATTGTGTCATCTATCTTAGACAATAATTTATATATTTTTGATAGTAGTTTTGGGGTGCAGCTGCTTAGAAATTCTGCTACCCTAATCGGGAGTTGTAAGTCTGGTTGGTGGAGGATATATTTCTTTGTTATTATAGACTTAAGTTGTTGATATTCTAGGAATTTATTGCCGCCTATCTCATGTTGTGATATGAGCTCATCAAATGAAATAAAATTTCCATTTTGGATTATATGTTCCAGATGTTTGATTCCTTTGATCTTCCACGGAATAAAGTTTGGCATTTTTTTGTTTTGCAGGATGTCAGGATTGTTCCAGATGGGTGTAAGCTTACACGGGACATGTGAAGACTTTGTTATTTTAAGAAATTCCCACCAAGCTGTCAGAGAGGTGCTGATGTTAATGCTTTTAAAACATTTGTGATTTTTTACGTTTTGACTAATAAGAGGTAGGTAAGAGATTTCCAGATTATCACACAATGCTTGTTTTATATTTATCCATGGTTCATCTATTGGGCTAGGTGTAAACCATTATGATATATACTGTAACCTATTGGCTAAGGAATAGTGCTGAAAATGAGGTAAATCTAATCCACCACTTTCCTTGGTTTTCTGTAGCATTTTTAAACTAATACGTGGTGGTTTGTTTTTCCACAGAAATTTGGAGATGCATGAATCTAGTGACTTAAACCAAGTAGCAGATGGTTTTATGGGGATCATTGAGAACAAATAGTTAACTTTTGGTAGTATCATCATTTTAATGGTTGTAACTCTCCCCATAAGTGATATAGGTAAGGACTTCCAACGAGAGAGATCGTCCTCTACTGTCTTTAATAATTGCACATAATTTAGCTTTGTTAGCTCTGAGAGCCTGGAGGAAATGTTTATGCCTAAATATCTAATATTTCCTGACTGTAAAGTGATCGCAGGTATATTCTGGACCGTACAGTTAATGGGCAGAACTGTGGTCTTAGACCAATTGATAGAGTAGTCAGAAAGTGCTGAGAATTTATTTATGAGTGTGATCGTGTGAGTGAGAGACGTCTGTGAGTTCTGGAGGAAAAGTAATACATCATCAGCATAAAGACTTATTTTATGCTCAATATTTTGGGGTTGGATGCCTTTAATATTTCTATCTTGTCTGATAGCAGCTGCTAAAGGTTCGATGAAAATAGCAAAAAGTGAGGGAGAAAGTGGGCAACCCTGTCTTGTACCTCTCTGCAGACTGAAGCTTGGAGAAGTTTGATCATTAGTCCTGACACTTGCATTTGGGGAGCTATATAATATCCTTATCCAGTTGATGAAGTGTGACCCAAACCCGAATTTGTTTAATGCTGCAAATAAAAATGTCCAGTTCACTCGATCAAATACTTTTTCTGCATCTAGAGAGACTATTGTGGTTTCCAGGTTGTTGACGGTAGAATAGTCTATGATCTATGAAACTGATCTATGTTACTGTCTGATGGTTCATTTTGTGATGAATATAAGGTTTTATAGAAGTCCCTAAAAGCATTGTTGATTTCATGGGTGACATTTCCTTTTCAGTCTTGGTGGAATGAACTCTTCAAATCAGCTTTTCATTCAGTTGGGGTGGAGCGCTTAGCTTCGCCGTCCACCCTTTTGTACACATGTGGATAAAAATTTGTGATTGTTCCGCCATCATCTTGGCATGATGGGAATTCCAGAATTCCAGAAACCTGGTCAGTTACCTGACTTTGAGTCCTGTAGTGGTTCTGCTGCTGATGCAGTTCATCAAACTGTGGACAAATGTTATCAGGAAGAAGCAACATATCATCTTTACAATGCTCTACATTCAGGAATTGTCTTTTAATAGGTCCAATTCCCATGTTCATTGGTCTTTCATATGAACGCAAAAATAATCATTAAAGAAATCATTGAGAATTCACTCGGGGTCATTCAAAGTACTTTAAATGTTATCTGTATCATCGTCTCCATCATCCATGTGTCGCTCGTTGTCATCATCTCCCTCTACCTGTTGATACATTATGCGGGTACGGATGGTTTCAATCAGTCTTTGGGACAGTCCTCTCAAGCATTTGATACAACATCAAGCACAGGTGGCTACTATGGCTGTGACAACAGACAGAGACCAAACCACTTCTCCATCATGTCAGTGTAGGGATCGTTGATTTTCTATAAGCTCTGCAGAGAGTGATGCGAGTCCCTCTTTGTGATTCTGCCATCTGCGGAAGTATTGTTAGGAATAAAGGAACAGGATAAAGTTCCAAACATTTTAATTGTTCAGCAATGCCTTGTAGATGTAATTTATCCAATAAACATTTTTTTTTATTGTTGCCCACCAGAAAAGAAAAGATTCAAAGTCTGTAGTTACTTGATTTCTAGCTTTAAATTCATCTGGGACTCAGAATTCCAATGCTATCGAGGTACACTCTGTTGTCAAATGAACCTCCAGACACAGTTAAATGCTTGAGACATTGCAGCTTCTCACCCAAGGCCTTAAAGTCCCCCTCAGGGAACAGACGGAAAGGCATCAGTAGTTGGGCTATTGTGCAGCTGCCAGTTAGGCAGAAGGACGGACCTCAGTTTCATATCCTCACACAGCCACCAGAGGTCTGCTCTCATGGAAGTTTGGTTCCGAAACCAAGATGCTGAGTAGTTACCTGCGTCCTGAGTGACAATAGATGGATTCTTGACAATTATGTGACATGAGTGTACCCACATTCTTACCTGTACCCCTGTGGATGAAACATATATAAATTACCCGTATAAGCCAACGCTGAGGGCAGTTGTCTATTTTCTTAACTGCTGGGAACAACAAAGAGAGAGTTTTACATTGCTCTGTGTTAGGTACAAAAGATTCATTATGCAATTGTAATGCAATTGTAATGCTTCATTTCTAAATTTTTATTCTGGCTTTAGCACATTCAATACAATTAGATTGGATATTTTGTCAATCTGTATACATTCTAACAAAATTCCAACTGATACACAGGCGATTCTTCAGAAATCTTGTATTAACATACATTTCACATATGTACTTTTCAGAATACACATGGGCTTTTTGGTTGTCTTTACATAAAATAATTGAGCATAAGTCAATGTCAGCCACCCCATCTATTCCTGCAACAAAAAAATAGGTTGACAAGTTGTCTGTTGGACCTGAGGGACCTCCTATCTCTGTGGTCAGTCTGTGTCCGTGTGATTCATTGTAGTGCATTATCTTTTAGTTTTTTATTAATCTGTGCTTAATCCCATAGAATTAGGAATACGATAATAAGAATAATGATTAACAATACACAACTGGTTCCTTTTAACCTACAAATCCTGGTAATTTAAATGGATGCCACGGCTGCTGTCTGTCTATCCCTGTCTTATTTTAGCCACACCCTATGTTCTCGTTTTAGCCGTTGTTTTCTTCACTGAGGTTGAGACGAACCCCCTCCTGTTGAGAGAATTCCCCTTTGTAGTCAGACTTATGCCTCAGAGAACGGTGGTGGGTAACTAATCTTTCCCTACTTCTGCAGGTCGTGGCCTTACTAGTTTACAGTGTGATAAGTGCATCCAGGATATATTAGTTTAGCTGCTGTGGTTTCTGTAAGCAGTACCTGATATGGACCTTCCCACCTTGGGCTGGAGCAGTTATCTTTCTTTATCACTTTGATGAGGATCCAGTCTCCAGGTTTTAGAGATTCCTCCAAAGGGTCACCTGGAACAGACACTAGACAGAAGAGATCTCTCTACTTGTTAACATTTTAACCATGTATCCTGCTAAGGTTTCTTCTCTTTCTTCATCATGTCCGGTGAATAGTTTTAACTGTGGTTGTAAAAATGGTCATACATTATACATTATCTCAAATGGAGTTAATCCTGTGCTAGTTAGAGTAATATGCATGTTTAGGACTACTAGTGGTAAACAGTAAACCCAATTCTTCCCAGTCTCTCTTGACCTAATTATTCAATTGTGTCTTTCCAGCAAACCTGCTGATTGTGGATGATATGCAGAGTGGTTTCTGAGATCCTTTTTTGCTTTTAAGTTCTTCGCCATCAGGAAGATAATATTGTTTACAAAGTGCGTCCCTGTTATCACTGTAGATTTTTTCAGGAATTCCAAATCTAGGTAATATTTAATTCACCAGTGTTGAGGGTACATCTGCCTGTGCATTTGGAAATACTTCACTTCATTTGGTAAAACATCACTAATCACCAGGGAGACCCCTTTATTTAATTCAATTAAATCCATACAAACGTGTTGAAAAGGGTCCTCCGGCCTCGGGAACTGTCCTCGTCCCGGTCCTAGGCCATATGTATGGATCATATTTGCACATATTTGACATGTTAGACAAAAATTCTTTATTATCATATTATGATATTATGATTTTAGTATAAATAAAACCATACACTGCAAAAACCTTGTTCATTATTGCTACCAGCCCTCCTGTAGAGACATGCCGTGCTCCATGGCTCGATACTGAAGCATATTTAAACAAACTCTTTGGCAGTATAAGTTCTACATTTCATAGTAAATGGCACCTTTATTCTTCCAGATCTGTCCTTGTAAGTGTACATTTGGTTTTGCATCCATGGTCCAATTTAATGGACTAGTATATGCATCCAGTTTCTGAGAATACTCTATTCCTGGATCCACCTCCTCCCAATCTGAGGCTTCTTCACATGCAGTCACAAACACACCTAAACGCCTCCAGTGGTCATCTCTGGGTTTGGAGAGTGACATATGGGGTGCATTCCATGATCTTAAAAACTTTCTCATGCTGTGAGAGAGTAAGCAGCTGACTGCACAACAACCCTCTTTATTCCAGTATAAGTGTTTTAACTTTAGCATGTTTTAACTTTCTGATTTGTTTAAAAAATTAAATATGTCCTCCCCTTGAGTATATTTGTAATACACAGTACAGTGTACTTCATGTGGTGACCTGAGGGTGAGCTTTCCTGAGACGTGTTCTTTTGCCTTCTTAAGGAGAGGAAGCGTGATAGCGCTGGGGCCTGTAGACACAAGATCCAAACTATACCAGTATGAAGGTGGTCTCATGCTGAATCATTGTTTGAGCGGACTTCATTCGAACTACAGTTAACCCTTTTTCTTCTGGAACTATTCTTAGCTTCAATAAATGGAGTAAATCCCTTCCCAGTAAGTTACAGGGACACAGAGTGGACAAGACAACTTGACAATCAGCACTTACTCCACTCCGTGTATCTGTTACTGTCAAGAGTTTTGATAAACGCTCAGGATGGCTCTTACCATTTGCTGATTTGACACAAATAATTTCTTTGGATTCCTCAACTCCCGAAATATCATCAGGATGGATTACAGTTCGTTTTGCACCTGTGTCGCATAGAAAAGTTACCTCCGTCCCGGAAACATTCAATCTAATCTCAGGTTTGATGTCATACTATAAGATAAGTTCAATTCCCTCTAAGTTTAACACTTTTTCTGGCTTTTCTGCTTCTATCCTGGTTACAGCTCCTGTTTTTTTCTTATCTAGTCATAACTGACTCCCAAAATCTTCCTCTATCTTACTCTTGCTCCTGCAGTCGCCCAATGCCCCCTCCTTCCACACAGCCGACATGTATCTCCTCCTGCTCTGTCTCTCCTTCTCTGTCACTGCTCCTGTTGTGATCTGTGTTTTTGCTTTCCCTCATCACCTAAATAGTTGCTTCTCTCCCTTCCAACAAAAAGTTTAGTCCTTTCTTCCTTTTCTTTTTGTTGTTAGAGTGCTCCTCTGCTTTCCCTCTTTATTCCATTGCTGTGCAAACACATTAAGATGACTGTTTATTGTCATGTTACAAGTCAGACAAAATTACTCTCTGCATTTGACCCATCTAGTTTGGCACCTGTTGAACACACATGCACAACCTTTCTGTTTAATTTAATTAATATTTATCTGCAGGCTTAGAAACTGCTTATAGTATTAATATATTACTCCATATATTACGCTGATTTATTGCAGCTGTCTTTAAATTTCTCCTTAAGAAAACTATTGTTTGATATCTGACTCACATAGCATATTTCATTGCTGTGTTGGTATTTAAAAAATATATATTTTATATATAAAATATATATAAATATATTATATATATATATATATGTATATATATACTAATACTCTTTTGGTTCCCATTCTGTGAGATAAATGCTTTAATCTCTGATGAATATGATGTCAGTTCCTAAGCTCATAAATTCATAAGTTTTAGGGAAGTTAGTCAATCAGAAGTAATGAAGCATTACTTAACCATAGCATTACTTAACATTAATATGTTAAATTCTCTATTTCCGGCTTATGTTTCTGATACACTTATGATTTTTTTTCAGAAGAGCTAATCTCAAATTTAGAAAATGTTTAAGTTTGGCTTGAAAATCATCTGCACCTGAAAGGTTTGACTGTCTGGTCTCAGACCTGCTTCAGGTGGAAAGTATTTCATTTTTAATGCCTTGAACTTTGTCATTAAAGAATATTCCAACTTCATTACCCTTATATGTAGAAATGAGTTCTAAATGCAACCTGGAGGGTTTGTTAATCTGTTTACTGTAGCAAGCAAGACATGAGAGTTGTTACTGCAGTTTTTTTTTTTTTATGATTTCAGAAAAATAACTCTCTCTTCATCTATGCAAAGTCACACGCTGAGTTAGACCAAACATTTCAAGGAAAGCAGTGAGTTCTTTAGCTTGCTTATTATGGGCTACATCCATGTGCACCTTCAAGTCCCCTGTTATGACTAAACAGTCAACAGCAGTGCACACAATTTAAAGAAATTCAGTAAAATCATCAATAAAATCATTCTGCGGTAAGACAAAGTATTTAAGATAATTTTATCTCCATTTTTAAATGACATGCTCGAATTAAGGACAAAAATAAATGTTTTACCCTCCCCACTCTCGTCTTGTCTTGTTGTTTCATCTCTCAGTTAAACACATAAAATCAAGACTATGAGAGGAAAGTATCAAAAGCATTGTTAGACAGGAAAAAGTCAGAAAGCTGTTGGTATACAACTTTTCCTAGGACTTTGCCTAAGAATGGCAGGTTTGATATGGAAATGATAAAAATCTCAGCTTGTAAAACATCTTTTGCTCAGACAGTTTTTCCTGTGAAATGAGTAAAGATTTGAAATGATCTGTTTGTTTGTCTGAGATCTTCTGAACTTTAACTCTTTAAGAGAGCTGCTAAATCTTAATACACAAACTTGTACAAATGTCTAGCTCTAATCCTTGTTGTTCTTTTTTTTGTTGTGCTTTTTTAAACTAGATTTACTTTGTACATTACTTTTGTATTCCCCTTCTCTAGGATTGGGCAATTTTACCATGTTCAATTCTCCCTCAAACCCAAATTTATTTTCTCATCTCTCTAAGTATTCAATATTATCGGGTTTTTTCTGAAACTCCCGGTTAGCTTTAAAACAGATATTTCCCATACTGTCCTCTTGCAGCTAATCAATTTTTGGTGGAGTTATTGTGAGTACTATTGAATGAAACACTACTTCTGTCGCTATGTCACGAGCAACAACCAGATTCCAATGTTCACTTCAACTCAATTAGTCAGTAACGCATTTTTCTGTCGTCACCAGCAGCAACATCACACACCAGCAGCTGTTTCACTCTTATACATACATAGCAAATAAAACAACACTGCAGCAAAGAAGGAAAAAAAACAATTTAACAAACAAACAATTCAACAACCAGCCCCTTTAACAAACAAAAAAATTTATTTCACAAACAAACGATTCAACAATCAGGCCATTTAACAAACAAATGATCAGACGTATAACACTAACAAAAACTAACATGGATTTAAAACTTGCGATCTTTCATCGCAAACTCTCTTAAGAAAGATTCTGTTTCTAACACGCGGCGCGGAGTTATTTATTGCTGTAGTCTTCTCACACAGACTATGGACTAACCTTTTCTGACTGCATTTTTGTTGTCCTTGGTTAATCCCACCACTACACATGTTTACCAGTTAAAAGGCTAACCTTTTCTGACCGTTTCATTTGTGGGTTATCCAATACAACATACAGTTACCAGTTAAAAGGCTTTTTTCCTTTGCTTCACCTTTTCTGACTGCTATTATGGTTTCATGGGTTAATCCTATACACAGTTACCAGTTAAAAAGCTGACCTTTTCTGACTGCTTCTTTTATGGGTTAATCCAGCACAATTTACACACAGTTACCAGTTAAAAAGATGACCTTTTCTGACCGCTAATTAGGTTTTTATGGGTTAATCCTATACACAGTTACCAGTTAAAAGGATGACCTTTTCTGACTGCTTCTTTTATGGGTTAATCCAACACAACCTACACACGGTTACCAGTTAAAAGGCTTACTTTTTCTGACTGCTTCATTTGTGAGTGATCCAACATAACTTTTACACAGTTACCAGTTAAAAGGCTTCTTTACTAGGTTGCATTCGAAATAGTATATTCTTAGGAAAATAGCAACGACTCAATCTATTTAAAGGCCTCTAGTTTTCCATCAATTGCTAGTTAATTAATCAAAAATTTCCCTAATAATCACACTATTTCCAACCAACAATAGTAATACAAAGGGTTCCTTACCATAAATCCACTGGTAAGTTAAACAACGAAGAATCCAGCGAGTCTGTCCACTGATTCAAAAATAGATCCTGTCACCTTTCCTCCAGCCAGTGGCAGCCGGCCTCTATCAGAAACTGTGCTGAGAGGACTTCAGTTAGGAATCCTGGACTCCCCCGTGCACGGTTTCTGGAAGGTGGAAAGGACTTAGAATCCGGCTCGAAGGACCATTATGTTAGAAAAATTCTCTTAAAATTAGGCTCAGAGTCGCTGGATACGATAAACACAAAACATTTATTTCTTGCAAGATAGAGACAAGTCCGCACAAATCCACACAACCTGTCGGGAAGATCGCTCAGAGTTGTCTCCCGACAAAATGGTGCTCCAGCTATTTATGTTGTTTATGCTTGCTGATCACACAATGTTATGAGAAAAGGCCCTTTTCTCACCATTCATTATTATGGGAAGGAACATTCAATGTTATGGGAAAAGGTGCTTCTCTCCCCATTCCTTGTTATGGGAAGGAACATAAAAGGTGCTTCTCACCAGTTAATATTATGGGAAAGACTAGTACCAGAGTCAAAACACTTTTGCTTGAATCATAGAAGAGGAAAGATGGAGGGACTCTTCTAAGCTGGTTTCAAGTATAAACTTCTTTATATTACCTTCTATGAGAAAGAACCACACTTGTTCTTCTGGAATCCGAAATTTGTTTTCTTTTAAGGAGATATTGCCATAAAATGAATTGCTTCACTCAAACCAAGTTAAAACTGCTTTGTCCTTCATATTTGTCCATGCTTAAGCTTGTTTCAAACATAAACTTATTTTTATAACCTTGTATGAGAAAGAACCACACTTATGTTTGAGCAATACACTCCTTATGAGGAGTTATGCACGATTTAGGATTTTGCTGTAAAATCAATTCCTTCACTTAAACCAAGTTAAAACTGCTTTGTCCTTCTTATTTATCCACGTGTACGCTGGTTTCAAGTATAAACTTCTTTATATTACCTTCTATGAGAAATAACCACACTTGTTCTTCTGGAATCCGAAATTCCCTTTATTTTAAGGAGATAGTCAAGATTTCAGATATTGCCATAAAATGAATTGCTTCACTCAAACCAAGTTAAAACTGCTTTGTCCTTCATATTTGTCAATGTTTAAGCTGGTTTCAAACATAAACTTCTTTTTATAACCTTGTATGAGAAAGAACCACACTTATGTTTGAGCAATACACTCCTTATGAGGAGTTATGCACGATTAAGGATTTTGCTGTAAAATTAATTCCTTCACTTAAACCAAGTTAAAACTGCTTTGTCCTTCTTATTTATCCATGTCTAAGCTGGTTTCAAGTATAAACTTCGTTTTATTACCTTGTATGAGAAAGAACCACACTTATGTTTTGAGCAATACACTCCTTATGAGGAGTTATGCACGATTCAGGATTTTGCTGTAAAATGAATTCCTTCACTTTTTTTTCCCTTGTTCTGTTCAGCATTATGGCAGCAGAATTGTGAATACCTTTTATGCCAAACAGATTTCCTTTGCCAAGGGAAGTTTTACAAATGTAAAGCTCCCCTTGATGCCCATTTATTTATTTCTGTTTACAATATATAACATGTGATAGAACTGAATCGGAACGGGGGACAAGGAAAGAAGAAGAGGAAAGAAGAGGAAACAGAACAAAAATAGAAACAAAAACCAGACAACCAGCTGCTACACCTGTAAAAAAACAAAACAGACAATAACCCATGGTCTCTGTTGCGAATCCAGCCTTAGCGCCACCAGGAACACCTGAAAGCAGACAAGCAGAGAACAAACAAACACACAAACAAACAAAAACAAGCACAAGTAGTCGCATACAACACAACTGTGGATATAGATGACCTGAGGCGACATGGTAATACATCAACTGCTACTGGACTAATGAATGTGTGTTGTTTGTGTGTGTGTGTGTGTGAGAACATGCGACACCCATGGCACAGGACCTACATGATAACCGTGCTTAGTTATGAGTGTATAAGTGTACACGGCCACAATCCACAGCCCCCCCAAGCAATCAGAAGCAGGCAGAGAGGGCCACAAGACCCAGGCCACCAGCAGCCCCCACGGAGCACAGAACCCAGGATGCCCACCGCAGGGACAACCACGCATACACCCAGTAGACAGCAGAGGAAGCCCCCGGACAGAGCCCCCATAAGCATAGGGCAGAGAACCCCCGGGAGCCAGGGGCAATAGCCCACCGACCCCACCAGGCCCCAGCCGCCCAGACATGGGCCGTGCAGAGAGGCCCCAGGAGCCTGAGCGCCCCAAAACCCACCGTTAGAGGCCACACCCAATACCCGGGTGGGCCAAGCGCCCCAGACAGCCACACAGTGGGTCAGCGCATGCCCCACCGCCCCTGGCCATGTGCCCTGGGAGTCAAGACGTGCCCACAGGTGGGTGAGGTCGCGAGCAGTGGGGAGAGGCAACGCCGCCCCCCCATTGGGAGAAGCACAGGCAGGCCAGGCGACAGCAAGTCCCAGACCCAGGCCCAATCATCACCACAAACACTTTCACATCCCATACATCCACACGTCCTCCCTCCCTTGACTCCGCTGGGGTGTAGCGCAGCGGGCACACCAGGGGGCCAGCAGCCCCCCAGCCACCACAGACCCTGAACCAGCAGAATAATGAATTCCTCCTGGCCACTCCTGCCCGAGCAGCAACCAGGAAGCAGGGGTGTGAGAAGACCCCTCCCCTCACCCTTCTGGCTCTTAAATATTTTCTAATAGTGAGCGATTAAAATTGAGGGGCAGCCAACCTTGTAGAACTGGGAGCGCGGCCCTCTGGGCAGCCTACATACCCAAAGAGCCCCGCCCACCAGATGCCATTCACTGCAACCACCCGCCAAGACCTAATGTGTGTGTGTGTGTGTTTGATAAGTAGTGATGTCTAAGGTGTAATCAAAACAGGGGCGGGGAACTGCAGAGTGCAGCCAAGGGGACCACCTACGTGGCCCCATCCACTACACCCCACAGAACACACACGCCCCCAAAACCCTTCATGTGTGAGTGTTCTGTGTACAGGAGCCAAAAGGGAGAGGGGTATGGGGATATACACCGGGGCAGCTACTCGCCCCCGGAGAAGGCAGCCAGGGACTGGCTGCAATAGGCACCCCCGCTACCTGGGACCCAACACAGGGCAGGAGGGCCTAATGTCCACCAGGCTCGGGGCCTGCAGCGACCATATTCCGGGAGCTACCCCCAGAAGGTACCCATCCCACCCCACCCCACTCAACCCAACCCCACCCCACCCCGGAGGACCTCTACAAACAAACAAACAAACAACAACAAACAAACCACCCGGTCACACCAGACGCAGCATCCCGGGCCTGAGACCCACCATCACCCAGGCCCCCCCCCCAACAGGGGAAAAGCACCCCCCCCCCACCGCACGCCCCAACACCCTAAAGATAACAACCACCTGCGGACACCCTGGAGGTCCCAGAGCAACAAGCCTGCACCAACCCACCCATACTGTGGCATGTCCAGGTCAACCCAGCCCCCCCCGGGCGCAAGGCATCACCCAGCCACCAGGGCCAAGGCCCAGCACCACCACCCATGCCAGAGCGGCCCGGCCACCCGGTACAGAGCCAGCAGTCACCACCCCAAGGCCCCTAAGGTACCCTGCCCCACACCGCAAGACAGCCCCACCCGCAAGCCCCCAAAACTGCCCTCCAAGCCCGACACACAGTCCCCTCCAGGAATG
The DNA here is from genome assembly GCF_036924035.1 of Leuresthes tenuis. Lineage (NCBI taxonomy): Eukaryota > Metazoa > Chordata > Actinopteri > Atheriniformes > Atherinopsidae > Leuresthes > Leuresthes tenuis. The sequence goes on along the minus strand of NW_027325367.1, from coordinate 26,959,914 downwards.
ACCAACCCTGTCCTCACGACCCGAGAGACCACCAGACGCCCGAAGCCACACAGCCCCCCCCCAGCACACACTCAACCGCCCAGAGCGACGGGATAGCAACCCACCACCACTATATGATAGTTGTAATATTTATCATCAGTATTTATAAATGATCTCATTAAACCATTTAACTATTTAACTGCAGCAGATCTATGAATCAATGGATCTGTTATCTTAACAGAGCAGCATCATGCTTTATATAAAGGTTTAAAGTGAGTTAGATTATTAGGAAATTAACAAAAACACGGCAATAAAAGGCACAACGAGAGTCAGATATCACCAATGAGTTTCTTGAAGAAGAAAACTCTAAAAGAAATTTAAAGACAGCTGCAGTAAGTCTGAGTCATAACAAGTCAAGTCAAGGTTTGTTTTCATGGCACATTTAAAAACAGCCACAGCAACCAGAGAGCTGTACAGCTGAACACTATATTAATACTATTAGCAAATTCTAACCCTGCAGATAAATATTACAAACTGGTTGTAATGTTTAGTTTTAAACAGTCTGTTCTTCCTGGATTTATTTTGGACATTGTATTGCTTCTTATCTCTTCACTGTAATACTTGCATTGAAAAGCGGTTTTCAGATTGTCCATTCAATGTGGTATTTCTCCCATTCAAATTTATTTGAAAATAAATTAATTATTGAATTGATGATAAATGCTCTAGTAAAAACTTCCATTATCATTGTAAATTTTTTGACTAAATAACTATATGTAACTCTGGTACTCTTTAAGTACAGGCCCATGATCAATCAGAATCTGTCCTCACTCTCAGGGCTGAATGGGGGAAGAAGGAAGCAGGGTTGGGATGAGATAATCTTAGGTTGAGAGCATTTATGACAAAGCTAAGGATATCTAACCTTTTCTTTTCCAATTACACATGTCCACATGTACAGCCTAAGCTGTTTATGCTGAATCTGTATAAATGGTCATTTTTTTATTTTGCTAAATGGCATGCTTCTGTTATTGAGTGTGATGTTAGGAAGATGTGTCTTATCTGCTAGTGTATCTTTTCCCTGGAAAAGATGACGTTGTGTCTGGCACGTGCTGTGGTAGAGGTGCAGAGGACTGCGTCTGAATAGAGAATTTAACTTCTCCAAAAAAAATACTGACAGTCTGCAAGAAATGTTACTGCTTTTTTTTCCGTCTTTTTCTGCCCTTGCTCTCTGCAATAAACCTGCCTCTTTTAGCTTTGCTGTTGCTTGATTCCTACTGCCTGTTGCTTGTTTTGAAAACATAGAGAAATCACTCAGTTGCGTCGGCGCACTTTCAAACCCTCCAAACATTCCTTTCCCTTGCATTTCTCTCGTCCAATTTACAAATCTATCTGTCTCTCTTTTTTCGTCTTCTCTTGGAACTTTTTTCTGACATCTCGTCAACGTCTCAAATAATACCGACCCCAATGAGCCGGGTTTACATGTTTTCCACTTATCAACAAAGGTTTGTGACATATTCAGGTATTTCACGTGTTAATCAGAATGGGTGAATGGTGCAATGCCCGAGTGTTGGACCTGACCAAGAAGCTTCTACACAGAATCTTTTACTCTGTGCGCTTGATCGCCTGGGGCTCTCCCAGTCTCTTCACTCGTTTTAATTCACCAAACTCTGTAACACCCTAACTAAATTCCCCTTTATTTTCTAGTCCAATGCCCCCTTTTACAGAACTACTTGAGATCTGTGTCAGTGTAGGAATTCTCCAGCAGTCTCTATTGCTAGATACACTTCCACTAACACAGTAAAATATCAACCAAGTAGCAAACCACCCCACATTTTCATGAAAAATAACCAACTTAGCCCTGTGTCCTTATGCAGAGATAAACACTTAGTGTATCGCCTGTTCACAACAACTGCAGAACCACCGCCGCTTGTGGAAGAAAAAAAAAAAAAAAACCCAGACACACCGCCGATTGTGGATTTTACAGTCCAAGTGCCAATTGCACAGAGATTACTTACGCTGCCTATTGTGAAGTAATACAGACCCACCGCCGATTGCAGATAAAGGTCTAAGCGCCCTTGTGCACAGAAATTACTCACGTCGCCTGTTGTGCAGTAATGCAGACCCACCGCCGATTGCGGATTTTACGGTCCAAGTGCCAATTGCACAGACATTACTCACGCCGCCAATTGCAGACTAACAGACCCCCGCTTATTGGCATCTACTTCCTATTCAGTTTAGAAGACAGGATGAATTTTATGTCTTTTATTTGGCCAAATTGTACTAAACTAGGACACATATGACTCTCCCTATGTGAGACTATGTGTTTATACTTTACATGTGACCACCTAGTAAACCTGTAGACACAAATTTTGTGCTTTTGATTTAGTGATCGGAGGACATCCTAATTCAGACAATTTAGTTTAGAATGACCAATGTGCAGAAATTTCACATATCCTGATACAAGAGGTTTTCTGCTCACCTTGTGTTTTAGGCGCCTTGAATTGTCTGAAGAAGGGTCCCCTCCAACCAGCTCTGGAAGTTCTCGATCGGACACGGTCTCAGAGTCAGCCAATCCGGGTCACGGCACCAATTGTTAGCCCGATTTTTTCATTGGAAGCCCAAGAATAAGTTGGAGAAATGGTTTATTAAAACAGTATTTATTAGTGGTCACAAGTAGAGTATATTGCAGCGCTGGACTCGGAGTGCCAGAGCTCCCGCAGGAAATCCGTCAGGCCGAGACCCGTTATCCGGAAACATGTCATATTTATATTCAGCTTTATCTCACAGAAGTTGTATTCACACTTGTCAGAGTATAATTGACCAGTTTTGAGTGGCATGATCAGGCCAGCTTCTGTCCTCGTTGTGTTCTTTGGATATGGTAAACAATGTGTGTGTATGTGTGACTGCTGTTTTAGGTGTCTAATGTACCAGACCTATCTGCCCTAATAGAGAGGTTTTGTCTGACCCAGTTGTTTATGTCATTCTAAGGTCTTGGACCATTTAAGGTCATCTGTTGTGCAGTATGAGCAGAGTGGAAAGGTACCAGCTAGGAACATAGGTTATTTAGTAAAATACAGAATATGAATTTATAATGTCTAAGAACAAAGCCAATTATAACAGTGTTATGTATCGCAAAGAAAACTATTCTCATGAACTGGAAAGCGAAGAACAATCTGTGTATTAACCAGTTTAGAAATGTTCTTTTAGATTATATTAGCATGGAAACAATGTGTGCCTCCTCAAAACATCAATTGGCTGAATTTCATTCTCTCTGGTCCCCGCTGATTAGGTTTATCACATAGTGTTGGTGGGTTGCTGTCCCGTCGCTCTGGGCGGTTGGGTGTGTGCTGGGGGGGGGGGCTGTGTGGCTTCGGGCGTCTGGTGGGCAGTTTTGGGGGCTTGCGGGTGGGGCTGTCTTGCGGTGCGGGGCGGGGTCCCTTTGGGGCCTTGGGGTGGTGGCTGCTTGCTCTGTACCGGGTGGCCGGGCCGCTCTGGCGTGGGTGGTGGTGCTGGGCCTGGGCCCTGGTGGCTGGACGCTGCCTTGCGCCCGGGGGGGCTGGGTTGCCCTGGACATGCCACAGTATGGGTGGGTTGGTGCAGGTCCTGGTGCCAGGCTTGTTGCTCTGGGACCTCCAGGGTGTCCGCAGGTGGTTGTTAATTTTAGGGTTTTGGGGCGTGCGGTGGGGGGGAGGGGGGGGGGGGTGATGGTGGGTCTCAGGCCCGGGCTGCTGCGTCTGGTGTGACCGGGTGGTTTGTTTGTTGTTGTTTGTTTGTTTGTTTGTAGAGGTCCTCCGGGGTGGGGCGGGGTTGGGTAGAGTGGGATGGGGTGGGGTGGGTACCTTCTGGGGGTACAGTAGCTCCCGGAATATGGTCGCTGTAGGCCCCGTGCCTGGTGGACATCAGGCCCTCCTGCCCTGTGTTGGGTCCCAGGTAGCGGGGGTGCCTATTGCAGCCAGTCCCTGGCTGCCTTCTCCGGGGGAGAGTAGCTGCCCTGGTGTATATCCCCATACCCCTCTCCCTTTTGGCTCTTGTACACAGCACACACTCACACATGAAGTGTTTTGGGGGCGTGTGTGTTCTGTGGGGTGTAGTGGATGGGGCCACGTAGGTGGTCCCCTTGGCTGCACTCTGCAGTTCCCCGCCCTTGTTTTAATTACACCTTAGACATCACTACTTATCAAACACACACACACATTAAGTCTTGGCGGGTGGTTGCAGTGAATGGCATCTGGTGGACGGGGCTCTTTGTGTATGTAGGCTGCCCAGAGGGCCGCGGTCCCAGTTCTACAAGGTTGGCTGCCCCTCAATTTTAATCGCTCACTATTAGAAAATATTGAAGAGCCAGAAGGGTGAGGGGAGGGGTCTTCTCACACCCTTGCTTCCTGGTTGCTGCTCGGGCAGGAGTGGCCAGGAGGAATTAATTATTCTGCTGGTTCAGGGTCTGTGGTGGCTGGGGGGCTGCTGGCCCCCTGGTGTGCCCGTTGCGCTACACCCCAGCGGAGTCAAGGGAGGGAGGACGTGTGGATGTATGGGACGTGAAAGTGTGTGTGGTAATGATTAGGCCTGGGTCTGGGACTTGCTGTCGCCTGGCCTTCCTGTGCTTCTCCCAATGGGGGGGCGGCGTTGCCTCTCCCCACTGCTCGCGACCTCACCCACCTGTGGGCACGTCTTGACTCCCAGGGCACATGGCCAGGGGCGGTGGGGCATGCGCTGACCCACTGCGTGGCTGTCTGGGGCACTTGGCCCTCCCGGGTATTGGGTGGGGCCTCTGCCGGGGGGTTTTGGGGCGCTCGGGCTCCTGGGGTCCGGGTCCGGCGCATGGCCCATGTCTGGGCGGCTGGGGCCTGGTGGGGTCGGTGGGCTGTTGCCCCTGGCTCCCGGGGGGCCTCTGCCCTATGCTTATGGGGGCTCTGTCCGGGGGCTTCCTCTGCTGTCTACTGGGTGGATGCGTGGTTGTCCCTGCGGTGGGCATCCTGGGTTCTGTGCTCCGTGGGGGCTGCTGGTGGCCTGGGTCTTGTGGCCCTCTCTGCCTGCTTCTGATTCCTTAACCAACTAAGCACGTTTATCATGTAGGTCCTGTGCCATGGGTGTTGCATGTTCTCACACACACACACAACACACATTCATTAGTCCAGTAGCAGTTGATGTATTACCATGTCACCTCAGGTCATCTATATCCACAGTTGTGTTGTATGCGATTGCCACTACTTGTGCTTGTTTTTGTTTGTTTGTGTGTTTGTTTGTTTTCTGCTTGTGTGCTTGCAGGTGCTCTTGGTGGCGCTAAGGCTGGATTCGCAACAGAGACCATGGATTGTTGTCTGTTTTGTGTTTTTACAGGTGTAGATGCTGGTTGTCTGGTTTTTGTTTCTATTTTTGTTCTGTTTCCTCTTCTTTCCTCTTCTTCTTTCCTTGTCCCCCGTTCCAGTTCAGTTCTATTACATGTTATATATTGTAAACAGAAATAAATAAATGGGCATCAAGGGGAGCTTTACATTTGTAAAACTTCCCTTGGCAAAGCAAATCTGTTTGGCATAAAAGGTATTCACAATTCTGCTGCCATAATGCTGAACAGAACAAGGGAAAAAAAAAAGTGAAGGAATTCATTTTACAGCAAAATCCTAAATCGTGCATAACTCCTCATAAGGAGTGTATTGCTCAAACATAAGTGTGGTTCTTTCTCATACAAGGTTATAAAAAGAAGTTTATGTTTGAAACCAGCTTAAACATGGACAAATATGAAGGACAAATCAGTTATAACTTGGTTTCAGTGAAGCAATTAATTTTATGGCAATATCTGAAATCTTGACTATCTCCTTAAAAGAAAGCGAATTTCGGATTCTAGAAGAACAAGTGTGTTTTTTTCTCATATAAAGTAATATAAAGAAGTTTATACTTGAAACCAGCTTAGACATGGATAAATAAGAAGGACAAAGCAGTTTTAACTTGGTTTAAGTGAAGGAATTCATTTTACAGCAAAATCCTGAATCGTGCATAACTCCTCATAAGGAGTGTATTGCTCAAACATAAGTGTGGTTCTTTCTCATACAAGGTTATAAAAAGAAGTTTATGTTTGAAACCAGCTTAAAAATGGACAAATATGAAGGACAAAGCAGTTTTAACTTGGTTTAAGTGAAGGAATTCATAGTTAGCAGTTCCTTGATGAGGGATATTTCAGACACCAAAATCCACCCCATCACTATCAGTGATCACGCTCCAGTTTCTATCACACTGAAGAATAAAAGAGTTATACCACCAGCTAGGAATTGGAGATTTAATACATCATTACTAAAAGACCATGATTTTATTAATTATTTCAAAATGGAATGGTCTGTATATTTAGAAAATAATGACCTGCCAGGAATGTCACCTTTACCCTCTGGGAAGCCGGAAAAGTAGTCATGAGAGGCAAAATAATCTCGTTTTCATCAAATAAGAAAAAGAGGGAAAGTTCAAGGATATCAGATTTAGAACTCAGGATCAAATCATTAGAAGTTGTCTACAGTACCTCCAACGAGGAACACACACTGAATGAACTAAGAAAAGCTAAACTTGAATTAAACAAAATTATTAACAAACAAACACAGTTGCTGATACAAAGACTTTGCTTGGAGAACTTTGAGCATGGCAATAAATCTGGAAGGTTCCTAGCTAACCAACTAAAGAGAAATAAAGAGAAAACAACCAATGAAATCAACAATGCTTTTAGGGACTTCTATAAAACCTTATATTCATCACAAAATGATCCATCAGACAGTAACATAGATCAGTTTCATAGATCATAGACTATTCTACCATCAACAACCTGGAAACCACAATAGTCTCTCTAGATGCAGAAAAAGCCTTTGATCGAGTGAACTGGAAATTTTTATTTGCAGCATTAAACAAATTCGGGTTTGGGTCACACTTCATCAACTGGATAAGGATATTATATAGCTCCCCAAATGCAAGTGTCAGGACTAATGATCAAACTTCTCCAAGCTTCAGTCTGCAGAGAGGTACAAGACAGGGTTGCCCACTTTCTCCCTCACTTTTTGCTATTTTCATCGAACCTTTAGCAGCTGCTATCAGACAAGATAGAAATATTAAAGGTATCCAACCCCAAAATATTGATAAACATACAAGGTGTGAATGTCCGACCGTAGTTGGTAAAAGCTGGTAAGAAAAGGTGAAAATACCCGACTGTATACAATCAAAAGAGGGAGCGGAGTAGTTCGGCAACAAAGTGTGAATGTCCAACCATGGTTTGTAAAAAGCGGGTAAGAAAAGTTTTGTATGCCCGAATATACACCATCAAAAGTGGGAGCGGAGGTGTTCGGCTGCAAGAAGGTCTGAATGTCCATCAGTAATTGCTAGAAAACATGAAAGAAAATTTTCGAATGTCAAACCGCTCATGATCATAAGCGGGAGAGAAGGTGTTCGACTGCAAGTAGGTGTGAATGTCAGATCAAAATTTGTAAAAAGCGGGTAAGAAAAGGTAAGAATGCCAAACCATAAAATGTCAAAAGCGGCAGCAGAGATGTTCGGCCGGTATTTATCAATGTCTAGATAGATTTCAACAAAAAACAACGTTGTACTTTGCAGTAAAAGGAAGAGCAAATCTAAAGTTTCAGGAATCCAAGAATAAGCTTTTCATGAGTTCTTCATTTGTTGAGATTTTGTTTTAAAATGAATTCCTTCACTCAAACTATGTTAAAACTGCGTTGTCCTTCATATGTACCCATTTCTACATATATTTCATTCAGAAACTTCCTCATATTACCCTGGATGAGAAAGAACCACACTTGTGATTAAGCCATAAGCCCCTTTTGAGGAGTTCTGCATGATTTGGGATTTTATCTATAAAATTAATTCCTTCACCCAAACTATGTTAAAACGGCTTTTACGTTCAAATTTATCAATGTCTAGATAGATTTAAACAAAAGAAAACCAACGTTGTACTTTGCAGTAAAAGAAAGAGCAAATCAAAAGTTGTAGGAATCCGAGAATAAGCTTATTTTCATGAGTTCTGCACGATTTCGGATTTTACTATAAAATGAATTTCTTCACTCAAACTATGTTAAAACTACTTTTAACTTAATATTTATCAATGTCTAGATCGACTTCAACAAAGAACAACATTGTATTTTGCAGTAGAAGAAAGAGAAACACTGAAGGTTCAGGAATCCGAGAATAAGCTTCTTTTCATACGTTCTACATGATTTGGGATTTTGCTATAAAATGATTTCCTTCACTCAAACTATGTTAAAACTGCTTTGTCCTTCATATTTATCAATGTCTAGATCGACTTCAACAAAGAACAACATTGGATTTTGCAGTAGAAGAAAGACTAACACTGAAGGATCAGGAATCCGAGAATAAGCTTCTTTTCATACGTTCTGCATGATTTGGGATTTTATGTATAAAATTAATTCCTTCACTCAAACCAAGTTAAAACTGCTTTGTCCTTCATATTTATCATTGTCTAGATCGACTTCAACAAAGAACAACATTGGATTTTGCAGTAGAAGAAAGAGAAACACTGAAGGATCAGGAATCCGAGAATAAGCTTATTTTCATGAGTTCTGCACGATTTCGGATTTTGCTATAAAATGTATTGCTTTGTCCTTCATAGTTATCCATGTCTAAAAAATGTATCAAGCATAAAGTTCCTCATATTACCCTGAATGAGAAAGAAGCATCCCTTTGGTTGAGCAATACGTTCCTTTGGAGGAGTTATGCGTGATTTCGGATTTTGCTATAAAATTCATTTCTTCACTCAAACCAAGTGGAAACTGCTTTTTCCTTCATATTTATCAATATCGAGATCGATTTCAACTTCTTCTACTGCAAAGTCCAATGGTGTTCTTTGTTGAAGGCGATCTAACCTTTTCTTAACTGCTTTTTACAAACTTTGGTCGGACGTTCACACCTTCTTGTAGCCGAACAACCCCGCTCCCGCTATTGATTGTGTACAGTCGGGTATTTTAACCTTTTCTTACCCGCTTTTTACCATCTATGGTCGGACATTCACACCGTCTTACAGCGGAAGACCTCCGCTCCCTCCTTTGATGGTATATGTTCGGGCATTCAAACCTTTTCTTACCCGCTTTTTACAAACTATGGTCGGATATTCAAACCTTCTTGTAGCCGAACACATCCACTCCTGCTTTTGATGATGTATGGTTGGGCATTTGAACCTACTTGTTGCCCGCTTTTCATTAATTATGGGTGGACATTCACACCTTGTCGCAGCCAAACACCTCCGCTCCTTGTTTTGATCATGTAGGGTTGGACATTCGCACCTTTTCTCACCCGCGTTTTGCAAACTATGGTCGGCCATTCACAGCTTCCTCTCATATAAGTATGTTGGGATATTCACACCCACTTGCATCCGAAGACCTCCGTCCCCACTTTTGTTGATATTTAGTTGGTCATTCGCACCGCTTTTTGCAAACTATGGCCTTCTTGCAGCCAAACACCCCTGATCTCGCTTTTGATGATGTAAGGTTGGGCATTCAGACCTTGCTTCACCTGCTTTTCACCAAATATAGTCGGACATTCACACCTTCTTGCAGCCAAACACCTCCGCTTCCGCATTTGATGATGTATATTCGGGCATACGAACATTTTCTTACCCGCTTTTTACAAACCATGGTCGGACTTTCACACCTTCTTGTAGCTGAACAACTCCGCTCCCTCTTTTGATTGTGTACACTCGGGTATTTTCACCTCTTCTTACTCGCTTTTTACCAACTATGGTCGGACATTCACACCTTCTTACAGCGGAACACCTCACCTCCCTCTTTTGATGGTGTATGTTAAGGCATTTGAAGCCTTTTCTTACCCGCCTTTTACAAACTATGGTCGGACATTCAAACCTTCTTGTAGCAGAACACATCCACTCCTGCTTTTGATGATGTATGGTTGGGCATTCGCACCTTTTCTTAACCATTTTTCAGTAATTATTGGTGGACATTCAGACCTTCTTGCAGCTGAACACCTCCGCTCTTGCTTTTGATGGTGTATAGTCGGGCATTCTCACCCTTTTTCATCAGCTTTTTGCAAATTATGATCTGACATTCACACCTACTTGCAGTCGAACAGCTCTGCTCCCGCTTTTGATTATGTTTGGTTGGATATTGGAACCTTTTAAATGCTTTTTACAAATTTTTATCGGACGTTCACACCTTCTTGCAGCGGAACACCTCCGCTTCCGCTTTTGATGGTATATATTCGGGCATTCGAACCTTTTCTTACCCGCTTTTTACAAACCATGGTCAGACTTTCACACCTTCTTGTAGCTGAACAACTCCGCTCCCTCTTTTGATTGTGTACACTCGGGTATTTTCACCTCTTCTTACCCGCTTTTTACCAACTATGGTTGGACATTCACACCTTCTTACAGCGGAACACCTCCGCTCCCTCTTTTGATGGTGTATGTTAAGGCATTCGAAGCTTTTCTTACCCGCCTTTTACAAACTATGGTTGGACATTCAAACCTTCTTGTAGCCGAACACATCCACTCCTGATTTTGATGATGTATGGTTGGGCATTTGCACCTTTTCTTAACCATTTTTCAGTAATTATTGGTGGACATTCACACCTTCTTGCAGCTGAACACCTCCTCTGCCACTTATGATCATGTGCGGTTTGATTTTCGAAAATTTTCTTTCATGTTTTCTAGCAATTATTGATGGACATTTAGACCTTCTTGCAGCTGAACACCTCCGCTCCTGCTTTTGATCATACATTGTCAAGCATTCGCACCTTGTCTTACCCGCTTTTTAAAAACTTTAGTCGAACATTCACACCTTTTTGCAGCCGAACACCACCTCTACCGCTTTTGATGATGTATGGTCCGGCATTCTTACCTTTTCTAACACATTTTTCAGCAATTATGATCGGACATTCACACCTACTCAGAGCCGAACACCTCCGCTCCCGCATTTGATGTTGTATAGTCGGGCATTCTCATCCTTTCTCATCAGCTTTTTGCAAATTATGATCTGACAATCACACCTGCTTTTGATAATGTATGGTTGGGCATTCGCACCTTTTTCTACCCATTTTTCAGGAATTATGGAGGGACATTCACACCTTCTTACAGCTGAACACCTCCTCTCTTATGATCATGTGCGGTTTGATATTCGAACATTTTCTTTCATGATATAACGCAATTATTGATGGACATTCAGACCTTCTTGCAGCTGAACACCTCCGCTCCCACTTTTGATGGTGTATAGTTGGGCTTTCGAGCCTTTTCTTCCCGGTTTTTACAAATTATGGTTGGACATTCAGACCTTCTTAAAGCCGAACACCTCCGCTCCCTCTTTTGATCATACATTGTCGGGCTTTTTCACTTTGTCTTACCCGCTTTTTACAAACTATAGTCAGACATTCACACCTTGCAGCTGAACCACCTCAGCTCCCTGTTTTGATCATGTATGGTCTGGCAATACTACCTTTTCTTACCCCTTTGTGAGTAATTATGGCTGGACATTCACACCTACTTGCAGCCGAACACCACCTCTCTCGCTTTTGATGATGTATGGACCGGCATTCTTACCTTTTCTAACACATTTTTCAGAAATTACGGTCGGAGATTCACACCTACTCACAACCGAACAACTCCGCTCCCGCATTTGATGGTGTGCAGTCGGACATTCTCACCCTTTCTCATCAGCTTTTTGCAAATTATGATCTGACATTCACACCTACTTGCAGTCGAAAAGCTATGCTCCCGCTTTTGATTATGTTTGGTTGGATATTCAAACCTTTTCTTAACTGCTTTTTACAAACTTTGTTTGGACGTTCACACCTTCTTGTAGCCGAACACATCCACTCCTGCTTTTGATGATGTATGGTTGGGCATTCGCACCTTTTTTTTACCCATTTGTCAGGAATAATGGGTGGACATTCACACCTTCTTGCAGCTGAACACCTCCTCTCCCACTTATGATCATGTGCGGTTTGATTTTCGAAAATTTTCTCTCATGTTTTCTAGCAATTATTGATGGACATTTAGACCTTCTTGCAGCTGAACACCTCCACTTCTGCTTTTGATCATACCTTGTCAGGCATTCGCACCATGTCTTACCCGCTTTTTACAAACTTTAGTCGAACATTTACACCTTTTTGCAGCCGAACACCACCTCTCTCGCTTTTAATGATGTATGGTCCGGCATTCTTTCCTTTTCTAACACATTTTTCAGCAATTATGGTCGGACATTCACACCTCCTCAGAGCCGAACACCTCCACTCCCGCATTTGATGGTGTATAGTCGGGCATTCTCACCCTTTCTCATCAGCTTTTTGCAAATTATGATCTGACATTCACACCTGCTTTTGATAATGTATGATGCAAACCATAGTCAGACTTTCACATCTTTTAGTAGCCGAACAACTCCGCTCCCGCTATTGATTGTGTACAGTCGGGTATTTTAACCTTTTCTTACCCGCTTTTTACCAACTATGGTCGGACATTCACACCTTCTTACAGCGGAACACCTCCGCTCCCTCTTTTGATGGTCTATGTTTGGGCATTCGAACCTTTTCTTACCCGCTTTTTACAAACTATGGTCGGACATTCAAACCTTCTTCTAGCCGAACACATCCACTCCTGCTTTTGATGATGTATGGTTTGGTATTCGCACCCTTTTTTTACCCATTTTTCAGGAATTATGGGTGGACATTCAGACCTTCTTGCAGCCGAAAACCTCCGCTCCCTCTTTTGATCATGCATTGTCGGGCATTCGCACCTTGTCTTACCCGCTTTTTATAAACTTTAGTTGGACATTCACACCTTCTTGCAGCTGAACGACCTCTGCTCCCTGTTTTGATCATGTATGGTCTGGCAATACTACCTTTTCTTACCCGTTTGTGAGTAATTAATCCCAAAATATTGAGCATAAAATAAGTCTTTATGCTGATGATGTATTACTTTTCCTTCAGAACTCACAGACGTCTCTCACTCACACGATCACACTCATAAATAAATTCTCAACACTTTCTGACTACTCTATCAACTGGTCTAAGACCACAGTTCTGCCCATTAACTGTAGGGTCCATAATATACCTGCGATCACTTTACAGTCAGGAAATATTAGATATTTAGGCATAAACATTTCCTCCAGGCTCTCAGAGCTAACAAAGCTAAATTATGTGCAATTATTAAAGACAGTAGAGGACGATCTCTCTCGTTGGAAGTCCTTACCTATATCACTTATGGGGAGAATTACATCCATTAAAATGATGATACTACCAAAAGTTAACTATTTGTTCTCAATGATCCCCATAAAACCATCTGCTACTTGGTTTAAGTAACTAGATTCATGCATCTCCACATTTCTGTGGAAAAACAAACCACCACGTATTAGTTTAAAAACCCTACAGAAGACCAAGGACAATGGTGGATTAGATTTACCTCATTTTCAGCACTATTCCTTAGCCAATAGGTTACAATATATATCAAAATGGTTTAAACCTTGCTTTTGTCACAGTTCCCAGAGACGTTGTAATCGTTGAGGATTCTATATTCACCCCCTCATTAGAGGCACGTGTTGCAGATTGATGACACTGAATCTTCTTCTCTGTTCATTGCTGGCATCATTCCCAGCATCGTAAGTGTTCGTGGCATTGTTAGCCTCTTCTTCTGGATTTTGATATCGAGAATCCTTTTGTATTTCTGGTTTGTCAGTACTCTCTCTTCGTTCACCGGCGTCTTCGTCTTTTTGTCCTTGAGTTTGGTGATTTTTTCTTCTTTTGATGCCTTGACACAATGTGACAGGTGATACCACGTGGGAGATCCTGTAACTTGGACTGCTGTCCCTGTGCTGCGAAATGGCTGTGCTGCTCAAATGGTCTCTCCTTCATCATGGTGACATGCTGCCATTCCGACATCTCGCCATTCCGACATGGGTCTCCAATTGTCGGAATGGCGACACTTAATTTTTTATCAAACGTCCCACCATTCCGACACTTTTTTCCTCCTATGGTCGGAATGGCGGTATGTTTTTTTTTTTTTTAACATACCGCCATTTCGACAGTTCCTTTTAATAGCCTATTTTTTACCCAAAACATTTTGCACTAATGATATGCCGGCGCAAATACGCCCTAAAGTTTGGCGCACAAGCTTTGCACATGCAGAGGCCACAGCCTCGCAAACAAACTTTAATAATCTATTATCAAAATCCCCTGAATTTCAAATATAAAAATACAGATATTAATGTAACTCTGGCGAGACTGAAACTGATTAAGCAGAAATACATTGTCAGTGAGCTGTCACAGCAGCCAGCTGTAGCGGAGCTCTCCACAGAGCCCATGCGTCTTTTGCACGCTGTCATCATATGCAAAAGTAATAATTGCAATAACAGATATCACGGCTACGGCACAGGACACAGTTGCGAGCACTCTGCCTTGCCTTGCCAATAGGAGAAGAGAGAAATGACAGCATAGAACGTATAAAACACAACAAAATGCAGTAAAACCGTTTATTCATGTTATTCACGTGATTTATGAGTACTCGCTCCAATTTTGGGAAGCGCGGATGGGCTTTGCGCATTTGGCACAAACACACAGCCTTTATACAAGGCTTTATACAGCCTGTTGATATTTTAAGGACGTAACTGGTCACACCTGGGAGTAAATGTCATGTAGAGATTGTTTTTACATGACATTACAGTTGAACATATAGCTTTCATCCACAAACCAATGTGGGAGAGCCCGAAGACGCATGTGCCAGACGCACATAGGCATGCATAAAACCAATTTTGACGACTTCATACTGTTAATTTGCTTTCTTTTAGTTAATTTTCGTTTCTTTTGGATTCTTGTGCGTGTTATGGAGCCGTTTTGGTCCATGTATGTAAGCCTTTTTTTCCTGGATTAAATTTTCAGAATTTGAAACAAGTGGCATTGGAGTGTGTGATTGAAAACCACCGCGGACTGCTTCTCCTCCTCCAGTTGCCGAGACTTTGTGTTTTTAATAACGCTTGTCTATAAACATGTGTTAAACATATAAATTGCATGAACAGAAAGAAGGGACTCACCTGTTGAGTAACACACATTTCCTTATACAGAAAGCCTTGTCGGAATGGTGGGACATTTGAATGTCGGAATGGTGGGACGTTTGCATGTCGGAATGGTGGTATGTCGGAATGGTGGTATGTCGGAATGGTGGGATGTCGGAATAACGGGATGTCGGAATGGCGGGATTTCGGAATGGGTGTTGCCACCCCCTTCATCATATACACTTTTATTTATACATCACCTTCCACCATGAAGCGTTGTCCCTTTTTGTTTCTCTCTTTGTTCTTAAAATGCTGTTATGCATGTCTAAACCAATCCATTAAATTAGATCATTTTGTCAGTAAAGCGATCTACATTGTGCTTGGTCGCAAAGCTGCTCATCTGTGGTAAACAGCTCTTCAGAAAGGCATTCTTCAATTGATTTCACTAATTCTATGTAATAATTTTGTGATTTCCTACAAAACTACACTTCTTCTCCCATCTGTCTGAGTATTTAATATTGTCTGGGTCCCGTTAAAACATGTATTTTTCCCATCTAATTCCTTGTTTGCTTTAAAACAAGAATTCCCCATTTTCTATCCCTTCAGTAGCCAACCAGTTTGTATGGAGTACACTGGAGCAACTTGACTGATCAGTAAAACACTGCTTTTGTTGTCACCGCAAGGCATCCCCCGTCGGTTGTTTCACTGAGACACTACTGAGTAACTATAACTCAACACAGTTTATACACATAACATTCATATACATACTAACAAACAAACAAACAATTATTTATCGCGATTTTCTCATCTCTGTTTGAACGTACACCCAGGTAAATATTCCTGTAGTCTTCTCATACCGACTATGGACCCATTCATTGTTTAACTTCACTGTTTTGCAAATCCTAATTGAATATTACACATTGACATTGAACTTTACTGGATAAGCAGGTCTTCATTGCATTCAGCAACCTATATGTGAGCATCTATGTGTAAGCTGTTCTTCTTTGCATTTATCAGCAGCAAGCAATTCTTCATTGCACATGCATATGAAAATAGTAAAACAATTCCAATGCGTTAGCGAAACCTTCTATATCAGGAGTGTCCATCATGATGCTGGGAATAGAACCTCTTTCCCAGAATAGTTCAACCTTCATTACTCAACTGATCATAACTCCGCAATGAGCACATTTCAAAGTATCATTCCTCTACATGTATTCAAAAATCTATGTGTAAATGTTTAATATTTCTTATATTTGTTGATGTCATTCTGTGTGCATGTGGCCTAAACCCAATCTCTGTGTGGCAATTTTAATTAAAACAAGTTGAACTCTGCCTCTGATCATTTAAAAAAGGTGTGTACCAATATCAACCTTTCTCAGGTAATTACTGATCCTACAAAACCAAAGAGATCCTTCAAGGTTGTCCCTGATTGGCTCAATCTTAACAAATCAAAGGTAGAATATCCGCAGTATCTGAACTTGGTGTTAGTTATCACTGCTCAATAGCCTGTATCAGAAATGCAAAAATTAAAACATTAGGTCCACGCTTGGTATCCAGATCCTGAAACATCTCCATGAGCAGGCTTTTTTTTAACTGATCTGTTGAATAGTTATATGACACTGTTAAAATCTCAGATGAAGATCTAGCACTTGACCATTTTTGTAAATCTTCTAATTCCATAGTTGATAAACATGCCCCTTTTAAAAAGTATAGAACTTAGAACAGGTCTAGTCCCTGACTTTCGGCAGAACTGTCTTCTTTACTTTTTTTTTTTTTTCCCCTTGTCCTGTTCAGCATTATGTCAGAAGAATTGTAGTCTGAATACCTTTGATGCCAAACAGATTTGCTTTGCCAAGGGAAGTTTTATAAATGTAAAGCTCCCCTTGATGCCCATTTATTTATTTTGTTTACAATATATGACATGAACTGAACTGAACCGGACCGGGGGACAAGGAAAGAAGAGGAGGAAAGAAGAGGAAACAGAACAAAAATAGAAACAAAAACCAGACAACCAGCTGCTACAATAGTAAAAAACAAAACAGACAGCAATCCATGGCCTCTGAGGGGAATCCAGCCTTAGCGCCACCAGGAGCACCTGAAAGCAGACAAGCAGAGAAAAAACAAACACACAAACAAACAAAAACAAGCACAAGAAGCGGCAATCGCATACAACACAGCTGTGGATATAGATGACCTGAGACGACATGATAATACATCAACTGCTTAGCGACCATGCTACTGGACTAATGAATGTGTGTGTGTGTGTGTGTGTGTGAGAACATGCAACACCCATGGCACAGGACCTACATGATAACCGTGCTTAGTTATGAGTGTATAAGCGTACAGGGCCACAATCCACAGCCCCCCCAAGCAATCAGAAGCAGACAGAGAGGGCCACAAGACCCAGGCCACCAGCAGCCCCCACAGAGCACAGAACCCAGGCAGCCCACCGCAGGGGCAACCACGCATCCACCCAGAAGACTGCAGAGGAAGCCCCCGGAAAGAGCCCCCATAAGAATAGGGCAGAGGCCCTCCGGGAGCCAGGGGCAACAGCCCACCGACCCCGCCAGGCCCCAGCCGCCCAGACATGGGCCGTGCACTGGACCTGGGCCCCAGGAGCCCGAGCGCCCCCAAACCCCCCGGCAGAGGCCCCACCCAATACCCAGGAGGGCCAAGCGCCCCAGACAGCCACAAAGTGGGTCAGCGCCTGCCCCAGCGCCCCTGGCCAAGTGCCCTGGGAGTCAAGACGTGCCCACAGGTGGGTGAAGTCGCGAGCAGTGGGGAGAGGCAACGCTGACGCCCCATCGGGAGAAGCACAGGCAATCCAGGCGACAGCAAGTCCCATATCCAGGCCCAATCATTACCACACACACTTTCACGTCCCATACATCCACACATCCACACGTCCTACCTCCCTCGACTCTGCTGGGGTATAGTGCAGCGGGAACACCAGGGGGCCAGCAACCCCCCAGCCACCACAGACCCCGAACCAGCAGAACAATTAATTAATCCTCCTGGCCCCTCCTGCCCCGAGCAGACACCAGGAAGCAGGGGTGTGCGAAGAAGACCCCTCCCCTCACCCTTCTGGCTCTTCAATATTTTCTAATAGTGAGCAATTAAAATTGAGGGGCAGCCAAACTTGTAGAACTGGGAGCGCGGCACTCTGGGCAGCCTACATACCCAAAGAGCCCCGCCCACCAGATGCCACTCAGTGTAACCACCCCCCAAGACCTAATGTGTGTGTGTGAGTGTGTTTGATAAGTAGTAATGTCTAAGGTGTAATTAAAACAGGGGCAGGGAACTGCAGAGTGCAACCAAAGGGGACCACCTACGTGGCCCCATCCACTACACCCCACCGAACACACACGCCCCCAAAACCCTTCATGTGTGAGTGTGTGCTGTGTACAGGAGCCAGAAGGGAGAGGGGTATGGGGATATATACCGGGGGAGCTACTCTCCCCCAGAGAGGGCAGCCAGGGACTGGCTGTAATAGGCATCCCTGCTACCTGGGAGCCAACAATGGGCAGGAGGGCCTGATGTCCACCAGGCTCGGGGCCTGCAGCGACCATATTCCGGGAGCTACTGTACCCCCAGAAGGTACCCATCCCGCTCCACCCCACTCAACCCAACCCCACCCTGGAGGACCTCTACAAAAAACAAACAAACAACATAAAAAAACAATCAAACAAACCACCCGGTCACACCAGTCGCAGCAGCCCGGGCCTGAGACCCACCATCACCCAGCAACCCACCACCACCACTATGTGATAAAACTAATCAGAGGGGACCAGAGAGAATGAAATTCAGCCAATTGATGTTTTGAGGAGGCAGACATTGTTTCCATGCTAATATAATCTAAAAGAACATTTCTAAACTGGTTAATACACAGATTGTTCTTCGCTTTCCAGTTCATGAGAATAGTTTTCTTTGCGATACATAACACTGTGACAACCATGTGTGCTGAGTTAATTTCCATGTTGATGTTGTCTAAGTCACCCAGTATGCACAGTGTGGGGCATGCAGGGATGCTACACTTTAGCCATGTTGATAGGTCCTCACAGACTTCAAGCCAGAACTTCTGGACAGGCGCACAAAACCACAAAGCATGTGCATAATCATCAGGTGTGTTATCTGTGCAATGTGAGCAGATGTTTGAGTTTGTTAGACCCATCCTGAACATCCTTTGTCCTGTATAGTGTGTTCTATGAAGGATTTTGTATTGTATGAGCTGTAAATTAGGATTTCGAGTCATTATGAAGGTGTTCAAACATATTTGTGGTTAGAAGCTATGACCAGAACTGATGGATAAATCTGCCTCCCATTTTGAGGATGGAAGAGACATTGTGTCATCTATCTTAGACAATAATTTATATATTTTTGATAGTAGTTTTGGGGTGCAGATGCTTAGAAATTCTGCTACCCTAGTCGGGAGTTGTAAGTCTGGTTGGTGGAGGATATATCCATCCATCCATCCATCATCTGCCGCTTATCCGGGTGAGGATGGGAACGTAGATTGACCAGTAAGTAGAGAGCTTCGCCTTCTGGTTCAGCTCCCTCTTCACTACGACGGGTCGGTGCAGAGCCCGCAACACTGCAGACGCTGCACCGATCCGCCCGTCAATCTCCCGCTCCATTCGTCCCTCACTCGTGAACAAGATCCCGAGATACTTGAACTTCTCCACTTGGGGAAGGATCTCATTCCCGACCCGGAGAGAGCATTCCACCCTTTTCCGGCTGAGAACCATAGTCTCGGATTTGGAGGTGCTGATTCTCATCCCAGCCGCTTCACACTCGGCTGCGAATCGCTCCAGTAAGAGCTGAAGGTCACGGCCTGACGACGCTAACAGAACCACATCATCTGCAAAAAGCAGAGACCCGATTCTGAGGTCGCCAAATCGGACACCCTCAACGCCCTGGCTCCGCCTAGAAATTCTGTCCATAAAAGTTAGGAACAGAATCGGTGACAAAGGGCAGCCCTGACGGAGTCCAACTCTCACCGGAAACGTATCCCACTTACTGCCGGCAATGCGGACCAAACTCTGGCACCGGTCATACAGAGACCGAACGGCCCCTATCAAGGGGTCCGGCACTCCATATTCCCGGAGCAACCCCCACAGGACTCCACGAGGGACACGGTCGAACGCTTTCTCCAAGTCCACAAAACACATGTAGACTGGTTGGGCGAACTCCCAGCAGCTGGTCCACTGTTCCACGGCCAGGACGAAAGCCACACTGCATCTCCTGAATCCGAGGCTCGATTATCCGACGGATCCTCCTCTCCAATACCCCCGAATAGACCTTACCAGGGAGGCTGAGGAGTGTGATACTCCTATAGTTGGAACACACCCTCCGGTCCCCCTTTTTAAAGAGGGGGACCACCACCCCAATCTGCCAGTCCAGAGGCACTGTCCCCGATGTCCACGCGATACTGCAGAGGCGTGTCAGCCAAGACAGCCCTACAACATCCAGAGCCTTGAGAAACTTAGGACGGACCTCATCCACCCCCGGGGCCTTGCCACCGAGGAGCTTTTTAACCACCTCGGCAACCTCAGCCCCAGAAATGGGAGGCCCCGTCTCCGAGCTCTCCGACTCTGCCTCTTCCGAGCACGTGTTGGTAGGATTGAGGAGTTCCTCGAAGTACTCCCCCCACCGACTCACAACATCCCTAGTTGAGGTCAGCAAAGCCCCGTCCCCACTGTAAACATTGTTGACTGTGAGCCGCTTCCCCCCCCTGAGACGCCGGATGGTGGACCAGAATCTTTTCGAGGCCGTCCGGAAATCGTTCTCCATGGTCTCACCGAACTCCTCCCAGGCCCGAGTTTTTGCCTCAGCAACCGCCGAAGCCGTGGCCCGTCTGGCCCGTCGGTACCTATCAGCTTCTTCCAGGGTCCCACTGGCCAAAAAGGCCCGATAGGACTCCTTCTTCAGCTTGACGGCTTCCCTCACCACTGGTGTCCACCAGCAGGTTCGAGGGTTGCCGCCACGACAGGCACCGACCACCTTACGGCCACAACTCCGACCAGCTGCCTCGGCAATGGAGTCACGGAACATGGCCCATTCAATGTCCCCCACCTCAAATATGGTTGAAGCTCTGCCGGAGGTGGGAGTTAAAGCTCCTTCTGACGGGGGATTCTGACAAACGCTCCCAGCAGACCCTCACAATACGTTTGGGACTGCCAGGTCTGATCGGCATCCTCCCCCACCAGCGGAGCCAACTCACCACCAGGTGGTGATCAGTTGACAGCTCCGCCCCTCTCTTCACCCGAGTGTCCAGGACATACGGCCGCAAGTCCGATGATACAACCACAAAGTCGATCATCGAACTGCGGCCAAGGGTGTCCTGGTGCCAAGTGCACATATGGACACCCTTATGCCTGAACATGGTGTTCGTTATGGACAGTCTATGACTGGCACAGAAGTCCAACAACATAACACCACTCTGATTCAGATCGGGGGGGCTGTTCCTCCCAATCACACCCCTCCAGGTCTCACTGTCATTGCCACGTGAGCATTGAAGTCCCCCAGCAGAATGAGGGAGTGTCCGGTAGGAGCATTCTCCAGTGCCTCCCCCAGAGACTCCAAAAAGGGTAGGTACTCTGAACTGCTGTTTGGCGCATAGGCACAAACAACAGTCAGGACTCGTCCCCCCACCCAAGGCGGAGGGAGGCTACCCTCTCGTTCACTGGGGTAAACCCCAATGTACTGGCACACAGCCGGGGGGCAATAAGTATGCCCACACCTGCTCTGCGCCTCTCACCACGGGCAACTCCAGAGTGGAAGAGAGTCCAACCCCTCTCAAGAGTACTGGTTCCAGATCCCAAGCCGTGCGTCGAGGTGAGTCCGACTATATCTAACGGTCTGATGAAGTTTCAACAATAAACAACAAACTTTGTATTATGAGAAAGAACCAGACTCATTCTTCAGGAATCCGAAAATAAGCTCTATTTTACGAGTTATGCACGAATTCGGATTCTCCTATAAAACGAATTCCTTAACTCAAACCATGTTAAGACTGCTTTGTCCTTCATATTTATTCATGTCTAATCAAGTTTCAATGATAAACAACGTTGTACTTTGTAGAATGAGAAAGAACTTCTTCAGCAATAAGCATCTCTCGACAAATGACGAAATACAGATTTTGCTATAAAATTAATTGCTATCAGCCTGACTTAAAACTGTTTGTCTTCCTTATTTATCCACTTCAAATCAAGTTTCAACAATTAAAAAAAATTTGTAGTTTGAGAAAGAACAACTTAATCTTGAGCAATCAGTATAAAAAGAGGGTAAGCAAAGGTGCGAATGTCAAACCATACATGATCAAAACAGGGAGCGGAGGTGTTTGGCTGAGACAAGGTGTGAATGTCCACCCATAATTAATGAAAAGCGGGCAACAAGTAGGTTCGAATGCCCAACCATTCATCATCAAAAGCAGGAGTGGATATATTCGGCTACAAGAAGGTTTGAACGTCTGACCATAGTTTGTAAAAAGCGGGTAAGAAAAGGTTCGAATGCCCGAACATACACCATCAAAGGAGGGAGCGGAGGTGTTCCGCTGTAAGAAGGTGTGAATGTCCGACCATAGTTGGTAAAAAACGGGTAAGAAAAGGTTAAAATACCCGACTGTACACAATCAATAGCGGGAGCGGAGTTGTTCGGCTACAAGAAGGTGTGAATGTACACCCATAATTACTGAAAAATGGGTAAGAAAAGGTGCGAATGCCCAACTATACATAATAAAAAGCAGGAGTGGATGTGTTCGGCTCCAAGAAGGGTTGAATGTCTGACCATAGTTTGTAAAAAGCAGGTAAGAAAAGGTTTGACTGCCCGAACATACACCATCAAAAGAGGGAGCGGAGGTGTTCCGCTGTAAGAAGGTGTGAATGTCCGACCATAGTTGGTAAAAAGCGGGTAAGAAAAGGTTAAAATACCCGACTGTACACAATCAATAGCGGGAGCGGAGTTGTTAGGCTACTAAAAGATGTGAAAGTCCGACTATGGTTTGTAAAAAGCGGGTAAGAAAAGGTGCTAATGCCCGACAATGTATGATCAAAAGAGGGAGCGGAGGTTTTCGGCTACAAGAAGGTTTGAATGTCCGACCATAGTTTGTAAAAAGCGGGTAAGAAAAAGTTCAAATGCCTGACTATACACCATCAAAAGCGGGAGCGGAGGTGTTCCGCTGTAAGACGGTGTGAATGTCCGACCATAGTTGGTAAAAAGCGCGTAAGAAAAGGTTAAAATACCTGACTGTACACAATCAATAGCGGGAGCGGAGTTGTTCGGCTACAAGAAGGTGTGAAAGTTCAACCATGGTTTGTAAAAAGCTGCTAAGAAAAGGTTCGAATGCCCGAATATATACCATCAAAAGCGGAAGCGGAGGTGTTCAGCTGCAAGAAGGCGTGAACGTCCGACCAAAGTTTGCAAAAAGCAGTCAAGAAAAGGTTCGAATGCCCGAATATATACCATCAAAAGCGGGAGCAGAGCTGTTCGACTGCAAGTAGGTGTGAATGTCCAGCCATAATTACTCACAAACGGGTAAGGAAAGGTAGTATTGCCAGACCATACATGATTAAAACAGGGAGCTGAGGTGGTTCAGCTGCAAGGTGTGAATGTCTGACTATAATTTCTAAAAAACGGGTAAGAAAAGGCTCGAAAGCCCGACTATACACAATCAAAAGCGGGAGCGGGAGGTTTTCAGCTGCAAATCCTTCACTCAAACCAAGTGAAAACTGCTTTGTCCTTCATATTTATCAATGTCTAGATCGACTTCAACAAAGAACAACATTGTACTTTGCAGTAAAGAAAGAGCAAATCAAAAGTTTTAGGAATCCGAGAATAAGCTTATTTTCATGAGTTCTGCACGATTATTGATTTTACTATAAATGAATGCCTTCACTCAAACTATGTTAAAACTGCTTTGTCCTTCATATTTATCAATGTCTAGATTGACTTCAACAAAGAACAACACTGGATTTTGCAGTAGAAGAAAGAGCAACACTGAAGGATCAGTAATCCGAGAATAAGCTTATTTTCATACGTTCTGCATGATTTGGGATTTTATGTATAAAATGAATTCCTTCACTCAAACCAAGTTAAAACTGCTTTGTCCTTCATATTTATCAATGTCTAGATCGACTTCAACAAAGAACAACATTGTATTTTGCAGTAGAAGAAAAAGCAACACTGAAGGATCAGGAATCCGAGAATAAGCTTATTTTCATACGTTCTGCATGATTTGGGATTTTATGTATAAAATGAATTCCTTCACTCAAACCAAGTGAAAACTGCTTTGTCCTTCATATTTATCAATGTCTAGATTTACTTCAACAAAGAACAACATTGTATTTTGCAGTAGAAGAAATAGCAACACTGAAGGATCAGGAATCCGAAAACAAGCTTATTTTCATACGTTCTGCTTGATTTGGGATTTTGCTATAAAATTAATTCCTTCACTCAAACAAAGTGGAAACTGCTTTGTCCTTCATATTTATCAATGTCTATATCGATTTCAACAAAGAACAAGGCTTTATTTTGCAGTATAGGAAAGAGCAACACTGGAGGATCATGAATCCGAGAATAAGCTTACTTTCATGAGTCCTGCACGATTTCGGATTTTCCTATAAAATGAATTGCTTTGTTCAAACCAAGTTAAAATTGCTTTGTCCTTCATAGTTATCCATGTCTAAAATGTATCAAGCATAAAGTTCCTCATATTACCCTGAATGAGAAAGAAGCGTCCCTTTGGTTGAGCAATACGTTCCTTTTGCGGAGTTATGCATGATTTCGGATTTTGCTATAAAATTCATTCCTTCACACCTTTTTTTTTTCACCGCATTTTATAGATTATGGTTGGAAATTCTCAACCACTCTAATCCGAAGACCTCTCCTCCCGCTTTTGTTAAAATATTTGAACTTTAGTTGGACATTCACCCCTTTTTGCAGCTAAACCACCTCCGCTCCCTGTTTTGATCATGTATGGTCTGGCAATACTACCTTTTCTTACCCGTTTGTGAGTAATTATGGCTGGACATTCACACTTACTTGCAGCCGAACACCACCTCTCTCGCTTTTGATGATGTATGGACCGGCATTCTTACCTTTTCTAACACATTTTTCAGAAATTACGGTCGGAGATTCACACCTACTCACAGCCGAACAACTCCGCTCCCGCATTTGATGGTGTGCAATCGGACATTCTCACCCTTTCTCATCAGCTTTTTGCAAATTATTATCTGACATTCACACCTACTTGCAGTCGAAAAGCTATGCTCCCGCTTTTGATTATGTTTGGTTGGATATTCAAACCTTTTCTTAACTGCTTTTTACAAACTTTGGTTGGACGTTCACACCTTCTTGTAGCCGAACACATCCACTCCTGCTTTTGATGATGTATGGTTGGGCATTCGCACCTTTTTTTTACCCATTTGTCAGGAATAATGGGTGGACATTCACACCTTCTTGCAGCTGAACACCTCCTCTCCCACTTATGATCATGTGCGGTTTGATTTTCGAAAATTTTCTTTCATGTTTTCTAGCAATTATTGATGGACATTTAGACCTTCTTGCAGCTGAACACCTCCGCTCCTGCTTTTGATCATACCTTGTCAGGCATTCGCACCATGTCTTACCCGCTTTTTACAAACTTTAGTCGAACATTTACACCTTTTTGCAGCCGAACACCACCGCTCTCGCTTTTGATGATGTATGGTCCGGCATTCTTTCCTTTTCTAACACATTTTTTAGCAATTATGGTCGGACATTCACACCTACTCAGAGCCGAACACCTCCGCTCCCGCATTTGATGGTGTATAGTCGGGCATTCTCACCCTTTCGCATCAGCTTTTTGCAAATTATGATCTGATATTCACACCTGCTTTTGATAATGTATGGTTGGGCATTCGCACCTTTTTTTACCCATTTTTCAGGAATTATGGGTGGACATTCACACCTTCTTGCAGCTGAACACCTCCTCTCCTTCTTATGATCATGTGCGGATGATATTCGAAAATTTTCTTTCATGTTTTAAAGCAATTATTGATGGACACTCAGACCTTCTTGCAGCTGAACCACTCTGCTCCCGCTTTTGATGGTGTATAGTCGGGCTTTCGAGCCTTTCCTTCCCGGTTTTTACAAATTATGGTTGGACATTCAGACCTTCTTGCAGCCGAACACCTCCGCTCCCTCTTTTGATCATACATTGTTGGGCATTCGAACCTTTTCTTACCAGCTTTTTACAAACCATGGTTGGACTTTCACACCTTCTTGTAGCCGAACAACTCCGCTCCCGCTATTGATTGTGTACAGTCGGGTATTTTAACCTTTTCTTACCCGCTTTTTACCAACTATGGTCGGACATTCACACCGTCTTACAGCGGAACACCTCCGCTCCCTCTTTTGATCATACATTGTCGGGCATTCGAACCTTTTCTTACCAGCTTTTTACAAACCATGATTGGACATTCACACCTTCTTGTAGCCGAACAACTCCGCTCCCGCTATTGATTGTGTACAGTCGGGTATTTTAACCTTTTCTTACCCGCTTTTTACCAACTATGGTCGGACATTCACACCGTCTTACAGCGGAACACCTCCGCTCCGCGCTTTTGATGGTGTATAGTCAGGTATTTGAACATTTTCTTACCCGCTTTTTACAAACTATGGTTGGACATTCAAACCTTCTTGTAGCCGAAAACCTCTGCTCCCTCTTTTGATTATACATTGTCGGGCATTCGCACCTTATCTTACCCGCTTTTTACAAACTGTAGTCAGACATTCACACCTTGGTGCTGAACCACCTCAGCTCCCTGTTTTGATCATGTATGGTCTGGCAATACTACCTTTTCTTACCCGTTTGTGAGTAATTATGGCTGGACATTCACACCTACTTGCATTCGAACAACTCTGCTCCCGCTTTTGATTATGTTTGGTTGGATATTCGAACCTTTTCTTAACTGCTTTTTACAAACTTTGGTCGGACGTTCACACCTTCTTGCAGCCGAACACCTCCTCTTCCGCCTTTGATGGTATATATTCGGGCATTCGAACCTTTTCTTAGCAGCTTTTTACAAACCATGGTTGGACTTTCACAACTTCTTGTAGCCGAACAACTCCGCTCCCGCTATTGATTGTGTACAGTTGGGTATTTTAACCTTTTCTTACCCGCTTTTTACCAACTATGGTCGGACATTCACACTGTCTTACAGCGGAACACCTCCGCTCCCGCTTTTGATGGTGTATAGTCAGGCATTTGAACCTTTTCTTACCCGCTTTTTACAAACTATGGTCGGACATTCAAACCTTCTTGTAGCCAAAAACCTCCGCTCCCTCTTTTGATCATACATTGTCGGGCATTCGCACCTTTTCTTACCCGTTTTTTACAAACCATGGTCGGACTTTCACACATTCTTGTAGCCAAACACATCCGCTCCCGCTATTGATTGTGTACAGTCGGGTATTTTAACCTTTTCTTACGCACTTTTTACCAACTATGGTCTGATATTCACACCTTCTTGCAGCCGAACACCTCCGCTTCCGCTTTTGATGGTATATATTTGGGCATTCGAACCTTTTCTTAGCAGCTTTTTACAAACCATGGTTGGACTTTCACAACTTCTTGTAGCCGAACAACTCCGCTCCCGCTATTGATTGTGTACAGTCGGGTATTTTAACCTTTTCTTACGCACTTTTTACAAACTATGGTCTGACATTCACACCTTCTTAGAGCGGAACACCTCCGCTCCCTCTTTTGATGGTGTATGTTTGGGCATTCGAACCTTTTCTTACCCGCTTTTTACAAACTATGCTCGGCCATTCAAACCTTCTTGTAGCCGAACACATCCACTCCTGCTTTTGATGATGTATGGTTGGGCATTCAAACCTACTTGTTGCCCGCTTTTCATTAATTTTGGGTGGATATTCACACCTTTTCACAGCCAAACACCTCCGCTCCCTGTTTTGATCATGTATGGTTGGACATTCGCACCTTTTCTCACCCGCTTTTTGCTAACTATGGTCGGCTGTTCACAGCTTCCTCTCCACCATACTTGTATGGTGGGATATTCACACCCACTTGCATCCGAAGACCTTTTGTTGATATTTAGTCGGTCATTCGCAGCTTACCCGCTTTTGGCAAACTATGGCCTTCATTCAGCCAAACACCTCCGCTCCCTGTTTTGATCATGTATGGTTGGACATTCACACCTTTTCTCACCCGCTTTTTGCCAACTATGGTCGGCTGTTCACAGCTTCCTCTCCACCATACTTGTATGGTGGGATATTCACACCCACTTGCATCCGAAGACCTTTTGTTGATATTTAGTCGGTCATTCGCAGCTTACCCGCTTTTGGCAAACTATGGCCTTCATTCAGCCAAACACCTCTGATCTCGCTTTTGATGATGTAAGGTTGGGCATTCAGACCTTGCTTCATCTGCTTTTCACCAAACATAGTAGGACATTCACACCTTCTTGCAGCCGAACACTTCCGCTCCACCTTTTAGTGTTCTATCACACCTTTTTTTTCACCGCATTTTATAGATTATGGTTGGAAATTCTCAACCACTCTCATCCGAAGACCTCTCCTCCCGCTTTTGTTAATATATTTGAACTTTAGTCGGACATTCACACCTTCTTGCAGCTGAACCACCTCCGCTCCCTGTTTTGATCATGTATGGTATGGCAATACTACCTTTTCTTACCCGTTTGTTAGTAATTATGGCTGGACATTCACACCTACTTGCAGCCGAACCCCACCTCTCCCACTTTTGATGATGTATGGACCGGCATTCTTACCTTTTCTAACACATTTTTCAGCAATTATGGTCGGAGATTCACACTTACTCACAGCCGAACAACTCCTCTCCCGCATTTGATGGTGTATAGTCGGGCATTCTCACCCTTTCTCATCAGCTTTTTGCAAATTATGATCTGACATTCACACCTGCTTTTGATTATGTATTGTTGGGCATTCGCACCTTTTCTTACCCATTTTTCAGTAATTATGGGTGGACATTCACACCTTCTTGCAGCTGAACACCTCCTCTCCCGCTATTGATTGTGTACAGTCGGGTATTTTAACCTTTTCTTACCCGCTTTTTACCAAATATGGTCGGACATTCACACCGTCTTAAAGCGGAACACCTCTGCTCCCGCTTTTGATGGTGTATAGTCAGGCGCTTGAACCTTTTCTTACCCGCTTTTTACAAACTATGGTCGGACATTCAAACCTTCTTGTAGCCGAAAACCTCCGCTCCCTCTTTTGATTATACATTGTTGGGCATTCGCACCTTATTTACAAACTATAGTCAGACATTCACACCTTGCAGCTGAGCCACCTCAGCTCCCTGTTTTGATAGTGTATGTTCGGGCATTCGAACCTATTCTTACCCCCTTTTTACAAACTATGCTCGGAGATTCACACCTACTCACAGCCGAACAACTCCACTCCCGCATTTGATGATGTCTTGTCCGGCATTCTAGTCTCTTCTAACACATTTTTCAGCAATTATGGTCGGACATTCACACCTACTCACAGCCAAACACTTCCGCTCCCGCATTTGATGGTGTATAGCCGGGCATTCTCACCCTTTCTCATCAGCTTTTTGAAAATTATGATCTGACATTCACACCTACTTGCAGTCGAACAGCTCTGCTCCCGCTTTTGATTATGTTTGGTTGGAAATTCGAACCTTTTCTTAACTGCTTTTTACAAACTTTGGTCGGACGTTCACACCTTCTTGCAGCCGAACACATCCACTTCCACTTTTGATGGTATATATTCGGGCATTCGAACCTTTTCTTACCCGCTTTTTACAAACCGTGGTCGGACTTTCACACCTTCTTGTAGCCAAACAACTCCGCTCCCGCTATTGATTGTGTACAGTCGGGTATTTTAACCTTTTCTTACCCGCTTTTTACCAACTATGGTCGGACATTCAAACCTTCTTGTAGCCGAAAACCTCCGCTCCCTCTTTTGATCATACATTGTCGGGCATTCGCACCTTTTCTTACCCGTTTTTTACAAACCATGGTCGGACTGTCACACATTCTTGTAGCCAAACACATCCGCTCCCGCTATTGATTGTGTACAGTCGGGTATTTTAAACTTTTCTTACCCGCTTTTTACCAACTATGGTCGGACATTCACACCGTCTTACAGCGGAACACCTCCGCTCCCGCTTTTGATGGTGTATTGTCAGGCATTTGAACCTTTTCTTACCCGCTTTTTACAAACTATGGTCGGACATTCAAACCTTCTTGTAGCCAAAAACCTCCGCTCCCTCTTTTGATCATACATTGTCGGGCATTCGCACCTTTTCTTACCCGTTTTTTACAAACCATGGTCGGACTTTCAAACCTTCTTGTAGCCCAACACATCCACTCCTGCTTTTGATGATGTATGTTTGGGCATTCGCACCTTTTCTTACCCATTTTTCAGTAATTATGGGTGGACATTCACACCTTCTTGCAGCTGAACACCTCATCTCCCGCTTATGATGGTGTATAGTTGGGCTTTCAAGCCTTTTCTTACCCGGTTTTTACAAATTATAGTTGGACATTCAGACCTTCTTACAGCCGAAAACCTCCACTCCCTCTTTTGATCATACATTGTCGGGCATTAGCACCTTTTCTTACCCGCTTTTTACAAACTATAGTCGGACTTTCACATCTTTTAGTAGCCGAACAACTCCGCTCCCGCTATTGATTGTGTACAGTCGGGTATTTTAACCTTTTCTTACCCGCTTTTTACCAACTATGGTCGGACAATCACACCTTCTTACAGCGGAACACCTCCGCTCCCTCTTTTGATGGTGTATGTTCGGGCAGTCAAACCTTTTCTTACCTGCTTTTTACAAACTATGGTCAGACATTCAACCCTTCTTGGAGCCGAACACATCCACTCCTGCTTTTGATTATGTATAGTTGGGCATTCGCACCTTTTCTTACCCATTTTTCAGTAATTATGGGTGTACATTCACACCTTCTTGCAGCCGAACACCTCCGCTCCCGCTTTTGATGGTGTATTGTCAGGCATTTGAACCTTTTCTTACCCGCTTTTTACAAACTATGGTCGGACATTCAAACCTTCTTGTAGCCAAAAACCTCCGCTCCCTCTTTTGATCATACATTGTCGGGCATTCGCACCTTTTCTTACCCGTTTTTTACAAACCATGGTCGGACTTTCAAACCTTCTTGTAGCCCAACACATCCACTCCTGCTTTTGATGATGTATGTTTGGGCATTCGCACCTTTTCTTACCCATTTTTCAGTAATTATGGGTGGACATTCACACCTTCTTGCAGCTGAACACCTCCTCTCCCGCTTATGATGGTGTATAGTTGGGCTTTCAAGCCTTTTCTTACCCGGTTTTTACAAATTATAGTTGGAAATTCAGACCTTCTTACAGCCGAAAACCTCCACTCCCTCTTTTGATCATACATTGTCGGGCATTAGCACCTTTTCTTACCCGCTTTTTACAAACCATAGTCGGACTTTCACATCTTTTAGTAGCCGAACAACTCCGCTCCCGCTATTCATTGTGTACAGTCGGGTATTTTAACCTTTTCTTACCCGCTTTTTACCAACTATGGTCGGACATTCACACCTTCTTACAGCGGAACACCTCCGCTCCCTCTTTTGATGGTGTATGTTCGGGCAGTCAAACCTTTTCTTACCTGCTTTTTACAAACTATGGTCAGATATTCAACCCTTTTTGGAGCCGAACATATCCACTCCTGCTTTTGATTATGTATAGTTGGGCATTCGCACCTTTTCTTACCCATTTTTCAGTAATTGTGGGTGTACATTCACACCTTCTTGCAGCCGAACACCTCCGCTCCCTCTTTTGATCATACATTTTCGGGCATTCGCACCTTTTCTTACCCGCTTTTTACAAACCATGTTTGGACTTTCACATCTTTTAGTAGCCGAACAACTCCGCTCCCGCTATTGATTGTGTACAGTCGGGTATTTTAACCTTTTCTTACCCGCTTTTTACCAACTATGGTCGGACATTCACACCTTCTTACAGCGGAACACCTCCGCTCCCTCTTTTGATGGTGTATGTTCGGGCATTCGAACCTTTTCTTACCCGCTTTTTACAAACTATGGTCAGACGTTCAAACCTTCTTGTAGCCGAACATATCCACTCCTTCTTTTGATGATGTATGGTTGGGCATTCGAACCTACTTGTTGCCCGCTTTTCATTAATTATGGGTGGACATTGACACCTTGTCTCAGCCAAACACCTCCGCTCCCTGTTTTGATCATGTATGGTTTGACATTCGCACCTTTGCTTACCCTCTTTTTATACTGATTGCTCAAGATTAAGTTGTTCTTTCTCAAACTACAAATTTTTTTTAATTGTTGAAACTTGATTTGAAGTGGATAAATAAGGAAGACAAACAGTTTTAAGTCAGGTTGATAGCAATTCATTTTATAGCAAAATCTGTATTTCGTCATTTGTCGAGAGATGCTTATTGCTGAAGAAGTTCTTTCTCATTCTACAAAGTACAACGTTGTTTATCATTGAAACTTGATTAGACATGAATAAATATGAAGGACAAAGCAGTCTTAACTTGGTTTGAGTTAAGGAATTCGTTTTATAGGAGAATCCGAATTCGTGCATAACTCGTAAAATAGAGCTTATTTTCGGATTCCTGAAGAATGAGTCTGGTTCTTTCTCATAATACAAAGTTTGTTGTTTATTGTTGAAACTTCATCAGACCGTTAGATATAGTTGGACTCACCTCGACGCACGGCTTGGGATCTGGAACCAGTACTCTTGAGAGGGGTTGGACTCTCTTCCACTCTGGAGTTGCCCGTGGTGAGAGGCGCAGAGCAGGTGTGGGCATACTTATTGCCCCCCGGCTGTGTGCCAGTACATTGGGGTTTACCCCAGTGAACGAGAGGGTAGCCTCCCTCCGCCTTGGGTGGGGGGACGAGTCCTGACTGTTGTTTGTGCCTATGCGCCAAACAGCAGTTCAGAGTACCTACCCTTTTTGGAGTCTCTGGGGGAGGCACTGGAGAATGCTCCTACCGGAGACTCCCTCATTCTGCTGGGGGACTTCAATGCTCACGTGGCAATGACAGTGAGACCTGGAGGGGTGTGATTGGGAGGAGCGGCCCCCCCGATCTGAATCAGAGTGGTGTTATGTTGTTGGACTTCTGTGCCAGTCATAGACTGTCCATAACGAACACCATGTTCAGGCATAAGGGTGTCCATATGTGCACTTGGCACCAGGACACCCTTGGCCGCAGTTCGATGATCGACTTTGTGGTTGTATCATCGGACTTGCGGCCGTATGTCCTGGACACTCGGGTGAAGAGAGGGGCGGAGCTGTCAACTGATCACCACCTGGTGGTGAGTTGGCTCCGCTGGTGGGGGAGGATGCCGATCAGACCTGGCAGGCCCAAACGTATTGTGAGGGTCTGCTGGGAGCGTTTGTCAGAATCCCCCGTCAGAAGGAGCTTTAACTCCCACCTCCGGCAGAGCTTCAACCATATTTGAGGTGGGGGACATTGAATGGGCCATGTTCCGTGACTCCATTGCCGAGGCAGCTGGTCGGAGTTGTGGCCGTAAGGTGGTCGGTGCCTGTCGTGGCGGCAACCCTCGAACCTGCTGGTGGACACCAGTGGTGAGGGAAGCCGTCAAGCTGAAGAAGGAGTCCTATAGGGCCTTTTTGGCCAGTGGGACCCTGGAAGAAGCTGATAGGTACCGACGGGCCAGACGGGCCGCGGCTCAGGGGGGGGAAGCGGCTCACAGTCAACACTGTTTACAGTGGGGACGGGGCTTTGCTGACCTCAACTAGGGATGTTGTGAGTCGGTGGGGGGAGTACTTCGAGGAACTCCTCAATCCTACCAACACGTGCTCGGAAGAGGCAGAGTCGGAGAGCTCGGAGACGGGGCCTCCCATTTCTGGGGCTGAGGTTGCCGAGGTGGTTAAAAAGCTCCTTGGTGGCAAGGCCCCGGGGGTGGATGAGGTCCGTCCTGAGTTTCTCAAGGCTCTGGATGTTGTAGGGCTGTCTTGGCTGACACGCCTCTGCAGTATCGCGTGGACATCGGGGACAGTGCCTCTGGACTGGCAGATTGGGGTGGTGGTCCCCCTCTTTAAAAAGAGGGACCGGAGGGTGTGTTCCAACTATAGGGGTATCACACTCCTCAGCCTCCCTGGTAAGGTCTATTCGGGGGTATTGGAGAGGAGGATCCGTCGGATAATCGAGCCTCGGATTCAGGAGATGCAGTGTGGCTTTCGTCCTGGCCGTGGAACAGTGGACCAGCTCTATACCCTCGGCAGGATCCTGGAGGGTGCATGGGAGTTCGCCCAACCAGTCTACATGTGTTTTGTGGACTTGGAGAAAGCGTTCGACCGTGTCCCTCGTGGAGTCCTGTGGGGGGTGCTCCGGGAATATGGAGTGCCGGACCCCTTGATAGGGGCCGTTCGGTCTCTGTATGACCGGTGCCAGAGTTTGGTCCGCATTGCCGGC
Source organism: Leuresthes tenuis (assembly GCF_036924035.1). NCBI lineage: Eukaryota > Metazoa > Chordata > Actinopteri > Atheriniformes > Atherinopsidae > Leuresthes > Leuresthes tenuis. The sequence goes on along the minus strand of NW_027325367.1, from coordinate 26,925,470 downwards.
AGTAAGTCGGATACGTTTCCGGTGAGAGTTGGACTCCGTCAGGGCTGCCCTTTGTCACCGATTCTGTTCCTAACTTTTATGGACAGAATTTCTAGGCGGAGCCAGGGCGTTGAGGGTGTCCCATTTGGCGACCTCAGAATCGGGTCTCTGCTTTTTGCAGATGATGTGGTTCTGTTAGCGTCGTCAGGCCGTGACCTTCAGCTCTCACTGGAGTGATTCGCAGCCGAGTGTGAAGCGGCTGGGATGAGAATCAGCACCTCCAAATCCGAGACTATGGTTCTCAGCCGGAAAAGGGTGGAATGCTCTCTCCGGGTCGGGAATGAGATCCTTCCCCAAGAGGAGGAGTTCAAGTATCTCGGGGTCTTGTTCACGAGTGACGGACGAATGGAGCGGGAGATTGACGGGCGGATCGGTGCGGCACCTGCAGTGTTGCAGGCTCTGCACCGACCCGTCGTTGTGAAGAGGGAGCTGAGCCAGAAGGCGAAGCTCTCTACTTACTGGTCAATCTACGTTGGCCGGGGACAGAGACGTCTGGGTTTCTCTGCTCAAGCTGCTGCCCCCGCGACCCGACCCCCGGATAAGCGGCAGATGATGGATGGATGGATGGATATATCCTCCACCAACCAGACTTACAACCCCCGACTAGGGTAGCAGAATTTCTAAGCATCTCTACCCCAAAACTACTATAAAAAATATATAAATTATTGTCTAAGATAGATGACACAATGTCTCTTCCATCCTCAAAATGGGAGGCAGATTTATCCATCAGTTCTGGTCATAGCTTCTAACCACAAATATGTTTGAACACCTTCATAAAGACTCGAAATCCTAATTTACAGCTCATACAATACAAAATCCTTCATAAAACACACTATACAGGACAAAGGATGTTCAGGATGGGTCTAACACACTCAAACATCTGCTCATATTGCACAGATAACACACCTGATGATTATGCACACGCTTTGTGGTTTTCTGCTCCTGTCCAGAAGTTCTGGCTTGAAGTCTGTGAGGACCTATCAACATGGCTAAAGTGTAGCATCCCTGCATGCCCCACACTGTGCATACTGGGTGACTTAGACAACATCAACATGGAAATTAACTCAGCACACATGGTTGTCACAGTGTTATGTATCGCAAAGAAAACTATTCTCATGAACTGGAAAGCGAAGAACAATCTGTGTATTAACCAGTTTAGAAATTTTCTTTTAGATTATATGAGCATGGAAACAATGTCTGCCTCCTCAAAACATCAATTGGCTGAATTTCATTCTCTCTGGTCCCCTCTGATTAGTTTTATCACATAGTGGTGGTGGTGGGTTGCTGGGTGATGGTGGGTCTCAGGCCCGGGCTGCTGCGACTGGTGTGACCGGGTGGTTTGTTTGTTTGTTTTTTGTAGAGGTCCTCCTGGGTGGGGTTGGGTTGAGTGGGGTGGGGCGGGATGGGTACCTTCTGGGGGTACAGTAGCTCCCGGAATATGGTCGCTGCAGGCCCCGAGCCTGGTGGACATCAGGCCCTCCTGCCCATTGTTGGCTCCCAGGTAGCGGGGATGCCTATTGCAGCCAGTCCCTGGTTGCCCTCTCTGGGGGAGAGTAGCTCCCCCGGTATATATCCCCATACCCCTCTCCCTTCTGGCTCCTGTACACAGCACACACTCACACATGAAGGGTTTTGGGGGCGTGTGTGTTCGGTGGGGTGTAGTGGATGGGGCCACGTAGGTGGTCCCCTTTGGTTGCACTCTGCAGTTCCCTGCCCCTGTTTTAATTACACCTTAGACATTACTACTTATCAAACACACTCACACACACACATTAGGTCTTGGGGGGTGGTTACACTGAGTGGCATCTGGTGGGCGGGGCTCTTTGGGTATGTAGGCTGCCCAGAGTGCCGCGCTCCCAGTTCTACAAGTTTGGCTGCCCCTCAATTTTAATTGCTCACTATTAGAAAATATTGAAGAGCCAGAAGGGTGAGGGGAGGGGTCTTCTTCGCACACCCCTGCTTCCTGGTGTCTGCTCGGGGCAGGAGGGGCCAGGAGGATTAATTAATTGTTCTGCTGGTTCGGGGTCTGTGGTGGCTGGGGGGTTGCTGGCCTCCTGGTGTGCCCGCTGCACTACACCCCAGCAGAGTCGAGGGAGGTAGGATGTGTGGATGTGTGGATGTATGGGACGTGAAAGTGTGTGTGGTAATGATTGGGCCTGGATCTGGGACTTGCTGTCGCCTGGCCTGCCTGTGTTTCTCCCGATGGGGCATCAGCGTTGCCTCTCCCCACTGCTCGCGACTTCACCCACCTGTGGGCACGTCTTGACTCCCAGGGCACTTGGCCAGGGGCGCTGGGGCAGGCGCTGACCCACTTTGTGGCTGTCTGGGGCGCTTGGCCCTCCTGGGTATTGGGTGGGGCCTCTGCCGGGGGGTTTGGGGGCGCTCGGGCTCCTGGGGCCCAGGTCCAGTGCACGGCCCATGTCTGGGCGGCTGGGGCCTGGCGGGGTCGGTGGGCTGTTGCCCCTGGTTCCCGGAGTGCCTCTGCCCTATGCTTATGGGGGCTCTTTCCGGGGGCTTCCTCTGCAGTCTTCTGGGTGGATGCGTGGTTGCCCCTGCGGTGGGCTGCCTGGGTTCTGTGCTCTGTGGGGGCTGCTGGTGGCCTGGGTCTTGTGGCCCTCTCTGCCTGCTTCTGATTGCTTGGGGGGGGCTGTGGATTGTGGCCCTGTACGCTTATACACTCATAACTAAGCACGGTTATCATGTAGGTCCTGTGCCATGGGTGTTGCATGTTCTCACACACACACACACACATTCATTAGTCCAGTAGCATGGTCACTAAGCAGTTGATGTATTATCATGTCGTCTCAGGTCATCTATATCCACAGCTGTGTTGTATGCGATTGCCGCTTCTTGTGCTTGTTTTTGTTTGTTTGTGTGTTTGTTTTTTCTCTGCTTGTCTGCTTTCAGGTGCTCCTGGTGGCGCTAAGGCTGGATTCCCCTCATAGGCCATGGATTGTTGTCTGTTTTGTTTTTTACAGGTGTAGCAGCTGGTTGTCTGGTTTTTGTTTCTATTTTTGTTCTGTTTCCTCTTCTTTCCTCTTCTTCTTTCCTTGTCCCCCGGTCCGGTTCAGTTCAGTTCATGTCATATATTGTAAACAGAAATAAATAAATGGGCATCAAGGGGAGCTTTACATTTATAAAACTTCCCTTGGCAAAACAAATCTGTTTGGCATCAAAGGTATTCAGACTACAATTCTTCTGACATAATGCTGAACAGGACAAGGGGAAAAAAAAGTAAAGAAGACAGTTCTGCCGAAAGCCAGGGATAGACCTGTTCTAAGTTCTATACTTTTTAAAAGGGGCGTGTTTATCAACTATGGAATTAGAAGATTTACAAAAATGGTCAAGTGCTAGATCTTCATCTGGGATTTTAACAGTGTCATATAACTATTCAACAGATCAGTTAAAAAAAAGCCTGCTCATGGAGATGTTTCAGGATCTGGATACCAAGCGTGGACCTAATGTTTTCATTTTTGCAATTCTGATACAGGCTATTGAGCAGTGATAACTAACACCAAGTTCAGATACTGCGGATTTTCTACCTTTGATTTGTTAAGATTGAGCCAATCAGGGACAACCTTGAAGGATCTCTTTGGTTTTGTAGGATCAGTAATTACCTGAGAAAGGTTGATATTGGTACACACCTTTTTTAAATGATCAGAGGCAGAGTTCAACTTGTTTAAATTAAAATTGCCACACAGAGATTGGGTTTAGGCCACATGCACACAGAATGACATCAACAAATATAAGAAATATTAAACATTTACACATAGATTTTTGAATATATGTAGAGGAATGATACTTTGAAATGTGCTCATTGCGGAGTTATGATCAGTTGAGTAATGAAGGTTGAACTATTCTGGGAAAGAGGTTCTATTCCCAGCATCATGATGGACACTCCTGATATAGAAGGTTTCGCTAACGCATTGGAATTGTTTTACTATTTTCATAGGCATGTGCAATGAAGAATTGCTTGCTGCTGATAAATGCAAAGAAGAACAGCTTACACATAGATGCTCACATATAGGCTGCTGAATGCAATGAAGACCTGCTTATCAAGTAAAGTTCAATGTCAATGTGTAATATTCAATTAGGATTTGCAAAACAGTGAAGTTAAACAATGAATGGGTCCATAGTCGGTATGAGAAGACTACAGGAATATTTACCTGGGTGTACGTTCAAACAGAGATGAGAAAATTGCGATAAATAATTGTTTGTTTGTTTGTTAGTATGTATATGAATGTTATGTGTATAAACTGTGTTGAGTTATAGTTACTCAGTAGTGTCTCAGTGAAACAACCGACGGGGGAAGCCTTGCGGTGACAACAAAAGCAGTGTTTTACTGATCAGTCAAGTTGCTCCAGTGTACTCCATACAAACTGGTTGGCTACTGAAGGGATAGAAAATGGGGAATACTTGTTTTAAAGCAAACAAGGAATTAGATGGGAAAAATACATGTTTTAACGGGACCCAGACAATATTAAATACTCAGACAGATGGGAGAAGAAGTGTAGTTTTGTAGGAAATCACAAAATTATTACATAGAATTAGTGAAATCAATTGAAGAATGCCTTTCTGAAGAGCTGTTTACCACAGATGAGCAGCTTTGCGACCAAGCACATTGTAGATCGCTTTACTGCCAAAATGATCTAATTTAATGGATTGGTTTAGACATGCATAACAGCATTTTAAGAACAGAGAGAGAAACAGAAAGGGACAACGCTTCATGGTGGAAGGTGATGTATAAATAACTGTGTATATGATGAAGGGGGTGGCAACACCCATTCCGAAATCCCGCCATTCCGACATCCCGCTATTCCGACATCCCACCATTCCGACATACCACCATTCCGACATGCAAACGTCCCACCATTCCGACATCCCACCATTGCGACATCCCGCTATTCTGACGTTCAAATGTCCCACCATTCCGACAAGGCTTTCCGTATAAGGAAATGTGTGTTACTCAACAGGTGAGTCCCTTCTTTCTGTTCATGCAATTTATATGTTTAACACATGTTTATAGACAAGCGTTATTAAAAACACAAAGTCTCGGCAACTGGAGGAGGAGAAGCAGTCCGCGGTGGTTTTCAATCACACACTCCAATGCCACTTGTTTCAACTTCCGAAAATTTAATCCAGGAAAAAAAGGCTTACAAACATGGACCAAAACGGCTCCATAACACGCACAAGAATCCAAAAGAAACGAAAGTTAACTAAAAGAAAGCAAATAAACAGTATGAAGTGGTCAAAATTGGTTTTACGCATGCCTATGTGCGTCTGGCACATGCGTCTTCGGGCTCTCCCACGTTGGTTTGTGGATGAAAGCTATATGTTCAGCTGTAATGTCATGTAAAAACAATCTCTACATAACATTTACTCCCAGGTGTGACCAGTTAGGTCCTTAAGATATCAACAGGCTGTATAAAGCTACAACCGTGAATAACATGAATAAACGTTTTTACTGCATTTTGTTGTGTTTTATATGTTCTATGCTGTCATTTCTCTCTTCTCCTATTGGCAAGGCAAGGCAGAGTGCTCGCAACTGTGTCCTGTGCAGTAGCCGTGATATCTGTAATTGCAATTATTACTTTTGCATATGATGACAGCGTGCAAAAGACGCATGGGCTCTGTGGAGAGCTCTGCTCCAGCTGGCTGCTGTGACAGCTCACTGACACTGTATTTCTGCTTAATCAGTTTCAGTCTCGCCAGAGTTACATTAATATCTGTATTTTTATATTTGAAATTCAGGGGATTTTGATAATAGATTATTAAAGTTTGTTTGCGAGGCTGTGGCCTCTGCATGTGCAAAGCTTGTGCGCCAAACTTTAGGGCGTATTTGCGCCGGCATATCATTAGTGCAAAATGTTTTGGGTAAAAAATAGGCTATTAAAAGGAACTGTCGGAATGGCGGTATGTTAAAAAAAACAAAAAACATACCGCCATTCCGACCATAGGAGGAAAAAAGTGTCGGAATGGTGGGACGTTTGATAAAAAATTAAGTGTCGCCATTCCGACAATTGGAGACCCATGTCGGAATGGCGAGATGTCGGAATGGCAGCATGTAACCATGATGAAGGAGAGACCATTTGAGCAGCACAGCCATTTCGCAGCACAGGGACAGCAATCCAAGTTACAGGATCTCCCACGTGGTATCACCTGTCACATTGTGTCAAGGCATCAAAAGAAGAAAAAATCACCAAACTCAAGGACAAAAAGACAAAGACTCCGGTGAACGAAGACAGAGGACTGACAAACCAGAAATACAAAAGGATTCTCGATATCAAGATCCAGAAGAAGAGGCTAACAATGCCACGAACACTTACGATGCTGGGAATGATGCCAGCAATGAACAGAGAAGAAGATTCAGTGTCATCAATCTGCATTACGTGCCTCTAATGAGGGGGTGAATATAGAATCCTCAACGATTACAACGTCTCTGGGAACTGTGACAACAACAAGGTTTAAACCATTTTGATATATATTGTAACCTATTGTCTAAGGAATAGTGCTGAAAATGAGGTAAATCTAATCCACCACTGTCCTTGGTCTTCTGTAGGGTTTTTAAACTAATACGTGGTGGTTTGTTTTTCCACAGAAATTTGGAGATGCATGAATCTAGTGACTTAAACCAAGTAGCAGATGGTTTTATGGGGATCATTGAGAACAAATAGTTAACTTTTGGTAGTATCATCATTTTAATGGATGTAACTCTCCCCATAAGTGATATAGGTAAGGACTTCCAACGAGAGATCGTCCTCTACTGTCTTTAATAATTGCACATAATTTAGCTTTGTTAGCTCTGAGAGCCTGGAGGAAATGTTTATGCCTAAATATCTAATATTTCCTGACTGTAAAGTGATCGCAGGTATATTATGGACCCTACAGTTAATGGGCAGAACTGTGGTCTTAGACCAGTTGATAGAGTAGTCAGAAAGTGCTGAGAATTTATTTACGAGTGTGATCGTGTGACTGAGAGACGTCTGTGAGTTCTGAAGGAAAAGTAATACATCATCAGCATAAAGACTTATTTTATGCTCAATATTTTGGGATTAATTACTCACAAACGGGTAAGAAAAGGTAGTATTGCCAGACCATACATGATCAAAACAGGGAGCGGAGGTGGTTCAGCTGCAAGGTGTGAATGTCTGACTATAGTTTGTAAAAAGCGGGTAAGATAAGGTGCGAATGCCCGACAATGTATGATCAAAAGAGGGAGCGGAGGTTTTCGGCTGCAAGAAGGTCTGAATGTCCACCCAAAATTCCTGAAAAATGGGTAAAAAAAGGGTGCGAATGCCATACCATACATCATCAAAAGCAGGAGTGGATGTGTTCGGCTACAAGAAGATTTGAATGTCCATCAATAATTGCTTTAAAACATGAAAGAAAATTTTCGAATATCAAACCGCACATGATCATAAGCGGGAGAGGAGTTGTTCAGCTGCAAGAAGGTGTGAATGTCCACCCATAATTACTGAAAAATGGGTAATAAAAGGTGAAAATGCCCAACCATACATCATCAAAAGCAGGAGTGGATGTGTTCGGCTACAAGAAGGTTTGAATGTCCGACCATAGTTTGTAAAAAGCGGGTAAGAAAAGGTTCGAATGCCCGAACATAGACCATCAAAAGAGGGAGCGGAGGTGTTCCGCTGTAAGAAGGTGTAAATGTCCGACCATAGTTGGTAAAAAGCGGGTAAGAAAAGGTTAAAATACCCGACTGTACACAATCAATAGCGGGAGCGGAGTTGTTTGGCTACAAGAAGGTTTAAAAGTCCGACCACGGTTTGTAAAAAGCGGGTAAGAAAAGGTTCGAATGCCCGAATATATACCATCAAAAGTGGAAGTGGATGTGTTTGGCTGCAAGAAGGTGTGAACGTCCGACCAAAGTTTGTAAAACGCAGTTAAGAAAAGGTTCGAATATCCAACCAAACATAATCAAAAGCGGGAGCAGAGCTGTTCGACTGCAAGTAGGTGTGAATGTCAGATCATAATTTGCAAAAAGCTGATGAGAAAGGGTGAGAATGCACGGCTATACACCATCAAATGCGGGAGCGGAAGTGTTCGGCTGTGAGTAGGTGTGAATGTAAGACCATAATTGCTGAAAAATGTGTTAGAAGAGACTAGAATGCCGGACAAGACATCATCAAATGCGGGAGCGGAGTTGTTCGGCTGTGAGTAGGTGTGAATCTCCGAGCATAGTTTGTAAAAAGGGGGTAAGAATAGGTTCGAATGCCCGAACATACACTATCAAAACAGGGAGCTGAGGTGGCTCAGCTGCAAGGTGTGAATGTCTGACTATAGTTTGTAAATAAGGTGCGAATGCCCAACAATGTATAATCAAAAGATGGAGCGGAGGTTTTCGGCTACAAGAAGGTTTGAATGTCCGACCATAGTTTGTAAAAAGCGGGTAAGAAAAGGTTCAAATGCCTGACTATACACCATCAAAAGCGGGAGCAGAGGTGTTCCGCTGTAAGACGGTGTGAATGTCCGACCATATTTGGTAAAAAGCGGGTAAGAAAAGGTTAAAATACCCGACTGTACACAATCAATAGCGGGAGAGGAGGTGTTCAGCTGCAAGAAGGTGTGAATGTCCACCCATAATTACTGAAAAATGGGTAAGAAAAGGTGCGAATGCCCAACCATACATTATCAAAAGCAGTTGTGAATGTCAGATCATAATTTGCAAAAAGCTGATGAGAAAGGGTGAGAATGCCCGACTATACACCATCAAATGCGGGAGCGGAGTTGTTCGGCTGTGAGTAAGTGTGAATGTCCGACCATAATTGCTGAAAAATGTGTTAGAAAAGGTAAGAATGCCGGTCCATACATCATCAAAAGCGGGAGAGGTGGTGTTCGGCTGCAAGTAGGTGTGAATGTCCAGCCATAATTACTAACAAACGGGTAAGAAAAGGTAGTATTGCCAGACCATACATGATCAAAACAGGGAGCGGAGGTGGTTCAGCTGCAAGAAGGTGTGAATGTCCGACTAAAGTTCAAATGCATTAACAAAAGCGGGAGGAGAGGTCTTCGGATGAGAGTGGTTGAGAATTTTCAACCATAATCTATAAAATGCGGTGAAAAAAAAGGTGTGATAGAACACTAAAAGGTGGAGCGGAAGTGTTCGGCTGCAAGAAGGTGTGAATGTCCGACTATATTTGGTGAAAAGCAGGTGAAGCAAGGTCTGAATGCCCAACCTTACATCATCAAAAGCGAGATCAGAGGTGTTTGGCTGCATGAAGGCCATAGTTTGCCAAAAGCGGGTAAGCTGCGAATGACCGACTAAATATCAACAAAAGGTCTTCGGATGCAAGTGGGTGTGAATATCCCACCATACAAGTATGGTGGAGAGGAAGCTGTGAACAGCCGACCATAGTTTGCAAAAAGCGGGTGAGACAAGGTGCGAATGTCCAACCATACATGATCAAAACAGGGAGCGGAGGTGTTTGGCTGTGACAAGGTGTGAATGTCCACCCAAAATTAATGAAAAGCGGGCAAAAAGTAGGTTTGAATGCCCAAGCATACATCATCAAAAGAAGGAGTGGATGTGTGCGGCTACAAGAAGGTTTGAATGTCCGAGCATAGTTTGTAAAAAGCGGGTAAGAAAAGGTTCGAATGCCCAAACATACACCATCAAAAGAGGGAGCGGAGGTGTTCCGCTGTAAGACGGTGTGAATGTCCAACCATAGTTGGTAAAAAGTGGGTAAGAAAAGGTTAAAATACCCAACTGTACACAATCAATAGGGGGAGCGGAGTTGTTCGGCTACAAGAAGGTGTGAAAGTCCAACCATGGTTTGTAAAAAGCTGGTAAGAAAAGGTTCGAATGCCCGAATATATACCATCAAAAGCGGAAGCGGAGGTGTTCGGCTGCAAGAAGGTGTGAACGTCCGACCAAAGTTTGTAAAAAGCAGTTAAGAAAAGGTTCGAATATCCAACCAAACATAATCAAAAGCGGGAGCAGAGCTGTTCTACTGCAAGTAGGTGTGAATGTCCAGCCATAATTACTCACAAACGGGTAAGAAAAGGTAGTATTGCCAGACCATACATGATCAAAACAGGGAGCTGAGGTGGTTCAGCACCAAGGTGTGAATGTCTGACTATAGTTTGTAAAAAGCGGGTAAGATAAGGTGCGAATGCCCGACAATGTATAATCAAAAGAGGGAGCAGAGGTTTTCGGCTACAAGAAGGTTTGAATGTCCGACCATAGTTTGTAAAAAGCGGGTAAGAAAAGGTTCAAATGCCTGACTATACACCATCAAAAGCTGGAGCGGAGATGTTCCGCTGTAAGACGGTGTGAATGTCCGACCATAGTTGGTAAAAAGCGGGTAAGAAAAGGTTAAAATACCCGACTGTACACAATCAATAGCGGGAGCGGAGTTGTTCGGCTACAAGAAGGTATGAAAGTCCAACCATCGTTTGTAAAATGCTGGTAAGAAAAGGTTCGAATGCCCGAATATATACCATCAAAAGCGGAAGCGGAGGTGTTCGGCTGCAAGAAGGTGTGAACGTCCGACCAAAGTTCGCAAAAAGCAGTAAAGAAAAGGTTCGAATATCCAAACATAATTAAAAGCGAGAGAGATTGTGTTCAGCTGCAAGTAGGTGTGAATATCCAGCCATAATTACTCACAAACGGGTAAGAAAATGTAGTATTGCCAGACCATACATGATCAAAACAGGGAGCGGAGGTGGTTTAGCTGCGAAAAGGGGTGAATGTCCAACTAAAGTTCAAATATATTAACAAAAGCGGGAGGAGAGGTCTTCGGATTAGAGTGGTTGAAATTTCCAACCATAATCTATAAAATGTGGTGAAAAAAAAAGGTGTGAAGGAATGAATTTTATAGCAAAATCCGAAATCATGCATAACTCCGCAAAAGGAACGTATTGCTCAACCAAAGGGATGCTTCTTTCTCATTCAGGGTAATATGAGGAACTTTATGCTTGATACATTTTAGACATGGATAACTATGAAGGACAAAGCAATTTTAACTTGGTTTGAGCAAAGCAATTAATTTTATAGGAAAATCCGAAATCGTGCAGGACTCATGAAAGTAAGTTTATTCTCGGATTCCTGATCCTCCAGTGTTGCTCTTTCCTATACTGCAAAATACAGCCTTGTTCTTTGTTGAAATCGATATAGACATTGATAAATATGAAGGACAAAGCAGTTTCCACTTTGTTTGAGTGAAGGAATTAATTTTATAGCAAAATCCCAAATCATGCAGAACGTATGAAAATAAGCTTGTTTTCGGATTCCTGATCCTTCAGTGTTGCTATTTCTTCTACTGCAAAATACAATGTTGTTCTTTGTTGAAGTCAATCTAGACATTGATAAATATGAAGGACAAAGCAGTTTTAACATAGTTTGAGTGAAGGAATTAATTTTATAGCAAAATCCCAAATCATGCAGAACGTATGAAAATAAGCTTGTTTTCGGATTCATGATCCTTCAGTGTTGCTATTTCTTCTACTGCAAAATACAATGTTGTTCTTTGTTGAAGTCAATCTAGACATTGATAAATATGAAGGACAAAGCAGTTTTAACATAGTTTGAGTAAAGGAATTTATTTTATACAAAAAATCCCAAATCATGCAGAACGTATGAAAATAAGCTTATTCTCGGATTCCTGATCCTTCAGTGTTGCTCTTTCTACTACTGCAAAATACAATGTTGTTCTTTGTTGAAGTAAATCTAGAAATTGATAAATATGAAGGACAAAGCAGTTTTCACTTGGTTTGAGTGAAGGAATTTATTTTATACATAAAATCCCAAATCATGCAGAACGTATGAAAAGAAGCTTATTCTCGGATTCCTGATCCTTCAGTGTTGCTTTTTCTTCTACTGCAAAATACAATGTTGTTCTTTGTTGAAGTCGATCTAGACATTGATAAATATGAAGGACAAAGCAGTTTTAACTTGGTTTGAATGAAGGAATTCATTTTATACATAAAATCCCAAAGCATGCAGAACGTATGAAAATAAGCTTATTCTCGGATTACTGATCCTTCAGTGTTGCTCTTTCTTCTACTGCAAAATCCAGTGTTTTTCTTTGTTGAAGTCGATCTAGACATTGATAAATATGAAGGACAAAGCAGTTTTCACTTGGTTTGAGTGAAGGATTTGCAGCAGAAAACCTCCCGCTCCCGCTTTTGATTGTGTATAGTTGGGCTTTCGAGCCTTTTCTTACCCGATTTTTAGAAATTATGGTTGGACATTCAGACCTTGCAGCCGAAGACCTCCACTCCCTCTTTTGATCATACATTGTCGGGCATTCGAACCTTTTCTTACCAGCTTTTTACAAACCATGGTTGGACTTTCACACCTTCTTGTAGCCGAACAACTCCGCTCCCGCTATTGACTGTGTACAGTCGGGTATTTTAACCTTTTCTTACCCGCTTTTTACCAACTATGGTCGGACATTCACACCGTCTTACAGCGGAACACCTCCGCTCCGCGCTTTTGATGGTGTATAGTCAGGCATTTAAACCTTTTCTTACCCGCTTTTTACAAACTATGGTCGGACATTCAAACCTTCTTGTAGCCGAAAATCTCTGCTCCCTCTTTTGATTATACATTGTCGGGCATTCGCACCTTATCTTACCCGCTTTTTACAAACTGTAGTCAGACATTCACACCTTGGTGCTGAACCACCTCAGCTCCCTGTTTTGATCATGTATGGTCTGGCAATACTACCTTTTCTTACCCGTTTGTGAGTAATTATGGCTGGACATTCACACCTACTTGCATTCGAACAGCTCTGCTCCCGCTTTTGATTATGTTTGGTTGGATATTCGAACCTTTTCTTAACTGCTTTTTGCAAACTTTGGTCGGACGTTCACACCTTCTTGCAGCCGAACACCTCCGCTTCCGCCTTTGATGGTATATATTCGGGCATTCGAACCTTTTCTTAGCAGCTTTTTACAAACCATGGTTGGACTTTCACAACTTCTTGTAGCCGAACAACTCCGCTCCCGCTATTGATTGTGTACAGTTGGGTATTTTAACCTTTTCTTACCCGCTTTTTACCAACTATGGTCGGACATTCACACCGTCTTACAGCGGAACACCTCCGCTCCCGCTTTTGATGGTGTATAGTCAGGCATTTGAACCTTTTCTTACCCGCTTTTTACAAACTATGGTCGGACATTCAAACCTTCTTGTAGCCGAAAACCTCCGCTCCCTCTTTTGATCATACATTGTCGGGCATTCGCACCTTTTCTTACCCGTTTTTTACAAACCATGGTCGGACTTTCACACATTCTTGTAGCCAAACACATCCGCTCCCGCTATTGATTGTGTACAGTCGGGTATTTTAACCTTTTCTTACGCACTTTTTACCAACTATGGTCTGATATTCACACCTTCTTGCAGCCGAACACCTCCGCTTCCGCTTTTGATGGTATATATTCGGGCATTCGAACCTTTTCTTAGCAGCTTTTTACAAACCATGGTTGGACTTTCACAACTTCTTGTAGCCGAACAACTCCGCTCCCGCTATTGATTGTGTACAGTTGGGTATTTTAACCTTTTCTTACCCGCTTTTTACCAACTATGGTCGGACATTCACACCGTCTTACAGCGGAACACCTCCGCTCCCGCTTTTGATGGTGTATAGTCAGGCATTTGAACCTTTTCTTACCCGCTTTTTACAAACTATGGTCAGACATTCAAACCTTCTTGTAGCCAAAAACCTCCGCTCCCTCTTTTGATCATACATTGTCGGGCATTCGCACCTTTTCTTACCCGTTTTTTACAAACCATGGTCGGACTTTCACACATTCTTGTAGCCAAACACATCCGCTCCCGCTATTGATTGTGTACAGTCGGGTATTTTAACCTTTTCTTACGCACTTTTTACTAACTATGGTCTGACATTCACACCTTCTTACAGCGGAACACCTCCGCTCCCTCTTTTGATGGTGTATGTTTGGGCATTCGAACCTTTTCTTACCCGCTTTTTACAAACTATGCTCGGACATTCAAACCTTCTTGTAGCCGAACACATCCACTCCTGCTTTTGATGATGTATGGTTGGGCATTCAAACCTACTTGTTGCCCGCTTTTTATTAATTTTGGGTGGATATTCACACCTTGTCACAGCCAAACACCTCCGCTCCCTGTTTTGATCATGTATGGTTGGACATTCGCACCTTTTCTCACCCGCTTTTTGCCAACTATGGTCGGCTGTTCACAGCTTCCTCTCCACCATACTTGTATGGTGGGATGTTCACACCCAGTTGCATCCGAAGACCTCCGCCCCCCACTTTTGTTGATATTTAGTTGGTCATTCGCAGCTTTTTGGCAAACTATGGCCTTTTTGCAGCCAAACACCTCTGATCTCGCTTTTGATAATGTAAGGTTGGGCATTCAGACCTTGCTTCACCTGCTTTTCACCAAATATAGTCGGACATTCACACCTTCTTGCCGCCGAACACTTCCGCTCCACCTTTTAGTGTTCTATCACACCTTTTTTTCACCGAATTTTATAGATTATGGTTGGAAATTCTCAACCACTCTCATCCGAAGACCTCTCCTCCCGCTTTTGTTAATATATTTGAACTCTAGTCGGACATTCACACCTTCTTGCAGCTGAACCACCTCCGCTCCCTGTTTTGATCATGTATGGTCTGGCAATACTACCTTTTCTTACCCGTTTGTGAGTAATTATGGCTGGACATTCACACCTACTTGCAGCCGAACACCACCTCTCTCGCTTTTGATGATGTATGGACCGGCATTCCTACCTTTTCTAACACATTTTTCAGAAATTTCGGTCGGAGATTCACACCTACTCACAGCCGAACAACTCCGCTCCCGCATTTGATGGTTTGCAGTCGGACATTCTCACCCTTTCTCATCAGCTTTTTACAAATTATGATCTGACATTCACACCTACTTGCAGTCGAAAAGCTATGCTCCCGCTTTTGATTATGTTTGGATGGATATTCAAACCTTTTCTTAACTGCTTTTTACAAACTTTGGTTGGACGTTCACACCTTCTTGTAGCCGAACACATCCACTCCTGCTTTTGATGATGTATGGTTGGGCATTCGCACCTTTTTTTTACCCATTTGTCAGGAATAATGGGTGGACATTCACACCTTCTTGCAGCTGAACACCTCCTCTCCCACTTATGATCATGTGCGGTTTGATTTTCGAAAATTTTCTTTCATGTTTTCTAGCAATTATTGATGGACATTTAGACCTTCTTGCAGCTGAACACCTCCGCTCCTGCTTTTGATCATACCTTGTCAGGCATTCGCACCATGTCTTACCCGCTTTTTACAAACTTTAGTCGAACATTTACACCTTTTTGCAGCCGAACACCACCTCTCTCGCTTTTGATGATGTATGGTCCGGCATTCTTTCCTTTTCTAACACATTTTTCAGCAATTATGGTCGGACATTCACACCTACTCAGAGCCGAACACCTCCGCTCCCGCATTTGATGGTGTATAGTCGGGCATTCTCACCCTATCTCATCAGCTTTTTGCAAATTATGATCTGACATTCACACCTGCTTTTGATAATGTATGGTTGGGCATTCGCACCTTTTTTTACCGATTTTTCAGGAATTATGGGTGGACATTCACACCTTCTTGCAGCTGAACACCTCCTCTCCTTCTTATGATCATGTGCGGATGATATTCGAAAATTATCTTTCATGTTTTAAAGCAATTATTGATGGACATTCAGACCTTCTTGCAGCTGAACCACTCTGCTCCCGCTTTTGATGGTGTATAGTCGGGCTTTCGAGCCTTTCCTTCCCGGTTTTTACAAATTATGGTTGGACATTCAGACCTTCTTGCAGCCGAACACCTCCGCTCCCTCTTTTGATCATACATTGTCGGGCATTAGCACCTTTTCTTACCCGCTTTTTACAAACCATAGTCGGACTTTCACATCTTTTAGTAGCCAAACAACTCCGCTCCCGCTATTGATTGTGTACAGTCGGGTATTTTAACCTTTTCTTACCCGCTTTTTACCAACTATGGTCGGACATTCACACCTTCTTACAGCGGAACACCTCCGCTCCCTCCTTTGATGGTGTATGTTCGGGCATTCGAACCTTTTCTTACCCGCTTTTTACAAACTATGGTCAGACGTTCAAACCTTCTTGTAGCCGAATATATCCACTCCTGCTCTTGATGATGTATGGTTGGGCATTCGAACCTACTTGTTGCCCGCTTTTCATTAATTATGGGTGGACATTCACACCTTGTCTCAGCCAAACACCTCCGCTCCCTGTTTTCAGCATGTATGGTTTGACATTCGCACCTTTGCTTACCCTCTTTTTATACTGATTGCTCAAGATTAAGTTGTTCTTTCTCAAAATTACAAAATTTTTTTAATTGTTGAAACTTGATTTGAAGTGGATAAATAAGGAAGACAAACAGTTTTAAGTCAGGCTGATAGCAATTTTATAGCAAAATCTGTATTTCGTCATTTGTCGAGAGATGCTTATTGCTGAAGAAGTTCTTTCTCATTCTACAAAGTACAACGTTGTTTATCATTGAAACTTGATTAGACATGAATAAATATGAAGGACAAAGCAGTCTTAACTTGGTTTGAGTTAAGGAATTCGTTTTATAGGAGAATCCGAATTCGTGCATAACTCGTAAAATAGAGCTTATTTTCGGATTCCTGAAGAATGAGTCTGGTTCTTTCTCATAATACAAAGTTTGTTGTTTATTGTTGAAACTTCATCAGACCGTAGATATAGTCGGACTCACCTCGACGCACGGCTTGGGATCTGGAACCAGTACTCTTGAGAGGGGTTGGACTCTCTTCCACTCTGGAGTTGCCCGTGGTGAGAGGCGCAGAGCAGGTGTGGGCATACTTATTGCCCCCCGGCTGTGTGCCAGTACATTGGGGTTTACCCCAGTGAACGAGAGGGTAGCCTCCCTCCGCCTTTGGGTGGGGGGACGAGTCCTGACTGTTGTTTGTGCCTATGCGCCAAACAGCAGTTCAGAGTACCTACCCTTTTTGGAGTCTCTGGGGGAGGCACTGGAGAATGCTCCTACCGGAGACTCCCTCATTCTGCTGGGGGACTTCAATGCTCACGTGGGCAATGACAGTGAGACCTGGAGGGGTGTGATTGGGAGGAACGGCCCCCCCGATCTGAATCAGAGTGGTGTTATGTTGTTGGACTTCTGTGCCAGTCATAGACTGTCCATAACGAACACCATGTTCAGGCATAAGGGTGTCCATATGTGCACTTGGCACCAGGACACCCTTGGCCGCAGTTCGATGATCGACTTTGTGGTTGTATCATCGGACTTGCGGCCGTATGTCCTGGACACTCAGGTGAAGAGAGGGGCGGAGCTGTCAACTGATCACCACCTGGTGGTGAGTTGGCTCCGCTGGTGGGGGAGGATGCCGATCAGACCTGGCAGGCCCAAACGTATTGTGAGGGTCTGCTGGGAGCGTTTGTCAGAATCCCCCGTCAGAAGGAGCTTTAACTCCCACCTCCGGCAGAGCTTCAACCATATTTGAGGTGGGGGACATTGAGTCCGAATGGGCCATGTTCCGTGACT
Source organism: Leuresthes tenuis (assembly GCF_036924035.1). NCBI lineage: Eukaryota > Metazoa > Chordata > Actinopteri > Atheriniformes > Atherinopsidae > Leuresthes > Leuresthes tenuis. Next base: position 26,907,899 of record NW_027325367.1, on the reverse strand, counting down.
CCATTGCCGAGGCAGCTGGTCGGAGTTGTGGCCGTAAGGTGGTCGGTGCCTGTCGTGGCGGAAACTCGAACCTGCTGGTGGACACCAGTGGTGAGGGAAGCCGTCAAGCTGAAGAAGGAGTCCTATCGGGCCTTTTTGGCCAGTGGGACCCTGGAAGAAGCTGATAGGTACCGACGGGCCAGACGGGCCACGGCTTCGGCGGTTGCTGAGGCAAAAACTCGGGCCTGGGAGGAGTTCGGTGAGACCATGGAGAACGATTTCCGGACGGCCTCGAAAAGATTCTGGTCCACCATCCGGCGTCTCGGGGGGGGGGAGCGGCTCACAGTCAACACAGTTTACAGTGGGGACGGGCTTTGCTGACCTCAACTAGGGATGTTGTGAGTCGGTGGGGGGAGTACTTCGAGGAACTCCTCAATCCTACCAACACGTGCTCGGAAGAGGCAGAGTCGGAGAGCTCGGAGACGGGGCCTCCCATTTCTGGGGCTGAGGTTGCCGAGGTGGTTAAAAAGCTCCTCGGTGGCAAGGCCCCGGGGGTGGATGAGGTCCGTCCTGAGTTTCTCAAGGCTCTGGATGTTGTAGGGCTGTCTTGGCTGACACGCCTCTGCAGTATCGCGTGTACATCGGGGACAGTGCCTCTGGACTGGCAGATTGGGGTGGTGGTCCCCCTCTTTAAAAAGGGGGACCGGAGGGTGTGTTCCAACTATAGGGGTATCACACTCCTCAGCCTCCCTGGTAAGGTCTATTCGGGGGTATTGGAGAGGAGGATCCGTCGGATAATCGAGCCTCGGATTCAGGAGATGCAGTGTGGCTTTCGTCCTGGCCGTGGAACAGTGGACCAGCTCTATACCCTCGGCAGGATCCTGGAGGGTGCATGGGAGTTCGCCCAACCAGTCTACATGTGTTTTGTGGACTTGGAGAAAGCGTTCGACCGTGTCCCTCGTGGAGTCCTGTGGGGGGTGCTCCGGGAATATGGAGTGCCGGACCCCTTGATAGGGGCCGTTCGGTCTCTGTATGACCGGTGCCAGAGTTTGGTCCGCATTGCCGGCAGTAAGTCGGATACGTTTCCGGTGAGAGTTGGACTCCGTCAGGGCTGCCCTTTGTCACCGATTCTGTTCCTAACTTTTATGGACAGAATTTCTAGGCGGAGCCAGAGCGTTGAGGGTGTCCCATTTGGCGACCTCAGAATCGGGTCTCTGCTTTTTGCAGATGATGTGGTTCTGTTAGCGTCGTCAGGCCGTGACCTTCAGCTCTCACTGGAGTGATTCGCAGCCGAGTGTGAAGCGGCTGGGATGAGAATCAGCACCTCCAAATCCGAGACTATGGTTCTCAGCCGGAAAAGGGTGGAATGCTCTCTCCGGGTCGGGAATGAGATCCTTCCCCAAGAGGAGGAGTTCAAGTATCTCGGGGTCTTGTTCACGAGTGACGGACGAATGGAGCGGGAGATTGACGGGCGGATCGGTGCGGCGCCTGCAGTGTTGCAGGCTCTGCACCGACCCGTCGTTGTGAAGAGGGCGCTGAGCCAGAAGGCGAAGCTCTCTACTTACTGGTCAATCTACGTTCCCATCCTCACCTATGGTCAAGAGTTGTGGGTAGTGACCGAAAGAACAAGATCGCGAATACAAGCGGCCGAAATGGGTTTCCTCCGCAGGGTGTCTGGGCTCTCCCTTAGAGATAGGGTGAGAAGCTCAGTCATCCGGGAGGGGCTCGGAGTAGAACCGCTGCTCCTCCGCATTGAGAGGAGTCAGATGAGGTGGCTCGGGCATCTGGTTAGGATGCCCCCTGGGCGCCTCCCTGGGGAGGTGTTCCGGGCACGTCCCACTGGGAGGAGACCCAGGACACGTTGGAGAGACTATGTCTCTCGGCTGGCCTGGGAACGCCTCGGGGTCCCCCCGGAAGAGCTGGAGGAAGTGGCCGGGGACAGAGACGTCTGGGTTTCTCTGCTCAAGCTGCTGCCCCCGCGACCCGACCCCCGGATAAGCGGCAGATGATGGATGGATGGATGGATATATCCTCCACCAACCAGACTTACAACCCCCGACTAGGGTAGCAGAATTTCTAAGCATCTGTACCCCAAAACTACTATCAAAAATATATAAATTATTGTCTAAGATAGATGACACAATGTCTCTTCCATCCTCAAAATGGGAGGCAGATTTATCCATCAGTTCTGGTCATAGCTTCTAACCACAAATATGTTTGAACACCTTCATAAAGACTCGAAATCCTAATTTACAGCTCATACAATACAAAATCCTTCATAGAACACACTATACAGGACAAAGGATGTTCAGGATGGGTCTAACACACTCAAACATCTGCTCACATTGCACAGATAACACACCTGATGATTATGCACAGGCTTTGTGGTTTTCTGCGCCTGTCCAGAAGTTCTGGCTTGAAGTCTGTGAGGACCTATCAACATGGCTAAAGTGTAGCATCCCTGCATGCCCCACACTGTGCATACTGGGTGACTTAGACAACATCAACATGGAAATTAACTCAGCACACATGGTTGTCACAGTGTTATGTATCGCAAAGAAAACTATTCTCATAAACTGGAAAGCGAAGAACAATCTGTGTATTAACCAGTTTAGAAATTTTCTTTTAGATTATATTAGCATGGAAACAATGTCTGCCTCCTCAAAACATCAATTGGCTGAATTTCATTCTCTCTGGTCCCCTCTGATTAGTTTTATCACATAGTGGTGGTGGTGGGTTGCTGGGTGATGGTGGGTCTCAGGCCCGGGCTGCTGCGACTGGTGTGACCGGGTGGTTTGTTTGTTTGTTTTTTGATGTTGTTTGTTTGTTTTTTGTAGAGGTCCTCCTGGGTGGGGTTGGGTTGAGTGGGGTGGGGCGGGATGGGTACCTTCTGGGGGTACAGTAGCTCCCGGAATATGGTCGCTGCAGGCCCCGAGCCTGGTGGACATCAGGCCCTCCTGCCCATTGTTGGCTCCCAGGTAGCGGGGATGCCTATTGCAGCCAGTCCCTGGCTGCCCTCTCTGGGGGAGAGTAGCTCCCCCGGTATATATCCCCATACCCCTCTCCCTTCTGGCTCCTGTACACAGCACACACTCACACATGAAGGGTTTTGGGGGCGTGTGTGTTCGGTGGGGTGTAGTGGATGGGGCCACGTAGGTGGTCCCCTTTGGTTGCACTCTGCAGTTCCCTGCCCCTGTTTTAATTACACCTTAGACATTACTACTTATCAAACACACTCACACACACACATTAGGTCTTGGGGGGTGGTTACACTGAGTGGCATCTGGTGGGCGGGGCTCTTTGGGTATGTAGGCTGCCCAGAGTGCCGCGCTCCCAGTTCTACAAGTTTGGCTGCCCCTCAATTTTAATTGCTCACTATTAGAAAATATTGAAGAGCCAGAAGGGTGAGGGGAGGGGTCTTCTTCGCACACCCCTGCTTCCTGGTGTCTGCTCGGGGCAGGAGGGGCCAGGAGGATTAATTAATTGTTCTGCTGGTTCGGGGTCTGTGGTGGCTGGGGGGTTGCTGGCCTCCTGGTGTGCCCGCTGCACTACACCCCAGCAGAGTTGAGGGAGGTAGGATGTGTGGATGTGTGGATGTATGGGACGTGAAAGTGTGTGTGGTAATGATTGGGCCTGGATCTGGGACTTGCTGTCGCCTGGCCTGCCTGTGTTTCTCCCGATGGGGCATCAGCGTTGCCTCTCCCCACTGCTCGCGACTTCACCCACCTGTGGGCACGTCTTGACTCCCAGGGCACTTGGCCAGGGGCGCTGGGGCAGGCGCTGACCCACTTTGTGGCTGTCTGGGGCGCTTGGCCCTCCTGGGTATTGGGTGGGGCCTCTGCCGGGGGGTTTGGGGGCGCTCGGGCTCCTGGGGCCCAGGTCCAGTGCACGGCCCATGTCTGGGCGGCTGGGGCCTGGCGGGGTCGGTGGGCTGTTACCCCTGGTTCCCGGAGTGCCTCTGCCCTATGCTTATGGGGGCTCTTTCCGGGGGCTTCCTCTGCAGTCTTCTGGGTGGATGCGTGGTTGCCCCTGCAGTGGGCTGCCTGGGTTCTGTGCTCTGTGGGGGCTGCTGGTGGCCTGGGTCTTGTGGCCCTCTCTGCCTGCTTCTGATTGCTTGGGGGGGGGCTGTGGATTGTGGCCCTGTACGCTTATACACTCATAACTAAGCACGGTTATCATGTAGGTCCTGTGCCATGGGTGTTGCATGTTCTCACACACACACACACACATTCATTAGTCCAGTAGCATGGTCACTAAGCAGTTGATGTATTATCATGTCGTCTCAGGTCATCTATATTCACAGCTGTGTTGTATGCGATTGCCGCTTCTTGTGCTTGTTTTTGTTTGTTTGTGTGTTTGTTTTTTCTCTGCTTGTCTGCTTTCAGGTGCTCCTGGTGGCGCTAAGGCTGGATTCCCCTCATAGGCCATGGATTGTTGTCTGTTTTGTTTTTTACAGGTGTAGCAGCTGGTTGTCTGGTTTTTGTTTCTATTTTTGTTCTGTTTCCTCTTCTTTCCTCTTCTTCTTTCCTTGTCCCCCGGTCCGGTTCAGTTCAGTTCATGTCATATATTGTAAACAGAAATAAATAAATGGGCATTAAGGGGAGCTTTACATTTATAAAACTTCCCTTGGCAAAACAAATCTGTTTGGCATCAAAGGTATTCAGACTACAATTCTTCTGACATAATGCTGAACAGGAAGAGGGGAAAAAAAAGTAAAGAAGACAGTTCTGCCGAAAGCCAGGGATAGACCTGTTCTAAGTTCTATACTTTTTAAAAGGGGCATGTTTATCAACTATGGAATTAGAAGATTTACAAAAATGGTCAAGTGCTAGATCTTCATCTGGGATTTTAACAGTGTCATATAACTATTCAACAGATCAGTTAAAAAAAAGCCTGCTCATGGAGATGTTTCAGGATCTGGATACCAAGCGTGGACCTAATGTTTTCATTTTTGCAATTCTGATACAGGCTATTGAGCAGTGATAACTAACACCAAGTTCAGATACTGCGGATTTTCTACCTTTGATATGTTAAGATTGAGCCAATCAGGGACAACCTTGAAGGATCTCTTTGGTTTTGTAGGATCAGTAATTACCTGAGAAAGGTTGATATTGGTACACACCTTTTTTAAATGATCAGAGGCAGAGTTCAACTTGTTTAAATTAAAATTGCCACACAGAGATTGGGTTTAGGCCACATGCACACAGAATGACATCAACAAATATAAGAAATATTAAACATTTACACATAGATTTTTGAATACATGTAGAGGAATGATACTTTGAAATGTGCTCATTGCGGAGTTATGATCAGTTGAGTAATGAAGGTTGAACTATTCTAGGAAAGAGGTTCTATTCCCAGCATCATGATGGACACTCCTGATATAGAAGGTTTCGCTAACGCATTGGAATTGTTTTACTATTTTCATATGCATGTGCAATGAAGAATTGCTTGCTGCTGATAAATGCAAAGAAGAACAGCTTACACATAGATGCTCACATATAGGCTGCTGAATGCAAAGAAGACCTGCTTATCAAGTAAAGTTCAATGTCAATGCGTAATATTCAATTAGGATTTGCAAAACAGTGAAGTTAAACAATGAATGGGTCCATAGTCGGTATGAGAAGACTACAGGAATATTTACCTGGGTGTACGTTCAAACAGAGATGAGAAAATTGCGATAAATAATTGTTTGTTTGTTTGTTAGTATGTATAGGAATGTTATGTGTATAAACTGTGTTGAGTTATAGTTACTCAGTAGTCTCAGTGAAACAACCGACGGGGGAAGCCTTGCGGTGACAACAAAAGCAGTGTTTTACTGATCAGTCAAGTTGCTCCAGTGTACTCCATACAAACTGGTTGGCTACTGAAGGGATAGAAAATGGGGAATACTTGTTTTAAAGCAAACAAGGAATTAGATGGGAAAAATACATGTTTTAACGGGACCCAGACAATATTAAATACTCAGACAGATGGGAGAAGAAGTGTAGTTTTGTAGGAAATCACAAAATTATTACATAGAATTCGTGAAATCAATTGAAGAATGCCTTTCTGAAGAGCTGTTTACCACAGATGAGCAGCTTTGCGACCAAGCACATTGTAGATCGCTTTACTGCCAAAATGATCTAATTTAATGGATTGGTTTAGACATGCATAACAGCATTTTAAGAACAAAGAGAGAAACAAAAAGGGACAACGTTTCATGGTGGAAGGTGATGTATAAATAACTGTGTATATGATGAAGGGGGTGGCAACACCCATTCCGAAATCCCGCCATTCCGACATCCCGCTATTCCGACATCCCACCATTCCGACATACCACCATTCCGACATACCACCATTCCGACATGCAAACGTCCCACCATTCCGACATCCCACCATTGCGACATCCCGCTATTCTGATGTTCAAATGTCCCACCATTCCGACAAGGCTTCCGTATAAGGAAATGTGTGTTACTCAACAGGTGAGTCCCTTCTTTCTGTTCATGCAATTTATATGTTTAACACATGTTTATAGACAAGCGTTATTAAAAACACAAAGTCTCGGCAACTGGAGGAGGAGAAGCAGTCCGCGGTGGTTTTCAATCACACACTCCAATGCCACTTGTTTCAACTTCCGAAAATTTAATCCAGGAAAAAAAGGCTTACAAACATGGACCAAAACGGCTCCATAACACGCACAAGAATCCAAAAGAAACGAAAGTTAACTAAAAGAAAGCAAATAAACAGTATGAAGTGGTCAAAATTGGTTTTACGCATGCCTATGTGCGTCTGGCACATGCGTCTTCGGGCTCTCCCACGTTGGTTTGTGGATGAAAGCTATATGTTCAGCTGTAATGTCATGTACAAACAATCTCTACATGAAATTTACTCCCAGGTGTGACCAGTTAGGTCCTTAAGATATCAACAGGCTGTATAAAGCTACAACCGTTGCGGCTGTGTGTTTGGAGTGAGTACTCATAAATCACGTGAATAACATGAATAAACGTTTTTACTGAATTTTGTTGTGTTTTATACGTTGTATGCTGTCATTTCTCTCTTCTCCTATTGGCAAGGCAAGGCAGAGTGCTCCCAACTGTGTCCTGTGCAGTAGCCGTGATATCTGTAATTGCAATTATTACTTTTGCATATGATGACAGCGTGCAAAAGACGCATGGGCTCTGTGGAGAGCTCCGCTCCAGCTGGCTGCTGTGACACCTCACTGACACTGTATTTCTGCTTAATCAGTTTCAGTCTCGCCAGAGTTACATTAATATCTGTATTTTTATATTTGAAATTCAGGGGATTTTGATAATAGATTATTAAAGTTTGTTTGCGAGGCTGTGGCCTCTGCATGTGCAAAGCTTGTGCGCCAAACTTTAGGGCGTATTTGCGCCGGCATATCATTAGTGCATTAGTTTTGGGTAAAAAATAGGCTATTAAAAGGAACTGTCGGAATGGCGGTATGTTAAAAAAAACAAAAAACATACCGCCATTCCGACCATAGGAGGAAAAAAGTGTCGGAATGGTGGGACGTTTGATAAAAAATTAAGTGTCGCCATTCCGACAATTGGAGACCCATGTCGGAATGGCGAGATGTCGGAATGGCAGCATGTAACTATGATGAAGGAGAAACCATTTGAGCAGCACAGCTATTTCGCAGCACAGGGACAGCAATCCAAGTTACAGGATCTCCCACGTGGTATCACCTGTCACATTGTGTCAAGGCATCAAAAGAAGAAAAAATCACCAAACTCAAGGACAAAAAGACAAAGACTCCGGTGAACGAAGACAGAGGACTGACAAACCAGAAATACAAAAGGATTCTCGATATCAAGATCCAGAAGAAGAGGCTAACAATGCCACGAACACTTACGATGCTGGGAATGATGCCAGCAATGAACAGAGAAGAAGATTCAGTGTCATCAATCTGCATTACGTGCCTCTAATGAGGGGGTGAATATAGAATCCTCAACGATTACAACGTCTCTGGGAACTGTGACAACAACAAGGTTTAAACCATTTTGATATATATTGTAACCTATTGTCTAAGGAATAGTGCTGAAAATGAGGTAAATCTAATCCACCACTGTCCTTGGTCTTCTGTAGGGTTTTTAAACTAATACGTGGTGGTTTGTTTTTCCACAGAAATTTGGAGATGCATGAATCTAGTGACTTAAACCAAGTAGCAGATGGTTTTATGGGGATCATTGAGAACAAATAGTTAACTTTTGGTAGTATCATCATTTTAATGGATGTAACTCTCCCCATAAGTGATATAGGTAAGGACTTCCAACGAGAGATCGTCCTCTACTGTCTTTAATAATTGCACATAATTTAGCTTTGTTAGCTCTGAGAGCCTGGAGGAAATGTTTATGCCTAAATATCTAATATTTCCTGACTGTAAAGTGATCGCAGGTATATTATGGACCCTACAGTTAATGGGCAGAACTGTGGTCTTAGACCAGTTGATAGAGTAGTCAGAAAGTGCTGAGAATTTATTTATGAGTGTGATCGTGTGACTGAGAGACGTCTGTGAGTTCTGAAGGAAAAGTAATACATCATCAGCATAAAGACTTATTTTATGCTCAATATTTTGGGATTAATTACTCACAAACGGGTAAGAAAAGGTAGTATTGCCAGACCATACATGATCAAAACAGGGAGCGGAGGTGGTTCAGCTGCAAGGTGTGAATGTCTGACTATAGTTTGTAAAAAGCGGGTAAGATAAGGTGCGAATGCCCGACAATGTAAGATCAAAAGAGGGAGCAGAGGTTTTCGGCTGCAAGAAGGTCTGAATGTCCGACCATAGTTTGTAAAAAGCGGGTAAGAAAAGCTTCAAATGCCCAAACATACACCATCAAAAGAGGGAGCGGAGGTGTTCCGCTGTAAGAAGGTGTGAATGTCCGACCATAGTTGGTAAAAAACGGTTAAGAAAAGGTTAAAATACCCGACTGTACACAATCAATAGCGGGAGCGGATGTGTTTGGCTACAAGAATGTGTGACAGTCCGACCATAGTTTGTAAAAAACGGGTAAGAACAGGTGCGAATGCCCGACAATGTATGATCAGAGGGAGCGGAGGTTTTCGGCTACGAGAAGGTGTGAAAGTCCAACCATCGTTTGTAAAAAGCTTTTAAGAAAAGGTTCGAATGCCCGAATATATACCATCAAAAGCGGATGCGGAGGTGTTCGGCTGCAAGAAGGTGTGAACGTCCGACCAAAGTTTGCAAAAAGCAGTTAAGAAAGGTTCGAATGCCCGAATATATACCATCAAAAGCGGGAGCAGAGCTGTTCGACTGCAAGTATGTGTGAATGTCCAGCCATAATTACTCACAAACGGGTAAGAAAAGGTAGTATTGCCAGACCATACATGATCAAAACAGGGAGCTGAGGTCAGGTGGTTCAGCTGCAAGGTGTGAATGTCTGACTATAGTTTGTAAAAAGCGGGTAAGACAAGGTGCGAATGCCCGACAATGTATGATCAAAATAGGGAGTGGATGTCTTCGGCTGCAAGGTCTGAATGTCCAACCATAATTTCTAAAAACCGGGTAAGAAAAGGCTTTAAAGCCCGACTATACACAATCAAAAGCGGGAGCAGTAGAAGAAAGAGCAACACTGAAGGATCAGTAATCCGAGAATAAGCTTATTTTCATACGTTCTGCATGATTTGGGATTTTATGTATAAAATGAATTCCTTTACTCAAACTATGTTAAAACTGCTTTGTCCTTCATATTTATCAATGTCTAGATTGACTTCAACAAAGAACAACATTGTATTTTGGAGTAGAAGAAATAGCAACACTGAAGGATCAGGAATCCGAAAACAAGCTTATTTTCATACGTTCTGCTTGATTTGGGATTTTATGTATAAAATGAATTCCTTTACTCAAACTATGTTAAAACTGCTTTGTCCTTCATATTTATCAATGTCTAGATTGACTTAAACAAAGAACAACATTGTATTTTGCAGTAGAAGAAATAGCAACACTGAAGGATCAGGAATCCGAAAACAAGCTTATTTTCATACGTTCTGCTTGATTTGGGATTTTGCTATAAAATTAATTCCTTCACTCAAACAAAGTGGAAACTGCTTTGTCCTTCATATTTATCAATGTCTATATCGATTTCAACAAAGAACAAGGCTTTATTTTGCAGTATAGGAAAGAGCAACACTGGAGGATCAGGAATCCGAGAATAAGCTTACTTTCCATGAGTCCTGCACGATTTCGGATTTTCCTATAAAATGAATTGCTTTGCTCAAACCAAGTTAAAATTGCTTTGTCCTTCATAGTTATCCATGTCTAAAATGTATCAAGCATAAAGTTCCTCATATTACCCTGAATGAGAAAGAAGCATCCCTTTGGTTGAGCAATACGTTCCTTTTGCGGAGTTATGCATGATTTCGGATTTTGCTATAAAATTCATTCCTTCACACCTTTTTTTTTCACCGAATTTTATAGATTATGGTTGGAAATTTCAACCACTCTAATCCGAACACCTCTCCTCCCGCTTTTGTTAATATATTTGAACTTTAGTTGGACATTCACCCCTTTTTGCAGCTAAACCACCTCCGCTCCCTGTTTTGATCATGTATGGTCTGGCAATACTACATTTTCTTACCCGTTTGTGAGTAATTATGGCTGGATATTCACACCTACTTGCAGCTGAACACAATCTCTCTCGCTTTTAATTATGTTTGGATATTCGAACCTTTTCTTTACTGCTTTTTGCCAACTTTGGTTGGACGTTCACACCTTCTTGCAGCCAAACACCTCCGCATCCGCTTTTGATGGTATATATTCGGGCATTCGAACCTTTTCTTAAAAGCTTTTTACAAACGATGGTTGGACTTTCACACCTTCTTGCAGCCGAACACCTCCGCATCCGCTTTTGATGGTATATATTCGGGCATTCGAACCTTTTCTTACCAGCTTTTTACAAACGATGGTTGGACTTTCACACCTTCTTGTAGCCGAACAACTCCGCTCCCGCTATTGATTGTGTACAGTCGGGTATTTTAACCTTTTCTTACCCGCTTTTTACCAACTATGGTCGGACATTCACACCGTCTTACAGCGGAACATCTCCGCTCCCGCTTTTGATGGTGTATAGTCAGGCATTTGAACCTTTACTTACCCGCTTTTTACAAACTATGGTTGGACATTCAAACCTTCTTGTAGCTGAAAACCTCTGCTCCCTCTTTTGATTATACATTGTCGGGCATTCGCACCTTATCTTACCCGCTTTTTACAAACTATAGTCAGACATTCACACCTTGGTGCTGAACCACCTCAGCTCCCTGTTTTGATCATGTATGGTCTGGCAATACTACCTTTTCTTACCCGTTTGTGAGTAATTATGGCTGGACATTCACACCTACTTGCAGTCGAACAGCTCTGCTCCCGCTTTTGATTATGTTTGGTTGGATATTCGAACCTTTTCTTAACTGCTTTTTACCAACTTTGGTCGGACGTTCACACCTTCTTGCAGCCGAACACCTCCGCTTCCGCTTTTGATGGTATATATTCGGGCATTCGAACCTTTTCTTAGCAGCTTTTTACAAACCATGGTTGAACTTTCACACCTTCTTGTAGCCGAACACCTCCGCTCCCGCTTTTGATGGTGTATAGTCAGGCATTTGAACCTTTTCTTACCCGCTTTTTACAAACTATGGTCGGACATTCAAACCTTCTTGTAGCCGAAAACCTCCGCTCCCTCTTTTGATCATACATTGTCGGGCATTCGCACCTTTTCTTACCCGTTTTTTACAAACTATGGTCGGACTGTCACACATTCTTGTAGCCAAACACATCCGCTCCCGCTATTGATTGTGTACAGTCGGGTATTTTAACCTTTTCTTACCCGTTTTTTACCAACTATGGTCGGACATTCACACCTTCTTACAGCGGAACACCTCCGCTCCCTCTTTTGATGGTGTATGTTTGGGCATTCGAACCTTTTCTTACCCGCTTTTTACAAACTATGCTCGGACATTCAAACCTTCTTGTAGCCGAACACATGCACTCCTGCTTTTGATGATGTATGGTTGGGCATTCAAACCTACTTGTTGCCCGCTTTTCATTAATTTTGGGTGGACATTCACACCTTGTCACAGCCAAACACCTCCGCTCCCTGTTTTGATCATGTATGGTTGGACATTCGCACCTTTTCTCACCCGCTTTTTGCCAACTATGGTCGGCTGTTCACAGCTTCCTCTCCACCATACTTGTATGGTGGGATGTTCACACCCAGTTGCATCCGAAGACCTCCGCCCCCCACTTTTGTTGATATTTAGTTGGTCATTCGCAGCTTACCCGCTTTTGGCAAACTATGGCCTTTTTGCAGCCAAACACCTCTGATCTCGCTTTTGATAATGTAAGGTTGGGCATTCAGACCTTGCTTCACCTGCTTTTCACCAAATATAGTCGGACATTCACACCTTCTTGCAGCCGAACACTTCCGCTCCACCTTTTAGTGTTCTATCACACCTTTTTATCACCGAATTTTATAGATTATGGTTGGAAATTCTCAACCACTCTCATCCGAAGACCTCTCCTCCCGCTTTTGTTAATATATTTGAACTTTAGTCGGACATTCACACCTTCTTGCAGCTGAACCACCTCCGCTCCCTGTTTTGATCATGTATGGTCTGGCAATACTACCTTTTCTTACCCGTTTGTGAGTAATTATGGCTGGACATTCACACCTACTTGCAGCCGAACACCACCTCTCTCGCTTTTGATGATGTATGGACCGGCATTCTTACCTTTTCTAACACATTTTTCAGAAATTACGGTCGGAGATTCACACCTACTCACAGCCGAACAACTCCGCTCCCGCATTTGATGGTGTGCAGTCGGACATTCTCACCCTTTCTCATCAGCTTTTTACAAATTATGATCTGACATTCACACCTACTTGCAGTCGAAAAGCTATGCTCCCGCTTTTGATTATGTTTGGTTGGATATTCAAACCTTTTCTTACCCGCTTTTTACAAACTTTGGTTGGACGTTCACACCTTCTTGTAGCCGAACACATCCACTCCTGCTTTTGATGATGTATGGTTGGGCATTCGCACCTTTTTTTTACCCATTTGTCAGGAATAATGGGTGGACATTCACACCTTCTTGCAGCTGAACACCTCCTCTCCCACTTATGATCATGTGCGGTTTGATTTTCGAAAATTTTCTTTCATGTTTTCTAGCAATTATTGATGGACATTTAGACCTTCTTGCAGCTGAACACCTCCGCTCCTGCTTTTGATCATACCTTGTCAGGCATTTGCACCATGTCTTACCCGCTTTTTACAAACTTTAGTCGAACATTTACACCTTTTTGCAGCCGAACACCACCTCTCTCGCTTTTGATGATGTATGGTCCGGCATTCTTTCCTTTTCTAACACATTTTTCAGCAATTATGGTCGGACATTCACACCTCCTCAGAGCCGAACACCTCCGCTCCCGCATTTGATGGTGTATAGTCGGGCATTCTCACCCTATCTCATCAGCTTTTTGCAAATTATGATCTGACATTCACACCTGCTTTTGATAATGTATGGTTGGGCATTCGCACCTTTTTTTACCCATTTTTCAGGAATTATGGGTGGACATTCACACCTTCTTGCAGCTGAACACCTCCTCTCCTTCTTATGATCATGTGCGGACGATATTCGAAAATTTTCTTTCATGTTTTAAAGCAATTATTGATGGACATTCAGACCTTCTTGCAGCTGAACCACTCTGCTCCCGCTTTTGATGGTGTATAGTCGGGCTTTCGAGCCTTTCCTTCCCGGTTTTTACAAATTATGGTTGGACATTCAGACCTTCTTGCAGCCGAACACCTCCGCTCCCTCTTTTGATCATACATTGTCGGGCATTAGCACCTTTTCTTACCCGCTTTTTACAAACCATAGTCGGACTTTCACATCTTTTAGTAGCCAAACAACTCCGCTCCCGCTATTGATTGTGTACAGTCGGGTATTTTAACCTTTTCTTACCCGCTTTTTACCAACTATGGTCGGACATTCACACCTTCTTACAGCGGAACACCTCCGCTCCCTCTTTTGATGGTGTATGTTCGGGCAGTCAAACCTTTTCTTACCTGCTTTTTACAAACTATGGTCAGACATTCAACCCTTCTTGGAGCCGAACACATCCACTCCTGCTTTTGATTATGTATAGTTGGGCATTCGCACCTTTTCTTACCCATTTTTCAGTAATTATGGGTTTACATTCACACCTTCTTGCAGCCAAACACCTCCGCTCCCTCTTTTGATCATACATTTTCGGGCATTCGCACCTTTTCTTACCCGCTTTTTACAAACCATGGTCGGACTTTCACACCTTTTAGTAGCCGAACAACTCCGCACCCGCTACTGATTGTGTACAGTCGGGTATTTTAACCTTTTCTTACCCGTTTTTTACCAACTATGGTCGGACATTCACACCTTCTTACAGCGGATCACCTCCGCTCCCTCCTTTGATGGTGTATGTTCGGGCATTCGAACCTTGTCTTACCCGCTTTTTACAAACTATGGTCAGACGTTCAAACCTTCTTGTAGCCGAACATATCCACTCCTGCTTTTGATGATGTATGGTTGGGCATTCGAACCTACTTGTTGCTTTTCATTAATTATGGGTGGACATTCACACCTTGTCTCAGCCAAACACCTCCGCTCCCTGTTTTGATCATGTATGGTTTGACATTCGCACCTTTGCTTACCCTCTTTTTATACTGATTGCTCAAGATTAAGTTGTTCTTTCTCAAACTACAAAATTTTTTTAATTGTTGAAACTTGATTTGAAGTGGATAAATAAGGAAGACAAACAGTTTTAAGTCAGGCTGATAGCAATTAATTTTATAGCAAAATCTGTATTTCGTCATTTGTCGAGAGATGCTTATTGCTGAAGAAGTTCTTTCTCATTCTACAAAGTACAACGTTGTTTATCATTGAAACTTGATTAGACATGAATAAATATGAAGGACAAAGCAGTCTTAACTTGGTTTGAGTTAAGGAATTCGTTTTATAGGAGAATCCGAATTCGTGCATAACTCGTAAAATAGAGCTTATTTTTGGATTCCTGAAGAATGAGTCTGGTTCTTTCTCATAATACAAAGTTTGTTGTTTATTGTTGAAACTTCATCAGACCGTTAGATATAGTCGGACTCACCTCGACGCACGGCTTGGGATCTGGAACCAGTACTCTTGAGAGGGGTTGGACTCTCTTCCACTCTGGAGTTGCCCGTGGTGAGAGGCGCAGAGCAGGTGTGGGCATACTTATTGCCCCCCGGCTGTGTGCCAGTACATTGGGGTTTACCCCAGTGAACGAGAGGGTAGCCTCCCTCCGCCTTCGGGTGGGGGGACGAGTCCTGACTGTTGTTTGTGCCTATGCGCCAAACAGCAGTTCAGAGTACCCACCCTTTTTGGAGTCTCTGGGGGAGGCACTGGAGAATGCTCCTACCGGAGACTCCCTCGTTCTGCTGGGGGACTTCAATGCTCACGTGGGCAATGACAGTGAGACCTGGAGGGGTGTGATTGGAAGGAACGGCCCCCCCGATCTGAACCAGAGTGGTGTTATGTTGTTGGACTTCTGTGCTGGTCATGGACTGTCCATAACGAACACCATGTTCAGACATAAGGGTGTCCATATGTGCACTTGGCACCAGGACACCCTTGGCCGCAGTTCGATGATCGACTTTGTGGTTGTATCATCGGACTTGCGGCCGTATGTCCTGGACACTCGGGTGAAGAGAGGGGCGGAGCTGTCAACTGATCACCACCTGGTGGTGAGTTGGCTCCGCTGGTGGGGGAGGATGCCGATCAGACCTGGCAGGCCCAAACGTATTGTGAGGGTCTGCTGGGAGCGTTTGTCAGAATCCCCCGTCAGAAGGAGCTTTAACTCCCACCTCCGGCAGAGCTTCAACCATATTTGAGGTGGGGGACATTGAGTCCGAATGGGCCATGTTCCGTGACTCCATTGCCGAGGCAGCTGGTCGGAGTTGTGGCCGTAAGGTGGTCGGTGCCTGTCGTGGCGGCAACCCTCGAACCTGCTGGTGGACACCAGTGGTGAGGGGAAGCCGTCAAGCTGAAGAAGGAGTCCTATTGGGCCTTTTTGGCCAGTGGGACCCTGGAAGCAGCTGATAGGTACCGACGGGCCAGACGGGCCACGGCTTCGGCGGTTGCTGAGGCAAAAACTCGGGCCTGGGAGGAGTTCGGTGAGACCATGGAGAACGATTTCCGGACGGCCTCGAAAAGATTCTGGTCCACCATCCGGCGTCTCGGGGGGGGGGGAGCGGCTCACAGTCAACACTGTTTACAGTGGGGACGGGCTTTGCTGACCTCAACTAGGGATGTTGTGAGTCGGTGGGGGGAGTACTTCGAGGAACTCCTCAATCCTACCAACACGTGCTCGGAAGAGGCAGAGTCGGAGAGCTCGGAGACGGGGCCTCCCATTTCTGGGGCTGATGTTGCCGAGGTGGTTAAAAAGCTCCTCGGTGGCAAGGCCCCGGGGGTGGATGAAGTCCGTCCTGAGTTTCTCAAGGCTCTGGATGTTGTAGGGCTGTCTTGGCTGACACGCCTCTGCAGTATCGCATGGACATCGGGGACAGTGCCTCTGGACTGGCAGATTGGGGTGGTGGTCCCCCTCTTTAAAAAGGGGGGACCGGAGGGTGTGTTCCAACTATAGGGGTATCACACTCCTCAGCCTCCCTGGTAAGGTCTATTCGGGGGTATTGGAGAGGAGGATCCGTCGGATAATCGAGCCTCGGATTCAGGAGATGCAGTGTGGCTTTCGTCCTGGCCGTGGAACAGTGGACCAGCTCTATACCCTCGGCAGGATCCTGGAGGGTGCATGGGAGTTCGCCCAACCAGTCTACATGTGTTTTGTGGACTTGGAGAAAGCGTTCGACCGTGTCCGTCGTGGAGTCCTGTGGGGGGTGCTCCGGGAATATGGAGTGCCGGACCCCTTGATAGGGGCCGTTCGGTCTCTGTATGACCGGTGCCAGAGTTTGGTCCGCATTGCCGGCAGTAAGTCGGATACGTTTCCAGTGAGAGTTGGACTCCGTCAGGGCTGCCCTTTGTCACCGATTCTGTTCCTAACTTTTATGGACAGAATTTCTAGGCGGAGCCAGGGCGTTGAGGGTGTCCCATTTGGCGACCTCAGAATCGGGTCTCTGCTTTTTGCAGATGATGTGGTTCTGTTAGCGTCGTCAGGCCGTGACCTTCAGCTCTCACTGGAGTGATTCGCAGCCGAGTGTGAAGCGGCTGGGATGAGAATCAGCACCTCCAAATCCGAGACTATGGTTCTCAGCCGGAAAAGGGTGGAATGCTCTCTCCGGGTCGGGAATGAGATCCTTCCCCAAGAGGAGGAGTTCAAGTATCTCGGGGTCTTGTTCACGAGTGACGGACGAATGGAGCGGGAGATTGACGGGCGGATTGGTGCGGCGCCTGCAGTGTTGCAGGCTCTGCACCGACCCGTCGTTGTGAAGAGGGAGCTGAGCCAGAAGGCGAAGCTCTCTACTTACTGGTCAATCTACGTTCCCATCCTCACCTATGGTCACGAGTTGTGGGTAGTGACCGAAAGAACAAGATCGCGAATACAAGCGGCCGAAATGGGTTTCCTCCGCAGGGTGTCTGGGCTCTCCCTTAGAGATAGGGTGAGAAGCTCAGTCATCCGGGAGGGGCTCGGAGTAGAACCGCTGCTCCTCCGCATTGAGAGGAGTCAGATGAGGTGGCTCGGGCATCTGGTTAGGATGCCCCCTGGGCGCCTCCCTGGGGAGGTGTTCCGGGCACGTCCCACTGGGAGGAGACCCCGGGAGGAGACCCAGGACACGTTGGAGAGACTATGTCTCTCGGCTGGCCTGGGAACGCCTCGGGGTCCCCCCGGAAGAGCTGGAGGAAGTGGCCGGGGACAGAGACGTCTGGGTTTCTCTGCTCAAGCTGCTGCCCCCGCGACCCGACCCCCGGATAAGCGGCAGATGATGGGTGGATGGATGGATATATCCTCCACCAACCAGACTTACAACCCCCGACTAGGGTAGCAGAATTTCTAAGCATCTGTACCCCAAAACTACTATCAAAAATATATAAATTATTGTCTAAGATAGATGACACAATGTCTCTTCCATCCTCAAAATGGGAGGCAGATTTATCCATCAGTTCTGGTCATAGCTTCTAACCACAAATATGTTTGAACACCTTCATAAAGACTCGAAATCCTAATTTACAGCTCATACAATACAAAATCCTTCATAGAACACACTATACAGGACAAAGGATGTTCAGGATGGGTCTAACACACTCAAACATCTGCTCACATTGCACAGATAACACACCTGATGATTATGCACACGCTTTGTGGTTTTCTGCGCCTGTCCAGAAGTTCTGGCTTGAAGTCTGTGAGGACCTATCAACATGGCTAAAGTGTAGCATCCCTGCATGCCCCACACTGTGCATACTGGGTGACTTAGACAACATCAACATGGAAATTAACTCAGCACACATGGTTGTCACAGTGTTATGTATCGCAAAGAAAACTATTCTCATGAACTGGAAAGCGAAGAACAATCTGTGTATTAACCAGTTTAGAAATTTTCTTTTAGATTATATTAGCATGGAAACAATGTCTGCCTCCTCAAAACATCAATTGGCTGAATTTCATTCTCTCTGGTCCCCTCTGATTAGTTTTATCACATAGTGGTGGTGGTGGGTTGCTGGGTGATGGTGGGTCTCAGGCCCGGGCTGCTGCGACTGGTGTGACCGGGTGGTTTGTTTGTTTGTTTTTTGATGTTGTTTGTTTGTTTTTTGTAGAGGTCCTCCTGGGTGGGGTTGGGTTGAGTGGGGTGGGGCGGGATGGGTACCTTCTGGGGGTACAGTAGCTCCTGGAATATGGTCGCTGCAGGCCCCGAGCCTGGTGGACATCAGGCCCTCCTGCCCATTGTTGGCTCCCAGGTAGCGGGGATGCCTATTGCAGCCAGTCCCTGGCTGCCCTCTCTGGGGGAGATTAGCTCCCCCGGTATATATCCCCATACCCCTCTCCCTTCTGGCTCCTGTACACAGCACACACTCACACATGAAGGGTTTTGGGGGCGTGTGTGTTCGGTGGGGTGTAGTGGATGGGGCCACGTAGGTGGTCCCCTTTGGTTGCACTCTGCAGTTCCCTGCCCCTGTTTTAATTACACCTTAGACATTACTACTTATCAAACACACTCACACACACACATTAGGTCTTGGGGGGTGGTTACACTGAGTGGCATCTGGTGGGCGGGGCTCTTTGGGTATGTAGGCTGCCCAGAGTGCCGCGCTCCCAGTTCTACAAGTTTGGCTGCCCCTCAATTTTAATTGCTCACTATTAGAAAATATTGAAGAGCCAGAAGGGTGAGGGGAGGGGTCTTCTTCGCACACCCCTGCTTCCTGGTGTCTGCTCGGGGCAGGAGGGGCCAGGAGGATTAATTAATTGTTCTGCTGGTTCGGGGTCTGTGGTGGCTGGGGGGTTGCTGGCCTCCTGGTGTGCCCGCTGCACTACACCCCAGCAGAGTTGAGGGAGGTAGGATGTGTGGATGTGTGGATGTATGGGACGTGAAAGTGTGTGTGGTAATGATTGGGCCTGGATCTGGGACTTGCTGTCGCCTGGCCTGCCTGTGTTTCTCCCGATGGGGCATCAGCGTTGCCTCTCCCCACTGCTCGCGACTTCACCCACCTGTGGGCACGTCTTGACTCCCAGGGCACTTGGCCAGGGGCGCTGGGGCAGGCGCTGACCCACTTTGTGGCTGTCTGGGGCGCTTGGCCCTCCTGGGTATTGGGTGGGGCCTCTGCCGGGGGGTTTGGGGGCGCTCGGGCTCCTGGGGCCCAGGTCCAGTGCACGGCCCATGTCTGGGCGGCTGGGGCCTGGCGGGGTCGGTGGGCTGTTACCCCTGGTTCCCGGAGTGCCTCTGCCCTATGCTTATGGGGGCTCTTTCCGGGGGCTTCCTCTGCAGTCTTCTGGGTGGATGCGTGGTTGCCCCTGCAGTGGGCTGCCTGGGTTCTGTGCTCTGTGGGGGCTGCTGGTGGCCTGGGTCTTGTGGCCCTCTCTGCCTGCTTCTGATTGCTTGGGGGGGGGGGGGGGGGGGGGGGGGGCTGTGGATTGTGGCCCTGTACGCTTATACACTCATAACTAAGCACGGTTATCATGTAGGTCCAATGCCATGGGTGTTGCATGTTCTCACACACACACACACACATTCATTAGTCCAGTAGCATGGTCACTAAGCAGTTGATGTATTATCATGTCGTCTCAGGTCATCTATATCCACAGCTGTGTTGTATGCGATTGCCGCTTCTTGTGCTTGTTTTTGTTTGTTTGTGTGTTTGTTTTTTCTCTGCTTGTCTGCTTTCAGGTGCTCCTGGTGGCGCTAAGGCTGGATTCCCCTCATAGGCCATGGATTGTTGTCTGTTTTGTTTTTTACAGGTGTAGCAGCTGGTTGTCTGGTTTTTGTTTCTATTTTTGTTCTGTTTCCTCTTCTTTCCTCTTCTTCTTTCCTTGTCCCCCGGTCCGGTTCAGTTCAGTTCATGTCATATATTGTAAACAGAAATAAATAAATGGGCATTAAGGGGAGCTTTACATTTATAAAACTTCCCTTGGCAAAACAAATCTGTTTGGCATCAAAGGTATTCAGACTACAATTCTTCTGACATAATGCTGAACAGGAAGAGGGGAAAAAAAAGTAAAGAAGACAGTTCTGCCGAAAGCCAGGGATAGACCTGTTCTAAGTTCTATACTTTTTAAAAGGGGCGTGTTTATCAACTATGGAATTAGAAGATTTACAAAAATGGTCAAGTGCTAGATCTTCATCTGGGATTTTAACAGTGTCATATAACTATTCAACAGATCAGTTAAAAAAAAGCCTGCTCATGGAGATGTTTCAGGATCTGGATACCAAGCGTGGACCTAATGTTTTCATTTTTGCAATTCTGATACAGGCTATTGAGCAGTGATAACTAACACCAAGTTCAGATACTGCGGATTTTCTACCTTTGATATGTTAAGATTGAGCCAATCAGGGACAACCTTGAAGGATCTCTTTGGTTTTGTAGGATCAGTAATTACCTGAGAAAGGTTGATATTGGTACACACCTTTTTTAAATGATCAGAGGCAGAGTTCAACTTGTTTAAATTAAAATTGCCACACAGAGATTGGGTTTAGGCCACATGCACACAGAATGACATCAACAAATATAAGAAATATTAAACATTTACACATAGATTTTTGAATACATGTAGAGGAATGATACTTTGAAATGTGCTCATTGCGGAGTTATGATCAGTTGAGTAATGAAGGTTGAACTATTCTAGGAAAGAGGTTCTATTCCCAGCATCATGATGGACACTCCTGATATAGAAGGTTTCGCTAACGCATTGGAATTGTTTTACTATTTTCATATGCATGTGCAATGAAGAATTGCTTGCTGCTGATAAATGCAAAGAAGAACAGCTTACACATAGATGCTCACATATAGGCTGCTGAATGCAATGAAGACCTGCTTATCAAGTAAAGTTCAATGTCAATGTGTAATATTCAATTAGGATTTGCAAAACAGTGAAGTTAAACAATGAATGGGTCCATAGTCGGTATGAGAAGACTACAGGAATATTTACCTGGGTGTACGTTCAAACAGAGATGAGAAAATTGCGATAAATAATTGTTTGTTTGTTTGTTAGTATGTATAGGAATGTTATGTGTATAAACTGTGTTGAGTTATAGTTACTCAGTAGTCTCAGTGAAACAACCGACGGGGGAAGCCTTGCGGTGACAACAAAAGCAGTGTTTTACTGATCAGTCAAGTTGCTCCAGTGTACTCCATACAAACTGGTTGGCTACTGAAGGGATAGAAAATGGGGAATACTTGTTTTAAAGCAAACAAGGAATTAGATGGGAAAAATACATATTTTAACGGGACCCAGACAATATTAAATACTCAGACAGATGGGAGAAGAAGTGTAGTTTTGTAGGAAATCACAAAATTATTACATAGAATTAGTGAAATCAATTGAAGAATGCCTTTCTGAAGAGCTGTTTACCACAGATGAGCAGCTTTGCGACCAAGCACATTGTAGATCGCTTTACTGCCAAAATGATCTAATTTAATGGATTGGTTTAGACATGCATAACAGCATTTTAAGAACAAAGAGAGAAACAAAAAGGGACAACGCTTCATGGTGGAAGGGGATGTATAAATAACTGTGTATATGATGAAGGGGGTGGCAACACCCATTCCGAAATCCCGCCATTCCGACATCCCGCTATTCCGACATCCCACCATTCCGACATACCACCATTCCGACATGCAAACGTCCCACCATTGCGACATCCCGCTATTCTGACGTTCAAATGTCCCACCATTCCGACAAGGCTTTCCGTATAAGGAAATGTGTGTTACTCAACAGGTGAGTCCCTTCTTTCTGTTCATGCAATTTATATGTTTAACACATGTTTACAAGCGTTATTAAAAACACAAAGTCTCGGCAACTGGAGGAGGAGAAGCAGTCCGCGGTGGTTTTCAATCACACACTCCAATGCCACTTGTTTCAACTTCAGAAAATTTAATCCAGGAAAAAAAGGCTTACAAACATGGACCAAAACGGCTCCATAACACGCACAAGAATCCAAAAGAAACGAAAGTTAACTAAAAGAAAGCAAATAAACAGTATGAAGTGGTCAAAATTGGTTTTACGCATGCCTATGTGCGTCTGGCACATGCGTCTTCGGGCTCTCCCACGTTGGTTTGTGGATGAAAGCTATATGTTCAGCTGTAATGTCATGTAAAAACAATCTCTACATGAAATTTACTCCCAGGTGTGACCAGTTAGGTCCTTAAGATATCAACAGGCTGTATAAAGCTACAACCGTTGCGGCTGTGTGTTTGTGCCAAATGCGCAAAGCCCATCCGCGCTTCCCAAAATTGGAGTGAGTACTAATAAATCACGTGAATAACACGAATAAACGTTTTTACTGAATTTTGTTGTGTTTTATACGTTCTATGCTGTCATTTCTCTCTTCTCCTATTGGCAAGGCAAGGCAGAGTGCTCGCAACTGTGTCCTGTGCAGTAGCCGTGATATCTGTAATTGCAATTATTACTTTTGCATATGATGACAGCGTGCAAAAGACGCATGGGCTCTGTGGAGAGCTCCGCTCCAGCTGGCTGCTGTGACAGCTCACTGACACTGTATTTCTGCTTAATCAGTTTCAGTCTCGCCAGAGTTACATTAATATCTGTATTTTTATATTTGAAATTCAGGGGATTTTGATAATAGATTATTAAAGTTTGTTTGCGAGGCTGTGGCCTCTGCATGTGCAAAGCTTGTGCGCCAAACTTTAGGGTATATTTGCGCCGGCATATCATTAGTGCAAAATGTTTTGGGTAAAAAATAGGCTATTAAAAGGAACTGTCGGAATGGCGGTATGTTAAAAAAAAACAAAAACATACCGCCATTCCGACCATAGGAGGAAAAAAGTGTCGGAATGGTGGGACGTTTGATAAAAAATTAAGTGTCGCCATTCCGACAATTGGAGACCCATGTCGGAATGGCGAGATGTCGGAATGGCAGCATGTAACCATGATGAAGGAGAGACCATTTGAGCAGCACAGCCATTTCGCAGCACAGGGACAGCAATCCAAGTTACAGGATCTCCCACGTGGTATCACCTGTCACATTATGTCAAGGCATCAAAAGAAGAAAAAATCACCAAACTCAAGGACAAAAAGACAAAGACTCCGGTGAACGAAGACAGAGGACTGACAAACCAGAAATACAAAAGGATTCTCGATATCAAGATCCAGAAGAAGAGGCTAACAATGCCACGAACACTTACGATGCTGGGAATGATGCCAGCAATGAACAGAGAAGAAGATTCAGTGTCATCAATCTGCATTACGTGCCTCTAATGAGGGGGTGAATATAGAATCCTCAACGATTACAACGTCTCTGGGAACTGTGACAACAACAAGGTTTAAACCATTTTGATATATATTGTAACCTATTGTCTAAGGAATAGTGCTGAAAATGAGGTAAATCTAATCCACCACTGTCCTTGGTCTTCTGTAGGGTTTTTAAACTAATACGTGGTGGTTTGTTTTTCCACAGAAATTTGGAGATGCATGAATCTAGTGACTTAAACCAAGTAGCAGATGGTTTTATGGGGATCATTGAGAACAAATAGTTAACTTTTGGTAGTATCATCATTTTAATGGATGTAACTCTCCCCATAAGTGATATAGGTAAGGACTTCCAACGAGAGATCGTCCTCTACTGTCTTTAATAATTGCACATAATTTAGCTTTGTTAGCTCTGAGAGCCTGGAGGAAATGTTTATGCCTAAATATCTAATATTTCCTGACTGTAAAGTGATCGCAGGTATATTATGGACCCTACAGTTAATGGGCAGAACTGTGGTCTTAGACCAGTTGATAGAGTAGTCAGAAAGTGCTGAGAATTTATTTACGAGTGTGATCGTGTGACTGAGAGACGTCTGTGAATTCTGAAGGAAAAGTAATACATCATCAGCATAAAGACTTATTTTATGCTCAATATTTTGGGATTAATTACTCACAAACGGGTAAGAAAAGGTAGTATTGCCAGACCATACATGATCAAAACAGGGAGCGGAGGTGGTTCATCTGCAAGGTGTGAATGTCTGACTATAGTTTGTAAAAAGCGGGTAAGATAAGGTGCGAATGCCCGACAATGTATGATCAAAAGAGGGAGCGGAGGTTTTCGGCTGCAAGAAGGTCTGAATGTCCACCCAAAATTCCTGAAAAATGGGTAAAAAAAGGGTGCGAATGCCAAACCATACATCATCAAAAGCAGGAGTGGATGTGTTCGGCTACAAGAAGATTTGAATGTCCATCAATAATTGCTTTAAAACATGAAAGAAAATTTTCGAATATCAAACCGCACATGATCATAAGCGGAGAGGAGTTGTTCAGCTGCAAGAAGGTGTGAATGTCCACCCATAATTACTGAAAAATGGGTAATCCATCCATCCATCATCTGCCGCTTATCCGGGGGTCGGGTCGCGGGGGCAGCAGCTTGAGCAGAGAAACCCAGACGTCTCTGTCCCCGGCCACTTCTTCCAGCTCTTCCGGGGGGACCCCGAGGCGTTCCCAGGCCAGCCGAGAGACATAGTCTCTCCAGCGTGTCCTGGGTCTTCCCCGGGGTCTCCTCCCAGTGGGACGTGCCCGGAACACCTCCCCAGGGAGGCGCCCAGGGGGCATCCTAACCAGATGCCCGAGCCACCTCATCTGACTCCTCTCAATGCGGAGGAGCAGCTGTTCTACTCCGAGCCCCTCCCGGATGACTGAGCTTCTCACCCTATCTCTAAGGGAGAGCCCAGACACCCTGCGGAGGAAACCCATTTCGGCCGCTTGTATTCGCGATCTTGTTCTTTCGGTCACTACCCACAACTCGTGACCATAGGTGAGGCTGGGAACGTAGATTGACCAGTAAGTAGAGAGCTTTGCCTTCTGGCTCAGCTCCCTCTTCACAACGACGGGTCGGTGCAGAGCCCGCAACACTGCAGACGCCGCACCGATCCGCCCGTCAATCTCCCGCTCCATTCGTCCCTCACTCGTGAACAAGACCCCGAGATACTTGAACTCCTCCACTTGGGGAAGGATCTCATTCCCGACCCGGAGAGAGCATTCCACCCTTTTCCGGCTGAGAACCATAGTCTCGGATTTGGAGGTGCTGATTCTCATCCCAGCCGCTTCACACTCAGCTGCGAATCGCTCCAGTGAGAGTTGAAGGTCACGGCCTGACGACGCTAACAGAACCACATCATCTGCAAAAAGCAGAGACCCGATTCTGAGGTCGCCAAATCGGACACCCTCAACACCCTGGCTCCGCCTAGAAATTCTGTCCATAAAAGTTAGGAACAGAATCGGTGACAAAGGGCAGCCCTGACGGAGTCCAACTCTCACCGGAAACGTATCCGACTTACTGCCGGCAATGCGGACCAAACTCTGGCACCGGTCATACAGAGACCGAACGACCCCTATCAAGGGGTCCGGCAATCCATATTCCCGGAGCACCCCCCACAGGACTCCACGAGGGACACGGTCGAACGCTTTCTCCAAGTCCACAAAACACATGTAGACTGGTTGGGCGAACTCCCATGCACCCTCCAGGATCCTGCCGAGGGTATAGAGCTGGTCCACTGTTCCACGGCCAGGACGAAAGCCACACTGCATCTCCTGAATCCGAGGCTCGATTATCCGACGGATCCTCCTTTCCAATACCCCCGAATAGACCTTGCCAGGGAGGCTGAGGAGTGTGATACCCCTATAGTTGGAACACACCCTCCCTTTTTAAAGAGGTGGACCACCACCCCAATCTGCCAGTCCAGAGGCACTGTCCCCGATGTCCACGCGATACTGCAGAGGCGTGTCAGCCAAGACAGCCCTACAACATCCAGAGCCTTGAGAAACTCAGGACGGACCTCATCCACCCCCGGGGCCTTGCCACCGAGGAACTTTTTAACCACCTCGGCAACCTCAGCCCCAGAAATGGGAGGCCCCGTCTCCGAGCTCTCCGACTCTGCCTCTTCCGAGCACGTGTTGGTAGGATTGAGGAGTTCCTCGAAGTACTCCCCCCACCGACTCACAACATCCCTAGTTGAGGTCAGCAAAGCCCCGTCCCCACTGTAAACAGTGTTGACTGTGAGCCGCTTCCCCCCCCTGAGACGCCGGATGGTGGACCAGAATCTTTTCGAGGCCGTCCGGAAATCGTTCTCCATGGTCTCACCGAACTCCTCCCAGGCCCGAGTTTTTGCCTCAGCAACCGCCGAAGCCGCAGCCCGTCTGGCCTGTCGGTACCTATCAGCTGCTTCCAGGGTCCCACTGGCCAAAAAGGCCCGATAGGACTCCTTCTTCAGCTTGACGGCCTCCCTCACCACTGGTGTCCACCAGCAGGTTCGAGGGTTGCCGCCACGACAGGCACCGACCACCTTACGGCCACAACTCCGATCAGCTGCCTCGGCAATGGAGTCACGGAACATGGCCCATTCGGACTCAATGTCCCCCACCTCCCCCGGGATATGGTTGAAGCTCTACCGGAGGTGGGAGTTAAAGCTCCTTCTGACGGGGGATTCTGACAAACGCTCCCAGCAGACCCTCACAATACGTTTGGGCCTGCCAGGTCTGATCGGCATCCTCCCCCACCAGCGGAGCCAACTCACCACCAGGTGGTGATCAGTTGACAGCTCCGCCCCTCTCTTCACCCGAGTGTCCAGGACATACGGCCGCAAGTCCGATGATACAACCACAAAGTCGATCATCGAACTGCGGCCAAGGGTGTCCTGGTGCCAAGTGTACATATGGACACCCTTATGTCTGAACATGGTGTTCGTTATGGACAGTCCATGACCAGCACAGAAGTCCAACAACATAACACCACTCTGGTTCAGATCGGGGGGGCCGTTCCTCCCAATCACACCCCTCCAGGTCTCACTGTCATTGCCCACGTGAGCATTGAAGTCCCCCAGCAGAACGAGGGAGTCTCCGGTAGGAGCATTCTCCAGTGCCTCCCCCAGAGACTCCAAAAAGGGTGGGTACTCTGAACTGCTGTTTGGCGCATAGGCACAAACAACAGTCAGGACTCGTCCCCCCACCCGAAGGCGGAGGGAGGCTACCCTCTCGTTCACTGGGGTAAACCCCAATGTACTGGCACACAGCCGGGGGGCAATAAGTATGCCCACACCTGCTCTGCGCCTCTCACCACGGGCAACTCCAGAGTGGAAGAGAGTCCAACCCCTCTCAAGAGGACTGGTTCCAGAGCCCAAGCCGTGCGTCGAGGTGAGTCCGACTATATCTAGCCGGAACCGCTCAGCCTCGCGCACCAGCTCCGGCTCCTTCCCCAACAGAGAGGTGACATTCCACGTCCCAAGAGCTAGCTTCAGTAGCCGAGGATCAGACCGCCAAGGCCTCTGCCTTCGGCTGCTACCCAGCTCACATCGCACCCGACCCCCTTGGCCCCTCCCACGGGTGGTGAGCCCGTCGGAAGGGGGACCCACGTAATCATTTCGGGCTATGCCCGACCGAGCCCCATGGGCACAGACCCGGCCACCAGGCGCCCGCTGCCGGGCCCCACCCCCGGGCCTGGCTCCGAGGGGAGGCCCCGGTGTCCCATATCCGGGCAAGGGATCACGAGGTCCAAATTTTTTGTTCATCATAAGGAGTCTTTTGAGCTGTTCTTTGTCTGGTCCCTCATCTAGGATCTGTTTGCCTTGGGTGACCCTACCAGGGGCTTAAAGCCCCGGGCAACATAGCTCCCAGACTCATTGGGGCACGCAAACTCCCCCACCACGATAAGGTGACAGCTCAGGGGGGAGTAATAATTAATAAAAGGTGAAAATGCCCAACCATACATCATCAAAAGCAGGAGTGGATGTGTTCGGCTACAAGAAGGTTTGAATGTCCGACCATAGTTTGTAAAAAGCGGGTAAGAAAAGGTTCGAATGCCCGAACATAGACCATCAAAAGAGGGAGCGGAGGTGTTCCGCTGTAAGAAGGTGTAAATGTCCGACCATAGTTGGTAAAAAGCGGGTAAGAAAAGGTTAAAATACCTGACTGTACACAATCAATAGCGGGAGCGGAGTTGTTTGGCTACAAGAAGGTGTGAAAGTCCGACAAAGGTTTGTAAAAAGCGGGTAAGAAAAGGTTCGAATGCCCGAATATATACCATCAAAAGTGGATGTGTTTGGCTGCAAGAAGGTGTGAACGTCCGACCAAAGTTTGTAAAAAGCAGTTAAGAAAAGGTTCGAATATCCAACCAAACATAATCAAAAGCGGGAGCAGAGCTGTTCGACTGCAAGTAGGTGTGAATGTCAGATCATAATTTGCAAAAAGCTGATGAGAAAGGGTGAGAATGCCCGGCTATACACCATCAAATGCGGGAGCGGAAGTGTTCGGCTGTGAGTAGGTGTGAATGTCCGACCATAATTGCTGAAAAATGTGTTAGAAGAGACTAGAATGCCAGACAAGACATCATCAAATGCGGGAGCGGAGTTGTTCGGCTGTGAGTAGGTGTGAATCTCCGAGCATAGTTTGTAAAAAGGGGGTAAGAATAGGTTCGAATGCCCGAACATACACTATCAAAACAGGGAGCTGAGGTGGCTCAGCTGCAAGGTGTGAATGTCTGACTATAGTTTGTAAATAAGGTGCGAATGCCCAACAATGTATAATCAAAAGAGGGAGCGGAGGTTTTCGGCTACAAGAAGGTTTGAATGTCCGACCATAGTTTGTAAAAAGCAGGTAAGAAAAGGTTCAAATGCCTGACTATACACCATCAAAAGCGGGAGCAGAGGTGTTCCGCTGTAAGACGGTGTGAATGTCCGACCATATTTGGTAAAAAGCGGGTAAGAAAAGGTTAAAATACCCGACTGTACACAATCAATAGCGGGAGAGGAGGTGTTCAGCTGCAAGAAGGTGTGAATGTCCACCCATAATTACTGAAAAATGGGTAAGAAAAGGTGCGAATGCCCAACCATACATTATCAAAAGCAGTTGTGAATGTCAGATCATAATTTGCAAAAAGCTGATGAGAAAGGGTGAGAATGCCCGACTATACACCATCAAATGCGGGAGCGGAGTTGTTCGGCTGTGAGTAAGTGTGAATGTCCGACCATAATTGCTGAAAAATGTGTTAGAAAAGGTAAGAATGCCGGTCCATACATCATCAAAAGTGGGAGAGGTGGTGTTCGGCTGCAAGTAGGTGTGAATGTCCAGCCATAATTACTAACAAACGGGTAAGAAAAGGTAGTATTGCCAGACCATACATGATCAAAACAGGGAGCGGAGGTGGTTCAGCTGCAAGAAGGTGTGAATGTCCGACTAAAGTTCAAATGTATTAACAAAAGCGGGAGGAGAGGTCTTCGGATGAGAGTGGTTGAGAATTTCCAACCATAATCTATAAAATGCGGTGAAAAAAAAGGTGTGATAGAACACTAAAAGGTGGAGCGGAAGTGTTCGGCTGCAAGAAGGTGTGAATGTCCGACTATATTTGGTGAAAAGCAGGTGAAGCAAGGTCTGAATGCCCAACCTTACATCATCAAAAGCGAGATCAGAGGTGTTTGGCTGCATGAAGGCCATAGTTTGCCAAAAGCGGGTAAGCTGCGAATGACCGACTAAATATCAACAAAAGGTCTTCGGATGCAAGTGGGTGTGAATATCCCACCATACAAGTATGGTGGAGAGGAAGCTGTGAACAGCCGACCATAGTTTGCAAAATGCGGGTGAGACAAGGTGCGAATGTCCAACCATACATGATCAAAACAGGGAGCGGAGGTGTTTGGCTGTGACAAGGTGTGAATGTCCACCCAAAATTAATGAAAAGCGGGCAAAAAGTAGGTTTGAATGCCCAAGCATACATCATCAAAAGAAGGAGTCGATGTGTTCGGCTACAAGAAGGTTTGAATGTCCGAGCATAGTTTGTAAAAAGCGGGTAAGAAAAGGTTCGAATGCCCGAATATATACCATCAAAAGCGGAAGCGGAGGTGTTCGGCTGCAAGAAGGTGTGAACGTCCGACCAAAGTTTGTAAAAAGCAGTTAAGAAAAGGTTCGAATATCCAACCAAACATAATCAAAAGCGGGAGCAGAGCTGTTCGACTGCAAGTAGGTGTGAATGTCCAGCCATAATTACTCACAAACGGGTAAGAAAAGGTAGTATTGCCAGACCATACATGATCAAAACAGGGAGCTGAGGTGGTTCAGCACCAAGGTGTGAATGTCTGACTATAGTTTGTAAAAAGCGGGTAAGATAAGGTGCGAATGCCCGACAATGTATAATCAAAAGAGGGAGCAGAGGTTTTCGGCTACAAGAAGGTTTGAATGTCCGACCATAGTTTGTAAAAAGCGGGTAAGAAAAGGTTCAAATGCCTGACTATACACCATCAAAAGCGGGAGCGGAGATGTTCCGCTGTAAGACGGTGTGAATGTCCGACCATAGTTGGTAAAAAGCGGGTAAGAAAAGGTTAAAATACCCGACTGTACACAATCAATAGCGGGAGCGGAGTTGTTCGGCTACAAGACGGTGTGAAAGTCCAACCATCGTTTGTAAAAAGCTGGTAAGAAAAGGTTAGAATGCCCGAATATATACCATCAAAAGCGGGAGCAGAGGTGTTCAGCTGCAAGAAGGTCTGAATGTCCACAAATAATTACTGAAAAATGGGTAAGAAAAGGTGCGAATGCCCAACCATACATCATCAAAAGGAGGAGTGGATGTGTTCGGCTACAAGAAGGTTTGAATGTCCGACCAAAGTTTGTAAAAAGCAGGTAAGAAAAGGTGAAAATACCCGACTGTACACAATCAAAAGAGGGAGCGGAGTTGTTCAGCAACAAAGAGTGAAAGTCTGACCATGGTTTGTAAAAAGTGGGTAAGAAAAGGTTTGTATGCCCGAATATACAACATCAAAAGCAGAAGTGGAGGTGTTCGGCTGTAAGAAGGTGTGAATGTCCGACCATAGTTGGTAAAAAGCGGGTAAGAAAAGGTTAAAATACCCGACTGTACACAATCAATAGCGGGAGCGGAGTTGTTTGGCTACTAAAAGATGTGAAAGTCCGACTATGGTTTGTAGCGGGAGGAGAGGTCAAATGTTCAAATATATTAACAAAAGCGGGAGGAGAGGTGTTCGGATTAGAGTGGTTGAAATTTCCAACCATAATCTATAAAATGCGGTGAAAAAAAAAGGTGTGAAGGAATGAATTTTATAGCAAAATCCGAAATCATGCATAACTCCGCAAAAGGAACGTATTGCTCAACCAAAGGGATGCTTCTTTCTCATTCAGGGTAATATGAGGAACTTTATGCTTGATACATTTTAGACATGGATAATTATGAAGGACAAAGCAATTTTAACTTGGTTTGAGCAAAGCAATTCATTTTATAGGAAAATCCGAAATCGTGCAGGACTCATGAAAGTAAGCTTATTCTCGGATTCCTGATCCTCCAGTGTTGCTCTTTCCTATACTGCAAAATACAGCCTTGTTCTTTGTTGAAATCGATATAGACATTGATAAATATGAAGGACGAAGCAGTTTCCACTTTGTTTGAGTGAAGGAATTAATTTTATAGCAAAATCCCAAATCATGCAGAACGTATGAAAATAAGCTTGTTTTCGGATTCCTGATCCTTCAGTGTTGCTATTTCTTCTACTGCAAAATACAATGTTGTTCTTTGTTGAAGTAAATCTAGACATTGATAAATATGAAGGACAAAGCAATTTTAACTTGGTTTGAGCAAAGCAATTCATTTTATAGGAAAATCCGAAATCGTGCAGGACTCATGAAAGTAAGCTTATTCTCGGATTCCTGATCCTCCAGTGTTGCTCTTTCCTATACTGCAAAATACAGCCTTGTTCTTTGATGAAATCGATATAGACATTGATAAATATGAAGGACAAAGCAGTTTCCACTTTGTTTGAGTGAAGGAATTAATTTTATAGCAAAATCCCAAATCATGCAGAACGTATGAAAATAAGCTTGTTTTCGGATTCCTGATCCTTCAGTGTTGCTATTTCTTCTACTGCAAAATACAATGTTGTTCTTTGTTGAAGTAAATCTAGACATTGATAAATATGAAGGACAAAGCAGTTTTAACATAGTTTGAGTGAAGAAATTAATTTTATAGCAAAATCCCAAATCATGCAGAACGTATGAAAATAAGCTGGTTTTCGGATTCCTGATCCTTCAGTGTTGCTATTTCTTCTACTGCAAAATACAATGTTGTTCTTTGTTGAAGTCAATCTAGACATTGATAAATATGAAGGACAAAGCAGTTTTAACATAGTTTGAGTAAAGGAATTCATTTTATACATAAAATCCCAAATCATGCAGAACGTATGAAAATAAGCTTATTCTCGGATTCCTGATCCTTCAGTGTTGCTTTTTCTACTACTGCAAAATACAATGTTGTTCTTTGATGAAGTAAATCTAGACATTGATAAATATGAAGGACAAAGCAGTTTTCACTTGGTTTGAGTGAAGGAATTCATTTCATACATAAAATCCCAAATCATGCAGAACGTATGAAAAGAAGCTTATTCTCGGATTCCTGATCCTTCAGTGTTGCTTTTTCTTCTACTGCAAAATACAATGTTGTTCTTTGTTGAAGTCGATCTAGACATTGATAAATATGAAGGACAAAGCAGTTTTAACTTGGTTTGAGTGAAGGAATTAATTTTATACATAAAATCCCAAATCATGCAGAACGTATGAAAATAAGCTTATTCTCGGATTACTGATCCTTCAGTGTTGCTCTTTCTTCTACTGCAAAATCCAGTGTTGTTCTTTGTTGAAGTCAATCTAGACATTGATAAATATGAAGGACAAAGCAGTTTTAACATAGTTTGAGTGAAGGCATTCATTTATAGGAAAATCAATAATCGTGCAGAACTCATGAAAATAAGCTTATTCTCGGATTCCTAAAACTTTTGATTTGCTCTTTCTTTACTGCAAAGTACAATGTTGTTCTTTGTTGAAGTCGATCTAGACATTGATAAATATGAAGGACAAAGCAGTTTTCACTTGGTTTGAGTGAAGGATTTGCAACTGAAAACCTCCCGCTCCCGCTTTTGATTGTGTATAGTCGGGCTTTTGAGCCTTTTCTTACCCGGTTTTTAGAAATTATGGTTGGACATTCAGACCTTGCAGCCGAAGACCTCCACTCCCTCTTTTGATCATACATTGTTGGGCATTCGCACCTTGTCTTACCCGCTTTTTACAAACTATAGTCAGACATTCACACCTTGCAGCTGAACCACCTCAGCTCCCTGTTTTGATCATGTATGGTCTGGCAATACTACCTTTTCTTACCCGTTTGTGAGTAATTATGGCTGGACATTCACACCTACTTGCAGTCGAACAGCTCTGCTCCCACTTTTGATGGTATATATTCGGGCATTCGAACCTTTTCTTAACTGCTTTTTGCAAACTTTGGTCGGACGTTCACACCTTGCAGCCGAACACCTCCGCTTCCGCTTTTGATGGTATATATTCGGACATTTGAACCTTTTCTTAGCAGCTTTTTACAAACCATGGTTGAACTTTCACACCTTCTTGTAGCCGAACACCTCCGCTCCCGCTTTTGATGGTGTATAGTCAGGCATTTGAACCTTTTCTTACCCGCTTTTTACAAACCATGGTCGGACTGTCACACATTCTTGTAGCCAAACACCTCCTCTCCCGCTATTGATTGTGTACAGTCGGGTATTTTAACCTTTTCTTTCCCACTTTTTACCAACTATGGTCGGACATTCACACCTTCTTACAGCGGAACACCTCCGCTCTCTCTTTTGATGGTGTATGTTTGGGCATTCGAACCTCTTCTTACCCGCTTTTTACAAACTATGCTCGGACATTCAAACCTTCTTGTAGCCGAACACATCCACTCCTGCTTTTGATGATGTATGGTTGGGCATTCAAACCTACTTGTTGCCCGCTTTTCATTAATTTTGGGTGGATATTCACACCTTGTCACAGCCAAACACCTCCGCTCCCTGTTTTGATCATGTATGGTTGGACATTCGCACCTTTTCTCACCCGCTTTTTGCCAACTATGGTCGGCTGTTCACAGCTTCCTCTCCACCATACTTGTATGGTGGGATATTCACACCCACTTGCATCCGAAGACCTTTTGTTGATATTTAGTCGGTCATTCGCAGCTTACCCGCTTTTGGCAAACTATGGCCTTCATGCAGCCAAACACCTCTGATCTCGCTTTTGATGATGTAAGGTTGGGCATTCAGACCTTGCTTCACCTGCTTTTCACCAAATATAGTCGGACATTCACACCTTCTTGCAGCCGAACACTTCCGCTCCACCTTTTAGTGTTCTATCACACCTTTTTTTTCACCGCATTTTATAGATTATGGTTGGAAATTCTCAACCACTCTCATCCGAAGACCTCTCCTCCCGCTTTTGTTAATATATTTGAACTTTAGTCGGACATTCACACCTTCTTGCAGCTGAACCACCTCCGCTCCCGCTATTGATTGTGTACAGTCGGGTATTTTAACCTTTTCTTACCCGCTTTTTACCAAATATGGTCGGACATTCACACCGTCTTACAGCGGAACACCTCTGCTCCCGCTTTTGATGGTGTATAGTCAGGCATTTGAACCTTTTCTTACCCGCTTTTTACAAACTATGATCGGACATTCAAACCTTCTTGTAGCCGAAAACCTCCGCTCCCTCTATTGATTATACATTGTTGGGCATTCGCACCTTATTTACAAACTATAGTCAGACATTCACACCTTGCAGCTGAGCCACCTCAGCTCCCTGTTTTGATAGTGTATGTTTGGGCATTCGAACCTATTCTTACCCCCTTTTTACAAACTATGCTCGGAGATTCACACCTACTCACAGCCGAACAACTCCGCTCCCGCATTTGATGATGTCTTGTCCGGCATTCTAGTCTCTTCTAACACATTTTTCAGCAATTATGGTCGGACATTCACACCTACTCACAGCCGAACACTTCCGCTCCCGCATTTGATGGTGTATAGCCGGGCATTCTCACCCTTTCTCATCAGCTTTTTGCAAATTATGATCTGACATTCACACCTACTTGCAGTCGAACAGCTCTGCTCCCGCTTTTGATTATGTTTGGTTGGATATTCGAACCTTTTCTTAACTGCTTTTTACAAACTTTGGTCGGACGTTCACACCTTCTTGCAGCCAAACACATCCACTTCCACTTTTGATGGTATATATTCGGGCATTCGAACCTTTTCTTACCCGCTTTTTACAAACCGTGGTCGGACTTTCAAACCTTCTTGTAGCCAAACAACTCCGCTCCCGCTATTGATTGTGTACAGTCGGGTATTTTAACCTTTTCTTACCCGCTTTTTACCAACTATGGTCGGACATTTACACCTTCTTACAGCGGAACACCTCCGCTCCCTCTTTTGATGGTCTATGTTCGGGCATTCGAACCTTTTCTTACCCGCTTTTTACAAACTATGGTCGGACATTCAAACCTTCTTGTAGCCGAACACATCCACTCCTGCTTTTGATGATGTATGGTTTGGCATTCGCACCCTTTTTTTACCCATTTTTCAGGAATTTTGGGTGGACATTCAGACCTTCTTGCAGCCGAAAACCTCCGCTCCCTCTTTTGATCATACATTGTCGGGCATTCGCACCTTATCTTACCCGCTTTTTACAAACTATAGTCAGACATTCACACCTTGCAGCTGAACCACCTCCGCTCCCTGTTTTGATCATGTATGGTCTGGCAATACTACCTTTTCTTACCCGTTTGTGAGTAATTAATCCCAAATTATTGAGCATAAAATAAGTCTTTATGCTGATGATGTATTACTTTTCCTTCAGAACTCACAGACGTCTCTCAGTCACACGATCACACTCATAAATAAATTCTCAGCACTTTCTGACTACTCTATCAACTGGTCTAAGACCACAGTTCTGCCCATTAACTGTAGGGTCCATAATATACCTGCGATCACTTTACAGTCAGGAAATATTAGATATTTAGGCATAAACATTTCCTCCAGGCTCTCAGAGCTAACAAAGCTAAATTATGTGCAATTATTAAAGACAGTAGAGGACGATCTCTCTTTGGAAGTCCTTACCTATATCACTTATGGGGAGAGTTACATCCATTAAAATGATGATACTACCAAAAGTTAACTATTTGTTCTCAATGATCCCCATAAAACCATCTGCTACTTGGTTTAAGTCACTAGATTCATGCATCTCCAAATTTCTGTGGAAAAACAAACCACCACGTATTAGTTTAAAAACCCTACAGAAGACCAAGGACAGTGGTGGATTAGATTTACCTCATTTTCAGCACTATTCCTTAGACAATAGGTTACAATATATATCAAAATGGTTTAAATCTTGTTGTTGTCACAGTTCCCAGAGACGTTGTAATCGTTGAGGATTCTATATTCACCCCCTCATTAGAGGCACGTAATGCAGATTGAAGACACTGAATCTTCTTCTCTGTTCATTGCTGGCATCATTCCCAGCATCGTAAGTGCTCTCCTTCATCATGGTTACATGCTGCCATTCCGACATCTCGCCATTCCGACATGGGTCTCCAATTGTCGGAATGGCGACACTTAATTGGCGACACTTTTTTCCTCCTATGGTCGGAATGGCGGTATGTTTTTTGTTTTTTTTAACATACCGCCATTCCGACAGTTCCTTTTAATAGCCTATTTTTTACCCAAAACATTTTGCACTAATGATATGCCGGCGCAAATACGCCCTAAAGTTTGGCGCACAAGCTTTGCACATGCAGAGGCCACAGCCTCGCAAACAAACTTTAATAATCTATTATCAAAATCCCCTGAATTTCAAATATAAAAATACAGATATTAATGTAACTCTGGCGAGACTGAAACTGATTAAGCAGAAATACAGTGTCAGTGAGCTGTCACAGCAGCCAGCTGGAGCGGAGCTCTCCACAGAGCCCATGCATCTTTTGCACGCTGTCATCATATGCAAAAGTAATAATTGCAATTACAGATATCACGGCTACTGCACAGGACACAGTTGGGAGCACTCTGCCTTGCCTTGCCAATAGGAGAAGAGAGAAATGAAAGCATAGAACGTATAAAACACAACAAAATGCAGGAAAAACGTTTATTCATGTTATTCACGTGATTTATGAGTACTCACTCCAATTTTGGGAAGCGCGGATGGGTTTTGCGCATTTGGCACAAACACACAGCCGCAACGGTTGTAGCTTTATACAGCCTGTTGATATCTTAAGGACCTAACTGGTCACACCTGGGAGTAAATGTCATGTAGAGATTGTTTTTACATGACATTACAGCTGAACATATAGCTTTCATCCACAAACCAACGTGGGAGAGCCCGAAGACGCATGTGCCAGACGCACATAGGCATGCGTAAAACCAATTTTGACCACTTCATACTGTTTATTTGCTTTCTTTTAGTTAACTTTTGTTTCTTTTGGATTCTTGTGCGTGTTATGGAGCCGTTTTGGTCCATGTTTGTAAGCCTTTTTTTCCTGGATTAAATTTTCGGAAGTTGAAACAAGTGGCATTGGAGTGTGTGATTGAAAACCACCGCGGACTGCTTCTCCTCCTCCAGTTGCTGAGACTTTGTGTTTTTAATAACGCTTGTCTATAAACATGTGTTAAACATATAAATTGCATGAACAGAAAGAAGGGACTCACCTGTTGAGTAACACACATTTCCTTATACGGAAAGCCTTGTCGGAATGGTGGGACATTTGAACGTCAGAATAGCGGGATGTCGCAATGGTGGGATGTCGGAATGGTGGGACGTTTGCATGTCGGAATGGTGGTATGTCGGAATGGTGGGATGTCAGAATGGTGGGATGTCAGAATGGTGGGATGTCGGAATAGCGGGATGTCGGAATGGCGGGATTTCGGAATGGGTGTTGCCACCCCCTTCATCATATACACAGTTATTTATACATCACCTTCCACCATGAAGCGTTGTCCCTTTTTGTTTCTCTCTTTGTTCTTAAAATGCTGTTATGCATGTCTAAACCAATCCATTAAATTAGATCATTTTGGCAGTAAAGCGATCTACAATGTGCTTGGTCGCAAAGCTGCTCATCTGTGGTAAACAGCTCTTCAGAAAGGCATTCTTCAATTGATTTCACTAATTCTATGTAATAATTTTGTGATTTCCTACAAAA
Organism: Leuresthes tenuis; assembly: GCF_036924035.1. NCBI lineage: Eukaryota > Metazoa > Chordata > Actinopteri > Atheriniformes > Atherinopsidae > Leuresthes > Leuresthes tenuis. The sequence continues at coordinate 26,869,241 of NW_027325367.1, read as the reverse complement.
CCACATCTGTCTGAGTATTTAATATTGTCTGGGTCCCGTTAAAACATGTATTTTTCCCATCTAATTCCTTGTTTGCTTTAAAACAAGTATTCCCCATTTTCTATCCCTTCAGTAGCCAACCAGTTTGTATGGAGTACACTGGAGCAACTTGACTGATCAGTAAAACACTGCTTTTGTTGTCACCGCAAGGCTTCCCCCGTCGGTTGTTTCACTGAGACACTACTGAGTAACTATAACTCAACACAGTTTATACACATAACATTCATATACATACTAACAAACAAACAAACAATTATTTATCGCAATTTTCTCATCTCTGTTTGAACGTACACCCAGGTAAATATTCCTGTAGTCTTCTCATACCGACTATGGACCCATTCATTGTTTAACTTCACTGTTTTGCAAATCCTAATTGAATATTACACATTGACATTGAACTTTACTTGATAAGCAGGTCTTCATTGCATTCAGCAGCCTATATGTGAGCATCTATGTGTAAGCTGTTCTTCTTTGCATTTATCAGCAGCAAGCAATTCTTCATTGCACATGCATATGAAAATAGTAAAACAATTCCAATGCGTTAGCGAAACCTTCTATATCAGGAGTGTCCATCATGATGCTGGGAATAGAACCTCTTTCCCAAAATAGTTCAACCTTCATTACTCAACTGATCATAACTCCGCAATGAGCACATTTCAAAGTATCATTCCTCTACATATATTCAAAAATCTGTGTAAATGTTTAATATTTCTTATATTTGTTGATGTCATTCTGTGTGCATGTGGCCTAAACCCAATCTCTGTGTGGCAATTTTAATTTAAACAAGTTGAACTCTGCCTCTGATCATTTAAAAAAGGTGTGTACCAATATCAACCTTTCTCAGGTAATTACTGATCCTACAAAACCAAAGAGATCCTTCAAGGTTGTCCCTGATTGGCTCAATCTTAACAAATCAAAGGTAGAAAATGCGCAGTATCTGAACTTGGTGTTAGTTATCACTGCTCAATAGCCTGTATCAGAATCGCAAAAATGAAAACATTAGGTCCACGCTTGGTATCCAGATCCTGAAACATCTCCATGAGCAGGCTTTTTTTTTTAACTGATCTGTTGAATAGTTATATGACACTGTTAAAATCCCAGATGAAGATCTAGCACTTGACCATTTTTGTAAATCTTCTAATTCCATAGTTGATAAACACGCCCCTTTTAAAAAGTATAGAACTTAGAACAGGTCTATCCCTGGCTTTCGGCAGAACTGTCTTCTTTACTTTTTTTTCCCCTTGTCCTGTTCTGCATTATGTCAGAAGAATTGTAGTCTGAATACCTTTGATGCCAAACAGATTTTTTTTGCCAAGGGAAGTTTTATAAATGTAAAGCTCCCCTTGATGCCCATTTATTTATTTCTGTTTACAATATATGACATGAACTGAACTGAACCGGACCGGGGGACAAGGAAAGAAGAAGAGGAAAGAAGAGGAAACAGAACAAAAATAGAAACAAAAACCAGACAACCAGCTGCTAGACCTGTAAAAAACAAAACAGACAACAATCCATGGCCTATGAGGGGAATCCAGCCTTAGCGCCACCAGGAGCACCTGAAAGCAGACAAGCAGAGAAAAAACAAACACACAAACAAACAAAAACAAGCACAAGAAGCGGCAATCGCATACAACACAGCTGTGGATATAGATGACCTGAGACGACATGATAATACATCAACTGCTTAGTGACCATGCTACTGGACTAATGAATGTGTGTGTGTGTGTGTGAGAACATGCAACACCCATGGCACAGGACCTACATGATAACCGTGCTTAGTTATGAGTGTATAAGCGTACAGGGCCACAATCCACAGCCCCCCCCCAAGCAATCAGAAGCAGGCAGAGAGGGCCACAAGACCCAGGCCACCAGCAGCCCCCACAGAGCACAGAACCCAGGCAGCCCACCGCAGGGGCAACCACGCATCCACCCAGAAGACTGCAGAGGAAGCCCCCGGAAAGAGCCCCCATAAGCATAGGGCAGAGGCACTCCGGGAACCAGGGGCAACAGCCCACCGACCCCGCCAGGCCCCAGCCGCCCAGACATGGGCCGTGCAATGGACCTGGGCCCCAGGAGCCCGAGCGCCCCCAAACCCCCCGGCAGAGGCCCCACCCAATACCCAGGAGGGCCAAGCGCCCCAGACAGCCACAAAGAGGGTCAGCGCCTGCCCCAGCGCCCCTGGCCAAGTGCCCTGGGAGTCAAGACGTGCCCACAGGTGGGTGAAGTCGCGAGCAGTGGGGAGAGGCAACGCTGATGCCCCATCGGGAGAAACACAGGCAGGCCAGGCGACAGCAAGTCCCAGATCCAGGCCCAATCATTACCACACACACTTTCACGTCCCATACATCCACACATCCACACATCCTACCTCCCTCGACTCTGCTGGGGTGTAGTGCAGTGGGCACACCAGGAGGCCAGCAACCCCCCAGCCACCACAGACCCCGAACCAGCAGAAAAATTAATTAATCCTCCTGGCCGCTCCTGCCCCGAGCAGACACCAGGAAGCAGGGGTGTGCGAAGAAGACCCCTCCCCTCACCCTTCTGGCTCTTCAATATTTTCTAATAGTGAGCAATTAAAATTGAGGGGCAGCCAAACTTGTAGAACTGGGAGCGCGGCACTCTGGGCAGCCTACATACCCAAAGAGCCCCGCCCACCAGATGCCACTCAGTGTAACCACCCCCCAAGACCTAATGTGTGTGTGTGAGTGTGTTTGATAAGTAGTAATGTCTAAGGTGTAATTAAAACAGGGGCAGGGAACTGCAGAGTGCAACCAAAGGGGACCACCTACGTGGCCCCATCCACTACATCACGTCATCTATCTTAGACAATAATTTATATATTTTTGATAGTAGTTTTGGGGTACAGATGCTTAGAAATTCTGCTACCATAGTCGGGGGTTGTAAGTCTGGTGGGTGGAGGATATATCCATCCATCCATCCATCATCTGCCGCTTATCCGGGGGTCGGTTCGCGGGGGCAGCAGCTTGAGCAGAGAAACCCAGACGTCTCTGTCCCCGGCCACTTCCTCCAGCTCTTCCGGGGGGACCCCGAGGCGTTCCCAGGCCAGCCGAGAGACATAGTCTCTCCAACGTGTCCTGGGTCTCCCCCGGGGTCTCCTCCCAGTGGGACGTGCCCGGAACACCTCCCCAGGGAGGCGCCCAGGGGGCATCCTAACCAGATGCCCGAGCCACCTCATCTGACTCCTCTCAATGCGGAGGAGCAGCGGTTCTACTCCGAGCCCCTCCCGGATGACTGAGCTTCTCACCCTATCTCTAAGGGAGAGCCCAGACACCCTGCGGAGGAAACCCATTTCGGCCGCTTGTATTCGCGATCTTGTTCTTTCGGTCACTACCCACAACTCGTGACCATAGGTGAGGATGGGAACGTAGATTGACCAGTAAGTACGCAGAGCCTGCAACACTGCAGGCGCCGCACCGATCCGCCCGTCAATCTCCCGCTCCATTCGTCCGTCACTCGTGAACAAGACCCCGAGATACTTGAACTCCTCCTCTTGGGGAAGGATCTCATTCCCGACCCGGAGAGAGCATTCCACCCTTTTCCGGCTGAGAACCATAGTCTCGGATTTGGAGGTGCTGATTCTCATCCCAGCCGCTTCACACTCGGCTGCGAATCACTCCAGTGAGAGCTGAAGGTCACGGACTGACGACGCTAACAGAACCACATCATCTGCAAAAAGCAGAGACCCGATTCTGAGGTCGCCAAATGGGACACCCTCAACGCCCTGGCTCCGCCTAGAAATTCTGTCCATAAAAGTTAGGAACAGAATCGGTGACAAAGGGCAGCCCTGACGGAGTCCAACTCTCACCGGAAACGTATCCGACTTACTGCCGGCAATGCGGACCAAACTCTGGCACCGGTCATACAGAGACCGAACGGCCCCTATCAAGGGGTCCGGCACTCCATATTCCCGGAGCACCCCCCACAGGACTCCACGAGGGACACGGTCGAACGCTTTCTCCAAGTCCACAAAACACATGTAGACTGGTTGGGCGAACTCCCATGCACCCTCCAGGATCCTGCCGAGGGTATAGAGCTGGTCCACTGTTCCACGGCCAGGACGAAAGCCACACTGCATCTCCTGAATCCGAGGCTCGATTATCCGACGGATCCTCCTCTCCAATACCCCCGAATAGACCTTACCAGGGAGGCTGAGGAGTGTGATACCCCTATAGTTGGAACACACCCTCCGGTCCCCCTTTTTAAAGAGGGGGACCACCACCCCAACCTGCCAGTCCAGAGGCACTGTCCCCGATGTCCACGCGATACTGCAGAGGTGTTTCAGCCAAGACAGCCCTACAACATCCAGAGCCTTGAGAAACTCAGGACGGACCTCATCCACCCCCGGGGCCTTGCCACCGAGGAGCTTTTTAACCACCTCGGCAACCTCAGCCCCAGAAATGGGAGGCCCCGTCTCCGAGCTCTCCGACTCTGCCTCTTCCGAGCACGTGTTGGTAGGATTGAGGAGTTCCTCGAAGTACTCCCCCCACCGACTCACAACATCCCGAGTTGAGGTCAGCAAAGCCCCGTCCCCACTGTAAACAGTGTTGACTGTGAGCCGCTTCCCCCCCCTGAGACGCCGGATGGTGGACCAGAATCTTTTCGAGGTCGTCCGGAAATCGTTCTCCATGGTCTCACCGAACTCCTCCCAGGCCCGAGTTTTTGCCTCAGCAACCGCCGAAGCCGCAGCCCGTCTGGCCCGTCGGTACCTATCAGCTTCTTCCAGGGTCCCACTGGCCAAAAAGGCCCGATAGGACTCCTTCTTCAGCTTGACGGCTTCCCTCACCACTGGTGTCCACCAGCAGGTTCGAGGGTTTCCGCCACGACAGGCACCGACCACCTTACGGCCACAAGTCCGACCAGCTGCCTCGGCAATGGAGTCACGGATCATGGCCCATTCAATGTCCCCCACCTCAAATATGGTTGAAGCTCTGCCGGAGGTGGGAGTTAAAGCTCCTTCTGACGGGGGATTCTGACAAACGCTCCCAGCAGACCCTCACAATACGTTTGGGCCTGCCAGGTCTGATCGGCATCCTCCCCCACCAGCGGAGCCAACTCACCACCAGGTGGTGATCAGTTGACAGCTCCGCCCCTCTCTTCACCCGAGTGTCCAGGACATACGGCCGCAAGTCCGATGATACAACCAACAAAGTCGATCATCGAACTGCGGCCAAGGGTGTCCTGGTGCCAAGTGCACATATGGACACCCTTATGCCTGAACATGGTGTTCGTTATGGACAGTCTATGACTGGCACAGAAGTCCAACAACATAACACCACTCTGATTCAGATCGGGGGGGGCCGTTCCTCCCAATCACACCCCTCCAGGTCTCACTGTCATTGCCCACGTGAGCATTGAAGTCCCCCAGCAGAATGAGGGAGTCTCCGGTAGGAGCATTCTCCAGTGCCTCCCCCAGAGACTCCAAAAAGGGTAGGTACTCTGAACTGCTGTTTGGCGCATAGGCACAAACAACAGTCAGGACTCGTCCCCCCACCCAAGGCGGAGGGAGGCTACCCTCTCGTTCACTGGGGTAAACCCCAATGTACTGGCACACAGCCGGGGGGCAATAAGTATGCCCACACCTGCTCTGCGCCTCTCACCACGGGCAACTCCAGAGTGGAAGAGAGTCCAACCCCTCTCAAGAGTACTGGTTCCAGATCCCAAGCCGTGCGTCGAGATGAGTCCGACTATATCTAACGGTCTGATGAAGTTTCAACAATAAACAACAAACTTTGTATTATGAGAAAGAACCAGACTCATTCTTCAGGAATCCGAAAATAAGCTCTATTTTACGAGTTATGCACGAATTCGGATTCTCCTATAAAACGAATTCCTTAACTCAAACCAAGTTAAGACTGCTTTGTCCTTCATATTTATTCATGTCTAATCAAGTTTCAATGATAAACAACGTTGTACTTTGTAGAATGAGAAAGAACTTCTTCAGCAATAAGCATCTCTCGACAAATGACGAAATACAGATTTTGCTATAAAATTAATTGCTATCAGCCTGACTTAAAACTGTTTGTCTTCCTTATTTATCCACTTCAAATCAAGTTTCACCAATTAAAAAAAATTTGTAGTTTGAGAAAGAACAACTTAATCTTGAGCAATCAGTATAAAAAGAGGTTAAGCAAAGGTGCGAATGTCAAACCATACATGATCAAAACAGGGAGCGGAGGTGTTTGGCTGAGACAAGGTGTGAATGTCCACCCATAATTAATGAAAAGCAGGCAACAAGTAGGTTCGAATGCCCAACCATACATCATCAAAAGCAGGAGTGGATATGTTCGGCTACAAGAAGGTTTGAACGTCTGACCATAGTTTGTAAAAAGCGGGTAAGAAAAGGTTCGAATGCCCGAACATACACCATCAAAGGAGGGAGCGGAGGTGTTCCGCTGTAAGAAGGTGTGAATGTCCGACCATAGTTGGTAAAAAACGGGTAAGAAAAGGTTAAAATACCCGACTTTACACAATCAGTAGCGGGTGCGGAGTTGTTCGGCTACTAAAAGGTGTGAAAGTCCGACCATGGTTTGTAAAAAGCGGGTAAGAAAAGGTGCTAATGCCCGAAAATGTATGATCAAAAGAGGGAGCGGAGGTGTTCGGCTGCAAGAAGGTGTGAATGTACACACATAATTACTGAAAAATGGGTAAGAAAAGGTGCGAATGCCCAACTATACATAATCAAAAGCAGGAGTGGATGTGTTCGGCTCCAAGAAGGGTTGAATGTCTGACCATAGTTTGTAAAAAGCAGGTAAGAAAAGGTTTGACTGCCCGAACATACACCGTCAAAAGAGGGAGCGGAGGTGTTCCGCTGTGAGAAGGTGTGAATGTCCGACCATAGTTGGTAAAAAGTGGGTAAGAAAAGGTTAAAATACCCGACTGTACACAATCAATAGCGGGAGCGGAGTTGTTCGGCTACTAAAAGATGTGAAAGTCCGACTATGGTTTGTAAAAAGCGGGTAAGAAAAGGTGCAAATGCCCGACAATGTATGATCAAAAGAGGGAGTGGAGGTTTTCGGCTGTAAGAAGGTCTGAATGTCCAACTATAATTTGTAAAAACCGGGTAAGAAAAGGCTTGAAAGCCCGACTATACACCATCATAAGCGGGAGAGGAGGTGTTCAGCTGCAAGAAGGTGTGAATGTCCACCCATAATTACTGAAAAATGGGTAAGAAAAGGTGCGAATGCCCAAACATACATCATCAAAAGCAGGAGTGGATGTGTTGGGCTACAAGAAGGTTTGAAAGTCCGACCATGGTTTGTAAAAAACGGGTAAGAAAAGGTGCGAATGCCCGACAATGTATGATCAAAAGAGGGAGCGGAGGTTTTTGGCTACAAGAAGGTTTGAATGTCCGACCATAGTTTGTAAAAAGAGGGTAAGAAAAGGTTCAAATGCCTGACAATACACACTCAAAAGTGGGAGCGGAGGTGTTCCGCTGTAAGACGGTGTGAATGTCCGACCATAGTTGGTAAAAAGCGGGTAAGTAAAGGTTAAAATACCCGACTGTACACAATCAATAGCGGGAGCGGAGTTGTTCGGCTACAAGAAGGTGTGAAAGTCCAACCATGGTTTGTAAAAAGCTGGTAAGAAAAGGTTCGAATGCCCGAATATATACCATCAAAAGCGGAAGCGGAGGTGTTCGGCTGCAAGAAGGTGTGAACGTCCGACCAAAGTTTGTAAAAAGCAGTTAAGAAAAGGTTCGAATATCCAACCAAACATAATCAAAAGCGGGAGAAGAGCTGTTCGACTGCAAGTAGGTGTGAATGTCCAGCCATAATTACTCACAAACGGGTAAGAAAAGGTAGTATTGCCAGACCATACATGATCAAAACAGGGAGCGGAGGTGGTTCAGCTGCAAGAAGGTGTGAATGTCCAACTAAAGTTTATAAAAAGCGGGTAAGACAAGGTGCGAATGCCCGACAATGTATGATCAAAAGCGGGAGCGGAGGTTTTCAGCTGCAAGAAGGTTTGAATGTCCGACCATAGTTTGTAAAAAGCGGGTAAGAAAAGGTTCAAATGCCTGACTATACACCATCAAAAGCGGGAGCGGAGATGTTCCGCTGTAAGACGGTGTGAATGTCCGACCATAGTTGGTAAAAAGCGGGTAAGAAAAGGTTAAAATACCCGACTGTACACAATCAATAGCGGGAGCGGAGTTGTTCGGCTACAAGGAGGTGTGAAAGTCCAACCATGGTTTGTAAAAAGCTGGTAAGAAAAGGTTCGAATGCCCGAATATATACCATCAAAAGCGGAAGCGGAGGTGTTCGGCTGCAAGAAGAAGTGAACGTCCGACCAAAGTTGGCAAAAAGCAGTAAAGAAAAGGTTCGAATATCCAAACATAATTAAAAGCGAGAGAGATTGTGTTCAGCTGCAAGTAGGTGTGAATATCCAGCCATAATTACTCACAAACGGGTAAGAAAATGTAGTATTGCCAGACCATACCTGATCAAAACAGGGAGCGGAGGTGGTTTAGCTGCAAAAAGGGGTGAATGTCCAACTAAAGTTCAAATATATTAACAAAAGCGGGAGGAGAGGTCTTCGGATTAGAGTGGTTGAGAATTTCCAACCATAATCTATAAAATGTGGTGAAAAAAAAAGGTGTGAAGGAATGAATTTTATAGCAAAATCCGAAATCATGCATAACTCCGCATAAGGAACGTATTGCTCAACCAAAGGGATGCTTCTTTCTCATTCAAGGTAATATGAGGAACTTTATGCTTGATACATTTTAGACATGGATAACTATGAAGGACAAAGCAATTTTAACTTGGTTTGAGCAAAGCAATTCATTTTATAGGAAAATCCGAAATCGTGCAGGACTCATGAAAGTAAGCTTTTTCTCGGATTCCTGATCCTCCAGTATTGCTCTTTCCTATAATGAAAAATACAGCCTTGTTCTTTGTTGAAATTTATATAGACATTGATAAATATGAAGAACAAAGCAGTTTCCACTTTGTTTGAGTGAAGGAATTAATTTTATAGCAAAATCCCAAATCAAGCAGAACGTATGAAAATAAGCTTGTTTTCGGATTCCTGATCCTTCAGTGTTGCTATTTCTTCTACTGCAAAATACAATGTTGTTCTTTGTTGAAGTCAATCTAGACATTGATAAATATGAAGGACAAAGCAGTTTTAACATAGTTTGAGTAAAGGAATTCATTTTATACATAAAATCCCAAATCATGCAGAACGTATGAAAATAAGCTTATTCTCGGATTCCTGATCCTTCAGTGTTGCTTTTTCTTCTACTGCAAAATACAATGTTGTTCTTTGTTGAAGTCGATCTAGACATTGATAAATATGAAGGACAAAGCAGTTTTAACTTGGTTTGAGTGAAGGAATTCATTTTATACATAAAATCCCAAATCATGCAGAACGTATGAAAATAAGATTATTCTCGGATTACTGATCCTTCAGTGTTGCTCTTTCTTCTACTGCAAAATCCAGTGTTGTTCTTTGTTGAAGTCAATCTAGACATTGATAAATATGAAGGACAAAGCAGTTTTAACATAGTTTGAGTGAAGGCGTTCATTTATAGTAAAATCAATAATCGTGCAGAACTCATGAAAATAAGCTTATTCTCGGATTCCTAAAACTTTTGATTTGCTCTTTCTTTACTACAAAGTACAATGTTGTTCTTTTTTGAAGTCGATCTAGACATTGATAAATATGAAGGACAAAGCAGTTTTCACTTGGTTTGAGTGAAGGATTTGCAGCTGAAAACCTCCCGCTCCCGCTTTTGATTGTGTATAGTCGGGCTTTCGAGCCTTTTCTTACCCGGTTTGTAGAAATTATGGTTGGACATTCAGACCTTGCAGCCGAAGACCTCCACTCCCTCTTTTGATCATACATTGTTGGGCATTCGCACCTTGTCTTACCCGCTTTTTACAAACTATAGTCAGACATTCACACCTTGCAGCTGAACCACCTCAGCTCCCTGTTTTGATCATGTATGGTCTGGCAATACTACCTTTTCTTACCCGTTTGTGAGTAATTATGGCTGGACATTCACACCTACTTGCAGTCAAACAGCTCTGCTCCCGCTTTTGATGGTATATATTCGGGCATTCGAACCTTTTCTTAACTGCTTCTTGCAAACTTTGGTCGGACGTTCACACCTTCTTGCAGCCGAACACCTCCGCTTCAACTTTTGATGGTATATATTTGGACATTCGAACCTTTTCTTAGCAGCTTTTTACAAACCATGGTTGAACTTTCACACCTTCTTGTAGCCGAACAACTCCGCTCCCGCTATTGATTGTGTACAGTCAGGTATTTTAACCTTTTCTTACCCGCTTTTTACCAACTATGGTCGGACATTCACACCGTCTTACAGCGGAACACCTCCGCTCCCGCTTTTGATGGTGTATAGTCAGGCATTTGAACCTTTTCTTACCCGCTTTTTACAAACTATGGTCGGACATTCAAACCTTCTTGTAGCCGAAAACCTCCGCTCCCTCTTTTGATCATACATTGTCGGGCATTCGCACCTTTTCTTACCCGTTTTTTTACAAACCATGGTCGGACTGTCACACATTCTTGTAGCCAAACTCATCCGCTCCGGCTATTGATTGTGTACAGTCGGGTATTTTAACCTTTTCTTACCCGTTTTTTACCAACTATGGTCGGACATTCACACCTTCTTACAGCGGAACACCTCCGCTCCCTCTTTTGATGGTGTATGTTTGGGCATTCGAACCTTATCTTACCCGCTTTTTACAAACTATGCTCGGACATTCAAACCTTGTAGCCGAACACATCCACTCCTGCTTTTGATGATGTATGGTTGGGCATTCAAACCTACTTGTTGCTCGCTTTTCATTAATTTTGGGTGGACATTCACACCTTGTCACAGCCAAACACCTCCGCTCCCTGTTTTGATCATGTATGGTTGGACATTCGCACCTTTTCTCACCCGCTTTTTGCCAACTATGGTCGGCTCTTCACAGCTTCCTCTCCACCATACTTGTATGGTGGGATATTCACACCCACTTGCATCCGAAGACCTTTTGTTGATATTTAGTCGGTCATTCGCAGCTTACCCGCTTTTGGCAAACTATGGCCTTCATGCAGCCAAACAACTCTGATCTCGCTTTTGATGATGTAAGGTTGGGCATTCAGATCTTGCTTCACCTGCTTTTCACCAAATATAGTCGGACATTCACACCTTCTTACAGCGGAACACCTCCGCTCCCTCTTTTGATGGTGTATGTTTGGGCATTCGAACCTTTTCTTACCCGCTTTTTACAAACTATGCTCGGACATTCAAACCTTCTTGTAGCCGAACACATCCACTCCTGCTTTTGATGATGTATGGTTGGGCATTCAAACCTACTTGTTGCCCGCTTTTCATTAATTTTGGGTGGACATTCACACCTTGTCACAGCCAAACACCTCCGCTCCCTGTTTTGATCATGTATGGTTGGACATTCGCACCTTTTCTCACCCGTTTTTTGCCAACTATGGTCGGCTGTTCACAGCTTCCTCTCCACCATACTTGTATGGTGGGATATTCACACCCACTTGCATCCGAAGACCTTTTGTTGATATTTAGTCGGTCATTCGCAGCTTACCCGCTTTTGGCAAACTATGGCCTTCATGCAGCCAAACACCTCTGATCTCGCTTTTGATGATGTAAGGTTGGGCATTCAGACCTTGCTTCACCTGCTTTTCACCAAATATAGTCGGACATTCACACCTTCTTGCAGCCGAACACTTCCGCTCCACCTTTTAGTGTTCTATCACACCTTTTTTTTCACCGCATTTTATAGATTATGGTTGGAAATTCTCAACCACTCTCATCCGAAGACCTCTCCTCCCGCTTTTGTTAATATATTTGAACTTTAGTCGGACATTCACACCTTCTTGCAGCTGAACCACCTCCGCTCCCTGTTTTGATCATGTATGGTCTGGCAATACTACCTTTTCTTACCCGTTTGTTAGTAATTATGGCTGGACATTCACACCTACTTGCAGCCGAACACCACCTCTCCCGCTTTTGATGATGTATGGACCGGCATTCTTACCTTTTCTAACACATTTTTCTGCAATTATGGTCGGAGATTCACACTTACTCACAGCCGAACAACTCCGCTCCCGCATTTGATGGTGTATAGTCGGGCATTCTCACCCTTTCTCATCAGCTTTTTTCAAATTATGATCTGACATTCACACCTGCTTTTGGTAATGTATGGTTGGGCATTCGCACCTTTTCTTACCCATTTTTCAGGAATTATGGGTGGACATTCACACCTTCTTGCAGCTGAACACCTCCTCTCCCGCTATTGATTGTGTACAGTCGGGTATTTTAACTTTTTCTTACCCGCTTTTTACCAAATATGGTCGGACATTCACACCGTCTTACAGCGGAACACCTCTGCTCCCGCTTTTGATGGTGTATAGTCAGGCATTTGAACCTTTTCTTACCCGCTTTTTACAAACTATGGTCGGACATTCAAACCTTCTTGTAGCCGAAAACCTCCGCTCCCTCTTTTGATTATACATTGTTGGGCATTCGCACCTTATTTATAAACTATAGTCAGACATTCACACCTTGCAGCTGAGCCACCTCAGCTCCCTGTTTTGATAGTGTATGTTCGGGCATTCGAACCTATTCTTACCCCCTTTTTACAAACTATGCTCGGAGATTCACACCTACTCACAGCCGAACAACTCCACTCCCGCATTTGATGATGTATTGTCCGGCATTCTCACCCTTTCTCATCAGCTTTTTGCAAATTATGATCTGACATTCACACCTACTTGCAGTCGAACAGCTCTGCTCCCGCTTTTGATTATGTTTGGTTGGATATTCGAACCTTTTCTTTACTGCTTTTTACAAACTTTGGTCGGACGTTCACACCTTCTTGCAGCCGAACCCATCCACTTCCACTTTTGATGGTATATATTCGGGCATTCGAACCTTTTCTTACCCGCTTTTTACAAACCGTGGTCGGACTTTCACACCTTCTTGTAGCCAAACAACTCTGCTCCCGCTATTGATTGTGTACAGTCGGGTATTTTAACCTTTTCTTACCCGCTTTTTACCAACTATGGTCGGACATTTACACCTTCTTACAGCGGAACACCTCCGCTCCCTCTTTTGATGGTCTATGTTCGGGCAGTCGAACCTTTTCTTACCCGCTTTTTACAAACTATGGTCGGACATTCAAACCTTCTTGTAGCCGAACACATCCACTCCTGCTTTTGATGATGTATGGTTGGGCATTCGCACCTTTTTTTTACCCATTTGTCAGGAATAATGGGTGGACATTCACACCTTCTTGCAGCTGAACACCTCCTCTCCCACTTATGATCATGTGCGGTTTGATATTCGAAAATTTTCTTTCATGTTTTAAAGCAATTATTGCTGGACATTCAAATCTTCTTGTAGCCGAACACATCCACTCCTGCTTTTGATGATGTATGGTTTGGCATTCGCACCCTTTTTTTACCCATTTTTCAGGAATTTTGGGGGGACATTCAGACCTTCTTGCAGCCGAAAACCTCCGCTCCCTCTTTTGATCATACATTGTCGGGCATTCGCACCTTATCTTACCCGCTTTTTACAAACTATAGTCAGACATTCACACCTTGCAGCTGAACCACCTCCGCTCCCTGTTTTGATCATGTATGGTCTGGCAATACTACCTTTTCTTACCCGTTTGTGAGTAATTAATCCCAAAATATTGAGCATAAAATAAGTCTTTATGCTGATGATGTATTACTTTTCCTTCAGAACTCACAGACGTCTCTCACTCACACGATCACACTCATAAATAAATTCTCAGCACTTTCTGACTACTCTATCAACTGGTCTAAGACCACAGTTCTGCCCATTAACTGTAGGGTCCATAATATACCTGCGATCACTTTACAGTCAGGAAATATTAGATATTTAGGCATAAACATTTCCTCCAGGCTCTCAGAGCTAACAAAGCTAAATTATGTGCAATTATTAAAGACAGTAGAGGACGATCTATCGTTGGAAGTCCTTACCTATATCACTTATGGGGAGAGTTACATCCATTAAAATGATGATACTACCAAAAGTTAACTATTTGTTCTCAATGATCCCCATAAAACCATCTGCTACTTGGTTTAAGTCACTAGATTCATGCATCTCCAAATTTCTGTGGAAAAACAAACCACCACTTATTAGTTTAAAAACCCTACAGAAGACCAAGGACAGTGGTGGATTAGATTTACCTCATTTTCAGCACTATTCCTTAGACAATAGGTTACAATATATATCAAAATGGTTTAAACCTTGTTGTTGTCACAGTTCCCAGAGACGTTGTAATCGTTGAGGATTCTATATTCACCCCCTCATTAGAGGCACGTAATGCAGATTGATGACACTGAATCTTCTTCTCTGTTCATTGCTGGCATCATTCCCAGCATCGTAAGTGTTTATGGCATTGTTAGCCTCTTCTTCTGGATCTTGATATCGAGAATCCTTTTGTATTTCTGGTTTGTCAGTCCTCTGTCTTCATTCACCGGAGTCTTTGTCTTTTTGTCCTTGAGTTTGGTGATTTTTTCTTCTTTTGATGCCTTGACACAATGTGACAGGTGATACCACGTGGGAGATCCTGTAACTTGGACTGCTGTCCCTGTGCTGCGAAATGGCTGTGCTGCTCAAATGGTCTCTCCTTCATCATGGTTACATGCTGCCATTCCGACATCTCGCCATTCCGACATGGGTCTCCAATTGTCGGAATGGCGACACTTAATTTTTTATCAAACTTCCCACCATTCCGACACTTTTTTCCTCCTATGGTCGGAATGGCGGTAAGTTTTTTGTTTTTTTTTAACATACCGCCATTCCGACAGTTCCTTTTAATAGCCTATTTTTTACCCAAAACATTTTGCACTAATGATATGCCGGCGCAAATACGCCCTAAAGTTTGGCGCACAAGCTTTGCACATGCAGAGGCCACAGCCTCGCAAACAAACTTTAATAATCTATTATCAAAATCCCCCGAATTTCAAATATAAAAATACAGATATTAATGTAACTCTGGCGAGACTGAAACTGATTAAGCAGAAATACAGTGTCAGTGAGCTGTCACAGCAGCCAGCTGGAGCGGAGCTCTCCACAGAGCCCATGCGTCTTTTGCACGCTGTCATCATATGCAAAAGTAATAATTGCAATTACAGATATCACGGCTACTGCACAGGACACAGTTGCGAGCACTCTGCCTTGCCTTGCCAATAGGAGAAGAGAGAAATGACAGCATAGAACGTATAAAACACAACAAAATGCAGTAAAAACGTTTATTCATGTTATTCACGTGATTTATGAGTACTCACTCCAATTTTGGGAAGCGCGGATGGGCTTTGCGCATTTGGCACAAACACACAGCCGCAACGGTTGTAGCTTTATACAGCCTGTTGATATCTTAAGGACCTAACTGGTCACACCTGGGAGTAAATGTCATGTAGAGATTGTTTTTACATGACATTACAGCTGAACATATAGCTTTCATCCACAAACCAACGTGGGAGAGCCCGAAGACGCATGTGCCAGACGCACATAGGCATGCGTAAAACCAATTTTGACCACTTCATACTGTTTATTTGCTTTCTTTTAGTTAACTTTCGTTTCTTTTGGATTCTTGTGCGTGTTATGGAGCCGTTTTGGTCCATGTTTGTAAGCCTTTTTTTCCTGGATTAAATTTTCGGAAGTTAAAACAAGTGGCATTGGAGTGTGTGATTGAAAACCACCGCGGACTGCTTCTCCTCCTCCAGTTGCCGAGACTTTGTGTTTTTAATAACGGTTGTCTATAAACATGTGTTAAACATATAAATTGCATGAACAGAAAGAAGGGACTCACCTGTTGAGTAACACACATTTCCTTATACGGAAAGCCTTGTCGGAATGGTGGGACATTTGAACGTCAGAATAGCGGGATGTCGCAATGGTGGTATGTCGGAATGGTGGGACGTTTGCATGTCGGAATGGTGGTATGTCGGAATGGTGGTATGTCGGAATGGTGGGATGTCGGAATAGCCGGATGTCGTAATGGCGAAATTTCGGAATGGGTGTTGCCACCCCCTTCATCATATACACAGTTATTTATACATCACCTTCCACCATGAAGCGTTGTCCCTTTTTGTTTCTCTCTTTGTTCTTAAAATGCTGTTATGCATGTCTAAACCAATCCATTAAATTAGATCATTTTGGCAGTAAAGCGATCTACAATGTGCTTGGTCGCAAAGCTGCTCATCTGTGGTAAACAGCTCTTCAGAAAGGCATTCTTCAATTGATTTCACTAATTCTATGTAATAATTTTGTGATTTCATACAAAACTACACTTCTTCTCCCATCTGTCTGAGTATTTAATATTGTCTGGGTCCCGTTAAAATATGTATTTTTCCCATCTAATTCCTTGTTTGCTTTAAAACAAGTATTCCCCATTTTCTATCCCTTCAGTAGCCAACCAGTTTGTATGGAGTACACTGGAGCAACTTGACTGATCAGTAAAACACTGCTTTTGTTGTCACCGCAAGGCTTCCCCCGTCGGTTGTTTCACTGAGACACTACTGAGTAACTATAACTCAACACAGTTTATACACATAACATTCCTATACATACTAACAAACAAACAATTATTTATCGCAATTTTCTCATCTCTGTTTGAACGTACACCCAGGTAAATATTCCTGTAGTCTTCTCATACCGACTAGGGACCCATTCATTGTTTAACTTCACTGTTTTGCAAATCCTAATTGAATATTACACATTGACATTGAACTTTACTTGATAAGCAGGTCTTCATTGCATTCAGCAGCCTATATGTGAGCATCTATGTGTAAGCTGTTCTTCTTTGCATTTATCAGCAGCAAGCAATTTTTCATTGCACATGCATATGAAAATAGTAAAACAATTCCAATGCGTTAGCGAAACCTTCTATATCAGGAGTGTCCATCATGATGCTGGGAATAGAACCTCTTTCCCAGAATAGTTCAACCTTCATTACTCAACTGATCATAACTCCGCAATGAGCACATTTCAAAGTATCATTCCTCTACATATATTCAAAAATCTATGTGTAAATGTTTAATATTTCTTATATTTGTTGATGTCATTCTGTGTGCATGTGGCCTAAACCCAATCTCTGTGTGGCAATTTTAATTTAAACAAGTTGAACTCTGCCTCTGATCATTTAAAAAAGGTGTGTACCAATATCAACCTTTCTCAGGTAATTACTGATCCTACAAAACCAAAGAGATCCTTCAAGGTTGTCCCTGATTGGCTCAATCTTAACAAATCAAAGGTAGAAAATCCGCAGTATCTGAACTTGGTGTTAGTTATCACTGCTCAATAGCCTGTATCAGAATTGCAAAAATGAAAACATTAGGTCCACGCTTGGTATCCAGATCCTGAAACATCTCCATGAGCAGGCTTTTTTTAACTGATCTGTTGAATAGTTATATGACACTGTTAAAATCCCAGATGAAGATCTAGCACTTGACCATTTTTGTAAATCTTCTAATTCCATAGTTGATAAACACGCCCCTTTTAAAAAGTATAGAACTTAGAACAGGTCTATCCCTGGCTTTCGGCAGAACTGTCTTCTTTACTTTTTTTTCCCCTTGTCCTATTCCGCATTATGTCAGAAGAATTGTAGTCTGAATACCTTTGATGCCAAACAGATTTGTTTTGCCAAGGGAAGTTTTATAAATGTAAAGCTCCCCTTGATGCCCATTTATTTATTTCTGTTTACAATATATGACATGAACTGAACTGAACCGGACCGGGGGACAAGGAAAGAAGAAGAGGAAAGAAGAGGAAACAGAACAAAAATAGAAACAAAAACCAGACAACCAGCTGCTACACCTGTAAAAAACAAAACAGACAACAATCCATGGCCTATGAGGGGAATCCAGCCTTAGCGCCACCAGGAGCACCTGAAAGCAGACAAGCAGAGAAAAAACAAACACACAAACAAACAAAAACAAGCACAAGAAGCGGCAATCGCATACAACACAGCTGTGGATATAGATGACCTGAGACGACATGATAATACAACAACTGCTTAGTGACTATGCTACTGGACTAATGAATGTGTGTGTGTGTGTGTGAGAACATTCAACACCCATGGCACAGGACCTACATGATAACCGTGCTTAGTTATGAGTGTATAAGCGTACAGGGCCACAATCCACAGCCCCCCCCCCCCCCCCCCCAAGCAATCAGAAGCAGGCAGAGAGGGCCACAAGACCCAGGCCACCACCAGCCCCCACAGAGCACAGAACCCAGGCAGCCCACCGCAGGGGCAACCACGCATCCACCCAGAAGACTGCAGAGGAAGCCCCCGGAAAGAGCCCCCATAAGCATAGGGCAGAGGCACTCCGGGAACCAGGGGTAACAGCCCACCGACCCCGCCAGGCCGAACCAGCAGAACAATTAATTAATCCTCCTGGCCCCTCTTGCCCCGAGCAGACACCAGGAAGCAGGGGTGTGCGAAGAAGACCCCTCCCCTCACCCTTCTGGCTCTTCAATATTTTCTAATAGTGAGCAATTAAAATTGAGGGGCAGCCAAACTTGTAGAACTGGGAGCGTGGCACTCTGGGCAGCCTACATACCCAAAGAGCCCCGCCCACCAGATGCCACTCAGTGTAACCACCCCCCAAGACCTAATGTGTGTGTGTGAGTGTGTTTGATAAGTAGTAATGTCTAAGGTGTAATTAAAACAGGGGCAGGGAACTGCAGAGTGCAACCAAAGGGGACCACCTACGTGGCCCCATCCACTACACCCCACCGAACACACACGCCCCCAAAACCCTTCATGTGTGAGTGTGTGCTGTGTACAGGAGCCAGAAGGGAGAGGGGTATGGGGATATATACCGGGGGAGCTACTCTCCCCCAGAGAGGGCAGCCAGGGACTGGCTGCAATAGGCATCCCCGCTACCTGGGAGCCAACAATGGGCAGGAGGGCCTGATGTCCACCAGGCTCGGGGCCTGCAGCGACCATATTCCGGGAGCTACTGTACCCCCAGAAGGTACCCATCCCGCCCCACCCCACTCAACCCAACCCCACCCAGGAGGACCTCTACAAAAAACAAACAAACAACATCAAAAAACAAACAAACAAACCACCCGGTCACACCAGTCGCAGCAGCCCGGGCCTGAGACCCACCATCACCCAGCAACCCACCACCACCACTATGTGATAAAACTAATCAGAGGGGACCAGAGAGAATGAAATTCAGCCAATTGATGTTTTGAGGAGGCAGACATTGTTTCCATGCTAATATAATCTAAAAGAAAATTTCTAAACTGGTTAATACACAGATTGTTCTTCGCTTTCCAGTTCATGAGAAAAGTTTTCTTTGCCATACATAACACTGTGACAACCATGTGTGCTGAGTTAATTTCCATGTTGATGTTGTCTAAGTCACCCAGTATGCACAGTGTGGGGCATGCAGGGATGCTACACTTTAGCCATGTTGATAGGTCCTCACAGACTTCAAGCCAGAACTTCTGGACAGGCGCAGAAAACCACAAAGCGTGTGCATAATCATCAGGTGTGTTATCTGTGCAATGTGAGCAGATGTTTGAGTGTGTTAGACCCATCCTGAACATCCTTTGTCCTGTATAGTGTGTTCTATGAAGGATTTTGTATTGTATGAGCTGTAAATTAGGATTTCGAGTCTTTATGAAGGTGTTCAAACATATTTGTGGTTAGAAGCTATGACCAGAACTGATGGATAAATCTGCCTCCCATTTTGAGGATGGAAGAGACATTGTGTCATCTATCTTAGACAATAATTTATATATTTTTGATAGTAGTTTTGGAGTACAGATGCTTAGAAATTCTGCTACCCTAGTCGGGGGTTGTAAGTCTGGTTGGTGGAGGATATATCCATCCATCCATCCATCATCTGCCGCTTATCCGGGGGTCGGGTCGCGGGGGCAGCAGCTTGAGCAGAGAAACCCAGACGTCTCTGTCCCCGGCCACTTCCTCCAGCTCTTCCGGGGGGACCCCGAGGCGTTCCCAGGCCAGCCGAGAGACATAGTCTCTCCAACGTGTCCTGGGTCTCCCCCGGGGTCTCCTCCCAGTGGGACGTGCCCGGAACACCTCCCCAGGGAGGCGCCCAGGGGGCATCCTAACCAGATGCCCGAGCCACCTCATCTGACTCCTCTCAATGCGGAGGAGCAGCGGTTCTACTCCGAGCCCCTCCCGGATGACTGAGCTTCTCACCCTATCTCTAAGGGAGAGCCCAGACACCCTGCGGAGGAAACCCATTTCGGCCGCTTGTATTCGCGATCTTGTTCTTTCGGTCACTACCCACAACTCGTGACCATAGGTGAGGATGGGAACGTAGATTGACCAGTAAGTACGCAGAGCCTGCAACACTGCAGGCGCCGCACCGATCCGCCCGTCAATCTCCCGCTCCATTCGTCCGTCACTCGTGAACAAGACCCCGAGATACTTGAACTCCTCCTCTTGGGGAAGGATCTCATTCCCGACCCGGAGAGAGCATTCCACCCTTTTCCAGCTGAGAACCATAGTCTCGGATTTGGAGGTGCTGATTCTCATCCCAGCCGCTTCACACTCGGCTGCGAATCACTCCAGTGAGAGCTGAATGTCACGGCCTGACGACGCTAATAGAACCACATCATCTGCAAAAAGCAGAGACCCGATTCTGAGGTCGCCAAATGGGACACCCTCAACGCCCTGGCTCCGCCTAGAAATTCTGTCCATAAAAGTTAGGAACAGAATCGGTGACAAAGGGCAGCCCTGACGGAGTCCAACTCTCACCGGAAACGTATCCGACTTACTGCCGGCAATGCGGACCAAACTCTGGCACCGGTCATACAGAGACCGAATGGCCCCTATAAAGGGGTCCGGCACTCCATATTCCCGGAGCACCCCCCACAGGACTCCACGAGGGACACGGTCGAACGCTTTCTCCAAGTCCACAAAACACATGTAGACTGGTTGGGCGAACTCCCATGCACCCTCCAGGATCCTGCCGAGGGTATAGAGCTGGTCCACTGTTCCACGGCCAGGACGAAAGCCACACTGCATCTCCTGAATCCGAGGCTCGATTATCCGACGGATCCTCCTCTCCAATACCCCCGAATAGACCTTACCAGGGAGGCTGAGGAGTGTGATACCCCTATAGTTGGAACACACCCTCCGGTCCCCCTTTTTAAAGAGGGGGACCACCACCCCAATCGGCCAGTCCAGAGGCACTGTCCCCGATGTCCACGCGATACTGCAGAGGCGTGTCAGCCAAGACAGCCCTACAACATCCAGAGCCTTAAAAAACTCAGGACGGACCTCATCCACCCCCGGGGCCTTGCCACCGAGGAGCTTTTTAACCACCTCGGCAACCTCAGCCCCAGAAATGGGTGGCCCCGTCTCCGAGCTCTCCGACTCTGCCTCTTCCGAGCACGTGTTGGTAGGATTGAGGAGTTCCTCGAAGTACTCCCCCCACCGACTCACAACATCCCTAGTTGAGGTCAGCAAAGCCCCGTCCCCACTGTAAACAGTGTTGACTGTGAGCCGCTTCCCCCCCCCCTGAGACGCCGGATGGTGAACCAGAATCTTTTCGAGGCCGTCCGGAAATCGTTCTCCATGGTCTCACCGAACTCCTCCCAGGCCCGAGTTTTTGCCTCAGCAACCGCCGAAGCCGCGGCCCGTCTGGCCCGTCGGTACCTATGAGCTTCTTCCAGGGTCCCACTGGCCAAAAAGGCCCGATAGGACTCCTTCTTCAGCTTGACGGCTTCCCTCACCACTGGTGTCCACCAGCAGGTTGGAGGGTTGCCGCCACGACAGGCACCGACCACCTTACGTCCACAACTCCGACCAGCTGCCTCGGGAATGGAGTCACGGAACATGGCCCATTCAATGTCCCCCACCTCAAATATGGTTGAAGCTCTGCCGGAGGTGGGAGTTAAAGCTCCTTCTGACGGGGGATTCTGACAAACGCTCCCAGCAGACCCTCACAATACGTTTGGGCCTGCCAGGTCTGATCGGCATCCTCCCCCACCAGCGGAGCCAACTCACCACCAGGTGGTGATCAGTTGACAGCTCCGCCCCTCTCTTCACCCGAGTGTCCAGGACATACGGCCGCAAGTCCGATGATACAACCACAAAGTCGATCATCGAACTGCGGCCAAGGGTGTCCTGGTGCCAAGTGCACATATGGACACCCTTATGCCTGAACATGGTGTTCGTTATGGACAGTCTATGACTGGCACAGAAGTCCAACAACATAACACCACTCTGATTCAGATCGGGGGGGCCGTTCCTCCCAATCACACCCCTCCAGGTCTCACTGTCATTGCCCACGTGAGCATTGAAGTCCCCCAGCAGAATGAGGGAGTCTCCGGTAGGAGCATTCTCCAGTGCCTTCCCCAGAGACTCCAAAAAGGGTAGGTACTCTGAACTGCTGTTTGGCGCATAGGCACAAACAACAGTCAGGACTCGTCCCCCCACCCAAAGGTGGAGGGAGGCTACCCTCTCGTTCACTGGGGTAAACCCCAATGTACTGGCACACAGCCGGGGGGCAATAAGTATGCCCACACCTGCTCTGCGCCTCTCACCACGGGCAACTCCAGAGTGGAAGAGAGTCCAACCCCTCTCAAGAGTACTGGTTCCAGATCCCAAGCCGTGCGTCGAGGTGAGTCCGACTATATATAACGGTCTGATGAAGTTTCAACAATAAACAACAAACTTTGTATTATGAGAAAGAACCAGACTCATTCTTCAGGAATCCGAAAATAAGCTCTATTTTACGAGTTATGCACGAATTCGGATTCTCCTATAAAACGAATTCCTTAACTCAAACCAAGTTAAGACTGCTTTGTCCTTCATATTTATTCATGTCTAATCAAGTTTCAATGATAAACAACGTTGTACTTTGTAGAATGAGAAAGAACTTCTTCAGCAATAAGCATCTCTCGACAAATGACGAAATACAGATTTTGCTATAAAATTAATTGCTATCAGCCTGACTTAAAACTGTTTGTCTTCCTTATTTATCCACTTCAAATCAAGTTTCAACAATTAAAAAAAATTTGTAGTTTGAGAAAGAACAACTTAATCTTGAGCAATCAGTATAAAAAGAGGGTAAGCCAAGGTGCGAATGTCAAACCATACATGATCAAAACAGGGAGCGGAGGTGTTTGGCTGAGACAAGGTGTGAATGTCCACCCATAATTAATGAAAAGCGGGCAACAAGTAGGTTCGAATGCCCAACCATACATCATCAAAAGCAGGAGTGGATATGTTCGGCTACAAGAAGGTTTGAACGTCTGACCATAGTTTGTAAAAAGCGGGTAAGAAAAGGTTCGAATGCCCGAACATACAGCATCAAAGGAGGGAGCGGAGGTGTTCCGCTGTAAGAAGGTGTGAATGTCCGACCATAGTTGGTAAAAATGGGGTAAGAAAAGGTTAAAATACCCGACTGTACACAATCAGTAGCGGGTGCGGAGTTGTTCGGCTACTAAAAGGTGTGAAAGTCCGACCATGGTTTGTAAAAAGCGGGTAAGAAAAGGTGCGAATGCCCGAAAATGTATGATCAAAACAGGGAGTGGAGGTGTTCGGCTGCAAGAAGGTCTGAATGTCCAACCATAATTTGTAAAAACCGGGAAGGAAAGGCTCGAAAGCCCGACTATACACCATCAAAAGCGGGAGCAGAGTGGTTCAGCTGCAAGAAGGTCTGAATGTCCATCAATAATTGCTTTAAAACATGAAAGAAAATTTTCGAATATCATCCGCACATGATCATAAGAAGGAGAGGAGGTGTTCAGCTGCAAGAAGGTGTGAATGTCCACCCATAATTCCTGAAAAATGGGTAAAAAAAGGTGCGAATGCCCAACCATACATTATCAAAAGCAGGTGTGAATGTCAGATCATAATTTGCAAAAAGCTGATGAGAAAGGGTGAGAATGCCCGACTATACACCATCAAATGCGGGAGCGGAGGTGTTCGGCTCTGAGTAGGTGTGAATGTCCGACCATAATTGCTGAAAAATGTGTTAGAAAAGGAAAGAATGCCGGACCATACATCATCAAAAGCGAGAGAGGTGGTGTTCGGCTTCAAAAAGGTGTAAATGTTCGACTAAAGTTTGTAAAAAGCGGGTAAGACATGGTGCGAATGCCTGACAAGGTATGATCAAAAGCAGGAGCGGAGGTGTTCAGCTGCAAGAAGGTCTAAATGTCCATCAATAATTGCTAGAAAACATGAAAGAAAATTTTCGAAAATCAAACCGCACATGATCATAAGTGGGAGAGGAGGTGTTCAGCTGCAAGAAGGTGTGAATGTCCACCCATTATTCCTGACAAATGGGTAAAAAAAAGGTGCGAATGCCCAACCATACATCATCAAAAGCAGGAGTGGATGTGTTCTGCTACAAGAAGGTGTGAACGTCCAACCAAAGTTTGTAAAAAGCAGTTAAGAAAAGGTTTGAATATCCAACCAAACATAATCAAAAGCGGGAGCATAGCTTTTCGACTGCAAGTAGGTGTGAATGTCAGATCATAATTTGCAAAAAGCTGATGAGAAAGGGTGAGAATGTCCGACTGCACACCATCAAATGCGGGAGCGGAGTTGTTCGGCTGTGAGTAGGTGTGAATCTCCGACCGTAATTTCTGAAAAATGTGTTAGAAAAGGTAAGAATGCCGGTCCATACATCATCAAAAGCGAGAGAGGTGGTGTTCGGCTGCAAGTAGGTGTGAATGTCCAGCCATAATTACTCACAAACAGGTAAGAAAAGGTAGTATTGCCAGACCATACATGATCAAAACAGGGAGCGGAGGTGGTTCAGCTGCAAGAAGGTGTGAATGTCCGACTAAAGTTCAAATATATTAACAAAAGCGGGAGGAGAGGTCTTCGGATGAGAGTGGTTGAGAATTCCCAACCATAATCTATAAAATTCTGTGAAAAAAAGGTGTGATAGAACACTAAAAGGTGGAGCGGAAGTGTTCGGCTGCAAGAAGGTTTAAATGTCCGACTATATTTGGTGAAAAGCAGGTGAAGCAAGGTCTGAATGCCCAACCTTACATTATCAAAAGCGAGATCAGAGGTGTTTGGCTGCAAGAAGGCCATAGTTTGCCAAAAGCGGGTAAGCTGCGAATGACCAACTAAATATCAACAAAAGTGGGGGCGGAGGTCTTCGGATGCAACTGGGTGTGAACATCCCACCATACAAGTATGGTGGAGAGGAAGCTGTGAACAGCCGACCATAGTTTGCAAAAAGCGGGTGAGACAAGGTGCGAATGTCCAACCATACATGATCAAAACAGGGAGCGGAGGTGTTTGGCTGTGACAAGGTGTGAATGTCCACCCAAAATTAATGAAAAGCGGGCAAAAAGTAGGTTTGAATGCCCAAGCATA
This sequence comes from Leuresthes tenuis, assembly GCF_036924035.1. Lineage (NCBI taxonomy): Eukaryota > Metazoa > Chordata > Actinopteri > Atheriniformes > Atherinopsidae > Leuresthes > Leuresthes tenuis. The sequence continues at coordinate 26,843,826 of NW_027325367.1, read as the reverse complement.
CATCATCAAAAGAAGGAGTGGATGTGTTCGGCTACAAGAAGGTTTGAATGTCCGAGCATAGTTTGTAAAAAGCGGGTAAGAAAAGGTTCGAATGCCCAAACATACACCATCAAAAGAGGGAGCGGAGGTATTCCGCTGTAAGAAGGTGTGAATGTCCGACCATAGTTGGTAAAAAGTGGGTAAGAAAAGGTTAAAATACCCGACTTTACACAATCAATAGGGGGAGCGGAGTTGTTCGGCTACAAGAAGGTGTGAAAGTCCAACCATGGTTTGTAAAAAGCTGCTAAGAAAAGGTTCGAATGCCCGAATATATACCATCAAAAGCGGAAGCGGAGGTGTTCGGCTGCAAGAAGGTGTGAACGTCCGACCAAAGTTTGTAAAAAGCAGTTAAGAAAAGGTTCGAATATCCAACCAAACATAATCAAAAGCGGGCGCAGAGCTGTTCGACTGCAAGTAGGTGTGAATGTCCAGCCATAATTACTCACAAACGGGTAAGAAAAGGTAGTATTGCCAGACCATACATGATCAATACAGGGAGCTGAGGTGGTTCAGCACCAAGGTGTGAATGTCTGACTATAGTTTGTAAAAAGCGGGTAAGATAAGGTGCGAATGCCCGACAATGTATAATCAAAAGAGGGAGCAGAGGTTTTCGGCTACAAGAAGGTTTGAATGTCCGACCATAGTTTGTAAAAAGCGGGTAAGAAAAGGTTCAAATGCCTGACTATACACCATCAAAACAGGGAGCGGAGATGTTCCGCTGTAAGACGGTGTGAATGTCTGACCATAGTTGGTTTAAAGCGGGTAAGAAAAGGTTAAAATACCCGACTGTACACAATCAATAGCGGGAGCGGAGTTGTTCGGCTACAAGAAGGTGTGAAAGTCCAACCATCGTTTGTAAAAAGCTGGTAAGAAAAGGTTCGAATGCCCGAATATATACCATCAAAAGCGGAAGCGGAGGTGTTCGGCTGCAAGAAGGTGTGAACGTCCGACCAAAGTTGGCAAAAAGCAGTAAAGAAAAGGTTCGAATATCCAAACATAATTAAAAGCGAGAGAAATTTTGTTCAGCTGCAAGTAGGTGTGAATATCCAGCCATAATTACTCACAGACGGGTAAGAAAATGTAGTATTGCCAGACAATACATGATCAAAACAGGGAGCGGAGGTGGTTTAGCTGCAAAAAGGGGTGAATGTCCAACTAAAGTTCAAATATATTAACAAAAGCGGGAGGAGAGGTCTTCGGATTAGAGTGGTTGAAATTTCCAACCATAATCTATAAAATGCGGTGAAAAAAAAAGGTGTGAAGGAATGAATTTTATAGCAAAATCCGAAATCATGCATAACTCCGCAAAAGGAACTTATTGCTCAACCAAAGGGATGCTTCTTTCTCATTCAGGGTAATATGAGGAACTTTATGCTTGATACATTTTAGACATGGATAACTATGAAGGACAAAGCAATTTTAACTTGGTTTGAGCAAAGCAATTCATTTTATAGGAAAATCCGAAATCGTGCAGGACTCATGAAAGTAAGCTTATTCTCGGATTCCTGATCCTCCAGTGTTGCTCTTTCCTATACTGCAAAATAAAGCCTTGTTCTTTGTTGAAATCGATATAGACATTGATAAATATGAAGGACAAAGCAGTTTCCACTTTGTTTGAGTGAAGGAATTAATTTTATAGCAAAATCCCAAATCAAGCAGAACGTATGAAAATAAGCCTCTTTTCGGATTCCTGATCCTTCAGTGTTGCTATTTCTTTTACTGCAAAATACAATGTTGTTCTTTGTTGAAGTCAATCTAGACATTGATAAATATGAAGGACAAAGCAGTTTTCACTTGGTTTGAGTGAAGGAATTCATTTTATACATAAATTCCCAAATCATGCAGAACGTATGAAAAGAAGCTTATTCTCGGATTCCTGATCCTTCAGTGTTGCTTTTTCTTCTACTGCAAAATACAATGTTGTTCTTTGTTGAAGTCGATCTAGACATTGATAAATATGAAGGACAAAGCAGTTTTAACATAGTTTGAGTGAAGGCATTCATTCATCGTAAAATCAATAATCGTGCAGAACTCATGAAAATAAGCTTATTCTCGGATTCCTAAAACTTTTGATTTGCTCTTTCTTTAATGCAAAGTACAATGTTGTTCTTTGTTGAAGTCGATCTAGACATTGATAAATATGAAGGACAAAGCAGTTTTCACTTGGTTTGAGTGAAGGATTTGCAGCTGAAAACATCCCGCTCCCGCTTTTGATTGTGTATAGTCGGGCTTTCGAGCCTTTTCTTACCCGGTTTTTAGAAATTATGGTTGGACATTCAGACCTTGCAGCCGAAGACCTCCACTCCCTCTTTTGATCATACATTGTCGGGCATTCGCACCTTGTCTTACCCGCTTTTTACAAACTATAGTCAGACATTCACACCTTGCAGCTGAACCACCTCAGCTCCCTGTTTTGATCATGTATGGTCTGGCAATACTACCTTTTCTTACCCGTTTGTGAGTAATTATGGCTGGACATTCACACCTACTTGCAGTCGAACAGCTCTGCTCCCGCTTTTGATGGTATATATTCGGGCATTCGAACCTTTTCTTAGCAGCTTTTTACAAACCATGGTTGAACTTTCACACCGTCTTACAGCGGAACACCTCCGCTCCCGCTTTTGATGGTTTATAGTCAGGCATTTGAACCTTTTCTTACCCGCTTTTTACAAACTATGGTCGGACATTCAAACCTTCTTGTAGCCAAAAACCTCCGCTCCCTCTTTTGATCATACATTGTCGGGCATTCGCACCTTTTCTTACCCGTTTTTTACAAACCATGGTCGGACTTTCACACATTCTTGTAGCCAAACACATCCGCTCCCGCTATTGATTGTGTACAGTCGGGTATTTTAACCTTTTCTTACCCGCTTTTTACAAACTATGGTCGGACATTCAAACCTTCTTGTAGCCGAAAACCTCCGCTCCCTCTTTTGATTATACATTGTTGGGCATTCGCACCTTATTTACAAACTATAGTCAGACATTCACACCTTGCAGCTGAGCCACCTCAGCTCCCTGTTTTGATAGTGTATGTTCGGGCATTCGAACCTATTCTTACCCCCTTTTTACAAACTATGCTCGGAGATTCACACCTACTCACAGCCGAACAACTCCGCTCCCGCATTTGATGATGTATTGTCCGGCATTCTAGTCTCTTCTAACACATTTTTCAGCAATTATGGTCGGACATTCACACCTACTCACAGCCGAACACTTCCGCTCCCGCATTTGATGGTGTATAGCCGGGCATTCTCACCCTTTCTCATCAGCTTTTTGCAAATTATGATCTGACATTCACACCTACTTGCAGTCGAACAGCTCTGCTCCCGCTTTTGATTATGTTTGGTTGGATATTCGAACCTTTTCTTAACTGCTTTTTACAAACTTTGGTCGGACGTTCACACCTTCTTGCAGCCGAACACATCCACTTCCACTTTTGATGGTATATATTCGGGCATTCGAACCTTTTCTTACCAGCTTTTTACAAACCGTGGTCGGACTTTCACACCTTCTTGTAGCCAAACAACTCCGCTCCCGCTATTGATTTTGTACAGTCGGGTATTTTAACCTTTTCTTACCCGCTTTTTACCAACTATGGTCGGACATTTACACCTTCTTACAGCGGAACACCTCCGCTCCCTCTTTTGATGGTCTATATTCGGGCATTCGAACCTTTTCTTACCCGCTTTTTACAAACTCTGGTCGGACATTCAAACCTTCTTGTAGCCGAACACATCCACTCCTGCTTTTGATGATGTATGGTTGGGCATTTTCATCTTTTCTTACCCATTTTTCAGTAATTATGGGTGGACATTCACACCTTCTTGTAGCTGAACAACTCCTCTCCCGCTTATGATCATGTGCGGTTTGATATTCGAAAATTTTCTTTCATGTTTTAAAGCAATTATTGATGGACATTCAAATCTTCTTGTAGCCGAACACATCCACTCCTGCTTTTGATGATGTATGGTTTGGCATTCGCACCCTTTTTTTACCCATTTTTCAGGAATTTTGGGTGGACATTCAGACCTTCTTGCAGCCGAAAACCTCCGCTCCCTCTTTTGATCATACATTGTCGGGCATTCGCACCTTATCTTACCCGCTTTTTACAAACTATAGTCAGACATTCACACCTTGCAGCTGAACCACCTCCGCTCCCTGTTTTGATCATGTATGGTCTGGCAATACTACCTTTTCTTACCCGTTTGTGAGTAATTAATCCCAAAATATTGAGCATAAAATAAGTCTTTATGCTGATGATGTATTACTTTTCCTTCAGAACTCACAGACGTCTCTCAGTCACACGATCACACTCATAAATAAATTCTCAGCACTTTCTGACTACTCTATCAACTGGTCTAAGACCACAGTTCTGCCCATTAACTGTAGGGTCCATAATATACCTGCGATCACTTTACAGTCAGGAAATATTAGATATTTAGGCATAAACATTTCCTCCAGGCTCTCAGAGCTAACAAAGCTAAATTATGTGCAATTATTAAAGACAGTAGAGGACGATCTCTCGTTGGAAGTCCTTACCTATATCACTTATGGGGAGAGTTACATCCATTAAAATGATGATACTACCAAAAGTTAACTATTTGTTCTCAATGATCCCCATAAAACCATCTGCTACTTGGTTTAAGTCACTAGATTCATGCATCTCCAAATTTCTGTGGAAAAACAAACCACCACGTATTAGTTTAAAAACCCTACAGAAGACCAAGGACAGTGGTGGATTAGATTTACCTAATTTTCAGCACTATTCCTTAGACAATAGGTTACAATATATATCAAAATGGTTTAAACGTTGTAATCGTTGAGGATTCTATATTCACCCCCTCATTAGAGGCACGTAATGCAGATTGATGACACTGAATCTTCTTCTCTGTTCATGGCTGGCATCATTCCCAGCATCGTAAGTGTTCGTGGCATTGTTAGCCTCTTCTTCTGGATCTTGATATCGAGAATCCTTTTGTATTTCTGGTTTGTCAGTCCTCTGTCTTCGTTCACCGGAGTCTTTGTCTTTTTGTCCTTGAGTTTGGTGATTTTTTCTTCTTTTGATGCCTTGACACAATGTGACAGGTGATACCACGTGGGAGATCACAGATATCACGGCTACTGCACAGGACACAGTTGCTAGCACTCTGCCTTGCCTTGCCAATAGGAGAAGATAGAAATGACAGCATAGAACGTATAAAACACAACAAAATGCAGTAAAAACGTTTATTCATGTTATTCACGTGATTTATGAGTACTCACTCCAATTTTGGGAAGCGCGGATGGGTTTTGCGCATTTGGCACAAACACACAGCCGCAACGGTTGTAGCTTTATACAGCCTGTTGATATCTTAAGGACCTAACTGGTCACACCTGGGACTAAATGTCATGTAGAGATTGTTTTTACATGACATTACAGCTGAACATATAGCTTTCATCCACAAACCAACGTGGGAGAGCCCGAAGACGCATGTGCCAGACGCACATAGGCATGCGTAAAACCAATTTTGACCACTTCATACTGTTTATTTGCTTTCTTTTAGTTAACTTTCGTTTCTTTTGGATTCTTGTGTGTGTTATGGAGCCGTTTTGGTCCATGTTTGTAAGCCTTTTTTTCCTGGATTAAATTTTCGGAAGTTGAAACAAGTGGCATTGGAGTGTGTGATTGAAAACCACCGCGGACTGCTTCTCCTCCTCCAGTTGCCCAGACTTTGTGTTTTTAATAACGCTTGTCTATAAACATGTTAAACATATAAATTGCATGAACAGAAAGAAGGGACTCACCTGTTGAGTAACACACATTTCCTTATACGGAAAGCCTTGTCGGAATGGTGGGACATTTGAACGTCAGAATAGCGGGATGTCGCAATGGTGGGATGTCGGAATGGTGGGAAGTTTGCATGTCGGAATGGTGGTATGTCGGAATGGTGGTATGTCGGAATGGTGGGATGTCGGAATAGCGGGATGTCGGAATGGCGGGATTTCGGAATGGGTGTTGCCACCCCCTTCATCATATACACAGTTATTTATACATCACCTTCCACCATGAAGCGTTGTCCCTTTTTGTTTCTCTCTTTGTTCTTAAAATGCTGTTATGCATGTCTAAACCAATCCATTAAATTAGATCATTTTGGCAGTAAAGCGATCTACAATGTGCTTGGTCGCAAAGCTGCTCATCTGTGGTAAACAGCTCTTCAGAAAGGCATTCTTCAATTGATTTCACTAATTCTATGTAATAATTTTGTGATTTCCTACAAAACTACACTTCTTCTCCCATCTGTCTGAGTATTTAATATTGTCTGGGTCCCGTTAAAACATGTATTTTTCCCATCTAATTCCTTGTTTGCTTTAAAACAAGTATTCCCCATTTTCTATCCCTTCAGTAGCCAACCAGTTTGTATGGAGTACACTGGAGCAACTTGACTGATCAGTAAAACACTGCTTTTGTTGTCACCGCAAGGCTTCCCCCGTCGGTTGTTTCACTGAGACACTACTGAGTAACTATAACTCAACACAGTTTATACACATAACATTCATATACATACTAACAAACAAACAAACAATTATTTATCGCAATTTTCTCATCTCTGTTTGAACGTACACCCAGGTAAATATTCCTGTAGTCTTCTCATACCGACTATGGACCCATTCATTGTTTAACTTCACTGTTTTGCAAATCCTAATTGAATATTACACATTGACATTGAACTTTACTTGATAAGCAGGTCTTCATTGCATTCAGCAGCCTATATGTGAGCATCTATGTGTAAGCTGTTCTTCTTTGCATTTATCAGCAGCAAGCAATTCTTCCTTGCACATGCATATGAAAATAGTAAAACAATTCCAATGCGTTAGCAAAACCTTCTATATCAGGAGTGTCCATCATGATGCTGGGAATAGAACCTCTTTCCCAGAATAGTTCAACCTTCATTACTCAACTGATCATAACTCCGCAATGAGCACATTTCAAAGTATCATTCCTCTACATATATTCAAAAATCTATGTGTAAATGTTTAATATTTCTTATATTTGTTGATGTCATTCTGTGTGCATGTGGCCTAAACCCAATCTCTGTGTGGCAATTTTAATTTAAACAAGTTGAACTCTGCCTCTGATCATTTAAAAAAGGTGTGTACCAATATCAACCTTTCTCAGGTAATTACTGATCCTACAAAACCAAAGAGATCCTTCAAGGTTGTCCCTGATTGGCTCAATCTTAACAAATCAAAGGTAGAAAATCCGCAGTATCTGAACTTGGTGTTAGTTATCACTGCTCAATAGCCTGTATCAGAATTGCAAAAATGAAAACATTAGGTCCACGCTTGGTATCCAGATCCTGAAACATCTCCATGAGCAGGCTTTTTTTTAACTGATCTGTTGAATAGTTATATGACACTGTTAAAATCCCAGATGAAGATCTAGCACTTGACCATTTTTGTAAATCTTCTAATTCCATAGTTGATAAACACGCCCCTTTTAAAAAGTATAGAACTTAGAACAGGTCTATCCCTGGCTTTCGGCAGAACTGTCTTCTTTACTTTTTTTCCCCCTTGTCCTGTTCAGCATTATGTCAGAAGAATTGTAGTCTGAATACCTTTGATGCCAAAGAGATTTGTTTTGCCAAGGGAAGTTTTATAAATGTAAAGCTCCCCTTGATGCCCATTTATTTATTTCTGTTTACAATATATGACATTAACTGAACTGAACCGGACCGGGGGACAAGGAAAGAAGAAGAGGAAAGAAGAGGAAACAGAAAAAAAATAGAAACAAAAACCAGACAACCAGCTGCTACACCTGTAAAAAACAAAACAGACAACAATCCATGGCCTATGAGGGGAATCCAGCCTTAGCGCCAAGAGGAGCACCTGAAAACAGACAAGCAGAGAAAAAACAAACACACAAACAAACAAAAACAAGCACAAGAAGCGGCAATCGCATACAACACAGCTGTGGATATAGATGACCTGAGACGACATGATAATACATCAACTGCTTAGTGACCATGCTACTGGACTAATGAATGTGTGTGTGTGTGTGTGTGTGTGTGAGAACATGCAACACCCATGGCACAGGACCTACATGATAACCGTGCTTAGTTATGAGTGTATAAGCGTACAGGGCCACAATCCACAGCCCCCCCCCAAGCAATCAGAAGCAGGCAGAGAGGGCCACAAGACCCAGGCCACCAGCAGCCCCCACAGAGCACAGAACCCAGGCAGCCCACCGCAGGGGCAACCACGCATCCACCCAGAAGACTGCAGAGGAAGCCCCCGGAAAGAGCCCCCATAAGCATAGGGCAGAGGCACTCCGGGAACCAGGGGCAACAGCCCACCGACCCCGCCAGGCCCCAGCCGCCCAGACATGGGCCGTGCACTGGACCTGGGCCCCAGGAGCCCGAGCGCCCCCAAACCCCCCGGCAGAGGCCCCACCCAATACCCAGGAGGGCCAAGCGCCCCAGACAGCCACAAAGTGGGTCAGCGCCTGCCCCAGCGCCCCTGGCCAAGTGCCCTGGGAGTCAAGACGTGCCCACAGGTGGGTGAAGTCGCGAGCAGTGGGGAGAGGCAACGCTGATGCCCCATCGGGAGAAACACAGGCAGGCCAGGCGACAGCAAGTCCCAGATCCAGGCCCAATCATTACCACACACACTTTCACGTCCCATACATCCACACATCCACACATCCTACCTCCCTCGACTCTGCTGGGGTGTAGTGCAGCGGGCACACCAGGAGGCCAGCAACCCCCCAGCCACCACAGACCCCGAACCAGCAGAACAATTAATTAATCCTCCTGGCCCCTCCTGCCCCGAGCAGACACCAGGAAGCAGGGGTGTGCGAAGAAGACCCCTCCCCTCACCCTTCTGGCTCTTCAATATTTTCTAATAGTGAGCAATTAAAATTGAGGGGCAGCCAAACTTGTAGAACTGGGAGCGCGGCACTCTGGGCAGCCTACATACCCAAAGAGCCCCGCCCACCAGATGCCACTCAGTGTAACCACCCCCCAAGACCTAATGTGTGTGTGTGAGTGTGTTTGATAAGTAGTAATGTCTAAGGTGTAATTAAAACAGGGGCAGGGAACTGCAGAGTGCAACCAAAGGGGACCACCTACGTGGCCCCATCCACTACACCCCACCGAACACACACGCCCCCAAAACCCTTCATGTGTGAGTGTGTGCTGTGTACAGGAGCCAGAAGGGAGAGGGGTATGGGGATATATACCGGGGGAGCTACTCTCCCCCAGAGAGGGCAGCCAGGGACTGGCTGCAATAGGCATCCCCGCTACCTGGGAGCCAACAATGGGCAGGAGGGCCTGATGTCCACCAGGCTCGGGGCCTGCAGCGACCATATTCCGGGAGCTACTGTACCCCCAGAAGGTACCCATCCCGCCCCACCCCACTCAACCCAACCCCACCCAGGAGGACCTCTACAAAAAACAAACAAACAACATCAAAAAACAAACAAACAAACCACCCGGTCACACCAGTCGCAGCAGCCCGGGCCTGAGACCCACCATCACCCAGCAACCCACCACCACCACTATGTGATAAAACTAATCAGAGGGGACCAGAGAGAATGAAATTCAGCCAATTGATGTTTTGAGGAGGCAGACATTGTTTCCATGCTAATATAATCTAAAAGAAAATTTCTAAACTGGTTAATACACAGATTGTTCTTCGCTTTCCAGTTCATGAGAATAGTTTTCTTTGCGATACATAACACTGTGACAACCATGTGTGCTGAGTTAATTTCCATGTTGATGTTGTCTAAGTCACCCAGTATGCACAGTGTGGGGCATGCAGGGATGCTACACTTTAGCCATGTTGATAGGTCCTCACAGACTTCAAGCCAGAACTTCTGGACAGGCGCAGAAAACCACAAAGCGTGTGCATAATCATCAGGTGTGTTATCTGTGCAATGTGAGCAGATGTTTGAGTGTGTTAGACCCATCCTGAACATCCTTTGTCCTGTATAGTGTGTTCTATGAAGGATTTTGTATTGTATGAGCTGTAAATTAGGATTTCGAGTCTTTATGAAGGTGTTCAAACATATTTGTGGTTAGAAGCTATGACCAGAACTGATGGATAAATCTGCCTCCCATTTTGAGGATGGAAGAGACATTGTGTCATCTATCTTAGACAATAATTTATATATTTTTGATAGTAGTTTTGGGGTACAGCTGCTTAGAAATTCTGCTACCCTAGTCGGGGGTTGTAAGTCTGGTTGGTGGAGGATATATCCATCCATCCATCATCTGCCGCTTATCCGGGGGTCGGGTCGCGGGGGCAGCAGCTTGAGCAGAGAAACCCAGACGTCTCTGTCCCCGGCCACTTCCTCCAGCTCTTCCGGGGGGACCCCGAGGCGTTCCCAGGCCAGCCAAGAGACATAGTCTCTCCAACGTGTCCTGGGTCTCCCCCGGGGTCTCCTCCCAGTGGGACGTGCCCGGAACACCTCCCCAGGGAGGCGCCCAGGGGGCATCCTAACCAGATGCCCGAGCCACCTCATCTGACTCCTCTCAATGCGGAGGAGCAGCGGTTCTACTCCGAGCCCCTCCCGGATGACTGAGCTTCTCACCCTATCTCTAAGGGAGAGCCCAGACACCCTGCGGAGGAAACCCATTTTTTTCGGGTTTGTATTCGCGATCTTGTTCTTTCGGTCACTACCCACAACTCGTGACCATAGGTGAGGATGGGAACGTAGATTGACCAGTAAGTAGAGAGCTTCGCCTTCTGGCTCAGCTCCCTCTTCACAACGACGGGTCGGTGCAGAGCCTGCAACACTGCAGGTGCCGCACCGATCCGCCCGTCAATCTCCCGCTCCATTCGTCCGTCACTCGTGAACAAGACCCCGAGATACTTGAACTCCTCCTCTTGGGGAAGGATCTCATTCCCGACCCGGAGAGAGCATTCCACCCTTTTCCGGCTGAGAACCATAGTCTCGGATTTGGAGGTGCTGATTCTCATCCCAGCCGCTTCACACTCGGCTGTGAATCACTCCAGTGAGAGCTGAAGGTCACGGCCTGACGACGCTAACAGAACCACATCATCTGCAAAAAGCAGAGACCCGATTCTGAGGTCGCCAAATGGGACACCCTCAACGCCCTGGCTCCGCCTAGAAATTCTGTCCATAAAAGTTAGGAACAGAATCGGTGACAAAGGGCAGCCCTGACGGAGTCCAACTCTCACCGGAAACGTATCCGACTTACTGCCGGCAATGCGGACCAAACTCTGGCACCAGTCATACAGAGACCGAACGGCCCCTATCAAGGGGTCCGGCACTCCATATTCCCGGAGCACCCCCCACAGGACTCCACGAGGGACACGGTCGAACGCTTTCTCCAAGTCCACAAAACACATGTAGACTGGTTGGGCGAACTCCCATGCACCCTCCAGGATCCTGCCGAGGGTATAGAGCTGGTCCACTGTTCCACGGCCAGGACGAAAGCCACACTGCATCTCCTGAATCCGAGGCTCGATTATCCGACGGATCCTCCTCTCCAATACCCCCGAATAGACCTTACCAGGGAGGCTGAGGAGTGTGATACCCCTATAGTTGGAACACACCCTCCGGTCCCCCTTTTTAAAGAGGGGGACCACCACCCCAATCTGCCAGTCCAGAGGCACTGTCCCCGATGTCCACGCGATACTGCAGAGGCGTGTCAGCCAAGACAGCCCTACAACATCCAGAGCCTTGAGAAACTCAGGACGGACCTCATCCACCCCCGGGGCCTTGCCACCGAGGAACTTTTTAACCACCTCGGCAACCTCAGCCCCAGAAATGGGAGGCCCCGTCTCCGAGCTCTCCGACTCTGCCTCTTCCGAGCACGTGTTGGTAGGATTGAGGAGTTCCTCGAAGTACTCCCCCCACCGACTCACAACATCCCTAGTTGAGGTCAGCAAAGCCCCGTCCGCACTGTAAACAGTGTTGACTGTGAGCCGCTTCCCCCCCCTGAGACACCGGATGGTGGACCAGAATCTTTTCGAGGCCGTCCGGAAATCGTTCTCCATGGTCTCACCGAACTCCTCCCAGGCCCGAGTTTTTGCCTCAGCAACCGCCGAAGCCGTGGCCCGTCTGGCCCGTCGGTACCTATCAGCTTCTTCCAGGGTCCCACTGGCCAAAAAGGCCCGATAGGACTCCTTCTTCAGCTTGACGGCTTCCCTCACCACTGGTGTCCACCAGCAGGTTCGAGGGTTGCCGCCACGATAGGCACCGACCACCTTACGGCCACAACTCCGACCAGCTGCCTCGGCAATGGAGTCACGGAACATGGCCCATTCAATGTCCCCCACCTCAAATATGGTTGAAGCTCTGCCGGAGGTGGGAGTTAAAGCTCCTTCTGATGGGGGATTCTGACAAACGCTCCCAGCAGACCCTCACAATACGTTTGGGCCTGCCAGGTCTGATCGGCATCCTCCCCCACCAGCGGAGCCAACTCACCACCAGGTGGTGATCAGTTGACAGCTCCGCCCCTCTCTTCACCCGAGTGTCCAGGACATACGGCCGCAAGTCCGATGATACAACCACAAAGTCGATCATCGAACTGCGGCCAAGGGTGTCCTGGTGCCAAGTGCACATATGGACACCCTTATGCCTGAACATGGTGTTCGTTATGGACAGTCTATGACTGGCACAGAAGTCCAACAACATAACACCACTCTGATTCAGATCGGGGGGGCCGTTCCTCCCAATCACACCCCTCCAGGTCTCACTGTCATTGCCCACGTGAGCATTGAAGTCCCCCAGCAGAATGAGGGAGTCTCCGGTAGGAGCATTCTCCAGTGCCTCCCCCAGAGACTCCAAAAAGGGTAGGTACTCTGAACTGCTGTTTGGCGCATAGGCACAAACAACAGTCAGGACTCGTCCCCCCACCCAAGGCGGAGGGAGGCTACCCTCTCGTTCACTGGGGTAAACCCCAATGTACTGGCACACAGCCGGGGGGCAATAAGTATGCCCACACCTGCTCTGCGCCTCTCACCACGGGCAACTCCAGAGTGGAAGAGAGTCCAACCCCTCTCAAGAGTACTGGTTCCAGATCCCAAGCCGTGCGTCGAGGTGAGTCCGACTATATATAACGGGCTGATGAAGTTTCAACAATAAACAACAAACTTTGTATTATGAGAAAGAACCAGACTCATACTTTAGGAATCCGAAAATAAGCTCTATTTTACGAGTTATGCACGAATTCGGATTCTCCTATAAAACGAATTCCTTAACTCAAACCAAGTTAAGACTGCTTTGTCCTTCATATTTATTCATGTCTAATCAAGTTTCAATGATAAACAACGTTGTACTTTGTAGAATGAGAAAGAACTTCTTCAGCAATAAGCATCTCTCGACAAATGACGAAATACAGATTTTGCTATAAAATTAATTGCTATCAGCTTGACTTAAAACTGTTTGTCTTCCTTATTTATCCACTTCAAATCAAGTTTCAACAATTAAAAAAAATTTGTAGTTTGAGAAAGAACAACTTAATCTTGAGCAATCAGTATAAAAAGAAGGTAAGCAAAGGTGCGAATGTCAAACCATACATGATCAAGACAGGGAGCGGAGGTGTTTGGCTGAGACAAGGTGTGAATGTCCACCCATAATTAATGAAAAGCGGGCAACAAGTAGGTTCGAATGCCCAACCATACATCATCAAAAGCAGGAGTGGATATGTTCAGCTACAAGAAGGTTTGAACGTCTGACCATAGTTTGTAAAAAGCGGGTAAGAAAAGGTTCGAATGCCCGAACATACACCATCAAAGGAGGGAGCGGAGGTGTTCCGCTGTAAGAAGGTGTGAATGTCCGACCATAGTTTGTAAAAAACGGGTAAGAAAAGGTTAAAATACCCGACTGTACACAATCAGTAGCGGGTGCGGAGTTGTTCGGCTACTAAAAGGTGTGAAAGTCCGACCATGGTTTGTAAAAAGCGGGTAAGAAATGGTGCGAATGCCCGAAAATGTATGATCAAAAGAGGGAGCGGAGGTTTTCGGCTGTAAGAAGGTCTGAATGTCCAACTATAATTTGTAAAAACCGGGTAAGAAAAGGCTTGAAAGCCCGACTATACACCATCATAAGCGGGAGAGGAGGTGTTCAGCTGTAAGAAGGTGTGAATGTCCACCCATAATTACTGAAAAAAGCGGGTAAGAAAAGGTGCGAATGCCCAAACATACATCATCAAAAGCAGGAGTGGATGTGTTGGGCTACAAGAAGGTTTGAAAGTCCGACCATGGTTTGTAAAAAACGGGTAAGAAAAGGTGCGAATGCCCGACAATGTATATTCAAAAGAGGGAGCGGAGGTTTTTGGCTACAAGAAGGTTTGAATGTCCGACCATAGTTTGTAAAAAGCGGGTAAGAAAAGGTTCAAATGCCTGACAATACACCATCAAAAGCGGGAGCGGAGGTGTTCCGCTGTAAGACGGTGTGAATGTCCAACCATAGTTGGTAAAAAGCGGGTAAGAAAAGGTTAAATTACCCGACTGTACACAATCAATAGCGGGAGCGGAGTTGTTCGGCTACAAGAAGGTGTGAAAGTCCAACCATGGTTTGTAAAAAGCTGCTAAGAAAAGGTTCGAATATCCAACCAAACATAATCAAAAGCGGGAGCAGAGCTGTTCGACTGCAAGTAGGTGTGAATGTCCAGCCATAATTACTCACAAACGGGTAAGAAAAGGTAGTATTGCCAGACCATACATGATCAAAACAGGGAGCTGAGGTGGTTCAGCACCAAGGTGTGAATGTCTGACTATAGTTTGTAAAAAGCGGGTAAGCTGCGAATGACCGACTAAATATCAACAAAAGGTCTTCGGATGCAAGTGGGTGTGAATATCCCACCATACAAGTATGGTGGAGAGGAAGCTGTGAACAGCCGACCATAGTTTGCAAAAAGCGGGTGAGACAAGGTGCGAATGTCCAACCATACATGATCAAAACAGGGAGCGGAGGTGTTTGGCTGTGACAAGGTGTGAATGTCCACCCAAAATTAATGAAAAGCGGGCAAAAAGTAGGTTTGAATGCCCAAGCATACATCATCAAAAGAAGGAGTGGAAGTGTTCGGCTACAAGAAGGTTTGAATGTCCGAGCATAGTTTGTAAAAAGCGGGTAAGAAAAGGTTCGAATGCCCAAACATACACCATCAAAAGAGGGAGCGGAGGTGTTCCGCTGTAAGAAGGTGTGAATGTCCGACCATAGTTGGTAAAAAACGTGTAAGAAAAGGTTAAAATACCCGACTGTACACAATCAATAGGGGGAGCTGAGTTGTTCGGCTACAAGAAGGTGTGAAAGTCCAACCATGGTTTGTAAAAAGCTGGTAAGAAAAATTTCAAATGCCCGAATATATACCATCAAAAGCGGAAGCGGAGGTGTTCGGCTTCAAGAAGGTGTGAACGTCCGACCAAAGTTTGTAAAAAGCAGTTAAGAAAAGGTTTGAATATCCAACCAAACATAATCAAAAGCGGGAGCAGAGCTGTTCGACTGCAAGTAGGTGTGAATGTCCAGCCATAACTACTCACAAACGGGTAAGAAAAGGTAGTATTGCCAGACCATACATGATCAAAACAGGGAGCTGAGGTGGTTCAGCACCAAGGTGTGAATGTCTGACTATAGTTTGTAAAAAGCGGGTACGATAAGGTGCGAATGCCCGACAATGTATTATCAAAAGAGGGAGCAGAGGTTTTCGGCTACAAGAAGGTTTGAATGTCCGACCATAGTTTGTAAAAAGCGGGTAAGAAAAGGTTCAAATGCCTGACTATACACCATCAAAAGCGGGAGCGGAGATGTTCCGCTGTAAGACGGTGTGAATGTCCGACCATAGTTGGTAAAAAGCGGGTAAGAAAAGGTTAAAATACCCGACTGTACACAATCAATAGGGGGAGCGGAGTTGTTCGGCTACAAGAAGGTGTGAAAGTCCAACCATGGTTTGTAAAAAGCGGGTAAGAAAAGGTTAAAATGCCTGACTATACACCATCAAAAGCGGGAGCGGAGATGTTCCGCTGTAAGACGGTGTGAATGTCCGACCATAGTTGGTAAAAAGTGGGTAAGAAAAGGTTAAAATACCCGACTGTACACAATCAATAGCGGGAGCGGAGTTGTTCGGCTACAAGAAGGTGTGAACGTCCGACCAAAGTTTGTAAAAAGCAGTTAAGAAAAGGTTCGAATATCCAACCAAACATAATCAAAAGCGAGAGAGATTGTGTTCAGCTGCAAGTAGGTATGAATGTCCAGCCATAATTACTCACAAACGGGTAAGAAAATGTAGTATTGCCAAACCATACATGATCAAAACAGGGAGCGGAGGTGGTTTAGCTGCAAAAAGGGGTGAATGTCCAACTAAAGTTCAAATATATTAACAAAAGCGGGAGGAGAGGTCTTCGGATTAGAGTGGTTGAAATTTCCAACCATAATCTATAAAATGCGGTGAAAAAAAAAAGGTGTGAAGGAATGAATTTTATAGCAAAATCCGAAATCATGCATAACTCCGCAAAAGGAACGTATTGCTCAACCAAAGGGATGCTTCTTTCTCATTCAGGGTAATATGAGGAACTTTATGCTTGATACATTTTAGACATGGATAACTATGAAGGACAAAGCAATTTTAACTTGGTTTGAACAAAGCAATTCATTTTATAGGAAAATCCGAAATCGTGCAGGACTCATGAAAGTAAGCTTATTCTCGGATTCCTGATCCCCCAGTGTTGCTCTTTCCTATACTGCAAAATACAGCCTTGTTCTTTGTTGAAATCGATATAGACATTGATAAATATGAAGGACAAAGCAGTTTCCACTTTGTTTGAGTGAAGGAATTAATTTTATAGCAAAATCCCAAATCAAGCAGAACGTATGAAAATAAGCGTGTTTTCGGATTCCTGATCCTTCAGTGTTGCTATTTCTTCTACTGCAAAATACAATGTTGTTCTTTGTTGAAGTCAATCTAGACATTGATAAATATGAAGGACAAAGCAGTTTTAACATAGTTTGAGTAAAGGAATTAATTTTATACATAAAATCCCAAATCATTCAAAACGTATGAAAAGAAGCTTATTCTCGGATTCCTGATCCTTCAGTGTTGCTTTTTCTTCTACTGCAAAATACAATGTTGTTCTTTGTTGAAGTCGATCTAGACATTGATAAATATGAAGGACAAAGCAGTTTTAACTTGGTTTGAGTGAAGGAATTCATTTTATACATAAAATCCCAAATCATGCAGAACGTATGAAAATAAGCTTATTCTCGGATTACTGATCCTTCAGTGTTGCTCTTTCTTCTACTGCAAAATCCAGTGTTGTTCTTTGTTGAAGTCAATCTAGACATTGATAAATATGAAGGACAAAGCAGTTTTAACATAGTTTGAGTGAAGGCATTCATTTATAGTAAAATCAATAATCGTGCAGAACTCATGAAAATAAGCTTATTCTCGGATTCCTAAAACTTTTGATTTGCTCTTTCTTTACTGCAAAGTACAATGTTGTTCTTTGTTGAAGTCGATCTAGACATTGATAAATATGAAGAACAAAGCAGTTTTCACTTGGTTTGAGTGAAGGATTTGCAGCTGAAAACCTCCCGCTCCCGCTTTTGATTGTGTATAGTCGGAATTTCGAGCCTTTTCTTACCCGGTTTTTAGAAATTATGGTTGGACATTCAGACCTTGCAGCCAAAGACGTCCACTCCCTCTTTTGATCATACATTGTCGGGCATTTGCACCTTGTCTTACCCGCTTTTTACAAACTATAGTCAGACATTCACACCTTGCAGCTGAACCACCTCAGCTCCCTGTTTTGATCATGTATGGTCTGGCAATACTACCTTTTCTTACCCGTTTGTGAGTAATTATGGCTGGACATTCACACCTACTTGCAGTCGAACACCTCCGCTTCCGCTTTTGATGGCATTCGAACCTTTTCTTACCAGCTTTTTACAAACCATGGTTGGACTTTCACACCTTCTTGTAGCCGAACAACTCCGCTCCCCCTATTGATTGTGTACAGTCGGGTATTTTAACCTTTTCTTACCCGTTTTTTACCAACTATGGTCGGACATTCACACCTTCTTACAGCGGAACACCTCCGCTCCCTCTTTTGATGGTGTATGTTTGGGCATTCGAACCTTTTCTTACCCGCTTTTTACAAACTATGCTCGGACATTCAAACCTTCTTGTAGCCGAACACATCCACTCCTGCTTTTGATGATGTATGGTTGGGCATTCAAACCTACTTGTTGCCCGCTTTTCATTAATTTTGGGTGGACATTCACACCTTGTCACAGCCAAACACCTCCGCTCCCTGTTTTGATCATGTATGGTTTGACATTCGCACCTTTTCTCACCCGTTTTTTGCCAACTATGGTCGGCTGTTCACAGCTTCCTCTCCAACATACTTGTATGGTGGGATATTCACACCCACTTGCATCCGAAGACCTTTTGTTGATATTTAGTCGGTCATTCGCAGCTTACCCGCTTTTGGCAAACTATGGCCTTCATGCAGCCAAACACCTCTGATCTCTCTTTTGATGATGTAAGGTTGGGCATTCAGACCTTGCTTCACCTGCTTTTCACCAAATATAGTCGGACATTCACACCTTCTTGCAGCCGAACACTTCCGCTCCACCTTTTAGTGTTCTATCACACCTTTTTT
Organism: Leuresthes tenuis; assembly: GCF_036924035.1. NCBI lineage: Eukaryota > Metazoa > Chordata > Actinopteri > Atheriniformes > Atherinopsidae > Leuresthes > Leuresthes tenuis. Next base: position 26,825,175 of record NW_027325367.1, on the reverse strand, counting down.
TTCACCGAATTTTATAGATTATGGTTGGAAATTCTCAACCACTCTCATCTGAAGACCTCTCCTCCCGCTTTTGTTAATATATTTGAACTTTAGTCGGACATTCACACCTTCTTGCAGCTGAACCACCTCCGCACCCTGTTTTGATCATGTATGGTCTGGCAATACTACCTTTTCTTACCCGTTTGTTAGTAATTATGGCTGGACATTCACACCTACTTGCAGCCGAACACCACCTCTCCCGCTTTTGATGATGTATGGACCGGCATTCTTACCTTTTCTAACACATTTTTCAGCAATTATGGTCGGAGATTCACACTTACTCACAGCCGAACAACTCCGCTCCCGCATTTGATGGTATATAGTCGGGCATTCTCACCCTTTCTCATCAGCTTTTTGCAAATTATGATCTGACATTCACACCTGCTTTTGATAATGTATGGTTGGGCATTCGCACCTTTTCTTACCCATTTTTCAGTAATTATGGGTGGACATTCACACCTTCTTGCAGCTGAACACCTCCTCTCCCGCTATTGATTGTGTACAGTCGGGTATTTTAACCTTTTCTTACCCGCTTTTTACCAAATATGGTCGGACATTCACACCGTCTTAAAGCGGAACACCTCTGCTCCCGCTTTTGATGGTGTATAGTCAGGCGCTTGAACCTTTTCTTACCCACTTTTTACAAACTATGGTCGGACATTCAAACCTTCTTGTAGCCGAAAACCTCCGCTCCCTCTTTTGATTATACATTGTTGGGCATTCGAACCTTATTTACAAACTATAGTCAGACATTCACACCTTGCAGCTGAGCCACCTCAGCTCCCTGTTTTGATAGTGTATGTTCGGGCATTCGAACCTATTCTTACCCCCTTTTTACAAACTATGCTCGGAGATTCACACCTACTCACAGCCGAACAACTCCGCTCCCGCATTTGATGATGTCTTGTCCGGCATTCTAGTCTCTTCTAACACATTTTTCAGCAATTATGGTCGGACATTCACACCTACTCACAGCCGAACACTTCCGCTCCCGCATTTGATGGTGTATAGCCGGGCATTCTCACCCTTTCTCATCAGCTTTTTGCAAATTATGATCTGACATTCACACCTACTTGCAGTCGAACAGCTCTGCTCCCGCTTTTGATTATGTTTGGTTGGATATTCGAACCTTTTCTTAACTGCTTTTTACAAACTTTGGTCGGACATTCACACCGTCTTACAGCGGAACACCTCTGCTCCCGCTTTTGATGGTGTATAGTCAGGCATTTGAACCTTTTCTTACCCGCTTTTTACCAACTATGGTCGGACATTCAAACCTTCTTGTAGCCGAAAACCTCCGCTCCCTCTTTTGATCATACATTGTCGGGCATTCGCACCTTTTCTTACCCGTTTTTTACAAACCATGGTCGGACTGTCACACATTCTTGTAGCCAAACACATCCGCTCCCGCTATTGATTGTGTACAGTCGGGTATTTTAACCTTTTCTTACCCGCTTTTTACCAACTATGGTCGGACATTCACACCTTCTTACAGCGGAACACCTCCGCTCCCTCTTTTGATGGTGTATGTTCGGGCATTCGAACCTTTTCTTACCCGCTTTTTACAAACTATGGTCAGACGTTCAAACCTTCTTGTAGCCGAATATATCCACTCCTGCTTTTGATGATGTATGGTTGGGCATTCGAACCTACTTGTTGCCCGCTTTTCATTAATTATGGGTGGACATTCACACCTTGTCTCAGCCAAACACCTCCGCTCCCTGTTTTCATCATGTATGGTTTGACATTTGCACCTTTGCTTACCCTCTTTTTATACTGATTGCTCAAGATTAAGTTGTTCTTTCTCAAACTACAAAAATTTTTTAATTGTTGAAAGTTGATTTGAAGTGGATAAATAAGGAAGACAAACAGTTTTAAGTCAGGCTGATAGCAATTAATTTTATAGCAAAATCTGTATTTCGTCATTTGTCGAGAGATGCTTATTGCTGAAGAAGTTCTTTCTCATTCTACAAAGTACAACGTTGTTTATCATTGAAACTTGATTAGACATGAATAAATATGAAGGACAAAGCAGTCTTAACTTGGTTTGAGTTAAGGAATTCGTTTTATAGGAGAATCCGAATTTGTGCATAACTCGTAAAATAGAGCTTATTTTCGGATTCCTGAAGAATGAGTCTGGTTCTTTCTCATAATACAAAGTTTGTTGTTTATTGTTGAAACTTCATCAGACCGTTAGATATAGTCGGACTCACCTCGACGCACGGCTTGGGATCTGGAACCAGTACTCTTGAGAGGGGTTGGACTCTCTTCCACTCTGGAGTTGCCCGTGGTGAGAGGCGCAGAGCAGGTGTGGGCATACTTATTGCCCCCCGGCTGTGTGCCAGTACATTGGGGTTTACCCCAGTGAACGAGAGGGTAGCCTCCCTCCGCCTTTGGGTGGGGGGACGAGTCCTGACTGTTGTTTGTGCCTATGCGCCAAACAGCAGTTCAGAGTACCTACCCTTTTTGGAGTCTCTGGGGGAGGCACTGGAGAATGCTCCTACCGGAGACTCCCTCATTCTGCTGGGGGACTTCAATGCTCACGTGGGCAATGACAGTGAGACCTGGAGGGGTGTGATTGGGAGGAACGGCCCCCCCGATCTGAATCAGAGTGGTGTTATGTTGTTGGACTTCTGTGCCAGTCATAGACTGTCCATAACGAACACCATGTTCAGGCATAAGGGTGTCCATATGTGCACTTGGCACCAGGACACCCTTGGCCGCAGTTCGATGATCGACTTTGTGGTTGTATCATCGGACTTGCGGCCGTATGTCCTGGACACTCGGGTGAAGAGAGGGGCGGAGCTGTCAACTGATCACCACCTGGTGGTGAGTTGGCTCCGCTGGTGGGGGAGGATGCCGATCAGACCTGGCAGGCCCAAACGTATTGTGAGGGTCTGCTGGGAGCGTTTGTCAGAATCCCCCGTCAGAAGGAGCTTTAACTCCCACCTCCGGCAGAGCTTCAACCATATTTGAGGTGGGGGACATTGAGTCCAAATGGGCCATGTTCCGTGACTCCATTGCCGAGGCAGCTGGTCGGAGTTGTGGCCGTAAGGTGGTCGGTGCCTGTCGTGGCGGAAACTCGAACCTGCTGGTGGACACCAGTGGTGAGGGAAGCCGTCAAGCTGAAGAAGGAGTCCTATCGGGCCTTTTTGGCCAGTGGGACCCTGGAAGAAGCTGATAGGTACCGACGGGCCAGACGGGCCACGGCTTCGGCGGTTGCTGAGGCAAAAACTCGGGCCTGGGAGGAGTTCGGTGAAACCATGGAGAACGATTTCCGGACGGCCTCGAAAAGATTCTGGTCCACCATCCGGCGTCTCGGGGGGGGGGAGCGGCTCACAGTCAACACTGTTTACAGTGGGGACGGGCTTTGCTGACCTCAACTAGGGATGTTGTGAGTCGGTGGGGGGAGTACTTCGAGGAACTCCTCAATCCTACCAACACGTGCTCGGAAGAGGCAGAGTCGGAGAGCTCGGAGACGGGGCCTCCCATTTCTGGGGCTGAGGTTGCCGAGGTGGTTAAAAAGCTCCTCGGTGGCAAAGCCCCGGGGGTCCTGAGTTTCTCAAGGCTCTGGATGTTGTAGGGCTGTCTTGGCTGACACGCCTCTGCAGTATCGCGTGTACATCGGGGACAGTGCCTCTGGACTGGCAGATTGGGGTGGTGGTCCCCCTCTTTAAAAAGGGGGACCGGAGGGTGTGTTCCAACTATAGGGGTATCACACTCCTCAGCCTCCCTGGTAAGGTCTATTCGGGGGTATTGGAGAGGAGGATCCGTCGGATAATCGAGCCTCGGATTCAGGAGATGCAGTGTGGCTTTCGTCCTGGCCGTGGAACAGTGGACCAGCTCTATACCCTCGGCAGGATCCTGGAGGGTGCATGGGAGTTCGCCCAACCAGTCTACATGTGTTTTGTGGACTTGGAGAAAGCGTTCGACCGTGTCCCTCGTGGAGTCCTGTGGGGGGTGCTCCGGGAATATGGAGTGCCGGACCCCTTGATAGGGGCCGTTCGGTCTCTGTATGACCGGTGCCAGAGTTTGGTCCGCATTGCCGGCAGTAAGTCGGATACGTTTCCGGTGAGAGTTGGACTCCGTCAGGGCTGCCCTTTGTCACCGATTCTGTTCCTAACTTTTATGGACAGAATTTCTAGGCGGAGCCAGGGCGTTGAGGGTGTCCCATTTGGCGACCTCAGAATCGGGTCTCTGCTTTTTGCAGATGATGTGGTTCTGTTAGCGTCGTCAGGCCGTGACCTTCAGCTCTCACTGGAGTGATTCGCAGCCGAGTGTGAAGCGGCTGGGATGAGAATCAGCACCTCCAAATCCGAGACTATGGTTCTCAGCCAGAAAAGGGTGGAATGCTCTCTCCGGGTCGGGAATGAGATCCTTCCCCAAGAGGAGGAGTTCAAGTATCTCGGGGTCTTGTTCACGAGTGACGGACGAATGGAGCGGGAGATTGACGGGCGGATTGGTGCGGCGCCTGCAGTGTTGCAGGCTCTGCACCGACCCGTCGTTGTGAAGAGGGAGCTGAGCCAGAAGGCGAAGCTCTCTACTTACTGGTCAATCTACGTTCCCATCCTCACCTATGGTCACGAGTTGTGGGTAGTGACCGAAAGAACAAGATCGCGAATACAAGCGGCCGAAATGGGTTTCCTCCGCAGGGTGTCTGGGCTCTCCCTTAGAGATAGGGTGAGAAGCTCAGTCATCCGGGAGGGGCTCGGAGTAGAACCGCTGCTCCTCCGCATTGAGAGGAGTCAGATGAGGTGGCTCGGGCATCTGGTTAGGATGCCCCCTGGGCGCCTCCCTGGGGAGGTGTTCCGGGCACGTCCCACTGGGAGGAGACCCAGGACACGTTGGAGAGACTATGTCTCTCGGCTGGCCTGGGAACGCCTCGGGGTCCCCCCGGAAGAGCTGGAGGAAGTGGCCGGGGACAGAGACGTCTGGGTTTCTCTGCTCAAGCTGCTGCCCCCGCGACCCGACCCCCGGATAAGCGGCAGATGATGGATGGATGGATGGATATATTCTCCACCAACCAGACTTACAACCCCCGACTAGGGTAGCAGAATTTCTAAGCATCTTTACCCCAAAACTACTATCAAAAATATATAAATTATTGTCTAAGATAGATGACACAATGTCTCTTCCATCCTCAAAATGGGAGGCAGATTTATCCATCAGTTCTGGTCATAGCTTCTAACCACAAATATGTTTGAACACCTTCATAAAGACTCGAAATCCTAATTTACAGCTCATACAATACAAAATCCTTCATAGAACACACTATACAGGACAAAGGATGTTCAGGATGGGTCTAACACACTCAAACATCTGCTCACATTGCACAGATAACACACCTGATGATTATGCACACGCTTTGTGGTTTTCTGCGCCTGTCCAGAAGTTCTGGCTTGAAGTCTGTGAGGACCTATCAACATGGCTAAAGTGTAGCATCCCTGCATGCCCCACACTGTGCATACTGGGTGACTTAGACAACATCAACATGGAAATTAACTCAGCACACATGGTTGTCACAGTGTTATGTATCGCAAAGAAAACTATTCTCATGAACTGGAAAGCGAAGAACAATCTGTGTATTAACCAGTTTAGAAATTTTCTTTTAGATTATATTAGCATGGAAACAATGTCTGCCTCCTCAAAACATCAATTGGCTGAATTTCATTCTCTCTGGTCCCCTCTGATTAGTTTTATCACATAGTGGTGGTGGTGGGTTGCTGGGTGATGGTGGGTCTCAGGCCCGGGCTGCTGCGACTGGTGTGACCGGGTGGTTTGTTTGTTTGTTTTTTGATGTTGTTTGTTTGTTTTTTGTAGAGGTCCTCCTGGGTGGGGTTGGGTTGAGTGGGGTGGGGCGGGATGGGTACCTTCTGGGGGTACAGTAGCTCCCGGAATATGGTCGCTGCAGGCCCCGAGCCTGGTGGACATCAGGCCCTCCTGCCCATTGTTGGCTCCCAGGTAGCGGGGATGCCTATTGCAGCCAGTCCCTGGCTGCCCTCTCTGGGGGAGAGTAGCTCCCCCGGTATATATCCCCATACCCCTCTCCCTTCTGGCTCCTGTACACAGCACACACTCACACATGAAGGGTTTTGGGGGCGTGCGTGTTCGGTGGGGTGTAGTGGATGGGGCCACGTAGGTGGTCCCCTTTGGTTGCACTCTGCAGTTCCCTGCCCCTGTTTTAATTACACCTTAGACATTACTACTTATCAAACACACTCACACACACACATTAGGTCTTGGGGGGTGGTTACACTGAGTGGCATCTGGTGGGCGGGGCTCTTTGGGTATGTAGGCTGCCCAGAGTGCCGCGCTCCCAGTTCTACAAGTTTGGCTGCCCCTCAATTTTAATTGCTCACTATTAGAAAATATTGAAGAGCCAGAAGGGTGAGGGGAGGGGTCTTCTTCGCACACCCCTGCTTCCTGGTGTCTGCTCGGGGCAGGAGGGGCCAGGAGGATTAATTAATTGTTCTGCTGGTTCGGGGTCTGTGGTGGCTGGGGGGTTGCTGGCCTCCTGGTGTGCCCGCTGCACTACACCCCAGCAGAGTCGAGGGAGGTAGGATGTGTGGATGTGTGGATGTATGGGACGTGAAAGTGTGTGTGGTAATGATTGGGCCTGGATCTGGGACTTGCTGTCGCCTGGCCTGCCTGTGTTTCTCCCGATGGGGCATCAGCGTTGCCTCTCCCCACTGCTCGCGACTTCACCCACCTGTGGGCACGTCTTGACTCCCAGGGCACTTGGCCAGGGGCGCTGGGGCAGGCGCTGACCCACTTTGTGGCTGTCTGGGGCGCTTGGCCCTCCTGGGTATTGGGTGGGGCCTCTGCCGGGGGGTTTGGGGGCGCTCGGGCTCCTGGGGCCCAGGTCCAGTGCACGGCCCATGTCTGGGCGGCTGGGGCCTGGCGGGGTCGGTGGGCTGTTACCCCTGGTTCCCGGAGTGCCTCTGCCCTATGCTTATGGGGGCTCTTTCCGGGGGCTTCCTCTGCAGTCTTCTGGGTGGATGCGTGGTTGCCCCTGCAGTGGGCTGCCTGGGTTCTGTGCTCTGTGGGGGCTGCTGGTGGCCTGGGTCTTGTGGCCCTCTCTGCCTGCTTCTGATTGTTTGGGGGGGGGCTGTGGATTGTGGCCCTGTACGCTTATACACTCATAACTAAGCACGGTTATCATGTAGGTCCTGTGCCATGGGTGTTGCACGTTCTCACACACACACACACACATTCATTAGTCCAGTAGCATGGTCACTAAGCAGTTGATGTATTATCATGTCGTCTCAGGTCATCTATATCCACAGCTGTGTTGTATGCGATTGCCGCTTCTTGTGCTTGTTTTTGTTTGTTTGTGTGTTTGTTTTTTCTCTGCTTGTCTGCTTTCAGGTGCTCCTGGTGGCGCTAAGGCTGGATTCCCCTCATAGGCCATGGATTGTTGTCTGTTTTGTTTTTTACAGGTGTAGCAGCTGGTTGTCTGGTTTTTGTTTCTATTTTTGTTCTGTTTCCTCTTCTTTCCTCTTCTTCTTTCCTTGTCCCCCGGTCCGGTTCAGTTCAGTTCATGTCATATATTGTAAACAGAAATAAATAAATGGGCATTAAGGGGAGCTTTACATTTATAAAACTTCCCTTGGCAAAACAAATCTGTTTGGCATCAAAGGTATTCAGACTACAATTCTTCTGACATAATGCTGAACAGGAAGAGGGGAAAAAAAAGTAAAGAAGACAGTTCTGCCGAAAGCCAGGGATAGACCTGTTCTAAGTTCTATACTTTTTAAAAGGGGCGTGTTTATCAACTATGGAATTAGAAGATTTACAAAAATGGTCAAGTGCTAGATCTTCATCTGGGATTTTAACAGTGTCATATAACTATTCAACAGATCAGTTAAAAAAAAGCCTGCTCATGGAGATGTTTCAGGATCTGGATACCAAGCGTGGACCTAATGTTTTCATTTTTGCAATTCTGATACAGGCTATTGAGCAGTGATAACTAACACCAAGTTCAGATACTGCGGATTTTCTACCTTTGATATGTTAAGATTGAGCCAATCAGGGACAACCTTGAAGGATCTCTTTGGTTTTGTAGGATCAGTAATTACCTGAGAAAGGTTGATATTGGTACACACCTTTTTTAAATGATCAGAGGCAGAGTTCAACTTGTTTAAATTAAAATTGCCACACAGAGATTGGGTTTAGGCCACATGCACACAGAATGACATCAACAAATATAAGAAATATTAAACATTTACACATAGATTTTTGAATACATGTAGAGGAATGATACTTTGAAATGTGCTCATTGCGGAGTTATGATCAGTTGAGTAATGAAGGTTGAACTATTCTAGGAAAGAGGTTCTATTTCCAGCATCATGATGGACACTCCTGATATAGAAGGTTTCGCTAACGCATTGGAATTGTTTTACTATTTTCATATGCATGTGCAATGAAGAATTGCTTGCTGCTGCTGATAAATGCAAAGAAGAACAGCTTACACATAGATGCTCACATATAGGCTGCTGAATGCAATGAAGACCTGCTTATCAAGTAAAGTTCAATGTCAATGTGTAATATTCAATTAGGATTTGCAAAACAGTGAAGTTAAACAATGAATGGGTCCATAGTCGGTATGAGAAGACTACAGGAATATTTACCTGGGTGTACGTTCAAACAGAGATGAGAAAATTGCGATAAATAATTGTTTGTTTGTTTGTTAGTATGTATAGGAATGTTATGTGTATAAACTGTGTTGAGTTATAGTTACTCAGTAGTCTCAGTGAAACAGCCGACGGGGGAAGCCTTGCGGTGACAACAAAAGCAGTGTTTTACTGATCAGTCAAGTTGCTCCAGTGTACTCCATACAAACTGGTTGGCTACTGAAGGGATAGAAAATGGGGAATACTTGTTTTAAAGCAAACAAGGAATTAGATGGGAAAAATACATGTTTTAACGGGACCCAGACAATATTAAATACTCAGACAGATGGGAGAAGAAGTGTAGTTTTGTAGGAAATCACAAAATTATTACATAGAATTCGTGAAATCAATTGAAGAATGCCTTTCTGAAGAGCTGTTTACCACAGATGAGCAGCTTTGTGACCAAGCACATTGTAGATCGCTTTACTGCCAAAATGATCTAATTTAATGGATTGGTTTAGACATGCATAACAGCATTTTAAGAACAAAGAGAGAAACAAAAAGGGACAACGCTTCATGGTGGAAGGGGATGTATAAATAACTGTGTATATGATGAAGGGGGTGGCAACACCCATTCCGAAATCCCGCCATTCCGACATCCCGCTATTCCGACATCCCACCATTCCGACATACCACCATTCCGACATACCACCATTCCGACATGCAAACGTCCCACCATTCCGACATCCCACCATTGCGACATCCCGCTATTCTGACGTTCAAATGTCCCACCATTCCGACAAGGCTTTCCGTATAAGGAAATGTGTGTTACTCAACAGGTGAGTCCCTTCTTTCTGTTCATGCAATTTATATGTTTAACACATGTTTATAGACAAGCGTTATTAAAAACACAAAGTCTCGGCAACTGGAGGAGGAGAAGCAGTCCGCGGTGGTTTTCAATCACACACTCCAATGCCACTTGTTTCAACTTCCGAAAATTTAATCCAGGAAAAAAAGGCTTACAAACATGGACCAAAACGGCTCCATAACACGCACAAGAATCCAAAAGAAACGAAAGTTAACTAAAAGAAAGCAAATAAACAGTATGAAGTGGTCAAAATTGGTTTTACGCATGCCTATGTGCGTCTGGCACATGCGTCTTCGGGCTCTCCCACGTTGGTTTGTGGATGAAAGCTATATGTTCAGCTGTAATGTCATGTAAAAACAATCTCTACATGAAATTTACTCCCAGGTGTGACCAGTTAGGTCCTTAAGATATCAACAGGCTGTATAAAGCTACAACCGTTGCGGCTGTGTGTTTGGAGTGAGTACTCATAAATCACGTGAATAACATGAATAAATGTTTTTACTGAATTTTGTTGTGTTTTATACGTTCTATGCTGTCATTTCTCTCTTCTCCTATTGGCAAGGCAAGGCAGAGTGCTCCCAACTGTGTCCTGTGCAGTAGCCGTGATATCTGTAATTGCAATTATTACTTTTGCATATGATGACAGCGTGCAAAAGACGCATGGGCTCTGTGGAGAGCTCCGCTCCAGCTGGCTGCTGTGACACCTCACTGACACTGTATTTCTGCTTAATCAGTTTCAGTCTCGCCAGAGTTACATTAATATCTGTATTTTTATATTTGAAATTCAGGGGATTTTGATAATAGATTATTAAAGTTTGTTTGCGAGGCTGTGGCCTCTGCATGTGCAAAGCTTGTGCGCCAAACTTTAGGGCGTATTTGCGCCGGCATATCATTAGTGCAAAATGTTTTGGGTAAAAAATAGGCTATTAAAAGGAACTGTCGGAATGGCGGTATGTTAAAAAAAACAAAAAACATACCGCCATTCCGACCATAGGAGGAAAAAAGTGTCGGAATGGTGGGACGTTTGATAAAAAATTAAGTGTCGCCATTCCGACAATTGGAGACCCATGTCGGAATGGCAGCATGTAACCATGATGAAGGAGAGACCATTTGAGCAGCACAGCCATTTCGCAGCACAGGGACAGCAATCCAAGTTACAGGATCTCCCACGTGGTATCACCTGTCACATTGTGTCAAGGCATCAAAAGAAGAAAAAATCACCAAACTCAAGGACAAAAAGACAAAGACTCCGGTGAACGAAGACAGAGGACTGACAAACCAGAAATACAAAAGGATTCTTGATATCAAGATCCAGAAGAAGAGGCTAACAATGCCACGAACACTTACGATGCTGGGAATGATGCCAGCAATGAACAGAGAAGAAGATTCAGTGTCATCAATCTGCATTACGTGCCTCTAATGAGGGGGTGAATATAGAATCCTCAACGATTACAACGTCTCTGGGAACTGTGACAACAACAAGGTTTAAACCATTTTGATATATATTGTAACCTATTGTCTAAGGAATAGTGCTGAAAATGAGGTAAATCTAATCCACCACTGTCCTTGGTCTTCTGTAGGGTTTTTAAACTAATACGTGGTGGTTTGTTTTTCCACAGAAATTTGGAGATGCATGAATCTAGTGACTTAAACCAAGTAGCAGATGGTTTTATGGGGATCATTGAGAACAAATAGTTAACTTTTGGTAGTATCATCATTTTAATGGATGTAACTCTCCCCATAAGTGATATAGGTAAGGACTTCCAACGAGAGATCGTCCTCTACTGTCTTTAATAATTGCACATAATTTAGCTTTGTTAGCTCTGAGAGCCTGGAGGAAATGTTTATGCCTAAATATCTAATATTTCCTGACTGTAAAGTGATCGCAGGTATATTATGGACCCTACAGTTAATGGGCAGAACTGTGGTCTTAGACCAGTTGATAGAGTAGTCAGAAAGTGCTGAGAATTTATTTATGAGTGTGATCGTGTGACTGAGAGACGTCTGTGAGTTCTGAAGGAAAAGTAATACATCATCAGCATAAAGACTTATTTTATGCTCAATATTTTGGGATTAATTACTCACAAACGGGTAAGAAAAGGTAGTATTGCCAGACCATACATGATCAAAACAGGGAGCGGAGGTGGTTCAGCTGCAAGGTGTGAATGTCTGACTATAGTTTGTAAAAAGCGGGTAAGATAAGGTGCGAATGCCCGACAATGTAAGATCAAAAGAGGGAGCGGAGGTTTTCGGCTGCAAGAAGGTCTGAATGTCCACCCAAAATTCCTGAAAAATGGGTAAAAAAAGGGTGCGAATGCCAAACCATACATCATCAAAAGCAGGAGTGGATGTGTTCGGCTACAAGAAGATTTGAATGTCCATCAATAATTGCTTTAAAACATGAAAGAAAATTTTCGAATATCAAACCGCACATGATCATAAGCGGGAGAGGAGTTGTTCAGCTGCAAGAAGGTGTGAATGTCCACCCATAATTACTGAAAAATGGGTAAGAAAAGGTGAAAATGCCCAACCATACATCATCAAAAGCAGGAGTGGATGTGTTCGGCTACAAGAAGGTTTGAATGTCCGACCATAGTTTGTAAAAAGCGGGTAAGAAAAGGTTCGAATGCCCGAACATAGACCATCAAAAGAGGGAGCGGAGGTGTTCCGCTGTAAGAAGGTGTAAATGTCCGACCATAGTTGGTAAAAAGCGGGTAAGAAAAGGTTAAAATACCCGACTGTACACAATCAATAGCGGGAGCGGAATTGTTTGGCTACAAGAAGGTGTGAAAGTCCGACCACGGTTTGTAAAAAGCGGGTAAGAAAAGGTTCGAATGCCCGAATATATACCATCAAAAGTGGAAGTGGATGTGTTCGGCTGCAAGAAGGTGTGAACGTCCGACCAAAGTTTGTAAAAAGCAGTTAAGAAAAGGTTCGAATATCCAACCAAACATAATCAAAAGCGGGAGCAGAGCTGTTCGACTGCAAGTAGGTGTGAATGTCAGATCATAATTTGCAAAAAGCTGATGAGAAAGGGTGAGAATGCCCGGCTATACACCATCAAATGCGGGAGCGGAAGTGTTCGGCTGTGAGTAGGTGTGAATGTCCAACCATAATTGCTGAAAAATGTGTTAGAAGAGACTAGAATGCCGGACAAGACATCATCAAATGCGGGAGCGGAGTTGTTCGGCTATGAGTAGGTGTGAATCTCCGAGCATAGTTTGTAAAAAGGGGGTAAGAATAGGTTCGAATGCCCGAACATACACTATCAAAACAGGGAGCTGAGGTGGCTCAGCTGCAAGGTGTGAATGTCTGACTATAGTTTGTAAATAAGGTTCGAATGCCCAACAATGTATAATCAATAGAGGGAGCGGAGGTTTTCGGCTACAAGAAGGTTTGAATGTCCGACCATAGTTTGTAAAAAGCGGGTAAGAAAAGGTTCAAATGCCTGACTATACACCATCAAAAGCGGGAGCAGAGGTGTTCCGCTGTAAGACGGTGTGAATGTCCGACCATATTTGGTAAAAAGCGGGTAAGAAAAGGTTGAAATACCCGACTGTACACAATCAATAGCGGGAGAGGAGGTGTTCAGCTGCAAGAAGGTGTGAATGTCCACCCATAATTACTGAAAAATGGGTAAGAAAAGGTGCGAATGCCCAACCATACATTATCAAAAGCAGGTGTGAATGTCAGATCATAATTTGCAAAAAGCTGATGAGAAAGGGTGAGAATGCCCGACTATACACCTTCAAATGCGGGAGCGGAGTTGTTCGGCTGTGAGTAAGTGTGAATCTCCAACCATAATTACTGAAAAATGTGTTAGAAAAGGTAAGAATGCCGGTCAATACATCATCAAACGCGGGAGAGGTGGTGTTCGGCTGCAAGTAGGTGTGAATGTCCAGCCATAATTACTAACAAACGGGTAAGAAAAGGTAGTATTGCCAGACCATACATGATCAAAACAGGGAGCGGAGGTGGTTCAGCTGCAAGAAGGTGTGAATGTCCGACTAAAGTTCAAATATATTAACAAAAGCGGGAGGAGAGGTCTTCGGATGAGAGTGGTTGAGAATTTCCAACCATAATCTATAAAATGCGGTGAAAAAAAAGGTGTGATAGAACACTAAAAGGTGGAGCGGAAGTGTTCGGCTGCAAGAAGGTGTGAATGTCCGACTATATTTGGTGAAAAGCAGGTGAAGCAAGGTCTGAATGCCCAACCTTACATCATCAAAAGCGAGATCAGAGGTGTTTGGCAGCATGAAGGCCATAGTTTGCCAAAAGCGGGTAAGCTGCGAATGACCGACTAAATATCAACAAAAGGTCTTCGGATGCAAGTGGGTGTGAATATCCCACCATACAAGTATGGTGGAGAGGAAGCTGTGAACAGCCGACCATAGTTGGCAAAAAGCGGGTGAGAAAAGGTGCGAATGTCCAACCATACATGATCAAAACAGGGAGCGGAGGTGTTTGGCTGTGACAAGGTGTGAATGTCCACCCAAAATTAATGAAAAGCGGGCAACAAGTAGGTTTGAATGCCCAACCATACATCATCAAAAGCAGGAGTGGATGTGTTCGGCTACAAGAAGGTTTGAATGTCCGAGCATAGTTTGTAAAAAGCGGGTAAGAAAAGGTTCGAATGCCCAAACATACACCATCAAAAGAGGGAGCGGAGGTGTTCCGCTGTAAGAAGGTGTGAATGTCCGACCATAGTTGGTAAAAAACGGGTAAGAAAAGGTTAAAATACCCGACTGTACACAATCAATAGCGGGAGCGGATGTGTTTGGCTACAAGAATGTGTGACAGTCCGACCATTTAACTGACCATTTATACAGATTCAGCATAAACAGCTTAGGCTGTACATGTGGACATGTGTAATTGGAAAAGAAAAGGTTAGATATCCTTAGCTTTGTCATAAATGCTCTCACCCTAAGATTATCTCATCCCAACCCTGCTTCCTTCTTCCCCCATTCAGCCCTGAGAGTGAGGACAGATTCTGATTGATCATGGGCCTGTACTTAAAGAGTACCAGAGTTACATATAGTTATTTAGTCAAAAAATTTACAATGATAATGGAAGTTTTTACTAGAGCATTTATCATCAATTCAATAATTAATTTATTTTCAAATAAATTTGAATGGGAGAAATACCACATTGAATGGACAATCTGAAAACCGCTTTTCAATGCAAGTATTACAGTGAAGAGATAAGAAGCAATACAATGTCCAAAATAAATCCAGGAAGAACAGACTGTTTAAAACTAAACATTACAACCAGTTTGTTGTTGAATTAAGATTTAACAGCTCTCTTAAAAAGTCAGTAAAACAAACATAGCATTTAAATCTTTGATCCTTTAATTGAAAAACTGCCTGAACAAAAGATGTTCTACAAATTGAGACTTTATGATTTCCACCTGAAGCAGGTCTGAGACCGGACAGTCAGACCATATGACATATTAGAAAATATCGGGATTTAACAGCAAGGTCAGGCAGATAGGTGTCAGACAGTTTCTTACCATCTTAAAGCATTAAAGGTTAGCCTTTATTGTGTTAGAGATCACAGTAACATGACTTAAAATTTAGCTGATCTAAATACTTCTCCTCTGCTTATTTTCACCAATTCTGAGTTAATATTTATCATCAGTATTTATAATTGATCTCATTAAACCATTTAACTATTTAACTGCAGCAGATCTATGAATCAATGGATCTGTTATCTTAACAGAGCAGCAACGTGCTTTATATAAAGGTTTAAAGTGAGTTAGATTATTAGGAAATTAACAAAAACACGGCAATAAAAGGCACAACGAGAGTCAGATATCACCAATGAGTTTCTTGAAGAAGAAACCTCTAAAAGAAATTTAAAGACAGCTGCAGTAAGTCTGAGTCATAACAAGTCAAGTCAAGTCAGCTGAACACTATATTAATACTATTAGCAAATTCTAACCCTGCAGATAAATATTAATTAATCTAACAATAAACATTGAATAAATTAGTGAAATAAAAACAGTGTTTACAGTTAAAGACATGCCTCTAAACCAGACATGTGTCACTGGAAAAGGAAAGGCTTTGTGACCTCAGCAGGCACCCCGGTTAAACACTTGAATCACTTACTCGAACTATATTATGCCATACTTGAACCAAAACAAGTTGCTAGAGTCGAGTGCAGAGGACATCAAAAGGGAGATGGGAGAGTAGCGAGAGGCAACAATGCGGCAGATAAGGCAGCAAAAACAAAAGCAGGGTATACTGCATTTAACCAGATGTCTCAGAAAACATTGGAGGAAAAATCACAACGAGAATTATGTTTAGAAAACATTAAAGAACTTCACGAAGCAGCGGCACCATCTGAAAAGCAAGCATGGAACGAAAAAAAAAAGATTCCACAGGACGCTGCTGGAATCATAAAGGCAAAATAGTAGCTCCAACTGGACTACTAAATTTGCTATGTCAAGAAGCACACAGTAGAGCTCACTGTGCTAGCTCAAAAGTAACAGCACTCATTTCACAACACTGGTGGCACCCCCACCTAAAAGAAACAATAAAATAATTTGTGCAATCTTGTGAAATTTGCAAGCTGTTCAATCTCAAAGCAGGACTAGGTAGTTTCCCAGTACCTGATGCCCCTTGGAAACAGATAGTAATTGAGTTTACTGACATGGGAGCAGCGAACAGGACTGAAGGTAAACTATTTCTTCTAGTGTGTGTAGCTCCCTTTTCTAGATGGATAGAAGCCACACCTACTAAAACCGAAAAAGGAAAAGAAGTCATTAAATGGCTTACAAGAGACATAGCATTTAAATCTTTGATCCTTTAATTGAAAAACTGCCTGAACAAAAGATGTTCTACAAATTGAGACTTTATGATTTCCACCTGAAGCAGGTCTGAGACCGGACAGTCAGACCATATGACATATTAGAAAATATCGGGATTTAACAGCAAGGTCAGGCAGATAGGTGTCAGACAGTTTCTTACCATCTTAAAGCATTAAAGGTTAGCCTTTATTGTGTTAGAGATCACAGTAACATGACTTAAAATTTAGCTGATCTAAATACTTCTCCTCTGCTTATTTTCACCAATTCTGAGTTAATATTTATCATCAGTATTTATAATTGATCTCATTAAACCATTTAACTATTTAACTGCAGCAGATCTATGAATCAATGGATCTGTTTTCTTAACAGAGCAGCAACGTGCTTTATATAAAGGTTTAAAGTGAGTTAGATTATTAGGAAATTAACAAAAACACGGCAATAAAAGGCACAACGAGAGTCAGATATCACCAATGAGTTTCTTGAAGAAGAAACCTCTAAAAGAAATTTAAAGACAGCTGCAGTAAGTCTGAGTCATAACAAGTCAAGTCAAGTCAGCTGAACACTATATTAATACTATTAGCAAATTCTAACCCTGCAGATAAATATGAATTAATCTAACAATAAACATTGAATAATTTAGTGAAATAAAAACAGTGTTTACAGTTAAAAACATGCCTCTAAACCAGACATGTGTCACTGGAAAAGGAAAGGCTTTGTGACCTCAGCAGGCACCCCGGTTAAACACTTGAATCAATTACTCGAACTATATTATGCAATACTTGAACCAAAACAAGTTGCTAGAGTCGAGTGCAGAGGACATCAAAAGGGAGATGGGAGAGTAGCGAGAGGCAACAATGCAGCAGATAAGGCAGCAAAAACAAAGCAGGGTATACTGCATTTAACCAGATGTCTCAGAAAACATTGGAGGAAAAATCACAACGAGAATTATGTTTAGAAAACATTAAAGAACTTCACAAAGCAGCGGCACCATCTGAAAAGCAAGCATGGAACGAAAAAAAAAAGATTCCACAGGACGCTGCTGGAATCATAAAGGCAAAATAGTAGCTCCAACTGGACTACTAAATTTGCTATGTCAAGAAGCACACAGTAGAGCTCACTGTGCTAGCTCAAAAGTAACAGCGCTCATTTCACAACACTGGTGGAACCCCCACCTAAAAGACACAATAAAATATTTTGGGCAATCTTGTGAAATTTGCAAGCTGTTCAATCTCAAAGCAGGACTAGGTAGTTTCCCAGTACCTGATGCCCCTTGGAAACAGATAGTAATTGAGTTTACTGACATGGGAGCAGCGAACAGGACTGAAGGTAAACTATTTCTTCTAGTGTGTGTAGCTCCCTTTTCTAGATGGATAGAAGCCACACCTACTAAAACCGAAAAAGGAAAAGAAGTCATTAAATGGCTTACAAGAGACATAGCATTTAAATCTTTGATCCTTTAATTGAAAAACTGCCTGAACAAAAGATGTTCTACAAATTGAGACTTTATGATTTCCACCTGAAGCAGGTCTGAGACCGGACAGTCAGACCATATGACATATTAGAAAATATCGGGATTTAACAGCAAGGTCAGGCAGATAGGTGTCAGACAGTTTCTTACCATCTTAAAGCATTAAAGGTTAGCCTTTATTGTGTTAGAGATCACAGTAACATGACTTAAAATTTAGCTGATCTAAATACTTCTCCTCTGCTTATTTTCACCAATTCTGAGTTAATATTTATCATCAGTATTTATAATTGATCTCATTAAACCATTTAACTATTTAACTGCAGCAGATCTATGAATCAATGGATCTGTTATCTTAACAGAGCAGCAACGTGCTTTATATAAAGGTTTAAAGTGAGTTAGATTATTAGGAAATTAACAAAAACACGGCAATAAAAGGCACAACGAGAGTCAGATATCACCAATGAGTTTCTTGAAGAAGAAACCTCTAAAAGAAATTTAAAGACAGCTGCAGTAAGTCTGAGTCATAACAAGTCAAGTCAAGTCAGCTGAACACTATATTAATACTATTAGCAAATTCTAACCCTGCAGATAAATATTAATTAATCTAACAATAAACATTGAATAAATTAGTGAAATAAAAACAGTGTTTACAGTTAAAGACATGCCTCTAAACCAGACATGTGTCACTGGAAAAGGAAAGGCTTTGTGACCTCAGCAGGCACCCCGGTTAAACACTTGAATCAATTACTCGAACTATATTATGCCATACTTGAACCAAAACAAGTTGCTATAGTCGAGTGCAGAGGACATCAAAAGGGAGATGGGAGAGTAGCTAGAGGCAACAATGCGGCAGATAAGGCAGCAAAAACAAAAGCAGGGTATACTGCATTTAACCAGATGTCTCAGAAAACATTTGAGGAAAAATCACAACGAAAATTATGTTTAGAAAACATTAAAGAACTTCACGAAGCAGCGGCACCATCTGAAAAGCAAGCATGGAACGAAAAAAAAAAGATTCCACAGGACGCTGCTGGAATCATGAAGGCAAAATAGTAGCTCAAACTGGACTACTAAATTTGCTATGTCAAGAAGCACACAGTAGAGCTCACTGTGCTAGCTCAAAAGTAACAGCGCTCATTTCACAACACTGGTGGCACCCCCACCTAAAAGACGCAATAAAATATTTTGTGCAATCTTGTGAAATTTGCAAGCTGTTCAATCTCAAAGCAGGACTAGGTAGTTTCCCAGTACCTGATGCCCCTTGGAAACAGATAGTAATTGAGTTTACTGACATGGGAGCAGCGAACAGGACTGAAGGTAAACTATTTCTTCTAGTGTGTGTAGCTCCCTTTTCTAGATGGGTAGAAGCCACACCTACTAAAACCGAAAAAGGAAAAGAAGTCATTAAATGGCTTACAACAGAAATTATTCCAAGATTTGGGGTACCAGAAGTGATAAGATCAGATAATGGTACTCACTTCTCCAATGAAGAACTAGGAGAAGTGGAAAAATTGTTTGGAATTACACATAAGCTCGGTGCAGTCTCTCACCCAGCTTTACAAGGACTAGTGAAAAGAGCAAATAGAACCATCAAAAAGGCCGAAAAGAAGTGCAGACACACAGTTAACCTGGGCTGAAGCTCTACGTATTGTGTTAGCCTAAGATTTACTCCAAATGCCACCATGAATGTTGTCATGTTGTCCCACATGAGGTCATGACAGGGAGGAAACACCCTGTCCATTTACAACTGCACCAACAGGCTCACCCCTTGTTGTACTACAGTATGGAAACTTGTGTGAATGTGAAACAACTGAATAACACGGTGATGAGTATATCTCAGCAAGGAATAGGACCAGGAAATTGAACAAACTTAACTGGTCCTCTCCTATATGGACAGGACGCAGAAGCTACAACACATTGTGTAAAGGTATGGTTGACTGAGAATAGACTGAGTAACTGGATCCACAAGGATCACTGTACTCAGGCTCAAGATCCTACCGAAAGAACATTAACTGAGGTCCGGACTGACTTAGGAACCTCACCTGCTGACAAAGACTAGACCACGGGGACTAAAACTCTATCAGAGACTGAACGGACCACTGACGATGAAACCAAAGGAAAACACCACTGTGGAGACTAGACTGTAGAACCACAGTAGCAGAAACAATAAAGGTTACAATAACTAATTTTCACACCTCTCCTGTGTGAAAGTCAGACATTAAAAGCTCAAGTTACAAAGAACTACAACAGTAATCTGGACACACCCTCTCTTCCCACCACTCCACACCAGGTGACTAAAAGATCTCTGGAAAATGGCAACAACCCACTTCAATTACAATTTATTGAGAAACAAGATACAAGGTACAATCCGATCTGTGCTCAGTCATGAAATGTTGGTCGAACGAAAAAGATATGAATGGGATGAATAAAATGTTCTGTGAGAACAGTTTTAATCATGTGTTCTGGTTCATTCGAGAATTTACATGGGAGATGACCCAAGTTGTTTAATCTGGTGCAATCAATCAATCAATCAATCAATCAATCAAACTTTATTTTCATAACACTTTTCATACAAGAAAATGATAGAAGAAAATAAAACAAAGCAGTGAAACCCAAGGCCACATATAGACACACATACACACACACACACACGCACATCTATACGTACACGTACACCCACATACATCCACACATACTGGAAGGAAGAAGTAAAGATTAAGTAAAACATAATAAACTGAGGCAGAGCTGCTCGAAGTAAGGTAAAGCACAGAGCTTTGAACTGCACGATTGAAGGCCTAATTCATGTCAAGAAAAAACAAGAATGATCCTGAACAATTTAGCTAACATTCCAAAACTGCTACCAGGAAAAAATAAATAAAAAAAAATATTACAAAATAATATCAAGAATCTGGGCCCTTAGGTCAAAGCATGCATGCAAGATAACAGTGATCAATAACCAACCAAAGATCTGAACACAAGCACGATGCTGTGGCACTGCTAAGGAAAAATTTAGCAGCACAAGGCCACATGGCTCATCTAAAAAATAAATAAATGAGGAATTGAGACAAATAGAAAAATAGAATAAACCTTTGTCTTTGATTCTAATTTGTATGGAAATATGTTATTGTATCATGTGATGTTATAAGAAACTCTGATGTCACACTGTTGGTACCCCATGAAGTGTTTCTAATTCAAATGGAGCAGAAAAAACTTAATGCTGATCCTGAACTGTCTGTGGATGGCTCAGCATCACGAAACACAGCCACTGGTAAGAATTAAATAGAATTTAGTATAAAGTAACAAGTGAGAATTAAGCAGATCGTGCTGAAATTTTTATCAAAAGCACTCTGAGCTGAATTAAGAGGACAGACAATATTTATCCCAAAAAGGTTAATCAGTTACTCATTGAGAAGAAATGGCTGCTTTCTTGATGCTGTGCTGCTCCCAAAATGAACTCTAACCACAAACATTTCTGTCCTGCAGCAGCAACACAGGAGCAGAAACTGCAGTGGAAGAGTTCAGCAGAACTAACATACGGATGAGACTAAGTCTCATCGGGGGGGTGGAGATACAACAATTAATCATAGTTTACTAACACTTCTCAAGATTTTCCCAAAATTCTGTGAGTCTTTATCTTCCTTTTGTCTTTTGTTCTATGTTGTCTTGTGTTTTGTCTTTGTCTTGCTGTGTTCTCTAAATGGTTTGAAGTTTTTTCCACAGAAAAGGTTGATGGTACTGGATTTCACATTAATGCTGTACAGCAGGTTGGTGAGTCTAAGGTACTGTCCTAAAACATGGTTTCTATCAACTGGCCAGTTGTTTGTTTTTCATTTATTTATTTATTTTTTTTCGGTTTATTTATTTGTTTTTGTTTGGGGTTCATATGAAAACTTAATTTGTCGACCAATGAATACTGGGATTGAACCTGTTAAAAGGCAATTCCTGAATATAAAACATTGTGAAAATGACATGTTGTGCTGCTCAGTTCTCTCTCCTGCTAACATTCATCCACAGCTTAAATTAACTGCATCTGCAGCAGAACCTCTAAAGGACTCACAGCCAAGTGACTGACAAGACGTCAGTCTGAAATTCTGGGAGGCACGATCATCATGCCAAGATAATGGTTGAACAACCATACAACCTTCAACCACTGTCAACAAAATAATCTGAATTATCTCCTTAATTGTCCCAAAGAAAAAGATTAGTTAGAGAAAACGGGTGGTAAAGACCCCTTTGTGGAAGTGAAGTGCTGGTAACCTCTCCTTCCTAGTTAGCTCAGACTGCTGAACTGAGGTTCAGCCAGAAGGACAACCAAACACCAAGCAGTGACAGGATTGGACCACAAGAGACTGAGCTGCACTACACCACTCTGCACAATGTTATCATAAAATTTTCACTCAAAAGAAATTGTTAGTTTTTACACTACATCTATCATTACTCATCTGTTCTCAACAGGGTCATATCTTCATATTCAAGTCATGTTTAAATGTCTGTACTGTATTGTTTTGTGTTTTGTGATGTTCCTCTTTAGTTTAATGATTTTAAGTAGACCAATTACTAATCATAGGAATTCATACATATGTCCATTGCCATTGGTGTGAATCGGCTGTTCGGAGCGGGACCTTAGGCACTGAAAGGTAATTAAGTGGTCGGTCGCCAAGGGGGAATGGGGCCATAGGAGAATTTTCCCGGATATCAGCCATCGGGTTTTTCGCTCCTATTCGCTGCGAACAGTGGACGATCCTGATGGTAATGTTAATTGCCTTAAGCACTTTTTGAGTTTCAATATTTTATGAATTGTTGTAGCTTAGTTAATTATTGTTATGTGTTGTAATGGTACTTATGGGTGAGCAGGGTCTTGCCACTGCTTAAACCACATATAGTTTTGGGCCAAAATGAACTAAGATTCTACACAGAGATTGGGTTTGGGGCCACATACACACACTAATTTTAAGACATATTGAAACATTTATTAATTTATTCCTTGCATACACGTACAGGCGTGATACTTATAGCTTTTAAGAAATGTGCTCATTGCAGAGTTATGATCAGTTGAGTAATGAAGGTTGAACTATTCTGGGAAAGAGGTTCTGTTCCCAGCATCATGATAAACACTCCTGATACAGAAAGGTTTAGCTAACGTATTACAATTATTTTACACATGCATATGCAATGAAAACTTGCTTGCTGCTGATAATTGCAAAGAAGAACAGCTTACACATAACAGCTCACATAATGAAGTTATATCAAAAGGGGGATAACAAGAATCTCCTGTCTGGTTGTGCTGCATCTCAAGGTAGTTGGCCACTTGCAGTTTGGGGACCTGCTAAGTTGGCTGCCGCTAACAGGTGTGACACAATACAGAATATAACATTCCTACCTCATTTAGTTGACATGATTAAATCATGTCAAAAGGGGGAGTTGCTATAATTGGCTTTGTTCTTAGAAATTATAAATTCATTTTCTGTATTTTACTAAATAACCTATGTTCCTAGCTGGTACTTTTCCACTCTGCTCATACTGCACAACAGATTATCTTAAATGGTCCAAGACCTTAGAATGACATAAACAACTGGGTCAGACAAAACATCTCTATTAGGGCAGATAGGTCTGGTACATTAGACACCTAAAACAGCAGTCACTCATACACACACATTGTTTATCATATCCAAAGAACACAACAAGGACAGAAGCTGGCCTGATCATGCCACTCAAAACTGGCCAATTATACTCTGACAAGTGTGAATACAACTTCACAAGTCCGATCGAGGACTTCCGGAGCTGGTTGGAGGGGACCCTTCTTCAGACAATTCAAGGTGCCTAAATAACAAGGTGAGCAGAAAACCTCTTGTGTCAGGATATGTGAAATTTCTGCACATTGGTCATTCTAAACTAAATTGTCTGAATTAGAATGTCCTCCGATCACTAAATCAAAAGCACAAAATTTGTGTCTACAGGTTTACTAGGTGGTCACATGTAAAGTATAAACACATAGTCTCACATAGGGAGAGTCATATGTGTCCTAGTTTAGTACAATTTGGCTAAATAAAAGACACAAAATTCATCCTGTCTTCTAAACTGAATAGGAAGTAGATGCCAATGGGCGGGGGTCTGTTAGTCGGCAATTGGCGGCGTGAGTAATGTCTGTGCTAAGTGGACATTGGATAAGTGGAAAACATGTAAACCCGGCTCATTGGGGTCGGTATTATTTGACACGTTGACGAGATGGCAGAAAAAAGTTCCAAGAGAAGACGAAAAAAGAGAGACAGATAGATTTGTAAATTGGACGAGAGAAATGCAAGGGAAAGGAATGTTTGGAGGGTTTGAAAGTGCGCCACCGCAACTGAGTGATTTCTCTATGTTTTCAAAACAAGCAACAGGCAGTAGGAATCAAGCAACAGCAAAGCTAAAAGAGGCAGGTTTATTGCAGAGAGCAAGGGCAGAAAAAGACGAAAAAAAAAGCAGTAACATTTCTTGCAGACTGTCAGTATTTTTTTTGGAGAAGTTAAATTCTCTATTCAGACGCAGTCCTCTGCAGCTCTACCGCAGCACGTGCCAGACACAACGTCATCTTTTCCAGGGACACATCCTACTACACTAGCAGATAAGACACATCTTCCTAACATCACACTCAATAACAGAAGCATGCCATTTAGCAAAATAAAAAAATGACCATTTATACAGATTCAGCATAAACAGCTTAGGCTGTACATGTGGACATGTGTAATTGGAAAAGAAAAGTTTAGATAGCTTTGTCATAAATGCTCTCACCCTAAGATTATCTCATCCCAACCCTGCTTCCTTCTTCCCCCATTCAGCCCTGAGAGTGAGGACAGATTCTGATTGATCATGGGCCTGTACTTAAAGAGTACCAGAGTTACATATAGTTATTTAGTCAAAAAATTTACAATGATAATGGAAGTTTTTACTAGAGCATTTATCATCAATTCAATAATTAATTTATTTTTAAATAAATTTGAATGGGAGAAATACCACATTGAATGGACAATCTGAAAACCGCTTTTCAATGCAAGTATTACAGTGAAGAGATAAGAAGCAATACAATGTCCAAAATAAATCCAGGAAGAACAGACTGTTTAAAACTAAACATTAGAACCAGTTTGTTGTTGAATTAAGATTTAACAGCTCTCTTAAAAAGTCAGACAAACAAACATAGCATTTAAATCTTTGATCCTTTAATTGAAAAACTGCCTGAACAAAAGATGTTCTACAAATTGAGACTTTATGATTTCCACCTGAAGCAGGTCTGAGACCGGACAGTCAGACCATATGACATATTAGAAAATATCGGGATTTAACAGCAAGGTCAGGCAGATAGGTGTCAGACAGTTTCTTACCATCTTAAAGCATTAAAGGTTAGCCTTTATTGTGTTAGAGATCACAGTAACATGACTTAAAATTTAGCTGATCTAAATACTTCTCCTCTGCTTATTTTCACCAATTCTGAGTTAATATTTATCATCAGTATTTATAATTGATCTCATTAAACCATTTAACTATTTAACTGCAGCAGATCTATGAATCAATGGATCTGTTATCTTAACAGAGCAGCAACGTGCTTTATATAAAGGTTTAAAGTGAGTTAGATTATTAGGAAATAAACAAAAACACGGCAATAAAAGGCACAACGAGAGTCACAGGTCAAGGTTTGTTTTCATGGCACATTTAAAAACAGCCACAGCAACCAGAGAGCTGTACAGCTGAACACTATATTAATACTATTAGCAAATTCTAACCCTGCAGATAAATATTAATTAATCTAACAATAAACATTGAATAAATTAGTGAAATAAAAACAGTGTTTACAGTTAAAGACATGCCTCTAAACCAGACATGTGTCACTGGAAAAGGAAAGGCTTTGTGACCTCAGCAGGCACCCCGGTTAAACACTTGAATCAATTACTCGAACTATATTATGCCATACTTGAACCAAAACAAGTTGCTAGAGTCGAGTGCAGAGGACATCAAAAGGGAGATGGGAGAGTAGCGAGAGGCAACAATGCGGCAGATAAGGCAGCAAAAACAAAAGCAGGGTATACTGCATTTAACCAGATGTCTCAGAAAACATTGGAGGAAAAATCACAACGAGAATTATGTTTAGAAAACATTAAAGAACTTCACGAAGCAGCGGCACCATCTGAAAAGCAAGCATGGAACGAAAAAAAAAAGATTCCACAGGACGCTGCTGGAATCATGAAGGCAAAATAGTAGCTCCAACTGGACTACTAAATTTGCTATGTCAAGAAGCACACAGTAGAGCTCACTGTGCTAGCTCAAAAGTAACAGCGCTCATTTCACAACACTGGTGGCACCCCCACCTAAAAGACACAATAAAATATTTTGTGCAATCTTGTGAAATTTGCAAGCTGTTCAATCTCAAAGCAGGACTAGGTAGTTTCCCAGTACCTGATGCCCCTTGGAAACAGATAGTAATTGAGTTTACTGACATGGGAGCAGCGAACAGGACTGAAGGTAAACTATTTCTTCTAGTGTGTGTAGCTCCCTTTTCTAGATGGGTAGAAGCCACACCTACTAAAACCGAAAAAGGAAAAGAAGTCATTAAATGGCTTACAACAGAAATTATTCCAAGATTTGGGGTACCAGAAGTGATAAGATCAGATAATGGTACTCACTTCTCCAATGAAGAACTAGGAGAAGTGGAAAAATTGTTTGGGATTACACATAAGCTCGGTGCAGTCTCTCACCCAGCTTTACAAGGACTAGTGAAAAGAGCAAATAGAACCATCAAAAAGGCCGAACAGAAGTCTGTGCAGACACACAGTTAACCTGGGCTGAAGCTCTACGTATTGTGTTAGCCTAAGATTTACTCCAAATGCCACCATGAATGTTGTCATGTTGTCTCACATGAGGTCATGCCAGGGAGGAAACACCCTGTCCATTTACAACTGCACCAACAGGCTCACCCCTTGTTGTACTACAGTATGGAAACTTGTGTGAATGTGAAACAACTGAATAACACGGTGATGAGTATATCTCAGCAGGTTACAGAAATACTCACCAAGGAACAGGACCAGGAAAGTGAACAAACTTAACTGGTCCTCTCCTATATGGACAGGACGCAGAAGCTACAACACATTGTGTAAAGGTATGGTTTACTGAGAATAGACTGAGTAACTGGATCCACAAGGATCACTGTACTCAGGCTCAAGATCCTACCGAAAGAACATTAACTGAGGTCCGGACTGACTTAGGAACCTCACCTGCTGACAAAGACTAGACCACGGGGACTAAAACTCTATCAGAGACTGAACGGACCACTGACGATGAAACCAAAGGAAAACACCACTGTGGAGACTAGACTGTAGAACCACAGTAGCAGAAACAATAAAGGTTACAATAACTAATTTTCACACCTCTCCTGTGTGAAAGTCAGACATTAAAAGCTCAAGTTACAAAGAACTACAACAGTAATCTGGACACACCCTCTCTTCCCACCACTCCACACCAGGTGACTAAAAGATCTCTGGAAAATGGCAACAACCCACTTCAATTACAATTTATTGAGAAACAAGATACAAGGTACAATCCGATCTGTGCTCAGTCATGACATGTTGGTCAAACGAAAAAGATATGAATGGGATGAATAAAATGTTCTGTGAGAACAGTTTTAATCATGTGTTCTGGTTCATTCGAGAATTTACATGGGAAATGACCCAAGTTGTTTAATCTGGTGCAATCAATCAATGAATCAATCAATCAAACTTTATTTTCATAACACTTTTCATAGAAGAAAATGATAGAAGAAAATAAAACAAAGCAGTGAAACCCAAGGCCACATATAGACACACATACACACACACACACACGCACATCTATACGTACACATACACCCACATACATCCACACATACTGGAAGGAAGAAGTAAAGATTAAGTAAAACATAATAAACTGAGGCAGAGCTGCTCGAAGTAAGGTAAAGCACAGAGCTTTGAACTGCACGATTAAAGGCCTAATTCATGTCAAGAAAAAACAAGAATGATCCTGAACAATTTAGCTAACATTCCAAAACTGTTATGAGGAAAAAATAAATAAAATTTAAAAAAATATTACAAAATAATATCAAGAATCTGGGCCCTTAGGTCAAAGCATGCATGCAAGATAACAGTGATCAATAACCAACCAAAGATCTGAACACAAGCACGATGCTGTGGCACTGCTAAGGAAAAAGTTAGCAGCACAAGGCCACATGGCTCATCTAAAAAATAAATAAATGAGGAATTGAGACAAATAGAAAAATAGAATAGACCTTTGTCTTTGATTCTAATTTGTATGGAAATATGTTATTGTATCATGTGATGTTATAAGAAACTCTGATGTCACACTGTTGGTACCCCATGAAGTGTTTCTAATTCAAATGGAGCAGAAAAAACTTAATGCTGATCCTGAACTGTCTGTGGATGGCTCAGCATCACGAAACACAGCCACTGGTAAGAATTAAATAGAATTTAGTATAAAGTAACAAGTGAGAATTAAGCAGATCGTGCTGAAATTTTATCAAAAGCACTCTGAGCTGAATTAAGAGGACAGACAATATTTATCCCAAAAAGGTTAATCAGTTACTCATTGAGAAGAAATGGCTGCTTTCTTGATGCTGTGCTGCTCCCTAAATGAACTCTAACCACAAATATTTCTGTCCTGCAGCAGCAACACAGGAGCAGAAACTGCAGTGGAAGAGTTCAGCAGAACTAACATACGGATGAGACTAAGTCTCATCGGGGGGCTGGAGATACAACAATTAATCATAGTTTACTAACACTTCTCAAATTTTTCCTTTTGTCTTTTGTTCTATGTTGTCTTGTGTTTTGTCTTTGTCTTGCTGTGTTCTCTAAATGGTTTGAAGTTTTTTCCACAGAAAAGGTTGATGGTACTGGATTTCACATTAATGCTGTACAGCAGGTTGGTGAGTCTAAAGGTACTGTCCTAAAACATGTTTTCTATCAACTGGCCAGTTGTTTTGTTTTTCATTTCATTTATTTATTTTTTATTTTTTTCGGTTTATTTATTTGTTTTTGTTTGGGGTTCATATGAAAACTTAATTTGTCGACCAATGAATACTGGGATTGAACCTGTTAAAAGGCAATTCCTGAATATAAAACATTGTGAAAATGACATGTTGTGCTGCTCAGTTCTCTCTCCTGCTAACATTCATCCACAGCTTAAATTAACTGCATCTGCAGCAGAACCTCTACAGGACTCACAGCCAAGTGACTGACAAGACGTCAGTCTGAAATTCTGGGAGGCACGATCATCATGCCAAGATAATGGTTGAACAACCACACAACCTTCAACCACTGTCAACAAAATAATCTGAATTATCTCCTTAATTGTCCCAAAGAAAAAGATTAGTTAGGGAAAACGGGTGGTAAAGACCCCTTTGTGGAAGTGAAGTGCTGGTAACCTCTCCTTCCTAGTTAGCTCAGACTGCTGAACTGAGGTTCAGCCAGAAGGAAAACCAAACACCAAGCAGTGACAGGATTGGACCACAAGAGACTGAGCTGCACTACACCACTCTGCACAATGTTATCATAAAATTTTCACTCAAAAGAAATTGTTAGTTTTTACACTACATCTATCATTACTCATCTGTTCTCAACAGGGTCATATCTTCATATTCAAGTCATGTTTAAATGTCTGTACTGTATTGTTTTGTGTTTTGTGATGTTCCTCTTTAGTTTAATGATTTTAAGTAGACCAATTACTAATCATAGGAATTCATACATATGTCCTTTGCCATTGGTGTGAATCGGCTGTTCGGAGCGGGACCTTAGGCACTGAAAGGTAATTAAGTGGTCGGTCGCCAAGGGGGAATGGGGCCATAGGAGAATTTTCCCGGATATCAGCCATCGGGTTTTTCGCTCCTATTCGCTGCGAACAGTGGACGATCCTGATGGTAATGTTAATTGCCTTAAGCACTTTTTGAGTTTCAATATTTTATGAATTGTTGTAGCTTAGTTAATTATTGTTATGTGTTGTAATGGTACTTATGGGTGAGCAGGGTCTTGCCACTGCTTAAACCACATATAGTTTTGGGCCAAAATGAACTAAGATTCTACACAGAGATTGGGTTTGGGGCCACATACACACACTAATTTTAAGACATATTGAAACATTTACTAATTTATTCCTTGCATACACGTACAGGCGTGATACTTATAGCTTTTAAGAAATGTGCTCATTGCAGAGTTATGATCAGTTGAGTAATGAAGGTTGAACTATTCTGGGAAAGAGGTTCTGTTCCCAGCATCATGATAAACATTCCTGATACAGAAAGGTTTAGCTAATGCATTACAATTATTTTACACATGCATATGCAATGAAAACTTGCCTGCTGCTGATAATTGCAAAGAAGAACAGCTTACACATAACAGCTCACATAATGAAGTTATATCAAAAGGGGGATAACAAGAATCTCCTGTCTGGTTGTGCTGCACCTCAAGGTAGTTGGCCACTTGATGTTTGGGGACCTGCTAAGTTGGCTGCCGCTAACAGGTTTCACACAATACAGAATATAACATTCCTACCTCATTTAGATGACATGATTAAATCATGTCAAAAGGGGGAGTTGTTATAATTGGCTTTGTTCTTAGAAATTATAAATTCATTTTCTGTATTTTACTAAATAATCTATGTTCCTAGCTGTTACTTTTCCACTCTGCTCATACTGCACAACAGATGACCTTAAATGGTCCAAGACCTTAGAATGACATAAACAACTGGGTCAGACAAAACATCTCTATTAGGGCAGACAGGTCTGGTACATTAGACACCTAAAACAGCACTCACACATACACACACATTGTTTATCACATCCAAAGAACACAACAAGGACAGCAGCTGGCCTGATCATGCCACTCAAAATTGGCCAATTATACTCTGACAAGAAATATGACATGTTTCCGGATAACGGGGCTCGGCCTGACGGATTTCCTGCGGGAGCTCTGGCACTCCGAGTCCAGCGCTGCAATATACTCTACTTGTGACCACTAATAAATACTTTTTTAATAAACAATTTCTCCAGCTTATTCTTGGGCTTCCAATGAAAAAATCGGGCTTACAACACTGTGAGGACCATGTGTGCTGAGTTCATTTCCATGTTGATGTTGTCTAAGTCACCCAGTATGCACAGTGTGGGGCATGCAGGAATGCTACACTTTAGCCATGTTGATAGATCCGTACAGACTTCAAACCAGAACTTCTGGACAGGCGCACAAAACCACAAAGCGTGTGCATAATCATCAGGTGTGTTATTTGTGCAATGTGAGCAGAAGTTTGAGTGTGTTAGACCCATCCTGAACATCCTTTGTCCTTTATAGTGTGTTCTATGAAGAATTTTGTATTGTATGAGCTGTAAATTAGGATTTCGAGTCATTCTAAAGGTGTTCAAACATGTTTGTGGCCAGAAGCTATGACTAGAACTAATAGATAATTCTGCCTCCCATTTTGAGGATTGTAGAGACATTGTGTCATCTATCTTAGACAATAATTTATATATTTTTGATAGTAGTTTTGGGGTGCAGATGCTTAGAAATTCTGCTACCCTAATCGGGAGTTGTAAGTCTGGTTGGTGGAGGATATATTTCTTTGTTATTATAGACTTAAGTTGTTGATATTCTAGGAATTTATTGCTGCCTATCTCATGTTGTGATATGAGCTCATCAAATGAAATAAAATTTCCATTTTGGATTATATGTTCCAGATGTTTGATTCCTTTGATCTTCCACAGAATAAAGTTTGGCATTTTTTTGTTTTGCAGGATGTCAGGATTGTTCCAGATGGGTGTAAGCTTACACGGGACAAGTGAAGACTTTGTTATTTTAAGAAATTCCCACCAAGCTGTCAGAGAGGTGCTGATGTTAATGCTTTTAAAACATTTGTGATTTTTTACGTTTTGACTAATAAGAGGTAGGTAAGAGATTTCCAGATTATCACACAATGCTTGTTTTATATTTATCCATGGTTCATCTATTGGGCTAGGTGTAAACCATTATGATATATACTGTAACCTATTGGCTAAGGAATAGTGCTGAAAATGAGGTAAATCTAATCCACCACTTTCCTTGGTTTTCTGTAGCATTTTTAAACTAATACGTGGTGGTTTGTTTTTCCACAGAAATTTGGAGATGCATGAATCTAGTGACTTAAACCAAGTAGCAGATGGTTTTATGGGGATCATTGAGAACAAATAGTTAACTTTTGGTAGTATCATCATTTTAATGGTTGTAACTCTCCCCATAAGTGATATAGGTAAGGACTTCCAACGAGAGAGATCGTCCTCTACTGTCTTTAATAATTGCACATAATTTAGCTTTGTTAGCTCTGAGAGCCTGGAGGAAATGTTTATGCCTAAATATCTAATATTTCCTGACTGTAAAGTGATCGCAGGTATATTCTGGACCGTACAGTTAATGGGCAGAACTGTGGTCTTAGACCAATTGATAGAGTAGTCAGAAAGTGCTGAGAATTTATTTATGAGTGTGATCGTGTGAGTGAGAGACGTCTGTGAGTTCTGGAGGAAAAGTAATACATCATCAGCATAAAGACTTATTTTATGCTCAATATTTTGGGGTTGGATGCCTTTAATATTTCTATCTTGTCTGATAGCAGCTGCTAAAGGTTCGATGAAAATAGCAAAAAGTGAGGGAGAAAGTGGGCAACCCTGTCTTGTACCTCTCTGCAGACTGAAGCTTGGAGAAGTTTGATCATTAGTCCTGACACTTGCATTTGGGGAGCTATATAATATCCTTATCCAGTTGATGAAGTGTGACCCAAACCCGAATTTGTTTAATGCTGCAAATAAAAATGTCCAGTTCACTCGATCAAATACTTTTTCTGCATCTAGAGAGACTATTGTGGTTTCCAGGTTGTTGACGGTAGAATAGTCTATGATCTATGAAACTGATCTATGTTACTGTCTGATGGTTCATTTTGTGATGAATATAAGGTTTTATAGAAGTCCCTAAAAGCATTGTTGATTTCATGGGTGACATTTCCTTTTCAGTCTTGGTGGAATGAACTCTTCAAATCAGCTTTTCATTCAGTTGGGGTGGAGCGCTTAGCTTCGCCGTCCACCCTTTTGTACACATGTGGATAAAAGAGAGTGATGCGAGTCCCTCTTTGTGATTCTGCCATCTGCGGAAGTATTGTTAGGAATAAAGGAACAGGATAAAGTTCCAAACATTTTAATTGTTCAGCAATGCCTTGTAGATGTAATTTATCCAATAAACATTTTTTTTTATTGTTGCCCACCAGAAAAGAAAAGATTCAAAGTCTGTAGTTACTTGATTTCTAGCTTTAAATTCATCTGGGACTCAGAATTCCAATGCTATCCAGGTACACTTTGTTGTCAAATGAACCTCCAGACACAGTTAAATGCTTGAGACATTGCAGCTTCTCACCCAAGGCCTTAAAGTCCCCCTCAGGGAACAGACGGAAAGGCATCAGTAGTTGGGCTATTGTGCAGCTGCCAGTTAGGCAGAAGGACGGACCTCAGTTTCATATCCCCACACAGCCACCAGAGGTCTGCTCTCATGGAAGTTTGGTTCCGAAACCAAGATGCTGAGTAGTTACCTGCGTCCTGAGTGACAATAGATGGATTCTTGACAATTATGTGACATGAGTGTACCCACATTCTTACCTGTACCCCTGTGGATGAAACATATATAAATTACCCGTATAAGCCAACGCTGAGGGCAGTTGTCTATTTTCTTAACTGCTGGCTTTAGCACATTCAATACAATTAGATTGGATATTTTGTCAATCTGTATACATTCTAACAAAATTCCAACTGATACACAGGCGATTCTTCAGAAATCTTGTATTAACATACATTTCACATATGTACTTTTCAGAATACACATGGGCTTTTTGGTTGTCTTTACATAAAATAATTGAGCATAAGTCAATGTCAGCCACCCCATCTATTCCTGCAACAAAAAAATAGGTTGACAAGTTGTCTGTTGGACCTGAGGGACCTCCTATCTCTGTGGTCAGTCTGTGTCCGTGTGATTCATTGTAGTGCATTATCTTTTAGTTTTTTATTAATCTGTGCTTAATCCCATAGAATTAGGAATACGATAATAAGAATAATGATTAACAATACACAACTGGTTCCTTTTAACCTACAAATCCTGGTAATTTAAATGGATGCCACGGCTGCTGTCTGTCTATCCCTGTCTTATTTTAGCCACACCCTATGTTCTCGTTTTAGCCGTTGTTTTCTTCACTGAGGTTGAGACGAACCCCCTCCTGTTGAGAGAATTCCCCTTTGTAGTCAGACTTATGCCTCAGAGAACGGTGGTGGGTAACTAATCTTTCCCTACTTCTGCAGGTCGTGGCCTTACTAGTTTACAGTGTGATAAGTGCATCCAGGATATATTAGTTTAGCTGCTGTGGTTTCTGTAAGCAGTACCTGATATGGACCTTCCCACCTTGGGCTGGAGCAGTTATCTTTCTTTATCACTTTGATGAGGATCCAGTCTCCAGGTTTTAGAGATTCCTCCAAAGGGTCACCTGGAACAGACACTAGACAGAAGAGATCTCTCTACTTGTTAACATTTTAACCATGTATCCTGCTAAGGTTTCTTCTCTTTCTTCATCATGTCCGGTGAATAGTTTTAACTGTGGTTGTAAAAATGGTCATACATTATACATTATCTCAAATGGAGTTAATCCTGTGCTAGTTAGAGTAATATGCATGTTTAGGACTACTAGTGGTAAACAGTAAACCCAATTCTTCCCAGTCTCTCTTGACCTAATTATTCAATTGTGTCTTTCCAGCAAACCTGCTGATTGTGGATGATATGCAGAGTGGTTTCTGAGATCCTTTTTTGCTTTTAAGTTCTTCGCCATCAGGAAGATAATATTGTTTACAAAGTGCGTCCCTGTTATCACTGTAGATTTTTTCAGGAATTCCAAATCTAGGTAATATTTAATTCACCAGTGTTGAGGGTACATCTGCCTGTGCATTTGGAAATACTTCACTTCATTTGGTAAAACATCACTAATCACCAGGGAGACCCCTTTATTTAATTCAATGAAATCCATACAAACGTGTTGAAAAGGGTCCTCCGGCCTCGGGAACTGTCCTCGTCCCGGTCCTAGGCCATATGTATGGATCATATTTGCACATATTTGACATGTTAGACAAAAATTCTTTATTATCATATTATGATATTATGATTTTATTATAAATAAAACCATACACTGCAAAAACCTTGTTCATTATTGCTACCAGCCCTCCTGTAGAGACATGCCGTGCTCCATGGCTCGATACTGAAGAATATTTAAACAAACTCTTTGGCAGTATAAGTTCTACACCTTTATTCTTCCAGATCTGTCCTTGTAAGTGTACATTTGGTTTTGCATCCATGGTCCAATTTAATGGACTAGTATATGCATCCAGTTTCTCAGAATACTCTATTCCTGGATCCACCTCCTCCCAATCTGAGGCTTCTTCACATGCAGTCACAAACACACCTAAACGCCTCCAGTGGTCATCTGTGGGTTTGGAGAGTGACATATGGGGTGCATTCCATGATCTTAAAAACTTTCTCATGCTGTGGGAGAGTAAGCAGCTGACTGCACAACAACCCTCTTTATTCCAGTATAAGTGTTTTAACTTCAGCACGTTTTAACTTTCTCATTTGTTTAAAAAATTAAATATGTCCTCCCCTTGAGTATATTTGTAATACACAGTACAGTGTACTTCATGTGGTGACCTGAGGGTGAGCTTTCCTGAGACGTGTTCTTTTGCCTTCTTAAGGAGAGGAAGCGTGATAGCGCTGGGGCCTGTAGACACAAGATCCAAACTATACCAGTATGAAGGTGGTCTCATGCTGAATCAATGTTTGAGCGGACTTCATTCGAACTACAGTTAACCCTTTTTCTTCTGGAACTATTCTTAGCTTCAATAAATGGAGTAAATCCCTTCCCAGTAAGTTACAGGGACACAGAGTGGACAAGACAACTTGACAATCAGCACTTACTCCACTCCGTGTATCTGTTACTGTCAAGAGTTTTGATAAACGCTCAGGATGGCTCTTACCATTTGCTGATTTGACACAAATAATTTCTTTGGATTCCTCAACTCCCGAAATGTCATCAGGATGGATTACAGTTCGTTTTGCACCTGTGTCGCATAGAAAAGTTACCTCCGTCCCGGAAACATTCAATCTAATCTCAGGTTTGATGTCATACTATAAGATAAGTTCAATTCCCTCTAAGTTTAACACTTTTTCTGGCTTTTCTGCTTCTATCCTGGTTACAGCTCCTGTTTTTTTCTTATCTAGTCATAACTGACTCCCAAAATCTTCCTCTATCTTACTCTTGCTCCTGCAGTCGCCCAATGCCCCCTCCTTCCACACAGCCGACATGTATCTCCTCCTGCTCTGTCTCTCCTTCTCTGTCACTGCTCCTGTTGTGATCTGTGTTTTTGCTTTCCCTCATCACCTAAATAGTTGCTTCTCTCCCTTCCAACAAAAAGTTTAGTCCTTTCTTCCTTTTCTTTTTGTTGTTAGAGTGCTCCTCTGCTTTCCCTCTTTATTCCATTGCTGTGCAAACACATTAAGATGACTGTTTATTGTCATGTTACAAGTCAGACAAAATTACTCTCTGCATTTGACCCATCTAGTTTGGCACCTGTTGAACACACATGCAAAACCTTTCTGTTTAATTTAATTAATATTTATCTGCAGGCTTAGAAACTGCTTATAGTATTAATATATTACTCCATATATTACGCTGATTTATTGCAGCTGTCTTTAAATTTCTCCTTAAGAAAACTATTGTTTGATATCTGACTCACATAGCATATTTCATTGCTGTGTTGGTTTTTAAAAATATATATTTTATATATAAAATATATATAAATATATTATATATATATATATGTATATATATACTAATACTCTTTTGGTTCCCATTCTGTGAGATAAATGCTTTAATCTCTGATGAATATGATGTCAGTTCCTAAGCTCATAAATTCATAAGTTTTAGGGAAGTTAGTCAATCAGAAGTAATGAAGCATTACTTAACCATAGCATTACTTAACATTAATATGTTAAATTCTCTATTTCCGGCTTATGTTTCTGATACACTTATGATTTTTTTTCAGAAGAGCTAATCTCAAATTTAGAAAATGTTTAAGTTTGGCTTGAAAATCATCTGCACCTGAAAGGTCTGATTGTCTGGTCTCAGACCTGCTTCAGGTGGAAAGTATTTCATTTTTAATACCTTGAACTTTGTCATTAAAGAATATTCCAACTTCATTACCCTTATATGTAGAAATGAGTTCTAAATGCAACCTGGAGGGTTTGTTAATCTGTTTACTGTAGCAAGCAAGACATGAGAGTTGTTACTGCAGTTTTTTTTTTTTTATGATTTCAGAAAAATAACTCTCTCTTCATCTATGCAAAGTCACACGCTGAGTTAGACCAAACATTTCAAGGAAAGCAGTGAGTTCTTTAGCTTGCTTATTATGGGCTACATCCATGTGCACCTTCAAGTCCCCTGTTATGACTAAACAGTCAACAGCAGTGCACACAATTTAAAGAAATTCAGTAAAATCATCAATAAAATCATTCTGCGGTAAGACAAAGTATTTAAGATAATTTTATCTCCATTTTTAAATGACACATGCTCGAATTAAGGACAAAAATAAATGTTTTACCCTCCCCACTCTTGTCTTGTCTTGTTGTTTCATCTCTCAGTTAAACACATAAAATCAAGACTATGAGAGGAAAGTATCAAAAGCATTGTTAGA
This sequence comes from Leuresthes tenuis, assembly GCF_036924035.1. Classification (NCBI taxonomy): domain Eukaryota; kingdom Metazoa; phylum Chordata; class Actinopteri; order Atheriniformes; family Atherinopsidae; genus Leuresthes; species Leuresthes tenuis. Next base: position 26,787,579 of record NW_027325367.1, on the reverse strand, counting down.
CAGGAAAAAGTCAGAAAGCTGTTGGTAACTTTTCCTAGGACTTTGCCTAAGAATGGCAGGTTTGATATGGAAATGATAAAAATCTCAGCTTGTAAGACATCTTTTGCTCAGACAGTTTTTCCTGTGAAATGAGTAAAGATTTGAAATGATCTGTTTGTTTGTCTGAGATCTTCTGAACTTTAACTCTTTAAGAGAGCTGCTAAATCTTAATACACAAACTTGTACAAATGTCTAGCTCTAATCCTTGTTGTTCTTTTTTTTGTTGTGCTTTTTTAAACTAGATTTACTTTGTACATTACTTTTGTATTCCCCTTCTCTAGGATTGGGCAATTTTACCATGTTCAATTCTCCCTCAAACCCAAATTTATTTTCTCATCTCTCTAAGTATTCAATATTATCGGGTTTTTTCTGAAACTCCCGGTTAGCTTTAAAACAGATATTTCCCATACTGTCCTCTTGCAGCTAATCAATTTTTGGTGGAGTTATTGTGAGTACTATTGAATGAAACACTACTTCTGTCGCTATGTCACGAGCAACAACCAGATTCCAATGTTCACTTCAACTCAATTAGTCAGTAACACATTTTTCTGTCGTCACCAGCAGCAACATCACACACCAGCAGCTGTTTCACTCTTATACATACATAGCAAATAAAACAACACTGCAGCAAAGAAGGAAAAAAAACAATTTAACAAACAAACAATTCAACAACCAGCCCCTTTAACAAACAAAAAAATTAATTTCACAAACAAACGATTCAACAATCAGGCCATTTAACAAACAAATGATCAGACGTATAACACTAACAAAAACTAACATGGATTTAAAACTTGCGATCTTTCATCGCAAACTCTCTTAAGAAAGATTCTGTTTCTAACACGCGGCGCAGAGTTATTTATTGCTGTAGTCTTCTCACACAGACTATGGACTAACCTTTTCTGACTGCATTTTTTTTGTCCTTGGTTAATCCCACCACTACACATGTTTACCAGTTAAAAGGCTAACCTTTTCTGACCGTTTCATTTGTGGGTTATCCAATACAACATACAGTTACCAGTTAAAAGGCTTTTTTCCTTTGCTTCACCTTTTCTGACTGCTATTATGTTTTCATGGGTTAATCCTATACACAGTTACCAGTTAAAAAGCTGACCTTTTCTGACTGCTTCTTTTATGGGTTAATCCAACACAATTTACACACAGTTACCAGTTAAAAAGATGACCTTTTCTGACCGCTAATTAGGTTTTTATGGGTTAATCCTATACACAGTTACCAGTTAAAAGGATGACCTTTTCTGACTGCTTCTTTTATGGGTTAATCCAACACAACCTACACACGGTTACCAGTTAAAAGGCTTACTTTTTCTGACTGCTTCATTTGTGAGTGATCCAACATAACTTTTACACAGTTACCAGTTAAAAGGCTTCTTTACTAGGTTGCATTCGAAATAGTATATTCTTAGGAAAATAGCAACGACTCAATCTATTTAAAGGCCTCTAGTTTTCCATCAATTGCTAGTTAATTAATCAAAAATTTCCCTAATAATCACACTATTTCCAACCAACAATAGTAATACAAAGGGTTCCTTACCATAAATCCACTGGTAAGTTAAACAACGAAGAATCCAGCGAGTCTGTCCACTGATTCAAAAATAGATCCTGTCACCTTTCCTCCAGCCAGTGGCAGCCGGCCTCTATCAGAAACTGTGCTGAGAGGACTTCAGTTAGGAATCCTGGACTCCCCCGTGCACGGTTTCTGGAAGGTGGAAAGGACTTAGAATCCGGCTCGAAGGACCATTATGTTAGAAAAATTCTCTTAAAATTAGGCTCAGAGTCGCTGGATACGATAAACACAAAACATTTATTTCTTGCAAGATAGAGACAAGTCCGCACCTGTCGGGAAGATCGCTCAGAGTTGTCTCCCGACAAAATGGTGCTCCAGCTATTTATGTTGTTTATGCTTGCTGATCACACAATGTTATGAGAAAAGGCCCTTTTCTCACCATTCATTATTATGGGAAGGAACATTCAATGTTATGGGAAAAGGTGCTTCTCTCCCCATTCCTTGTTATGGGAAGGAACATAAAAGGTGCTTCTCACCAGTTAATATTATGGGAAAGACTAGTACCAGAGTCAAAACACTTTTGCTTGAATCATAGAAGAGGAAAGATGGAAGGACTCTTCTAAGCTGGTTTCAAGTATAAACTTCTTTATATTACCTTCTATGAGAAAGAACCACACTTGTTCTTCTGGAATCCAAAATTTGTTTTCTTTTAAGGAGATATTGCCATAAAATGAATTGCTTCACTCAAACCAAGTTAAAACTGCTTTGTCCTTCATATTTGTCCATGCTTAAGCTCGTTTCAAACATAAACTTATTTTTATAACCTTGTATGAGAAAGAACCACACTTATGTTTGAGCAATACACTCCTTATGAGGAGTTATGCACGATTTAGGATTTTGCTGTAAAATCAATTCCTTCACTTAAACCAAGTTAAAACTGCTTTGTCCTTCTTATTTATCCACGTCTACGCTGGTTTCAAGTATAAACTTCTTTATATTACCTTCTATGAGAAATAACCACACTTGTTCTTCTGGAATCCGAAATTCCCTTTATTTTAAGGAGATAGTCAAGATTTCAGATATTGCCATAAAATGAATTGCTTCACTCAAACCAAGTTAAAACTGCTTTGTCCTTCATATTTGTCAATGTTTAAGCTGGTTTCAAACATAAACTTCTTTTTATAACCTTGTATGAGAAAGAACCACACTTATGTTTGAGCAATACACTCCTTATGAGGAGTTATGCACGATTAAGGATTTTGCTGTAAAATTAACTCCTTCACTTAAACCAGGTTAAAACTGCTTTGTCCTTCATATTTGTCAATGTTTAAGCTGGTTTCAAGTATAAACTTCGTTTTATAACCTTGTATGAGAAAGAACCACACTTATGTTTTGAGCAATACACTCCTTATGAGGAGTTATGCACGATTCAGGATTTTGCTGTAAAATGAATTCCTTCACTTTTTTTTCCCTTGTTCTGTTCAGCATTATGGCAGCAGAATTGAGAATACCTTTTATGCCAAACAGATTTCCTTTGCCAAGGGAAGTTTTACAAATGTAAAGCTCCCCTTGATGCCCATTTATTTATTTCTGTTTACAATATATAACATGTGATAGAACTGAATCGGAACGGGGGACAAGGAAAGAAGAAGAGGAAAGAAGAGGAAACAGAACAAAAATAGAAACAAAAACCAGACAACCAGCTGCTACACCTGTAAAAAAACAAAACAGACAATAACCCATGGTCTCTGTTGCGAATCCAGCCTTAGCGCCACCAGGAACACCTGAAAGCAGACAAGCAGAGAACAAACAAACACACAAACAAACAAAAACAAGCACAAGTAGTGGCAATCGCATACAACACAACTGTGGATATAGATGACCTGAGGCGACATGGTAATACATCAACTGCTACTGGACTAATGAATGTGTGTTGTTTGTGTGTGTGTGTGTGTGTGTGAGAACATGCGACACCCATGGCACAGGACCTACATGATAACCGTGCTTAGTTATGAGTGTATAAGTGTACACGGTCACAATCCACAGCCCCCCCAAGCAATCAGAAGCAGGCAGAGAGGGCCACAAGACCCAGGCCACCAGCAGCCCCCACGGAGCACAGAACCCAGGATGCCCACCGCAGGGACAACCACGCATACACCCAGTAGACAGCAGAGGAAGCCCCCGGACAGAGCCCCCATAAGCATAGGGCAGAGGCCCCCCGGGAGCAAGGGGCAACAGCCCACCGACCCCACCAGGCCCCAGCCGCCCAGACATGGGCCGTGCACCGGACCCGGGCCCCAGGAGCCCGAGCGCCCCAATACCCCCCGTTAGAGGCCCCACCCAATACCCGGGAGGGCCAAGCGCCCCAGACAGCCACACAGTGGGTCAGCGCCTGCCCAAGCGCCCCTGGCCAAGTGCCCTGGGAGTCAAGACGTGCCCACAGGTGGGTGAAGTCGAGAGCAGTGGGGAGAGGCAACGCCGCCCCCCCATTGGGAGAAGCACAGGCAGGCCAGGCGACAGCAAGTCCCAGATCCAGGCCCAAACATTACCACACATCCACACGTCCTCCCTCCCTCGACTCCACTGGGGTGTAGTGCAGCGGGCACACCAGGGGGCCAGCAGCCCCCCAGCCACCACAGACCCCTAACCAGCAGAACAATTAATTAATCCTCCTGGCCCGTCCCGCCCCGAGCAGCAACAAGGAAGCAGGGGTGTGCGAAGAAGACCCCTCCCCCCATCCTTCTGGCTCTTCAATATTTTCTAATAGTGAGCAATTAAAATTGAGGGGCAGCCAAACTTATAGAACTGGGAGCGCAGCCCTCTGGGCAGCCTACATACCCAAAGAGCCCCGCCCACCAGATGCCACTCAGTGTAACCACCCCCCAAGACCTAATGTGTGTGTGTGAGTGTGTTTGAAAAGTAGTAATGTCTAACACAGGGGCGGGGAACTGCAAAGTGCAACCACAGGGCACCACCTACGTGGCCCCATCCACTACACACCACCGAACACACACGCCCCCAAAACCCTTCATGTGTGAGTGTGTGCTGTGTACAGGAGCCAGAAGGGAGAGGGGTATGGGGATATACACCGGGGGAGCTACTCTCCCCCAGAGAGGGCAGCCAGGGACTGGCTGCAATAGGCATCCCCGCTACCTGGGAGCCAACACAGGGCAGGAGGGCCTGATGTCCACCAGGCTCGGGGCCTGCAGCGACCATATTCCAGGAGCTACTCTACCCCCAGAAGGTACCCATCCCGCCCCACCCCACTCAACCCAACCCCACCCTGGAGGACCTCTACAAAAAACAAACAAACAACAACAAAAAACAAACAAACAAACCACCCGGTCACACCAGTCGCAGCAGCCCAGGCCTGAGACCCACCATCACCCAAGCGAAAAGCACCGCCCGCAAGCCCCCAAAACTGCCCTCCAAGCCCGACACACAGTCCCCCCCAGCAATGACCAACCCGGTCCCCACGACCCGAGAGACCACCAGACGCCCGAAGCCACACAGCCCCCCCCCAGCACACACCCAACCGCCCAGAGCGACGGGACAGCAACCAACCACCACCACTATGTGATAAAGCTAATCAGAGGGGACCAGAGAGAATGAAATTCAGCCAATTGATGTTTTGAGGAGGCAGACATTGTTTCCATGCTAATATAATCTAAAAGAAAATTTCTAAATTGGTTAATACACATATTGTTTTTCGCTTTCCAGTTCATGAGAATAGTTTTCTTTGCGATACATAACACTGTGAGAACCATGTGTGCTGAGTTAATTTCCATGTTGATGTTGTCTAAGTCACCCAGTATGCACAGTGTGGGGCATGCAGGGATGCTACACTTTAGCCATGTTGATAGGTCCTCACAGACTTCAAGCCAGAACTTCTGGACAGGCGCAGAAAACCACAAAGCGTGTGCATAATCATCAGGTGTGTTATCTGTGCAATGTGAGCAGATGTTTGAGTGTGTTAGACCCATCCTGAACATCCTTTGTCCTGTATAGTGTGTTCTATGAAGGATTTTGTATTGTATGAGCTGTAAATTAGGATTTCGAGTCATTCTGAAGGTGTTCAAACATATTTGTGGCCAGAAGCTATGACTAGAACTGATGGATAAATCTGCCTCCCATTTTGAGGATGGAAGAGACATTGTGTCATCTATCTTAGACAATAATTTATATATTTTTGATAGTAGTTTTGGGGTGCAGATGCTTAGAAATTCTGCTACCCTAGTCGGGAGTTGTAAGTCTGGTTGGTGGAGGATATATTTCTTTGTTATTATAGACTTAAGTTGTTGATATTCTAGGAATTTATTGCTGCTTATCTCATGTTGTGATATGAGCTCATCAAATGAAATAAAATTTCCATTTTCGATTATATGTTCCAGATGTTTGATTCCTTTGATCTTCCACAGAGGAAAGTTTAGCATTTTTTTGTTTCGCATTATGTGAGGATTGTTCCAGATGGGTGTAAGCTTACACGGGACAAGTGAGGACTTTGTTATTTTAAGAAATTCCAACCAGGCTGTCAGAGAGGTGATGATGTTAATGCTTTTGAAACATTTGTGATTTTTTACGTTTTGACTAATAAGTGGCAGGTCAGAGATTTCCAGATTATCACACAATGCTTGTTCTATATTTATCCATGGTTCATCTATTGGGCTAGGTTTAAACCATTTTGATATATACTGTAACCTATTGGCTAAGGAATAGTGCTGAAAATGAGGTAAATCTAATCCACCACAGTCCTTGGTCTTCTGTAGGGTTTTTAAACTAATACGTGGTGGTTTGTTTTTCCACAGAAATTTGGAGATGCATGAATCTAGTGACTTAAACCAAGTAGCAGATGGTTTTATGGGGATCATTGAGAACAAATAGTTAACTTTTGGTAGTATCATCATTTTAATGGTTGTAACTCTCCCCATAAGTGATATAGGTAAGGACTTCCAACGAGAGAGATCGTCCTCTACTTTCTTTAATAAGTCTTTAATAATTGCACATAATTTAGCTTTGTTAACTCTGAGAGCCTGGAGGAAATGTTTATGCCTAAATATCTAATATTTCCTGACTATAAAGTGATCGCAGGTATATTCTGGACCCTGCAGTTAATGGGCAGAACTGTGGTCTTAGACCAGTTGATAGAGTAGTCAGAAAGTGCTGAGAATTTATTTATGAGTGTGATCGTGTGAGTGAGAGACGTCTGTGAGTTCTGAAGGAAAAGTAATACATCATCAGCATAAAGACTTATTTTATGCTTAATATTTTGGGATTGGATGCCTTTAATATTTCTATCTTGTCTGATAGAAGCTGCTAAAGGTTTGATGAAAATAGCAAAAAGTGAGGGAGAAAGTGGGCAACCCTGTCTTGTACCTCTCTGCAGACTGAAGCTTGGAGAAGTTTGATCATTTGTCCTGACACTTGCATTTGGGGAGCTATATAATATCCTTATCCAGTTGATGAAGTGTGACCCAAACCCGAATTTGTTTAATGCTGCGAATAAAAATTTCCAGTTCACTCGATCAAATGCTTTTTCTGCATCTAGAGAGTTGATTGTGGTTTCCAAGTTGTTGATGCTAGAATAGTCTATGAGATTAATGATCCGGTTTGTGGACAAACTGTTGTGCCTACTGCTCTTCAGCCTGTCAAATGAAACGTAGAATTTGAAACGTGAGAAATGAACGAAGACCCAAGGAGTTTAGTCGTAAACGAATCAATACTGTTTCCTGTGCGAGGACCCGTCAGCCGAGGAGTTGAGTCATGAACGAATCAATACTGTTTCCTGTGCGAGGACCCGTCACCCGAGGAGTTGAGTCGTGAACGAATCAATACTGTTTCCTGTCCTGCTGACTGAGCTTATGAAGCTGTCGCCTGCCATGTGGTGAGTAAGGGTACTGCATGAAAATGAACGAATCACTCACTGAGACAACTCGTTACTCCCAAGTCACATAAAAAATTAGTTCATATCGAACGAATCGCTCACGAACGACACATCATTATCTATTTGACGAGTTATGCATGAATTTGGATTTTGCAATAAAATTAATTCCTTCTCTCAAACCAAGTTCAAACTGCTTTGTCCTTCATATTTATCTACTTCTAATCTAGTTTCAACAATAAACAACACTGTATTTTGTAGTATGAAAAAGAACCAGACCTAATTTTTAGCAATAAGCTTCTCTCGAGGAGATATGAAGGAATACAGAGTTTGCTATAAAATGAAATCCTTCTATCAAACTGACGTAAAACGGTTTGTCCTTATTTCTTCACTTCTTTGTATTATGAGAAAGAACCAGACTCATTCTTCAGGAATCCGAAAATAAGCTCTATTTTACGAGTTATGCACAAATTCAGATTCTCCATATAAAACGAATTCCTTAACTCAAACCAAGTTAAGACTGCTTTGTCCTTCATATTTATTCATGTCTAATCAAGTTTCAACGATAAACAACGTTGCACTTTGTAGAATGAGAAAGAACTTCTTCAGCAATAAGCATCTCTCGACATATGATGAAATACAGATTTTGCTATAAAATTAATTCCTTCTATCAGCCTGACTTAAAACTGTTTGTCCTCCTTACTTATCCACTTCAAATCAAGTTTCAACAATTAAAAAAATTTTGTAGTTTGAGAAAGAACAACTTAATCTTCAGCAATCAGTATAAAAAGAGGGTAAGAAAAGATGCAAATGCCAACCATACATCACTAAAAGGTGGAGCGGAAGTATTCGGCTGCAAGTAGGTGTGAATGTTCGACCATAATTTGTAAAAAGCGGGTAAGAAAAGGTTCGAATGCCCGACTATATATTAACAAAAGCGGGAGGAGAGGTGTTCGGATGAGAGTGGGTGAGAATTTCCAACCATAATCTATAAAATACGGTGAAAAAAAGGTGTGAATACCCCATAGAACACTAAAAGGTGGAGCGGAAGTGTTCCGCTGCAAGACGGTGTGAATGTCCGACTATATTTGGTGAAAAGCAGGTGAAGCAAGGTCTGAATGCCCAACCTTACATCATCAAAAGCGAGATCAGAGGTGTTTGGCTGCAAGAAGGCCATAGTTTGCCAAAAGCGGGTAAGGTGCGAATGACCGACTAAATATCAACAAAAGTGGGGGCGGAGGTCTTCGGATGCAAGTGGGTGTGAATAACCCACCATACTTATATGAGAGGAAGCTGTGACAGCCACACAGTGGGTCAGCGCATGCCCCACCGCCCCTGGCCAAGTGCCCTGGGAGTCAAGACGTGCCCACAGGTGGGTGAGGTCGCGAGCAGTGGGGAGAGGCAACACCGCCCCCCCATTGGGAGAAGCACAGGCAGGCCAGGCGACAGCAAGTCCCAGACCCAGGCCCAATCATCACCACAAACACTTTCACATCCCATACATCCACACGTCCTCCCTCCCTTGACTCCGCTGGGGTGTAGCGCAGCGGGCACACCAGGGGGCCAGCAGCCCCCCAGCCACCACAGACCCTGAACCAGCAGAATAATTAATTCCTCCTGGCCACTCCTGCCCGAGCAGCAACCAGGAAGCAGGGGTGTGATAAGACCCCTCCCCTCACCCTTCTGGCTCTTCAATATTTTCTAATAGTGAGCGATTAAAATTGAGGGGCAGCCAACCTTGTAGAACTGGGAGCGCGGCCCTCTGGGCAGCCTACATACCCAAAGAGCCCCGCCCACCAGATGCCATTCACTGCAACCACCCGCCAAGACCTAATGTGTGTGTGTGTGTTTGATAAGTAGTGATGTCTAAGGTGTAATCAAAACAGGGGCGGGGAACTGCAGAGTGCAGCCAAGGGGACCACCTACGTGGCCCCATCCACTACACCCCACAGAACACACACGCCCCCAAAACCCTTCATGTGTGAGTGTTCTGTGTACAGGAGCCAAAAGGGAGAGGGGTATGGGGATATACACCGGGGCAGCTACTCGCCCCCGGAGAAGGCAGCCAGGGACTGGCTGCAATAGGCACCCCCGCTACCTGGGACCCAACACAGGGCAGGAGGGCCTAATGTCCACCAGGCTCGGGGCCTGCAGCGACCATATTCCGGGAGCTACTGTACCCCCAGAAGGTACCCATCCCACCCCACCCCACTCAACCCAACCCCACCCCACCCCACCCCGGAGGACCTCTACAAACAAACAAACAAACAACAACAAACAAACCACCCGGTCACACCAGACGCAGCATCCCGGGCCTGAGACCCACCATCACCCAGGCCCCCCCCCCAACAGAGGAAAAGCACCCCCCCCACCGCACGCCCCAACACCCTAAAGATAACAAACACCTGCGGACACCCTGGAGGTCCCAGAGCAACAAGCCTGCACCAACCCACCCATACTGTGGCATGTCCAGGTCAACCCAGCCCCCCCGGGCGCAAGGCATCACCCAGCCACCAGGGCCAAGGCCCAGCACCACCACCCACGCCAGAGCGGCCCGGCCACCCGGTACAGAGCCAGCAGTCACCACCCCAAGGCCCCTAAGGTACCCTGCCCCACACCGCAAGACAGCCCCACCCGCAAGCCCCCAAAACTGCCCTCCAAGCCCGACACACAGTCCCCTCCAGGAATGACCAACCCCGTCCTCACGACCCGAGAGACCACCAGACGCCCGAAGCCACACAGCCCCCCCCCAGCACACACTCAACCGCCCAGAGCGACGGGATAGCAACCCACCACCACTATATGATAAACCTAATCAGTGGGGACCAGAGAGAATGAAATTCAGCCAATTGATGTTGGGAGGCACACATTGTTTCCATGCTAATATAATCTAAAAGAACATTTCTAAACTGGTTAATACACAGATTGTTCTTCGCTTTCCAGTTCATGAGAATAGTTTTCTTTGCGATACATAACACTGTTATAATTGGCTTTGTTCTTAGACATTATAAATTCATATTCTGTATTTTACTAAATAACCTATGTTCCTAGCTGGTACTTTTCCACTCTGCTCATACTGCACAACAGATGACCTTAAATGGTCCAAGACCTTAGAATGACATAAACAACTGGGTCAGACAAAACATCTCTATTAGGGCAGATAGGTCTGGTACATTAGACACCTAAAACTGCAGTCACACATACACACACATTGTTTATCATATCCAAAGAACACAACAAGGACAGAAGCTGGCCTGATCATGCCACTCAAAACTGGCCAATTATACTCTGACAAGTGTGAATACAACTTCTGTGAGATAAAGCTGAATATAAATATGACATGTTCCCGGATAACGGGGCTCGGCCTGACGGATTTCCTGCGGGAGCTCTGGCACTCCGAGTCCAGCGCTGCAATATACTCTACTTGTGACCACTAATAAATACTGTTTTAATAAACCATTTCTCCAGCTTATTCTTGGGCTTCCAATGAAAAAATCGGGCTAACAATTGGTGCCGTGACCCGGATTAGCTGACTCTGAGACCGTGTCCGATCGAGAACTTCCAGAGCTGGTTGGAGGGGACCCTTCTTCAGACAATTCAAGGCGCCTAAAACACAAGGTGAGCAGAAAACCTCTTGTATCAGGATATGTGAAATTTCTGCACATTGGTCATTCTAAACTAAATTGTCTGAATTAGGATGTCCTCCGATCACTAAATCAAAAGCACAAAATTTGTGTCTACAGGTTTACTAGGTGGTCACATGTAAAGTATAAACACATAGTCTCACATAGGGAGAGTCATATGTGTCCTAGTTTAGTACAATTTGGCCAAATAAAAGACGGGGGTCTGTTAGTCCGCAATTGGCGGCGTGAGTAATGTCTGTGCAATTGGCACTTGGACCGTAAAATCCACAATTGGCGGTGGGTCTGCATTACTGCACAACAGGCGACGTGAGTAATTTCTGTGCACAAGGGCGCTTAGACCTTTATCTGCAATCGGCGGTGGGTCTTTATTACTTCACAATAGGCAGAGTAAGTAATCTCTGTGCAATTGGCACTTGGACTGTAAAATCTGCAATCGGCGGTGTGTCTGTTATTACTACGCATTTGGTGCTTGGACTGTAAAATCCACAATCGGCGGTATGTCTGTTTTTTTGTTTTTTTTTTCTCTTCCACAAGCGGCGGTGGTTCTGCAGTTGTTGTGAACAGGCGATACACTAAGTGTTTATCTCTGCATAAGGACACAGGGCTAAGTTGGTTATTTTTCATGAAAATGTGGGGTGGTTTGCTATTTGGTTGATATTTTACTGTGTTAGTGGAAGTGTATCTAGCAATAGAGACTGCTGGAGAATTCCTACACTGACACAGATCTAAAGTAGTTCTGTAAAAGGGGGCATTGGACTAGAAAATAAAGGGGAATTTAGTTAGGGTGTTACAGAGTTTGGTGAATTAAAACGAGTGAAGAGACTGGGAGAGCCCCAGGCGATCAAGCGCACAGAGTAAAAGATTCTGTGTAGAAGCTTCTTGGTCAGGTCCAACACTCGGGCATTGCACCATTCACCCATTCTGATTAACACGTGAAATACCTGAATATGTCACAAACCTTTGTTGATAAGTGGAAAACATGTAAACCCGGCTCATTGGGGTCGGTATTATTTGAGACGTTGACGAGATGGCAGAAAAAAGTTCCAAGAGAAGACGAAAAAAGAGAGACAGATAGATTTGTAAATTGGACGAGAGAAATGCAAGGGAAAGGAATGTTTGGAGGGTTTGAAAGTGCGCCACCGCAACTGAGTGATTTCTCTATGTTTTCAAAACAAGCAACAGGCAGTAGGAATCAAGCAACAGCAAAGCTAAAAGAGGCAGGTTTATTGCAGAGAGCAAGGGCAGAAAAAGACGGAAAAAAAAGCAGTAACATTTCTTGCAGACTGTCAGTATTTTTTTTGGAGAAGTTAAATTCTCTATTCAGACGCAGTCCTCTGCACCTCTACCACAGCACGTGCCAGACACAACGTCATCTTTTCCAGGGACACATCCTACTACACTAGCAGATAAGACACATCTTCCTAACATCACACTCAATAACAGAAGCATGCCATTTAGCAAAATAAAAAAATGACCATTTATACAGATTCAGCATAAACAGCTTAGGCTGTACATGTGGACATGTGTAATTGGAAAAGAAAAGGTTAGATATCCTTAGCTTTGTCATAAATGCTCTCACCCTAAGATTATCTCATCCCAACCCTGCTTCCTTCTTCCCCCATTCAGCCCTGAGAGTGAGGACAGATTCTGATTGATCATGGGCCTGTACTTAAAGAGTACCAGAGTTACATATAGTTATTTAGTCAAAAAATTTACAATGATAATGGAAGTTTTTACTAGAGCATTTATCATCAATTCAATAATTAATTTATTTTCAAATAAATTTGAATGGGAGAAATACCACATTGAATGGACAATCTGAAAACCGCTTTTCAATGCAAGTATTACAGTGAAGAGATAAGAAGCAATACAATGTCCAAAATAAATCCAGGAAGAACAGACTGTTTAAAACTAAACATTAGAACCAGTTTGTTGTTGAATTAAGATTTAACAGCTCTCTTAAAAAGTCAGTAAAACAAACATAGCATTTAAATATTTGATCCTTTAATTGAAAAACTGCCTGAACAAAAGATGTTCTACAAATTGAGACTTTATGATTTCCACCTGAAGCAGGTCTGAGACCGGACAGTCAGACCATATGACATATTAGAAAATATCGGGATTTAACAGCAAGGTCAGGCAGATAGGTGTCAGACAGTTTCTTACCATCTTAAAGCATTAAAGGTTAGCCTTTATTGTGTTAGAGATCACAGTAACATGACTTAAAATTTAGCTGATCTAAATACTTCTCCTCTGCTTATTTTCACCAATTCTGAGTTAATATTTATCATCAGTATTTATAATTGATCTCATTAAACCATTTAACTATTTAACTGCAGCAGATCTATGAATCAATGAATCTGTTATCTTAACAGAGCAGCAACATGCTTTATATAAAGGTTTAAAGTGAGTTAGATTATTAGGAAATTAACAAAAACACGGCAATAAAAGGCACAACGAGAGTCAGATATCACCAATGAGTTTCTTGAAGAAGAAACCTCTAAAAGAAATTTAAAGACAGCTGCAGTAAGTCTGAGTCATAACAAGTCAAGTCAAGGTTTGTTTTCATGGCACATTTAAAAACAGCCACAGCAACCAGAGAGCTGTACAGCTGAACACTATATTAATACTATTAGCAAATTCTAACCCTGCAGATAAATATGAATTAATCTAACAATAAACATTGAATAAATTAGTGAAATAAAAACAGTGTTTACAGTTATAGACATGCCTCTAAACCAGACATGTGTCACTGGAAAAGGAAAGGCTTTGTGACCTCAGCAGGCACCCCGGTTAAACACTTGAATCACTTACTCGAACTATATTATGCCATACTTGAACCAAAACAAGTTGCTAGAGTCGAGTGCAGAGGACATCAAAAGGGAGATGGGAGAGTAGCGAGAGGCAACAATGCGGCAGATAAGGCAGCAAAAACAAAAGCAGGGTATACTGCATTTAACCAGATGTCTCAGAAAACATTGGAGGAAAAATCACAACGAGAATTATGTTTAGAAAACATTAAAGAACTTCACGAAGCAGCGGCACCATCTGAAAAGCAAGCATGGAACGAAAAAAAAAAGATTCCACAGGACGCTGCTGGAATCATAAAGGCAAAATAGTAGCTCCAACTGGACTACTAAATTTGCTATGTCAAGAAGCACACAGTAGAGCTCACTGTGCTAGCTCAAAAGTAACAGCACTCATTTCACAACACTGGTGGCACCCCCACCTAAAAGAAACAATAAAATAATTTGTGCAATCTTGTGAAATTTGCAAGCTGTTCAATCTCAAAGCAGGACTAGGTAGTTTCCCAGTACCTGATGCCCCTTGGAAACAGATAGTAATTGAGTTTACTGACATGGGAGCAGCGAACAGGACTGAAGGTAAACTATTTCTTCTAGTGTGTGTAGCTCCCTTTTCTAGATGGATAGAAGCCACACCTACTAAAACCGAAAAAGGAAAAGAAGTCATTAAATGGCTTACAAGAGACATAGCATTTAAATCTTTGATCCTTTAATTGAAAAACTGCCTGAACAAAAGATGTTCTACAAATTGAGACTTTATGATTTCCACCTGAAGCAGGTCTGAGACCGGACAGTCAGACCATATGACATATTAGAAAATATCGGGATTTAACAGCAAGGTCAGGCAGATAGGTGTCAGACAGTTTCTTACCATCTTAAAGCATTAAAGGTTAGCCTTTATTGTGTTAGAGATCACAGTAACATGACTTAAAATTTAGCTGATCTAAATACTTCTCCTCTGCTTATTTTCACCAATTCTGAGTTAATATTTATCATCAGTATTTATAATTGATCTCATTAAACCATTTAACTATTTAACTGCAGCAGATCTATGAATCAATGGATCTGTTATCTTAACAGAGCAGCAACGTGCTTTATATAAAGGTTTAAAGTGAGTTAGATTATTAGGAAATTAACAAAAACACGGCAATAAAAGGCACAACGAGAGTCAGATATCACCAATGAGTTTCTTGAAGAAGAAACCTCTAAAAGAAATTTAAAGACAGCTGCAGTAAGTCTGAGTCATAACAAGTCAAGTCAAGTCAGCTGAACACTATATTAATACTATTAGCAAATTCTAACCCTGCAGATAAATATGAATTAATCTAACAATAAACATTGAATAAATTAGTGAAATAAAAACAGTGTTTACAGTTAAAGACATGCCTCTAAACCAGACATGTGTCACTGGAAAAGGAAAGGCTTTGTGACCTCAGCAGGCACCCCGGTTAAACACTTGAATCACTTACTCGAACTATATTATGCCATACTTGAACCAAAACAAGTTGCTAGAGTCGAGTGCAGAGGACATCAAAAGGGAGATGGGAGAGTAGCGAGAGGCAACAATGCGGCAGATAAGGCAGCAAAAACAAAAGCAGGGTATACTGCATTTAACCAGATGTCTCAGAAAACATTGGAGGAAAAATCACAACGAGAATTATGTTTAGAAAACATTAAAGAACTTCACGAAGCAGCGGCACCATCTGAAAAGCAAGCATGGAACGAAAAAAAAAAGATTCCACAGGACGCTGCTGGAATCATAAAGGCAAAATAGTAGCTCCAACTGGACTACTAAATTTGCTATGTCAAGAAGCACACAGAAGAGCTCACTGTGCTAGCTCAAAAGTAACAGCACTCATTTCACAACACTGGTGGCACCCCCACCTAAAAGAAACAATAAAATAATTTGTGCAATCTTGTGAAATTTGCAAGCTGTTCAATCTCAAAGCAGGACTAGGTAGTTTCCCAGTACCTGATGCCCCTTGGAAACAGATAGTAATTGAGTTTACTGACATGGGAGCAGCGAACAGGACTGAAGGTAAACTATTTCTTCTAGTGTGTGTAGCTCCCTTTTCTAGATGGATAGAAGCCACACCTACTAAAACCGAAAAAGGAAAAGAAGTCATTAAATGGCTTACAAGAGACATAGCATTTAAATCTTTGATCCTTTAATTGAAAAACTGCCTGAACAAAAGATGTTCTACAAATTGAGACTTTATGATTTCCACCTGAAGCAGGTCTGAGACCGGACAGTCAGACCATATGACATATTAGAAAATATCGGGATTTAACAGCAAGGTCAGGCAGATAGGTGTCAGACAGTTTCTTACCATCTTAAAGCATTAAAGGTTAGCCTTTATTGTGTTAGAGATCACAGTAACATGACTTAAAATTTAGCTGATCTAAATACTTCTCCTCTGCTTATTTTCACCAATTCTGAGTTAATATTTATCATCAGTATTTATAATTGATCTCATTAAACCATTTAACTATTTAACTGCAGCAGATCTATGAATCAATGGATCTGTTATCTTAACAGAGCAGCAACGTGCTTTATATAAAGGTTTAAAGTGAGTTAGATTATTAGGAAATTAACAAAAACACGGCAATAAAAGGCACAACGAGAGTCAGATATCACCAATGAGTTTCTTGAAGAAGAAACCTCTAAAAGAAATTTAAAGACAGCTGCAGTAAGTCTGAGTCATAACAAGTCAAGTCAAGTCAGCTGAACACTATATTAATACTATTAGCAAATTCTAACCCTGCAGATAAATATGAATTAATCTAACAATAAACATTGAATAATTTAGTGAAATAAAAACAGTGTTTACAGTTAAAAACATGCCTCTAAACCAGACATGTGTCACTGGAAAAGGAAAGGCTTTGTGACCTCAGCAGGCACCCCGGTTAAACACTTGAATCAATTACTCGAACTATATTATGCAATACTTGAACCAAAACAAGTTGCTAGAGTCGAGTGCAGAGGACATCAAAAGGGAGATGGGAGAGTAGCGAGAGGCAACAATGCGGCAGATAAGGCAGCAAAAACAAAAGCAGGGTATACTGCATTTAACCAGATGTCTCAGAAAACATTGGAGGAAAAATCACAACGAGAATTATGTTTAGAAAACATTAAAGAACTTCACAAAGCAGCGGCACCATCTGAAAAGCAAGCATGGAACGAAAAAAAAAAGATTCCACAGGACGCTGCTGGAATCATAAAGGCAAAATAGTAGCTCCAACTGGATTACTAAATTTGCTATGTCAAGAAGCACACAGTAGAGCTCACTGTGCTAGCTCAAAAGTAACAGCGCTCATTTCACAACACTGGTGGAACCCCCACCTAAAAGACACAATAAAATATTTTGTGCAATCTTGTGAAATTTGCAAGCTGTTCAATCTCAAAGCAGGACTAGGTAGTTTCCCAGTACCTGATGCCCCTTGGAAACAGATAGTAATTGAGTTTACTGACATGGGAGCAGCGAACAGGACTGAAGGTAAACTATTTCATCTAGTGTGTGTAGCTCCCTTTTCTAGATGGATAGAAGCCACACCTACTAAAACCGAAAAAGGAAAAGAAGTCATTAAATGGCTTACAAGAGACATAGCATTTAAATCTTTGATCCTTTAATTGAAAAACTGCCTGAACAAAAGATGTTCTACAAATTGAGACTTTATGATTTCCACCTGAAGCAGGTCTGAGACCGGACAGTCAGACCATAAGACATATTAGAAAATATCGGGATTTAACAGCAAGGTCAGGCAGATAGGTGTCAGACAGTTTCTTACCATCTTAAAGCATTAAAGGTTAGCCTTTATTGTGTTAGAGATCACAGTAACATGACTTAAAATTTAGCTGATCTAAATACTTCTCCTCTGCTTATTTTCACCAATTCTGAGTTAATATTTATCATCAGTATTTATAATTGATCTCATTAAACCATTTAACTATTTAACTGCAGCAGATCTATGAATCAATGGATCTGTTATCTTAACAGAGCAGCAACGTGCTTTATATAAAGGTTTAAAGTGAGTTAGATTATTAGGAAATTAACAAAAACACGGCAATAAAAGGCACAACGAGAGTCAGATATCACCAATGAGTTTCTTGAAGAAGAAAACTCTAAAAGAAATTTAAAGACAGCTGCAGTAAGTCTGAGTCATAACAAGTCAAGTCAAGGTTTGTTTTCATGGCACATTTAAAAACAGCCACAGCAACCAGAGAGCTGTACAGCTGAACACTATATTAATACTATTAGCAAATTCTAACCCTGCAGATAAATATTAATTAATCTAACAATAAACATTGAATAAATTAGTGAAATAAAAACAGTGTTTACAGTTAAAGACATGCCTCTAAACCAGACATGTGTCACTGGAAAAGGAAAGGCTTTGTGACCTCAGCAGGCACCCCGGTTAAACACTTGAATCAATTACTCGAACTATATTATGCCATACTTGAACCAAAACAAGTTGCTAGAGTCGAGTGCAGAGGACATCAAAAGGGAGATGGGAGAGTAGCGAGAGGCAACAATGCGGCAGATAAGGCAGCAAAAACAAAAGCAGGGTATACTGCATTTAACCAGATGTCTCAGAAAACATTGGAGGAAAAATCACAACGAGAATTATGTTTAGAAAACATTAAAGAACTTCACGAAGCAGCGGCACCATCTGAAAAGCAAGCATGGAACGAAAAAAAAAAGATTCCACAGGACGCTGCTGGAATCATGAAGGCAAAATAGTAGCTCCAACTGGACTACTAAATTTGCTATGTCAAGAAGCACACAGTAGAGCTCACTGTGCTAGCTCAAAAGTAACAGCGCTCATTTCACAACACTGGTGGCACCCCCACCTAAAAGACACAATAAAATATTTTGTGCAATCTTGTGAAATTTGCAAGCTGTTCAATCTCAAAGCAGGACTAGGTAGTTTCCCAGTACCTGATGCCCCTTGGAAACAGATAGTATTTGAGTTTACTGACATGGGAGCAGCGAACAGGACTGAAGGTAAACTATTTCTTCTAGTGTGTGTAGCTCCCTTTTCTAGATGGGTAGAAGCCACACCTACTAAAACCGAAAAAGGAAAAGAAGTCATTAAATGGCTTACAAGAGAAATTATTCCAAGATTTGGGGTACCAGAAGTGATAAGATCAGATAATGGTACTCACTTCTCCAATGAAGAACTAGGAGAAGTGGAAAAATTGTTTGGGATTACACATAAGCTCGGTGCAGTCTCTCACCCAGCTTTACAAGGACTAGTGAAAAGAGCAAATAGAACCATCAAAAAGGCCAAACAGAAGTCTGTGCAGACACACAGTTAACCTGGGCTGAAGCTCTACGTATTGTGTTAGCCTAAGATTTACTCCAAATGCCACCATGAATGTTGTCATGTTGTCTCACATGAGGTCATGCCAGGGAGGAAACACCCTGTCCATTTACAACTGCACCAACAGGCTCACCCCTTGTTGTACTACAGTATGGAAACTTGTGTGAATGTGAAACAACTGAATAACACGGTGATGAGTATATCTCAGCAGGTTACAGAAATACTCACCAAGGAACAGGACCAGGAAAGTGAACAAACTTAACTGGTCCTCTCCTATATGGACAGGACGCAGAAGCTACAACACATTGTGTAAAGGTATGGTTTACTGAGAATAGACTGAGTAACTGGATCCACAAGGATCACTGTACTCAGGCTCAAGATCCTACCGAAAGAACATTAACTGAGGTCCGGACTGACTTAGGAACCTCACCTGCTGACAAAGACTAGACCACGGGGACTAAAACTCTATCAGAGACTGAACGGACCACTGACGATGAAACCAAAGGAAAACACCACTGTGGAGACTAGACTGTAGAACCACAGTAGCAGAAACAATAAAGGTTACAATAACTAATTTTCACACCTCTCCTGTGTGAAAGTCAGACATTAAAAGCTCAAGTTACAAAGAACTACAACAGTAATCTGGAGACACCCTCTCTTCCCACCACTCCACACCAGGTGACTAAAAGATCTCTGGAAAATGGCAACAACCCACTTCAATTACAATTTATTGAGAAACAAGATACAAGGTACAATCCGATCTGTGCTCAGTCATGACATGTTGGTCAAACGAAAAAGATATGAATGGGATGAATAAAATGTTCTGTGAGAACAGTTTTAATCATGTGTTCTGGTTCATTCGAGAATTTACATGGGAAATGACCCAAGTTGTTTAATCTGGTGCAATCAATCAATGAATCAATCAATCAAACTTTATTTTCATAACACTTTTCATAGAAGAAAATGATAGAAGAAAATAAAACAAAGCAGTGAAACCCAAGGCCACATATAGACACACATACACACACACACACACGCACATCTATACGTACACATACACCCACATACATCCACACATACTGGAAGGAAGAAGTAAAGATTAAGTAAAACATAATAAACTGAGGCAGAGCTGCTCGAAGTAAGGTAAAGCACAGAGCTTTGAACTGCACGATTAAAGGCCTAATTCATGTCAAGAAAAAACAAGAATGATCCTGAACAATTTAGCTAACATTCCAAAACTGCTACCAGGAAAAAATAAATAAAAAAAAATATTACAAAATAATATCAAGAATCTGGGCCCTTAGGTCAAAGCATGCATGCAAGATAACAGTGATCAATAACCAACCAAAGATCTGAACACAAGCACGATGCTGTGGCACTGCTAAGGAAAAATTTAGCAGCCCAAGGCCACATGGCTCATCTAAAAAATAAATAAATGAGGAATTGAGACAAATAGAAAAATAGAATAAACCTTTGTCTTTGATTCTAATTTGTATGGAAATATGTTATTGTATCATGTGATGTTATAAGAAACTCTGATGTCACACTGTTGGTACCCCATGAAGTGTTTCTAATTCAAATGGAGCAGAAAAAACTTAATGCTGATCCTGAACTGTCTGTGGATGGCTCAGCATCACGAAACACAGCCACTGGTAAGAATTAAATAGAATTTAGTATAAAGTAACAAGTGGGAATTAAGCAGATCGTGCTGAAATTTTATCAAAAGCACTCTGAGCTGAATTAAGAGGACAGACAATATTTATCCCAAAAAGGTTAATCAGTTACTCATTGAGAAGAAATGGCTGCTTTCTTGATGCTGTGCTGCTCCCAAAATGAACTCTAGCCACAAACATTTCTGTCCTGCAGCAGCAACACAGGAGCAGAAACTGCAGTGGAAGAGTTCAGCAGAACTAACATACGGATGAGACTAAGTCTCATGGGGGGGTGGAGATACAACAATTAATCATAGTTTACTAACACTTCTCAAGATTTTCCCAAAATTCTGTGAGTCTTTGTCTTCCTTTTGTCTTTTGTTCTATATTGTCTTGTGTTTTGTCTTTGTCTTGCTGTGTTCTCTAAATGGTTTGAAGTTTTTTCCACAGAAAAGGTTGATGGTACTGGATTTCACATTAATGCTGTACAGCAGGTTGGTGAGTCTAAAGGTACTGTCCTAAAACATGTTTTCTATCAACTGGCCAGTTGTTTTGTTTTTCATTTCATTTATTTATTTATTTTTTTCGGTTTATTTATTTGTTTTTGTTTGGGGTTCACATGAAAACTTAATTTGTCGACCAATGAATACTGGGATTGAACCTGTTAAAAGGCAATTCCTGAATATAAAACATTGTGAAAATGACATGTTGTGCTGCTCAGTTCTCTCTCCTGCTAACATTCATCCACAGCTTAAATTAACTGCATCTGCAGCAGAACCTCTAAAGGACTCACAGCCAAGTGACTGACAAGACGTCAGTCTGAAATTCTGGGAGGCACGATCATCATGCCAAGATAATGGTTGAACAACCATACAACCTTCAACCACTGTCAACAAAATAATCTGAATTATCTCCTTAATTGTCCCAAAGAAAAAGATTAGTTAGGGAAAACGGGTGGTAAAGACCCCTTTGTGGAAGTGAAGTGCTGGTAACCTCTCCTTCCTAGTTAGCTCAGACTGCTGAACTGAGATTCAGCCAGAAGGACAACCAAACACCAAGCAGTGACAGGATTGGACCACAAGAGACTGAGCTGCACTACACCACTCTGCACAATGTTATCATAAAATTTTCACTCAAAAGAAATTGTTAGTTTTTACACTACATCTATCATTACTCATCTGTTCTCAACAGGGTCATATCTTCATATTCAAGTCATGTTTAAATGTCTGTACTGTATTGTTTTGTGTTTTGTGATGTTCCTCTTTAGTTTAATGATTTTAAGTAGACCAATTACTAATCATAGGAATTCATACATATGTCCTTTGCCATTGGTGTGAATCGGCTGTTCGGAGCGGGACCTTAGGCACTGAAAGGTAATTAAGTGGTCGGTCGCCAAGGGGGAATGGGGCCATAGGAGAATTTTCCCGGATATCAGCCATCGGGTTTTTCGCTCCTATTCGCTGCGAACAGTGGACGATCCTGATGGTAATGTTAATTGCCTTGAGCACTTTTTGAGTTTCAATATTTTATGAATTGTTGTAGCTTAGTTAATTATTGTTATGTGTTGTAATGGTACTTATGGGTGAGCAGGGTCTTGCCACTGCTTAAACCACATATAGTTTTGGGCCAAAATGAACTAAGATTCTACACAGAGATTGGGTTTGGGGCCACATACACACACTAATTTTAAGACATATTGAAACATTTATTAATTTATTCCTTGCATACACGTACAGGCGTGATACTTATAGCTTTTAAGAAATGTGCTCATTGCAGAGTTATGATCAGTTGAGTAATGAAGGTTGAACTATTCTGGGAAAGAGGTTCTGTTCCCAGCATCATGATAAACACTCCTGATACAGAAAGGTTTAGCTAACGCATTACAATTATTTTACACATGCATATGCAATGAAAACTTGCTTGCTGCTGATAATTGCAAAGAAGAACAGCTTACACATAACAGCTCACATAATGAAGTTATATCAGAAGGGGGATAACAAGAATCTCCTGTCTGGTTGTGCTGCACCTCAAGGTAGTTGGCCACTTGCAGTTTGGGGACCTGCTAAGTTGGCTGCCGCTAACAGGTGTGACACAATACAGAATATAACATTCCTACCTCATTTAGTTGACATGATTAAATCATGTCAAAAGGGGGAGTTGTTATAATTGGCTTTGTTCTTAGAAATTATAAATTCATTTTCTGTATTTTACTAAATAACCTATGTTCCTAGCTGGTACTTTTCCACTCTGCTCATACTGCACAACAGATGACCTTAAATGGTCCAAGACCTTAGAATGACATAAACAACTGGGTCAGACAAAACATCTCTATTAGGGCAGATAGGTCTGGTACATTAGACACCTAAAACAGCACTCACACATACACACACATTGTTTATCACATCCAAAGAACACAACAAGGACAGCAGCTGGCCTGATCATGCCACTCAAAACTGGCCAATTATACTCTGACAAGAAATATGACATGTTTCCGGATAACGGGTCTCGGCCTGACGTATTTCCTGCGGGAGCTCTGGCACTCCGAGTCCAGCGCTGCAATATACTCTACCTGTGACCACTATTAAATACTTTTTTAATAAACGATTTCTCCAGCTTATTCTTGGGCTTCCAATGAAAAAATCGGGCTAACAACACTGTGAGGACCATGTGTGCTGAGTTCATTTCCATGTTGATGTTGTCTAAGTCACCCAGTATGCACAGTGTGGGGCATGCAGGAATGCTACACTTTAGCCATGTTGAAAGGTCCGTACAGACTTCAAACCAGAACTTCTGGACAGGCGCACAAAACCACAAAGCGTGTGCATAATCATCAGGTGTGTTATCTGTGCAATGTGAGCAGATGTTTGAGTGTGTTAGACCCATCCTGAACATCCTTTGTCCTGTATAGTGTGTTCTATGAAGAATTTTGTATTGTATGAGCTGTAAATTAGGATTTCGAGTCATTCTAAAGGTGTTCAAACATGTTTGTGGCCAGAAGCTATGACTAGAAATAATATATAAATCTCACTCCCATTTTGAGGATGGTAGAGACATTGTGTCATCTATCTTAGATAATAATTTATATATTTTTGATAGTAGTTTTGGGATGCAGATGCTTAGAAACTCTGCTACCCTAATCGGGAGTTGTAAGTCTGGTTGGTGGAAGATATATTTCTTTGTTATTATAGACTTAAGTTGTTGATATTCTAGGAATTTATTGCTGCCTATCTCATGTTGTGATATGAGCTCATCAAATTAAATAAATGTTCCATTTTGGATTATATGTTCCAGATGTTTGATTCCTTTGATCTTCCACAGAGGAAAGTTTAGCATTTTTTTGTTTTGCAGGATGTCAGGATTGTTCCAGATGGGTGTAAGCTTACACGGGACATGTGAAGACTTTGTTATTTTAAGAAATTCCCACCAGGCTGTCAGAGAGGTGCTGATGTTAATGCTTTTAAAACATTTGTGATTTTTTTACGTTTTGACTAATAAGTGGCAGGTCAGAGATTTCCAGATTATCCCACAATGCTTGTTCTATATATATCAATGGTTAATCTATTGGGCTAGGTGCAAACTATGTTTTATATATACTGTAACCTATTGGCTAAGGAATAGTGCTGAAAATGAGGTAAATCTAATCCACCACTTTCCTTGGTTTTCTGTAGCGTTTTTAAACTAATACGTGATGGTTTGTTTTTCCACAGAAATTTGGAGATGCATGAATCTAGTGACTTAAACCAAGTAGCAGATGGTTTTATGGGGATCATTGAGAACAAATAGTTAACTTTTGATAGTATCATCATTTTAATGGTTGTAACTCTCCCCATAAGTGATATAGGAAAGGACTTCCAACTAGAGAGATCGTCCTCTACTGTCTTTAATAATTGCACATAATTTAGCTTTGTTAGCTCTGAGAGCCTGGAGGAAATGTTTATGCCTAAATATCTAATATTTCCTGACTGTAAAGTGATCGCAGGTATATTCTGGACCCTACAGTTAATGGGCAGAACTGTGGTCTTAGACCAATTGATAGAGTAGTCAGAAAGTGCTGAGAATTTATTTAAGAGTGTGATCGTGTGAGTGAGAGACGTCTGTGAGTTCTGGAGGAAAAGTAATACATCATCAGCATAAAGACTTATTTTATGCTCAATATTTTGGGGTTGGATGCCTTTAATATTTCTATCTTGTCTGATAGCAGCTGCTAAAGGTTCGATGAAAATAGCAAAAAGTGAGGGAGAAAGTGGGCAACCCTGTCTTCCACCTCTCTGCAGACTGAAGCTTGGAGAAGTTTGATCATTAGTCCTGACACTTGCATTTGGGGAGCTATATAATATCCTTATCCAGTTGATGAAGTGTGACCCAAACCCGAATTTGTTTAATGCTGTAAATAAAAATTTCCAGTTCACTCGATCAAATGCTTTTTCTGCATCTAGAGAGACTATTGTCTACCAGGAACACCTGAAAGCAGACAAGCAGAGAACAAACAAACACACAAACAAACAAAAACAAGCACAAGTAGTGGCAATCGCATACAACACAACTGTGGATATAGATGACCTGAGGCGACATGGTAATACATCAACTGCTACTGGACTAATGAATGTGTGTTGTGTGTGTGTGTGTGTGTGAGAACATGCGACACCCATGGCACAGGACCTACATGATAACCGTGCTTAGTTATGAGTGTATAAGTGTACACGGCCACAATCCACAGCCCCCCCAAGCAATCAGAAGCAGGCAGAGAGGGCCACAAGACCCAGGCCACCGGCAGCCCCCCTGGAGCACAGAACCCAGGATGCCCACCGCAGGGACAACCACGCATACACCCAGTAGACAGCAGAGGAAGCCCCCGGACAGAGCCCCCATAAGCATAGGGCAGAGGCCCTCCGGGAGCCAGGGGCAACAGCCCACCGATCCCGCCAGGCCCCAGCCGCCCAGACATGGGCCATGCACCGGACCCGGGCCCCAGGAGCCCGAGCGCCCCAATACCCCCCGTTAGAGGCCCCACCCAATACCTGGGAGGGCCAAGCGCCCCAGACAGCCACACAGTGGGTCAGCGCCTGCCCCAGCGCCCCTGGCCAAGTGCCCTGGGAGTCAAGACGTGCCCACAGGTGGGTGAAGTCGCGAGCAGTGGGGAGAGGCAACGCCGCCCCCCCATTGGGAGAAGCACAGGAAGGCCAGGCGACAGCAAGTCCCAGACCCAGGCCCAATCATCACCACACACACTTTCACGTCCCATACATCCACACGTCCTCCCTCCCTTGACTCCGCTGGGGTGTAGCGCAGCGGGCACACCAGGGGGCCAGCAGCCCCCCAGCCACCACAGACCTTGAACCAGCAGAATAATTAATTCCTCCTGGCCACTCCTGCCCGAGCAGCAACCAGGAAGCAGGGGTATGAGAAGACCCCTCCCCTCACCCTTCTGGCTCTTCAATATTTTCTAATAGTGAGCGATTAAAATTGAGGGGCAGCCAACCTTGTAGAACTGGGAGCGCGGCCCTCTGGGCAGCCTACATACCCAAAGAGCCCCGCACACCAGATGCCACTCAGTGCAACCACCCCGCAAGACCTAATGTGTGTGTGTGTGTTTGATAAGTAGTGATGTCTAAGGTGTAAATAAAACAGGGGCGGGGAACTGCAGAGTGCAGCCAAGGGGACCACCTACGTGGCCCCATCCAATACACCCCACAGAACACACACGCCCCCAAAACCCTTCATGTGTGAGTGTGTGCTGTGTACAGGAGCCAAAAGGGAGAGGGGTATGGGGATATATACCGGGGCAGCTACTCTCAGCTACCGGGGCAGGTTTATTGCAGAAAGCAAGGGCAGAAAAAGACGAAAAAAAGAGCAGTAACATTTCTTGCAGACTGTCAGTATTTTTTTTGGAGAAGTTAAATTCTCTATTCAGACGCAGTCCTCTGCACCTCTACCACAGCACGTGCCAGACACAACGTCATCTTTTCCAGGGACACATCCTACTACACTAGCAGATAAGACACATCTTCCTAACATCACACTCAATAACAGAAGCATGCCATTTAGCAAAATAAAAAACTGACCATTTATACAGATTCAGCATAAACAGCTTAGGCTGTACATGTGGACATGTGTAATTGGAAAAGAAAAGGTTAGATATCCTTAGCTTTGTCATAAATGCTCTCACCCTAAGATGATCTCATCCCAACCCTGCTTCCTTCTTCCCCCATTCAGCCCTGAGAGTGAGGACAGATTCTGATTGATCATGGGCCTGTACTTAAAGAGTACCAGAGTTACATATAGTTATTTAGTCAAAAAATTTACAATGATAATGGAAGTTTTTACTAGAGCATTTATCATCAATTCAATAATTAATTTATTTTTAAATAAATTTGAATGGGAGAAATACCACATTGAATGGACAATCTGAAAACCGCTTTTCAATGCAAGTATTACAGTGAAGAGATAAGAAGCAATACAATGTCCAAAATAAATCCAGGAAGAACAGACTGTTTAAAACTAAACATTAGAACCAGTTTGTTGTTGAATTAAGATTTAACAGCTCTCTTAAAAAGTCAGACAAACAAACAGTTTTTACAGTTAAAGACATGCCTCTAAACCAGACATGTGTCACTGGAAAAGGAAAGGCTTTGTGACCTCAGCAGGCACCCCGGTTAAACACTTGAATCAATTACTCGAACTATATTATGCCATACTTGAACCAAAACAAGTTGCTAGAGTCGAGTGCAGAGGACATCAAAAGGGAGATGGGAGAGTAGCGAGAGGCAACAATGCGGCAGATAAGGCAGCAAAAACAAAAGCAGGGTATACTGCATTTAACCAGATGTCTCAGAAAACATTGGAGGAAAAATCACAACGAGAATTATTTTTAGAAAACATTAAAGAACTTCACAAAGCAGCGGCACCATCTGAAAAGCAAGCATGGAACGAAAAAAAAAGAGATTCCACAGGACGCTGCTGGAATCATAAAGGCAAAATAGTAGCTCAAACTGGACTACTAAATTTGCTATGTCAAGAAGCACACAGTAGAGCTCACTGTGCTAGCTCAAAAGTAACAGCGCTCATTTCACAACACTGGTGGCACCCCCACCTAAAAGACACAATAAAATATTTTGTGCAATCTTGTGAAATTTGCAAGCTGTTCAATCTCAAAGCAGGACTAGGTAGTTTCCCAGTACCTGATGCCCCTTGGAAACAGATAGTAATTGAGTTTACTGACATGGGAGCAGCGAACAGGACTGAAGGTAAACTATTTCTTCTAGTGTGTGTAGCTCCCTTTTCTAGATGGATAGAAGCCACACCTACTAAAACCGAAAAAGGAAAAGAAGTCATTAAATGGCTTACAAGAGACATAGCAATTAAATCTTTGATCCTTTAATTGAAAAACTGCCTGAACAAAAGATGTTCTACAAATTGAGACTTTATGATTTCCACCTGAAGCAGGTCTGAAACCGGACAGTCAGACCATATGACATATTAGAAAATATCGGGATTTAACAGCAAGGTCAGGCAGATAGGTATCAGACAGTTTCTTACCATCTTAAAGCATTAAAGGTTAGCCTTTATTGTGTTAGAGATCACAGTAACATGACTTAAAATTTAGCTGATCTAAATACTTCTCCTCTGCTTATTTTCACCAATTCTGAGTTAATATTTATCATCAGTATTTATAATTGATCTCATTAAACCATTTAACTATTTAACTGCAGCAGATCTATGAATCAATGGATCTGTTATCTTAACAGAGCAGCAACGTGCTTTATATAAAGGTTTAAAGTGAGTTAGATTATTAGGAGTAAGTCTGAGTCATAACAAGTCAAGTCAAGTCAGCTGAACACTATATTAATACTATTAGCAAATTCTAACCCTGCAGATAAATATTAATTAATCTAACAATAAACATTGAATAAATTAGTGAAATAAAAACAGTTTTTACAGTTAAAGACATGCCTCTAAACCAGACATGTGTCACTGGAAAAGGAAAGGCTTTGTGACCTCAGCAGGCACCCCGGTTAAACACTTGAATCAATTACTCGAACTATATTATGCCATACTTGAACCAAAACAAGTTGCTAGAGTCGAGTGCAGAGGACATCAAAAGGGAGATGGGAGAGTAGCGAGAGGCAACAATGCGGCAGATAAGGCAGCAAAAACAAAAGCAGGGTATACTGCATTTAACCAGATGTCTCAGAAAACATTGGAGGAAAAATCACAACGAGAATTATTTTTAGAAAACATTAAAGAACTTCACAAAGCAGCGGCACCATCTGAAAAGCAAGCATGGAACGAAAAAAAAAGAGATTCCACAGGACGCTGCTGGAATCATAAAGGCAAAATAGTAGCTCAAACTGGACTACTAAATTTGCTATGTCAAGAAGCACACAGTAGAGCTCACTGTGCTAGCTCAAAAGTAACAGCGCTCATTTCACAACACTGGTGGCACCCCCACCTAAAAGACACAATAAAATATTTTGTGCAATCTTGTGAAATTTGCAAGCTGTTCAATCTCAAAGCAGGACTAGGTAGTTTCCCAGTACCTGATGCCCCTTGGAAACAGATAGTAATTGAGTTTACTGACATGGGAGCAGCGAACAGGACTGAAGGTAAACTATTTCTTCTAGTGTGTGTAGCTCCCTTTTCTAGATGGATAGAAGCCACACCTACTAAAACCGAAAAAGGAAAAGAAGTCATTAAATGGCTTACAAGAGACATAGCAATTAAATCTTTGATCCTTTAATTGAAAAACTGCCTGAACAAAAGATGTTCTACAAATTGAGACTTTATGATTTCCACCTGAAGCAGGTCTGAAACCGGACAGTCAGACCATATGACATATTAGAAAATATCGGGATTTAACAGCAAGGTCAGGCAGATAGGTATCAGACAGTTTCTTACCATCTTAAAGCATTAAAGGTTAGCCTTTATTGTGTTAGAGATCACAGTAACATGACTTAAAATTTAGCTGATCTAAATACTTCTCCTCTGCTTATTTTCACCAATTCTGAGTTAATATTTATCATCAGTATTTATAATTGATCTCATTAAACCATTTAACTATTTAACTGCAGCAGATCTATGAATCAATGGATCTGTTATCTTAACAGAGCAGCAACGTGCTTTATATAAAGGTTTAAAGTGAGTTAGATTATTAGGAAATTAACAAAAACACGGCAATAAAAGGCACAACGAGAGTCAGATATCACCAATGAGTTTCTTGAAGAAGAAAACTCTAAAAGAAATTTAAAGACAGCTGCAGTAAGTCTGAGTCATAACAAGTCAAGTCAAGGTTTGTTTTCATGGCACATTTAAAAATAGCCACAGCAACCAGAGAGCTGTACAGCTGAACACTATATTAATACTATTAGCAAATTCTAACCCTGCAGATAAATATTAATTAATCTAACAATAAACATTGAATAAATTAGTGAAATAAAAACAGTGTTTACAGTTAAAGACATGCCTCTAAACCAGACATGTGTCACTGGAAAAGGAAAGGCTTTGTGACCTCAGCAGGCACCCCGGTTAAACACTTGAATCAATTACTCGAACTATATTATGCCATACTTGAACCAAAACAAGTTGCTAGAGTCGAGTGCAGAGGACATCAAAAGGGAGATGGGAGAGTAGCAAGAGGCAACAATGCGGCAGATAAGGCAGCAAAAACAAAAGCAGGGTATACTGCATTTAACCAGATGTCTCAGAAAACATTGGAGGAAAAATCACAACGAGAATTATGTTTAGAAAACATTAAAGAACTTCACAAAGCAGCGGCACCATCTGAAAAGCAAGCATGGAACGAAAAAAAAAAGATTCCACAGGACGCTGCTGGAATCATAAAGGCAAAATAGTAGCTCAAACTGGACTACTAAATTTGCTATGTCAAGAAGCACACAGTAGAGCTCACTGTGCTAGCTCAAAAGTAACAGCGCTCATTTCACAACACTGGTGGCACCCCCACCTAAAAGACACAATAAAATATTTTGTGCAATCTTGTGAAATTTGCAAGCTGTTCAATCTCAAAGCAGGACTAGGTAGTTTCCCAGTACCTGATGCCCCTTGGAAACAGATAGTAATTGAGTTTACTGACATGGGAGCAGCGAACAGGACTGAAGGTAAACTATTTCTTCTAGTGTGTGTAGCTCCCTTTTCTAGATGGATAGAAGCCACACCTACTAAAACCGAAAAAGGAAAAGAAGTCATTAAATGGCTTACAAGAGACATAGCATTTAAATCTTTGATACTTTAATTGAAAAACTGCCTGAACAAAAGATGTTCTACAAATTGAGACTTTATGATTTCCACCTGAAGCAGGTCTGAGACCGGACATATGACATATTAGAAAATATCGGGATTTAACAGCAAGGTCAGGCAGATAGGTGTCAGACAGTTTCTTACCATCTTAAAGCATTAAAGGTTAGCCTTTATTGTGTTAGAGATCACAGTAACATGACTTAAAATTTAGCTGATCTAAATACTTCTCCTCTGCTTATTTTCACCAATTCTGAGTTAATATTTATCATCAGTATTTATAATTGATCTCATTAAACCATTTAACTATTTAACTGCAGCAGATCTATGAATCAATGGATCTGTTATCTTAACAGAGCAGCAACGTGCTTTATATAAAGGTTTAAAGTGAGTTAGATTATTAGGAAATTAACAAAAACACGGCAATAAAAGGCACAACGAGAGTCAGATATCACCAATGAGTTTCTTGAAGAAGAAACCTCTAAAAGAAATTTAAAGACAGCTGCAGTAAGTCTGAGTCATAACAAGTCAAGTCAAGTCAGCTGAACACTATATTAATACTATTAGCAAATTCTAACCCTGCAGATAAATATTAATTAATCTAACAATAAACATTGAATAAATTAGTGAAATAAAAACAGTGTTTACAGTTAAAGACATGCCTCTAAACCAGACATGTGTCACTGGAAAAGGAAAGGCTTTGTGACCTCAGCAGGCACCCCGGTTAAACACTTGAATCAATTACTCGAACTATATTATGCCATACTTGAACCAAAACAAGTTGCTAGAGTCGAGTGCAGAGGACATCAAAAGGGAAATGGGAGAGTAGCTAGAGGCAACAATGCGGCAGATAAGGCAGCAAAAACAAAAGCAGGGTATACTGCATTTAACCAGATGTCTCAGAAAACATTGGAGGAAAAATCACAACGAGAATTATGTTTAGAAAACATTAAAGAACTTCACGAAGCAGCGGCACCATCTGAAAAGCAAGCATGGAACGAAAAAAAAAAGATTCCACAGGACGCTGCTGGAATCATGAAGGCAAAATAGTAGCTCCAACTGGACTACTAAATTTGCTATGTCAAGAAGCACACAGTAGAGCTCACTGTGCTAGCTCAAAAGTAACAGCGCTCATTTCACAACACTGGTGGCACCCCCACCTAAAAGACGCAATAAAATATTTTGTGCAATCTTGTGAAATTTGCAAGCTGTTCAATCTCAAAGCAGGACTAGGTAGTTTCCCAGTACCTGATGCCCCTTGGAAACAGATAGTAATTGAGTTTACTGACATGGGAGCAGCGAACAGGACTGAAGGTAAACTATTTCTTCTAGTGTGTGTAGCTCCATTTTCTAGATGGGTAGAAGCCACACCTACTAAAACCGAAAAAGGAAAAGAAGTCATTAAATGGCTTACAAGAGAAATTATTCCAAGATTTGGGGTACCAGAAGTGATAAGATCAGATAATGGTACTCACTTCTCCAATGAAGAACTAGGAGAAGTGGAAAAATTGTCTGGAATTACACATAAGCTCGGTGCAGTCTCTCACCCAGCTTTACAAGGACTAGTGAAAAGAGCAAATAGAACCATCAAAAAGGCCGAAAAGAAGTCTGTGCAGACACACAGTTAACCTGGGCTGAAGCTCTACGTATTGTGTTAGCCTAAGATTTACTCCAAATGCCACCATGAATGTTGTCATGTTGTCCCACATGGGGTCATGACAGGGAGGAAACACCCTGTCCATTTACAACTGCACCAACAGGCTCACCCCTTGTTGTACTACAGTATGGAAACTTGTGTGAATGTGAAACAACTGAATAACACGGTGATGAGTATATCTCAGCAAGGAACAGGACCAGGAAAGTGAACAAACTTAACTGGTCCTCTCCTATATGGACAGGACGCAGAAGCTACAACACATTGTGTAAAGGTATGGTTGACTGAGAATAGACTGAGTAACTGGATCCACAAGGATCACTGTACTCAGGCTCAAGATCCTACCGAAAGAACATTAACTGAGGTCTGGACTGACTTAGGAACCTCACCTGCTGACAAAGACTAGACCACGGGGACTAAAACTCTATCAGAGACTGAACGGACCACTGACGATGAAACCAAAGGAAAACACCACTGTGGAGACTAGACTGTAGAACCACAGTAGCAGAAACAATAAAGGTTACAATAACTAATTTTCACACCTCTCCTGTGTGAAAGTCAGACATTAAAAGCTCAAGTTACAAAGAACTACAACAGTAATCTGGACACACCCTCTCTTCCCACCACTCCACACCAGGTGACTAAAAGATCTCTGGAAAATTGCAACAACCCACTTCAATTACAATTTATTGAGAAACAAGATACAAGGTACAATCCGATCTGTGCTCAGTCATGACATGTTGGTCGAACGAAAAAGATATGAATGGGATGAATAAAATGTTCTGTGAGAACAGTTTTAATCATGTGTTCTGGTTCATTCGAGAATTTACATGGGAGATGACCCAAGTTGTTTAATCTGGTGCAATCAATCAATCAATCAATCAAACTTTATTTTCATAACACTTTTCATACAAGAAAATGATAGAAGAAAATAAAACAAAGCAGTGAAACCCAAGGCCACATATAGACACACATACACACACACACACACGCACATCTATACGTACACATACACCCACATACATCCACACATACTGGAAGGAAGAAGTAAAGATTAAGTAAAACATAATAAACTGAGGCAGAGCTGCTCGAAGTAAGGTAAAGCACAGAGCTTTGAACTGCACGATTGAAGGCCTAATTCATGTCAAGAAAAAACAAGAATGATCCTGAACAATTTAGCTAACATTCCAAAACTGCTACCAGGAAAAAAAAAATTTAAAAAAATAATACAAAATAATATCAAGTATCCTGGCCCTTAGGTCAAAGCATGCATGCAAGATAACAGTGATCAATAACCAACCAAAGATCTGAACACAAGCACGATGCTGTGGCACTGCTAAGGAAAAATTTAGCAGCACAAGGCCACATGGCTCATCTAAAAAATAAATAAATGAGGAATTGAGACAAATAGAAAAATAGAATAAACCTTTGTCTTTGATTCTAATTTGTATGGAAATATGTTATTGTATCATGTGATGTTATAAGAAACTCTGATGTCACACTGTTGGTACCCCATGAAGTGTTTCTAATTCAAATGGAGCAGAAAAAACTTAATGCTGATCCTGAACTGTCTGTGGATGGCTCAGCATCACGAAACACAGCCACTGGTAAGAATTAAATAGAATTTAGTATAAAGTAACAAGTGAGAATTAAGCAGATCGTGCTGAAATTTTATCAAACGCACTCTGAGCTGAATTAAGAGGACAGACAATATTTATCCCAAAAAGGTTAATCAGTTACTCATTGAGAAGAAATGGCTGCTTTCTTGATGCTGTGCTGCTCCCAAAATGAACTCTAACCACAAACATTTCTGTCCTGCAGCAGCAACACAGGAGCAGAAACTGCAGTGGAAGAGTTCAGCAGAACTAACATACGGATGAGACTAAGTCTCATCGGGGGGGTGGAGATACAACAATTAATCATAGTTTACTAACACTTCTCAAGATTTTCCCAAAATTCAGTGAGTCTTTGTCTTCCTTTTGTCTTTTGTTCTATGTTGTCTTGTGTTTTGTCTTTGTCTTGCTGTGTTCTCTAAATGGTTTGAAGTTTTTTCCACAGAAAAGGTTGATGGTACTGGATTTCACATTAATGCTGTACAGCAGGTTGGTGAGTCTAAGGTACTGTCCTAAAACATGTTTTCTATCAACTGGCCAGTTGTTTTGTTTTTCATTTCATTTATTTATTTATTTTTTTCGGTTTATTTATTTGTTTTTGTTTGGGGTTCATATGAAAACTTAATTTGTCGACCAATGAATACTGGGATTGAACCTGTTAAAAGGCAATTCCTGAATATAAAACATTGTGAAAATGACATGTTGTGCTGCTCAGTTCTCTCTCCTGCTAACATTCATCCACAGCTTAAATTAACTGCATCTGCAGCAGAACCTCTAAAGGACTCACAGCCAAGTGACTGACAAGACGTCAGTCTGAAATTCTGGGAGGCACGATCATCATGCCAAGATAATGGTTGAACAACCATACAACCTTCAACCACTGTCAACAAAATAATCTGAATTATCTCCTTAATTGTCCCAAAGAAAAAGATTAGTTAGGGAAAACGGGTGGTAAAGACCCCTTTGTGGAAGTGAAGTGCTGGTAACCTCTCCTTCCTAGTTAGCTCAGACTGCTGAACTGAGGTTCAGCCAGAAGGACAACCAAACACCAAGCAGTGACAGGATTGGACCACAAGAGACTGAGCTGCACTACACCACTCTGCACAATGTTATCATAAAATTTTCACTCAAAAGAAATTGTTAGTTTTTACACTACATCTATCATTACTCATCTGTTCTCAACAGGGTCATATCTTCATATTCAAGTCATGTTTAAATGTCTGTACTGTATTGTTTTGTGTTTTGTGATGTTCCTCTTTAGTTTAATGATTTTAAGTAGACCAATTACTAATCATAGGAATTCATACATATGTCCATTGCCATTGGTGTGAATCGGCTGTTCGGAGCGGGACCTTAGGCACTGAAAGGTAATTAAGTGGTCGGTCGCCAAGGGGGAATGGGGCCATAGGAGAATTTTCCCGGATATCAGCCATCGGGTTTTTCGCTCCTATTCGC
This sequence comes from Leuresthes tenuis, assembly GCF_036924035.1. Taxonomy (NCBI): domain Eukaryota; kingdom Metazoa; phylum Chordata; class Actinopteri; order Atheriniformes; family Atherinopsidae; genus Leuresthes; species Leuresthes tenuis. The sequence goes on along the minus strand of NW_027325367.1, from coordinate 26,751,745 downwards.
TGCGAACAGTGGACGATCCTGATGGTAATGTTAATTGCCTTAAGCACTTTTTGAGTTTCAATATTTTATGAATTGTTGTAGCTTAGTTAATTATTGTTATGTGTTGTAATGGTACTTATGGGTGAGCAGGGTCTTGCCACTGCTTAAACCACATATAGTTTTGGGCCAAAATGAACTAAGATTCTACACAGAGATTGGGTTTGGGGCCACATACACACACTAATTTTAAGACATATTGAAACATTTATTAATTTATTCCTTGCATACACGTACAGGCTTGATACTTATAGCTTTTAAGAAATGTGCTCATTGCAGAGTTATGATCAGTTGAGTAATGAAGGTTGAACTATTCTGGGAAAGAGGTTCTGTTCCCAGCATCATGATAAACACTCCTGATACAGAAAGGTTTAGCTAACGCATTACAATTATTTTACACATGCATATGCAATTAAAACTTGCTTGCTGCTGATAATTGCAAAGAAGAACAGCTTACACATAACAGCTCACATAATGAAGTTATATCAAAAGGGGGATAACAAGAATCTCCTGTCTGGTTGTGCTGCACCTCAAGGTAGTTGGCCACTTGCAGTTTGGGGACCTGCTAAGTTGGCTGCCGCTAACAGGTGTGACACAATACAGAATATAACATTCCTACCTCATTTAGTTGACATGATTAAATCATTATAATTGGCTTTGTTCTTAGAAATTATAAATTCATTTTCTGTATTTTACTAAATAACCTATGTTCCTGGCTGGTACTTTTCCACTCTGCTCATACTGCACAACAGATGACCTTAAATGGTCCAAGACCTTAGAATGACATAAACAACTGGGTCAGACAAAACATCTCTATTAGGGCAGATAGGTCTGGTACATTAGACACCTAAAACAGCACTCACACATACACACACATTGTTTATCACATCCAAAAAACACAACAAGAACAGCAGCTGGCCTGATCATGCCACTCAAAACTGGCCAATTATACTCTGACAAGAAATATGACATGTTTCCGGATAACGGGGCTCGGCCTGACGGATTTCCTGCGGGAGCTCTGGCACTCCGAGTCCAGCGCTGCAATATACTCTACTTGTGACCACTAATAAATACTTTTTTAATAAACGATTTCTCCAGCTTATTCTTGGGCTTCCAATGAAAAAATCGGGCTAACAACACTGTGAGGACCATGTGTGCTGAGTTCATTTCCATGTTGATGTTGTCTAAGTCACCCAGTATGCACAGTGTGGGGCATGCAGGAATGCTACACTTTAGCCATGTTGAAAGGTCCGTACAGACTTCAAACCAGAACTTCTGGACAGGCGCACAAAACCACAAAGCGTGTGCATAATCATCAGGTGTGTTATCTGTGCAATGTGAGCAGATGTTTGAGTGTGTTAGACCCATCCTGAACATCCTTTGTCCTGTATAGTGTGTTCTATGAAGAATTTTGTATTGTATGAGCTGTAAATTAGGATTTCGAGTCATTCTAAAGGTGTTCAAACATGTTTGTGGCCAGAAGCTATGACTAGAACTAATATATAAATCTCACTCCCATTTTGAGGATGGTAGAGACATTGTGTCATCTATCTTAGATAATAATTTATATATTTTTGATAGTAGTTTTGGGATGCAGATGCTTAGAAACTCTGCTACCCTAATCGGGAGTTGTAAGTCTGGTTGGTGGAAGATATATTTCTTTGTTATTATAGACTTAAGTTGTTGATATTCTAGGAAATTATTGTTGCCTATCTCATGTTGTGATATGAGCTCATCAAATGAAATAAATGTTCCATTTTGGATTATATGTTCCAGATGTTTGATTTCTTTGATCTTCCACAGAGTAAAGTTTAGCATTTTTTTGTTTTGCACGATGTCAGGATTGTTCCAGATGGGTGTAAGCTTACACGGGACATGTGAAGACTTTGTTATTTTAAGAAATTCCCACCAGGCTGTCAGAGAGGTGCTGATGTTAATGCTTTTAAAACATTTGTGATTTTTTTACGTTTTGACTAATAAGTGGCAGGTCAGAGATTTCCAGATTATCCCACAATGCTTGTTCTATATATATCAATGGTGCATCTATTGGGCTAGGTGCAAACTATGTTTTATATATACTGTAACCTATTGGCTAAGGAATAGTGCTGAAAATGAGGTAAATCTAATCCACCACTTTCCTTGGTTTTCTGTAGCATTTTTAAACTAATACGTGGTGGTTTGTTTTTCCACAGAAATTTGGAGATGCATGAATCTAGTGACTTAAACCAAGTAGCAGATGGTTTTATGGGGATCATTGAGAACAAATAGTTAACTTTTGGTAGTATCATCATTTTAATGGTTGTAACTCTCCCCATAAGTGATATAGGTAAGGACTTCCAACGAGAGAGATCGTCCTCTACTGTCTTTAATAATTGCACATAATTTAGCTTTGTTAGCTCTGAGAGCCTGGAGGAAATGTTTATGCCTAAATATCTAATATTTCCTGACTGTAAAGTGATCGCAGGTATATTCTGGACCGTACAGTTAATGGGCAGAACTGTGGTCTTAGACCAATTGATAGAGTAGTCAGAAAGTGCTGAGAATTTATTTATGAGTGTGATCGTGTGAGTGAGAGACGTCTGTGAGTTCTGGAGGAAAAGTAATACATCATCAGCATAAAGACTTATTTTATGCTCAATATTTTGGGGTTGGATGCCTTTAATATTTCTATCTTGTCTGATAGCAGCTGCTAAAGGTTCGATGAAAATAGCAAAAAGTGAGGGAGAAAGTGGGCAACCCTGTCTTGTACCTCTCTGCAGACTGAAGCTTGGAGAAGTTTGATCATTAGTCCTGACACTTGCATTTGGGGAGCTATATAATATCCTTATCCAGTTGATGAAGTGTGACCCAAACCCGAATTTGTTTAATGCTGCAAATAAAAATGTCCAGTTCACTCGATCAAATACTTTTTCTGCATCTAGAGAGACTATTGTGGTTTCCAGGTTGTTGACGGTAGAATAGTCTATGATCTATGAAACTGATCTATGTTACTGTCTGATGGTTCATTTTGTGATGAATATAAGGTTTTATAGAAGTCCCTAAAAGCATTGTTGATTTCATGGGTGACATTTCCTTTTCAGTCTTGGTGGAATGAACTCTTCAAATCAGCTTTTCATTCAGTTGGGGTGGAGCGCTTAGCTTCGCCGTCCACCCTTTTGTACACATGTGGATAAAAGAGAGTGATGCGAGTCCCTCTCTGTGATTCTGCCATCTGCGAAAGTATTGTTAGGAATAAAGGAACAGGATAAAGTTCCAAACATTTTAATTGTTCAGCAATGCCTTGTAGATGTAATTTATCCAATAAACATTTTTTTTTATTGTTGCCCACCAGAAAAGAAAAGATTCAAAGTCTGTAGTTACTTGATTTCTAGCTTTAAATTCATCTGGGACTCAGAATTCCAATGCTATCCAGGTACACTCTGTTGTCAAATGAACCTCCAGACACAGTTAAATGCTTGAGACATTGCAGCTTCTCACCCAAGGCCTTAAAGTCCCCCTCAGGGAACAGACGGAAAGGCATCAGTAGTTGGGCTATTGTGCAGCTGCCAGTTAGGCAGAAGGACGGACCTCAGTTTCATATCCCCACACAGCCACCAGAGGTCTGCTCTCATGGAAGTTTGGTTCCGAAACCAAGATGCTGAGTAGTTACCTGCGTCCTGAGTGACAATAGATGGATTCTTGACAATTATGTGACATGAGTGTACCCACATTCTTACCTGTACCCCTGTGGATGAAACATATATAAATTACCCGTATAAGCCAACGCTGAGGGCAGTTGTCTATTTTCTTAACTGCTGGCTTTAGCACATTCAATACAATTAGATTGGATATTTTGTCAATCTGTATACATTCTAACAAAATTCCAACTGATACACAGGCGATTCTTCAGAAATCTTGTATTAACATACATTTCACATATGTACTTTTCAGAATACACATGGGCTTTTTGGTTGTCTTTACATAAAATAATTGAGCATAAGTCAATGTCAGCCACCCCATCTATTCCTGCAACAAAAAAATAGGTTGACAAGTTGTCTGTTGGACCTGAGGGACCTCCTATCTCTGTGGTCAGTCTGTGTCCGTGTGATTCATTGTAGTGCATTATCTTTTAGTTTTTTATTAATCTGTGCTTAATCCCATAGAATTAGGAATACGATAATAAGAATAATGATTAACAATACACAACTGGTTCCTTTTAACCTACAAATCCTGGTAATTTAAATGGATGCCACGGCTGCTGTCTGTCTATCCCTGTCTTATTTTAGCCACACCCTATGTTCTCGTTTTAGCCGTTGTTTTCTTCACTGAGGTTGAGACGAACCCCCTCCTGTTGAGAGAATTCCCCTTTGTAGTCAGACTTATGCCTCAGAGAACGGTGGTGGGTAACTAATCTTTCCCTACTTCTGCAGGTCGTGGCCTTACTAGTTTACAGTGTGATAAGTGCATCCAGGATATATTAGTTTAGCTGCTGTGGTTTCTGTAAGCAGTACCTGATATGGACCTTCCCACCTTGGGCTGGAGCAGTTATCTTTCTTTATCACTTTGATGAGGATCCAGTCTCCAGGTTTTAGAGATTCCTCCAAAGGGTCACCTGGAACAGACACTAGACAGAAGAGATCTCTCTACTTGTTAACATTTTAACCATGTATCCTGCTAAGGTTTCTTCTCTTTCTTCATCATGTCCGGTGAATAGTTTTAACTGTGGTTGTAAAAATGGTCATACATTATACATTATCTCAAATGGAGTTAATCCTGTGCTAGTTAGAGTAATATGCATGTTTAGGACTACTAGTGGTAAACAGTAAACCCAATTCTTCCCAGTCTCTCTTGACCTAATTATTCAATTGTGTCTTTCCAGCAAACCTGCTGATTGTGGATGATATGCAGAGTGGTTTCTGAGATCCTTTTTTGCTTTTAAGTTCTTCGCCATCAGGAAGATAATATTGTTTACAAAGTGCGTCCCTGTTATCACTGTAGATTTTTTCAGGAATTCCAAATCTAGGTAATATTTAATTCACCAGTGTTGAGGGTACATCTGCCTGTGCATTTGGAAATACTTCACTTCATTTGGTAAAACATCACTTATCACCAGGGAGACCCCTTTATTTAATTCAATGAAATCCATACAAACGTGTTGAAAAGGGTCCTCCGGCCTCGGGAACTGTCCTCGTCCCGGTCCTAGGCCATATGTATGGATCATATTTGCACATATTTGACATGTTAGACAAAAATTCTTTATTATCATATTATGATATTATGATTTTATTATAAATAAAACCATACACTGCAAAAACCTTGTTCATTATTGCTACCAGCCCTCCTGTAGAGACATGCCGTGCTCCATGGCTCGATACTGAAGCATATTTAAACAAACTCTTTGGCAGTATAAGTTCTACACCTTTATTCTTCCAGATCTGTCCTTGTAAGTGTACATTTGGTTTTGCATCCATGGTCCAATTTAATGGACTAGTATATGCATCCAGTTTCTCAGAATACTCTATTCCTGGATCCACCTCCTCCCAATCTGAGGCTTCTTCACATGCAGTCACAAACACACCTAAACGCCTCCAGTGGTCATCTGTGGGTTTGGAGAGTGACATATGGGGTGCATTCCATGATCTTAAAAACTTTCTCATGCTGTGGGAGAGTAAGCAGCTGACTGCACAACAACCCTCTTTATTCCAGTATAAGTGTTTTAACTTCAGCACGTTTTAACTTTCTCATTTGTTTAAAAAATTAAATATGTCCTCCCCTTGAGTATATTTGTAATACACAGTACAGTGTACTTCATGTGGTGACCTGAGGGTGAGCTTTCCTGAGACGTGTTCTTTTGCCTTCTTAAGGAGAGGAAGCGTGATAGCGCTGGGGCCTGTAGACACAAGATCCAAACTATACCAGTATGAAGGTGGTCTCATGCTGAATCAATGTTTGAGCGGACTTCATTCGAACTACAGTTAACCCTTTTTCTTCTGGAACTATTCTTAGCTTCAATAAATGGAGTAAATCCCTTCCCAGTAAGTTACAGGGACACAGAGTGGACAAGACAACTTGACAATCAGCACTTACTCCACTCCGTGTATCTGTTACTGTCAAGAGTTTTGATAAACGCTCAGGATGGCTCTTACCATTTGCTGATTTGACACAAATAATTTCTTTGGATTCCTCAACTCCCGAAATGTCATCAGGATGGATTACAGTTCGTTTTGCACCTGTGTCGCATAGAAAAGTTACCTCCGTCCCGGAAACATTCAATCTAATCTCAGGTTTGATGTCATACTATAAGATAAGTTCAATTCCCTCTAAGTTTAACACTTTTTCTGGCTTTTCTGCTTCTATCCTGGTTACAGCTCCTGTTTTTTTCTTATCTAGTCATAACTGACTCCCAAAATCTTCCTCTATCTTACTCTTGCTCCTGCAGTCGCCCAATGCCCCCTCCTTCCACACAGCCGACATGTATCTCCTCCTGCTCTGTCTCTCCTTCTCTGTCACTGCTCCTGTTGTGATCTGTGTTTTTGCTTTCCCTCATCACCTAAATAGTTGCTTCTCTCCCTTCCAACAAAAAGTTTAGTCCTTTCTTCCTTTTCTTTTTGTTGTTAGAGTGCTCCTCTGCTTTCCCTCTTTATTCCATTGCTGTGCAAACACATTAAGATGACTGTTTATTGTCATGTTACAAGTCAGACAAAATTACTCTCTGCATTTGACCCATCTAGTTTGGCACCTGTTGAACACACATGCAAAACCTTTCTGTTTAATTTAATTAATATTTATCTGCAGGCTTAGAAACTGCTTATAGTATTAATATATTACTCCATATATTACGCTGATTTATTGCAGCTGTCTTTAAATTTCTCCTTAAGAAAACTATTGTTTGATATCTGACTCACATAGCATATTTCATTGCTGTGTTGGTTTTTAAAAATATATATTTTATATATAAAATATATATAAATATATTATATATATATATATGTATATATATACTAATACTCTTTTGGTTCCCATTCTGTGAGATAAATGCTTTAATCTCTGATGAATATGATGTCAGTTCCTAAGCTCATAAATTCATAAGTTTTAGGGAAGTTAGTCAATCAGAAGTAATGAAGCATTACTTAACCATAGCATTACTTAACATTAATATGTTAAATTCTCTATTTCCGGCTTATGTTTCTGATACACTTATGATTTTTTTTCAGAAGAGCTAATCTCAAATTTAGAAAATGTTTAAGTTTGGCTTGAAAATCATCTGCACCTGAAAGGTCTGATTGTCTGGTCTCAGACCTGCTTCAGGTGGAAAGTATTTCATTTTTAATACCTTGAACTTTGTCATTAAAGAATATTCCAACTTCATTACCCTTATATGTAGAAATGAGTTCTAAATGCAACCTGGAGGGTTTGTTAATCTGTTTACTGTAGCAAGCAAGACATGAGAGTTGTTACTGCAGTTTTTTTTTTTTTATGATTTCAGAAAAATAACTCTCTCTTCATCTATGCAAAGTCACACGCTGAGTTAGACCAAACATTTCAAGGAAAGCAGTGAGTTCTTTAGCTTGCTTATTATGGGCTACATCCATGTGCACCTTCAAGTCCCCTGTTATGACTAAACAGTCAACAGCAGTGCACACAATTTAAAGAAATTCAGTAAAATCATCAATAAAATCATTCTGCGGTAAGACAAAGTATTTAAGATAATTTTATCTCCATTTTTAAATGACACATGCTCGAATTAAGGACAAAAATAAATGTTTTACCCTCCCCACTCTCGTCTTGTCTTGTTGTTTCATCTCTCAGTTAAACACATAAAACCAAGACTATGAGAGGAAAGTATCAAAAGCATTGTTAGACAGGAAAAAGTCAGAAAGCTGTTGGTATACAACTTTTCCTAGGACTTTGCCTAAGAATGGCAGGTTTGATATGGAAATGATAAAAATCTCAGCTTGTAAAACATCTTTTGCTCAGACAGTTTTTCCTGTGAAATGAGTAAAGATTTGAAATGATCTGTTTGTTTGTCTGAGATCTTCTGAACTTTAACTCTTTAAGAGAGCTGCTAAATCTTAATACACAAACTTGTACAAATGTCTAGCTCTAATCCTTGTTGTTCTTTTTTTTGTTGTGCTTTTTTAAACTAGATTTACTTTGTACATTACTTTTGTATTCCCCTTCTCTAGGATTGGGCAATTTTACCATGTTCAATTCTCCCTCAAACCCAAATTTATTTTCTCATCTCTCTAAGTATTCAATATTATCGGGTTTTTTCTGAAACTCCCGGTTAGCTTTAAAACAGATATTTCCCATACTGTCCTCTTGCAGCTAATCAATTTTTGGTGGAGTTATTGTGAGTACTATTGAATGAAACACTACTTCTGTCGCTATGTCACGAGCAACAACCAGATTCCAATGTTCACTTCAACTCAATTAGTCAGTAACACATTTTTCTGTCGTCACCAGCAGCAACATCACACACCATCAGCTGTTTCACTCTTATACATACATAGCAAATAAAACAACACTGCAGCAAAGAAGGAAAAAAAACAATTTAACAAACAAACAATTCAACAACCAGCCCCTTTAACAAACAAAAAAATTAATTTCACAAACAAACGATTCAACAATCAGGCCATTTAACAAACAAATGATCAGACGTATAACACTAACAAAAACTAACATGGATTTAAAACTTGCGATCTTTCATCGCAAACTCTCTTAAGAAAGATTCTGTTTCTAACACGCGGCGCGGAGTTATTTATTGCTGTAGTCTTCTCACACAGACTATGGACTAACCTTTTCTGACTGCATTTTTTTTGTCCTTGGTTAATCCCACCACTACACATGTTTACCAGTTAAAAGGCTAACCTTTTCTGACCGTTTCATTTGTGGGTTATCCAATACAACATACAGTTACCAGTTAAAAGGCTTTTTTCCTTTGCTTCACCTTTTCTGACTGCTATTATGTTTTCATGGGTTAATCCTATACACAGTTACCAGTTAAAAAGCTGACCTTTTCTGACTGCTTCTTTTATGGGTTAATCCAGCACAATTTACACACAGTTACCAGTTAAAAAGATGACCTTTTCTGACCGCTAATTAGGTTTTTATGGGTTAATCCTATACACAGTTACCAGTTAAAAGGATGACCTTTTCTGACTGCTTCTTTTATGGGTTAATCCAACACAACCTACACACGGTTACCAGTTAAAAGGCTTACTTTTTCTGACTGCTTCATTTGTGAGTGATCCAACATAACTTTTACACAGTTACCAGTTAAAAGGCTTCTTTACTAGGTTGCATTCGAAATAGTATATTCTTAGGAAAATAGCAACGACTCAATCTATTTAAAGGCCTCTAGTTTTCCATCAATTGCTAGTTAATTAATCAAAAATTTCCCTAATAATCACACTATTTCCAACCAACAATAGTAATACAAAGGGTTCCTTACCATAAATCCACTGGTAAGTTAAACAACGAAGAATCCAGCGAGTCTGTCCACTGATTCAAAAATAGATCCTGTCACCTTTCCTCCAGCCAGTGGCAGCCGGCCTCTATCAGAAACTGTGCTGAGAGGACTTCAGTTAGGAATCCTAGACTCCCCCGTGCACGGTTTCTGGAAGGTGGAAAGGACTTAGAATCCGGCTCGAAGGACCATTATGTTAGAAAAATTCTCTTAAAATTAGGCTCAGAGTCGCTGGATACGATAAACACAAAACATTTATTTCTTGCAAGATAGAGACAAGTCCGCACCTGTCGGGAAGATCGCTCAGAGTTGTCTCCCGACAAAATGGTGCTCCAGCTATTTATGTTGTTTATGCTTGCTGATCACACAATGTTATGAGAAAAGGCCCTTTTCTCACCATTCATTATTATGGGAAGGAACATTCAATGTTATGGGAAAAGGTGCTTCTCTCCCCATTCCTTGTTATGGGAAGGAACATAAAAGGTGCTTCTCACCAGTTAATATTATGGGAAAGACTAGTACCAGAGTCAAAACACTTTTGCTTGAATCATAGAAGAGGAAAGATGGAGGGACTCTTCTAAGCTGGTTTCAAGTATAAACTTCTTTATATTACCTTCTATGAGAAAGAACCACACTTGTTCTTCTGGAATCCAAAATTTGTTTTCTTTTAAGGAGATATTGCCATAAAATGAATTGCTTCACTCAAACCAAGTTAAAACTGCTTTGTCCTTCATATTTGTCCATGCTTAAGCTCGTTTCAAACATAAACTTATTTTTATAACCTTGTATGAGAAAGAACCACACTTATGTTTGAGCAATACACTCCTTATGAGGAGTTATGCACGATTTAGGATTTTGCTGTAAAATCAATTCCTTCACTTAAACCAAGTTAAAACTGCTTTGTCCTTCTTATTTATCCACGTCTACGCTGGTTTCAAGTAAAAACTTCTTTATATTACCTTCTATGAGAAATAACCACACTTGTTCTTCTGGAATCCGAAATTCCCTTTATTTTAAGGAGATAGTCAAGATTTCAGATATTGCCATAAAATGAATTGCTTCACTCAAACCAAGTTAAAACTGCTTTGTCCTTCATATTTGTCAATGTTTAAGCTGGTTTCAAACATAAACTTCTTTTTATAACCTTGTATGAGAAAGAACCACACTTATGTTTGAGCAATACACTCCTTATGAGGAGTTATGCACGATTAAGGATTTTGCTGTAAAATTAATTCCTTCACTTAAACCAGGTTAAAACTGCTTTGTCCTTCATATTTGTCAATGTTTAAGCTGGTTTCAAGTATAAACTTCGTTTTATAACCTTGTATGAGAAAGAACCACACTTATGTTTTGAGCAATACACTCCTTATGAGGAGTTATGCACGATTCAGGATTTTGCTGTAAAATGAATTCCTTCACTTTTTTTTCCCTTGTTCTGTTCAGCATTATGGCAGCAGAATTGTGAATACCTTTTATGCCAAACAGATTTCCTTTGCCAAGGGAAGTTTTACAAATGTAAAGCTCCCCTTGATGCCCATTTATTTATTTCTGTTTACAATATATAACATGTGATAGAACTGAATCGGAACGGGGGACAAGGAAAGAAGAAGAGGAAAGAAGAGGACACAGAACAAAAATAGAAACAAAAACCAGACAACCAGCTGCTACACCTGTAAAAAAACAAAACAGACAATAACCCATGGTCTCTGTTGCGAATCCAGCCTTAGCGCCACCAGGAACACCTGAAAGCAGACAAGCAGAGAACAAACAAACACACAAACAAACAAAAACAAGCACAAGTAGTGGCAATCGCATACAACACAACTGTGGATATAGATGACCTGAGGCGACATGGTAATACATCAACTGCTACTGGACTAATGAATGTGTGTTGTTTGTGTGTGTGTGTGTGTGTGTGTGTGAGAACATGCGACACCCATGGCACAGGACCTACATGATAACCGTGCTTAGTTATGAGTGTATAAGTGTACACGGCCACAATCCACAGCCCCCCCAAGCAATCAGAAGCAGGCAGAGAGGGCCACAAGACCTAGGCCACCAGCAGCCCCCACGGAGCACAGAACCCAGGATGCCCACCGCAGGGACAACCACGCATACACCCAGTAGACAGCAGAGGAAGCCCCCGGACAGAGCCCCCATAAGCATAGGGCAGAGGCCCCCCGGGAGCAAGGGGCAACAGCCCACCGACCCCACCAGGCCCCAGCCGCCCAGACATGGGCCGTGCACCGACCCGGGCCCCAGGAGCCCCGAGCGCCCCAATACCCCCCGTTAGAGGCCCCACCCAATACCCGGGAGGGCCAAGCGCCCCAGACAGCCACACAGTGGGGTCAGCGCCTGCCCAAGCGCCCCTGGCCAGGTGCCCTGGGAGTCAAGACGTGCCCACAGGTGGGTGAAGTCGAGAGCAGTGGGGAGAGGCAACGCCGCCCCCCCCATTGGGAGAAGCACAGGCAGGCCAGGCGACAAGCAAGTCCCAGATCCAGGCCCAAACATTACCACACATCCACACGTCCTCCCTCCCTCGACTCCACTGGGGTGTAGTGCAGCGGGCACACCAGGGGGCCAGCAGCCCCCCCAGCCCACCACAGACCCCTAACCAGCAGAACAATTAATTAATCCTCCTGGCCCGTCCCGCCCCGAGCAGCAACAAGGAAGCAGGGGTGTGCGAAGACCTCCCCCCCATCCTTCTGGCTCTTCAATAGTGAGCAATTAAATTGAGGGGCAGCCAAACTTATAGAACTGGGAGCGCAGCCCTCTGGGCAGCCTACATACCCAAAGAGCCCCGCCCACCAGATGCCACTCAGTGTAACCACCCCCCAAGACCTAATGTGTGTGTGTGAGTGTGTTTGAAAAGTAGTAATGTCTAACACAGGGGCGGGGAACTGCAAAGTGCAACAAAAGGGCACCACCTACGTGGCCCCATCCACTACACACCACCGAACACACACGCCCCCAAAACCCTTCATGTGTGAGTGTGTGCTGTGTACAGGAGCCAGAAGGGAGAGGGGTATGGGGATATACACCGGGGGAGCTACTCTCCCCCAGAGAGGGCAGCCAGGGACTGGCTGCAATAGGCATCCCCGCTACCTGGGAGCCAACACAGGGCAGGAGGGCCTGATGTCCACCAGGCTCGGGGCCTGCAGCGACCATATTCCAGGAGCTACTCTACCCCCAGAAGGTACCCATCCCGCCCCACCCCACTCAACCCAACCCCACCCTGGAGGACCTCTACAAAAAACAAACAAACAACAACAAAAAACAAACAAACAAACCACCCGGTCACACCAGTCGCAGCAGCCCAGGCCTGAGACCCACCATCACCCAAGCGAAAAGCATCGCCCCCCCCCCCCCCCCCCCCCCCCCCCCACCGCACGCCCCAACACCCTGAAAAAAAAACAACCATCTGCGGACACCTTGGAGCGCCCAGCCCCCAGGGCCCAGGCCCACCACCACCATGCACGCCAGAGCGGCCCGGCCACCCGGCATAGAGCCAGCAGCCACCACCTCAAGGCCCCTAAGGGACCCCGCCCCACACGGCAAGACAGCCCCACCCGCAAGCCCCCAAAACTGCCCTCCAAGCCCGACACACAGTCCCCCCCAGCAATGACCAACCCGGTCCCCACGACCCGAGAGACCACCAGACGCCCGAAGCCACACAGCCCCCCCCCAGCACACACCCAACCGCCCAGAGCGACAGGACAGCAACCAACCACCACCACTATGTGATAAAGCTAATCAGAGGGGACCAGAGAGAATGAAATTCAGCCAATTGATGTTTTGAGGAGGCAGACATTGTTTCCATGCTAATATAATCTAAAAGAAAATTTCTAAATTGGTTAATACACATATTGTTTTTCGCTTTCCAGTTCATGAGAATAGTTTTCTTTGCGATACATAACACTGTGAGAACCATGTGTGCTGAGTTAATTTCCATGTTGATGTTGTCTAAGTCACCCAGTATGCACAGTGTGGGGCATGCAGGGATGCTACACTTTAGCCATGTTGATAGGTCCTCACAGACTTCAAGCCAGAACTTCTGGACAGGCGCAGAAAACCACAAAGCGTGTGCATAATCATCAGGTGTGTTATCTGTGCAATGTGAGCAGATGTTTGAGTGTGTTAGACCCATCCTGAACATCCTTTGTCCTGTATAGTGTGTTCTATGAAGGATTTTGTATTGTATGAGCTGTAAATTAGGATTTCGAGTCATTCTGAAGGTGTTCAAACATATTTGTGGCCAGAAGCTATGACTAGAACTGATGGATAAATCTGCCTCCCATTTTGAGGATGGAAGAGACATTGTGTCATCTATCTTAGACAATAATTTATATATTTTTGATAGTAGTTTTGGGGTGCAGATGCTTAGAAATTCTGCTACCCTAGTCGGGAGTTGTAAGTCTGGTTGGTGGAGGATATATTTCTTTGTTATTATAGACTTAAGTTGTTGATATTCTAGGAATTTATTGCTGCTTATCTCATGTTGTGATATGAGCTCATCAAATGAAATAAAATTTCCATTTTCGATTATATGTTCCAGATGTTTGATTCCTTTGATCTTCCACAGAGGAAAGTTTAGCATTTTTTTGTTTCGCATTATGTGAGGATGCACGGGACAAGTGAGGACTTTGTTATTTTAAGAAATTCCAACCAGGCTGTCAGAGAGGTGCTGATGTTAATGCTTTTGAAACATTTGTGATTTTTTACGTTTTGACTAATAAGTGGCAGGTCAGAGATTTCCAGATTATCACACAATGCTTGTTCTATATTTATCCATGGTTCATCTATTGGGCTAGGTTTAAACCATTTTGATATATACTGTAACCTATTGGCTAAGGAATAGTGCTGAAAATGAGGTAAATCTAATCCACCACAGTCCTTGGTCTTCTGTAGGGTTTTTAAACTAATACGTGGTGGTTTGTTTTTCCACAGAAATTTGGAGATGCATGAATCTAGTGACTTAAACCAAGTAGCAGATGGTTTTATGGGGATCATTGAGAACAAATAGTTAACTTTTGGTAGTATCATCATTTTAATGGTTGTAACTCTCCCCATAAGTGATATAGGTAAGGACTTCCAACGAGAGAGATCGTCCTCTACTTTCTTTAATAAGTCTTTAATAATTGCACATAATTTAGCTTTGTTAACTCTGAGAGCCTGGAGGAAATGTTTATGCCTAAATATCTAATATTTCCTGACTATAAAGTGATCGCAGGTATATTCTGGACCCTGCAGTTAATGGGCAGAACTGTGGTCTTAGACCAGTTGATAGAGTAGTCAGAAAGTGCTGAGAATTTATTTATGAGTGTGATCGTGTGAGTGAGAGACGTCTGTGAGTTCTGAAGGAAAAGTAATACATCATCAGCATAAAGACTTATTTTATGCTTAATATTTTGGGATTGGATGCCATATTTCTATCTTGTCTGATAGAAGCTGCTAAAGGTTTGATGAAAATAGCAAAAAGTGAGGGAGAAAGTGGGCAACCCTGTCTTGTACCTCTCTGCAGACTGAAGCTTGGAGAAGTTTGATCATTTGTCCTGACACTTGCATTTGGGGAGCTATATAATATCCTTATCCAGTTGATGAAGTGTGACCCAAACCCGAATTTGTTTAATGCTGCGAATAAAAATTTCCAGTTCACTCGATCAAATGCTTTTTCTGCATCTAGAGAGTCGATTGTGGTTTCCAAGTTGTTGATGCTAGAATAGTCTATGAGATTAATGATCCGGTTTGTGGACAAACTGTTGTGCCTACTGCTCTTCAGCCTGTCAAATGAAACGTAGAATTTGAAACGTGAGAAATGAACGAAGACCCAAGGAGTTTAGTCGTAAACGAATCAATACTGTTTCCTGTGCGAGGACCCGTCAGCCGAGGAGTTGAGTCATGAACGAATCAATACTGTTTCCTGTGCGAGGACCCGTCACCCGAGGAGTTGAGTCGTGAACGAATCAATACTGTTTCCTGTCCTGCTGACTGAGCTTATGAAGCTGTCGCCTGCCATGTGGTGAGTAAGGGTACTGCATGAAAATGAACGAATCACTCACTGAGACAACTCGTTACTCCCAAGTCACATAAAAAATTAGTTCATATCGAACGAATCGCTCACGAACGACACATCATTATCTATTTGACGAGTTATGCATGAATTTGGATTTTGCAATAAAATTAATTCCTTCTCTCAAACCAAGTTCAAACTGCTTTGTCCTTCATATTTATCTACTTTTAATCTAGTTTCAACAATAAACAACACTGTATTTTGTAGTATGAAAAAGAACCAGACCTAATTTTTAGCAATAAGCTTCTCTCGAGGAGATATGAAGGAATACAGAGTTTGCTATAAAATGAAATCCTTCTATCAAACTGACGTAAAACGGTTTGTCCTTATTTCTTCACTTCTTTGTATTATGAGAAAGAACCAGACTCATTCTTCAGGAATCCGAAAATAAGCTCTATTTTACGAGTTATGCACAAATTCAGATTCTCCATATAAAACGAATTCCTTAACTCAAACCAAGTTAAGACTGCTTTGTCCTTCATATTTATTCATGTCTAATCAAGTTTCAACGATAAACAACGTTGCACTTTGTAGAATGAGAAAGAACTTCTTCAGCAATAAGCATCTCTCGACATATGATGAAATACAGATTTTGCTATAAAATTAATTCCTTCTATCAGCCTGACTTAAAACTGTTTGTCCTCCTTACTTATCCACTTCAAATCAAGTTTCAACAATTAAAAAAATTTTGTAGTTTGAGAAAGAACAACTTAATCTTCAGCAATCAGTATAAAAAGAGGGTAAGAAAAGATGCAAATGCCAACCATACATCACTAAAAGGTGGAGCGGAAGTATTCGGCTGCAAGTAGGTGTGAATGTTCGACCATAATTTGTAAAAAGCGGGTAAGAAAAGGTTCGAATGCCCGACTATATATTAACAAAAGCGGGAGGAGAGGTGTTCGGATGAGAGTGGGTGAGAATTTCCAACCATAATCTATAAAATACGGTGAAAAAAAGGTGTGAATACCCCATAGAAACACTAAAAGGTGGAGCGGAAGTGTTCCGCTGCAAGAAGGTGTGAATGTCCGACTATATTTGGTGAAAAGCAGGTGAAGCAAGGTCTGAATGCCCAACCTTACATCATCAAAAGCGAGATCAGAGGTGTTTGGCTGCAAGAAGGCCATAGTTTGCCAAAAGCGGGTAAGGTGCGAATGACCGACTAAATATCAACAAAAGTGGGGGCGGAGGTCTTCGGATGCAAGTGGGTGTGAATATCCCACCATACTTATATGAGAGGAAGCTGTGACAGCCACACAGTGGGTCAGCGTATGCCCCACCGCCCCTGGCCAAGTGCCCTGGGAGTCAAGACGTGCCCACAGGTGGGTGAGGTCGCGAGCAGTGGGGAGAGGCAACACCGCCCCCCCATTGGGAGAAGCACAGGCAGGCCAGGCGACAGCAAGTCCCAGACCCAGGCCCAATCATCACCACAAACACTTTCACATCCCATACATCCACACGTCCTCCCTCCCTTGACTCCGCTGGGGTGTAGCGCAGCGGGCACACCAGGGGGCCAGCAGCCCCCCAGCCACCACAGACCCTGAACCAGCAGAATAATTAATTCCTCCTGGCCACTCCTGCCCGAGCAGCAACCAGGAAGCAGGGGTGTGATAAGACCCCTCCCCTCACCCTTCTGGCTCTTCAATATTTTCTAATAGTGAGCGATTAAAATTGAGGGGCAGCCAACCTTGTAGAACTGGGAGCGCGGCCCTCTGGGCAGCCTACATACCCAAAGAGCCCCGCCCACCAGATGCCATTCACTGCAACCACCCGCCAAGACCTAATGTGTGTGTGTGTGTTTGATAAGTAGTGATGTCTAAGGTGTAATCAAAACAGGGGCGGGGAACTGCAGAGTGCAGCCAAGGGGACCACCTACGTGGCCCCATCCACTACACCCCACAGAACACACACGCCCCCAAAACCCTTCATGTGTGAGTGTTCTGTGTACAGGAGCCAAAAGGGAGAGGGGTATGGGGATATACACCGGGGCAGCTACTCGCCCCCGGAGAAGGCAGCCAGGGACTGGCTGCAATAGGCACCCCCGCTACCTGGGACCCAACACAGGGCAGGAGGGCCTAATGTCCACCAGGCTCGGGGCCTGCAGCGACCATATTCCGGGAGCTACTGTACCCCCAGAAGGTACCCATCCCACCCCACCCCACTCAACCCAACCCCACCCCACCCCACCCCGGAGGACCTCTACAAACAAACAAACAAACAACAACAAACAAACCACCCGGTCACACCAGACGCAGCATCCCGGGCCTGAGACCCACCATCACCCAGGCCCCCCCCCCAACAGAGGAAAAGCACCCCCCCCACCGCACGCCCCAACACCCTAAAGATAACAAACACCTGCGGACACCCTGGAGGTCCCAGAGCAACAAGCCTGCACCAACCCACCCATACTGTGGCATGTCCAGGTCAACCCAGCCCCCCCGGGCGCAAGGCATCACCCAGCCACCAGGGCCAAGGCCCAGCACCACCACCCACGCCAGAGCGGCCCGGCCACCCGGTACAGAGCCAGCAGTCACCACCCCAAGGCCCCTAAGGTACCCTGCCCCACACCGCAAGACAGCCCCACCCGCAAGCCCCCAAAACTGCCCTCCAAGCCCGACACACAGTCCCCTCCAGGAATGACCAACCCCGTCCTCACGACCCGAGAGACCACCAGACGCCCGAAGCCACACAGCCCCCCCCCAGCACACACTCAACCGCCCAGAGCGACGGGATAGCAACCCACCACCACTATATGATAAACCTAATCAGTGGGGACCAGAGAGAATGAAATTCAGCCAATTGATGTTGGGAGGCACACATTGTTTCCATGCTAATATAATCTAAAAGAACATTTCTAAACTGGTTAATACACAGATTGTTCTTCGCTTTCCAGTTCATGAGAATAGTTTTCTTTGCGATACATAACACTGTTATAATTGGCTTTGTTCTTAGACATTATAAATTCATATTCTGTATTTTACTAAATAACCTATGTTCCTAGCTGGTACTTTTCCACTCTGCTCATACTGCACAACAGATGACCTTAAATGGTCCAAGACCTTAGAATGACATAAACAACTGGGTCAGACAAAACATCTCTATTAGGGCAGATAGGTCTGGTACATTAGACACCTAAAACTGCAGTCACACATACACACACATTGTTTATCATATCCAAAGAACACAACAAGGACAGAAGCTGGCCTGATCATGTCGTCTCAGGTCATCTATATCCACAGCTGTGTTGTATGCGATTGCCGCTTCTTGTGCTTGTTTTTGTTTGTTTGTGTGTTTGTTTTTTCTCTGCTTGTCTGCTTTCAGGTGCTCCTGGTGGCGCTAAGGCTGGATTCCCCTCATAGGCCATGGATTGTTGTCTGTTTTGTTTTTTACAGGTGTAGCAGCTGGTTGTCTGGTTTTTGTTTCTATTTTTGTTCTGTTTCCTCTTCTTTCCTCTTCTTCTTTCCTTGTCCCCCGGTCCGGTTCAGTTCAGTTCATGTCATATATTGTAAACAGAAATAAATAAATGGGCATTAAGGGGAGCTTTACATTTATAAAACTTCCCTTGGCAAAACAAATCTGTTTGGCATCAAAGGTATTCAGACTACAATTCTTCTGACATAATGCTGAACAGGAAGAGGGGAAAAAAAAGTAAAGAAGACAGTTCTGCCGAAAGCCAGGGATAGACCTGTTCTAAGTTCTATACTTTTTAAAAGGGGCGTGTTTATCAACTATGGAATTAGAAGATTTACAAAAATGGTCAAGTGCTAGATCTTCATCTGGGATTTTAACAGTGTCATATAACTATTCAACAGATCAGTTAAAAAAAAGCCTGCTCATGGAGATGTTTCAGGATCTGGATACCAAGCGTGGACCTAATGTTTTCATTTTTGCAATTCTGATACAGGCTATTGAGCAGTAATAACTAACACCAAGTTCAGATACTGCGGATTTTCTACCTTTGATATGTTAAGATTGAGCCAATCAGGGACAACCTTGAAGGATCTCTTTGGTTTTGTAGGATCAGTAATTACCTGAGAAAGGTTGATATTGGTACACACCTTTTTTAAATGATCAGAGGCAGAGTTCAACTTGTTTAAATTAAAATTGCCACACAGAGATTGGGTTTAGGCCACATGCACACAGAATGACATCAACAAATATAAGAAATATTAAACATTTACACATAGATTTTTGAATACATGTAGAGGAATGATACTTTGAAATGTGCTCATTGCGGAGTTATGATCAGTTGAGTAATGAAGGTTGAACTATTCTAGGAAAGAGGTTCTATTCCCAGCATCATGATGGACACTCCTGATATAGAAGGTTTCGCTAACGCATTGGAATTGTTTTACTATTTTCATATGCATGTGCAATGAAGAATTGCTTGCTGCTGATAAATGCAAAGAAGAACAGCTTACACATAGATGCTCACATATAGGCTGCTGAATGCAATGAAGACCTGCTTATCAAGTAAAGTTCAATGTCAATGTGTAATATTCAATTAGGATTTGCAAAACAGTGAAGTTAAACAATGAATGGGTCCATAGTCGGTATGAGAAGACTACAGGAATATTTACCTGGGTGTACGTTCAAACAGAGATGAGAAAATTGCGATAAATAATTGTTTGTTTGTTTGTTAGTATGTATAGGAATGTTATGTGTATAAACTGTGTTGAGTTATAGTTACTCAGTAGTCTCAGTGAAACAACCAACGGGGGAAGCCTTGCGGTGACAACAAAAGCAGTGTTTTACTGATCAGTCAAGTTGCTCCAGTGTACTCCATACAAACTGGTTGGCTACTGAAGGGATAGAAAATGGGGAATACTTGTTTTAAAGCAAACAAGGAATTAGATGGGAAAAATACATGTTTTAACGGGACCCAGACAATATTAAATACTCAGACAGATGGGAGAAGAAGTGTAGTTTTGTAGGAAATCACAAAATTATTACATAGAATTAGTGAAATCAATTGAAGAATGCCTTTCTGAAGAGCTGTTTACCACAGATGAGCAGCTTTGCGACCAAGCACATTGTAGATCGCTTTACTGCCAAAATGATCTAATTTAATGGATTGGTTTAGACATGCATAACAGCATTTTAAGAACAAAGAGAGAAACAAAAAGGGACAACGCTTCATGGTGGAAGGGGATGTATAAATAACTGTGTATATGATGAAGGGGGTGGCAACACCCATTCCGAAATCCCGCCATTCCGACATCCCGCTATTCCGACATCCCACCATTCCGACATACCACCATTCCGACATACAAACGTCCCACCATTCCGACATCCCACCATTGCGACATCCCGCTATTCTGACGTTCAAATGTCCCACCATTCCGACAAGGCTTTCCGTATAAGGAAATGTGTGTTACTCAACAGGTGAGTCCCTTCTTTCTGTTCATGCAATTTATATGTTTAACACATGTTTACAAGCGTTATTAAAAACACAAAGTCTCGGCAACTGGAGGAGGAGAAGCAGTCCGCGGTGGTTTTCAATCACACACTCCAATGCCACTTGTTTCAACTTCCGAAAATTTAATCCAGGAAAAAAAGGCTTACAAACATGGACCAAAACGGCTCCATAACACGCACAAGAATCCAAAAGAAACGAAAGTTAACTAAAAGAAAGCAAATAAACAGTATGAAGTGGTCAAAATTGGTTTTACGCATGCCTATGTGCGTCTGGCACATGCGTCTTCGGGCTCTCCCACGTTGGTTTGTGGATGAAAGCTATATGTTCAGCTGTAATGTCATGTAAAAACAATCTCTACATGAAATTTACTCCCAGGTGTGACCAGTTAGGTCCTTAAGATATCAACAGGCTGTATAAAGCTACAACCGTTGCGGCTGTGTGTTTGTGCCAAATGCGCAAAGCCCATCCGCGCTTCCCAAAATCGGAGTGAGTACTAATAAATCACGTGAATAACATGAATAAACGTTTTTACTGAATTTTGTTGTGTTTTATACGTTCTATGCTGTCATTTCTCTCTTCTCCTATTGGCAAGGCAAGGCAGAGTGCTCGCAACTGTGTCCTGTGCAGTAGCTGTGATATCTGTAATTGCAATTATTACTTTTGCATATGATGACAGCGTGCAAAAGACGCATGGGCTCTGTGGAGAGCTCCGCTCCAGCTGGCTGCTGTGACAGCTCACTGACACTGTATTTCTGCTTAATCAGTTTCAGTCTCGCCAGAGTTACATTAATATCTGTATTTTTATATTTGAAATTCAGGGGATTTTGATAATAGATTATTAAAGTTTGTTTGCGAGGCTGTGGCCTCTGCATGTGCAAAGCTTGTGCGCCAAACTTTAGGGCGTATTTGCGCCGGCATATCATTAGTGCAAAATGTTTTGGGTAAAAAATAGGCTATTAAAAGGAACTGTCGGAATGGCGGTATGTTAAAAAAAACTAAAAACATACCGCCATTCCGACCATAGGAGGAAAAAAGTGTCGGAATGGTGGGACGTTTGATAAAAAATTAAGTGTCGCCATTCCGACAATTGGAGACCCATGTCGGAATGGCGAGATGTCGGAATGGCAGCATGTAACCATGATGAAGGAGAGACCATTTGAGCAGCACAGCCATTTCGCAGCACAGGGACAGCAATCCAAGTTACAGGATCTCCCACGTGGTATCACCTGTCACATTGTGTCAAGGCATCAAAAGAAGAAAAAATCACCAAACTCAAGGACAAAAAGACAAAGACTCCGGTGAACGAAGAGAGAGTACTGACAAACCAGAAATACAAAAGGATTCTCGATATCAAGATCCAGAAGAAGAGGCTAACAATGCCACGAACACTTACGATGCTGGGAATGATGCCAGCAATGAACAGAGAAGAAGATTCAGTGTCATCAATCTGCATTACGTGCCTCTAATGAGGGGGTGAATATAGAATCCTCAACGATTACAACGTCTCTGGGAACTGTGACAACAACAAGGTTTAAACCATTTTGATATATATTGTAACCTATTGTCTAAGGAATAGTGCTGAAAATGAGGTAAATCTAATCCACCACTGTCCTTGGTCTTCTGTAGGGTTTTTAAACTAATACGTGGTGGTTTGTTTTTCCACAGAAATTTGGAGATGCATGAATCTAGTGACTTAAACCAAGTAGCTGATGGTTTTATGGGGATCATTGAGAACAAATAGTTAACTTTTGGTAGTATCATCATTTTAATGGATGTAACTCTCCCCATAAGTGATATAGGTAAGGACTTCCAACGAGAGATCGTCCTCTACTGTCTTTAATAATTGCACATAATTTAGCTTTGTTAGCTCTGAGAGCCTGGAGGAAATGTTTATGCCTAAATATCTAATATTTCCTGACTGTAAAGTGATCGCAGGTATATTCTGGACCCTGCAGTTAATGGGCAGAACTGTGGTCTTAGACCAGTTGATAGAGTAGTCAGAAAGTGCTGAGAATTTATTTACGAGTGTGATCGTGTGACTGAGAGACGTCTGTGAGTTCTGAAGGAAAAGTAATACATCATCAGCATAAAGACTTATTTTATGCTCAATATTTTGGGATTAATTACTCACAAACGGGTAAGAAAAGGTAGTATTGCCAGACCATACATGATCAAAACAGGGAGCGGAGGTGGTTCAGCTGCAAGGTGTGAATGTCTGACTATAGTTTGTAAAAAGCGGGTAAGATAAGGTGCGAATGCCCGACAATGTATGATCAAAAGAGGGAGCGGAGGTTTTCGGCTGCAAGAAGGTCTGAATGTCCACCCAAAATTCCTGAAAAATGGGTAAAAAAAGGGTGCGAATGCCAAACCATACATCATCAAAAGCAGGAGTGGATGTGTTCGGCTACAAGAAGATTTGAATGTCCATCAATAATTGCTTTAAAACATGAAAGAAAATTTTCGAATATCAAACCGCACATGATCATAAGCGGAGAGGAGTTGTTCAGCTGCAAGAAGGTGTGAATGTCCACCCATAATTACTGAAAAATGGGTAATCCATCCATCCATCATCTGCCGCTTATCCGGGGGTCGGTTCGCGGGGGCAGCAGCTTGAGCAGAGAAACCCAGACGTCTCTGTCCCCGGCCACTTCCTCCAGCTCTTCCGGGGGGACCCCGAGGCGTTCCCAGGCCAGCCGAGAGACATAGTCTCTCCAACGTGTCCTGGGTCTCCCCCGGGGTCTCCTCCCAGTGGGACGTGCCCGGAACACCTCCCCAGGGAGGCGCCCAGGGGGCATCCTAACCAGATGCCCGAGCCACCTCATCTGACTCCTCTCAATGCGGAGGAGCAGTTGTTCTACTCCGAGCCCCTCCCGGATGACTGAGCTTCTCACCCTATCTCTAAGGGAGAGCCCAGACACCCTGCGGAGGAAACCCATTTCGGCCGCTTGTATTCGCGATCTTGTTCTTTCGGTCACTACCCACAACTCGTGACCATAGGTGAGGATGGGAACGTAGATTGACCAGTAAGTACGCAGAGCCTGCAACACTGCAGGCGCCGCACCGATCCGCCCGTCAATCTCCCGCTCCATTCGTCCGTCACTCGTGAACAAGACCCCGAGATACTTGAACTCCTCCTCTTGGGGAAGGATCTCATTCCCGACCCGGAGAGAGCATTCCACCCTTTTCCGGCTGAGAACCATAGTCTCGGATTTGGAGGTGCTGATTCTCATCCCAGCCGCTTCACACTCGGCTGCGAATCACTCCAGTGAGAGCTGAAGGTCACGGCCTGACGACGCTAACAGAACCACATCATCTGCAAAAAGCAGAGACCCGATTCTGAGGTCGCCAAATGGGACACCCTCAACGCCCTGGCTCCGCCTAGAAATTCTGTCCATAAAAGTTAGGAACAGAATCGGTGACAAAGGGCAGCCCTGACAGAGTCCAACTCTCACCGGAAACGTATCCGACTTACTGCCGGCAATGCGGACCAAACTCTGGCACCGGTCATACAGAGACCGAACGGCCCCTATCAAGGGGTCCGGCACTCCATATTCCCGGAGCACCCCCCACAGGACTCCACGAGGGACACGGTCGAACGCTTTCTCCAAGTCCACAAAACACATGTAGACTGGTTGGGCGAACTCCCATGCACCCTCCAGGATCCTGCCGAGGGTATAGAGCTGGTCCACTGTTCCACGGCCAGGACGAAAGCCACACTGCATCTCCTGAATCCGAGGCTCGATTATCCGACGGATCCTCCTCTCCAATACCCCCGAATAGACCTTACCAGGGAGGCTGAGGAGTGTGATACCCCTATAGTTGGAACACACCCTCCGGTCCCCCTTTTTAAAGAGGGGGACCACCACCCCAACCTGCCAGTCCAGAGGCACTGTCCCCGATGTCCACGCGATACTGCAGAGGTGTGTCAGCCAAGACAGCCCTACAAAATCCAGAGCCTTGAGAAACTCAGGACGGACCTCATCCACCCCCGGGGCCTTGCCACCGAGGAGCTTTTTAACCACCTCGGCAACCTCAGCCCCAGAAATGGGAGGCCCCGTCTCCGAGCTCTCCGACTCTGCCTCTTCCGAGCACGTGTTGGTAGGATTGAGGAGTTCCTCGAAGTACTCCCCCCACCGACTCACAACATCCCGAGTTGAGGTCAGCAAAGCCCCGTCCCCACTGTAAACAGTGTTGACTGTGAGCCGCTTCCCCCCCCTGAGACGCCGGATGGTGGACCAGAATCTTTTTGAGGTCGTCCGGAAATCGTTCTCCATGGTCTCACCGAACTCCTCCCAGGCCCGAGTTTTTGCCTCAGCAACCGCCGAAGCCGCAGCCCGTCTGGCCCGTCGGTACCTATCAGCTTCTTCCAGGGTCCCACTGGCCAAAAAGGCCCGATAGGACTCCTTCTTCAGCTTGACGGCTTCCCTCACCACTGGTGTCCACCAGCAGGTTCGAGGGTTGCCGCCACGACAGGCACCGACCACCTTACGGCCACAACTCCGACCAGCTGCCTCGGCAATGGAGTCACGGATCATGGCCCATTCAATGTCCCCCACCTCAAATATGGTTGAAGCTCTGCCGGAGGTGGGAGTTAAAGCTCCTTCTGACGGGGGATTCTGACAAACGCTCCCAGCAGACCCTCACAATACGTTTGGGCCTGCCAGGTCTGATCGGCATCCTCCCCCACCAGCGGAGCCAACTCACCACCAGGTGGTGATCAGTTGACAGCTCCGCCCCTCTCTTCACCCGAGTGTCCAGGACATACGGCCGCAAGTCCGATGATACAACCACAAAGTCGATCATCGAACTGCGGCCAAGGGTGTCCTGGTGCCAAGTGCACATATGGACACCCTTATGCCTGAACATGGTGTTCGTTATGGACAGTCTATGACTGGCACAGAAGTCCAACAACATAACACCACTCTGATTCAGATCGGGGGGGGCCGTTCCTCCCAATCACACCCCTCCAGGTCTCACTGTCATTGCCCACGTGAGCATTGAAGTCCCCCAGCAGAATGAGGGAGTCTCCGGTAGGAGCATTCTCCAGTGCCTCCCCCAGAGACTCCAAAAAGGGTAGGTACTCTGAACTGCTGTTTGGCGCATAGGCACAAACAACAGTCAGGACTCGTCCCCCCACCCAAGGCGGAGGGAGGCTACCCTCTCGTTCACTGGGGTAAACCCCAATGTACTGGCACACAGCCGGGGGGCAATAAGTATGCCCACACCTGCTCTGCGCCTCTCACCACGGGCAACTCCAGAGTGGAAGAGAGTCCAACCCCTCTCAAGAGTACTGGTTCCAGATCCCAAGCCGTGCGTCGAGATGAGTCCGACTATATCTAACGGTCTGATGAAGTTTCAACAATAAACAACAAACTTTGTATTATGAGAAAGAACCAGACTCATTCTTCAGGAATCCGAAAATAAGCTCTATTTTACGAGTTATGCACGAATTCGGATTCTCCTATAAAACGAATTCCTTAACTCAAACCAAGTTAAGACTGCTTTGTCCTTCATATTTATTCATGTCTAATCAAGTTTCAATGATAAACAACGTTGTACTTTGTAGAATGAGAAAGAACTTCTTCAGCAATAAGCATCTCTCGACAAATGACGAAATACAGATTTTGCTATAAAATTAATTGCTATCAGCCTGACTTAAAACTGTTTGTCCTCCTTACTTATCCACTTCAAATCAAGTTTCACCAATTAAAAAAAATTTGTAGTTTGAGAAAGAACAACTTAATCTTGAGCAATCAGTATAAAAAGAGGTTAAGCAAAGGTGCGAATGTCAAACCATACATGATCAAAACAGGGAGCGGAGGTGTTTGGCTGAGACAAGGTGTGAATGTCCACCCATAATTAATGAAAAGCAGGCAACAAGTAGGTTCGAATGCCCAACCATACATCATCAAAAGCAGGAGTGGATATGTTCGGCTACAAGAAGGTTTGAACGTCTGACCATAGTTTGTAAAAAGCGGGTAAGAAAAGGTTCGAATGCCCGAACATACACCATCAAAGGAGGGAGCGGAGGTGTTCCGCTGTAAGAAGGTGTGAATGTCCGACCATAGTTGGTAAAAAACGGGTAAGAAAAGGTTAAAATACCCGACTTTACACAATCAGTAGCGGGTGCGGAGTTGTTCGGCTACTAAAAGGTGTGAAAGTCCGACCATGGTTTGTAAAAAGCGGGTAAGAAAAGGTGCTAATGCCCGAAAATGTATGATCAAAAGAGGGAGCGGAGGTGTTCGGCTGCAAGAAGGTGTGAATGTACACCCATAATTACTGAAAAATGGGTAAGAAAAGGTGCGAATGCCCAACTATACATAATCAAAAGCAGGAGTGGATGTGTTCGGCTCCAAGAAGAGTTGAATGTCTGACCATAGTTTGTAAAAAGCAGGTAAGAAAAGGTTTGACTGCCCGAACATACACCGTCAAAAGAGGGAGCGGAGGTGTTCCGCTGTGAGAAGGTGTGAATGTCCGACCATAGTTGGTAAAAAGTGGGTAAGAAAAGGTTAAAATACCCGACTGTACACAATCAATAGCGGGAGCGGAGTTGTTCGGCTACTAAAAGATGTGAAAGTCCGACTATGGTTTGTAAAAAGCGGGTAAGAAAAGGTGCTAATGCCCGACAATGTATGATCAAAAGAGGGAGTGGAGGTTTTCGGCTGTAAGAAGGTCTGAATGTCCAACTATAATTTGTAAAAACCGGGTAAGAAAAGGCTTGAAAGCCCGACTATACACCATCATAAGCGGGAGAGGAGGTGTTCAGCTGCAAGAAGGTGTGAATGTCCACCCATAATTACTGAAAAATGGGTAAGAAAAGGTGCGAATGCCCAAACATACATCATCAAAAGCAGGAGTGGATGTGTTGGGCTACAAGAAGGTTTGAAAGTCCGACCATGGTTTGTAAAAAACGGGTAAGAAAAGGTGCGAATGCCCGACAATGTATGATCAAAAGAGGGAGCGGAGGTTTTTGGCTACAAGAAGGTTTTAATGTCCAACCATAGTTTGTAAAAAGAGGGTAAGAAAAGGTTCAAATGCCTGACAATACACCATCAAAAGTGGGAGCGGAGGTGTTCCGCTGTAAGACGGTGTGAATGTCCGACCATAGTTGGTAAAAAGCGGGTAAGTAAAGGTTAAAATACCCGACTGTACACAATCAATAGCGGGAGCGGAGTTGTTCGGCTACAAGAAGGTGTGAAAGTCCAACCATGGTTTGTAAAAAGCTGGTAAGAAAAGGTTCGAATGCCCGAATATATACCATCAAAAGCGGAAGCGGAGGTGTTCGGCTGCAAGAAGGTGTGAACGTCCGACCAAAGTTTGTAAAAAGCAGTTAAGAAAAGGTTCGAATATCCAACCAAACATAATCAAAAGCGGGAGAAGAGCTGTTCGACTGCAAGTAGGTGTGAATGTCCAGCCATAATTACTCACAAACGGGTAAGAAAAGGTAGTATTGCCAGACCATACATGATCAAAACAGGGAGCGGAGGTGGTTCAGCTGCAAGAAGGTGTGAATGTCCAACTAAAGTTTATAAAAAGCGGGTAAGACAAGGTGCGAATGCCCGACAATGTATGATCAAAAGCGGGAGCGGAGGTTTTCAGCTGCAAGAAGGTCTGAATGTCCAAATAGGTGAGAATTCCTGAAAAATGGGTAAAAAAAGGGTGCGAATGCCAAACCATACATCATCAAAAGCAGGAGTGGATGTGTTCGGCTAGAAGAAGGTTTGAATGTCCGACCATAGTTTGTAAAAAGCGGGTAAGAAAAGGTTCGAATGCCCAAACATAGACCATCAAAAGAGGGAGCGGAGGATTTCCGCTGTAAGAAGGTGTAAATGTCCGACCATAGTTGGTAAAAAGCGGGTAAGTAAAGGTTAAAATACCCGACTGTACACAATCAATAGCGGGAGCGGAGTTGTTCGGCTACAAGAAGGTGTGAAAGTCCGACCACGGTTTGTAAAAAGCGGGTAAGAAAAGGTTCGAATGCCCGAATATATACCATCAAAAGTGGAAGTGGAGGTGTTCGGCTGCAAGAAGGTGTGAACGTCCGACCAAAGTTTGTAAAAAGCAGTTAAGAAAAGGTTCGAATATCCAACCAAACATAATCAAAAGCGGGAGCAGAGCTGTTCGACTGCAAGTAGGTGTGAATGTCAGATCATAATTTGCAAAAAGCTGATGAGAAAGGGTGAGAATGCCCGGCTATACACCATCAAATGCGGGAGCGGAAGTGTTCGGCTGTGAGTAGGTGTGAATGTCCGACCATAATTGCTGAAAAATGTGTTAGAAGAGACTAGAATGCCGGACAATACATCATCAAAAGCGGGAGAGGTGGTGTTCGGCTGCAAGTAGGTGTGAATGTCCAGCCATAATTACTCACAAATGGGTAAGAAAAGGTAGTATTGCCAGACCATACATGATCAAAACAGGGAGCGGAGGTGGTTAAGCTGCAAGGTGTGAATGTCTGACTAAAGTTTGTAAAAAGCGGGTAAGACAAGGTGCGAATGCCCGACAATGTATGATCAAAAGAGGGAGCAGAGGTGTTCAGCTGCAAGAAGGTCTGAATGTCCACCAATAATTACTGAAAAATGGGTAAGAAAAGGTGCGAATGCCCAACCATACATCATCAAAAGCAAGAGTGGATGTGTTCGGCTACAAGAAGGTTTGAATATCCGACCAAACTTTGTAAAAAGCAGGTAAGAAAAGGTGAAAATACCCGACTGTACAAAATCAAAAGAGGGAGCGGAGTTGTTCAGCAAAAAAGAGTGAAAGTCTGACCATGGTTTGTAAAAAGTGGGTAAGAAAAGGTTTGTATGCCCGAATATACAACATCAAAAGCAGAAGCGGAGGTGTTCGGCTGCTTGAAAGTTTGAACGTCCTACCAAAGTTTGTAAAAAGCAGTTAAGAAAAGTTTCGAATATCCAACCAAACATAATCAAAAGCGGGAGCAGAGTGGTTCAGCTGCAAGAAGGTCTGAATGTCCATCAATAATTGCTTTAAAACATGAAAGAAAATTTTTGAATATCATCCGCACATGATCATAAGAAGGAGAGGTGTTCAGCTGCAAGAAGGTGTGAATGTCCACCCATAATTCCTGAAAAATGGGTAAAAAAAAGGTGTGAATGCCCAACCATACATCATCAAAAGCAGGAGTGGATGTGTTCGGCTACAAGAAGGTGTGAACGTCCAACCAAAGTTTGTAAAAAGCAGTTAAGAAAAGGTTTGAATATCCAACCAAACATAATCAAAAGCGGGAGCATAGCTTTTTGACTGCAAGTAGGTGTGAATGTCAGATCATAATTTGCAAAAAGCTGATGAGAAAGGGTGAGAATGTCCGACTGCACACCATCAAATGCGGGAGCGGAGTTGTTCGGCTGTGAGTAGGTGTGAATCTCCGACTGTAATTTCTGAAAAATGTGTTAGAAAAGGTAAGAATGCCGGTCCATACATCATCAAAAGCGAGAGAGGTGGTGTTCGGCTGCAAGTAAGTGTGAATGTCCAGCCATAATTACTCACAAACGGGTAAGAAAAGGTAGTATTGCCAGACCATACATGATCAAAACAGGGAGCGGAGGTGGTTCAGCTGCAAGAAGGTGTGAATGTCCGACTAAAGTTCAAATATATTAACAAAAGCGGGAGGAGAGGTCTTCGGATGAGAGTGGTTGAGAATTTCCAACCATAATCTATAAAATTTGGTGAAAAAAAGGTGTGATAGAACACTAAGAGGTGGAGCGGAAGTGTTCGGCTGCAAGAAGGTGTGAATGTCCGACTATATTTGGTGAAAAGCAGGTGAAGCAAGGTCTGAATGCCCAACCTTACATCATCAAAAGCGAGATCAGAGGTGTTTGGCTGCAAGAAGGCCATAGTTTGCCAAAAGCGGGTAAGCTGCGAATGACCAACTAAATATCAACAAAAGTGGGGGCGGAGGTCTTCGGATGCAACTGGGTGTGAACATCCCACCATAAAAGTATGGTGGAGAGGAAGCTGTGAACAGCCAACCATAGTTTGCAAAAAGCGGGTGAGAAAAGGTGCGAATGTCCAACCATACATGATCAAAACAGGGAGCGGAGGTGTTTGGCTGTGACAAGGTGTGAATGTCCACCCAAAATTAATGAAAAGCGGGCAAAGAATTAGGTTTGAATGCCCAAGCATACATCATCAAAAGAAGGAGTGGATGTGTTCGGCTAGAAGAAGGTCTGAATGTCCGAGCATAGTTTGTAAAAAGCGGGTAAGAAAAGGTTCGAATGCCCGAATATATACCATCAAAAGAGGGAGCGGAGGTGTTCCGCTGTAAGAAGGTATGAATGTCCGACCATAGTTGGTAAAAAGTGGGTAAGAAAAGGTTAAAATACCCGACTGTACACAATCAATAGCGGGAGCGGATGTGTTTGGCTACAAGAATGTGTGAAAGTCCGACCATGGTTTGTAAAAAACGGGTAAGAAAAGGTGCGAATGCCCGACAATGTATGATCAAAAGAGGGAGCGGAGGTTTTTGGCTACAAGAAGGTTTGAATGTCCGACCATAGTTTGTAAAAAGCGGGTAAGAAAAGATTCAAATGCCTGACTATACACCATCAAAAGAGGGAGCGGAGGTGTTCCGCTGTAAGACGGTGTGAATGTCCGACCATAGTTGGTAAAAAGCGGGTAAGAAAAGGTTAAAATACCCGACTGTACACAATCAATAGGGGGAGCGGAGTTGTTCGGCTACAAGAAGGTGTGAAAGTCCAACCATGGTTTGTAAAAAGCTGGTAAGAAAAGGTTCGAATGCCCGAATATATACCATCAAAAGCGGAAGCGGAGGTGTTCGGCTGCAAGAAGGTGTGAACGTCCGACCAAAGTTTGTAAAAAGCAGTTAAGAAAAGGTTCGAATATCCAACCAAACATAATCAAAAGCGGGAGCAGAGCTGTTCGACTGCAAGTAGGTGTGAATGTCCAGCCATAATTACTCACAAACGGGTAAGAAAAGGTAGTATTGCCAGACCATACATGATCAAAACAGGGAGCTGAGGTGGTTCAACACCAAGGTGTGAATGTCTGACTATAGTTTGTACAAAGCGGGTAAGATAAGGTGCGAATGCCCGACAATGTATAATCAAAAGAGGGAGCAGAGGTTTTCGGCTACAAGAAGGTTTGAATGTCCGACCATAGTTTGTAAAAAGCGGGTAAGAAAAGGTTCAAATGCCTGACTATACACCATCAAAAGCGGGAGCGGAGATGTTCCGCTGTAAGACGGTGTGAATGTCCGACCATAGTTGGTAAAAAGCGGGTAAGAAAAGGTTAAAATACCCGACTGTACACAATCAATAGCGGGAGCGGAGTTGTTCGGCTACAAGGAGGTGTGAAAGTCCAACCATGGTTTGTAAAAAGCTGGTAAGAAAAGGTTCGAATGCCCGAATATATACCATCAAAAGCGGAAGCGGAGGTGTTCGGCTGCAAGAAGAAGTGAACGTCCGACCAAAGTTGGCAAAAAGCAGTAAAGAAAAGGTTCGAATATCCAAACATAATTAAAAGCGAGAGAGATTGTGTTCAGCTGCAAGTAGGTGTGAATATCCAGCCATAATTACTCACAAACGGGTAAGAAAATGTAGTATTGCCAGACCATACCTGATCAAAACAGGGAGCGGAGGTGGTTTAGCTGCAAAAAGGGGTGAATGTCCAACTAAAGTTCAAATATATTAACAAAAGCGGGAGGAGAGGTCTTCGGATTAGAGTGGTTGAGAATTTCCAACCATAATCTATAAAATGTGGTGAAAAAAAAAGGTGTGAAGGAATGAATTTTATAGCAAAATCCGAAATCATGCATAACTCCGCATAAGGAACGTATTGCTCAACCAAAGGGATGCTTCTTTCTCATTCAGGGTAATATGAGGAACTTTATGCTTGATACATTTTAGACATGGATAACTATGAAGGACAAAGCAATTTTAACTTGGTTTGAGCAAAGCAATTCATTTTATAGGAAAATCCGAAATCGTGCAGGACTCATGAAAGTAAGCTTTTTCTCGGATTCCTGATCCTCCAGTATTGCTCTTTCCTATAATGAAAAATACAGCCTTGTTCTTTGTTGAAATTTATATAGACATTGATAAATATGAAGAACAAAGCAGTTTCCACTTTGTTTGAGTGAAGGAATTAATTTTATAGCAAAATCCCAAATCAAGCAGAACGTATGAAAATAAGCTTGTTTTCGGATTCCTGATCCTTCAGTGTTGCTATTTCTTCTACTGCAAAATACAATGTTGTTCTTTGTTGAAGTCAATCTAGACATTGATAAATATGAAGGACAAAGCAGTTTTAACATAGTTTGAGTAAAGGAATTCATTTTATACATAAAATCCCAAATCATGCAGAACGTATGAAAATAAGCTTATTCTCGGATTCCTGATCCTTCAGTGTTGCTTTTTCTTCTACTGCAAAATCCAATGTTGTTCTTTGTTGAAGTCGATCTAGACATTGATAAATATGAAGGACAAAGCAGTTTTAACTTGGTTTGAGTGAAGGAATTCATTTTATACATAAAATCCCAAATCATGCAGAACGTATGAAAATAAGCTTATTCTCGGATTACTGATCCTTCAGTGTTGCTCTTTCTTCTACTGCAAAATCCAGTGTTGTTCTTTGTTGAAGTCAATCTAGACATTGATAAATATGAAGGACAAAGCAGTTTTAACATAGTTTGAGTGAAGGCGTTCATTTATAGTAAAATCAATAATCGTGCAGAACTCATGAAAATAAGCTTATTCTCGGATTCCTAAAACTTTTGATTTGCTCTTTCTTTACTACAAAGTACAATGTTGTTCTTTTTTTAAGTCGATCTAGACATTGATAAATATGAAGGACAAAGCAGTTTTCACTTGGTTTGAGTGAAGGATTTACAGCTGAAAACCTCCCGCTCCCGCTTTTGATTGTGTATAGTCGGGCTTTCGAGCCTTTTCTTACCCGGTTTTTAGAAATTATGGTTGGACATTCAGACCTTGCAGCCGAAGACCTCCACTCCCTCTTTTGATCATACATTGTCGGGCATTCGCACCTTGTCTTACCCGCTTTTTACAAACTATAGTCAGACATTCACACCTTGCAGCTGAACCACCTCAGCTCCCTGTTTTGATCATGTATGGTCTGGCAATACTACCTTTTCTTACCCGTTTGTGAGTAATTATGGCTGGACATTCACACCTACTTGCAGTCAAACAGCTCTGCTCCCGCTTTTGATGGTATATATTCGGGCATTCGAACCTTTTCTTAACTGCTTCTTGCAAACTTTGGTCGGACGTTCACACCTTCTTGCAGCCGAACACCTCCGCTTCAACTTTTGATGGTATATATTCGGGCATTCGAACCTTTTCTTAGCAGCTTTTTACAAACCATGGTTGAACTTTCACACCTTCTTGTAGCCGAACAACTCCGCTCCCGCTATTGATTGTGTACAGTCAGGTATTTTAACCTTTTCTTACCCGCTTTTTACCAACTATGGTCGGACATTCACACCGTCTTACAGCGGAACACCTCCGCTCCCGCTTTTGATGGTGTATAGTCAGGCATTTGAACCTTTTCTTACCCGCTTTTTACAAATTATGGTCGGACATTCAAACCTTCTTGTAGCCGAAAACCTCCGCTCCCTCTTTTGATCATACATTGTCGGGCATTCGCACCTTTTCTTACCCGTTTTTTTACAAACCATGGTCGGACTGTCACACATTCTTGTAGCCAAACACATCCGCTCCCGCTATTGATTGTGTACAGTCGGGTATTTTAACCTTTTCTTACCCGTTTTTTACCAACTATGGTCGGACATTCACACCTTCTTACAGCGGAACACCTCCGCTCCCTCTTTTGATGGTGTATGTTTGGGCATTCGAACCTTATCTTACCCGCTTTTTACAAACTATGCTCGGACATTCAAACCTTGTAGCCGAACACATCCACTCCTGCTTTTGATGATGTATGGTTGGGCATTCAAACCTACTTGTTGCTCGCTTTTCATTAATTTTGGGTGGACATTCACACCTTGTCACAGCCAAACACCTCCGCTCCCTGTTTTGATCATGTATGGTTGGACATTCGCACCTTTTCTCACCCGCTTTTTGCCAACTATGGTCGGCTCTTCACAGCTTCCTCTCCACCATACTTGTATGGTGGGATATTCACACCCACTTGCATCCGAAGACCTTTTGTTGATATTTAGTCGGTCATTCGCAGCTTACCCGCTTTTGGCAAACTATGGCCTTCATGCAGCCAAACAACTCTGATCTCGCTTTTGATGATGTAAGGTTGGGCATTCAGACCTTGCTTCACCTGCTTTTCACCAAATATAGTCGGACATTCACACCTTCTTACAGCGGAACACCTCCGCTCCCTCTTTTGATGGTGTATGTTTGGGCATTCGAACCTTTTCTTACCCGCTTTTTACAAACTATGCTCGGACATTCAAACCTTCTTGTAGCCGAACACATCCACTCCTGCTTTTGATGATGTATGGTTGGGCATTCAAACCTACTTGTTGCCCGCTTTTCATTAATTTTGGGTGGACATTCACACCTTGTCACAGCCAAACACCTCCGCTCCCTGTTTTGATCATGTATGGTTGGACATTCGCACCTTTTCTCACCCGTTTTTTGCCAACTATGGTCGGCTGTTCACAGCTTCCTCTCCACCATACTTGTATGGTGGGATATTCACACCCACTTGCATCCGAAGACCTTTTGTTGATATTTAGTCGGTCATTCGCAGCTTACCCGCTTTTGGCAAACTATGGCCTTCATGCAGCCAAACACCTCTGATCTCGCTTTTGATGATGTAAGGTTGGGCATTCAGACCTTGCTTCACCTGCTTTTCACCAAATATAGTCGGACATTCACACCTTCTTGCAGCCGAACACTTCCGCTCCACCTTTTAGTGTTCTATCACACCTTTTTTTTCACCGCATTTTATAGATTATGGTTGGAAATTCTCAACCACTCTCATCCGAAGACCTCTCCTCCCGCTTTTGTTAATATATTTGAACTTTAGTCGGACATTCACACCTTCTTGCAGCTGAACCACCTCCGCTCCCTGTTTTGATCATGTATGGTCTGGCAATACTACCTTTTCTTACCCGTTTGTTAGTAATTATGGCTGGACATTCACACCTACTTGCAGCCGAACACCACCTCTCCCGCTTTTGATGATGTATGGACCGGCATTCTTACCTTTTCTAACACATTTTTCTGCAATTATGGTCGGAGATTCACACTTACTCACAGCCGAACAACTCCGCTCCCGCATTTGATGGTGTATAGTCGGGCATTCTCACCCTTTCTCATCAGCTTTTTTCAAATTATGATCTGACATTCACACCTGCTTTTGGTAATGTATGGTTGGGCATTCGCACCTTTTCTTACCCATTTTTCAGGAATTATGGGTGGACATTCACACCTTCTTGCAGCTGAACACCTCCTCTCCCGCTATTGATTGTGTACAGTCGGGTATTTTAACTTTTTCTTACCCGCTTTTTACCAAATATGGTCGGACATTCACACCGTCTTACAGCGGAACACCTCTGCTCCCGCTTTTGATGGTGTATAGTCAGGCATTTGAACCTTTTCTTACCCGCTTTTTACAAACTATGGTCGGACATTCAAACCTTCTTGTAGCCGAAAACCTCCGCTCCCTCTTTTGATTATACATTGTTGGGCATTCGCACCTTATTTATAAACTATAGTCAGACATTCACACCTTGCAGCTGAGCCACCTCAGCTCCCTGTTTTGATCATGTATGGTCTGGCAATACTACCTTTTCTTACCCCCTTTTTACAAACTATGCTCGGAGATTCACACCTACTCACAGCCAAACAACTCCACTCCCGCATTTGATGATGTATTGTCCGGCATTCTAGTCTCTTCTAACACATTTTTCAGCAATTATGGTCGGACATTCACACCTACTCACAGCCGAACACTTCCGCTCCCGCATTTGATGGTGTATAGCCGGGCATTCTCACCCTTTCTCATCAGCTTTTTGCAAATTATGATCTGACATTCACACCTACTTGCAGTCGAACAGCTCTGCTCCCGCTTTTGATTATGTTTGGTTGGATATTCGAACCTTTTCTTTACTGCTTTTTACAAACTTTGGTCGGACGTTCACACCTTCTTGCAGCCGAACCCATCCACTTCCACTTTTGATGGTATATATTCGGGCATTCGAACCTTTTCTTACCCGCTTTTTACAAACCGTGGTCGGACTTTCACACCTTCTTGTAGCCAAACAACTCCGCTCCCGCTATTGATTGTGTACAGTCGGGTATTTTAACCTTTTCTTACCCGCTTTTTACCAACTATGATCGGACATTTACACCTTCTTACAGCGGAACACCTCCGCTCCCTCTTTTGATGGTCTATGTTCGGGCATTCGAACCTTTTCTTACCCGCTTTTTACAAACTATGGTCGGACATTCAAACCTTCTTGTAGCCGAACACATCCACTCCTGCTTTTGATGATGTATGGTTGGGCATTTTCACCTTTTCTTACCCATTTTTCAGTAATTATGGGTGGACATTCACACCTTCTTGCAGCTGAACAACTCCTCTCCCGCTTATGATCATGTGCGGTTTGATATTCGAAAATTTTCTTTCATGTTTTAAAGCAATTATTGCTGGACATTCAAATCTTCTTGTAGCCGAACACATCCACTCCTGCTTTTGATGATGTATGGTTTGGCATTCGCACCCTTTTTTTACCCATTTTTCAGGAATTTTGGGGGGACATTCAGACCTTCTTGCAGCCGAAAACCTCCGCTCCCTCTTTTGATCATACATTGTCGGGCATTCGCACCTTATCTTACCCGCTTTTTACAAACTATAGTCAGACATTCACACCTTGCAGCTGAACCACCTCCGCTCCCTGTTTTGATCATGTATGGTCTGGCAATACTACCTTTTCTTACCCGTTTGTGAGTAATTAATCCCAAAATATTGAGCATAAAATAAGTCTTTATGCTGATGATGTATTACTTTTCCTTCAGAACTCACAGACGTCTCTCACTCACACGATCACACTCATAAATAAATTCTCAGCACTTTCTGACTACTCTATCAACTGGTCTAAGACCACAGTTCTGCCCATTAACTGTAGGGTCCATAATATACCTGCGATCACTTTACAGTCAGGAAATATTAGATATTTAGGCATAAACATTTCCTCCAGGCTCTCAGAGCTAACAAAGCTAAATTATGTGCAATTATTAAAGACAGTAGAGGACGATCTATCGTTGGAAGTCCTTACCTATATCACTTATGGGGAGAGTTACATCCATTAAAATGATGATACTACCAAAAGTTAACTATTTGTTCTCAATGATCCCCATAAAACCATCTGCTACTTGGTTTAAGTCACTAGATTCATGCATCTCCAAATTTCTGTGGAAAAACAAACCACCACTTATTAGTTTAAAAACCCTACAGAAGACCAAGGACAGTGGTGGATTAGATTTACCTCATTTTCAGCACTATTCCTTAGACAATAGGTTACAATATATATCAAAATGGTTTAAACCTTGTTGTTGTCACAGTTCCCAGAGACGTTGTAATCGTTGAGGATTCTATATTCACCCCCTCATTAGAGGCACGTAATGCAGATTGATGACACTGAATCTTCTTCTCTGTTCATTGCTGGCATCATTCCCAGCATCGTAAGTGTTTGTGGCATTGTTAGCCTCTTCTTCTGGATCTTGATATCGAGAATCCTTTTGTATTTCTGGTTTGTCAGTCCTCTGTCTTCATTCACCGGAGTCTTTGTCTTTTTGTCCTTGAGTTTGGTGATTTTTTCTTCTTTTGATGCCTTGACACAATGTGACAGGTGATACCACGTGGGAGATCCTGTAACTTGGACTGCTGTCCCTGTGCTGCGAAATGGCTGTGCTGCTCAAATGGTCTCTCCTTCATCATGGTTACATGCTGCCATTCCGACATCTCGCCATTCCGACATGGGTCTCCAATTGTCGGAATGGCGACACTTAATTTTTTATCAAACTTCCCACCATTCCGACACTTTTTTCCTCCTATGGTCGGAATGGCGGTATGTTTTTTGTTTTTTTTTAACATACCGCCATTCCGACAGTTCCTTTTAATAGCCTATTTTTTACCCAAAACATTTTGCACTAATGATATGCCGGCGCAAATACGCCCTAAAGTTTGGCGCACAAGCTTTGCACATGCAGAGGCCACAGCCTCGCAAACAAACTTTAATAATCTATTATCAAAATCCCCCGAATTTCAAATATAAAAATACAGATATTAATGTAACTCTGGCGAGACTGAAACTGATTAAGCAGAAATACAGTGTCAGTGAGCTGTCACAGCAGCCAGCTGGAGCGGAGCTCTCCACAGAGCCCATGCGTCTTTTGCACGCTGTCATCATATGCAAAAGTAATAATTGCAATTACAGATATCACGGCTACTGCACAGGACACAGTTGCGAGCACTCTGCCTTGCCTTGCCAATAGGAGAAGAGAGAAATGACAGCATAGAACGTATAAAACACAACAAAATTCAGTAAAAACGTTTATTCATGTTATTCACGTGATTTATGAGTACTCACTCCAATTTTGGGAAGCGCGGATGGGCTTTGCGCATTTGGCACAAACACACAGCCGCAACGGTTGTAGCTTTATACAGCCTGTTGATATCTTAAAGACCTAACTGGTCACACCTGGGAGTAAATGTCATGTAGAGATTGTTTTTACATGACATTACAGCTGAACATATAGCTTTCATCCACAAACCAACGTGGGAGAGCCCGAAGACGCATGTGCCAGACGCACATAGGCATGCGTAAAACCAATTTTGACCACTTCATACTGTTTATTTGCTTTCTTTTAGTTAACTTTCGTTTCTTTTGGATTCTTGTGTGTGTTATGGAGCCGTTTTGGTCCATGTTTGTAAGCCTTTTTTTCCTGGATTAAATTTTCGGAAGTTAAAACAAGTGGCATTGGAGTGTGTGATTGAAAACCACCGCGGACTGCTTCTCCTCCTCCAGTTGCAGAGACTTTGTGTTTTTAATAACGGTTGTCTATAAACATGTGTTAAACATATAAATTGCATGAACAGAAAGAAGGGACTCACCTGTTGAGTAACACACATTTCCTTATACGGAAAGCCTTGTCGGAATGGTGGGACATTTGAACGTCAGAATAGCGGGATGTCGCAATGGTGGGATGTCGGAATGGTGGGACGTTTGCATGTCCGAATGGTGGTATGTCGGAATGGTGGGATGTCGGAATGGTGGGATGTCGGAATAGCCGGATGTCGTAATGGCGAAATTTCGGAATGGGTGTTGCCACCCCCTTCATCATATACACAGTTATTTATACATCACCTTCCACCATGAAGCGTTGTCCCTTTTTGTTTCTCTCTTTGTTCTTAAAATGCTGTTATGCATGTCTAAACCAATCCATTAAATTAGATCATTTTGGCAGTAAAGCGATCTACAATGTGCTTGGTCGCAAAGCTGCTCATCTGTGGTAAACAGCTCTTCAGAAAGGCATTCTTCAATTGATTTCACTAATTCTATGTAATAATTTTGTGATTTCATACAAAACTACACTTCTTCTCCCATCTGTCTGAGTATTTAATATTGTCTGGGTCCCGTTAAAATATGTATTTTTCCCATCTAATTCCTTGTTTGCTTTAAAACAAGTATTCCCCATTTTCTATCCCTTCAGTAGCCAACCAGTTTGTATGGAGTACACTGGAGCAACTTGACTGATCAGTAAAACACTGCTTTTGTTGTCACCGCAAGGCTTCCCCCGTCGGTTGTTTCACTGAGACACTACTGAGTAACTATAACTCAACACAGTTTATACACATAACATTCCTATACATACTAACAAACAAACAATTATTTATCGCAATTTTCTCATCTCTGTTTGAACGTACACCCAGGTAAATATTCCTGTAGTCTTCTCATACCGACTATGGACCCATTCATTGTTTAACTTCACTGTTTTGCAAATCCTAATTGAATATTACACATTGACATTGAACTTTACTTGATAAGCAGGTCTTCATTGCATTCAGCAGCCTATATGTGAGCATCTATGTGTAAGCTGTTCTTCTTTGCATTTATCAGCAGCAAGCAATTTTTCATTGCACATGCATATGAAAATAGTAAAACAATTCCAATGCGTTAGCGAAACCTTCTATATCAGGAGTGTCCATCATGATGCTGGGAATAGAACCTCTTTCCCAGAATAGTTCAACCTTCATTACTCAACTGATCATAACTCCGCAATGAGCACATTTCAAAGTATCATTCCTCTACATATATTCAAAAATCTATGTGTAAATGTTTAATATTTCTTATATTTGTTGATGTCATTCTGTGTGCATGTGGCCTAAACCCAATCTCTGTGTGGCAATTTTAATTTAAACAAGTTGAACTCTGCCTCTGATCATTTAAAAAAGGTGTGTACCAATATCAACCTTTCTCAGGTAATTACTGATCCTACAAAACCAAAGAGATCCTTCAAGGTTGTCCCTGATTGGCTCAATCTTAACAAATCAAAGGTAGAAAATCCGCAGTATCTGAACTTGGTGTTAGTTATCACTGCTCAATAGCCTGTATCAGAATTGCAAAAATGAAAACATTAGGTCCACGCTTGGTATCCAGATCCTGAAACATCTCCATGAGCAGGCTTTTTTTTAACTGATCTGTTGAATAGTTATATGACACTGTTAAAATCCCAGATGAAGATCTAGCACTTGACCATTTTTGTAAATCTTCTAATTCCATAGTTGATAAACACGCCCCTTTTAAAAAGTATAGAACTTAGAACAGGTCTATCCCTGGCTTTCGGCAGAACTGTCTTCTTTACTTTTTTTTCCCCTTGTCCTGTTCAGCATTATGTCAGAAGAATTGTAGTCTGAATACCTTTGATGCCAAACAGATTTGTTTTGCCAAGGGAAGTTTTATAAATGTAAAGCTCCCCTTGATGCCCATTTATTTATTT
This sequence comes from Leuresthes tenuis, assembly GCF_036924035.1. Lineage (NCBI taxonomy): Eukaryota > Metazoa > Chordata > Actinopteri > Atheriniformes > Atherinopsidae > Leuresthes > Leuresthes tenuis. The sequence goes on along the minus strand of NW_027325367.1, from coordinate 26,709,797 downwards.
CTGTTTACAATATATGACATTAACTGAACTGAACCGGACCGGGGGACAAGGAAAGAAGAAGAGGAAAGAAGAGGAAACAGAAAAAAAATAGAAACAAAAACCAGACAACCAGCTGCTACACCTGTAAAAAACAAAACAGACAACAATCCATGGCCTATGAGGGGAATCCAGCCTTAGCGCCAAGAGGAGCACCTGAAAACAGACAAGCAGAGAAAAAACAAACACACAAACAAACAAAAACAAGCACAAGAAGCGGCAATCGCATACAACACAGCTGTGGATATAGATGACCTGAGACGACATGATAATACATCAACTGCTTAGTGACTATGCTACTGGACTAATGAATGTGTGTGTGTGTGTGTGAGAACATTCATCACCCATGGCACAGGACCTACATGATAACCGTGCTTAGTTATGAGTGTATAAGCGTACAGGGCAACAATCCACAGCCCCCCCCCCCCCCCCCCCCCCCCCAAGCAATCAGAAGCAGGCAGAGAGGGCCACAAGACCCAGGCCACCAGCAGCCCCCACAGAGCACAGAACCCAGGCAGCCCACCGCAGGGGCAACCACGCATCCACCCAGAAGACTGCAGAGGAAGCCCCCGGAAAGAGCCCCCATAAGCATAGGGCAGAGGCACTCCGGGAACCAGGGGTAACAGCCCACCGACCCCGCCAGGCCGAACCAGCAGAACTCCTGGCCCCTCCTGCCCCGAGCAGACACCAGGAAGCAGGGGTGTGCGAAGAAGACCCCTCCCCTCACCCTTCTGGCTCTTCAATATTTTCTAATAGTGAGCAATTAAAATTGAGGGGCAGCCAAACTTGTAGAACTGGGAGCGCGGCACTCTGGGCAGCCTACATACCCAAAGAACCCCGCCCACCAGATGCCACTCAGTGTAACCACCCCCCAAGACCTAATGTGTGTGTGTGAGTGTGTTTGATAAGTAGTAATGTCTAAGGTGTAATTAAAACAGGGGCAGGGAACTGCAGAGTGCAACCAAAGGGGACCACCTACGTGGCCCCATCCACTACACCCCACCGAACACACACGCCCCCAAAACCCTTCATGTGTGAGTGTGTGCTGTGTACAGGAGCCAGAAGGGAGAGGGGTATGGGGATATATACCGGGGGAGCTACTCTCCCCCAGAGAGGGCAGCCAGGGACTGGCTGCAATAGGCATCCCCGCTACCTGGGAGCCAACAATGGGCAGGAGGGCCTGATGTCCACCAGGCTCGGGGCCTGCAGCGACCATATTCCGGGAGCTACTGTACCCCCAGAAGGTACCCATCCCGCCCCACCCCACTCAACCCAACCCCACCCAGGAGGACCTCTACAAAAAACAAACAAACAACATCAAAAAACAAACAAACAAACCACCCGGTCACACCAGTCGCAGCAGCCCGGGCCTGAGACCCACCATCACCCAGCAACCCACCACCACCACTATGTGATAAAACTAATCAGAGGGGACCAGAGAGAATGAAATTCAGCCAATTGATGTTTTGAGGAGGCAGACATTGTTTCCATGCTAATATAATCTAAAAGAAAATTTCTAAACTGGTTAATACACAGATTGTTCTTCGCTTTCCAGTTCATGAGAAAAGTTTTCTTTGCCATACATAACACTGTGACAACCATGTGTGCTGAGTTAATTTCCATGTTGATGTTGTCTAAGTCACCCAGTATGCACAGTGTGGGGCATGCAGGGATGCTACACTTTAGCCATGTTGATAGGTCCTCACAGACTTCAAGCCAGAACTTCTGGACAGGCGCAGAAAACCACAAAGCGTGTGCATAATCATCAGGTGTGTTATCTGTGCAATGTGAGCAGATGTTTGAGTGTGTTAGACCCATCCTGAACATCCTTTGTCCTGTATAGTGTGTTCTATGAAGGATTTTGTATTGTATGAGCTGTAAATTAGGATTTCGAGTCTTTATGAAGGTGTTCAAACATATTTGTGGTTAGAAGCTATGACCAGAACTGATGGATAAATCTGCCTCCCATTTTGAGGATGGAAGAGACATTGTGTCATCTATCTTAGACAATAATTTATATATTTTTGATAGTAGTTTTGGGGTACAGATGCTTAGAAATTCTGCTACCCTAGTCGGGGGTTGTAAGTCTGGTTGGTGGAGGATATATCCATCCATCCATCCATCATCTGCCGCTTATCCGGGGGTCGTGTCGCGGGGGCAGCAGCTTGAGCAGAGAAACCCAGACGTCTCTGTCCCCGGCCACTTCCTCCAGCTCTTCCGGGGGGACCCCGAGGCGTTCCCAGGCCAGCCGAGAGACATAGTCTCTCCAACGTGTCCTGGGTCTCCCCCGGGGTCTCCTCCCAGTGGGACGTGCCCGGAACACCTCCCCAGGGAGGCGCCCAGGGGGCATCCTAACCAGATGCCCGAGCCACCTCATCTGACTCCTCTCAATGCGGAGGAGCAGCGGTTCTACTCCGAGCCCCTCCCGGATGACTGAGCTTCTCACCCTATCTCTAAGGGAGAGCCCAGACACCCTGCGGAGGAAACCCATTTCGGCCGCTTGTATTCGCGATCTTGTTCTTTCGGTCACTACCCACAACTCGTGACCATAGGTGAGGATGGGAACGTAGATTGACCAGTAAGTACGCAGAGCCTGCAACACTGCAGGCGCCGCACCGATCCGCCCGTCAATCTCCCGCTCCATTCGTCCGTCACTCGTGAACAAGACCCCGAGATACTTGAACTCCTCCTCTTGGGGAAGGATCTCATTCCCGACCCGGAGAGAGCATTCCACCCTTTTCCAGCTGAGAACCATAGTCTCGGATTTGGAGGTGCTGATTCTCATCCCAGCCGCTTCACACTCGGCTGCGAATCACTCCAGTGAGAGCTGAAGGTCACGGCCTGACGACGCTAATAGAACCACATCATCTGCAAAAAGCAGAGACCCGATTCTGAGGTCGCCAAATGGGACACCCTCAACGCCCTGGCTCCGCCTAGAAATTCTGTCCATAAAAGTTAGGAACAGAATCGGTGACAAAGGGCAGCCCTGACGGAGTCCAACTCTCACCGGAAACGTATCCGACTTACTGCCGGCAATGCGGACCAAACTCTGGCACCGGTCATACAGAGACCGAATGGCCCCTATAAAGGGGTCCGGCACTCCATATTCCCGGAGCACCCCCCACAGGACTCCACGAGGGACACGGTCGAACGCTTTCTCCAAGTCCACAAAACACATGTAGACTGGTTGGGCGAACTCCCATGCACCCTCCAGGATCCTGCCGAGGGTATAGAGCTGGTCCACTGTTCCACGGCCAGGACGAAAGCCACACTGCATCTCCTGAATCCGAGGCTCGATTATCCGACGGATCCTCCTCTCCAATACCCCCGAATAGACCTTACCAGGGAGGCTGAGGAGTGTGATACCCCTATAGTTGGAACACACCCTCCGGTCCCCCTTTTTAAAGAGGGGGACCACCACCCCAATCGGCCAGTCCAGAGGCACTGTCCCCGATGTCCACGCGATACTGCAGAGGCGTGTCAGCCAAGACAGCCCTACAACATCCAGAGCCTTAAAAAACTCAGGACGGACCTCATCCACCCCCGGGGCCTTGCCACCGAGGAGCTTTTTAACCACCTCGGCAACCTCAGCCCCAGAAATGGGTGGCCCCGTCTCCGAGCTCTCCGACTCTGCCTCTTCCGAGCACGTGTTGGTAGGATTGAGGAGTTCCTCGAAGTACTCCCCCCACCGACTCACAATATCCCTAGTTGAGGTCAGCAAAGCCCCGTCCCCACTGTAAACAGTGTTGACTGTGAGCCGCTTCCCCCCCCCTGAGACGCCGGATGGTGAACCAGAATCTTTTCGAGGCCGTCCGGAAATCGTTCTCCATGGTCTCACCGAACTCCTCCCAGGCCCGAGTTTTTGCCTCAGCAACCGCCGAAGCCGTGGCCCATCTGGCCCGTCGGTACCTATGAGCTTCTTCCAGGGTCCCACTGGCCAAAAAGGCCCGATAGGACTCCTTCTTCAGCTTGACGGCTTCCCTCACCACTGGTGTCCACCAGCAGGTTGGAGGGTTGCCGCCACGACAGGCACCGACCACCTTACGGCCACAACTCCGACCAGCTGCCTCGGCAATGGAGTCACGGAACATGGCCCATTCAATGTCCCCCACCTCAAATATGGTTGAAGCTCTGCCGGAGGTGGGAGTTAAAGCTCCTTCTGACGGGGGATTCTGACAAACGCTCCCAGCAGACCCTCACAATACGTTTGGGCCTGCCAGGTCTGATCGGCATCCTCCCCCACCAGCGGAGCCAACTCACCACCAGGTGGTGATCAGTTGACAGCTCCGCCCCTCTCTTCACCCGAGTGTCCAGGACATACGGCCGCAAGTCCGATGATACAACCACAAAGTCGATCATCGAACTGCGGCCAAGGGTGTCCTGGTGCCAAGTGCACATATGGACACCCTTATGCCTGAACATGGTGTTCGTTATGGACAGTCTATGACTGGCACAGAAGTCCAACAACATAACACCACTCTGATTCAGATCGGGGGGGCCGTTCCTCCCAATCACACCCCTCCAGGTCTCACTGTCATTGCCCACGTGAGCATTGAAGTCCCCCAGCAGAATGAGGGAGTCTCCGGTAGGAGCATTCTCCAGTGCCTCCCCCAGAGACTCCAAAAAGGGTAGGTACTCTGAACTGCTGTTTGGCGCATAGGCACAAACAACAGTCAGGACTCGTCCCCCCACCCAAAGGCGGAGGGAGGCTACCCTCTCGTTCACTGGGGTAAACCCCAATGTACTGGCACACAGCCGGGGGGCAATAAGTATGCCCACACCTGCTCTGCGCCTCTCACCACGGGCAACTCCAGAGTGGAAGAGAGTCCAACCCCTCTCAAGAGTACTGGTTCCAGATCCCAAGCCGTGCGTCGAGGTGAGTCCGACTATATATAACGGTCTGATGAAGTTTCAACAATAAACAACAAACTTTGTATTATGAGAAAGAACCAGACTCATTCTTCAGGAATCCGAAAATAAGCTCTATTTTACGAGTTATGCACGAATTCGGATTCTCCTATAAAACGAATTCCTTAACTCAAACCAAGTTAAGACTGCTTTGTCCTTCATATTTATTCATGTCTAATCAAGTTTCAATGATAAACAACGTTGTACTTTGTAGAATGAGAAAGAACTTCTTCAGCAATAAGCATCTCTCGACAAATGACGAAATACAGATTTTGCTATAAAATTAATTGCTATCAGCCTGACTTAAAACTGTTTGTCTTCCTTATTTATCCACTTCAAATCAAGTTTCAACAATTAAAAAAAATTTGTAGTTTGAGAAAGAACAACTTAATCTTGAGCAATCAGTATAAAAAGAGGGTAAGCCAAGGTGCGAATGTCAAACCATACATGATCAAAACAGGGAGCGGAGGTGTTTGGCTGAGACAAGGTGTGAATGTCCACCCATAATTAATGAAAAGCGGGTAACAAGTAGGTTCGAATGCCCAACCATACATCATCAAAAGCAGGAGTGGATATGTTCGGCTACAAGAAGGTTTGAACGTCTGACCATAGTTTGTAAAAAGCGGGTAAGAAAAGGTTCGAATGCCCGAACATACACCATCAAAGGAGGGAGCGGAGGTGTTCCGCTGTAAGAAGGTGTGAATGTCCGACCATAGTTGGTAAAAATGGGGTAAGAAAAGGTTAAAATACCCGACTGTACACAATCAGTAGCGGGTGCGGAGTTGTTCGGCTACTAAAAGGTGTGAAAGTCCGACCATGGTTTGTAAAAAGCGGGTAAGAAAAGGTGCGAATGCCCGAAAATGTATGATCAAAACAGGGAGTGGAGGTGTTCGGCTGCAAGAAGGTCTGAATGTCCAACCATAATTTGTAAAAACCGGGAAGGAAAGGCTCGAAAGCCCGACTATACACCATCAAAAGCGGGAGCAGAGTGGTTCAGCTGCAAGAAGGTCTGAATGTCCATCAATAATTGCTTTAAAACATGAAAGAAAATTTTCGAATATCATCCGCACATGATCATAAGAAGGAGAGGAGGTGTTCAGCTGCAAGAAGGTGTGAATGTCCACCCATAATTCCTGAAAAATGGGTAAAAAAAGGTGCGAATGCCCAACCATACATTATCAAAAGCAGGTGTGAATGTCAGATCATAATTTGCAAAAAGCTGATGAGAAAGGGTGAGAATGCCCGACTATACACCATCAAATGCGGGAGCGGAGGTGTTCGGCTCTGAGTAGGTGTGAATGTCCGACCATAATTGCTGAAAAATGTGTTAGAAAAGGAAAGAATGCCGGACCATACATCATCAAAAGCGAGAGAGGTGGTGTTCGGCTGCAAAAAGGTGTAAATGTTCGACTAAAGTTTGTAAAAAGCGGGTAAGACATGGTGCGAATGCCTGACAAGGTATGATCAAAAGCAGGAGCGGAGGTGTTCAGCTGCAAGAAGGTCTAAATGTCCATCAATAATTGCTAGAAAACATGAAAGAAAATTTTCGAAAATCAAACCGCACATGATCATAAGTGGGAGAGGAGGTGTTCAGCTGCAAGAAGGTGTGAATGTCCACCCATTATTCCTGACAAATGGGTAAAAAAAAGGTGCGAATGCCCAACCATACATCATCAAAAGCAGGAGTGGATGTGTTCTGCTACAAGAAGGTGTGAACGTCCAACCAAAGTTTGTAAAAAGCAGTTAAGAAAAGGTTTGAATATCCAACCAAACATAATCAAAAGCGGGAGCATAGCTTTTCGACTGCAAGTAGGTGTGAATGTCAGATCATAATTTGCAAAAAGCTGATGAGAAAGGGTGAGAATGTCCGACTGCACACCATCAAATGCGGGAGCGGAGTTGTTCGGCTGTGAGTAGGTGTGAATCTCCGACCGTAATTTCTGAAAAATGTGTTAGAAAAGGTAAGAATGCCGGTCCATACATCATCAAAAGCGAGAGAGGTGGTGTTCGGCTGCAAGTAGGTGTGAATGTCCAGCCATAATTACTCACAAACAGGTAAGAAAAGGTAGTATTGCCAGACCATACATGATCAAAACAGGGAGCGGAGGTGGTTCAGCTGCAAGAAGGTGTAAATGTCCGACTAAAGTTCAAATATATTAACAAAAGCGGGAGGAGAGGTCTTCGGATGAGAGTGGTTGAGAATTTCCAACCATAATCTATAAAATTCTGTGAAAAAAAGGTGTGATAGAACACTAAAAGGTGGAGCGGAAGTGTTCGGCTGCAAGAAGGTGTGAATGTCCGACTATATTTGGTGAAAAGCAGGTGAAGCAAGGTCTGAATGCCCAACCTTACATTATCAAAAGCGAGATCAGAGGTGTTTGGCTGCAAGAAGGCCATAGTTTGCCAAAAGCGGGTAAGCTGCGAATGACCAACTAAATATCAACAAAAGTGGGGGCGGAGGTCTTCGGATGCAACTGGGTGTGAACATCCCACCATACAAGTATGGTGGAGAGGAAGCTGTGAACAGCCGACCATAGTTTGCAAAAAGCGGGTGAGACAAGGTGCGAATGTCCAACCATACATGATCAAAACAGGGAGCGGAGGTGTTTGGCTGTGACAAGGTGTGAATGTCCACCCAAAATTAATGAAAAGCGGGCAAAAAGTAGGTTTGAATGCCCAAGCATACATCATCAAAAGAAGGAGTGGATGTGTTCGGCTACAAGAAGGTTTGAATGTCCGAGCATAGTTTGTAAAAAGCGGGTAAGAAAAGGTTCGAATGCCCAAACATACACCATCAAAAGAGGGAGCGGAGGTATTCCGCTGTAAGAAGGTGTGAATGTCCGACCATAGTTGGTAAAAAGTGGGTAAGAAAAGGTTAAAATACCCGACTGTACACAATCAATAGGGGGAGCGGAGTTGTTCGGCTACAAGAAGGTGTGAAAGTCCAACCATGGTTTGTAAAAAGCTGGTAAGAAAAGGTTCGAATGCCCGAATATATACCATCAAAAGCGGAAGCGGAGGTGTTCGGCTGCAAGAAGGTGTGAACGTCCGACCAAAGTTTGTAAAAAGCAGTTAAGAAAAGGTTCGAATATCCAACCAAACATAATCAAAAGCGGGCGCAGAGCTGTTCGACTGCAAGTAGGTGTGAATGTCCAGCCATAATTACTCACAAACGGGTAAGAAAAGGTAGTATTGCCAGACCATACATGATCAATACAGGGAGCTGAGGTGGTTCAGCACCAAGGTGTGAATGTCTGACTATAGTTTGTAAAAAGCGGGTAAGATAAGGTGCGAATGCCCGACAATGTATAATCAAAAGAGGGAGCAGAGGTTTTCGGCTACAAGAAGGTTTGAATGTCCGACCATAGTTTGTAAAAAGCGGGTAAGAAAAGGTTCAAATGCCTGACTATACACCATCAAAACAGGGAGCGGAGATGTTCCGCTGTAAGACGGTGTGAATGTCTGACCATAGTTGGTTTAAAGCGGGTAAGAAAAGGTTAAAATACCCGACTGTACACAATCAATAGCGGGAGCGGAGTTGTTCGGCTACAAGAAGGTGTGAAAGTCCAACCATCGTTTGTAAAAAGCTGGTAAGAAAAGGTTCGAATGCCCGAATATATACCATCAAAAGCGGAAGCGGAGGTGTTCGGCTGCAAGAAGGTGTGAACGTCCGACCAAAGTTGGCAAAAAGCAGTAAAGAAAAGGTTCGAATATCCAAACATAATTAAAAGCGAGAGAAATTTTGTTCAGCTGCAAGTAGGTGTGAATATCCAGCCATAATTACTCACAGACGGGTAAGAAAATGTAGTATTGCCAGACAATACATGATCAAAACAAGGAGCGGAGGTGGTTTAGCTGCAAAAAGGGGTGATTGTCCAACTAAAGTTCAAATATATTAACAAAAGCGGGAGGAGAGGTCTTCGGATTAGAGTGGTTGAAATTTCCAACCATAATCTATAAAATGCGGTGAAAAAAAAAGGTGTGAAGGAATGAATTTTATAGCAAAATCCGAAATCATGCATAACTCCGCAAAAGGAACGTATTGCTCAACCAAAGGGATGCTTCTTTCTCATTCAGGGTAATATGAGGAACTTTATGCTTGATACATTTTAGACATGGATAACTATGAAGGACAAAGCAATTTTAACTTGGTTTGAGCAAAGCAATTCATTTTATAGGAAAATCCGAAATCGTGCAGGACTCATGAAAGTAAGCTTATTCTCGGATTCCTGATCCTCCAGTGTTGCTCTTTCCTATACTGCAAAATAAAGCCTTGTTCTTTGTTGAAATCGATATAGACATTGATAAATATGAAGGACAAAGCAGTTTCCACTTTGTTTGAGTGAAGGAATTAATTTTATAGCAAAATCCCAAATCAAGCAGAACGTATGAAAATAAGCCTCTTTTCGGATTCCTGATCCTTCAGTATTGCTATTTCTTCTACTGCAAAATACAATGTTGTTCTTTGTTGAAGTCAATCTAGACATTGATAAATATGAAGGACAAAGCAGTTTTCACTTGGTTTGAGTGAAGGAATTCATTTTATACATAAATTCCCAAATCATGCAGAACGTATGAAAAGAAGCTTATTCTCGGATTCCTGATCCTTCAGTGTTGCTTTTTCTTCTACTGCAAAATACAATGTTGTTCTTTGTTGAAGTCGATCTAGACATTGATAAATATGAAGGACAAAGCAGTTTTAACTTGGTTTGAGTGAAGGAATTCATTTTATACATAAAATCCCAAATCATGCAGAACGTATGAAAATAAGCTTATTCTCGGATTACTGATCCTTCAGTGTTGCTCTTTCTTCTACTGCAAAATCCAGTGTTGTTCTTTGTTGAAGTCAATCTAGACATTGATAAATATGAAGGACAAAGCAGTTTTAACATAGTTTGAGTGAAGGCATTCATTCATCGTAAAATCAATAATCGTGCAGAACTCATGAAAATAAGCTTATTCTCGGATTCCTAAAACTTTTGATTTGCTCTTTCTTTAATGCAAAGTACAATGTTGTTCTTTGTTGAAGTCGATCTAGACATTGATAAATATGAAGGACAAAGCAGTTTTCACTTGGTTTGAGTGAAGGATTTGCAGCTGAAAACCTCCCGCTCCCGCTTTTGATTGTGTATAGTCGGGCTTTCGAGCCTTTTCTTACCCGGTTTTTAGAAATTATGGTTGGACATTCAGACCTTGCAGCCGAAGACCTCCACTCCCTCTTTTGATCATACATTGTCGGGCATTCGCACCTTGTCTTACCCGCTTTTTACAAACTATAGTCAGACATTCACACCTTGCAGCTGAACCACCTCAGCTCCCTGTTTTGATCATGTATGGTCTGGCAATACTACCTTTTCTTACCCGTTTGTGAGTAATTATGGCTGGACATTCACACCTACTTGCAGTCGAACAGCTCTGCTCCCGCTTTTGATGGTATATATTCGGGCATTCGAACCTTTTCTTAGCAGCTTTTTACAAACCATGGTTGAACTTTCACACCGTCTTACAGCGGAACACCTCCGCTCCCGCTTTTGATGGTGTATAGTCAGGCATTTGAACCTTTTCTTACCCGCTTTTTACAAACTATGGTCGGACACTCAAACCTTCTTGTAGCCGAAAACCTCCGCTCCCTCTTTTGATTATACATTGTTGGGCATTCGCACCTTATTTACAAACTATAGTCAGACATTCACACCTTGCAGCTGAGCCACCTCAGCTCCCTGTTTTGATAGTGTATGTTCGGGCATTCGAACCTATTCTTACCCCCTTTTTACAAACTATGCTCGGAGATTCACACCTACTCACAGCCGAACAACTCCGCTCCCGCATTTGATGATGTATTGTCCGGCATTCTAGTCTCTTCTAACACATTTTTCAGCAATTATGGTCGGACATTCACACCTACTCACAGCCGAACACTTCCGCTCCCGCATTTGATGGTGTATAGCCGGGCATTCTCACCCTTTCTAATCAGCTTTTTGCAAATTATGATCTGACATTCACACCTACTTGCAGTCGAACAGCTCTGCTCCCGCTTTTGATTATGTTTGGTTGGATATTCGAACCTTTTCTTAACTGCTTTTTACAAACTTTGGTCGGACGTTCACACCTTCTTGCAGCCGAACACATCCACTTCCACTTTTGATGGTATATATTCGGGCATTCGAACCTTTTCTTACCCGCTTTTTACAAACCGTGGTCGGACTTTCACACCTTCTTGTAGCCAAACAACTCCGCTCCCGCTATTGATTTTGTACAGTCGGGTATTTTAACCTTTTCTTACCCGCTTTTTACCAACTATGGTCGGACATTTACACCTTCTTACAGCGGAACACCTCCGCTCCCTCTTTTGATGGTCTATATTCGGGCATTCGAACCTTTTCTTACCCGCTTTTTACAAACTATGGTCGGACATTCAAACCTTCTTGTAGCCGAACACATCCACTCCTGCTTTTGATGATGTATGGTTGGGCATTTTCATCTTTTCTTACCCATTTTTCAGTAATTATGGGTGGACATTCACACCTTCTTGCAGCTGAACAACTCCTCTCCCGCTTATGATCATGTGCGGTTTGATATTCGAAAATTTTCTTTCATGTTTTAAAGCAATTATTGATGGACATTCAAATCTTCTTGTAGCCGAACACATCCACTCCTGCTTTTGATGATGTATGGTTTGGCATTCGCACCCTTTTTTTACCCATTTTTCAGGAATTTTGGGTGGACATTCAGACCTTCTTGCAGCCGAAAACCTCCGCTCCCTCTTTTGATCATACATTGTCGGGCATTCGCACCTTATCTTACCCGCTTTTTACAAACTATAGTCAGACATTCACACCTTGCAGCTGAACCACCTCCGCTCCCTGTTTTGATCATGTATGGTCTGGCAATACTACCTTTTCTTACCCGTTTGTGAGTAATTAATCCCAAAATATTGAGCATAAAATAAGTCTTTATGCTGATGATGTATTACTTTTCCTTCAGAACTCACAGACGTCTCTCAGTCACACGATCACACTCATAAATAAATTCTCAGCACTTTCTGACTACTCTATCAACTGGTCTAAGACCACAGTTCTGCCCATTAACTGTAGGGTCCATAATATACCTGCGATCACTTTACAGTCAGGAAATATTAGATATTTAGGCATAAACATTTCCTCCAGGCTCTCAGAGCTAACAAAGCTAAATTATGTGCAATTATTAAAGACAGTAGAGGACGATCTCTCGTTGGAAGTCCTTACCTATATCACTTATGGGGAGAGTTACATCCATTAAAATGATGATACTACCAAAAGTTAACTATTTGTTCTCAATGATCCCCATAAAACCATCTGCTACTTGGTTTAAGTCACTAGATTCATGCATCTCCAAATTTCTGTGGAAAAACAAACCACCACGTATTAGTTTAAAAACCCTACAGAAGACCAAGGACAGTGGTGGATTAGATTTACCTCATTTTCAGCACTATTCCTTAGACAATAGGTTACAATATATATCAAAATGGTTTAAACCTTGTTGTTGTCACAGTTCCCAGAGACGTTGTAATCGTTGAGGATTCTATATTCACCCCCTCATTAGAGGCACGTAATGCAGATTGATGACACTGAATCTTCTTCTCTGTTCATTGCTGGCATCATTCCCAGCATCGTAAGTGTTCGTGGCATTGTTAGCCTCTTCTTCTGGATCTTGATATCGAGAATCCTTTTGTATTTCTGGTTTGTCAGTCCTCTGTCTTCGTTCACCGGAGTCTTTGTCTTTTTGTCCTTGAGTTTGGTGATTTTTTCTTCTTTTGATGCCTTGACACAATGTGACAGGTGATACCACGTGGGAGATCCTGTAACTTGGACTGCTGTCCCTGTGCTGCGAAATGGCTGTGCTGCTCAAATGGTCTCTCCTTCATCATGGTTATATGCTGCCATTCCGACATCTCGCCATTCCGACATGGGTCTCCAATTGTCGGAATGGCGACACTTAATTTTTTATCAAACGTCCCACCATTCCGACACTTTTTTCCTCCTATGGTCGGAATGGCGGTATGTTTTTTGTTTTTTTTAACATACCGCCATTCCGACAGTTCCTTTTAATAGCCTATTTTTTACCCAAAACATTTTGCACTAATGATATGCCGGCGGGGCTGCACGGTGGTGTGGTGGTTAGCACCATCACCTCACAGCAAGAGGGTTTCAGGTTCAATCCCTGCCTGGTGCCTTTCTGTGTGGAGTTTGCATGTTCTCCCCGTACATGCGTGGGTTTTCTCCGGGTACTCCGGCTTCCTCCCACCGTCCAGAAAACATGCATGTCAGGTTAATTGGTGACCGTAGGAGTCAAATTGTCCGTAGGAGTGAGTGTGAGCGTGCATGGTTGTTATTCTCGTTTGTCTCTATGTGGCCCTGTGATGGACTGACGACCTGTCCAGGGTGTACCCTGCCTTTCGCCCGATGACTGCTGGGATAGGCTCCAGCCCACCCGCTACCCAATTAACGGACTGCCGGTATAGAAAATGGATGGATGGATATGCCGGTGCAAATACACCCTAAAGTTTGGCGCACAAGCTTTGCACATGCAGAGGCCACAGCCTCGCAAACAAACTTTAATAATCTATTATCAAAATCCCCTGAATTTCAAATATAAAAATACAGATATTAATGTAACTCTGGCGAGACTGAAACTGATTAAGCAGAAATACAGTGTCAGTGAGCTGTCACAGCAGCCAGCTGGAGCGGAGCTCTCCACAGAGCCCATGCGTCTTTTGCACGCTGTCATCATATGCAAAAGTAATAATTGCAATTACAGATATCACGGCTACTGCACAGGACACAGTTGCGAGCACTCTGCCTTGCCTTGCCAATAGGAGAAGAGAGAAATGACAGCATAGAACGTATAAAACACAACAAAATTCAGTAAAAACGTTTATTCATGTTATTCACGTGATTTATGAGTACTCACTCCAATTTTGGGAAGCGCGGATGGGCTTTGCACATTTGGCACAAACACACAGCCGCAACGGTTGTAGCTTTATACAGCCTGTTGATATCTTAAGGACCTAACTGCTCACACCTGGGAGTAAATGTCATGTAGAGATTGTTTTTACATGACATTAAAGCTGAACATATAGCTTTCATCCACAAACCAACGTGGGAGAGCCCGAAGACGCATGTGCCAGACGCACATAGGCATGCGTAAAACCAATTTTGACCACTTCATACTGTTTATTTGCTTTCTTTTAGTTAACTTTCGTTTCTTTTGGATTCTTGTGCGTGTTATGGAGCCGTTTTGGTCCATGTTTGTAAGCCTTTTTTTCCTGGATTAAATTTTCGGAAGTTGAAACAAGTGGCATTGGAGTGTGTGATTGAAAACCACCGCGGACTGCTTCTCCTCCTCCAGTTGCCGAGACTTTGTGTTTTTAATAACGCTTGTCTATAAACATGTGTTAAACATATAAATTGCATGAACAGAAAGAAGGGACTCACCTGTTGAGTAACACACATTTCCTTATACGGAAAGCCTTGTCGGAATGGTGGGACATTTGAACGTCAGAATAGCGGGATGTCGCAATGGTGGGATGTCGGAATGGTGGGACGTTTGCATGTCGGAATGGTGGTTTGTCGGAATGGTGGTATGTCGGAATGGTGGGATGTCGGAATAGCGGGATGTCGGAATGGCGGGATTTCGGAATGGGTGTTGCCACCCCCTTCATCATATACACAGTTATTTATACATCACCTTCCACCATGAAGCGTTGTCCCTTTTTGTTTCTCTCTTTGTTCTTAAAATGCTGTTATGCATGTCTAAACCAATCCATTAAATTAGATCATTTTGGCAGTAAAGCGATCTACAATGTGCTTGGTCGCAAAGCTGCTCATCTGTGGTAAACAGCTCTTCAGAAAGGCATTCTTCAATTGATTTCACTAATTCTATGTAATAATTTTGTGATTTCCTACAAAACTACACTTCTTCTCCCATCTGTCTGAGTATTTAATATTGTCTGGGTCCCGTTAAAACATGTATTTTTCCCATCTAATTCCTTGTTTGCTTTAAAACAAGTATTCCCCATTTTCTATCCCTTCAGTAGCCAACCAGTTTGTATGGAGTACACTGGAGCAACTTGACTGATCAGTAAAACACTGCTTTTGTTGTCACCGCAAGGCTTCCCCCGTCGGTTGTTTCACTGAGACACTACTGAGTAACTATAACTCAACACAGTTTATACACATAACATTCCTATACATACTAACAAACAAACAAACAATTATTTATCGCAATTTTCTCATCTCTGTTTGAACGTACACCCAGGTAAATATTCCTGTAGTCTTCTCATACCGACTATGGACCCATTCATTGTTTAACTTCACTGTTTTGCAAATCCTAATTGAATATTACACATTGACATTGAACTTTACTTGATAAGCAGGTCTTCATTGCATTCAGCAGCCTATATGTGAGCATCTATGTGTAAGCTGTTCTTCTTTGCATTTATCACCAGCAAGCAATTCTTCATTGCACATGCATATGAAAATAGTAAAACAATTCCAATGCGTTAGCGAAACCTTCTATATCAGGAGTGTCCATCATGATGCTGGGAATAGAACCTCTTTCCTAGAATAGTTCAACCTTCATTACTCAACTGATCATAACTCCGCAATGAGCACATTTCAAAGTATCATTCCTCTACATGTATTCAAAAATCTATGTGTAAATGTTTAATATTTCTTATATTTGTTGATGTCATTCTGTGTGCATGTGGCCTAAACCCAATCTCTGTGTGGCAATTTTAATTTAAACAAGTTGAACTCTGCCTCTGATCATTTAAAAAAGGTGTGTACCAATATCAACCTTTCTCAGGTAATTACTGATCCTACAAAACCAAAGAGATCCTTCAAGGTTGTCCCTGATTGGCTCAATCTTAACAAATCAAAGGTAGAAAATCCGCAGTATCTGAACTTGGTGTTAGTTATCACTGCTCAATAGCCTGTATCAGAATTGCAAAAATGAAAACATTAGGTCCACGCTTGGTATCCAGATCCTGAAACATCTCCATGAGCAGGCTTTTTTTAACTGATCTGTTGAATAGTTATATGACACTGTTAAAATCCCAGATGAAGATCTAGCACTTGACCATTTTTGTAAATCTTCTAATTCCATAGTTGATAAACACGCCCCTTTTAAAAAGTATAGAACTTAGAACAGGTCTATCCCTGGCTTTCGGCAGAACTGTCTTCTTTACTTTTTTTTCCCCTTGTCCTGTTCAGCATTATGTCAGAAGAATTGTAGTCTGAATACCTTTGATGCCAAACAGATTTGTTTTGCCAAGGGAAGTTTTATAAATGTAAAGCTCCCCTTGATGCCCATTTATTTATTTCTGTTTACAATATATGACATGAACTGAACTGAACCGGACCGGGGGACAAGGAAAGAAGAAGAGGAAAGAAGAGGAAACAGAACAAAAATACAAACAAAAACCAGACAACCAGCTGCTACACCTGTAAAAAACAAAACAGACAACAATCCATGGCCTATGAGGGGAATCCAGCCTTAGCGCCACCAGGAGCACCTGAAAGCAGACAAGCAGAGAAAAAACAAACACACAAACGAACAAAAACAAGCACAAGAAGCGGCAATCGCATACAACACAGCTGTGGATATAGATGACCTGAGACGACATGATAATACATCAACTGCTTAGTGACCATGCTACTGGACTAATGAATGTGTGTGTGTGTGTGTGAGAACATGCAACACCCATGGCACAGGACCTACATGATAACCGTGCTTAGTTATGAGTGTATAAGCGTACAGGGCCACAATCCACAGCCCCCCCCCCCCCCCCCAAGCAATCAGAAGCAAGCAGAAAAGGCCACAAGACCCAGGCCACCAGCAGCCCCCACAGAGCACAGAACCCAGGCAGCCCACCGCAGGGGCAACCACGCATCCACCCAGAAGACTGCAGAGGAAGCCCCCGGAAAGAGCCCCCATAAGCATAGGGCAGAGGCACTCCGGGAACCAGGGGTAACAGCCCACCGACCCCGCCAGGCCCCAGCCGCACAGACATGGGCCGTGCACTGGACCTGGGCCCCAGGAGCCCGAGCGCCCCCAAACCCCCCGGCAGAGGCCCCACCCAATACCCAGGAGGGCCAAGCGCCCCAGACAGCCACAAAGTGGGTCAGCGCCTGCCCCAGCGCCCCTGGCCAAGTGCCCTGGGAGTCAAGACGTGCCCACAGGTGGGTGAAGTCGCGAGCAGTGGGGAGAGGCAACGCTGATGCCCCATCGGGAGAAACACAGGCAGGCCAGGCGACAGCAAGTCCCAGATCCAGGCCCAATCATTACCACACACACTTTCACGTCCCATACATCCACACATCCACACATCCTACCTCCCTCGACTCTGCTGGGGTGTAGTGCAGCGGGCACACCAGGAGGCCAGCAACCCCCCAGCCACCACAGACCCCAAACCAGCAGAACAATTAATTAATCCTCCTGGCCCCTCCTGCCCCGAGCAGACACCAGGAAGCAGGGGTGTGCGAAGAAGACCCCTCCCCTCACCCTTCTGGCTCTTCAATATTTTCTAATAGTGAGCAATTAAAATTGAGGGGCAGCCAAACTTGTAGAACTGGGAGCGCGGCACTCTGGGCAGCCTACATACCCAAAGAGCCCCGCCCACCAGATGCCACTCAGTGTAACCACCCCCCAAGACCTAATGTGTGTGTGTGAGTGTGTTTGATAAGTACTAATGTCTAAGGTGTAATTAAAACAGGGGCAGGGAACTGCAGAGTGCAACCAAAGGGGACCACCTACGTGGCCCCATCCACTTCACCCCACCGAACACACACGCCCCCAAAACCCTTCATGTGTGAGTGTGTGCTGTGTACAGGAGCCAGAAGGGAGAGGGGTATGGGGATATATAACGGGGGAGCTACTCTCCCCCAGAGAGGGCAGCCAGGGACTGGCTGCAATAGGCATCCCCGCTACCTGGGAGCCAACAATGGGCAGGAGGGCCTGATGTCCACCAGGCTCGGGGCCTGCAGCGACCATATTCCGGGAGCTACTGTACCCCCAGAAGGTACCCATCCCGCCCCACCCCACTCAACCCAACCCCACCCAGGAGGACCTCTACAAAAAACAAACAAACAACATCAAAAAACAAACAAACAAACCACCCGGTCACACCAGTCGCAGCAGCCCGGGCCTGAGACCCACCATCACCCAGCAACCCACCACCACCACTATGTGATAAAACTAATCAGAGGGGACCAGAGAGAATGAAATTCAGCCAATTGATGTTTTGAGGAGGCAGACATTGTTTCCATGCTAATATAATCTAAAAGAAAATTTCTAAACTGGTTAATACACAGATTGTTCTTCGCTTTCCAGTTCATGAGAATAGTTTTCTTTGCGATACATAACACTGTGACAACCATGTGTGCTGAGTTAATTTCCATGTTGATGTTGTCTAAGTCACCCAATATGCACAGTGTGGGGCATGCAGGGATGCTACACTTTAGCCATGTTGATAGGTTCTCACAGACTTCAAGCCAGAACTTCTGGACAGGCGCAGAAAAACCACAAAGCGTGTGCATAATCATCAGGTGTGTTATCTGTGCAATGTGAGCAGATGTTTGAGTGTGTTAGACCCATCCTGAACATCCTTTGTCCTGTATAGTGTGTTCTATGAAGGATTTTGTATTGTATGAGCTGTAAATTAGGATTTCGAGTCTTTATGAAGGTGTTCAAACATATTTGTGATTAGAAGCTATGACCAGAACTGATGGATAAATCTGCCTCCCATTTTGAGGATGGAAGAGACATTGTGTCATCTATCTTAGACAATAATTTATATATTTTTGATAGTAGTTTTGGGGTACAGATGCTTAGAAATTCTGCTACCCTAGTCGGGGGTTGTAAGTCTGGTTGGTGGAGGATATATCCATCCATCCATCCATCATCTGCCGCTTATCCGGGGGTCGGGTCGCGGGGGCAGCAGCTTGAGCAGAGAAACCCAGACGTCTCTGTCCCCGGCCACTTCCTCCAGCTCTTCCGGGGGGACCCCGAGGCGTTCCCAGGCCAGCCGAGAGACATAGTCTCTCCAACGTGTCCTGGGTCTCCCCCGGGGTCTCCTCCCAGTGGGACGTGCCCGGAACACCTCCCCAGGGAGGCGCCCAGGGGGCATCCTAACCAGATGCCCGAGCCACCTCATCTGACTCCTCTCAATGCGGAGGAGCAGCGGTTCTACTCCGAGCCCCTCCCGGATGACTGAGCTTCTCACCCTATCTCTAAGGGAGAGCCCAGACACCCTGCGGAGGAAACCCATTTCGGCCGCTTGTATTCGCGATCTTGTTCTTTCGGTCACTACCCACAACTCGTGACCATAGGTGAGGATGGGAACGTAGATTGACCAGTAAGTAGAGAGCTTCGCCTTCTGGCTCAGCTCCCTCTTCACAACGACGGGTCGGTGCACAGCCTGCAACACTGCAGGCGCCGCACCGATCCGCCCGTCAATCTCCCGCTCCATTCGTCCGTCACTCGTGAACAAGACCCCGAGATACTTGAACTCCTCCTCTTGGGGAAGGATCTCATTCCCGACCCGGAGAGAGCATTCCACCCTTTTCCGGCTGAGAACCATAGTCTCGGATTTGGAGGTGCTGATTCTCATCCCAGCCGCTTCACACTCGGCTGCGAATCACTCCAGTGAGAGCTGAAGGTCACGGCCTGACGACGCTAACAGAACCACATCATCTGCAAAAAGCAGAGACCCGATTCTGAGGTCGCCAAATGGGACACCCTCAACGCCCTGGCTCCGCCTAGAAATTCTGTCCATAAAAGTTAGGAACAGAATCGGTGACAAAGGGCAGCCCTGACGGAGTCCAACTCTCACCGGAAACGTATCCGACTTACTGCCGGCAATGCGGACCAAACTCTGGCACCGGTCACACAGAGACCGAACGGCCCCTATCAAGGGGTCCGGCACTCCATATTCCCGGAGCACCCCCCACAGGACTCCACAAGGGACACGGTCGAACGCTTTCTCCAAGTCCACAAAACACATGTAGACTGGTTGGGCGAACTCCCATGCACCCTCCAGGATCCTGCCGAGGGTATAGAGCTGGTCCACTGTTCCACGGCCAGGACGAAAGCCACACTGCATCTCCTGAATCCGAGGTTCGATTATCCGATGGATCCTCCTCTCCAATACCCCCGAATAGACCTTACCAGGGAGGCTGAGGAGTGTGATACCCCTATAGTTGGAACACACCCTCCGGTCCCCCTTTTTAAAGAGGGGGACCACCACCCCAATCTGCCAGTCCAGAGGCACTGTCCCCGATGTCCACGCGATACTGCAGAGGCGTGTCAGCCAAGACAGCCCTACAACATCCAGAGCCTTGAGAAACTCAGGACGGACCTCATCCACCCCCGGGGCCTTGCCACCGAGGAGCTTTTTAACCACCTCGGCAACCTCAGCCCCAGAAATGGGAGGCCCCGTCTCCGAGCTCTCCGACTCTGCCTCTTCCGAGCACGTGTTGGTAGGATTGAGGAGTTCCTCGAAGTACTCCCCCCACCGACTCACAACATCCCTAGTTGAGGTCAGCAAAGCCCCGTCCCCACTGTAAACAGTGTTGACTGTGAGCCGCTCCCCCCCCCCCTGAGACGCCGGATGGTGGACCAGAATCTTTTCGAGGCCGTCCGGAAATCGTTCTCCATGGTCTCACCGAACTCCTCCCAGGCCCGAGTTTTTGCCTCACAACCGCCGAAGCCGTGGCCCGTCTGGCCCGTCGGTACCTATCAGCTTCTTCCAGGGTCCCACTGGCCAAAAAGGCCCGATAGGACTCCTTCTTCAGCTTGACGGCTTCCCTCACCACTGGTGTCCACCAGCAGGTTCGAGGGTTGCCGCCACGACAGGCACCGACCACCTTACGGCCACAACTCTGACCAGCTGCCTCGGGAATGGAGTCACGGAACATGGCCCATTCGGACTCAATGTCCCCCACCTCAAATATGGTTGAAGCTCTGCCGGAGGTGGGAGTTAAAGCTCCTTCTTACGGGGGATTCTGACAAACGCTCCCAGCAGACCCTCACAATACGTATGGGCCTGCCAGGTCTGATCGGCATCCTCCCCCACCAGCGGAGCCAACTCACCACCAGGTGGTGATCAGTTGACAGCTCCGCCCCTCTCTTCACCCGAGTGTCCAGGACATACGGCCGCAAGTCCGATGATACAACCACAAAGTCGATCATCGAACTGCGGCCAAGGGTGTCCTGGTGCCAAGTGCACATATGGACACCCTTATGCCTGAACATGGTGTTCGTTATGGACAGTCTATGACTGGCACAGAAGTCCAACAACATAACACCACTCTGATTCAGATCGGGGGGGCCGTTCCTCCCAATCACACCCCTCCAGGTCTCACTGTCATTGCCCACGTGAGCATTGAAGTCCCCCAGCAGAATGAGGGAGTCTCCGGTAGGAGCATTCTCCAGTGCCTCCCCCAGAGACTCCAAAAAGGGTAGGTACTCTGAACTGCTGTTTGGCGCATAGGCACAAACAACAGTCAGGACTCGTCCCCCCACCCAAGGCGGAGGGAGGCTACCCTCTCGTTCACTGGGGTAAACCCCAATGTACTGGCACACAGCCCGGGGGCAATAAGTATGCCCACACCTGCTCTGCGCCTCTCACCACGGGCAACTCCAGAGTGGAAGAGAGTCCAACCCCTCTCAAGAGTACTGGTTCCAGATCCCAAGCCGTGCGTCGAGGTGAGTCCGACTATATCTAACGGTCTGATGAAGTTTCAACAATAAACAACAAACTTTGTATTATGAGAAAGAACCAGACTCATTCTTCAGGAATCCGAAAATAAGCTCTATTTTACGAGTTATGCACGAATTCGGATTCTCCTATAAAACGAATTCCTTAACTCAAACCATGTTAAGACT
Source organism: Leuresthes tenuis (assembly GCF_036924035.1). Classification (NCBI taxonomy): domain Eukaryota; kingdom Metazoa; phylum Chordata; class Actinopteri; order Atheriniformes; family Atherinopsidae; genus Leuresthes; species Leuresthes tenuis. The sequence goes on along the minus strand of NW_027325367.1, from coordinate 26,687,927 downwards.
GCTTTGTCCTTCATATTTATTCATGTCTAATCAAGTTTCAATGATAAACAACGTTGTACTTTGTAGAATGAGAAAGAACTTCTTCAGCAATAAGCATCTCTCGACAAATGACGAAATACAGATTTTGCTATAAAATTAATTGCTATCAGCCTGACTTAAAACTGTTTGTCTTCCTTATTTATCCACTTCAAATCAAGTTTCAACAATTAAAAAAATTTTGTAGTTTGAGAAAGAACAACTTAATCTTGAGCAATCAGTATAAAAAGAGGGTAAGCAAAGGTGCGAATGTCAAACCATACATGATCAAAACAGGGAGCGGAGGTGTTTGGCTGAGACAAGGTGTGAATGTCCACCCATAATTAATGAAAAGCGGGCAACAAGTAGGTTCGAATGCCCAACCATACATCATCAAAAGCAGGAGTGGATATGTTCGGCTACAAGAAGGTTTGAACGTCTGACCATAGTTTGTAAAAAGCGGGTAAGAAAAGGTTCGAATGCCCGAACATACACCATCAAAGGAGGGAGCGGAGGTGTTCCGCTGTAAGAAGGTGTGAATGTCCGACCATAGTTGGTAAATATGGGGTAAGAAAAGGTTAAAATACCCGACTGTACACAATCAGTAGCGGGTGCGGAGTTGTTCGGCTACTAAAAGGTGTGAAAGTCCGACCATGGTTTGTAAAAAGCGGGTAAGAAAAGGTGCGAATGCCCGAAAATGTATGATCAAAAGAGGGAGCGGAGGTGTTTGGCTGCAAGAAGGTGTGAATGTACACCCATAATTACTGAAAAATGGGTAAGAAAAGGTGCGAATGCCCAACTATACATAATCAAAAGCAGGAGTGGATGTGTTCGGCTCCAAGAAGGGTTGAATGTCTGACCATAGTTTGTAAAAATCAGGTAAGAAAAGGTTTGACTGCCCGAACATACACCATCAAAAGAGGGAGCGGAGGTGTTCCGCTGTAAGAAGGTGTGAATGTCCGACCATAGTTGGTAAAAAGCGGGTAAGAAAAGGTTAAAACACCAGACTGTACACAATCAATAGCGGGAGCGGAGTTGTTCGGCTACTAAAAGATGTGAAAGTCCGACTATGGTTTGTAAAAAGCGGGTAAGAAAAGGTGCTAATGCCCGACAATGTATGATCAAAAGAGGGAGCAGAGGTGTTCGGCTGCAAGAAGGTCTGAATGTCCAACCATAATTTGTAAAAACCGGGAAGGAAAGGCTCGAAAGCCCGACTATACACCATCAAAAGCGGGAGCAGAGTGGTTCAGCTGCAAGAAGGTCTGAATGTCCATCAATAATTGCTTTAAAACATGAAAGAAAATTTTCGAATATCATCCGCACATGATCATAAGAAGGAGAGGAGGTGTTCAGCTGCAAGAAGGTGTGAATGTCCACCCATTATTCCTGAAAAATGGGTAAGAAAAGGTGCGAATGCCAAACCATACATTATCAAAAGCAGGTGTGAATGTCAGATCATAATTTGCAAAAAGCTGATGAGAAAGGGTGAGAATGCCCGACTATACACCATCAAATGCGGGAGCGGAGGTGTTCGGCTGTGAGTAGGTGTGAATGTCCGACCATAATTGCTGAAAAATGTGTTAGAAAAGGAAAGAATGCCGGACCATACATCATCAAAAGCGAGAGAGGTGGTGTTCGGCTGCAAAAAGGTGTAAATGTTCGACTAAAGTTTGTAAAAAGCGGGTAAGACATGGTGCGAATGCCTGACAAGGTATGATCAAAAGCAGGAGCGGAGGTGTTCAGCTGCAAGAAGGTCTAAATGTCCATCAATAATTGCTAGAAAACATGAAAGAAAATTTTCGAAAATCAAACCGCACATGATCATAAGTGGGAGAGGAGGTGTTCAGCTGCAAGAAGGTGTGAATGTCCACCCATTATTCCTGACAAATGGGTAAGAAAAGGTGCGAATGCCAAACCATACATTATCAAAAGCAGGTGTGAATGTCAGATCATAATTTGCAAAAAGCTGATGAGAAAGGGTGAGAATGCCTGACTATACACCATCAAATGCGGGAGCGGAGTTGTTCGGCTGTGAGTAAGTGTGAATCTCCGATCATAATTACTCACAAACGGGTAAGAAAAGGTAGTATTGCCAGACCATACATGATCAAAACAGGGAGCGGAGGTGGTTCAGCTGCAAGAAGGTGTGAATGTCTCACTAAAGTTCAAATATATTAACAAAAGCGGGAGGAGAGGTCTTCGGATGAGAGTGGTTGAGAATTTCCAACCATAATCTATAAAATTCGGTGAAAAAAAGGTGTGATAGAACACTAAAAGGTGGAGCGGAAGTGTTCGGCTGCAAGAAGGTGTGAATGTCCGACTATATTTGGTGAAAAGCAGGTGAAGCAAGGTCTGAATGCCCAACCTTACATTATCAAAAGCGAGATCAGAGGTGTTTGGCTGCAAGAAGGCCATAGTTTGCCAAAAGCGGGTAAGCTGCGAATGACCAACTAAATATCAACAAAAGTGGGGGCGGAGGTCTTCGGATGCAACTGGGTGTGAACATCCCACCATACAAGTATGGTGGAGAGGAAGCTGTGAACAGCCGACCATAGTTTGCAAAAAGCGGGTGAGAAAAGGTGCGAATGTCCAACCATACATGATCAAAACAGGGAGCGGAGGTGTTTGGCTGTGAGAAGGTGTGAATGTCCACCCAAAATTAATGAAAAGCGGGCAAAAAGTAGGTTTGAATGCCCAACCATACATCATCAAAAGCAGGAGTGGATATGTTCGGCTACAAGAAGGTTTGAACGTCTGACCATAGTTTGTAAAAAGCGGGTAAGAAAAGGTTCGAATGCCCAAACATACACCATCAAAAGAGGGAGCGGAGGTGTTCCGCTGTAAGAAGGTGTGAATGTCCGACCATAGTTGGTAAAAAGTGGGTAAGAAAAGGTTAAAATACCAGACTGTACACAATCAATAGGGGGAGCGGAGTTGTTCGGCTACAAGAAGATGTGAAAGTCCAACCATGGTTTGTAAAAAGTGGGTAAGAAAAGGTGCGAATGCCCGAAAATGTATGATCAAAAGAGGGAGCGGAGGTGTTCGGCTGCAAGAAGGTGTGAATGTACACCCATAATTAATGAAAAATGGGTAAGAAAAGGTGCGAATGCCCAACTATACATAATCAAAAGCAGGAGTGGATATGTTCGGCTCCAAGAAGGGTTGAATGTCTGACCATAGTGTGTAAAAAGCAGGTAAGAAAAGGTTTGACTGCCCGAACATACACCATCAAAAGAGGGAGCGGAGGTGTTCCGCTGTAAGAAGGTGTGAATGTCCGACCATAGTTGGTAAAAAGCGGGTAAGAAAAGGTTAAAATACCCGACTGTACACAATCAATAGCGGGAGCGGAGTTGTTCGGCTACAAGAAGGTGTGAAAGTCCAACCATCGTTTGTAAAAAGCTGGTAAGAAAAGGTTCGAATGCCCGAATATATACCATCAAAAGCGGAAGCGGAGGTGTTCGGCTGCAAGAAGGTGTGAACGTCCGACCAAAGTTGGCAAAAAGCAGTAAAGAAAAGGTTCGAATATCCAAACATAATTAAAAGCGAGAGAGATTGTGTTCAGCTGCAAGTAGGTGTGAATATCCAGCCATAATTACTCACAAACGGGTAAGAAAATGTAGTATTGCCAGACCATACATGATCAAAACAGGGAGCGGAGGTGGTTTAGCTGCAAAAAGGGGTGAATGTCCAACTAAAGTTCAAATATATTAACAAAAGCGGGAGGAGAGGTCTTCGGATTAGAGTGGTTGAAATTTCCAACCATAATCTATAAAATGCGGGAAAAAAAAAAGGTGTGAAGGAATGAATTTTATAGCAAAATCCGAAATCATGCATAACTCCGCAAAAGGAACGTATTGCTCAACCAAAGGGATGCTTCTTTCTCATTCAGGGTAATATGAGGAACTTTATGCTTGATACATTTTAGACATGGATAACTATGAAGGACAAAGCAATTTTAACTTGGTATGAGCAAAGCAATTCATTTTATAGGAAAATCCGAAATCGTGCAGGACTCATGAAAGTAAGCTTATTCTCGGATTCCTGATCCTCCAGTGTTGCTCTTTCCTATACTGCAAAATACAGCCTTGTTCTTTGTTGAAATCGATATAGACATTGATAAATATGAAGGACAAAGCAGTTTCCACTTTGTTTGAGTGAAGGAATTAATTTTATAGCAAAATCCCAAATCAAGCAGAACGTATGAAAATAAGCGTGTTTTCGGATTCCTGATCCTTCAGTGTTGCTATTTCTTCTACTGCGAAATACAATGTTGTTCTTTGTTGAAGTCAATCTAGACATTGATAAATATGAAGGACAAAGCAGTTTTAACATAGTTTGAGTAAAGGAATTCATTTTATACATAAAATCCCAAATCATGCAGAACGTATGAAAATAAGCTTATTCTCGGATTACTCATCCTTCAGTGTTGCTCTTTCTTCTACTGCAAAATCCAGTGTTGTTCTTTGTTGAAGTCAATCTAGACATTGATAAATATGAAGGACAAAGCAGTTTTAACATAGTTTGAGTGAAGGCATTCATTTATAGTAAAATCAATAATCGTGCAGAACTCATGAAAATAAGCTTATTCTCGGATTCCTAAAACTTTTGATTTGCTCTTTCTTTACTGCAAAGTACAATGTTGTTCTTTGTTGAAGTCGATCTAGACATTGATAAATATGAAGGACAAAGCAGTTTTCACTTGGTTTGAGTGAAGGATTTGCAGCTGAAAACCTCCCGCTCCCGCTTTTGATTGTGTATAGTCGGGCTTTCGAGCCTTTTCTTACCCGGTTTTTAGAAATTATGGTTAGACATTCAGACCTTGCAGCCGAAGACCTCCACTCCCTCTTTTGATCATACATTGTCGGGCATTCGCACCTTGTCTTACCCGCTTTTTACAAACTATAGTCAGACATTCACACCTTGCAGCTGAACCACCTCAGCTCCCTGTTTTGATCATGTATGGTCTGGCAATACTACCTTTTCTTACCCGTTTGTGAGTAATTATGGCTGGAAATTCACACCTACTTGCAGTCGAACAGCTCTGCTCTCGCTTTTGATGGTATATATTCGGGCATTCGAACCTTTTCTTAACTGCTTTTTGCAAACTTTGGTCGGACGTTCACACCTTCTTGCAGCCGGACACCTCCGCTTCCGCTTTTGATGGTATATATTCGGGCATTCGAACCTTTTCTTAGCAGCTTTTTACAAACCATGGTTGAACTTTCACACCTTCTTGTAGCCGAACACCTCCGCTCCCGCTTTTGATGGTGTATAGTCAGGCATTTGAACCTTTTCTTTCCCGCTTTTTACAAACTATGGTTTGACATTCAAACCTTCTTGTAGCCGAAAACCTCCGCTCCCTCTTTTGATCATACATTGTTGGGCATTCGCACCTTTTCTTACCCGTTTTTTACAAACCATGGTCGGACTGTCACACATTCTTGTAGCCAAACACATCCGCTCCCGCTATTGATTGTGTACAGTCGGGTATTTTAACCTTTTCTTACCCGTTTTTTACCAACTATGGTCGGACATTCACACCTTCTTACAGCGGAACACCTCCGCTCCCTCTTTTGATGTTGTATGTTTGGGCATTCGAACCTTTTCTTACCCGCTTTTTACAAACTATGCTCGGACATTCAAACCTTCTTGTAGCTGAACACATCCACTCCTGCTTTTGATGATGTATGGTTGGGCATTCAAACCTACTTGTTGCCCGCTTTTCATTAATTTTTGGGTGGACATTCACACCTTGTCACAGCCAAACACCTCCGCTCCCTGTTTTGATCATGTATGGTTGGACATTCGCACCTTTTCTCACCCGTTTTTTGCCAACTATGGTCGGCTGTTCACAGCTTCCTCTCCACCATACTTGTATGGTGGGATATTCACACCAACTTGCATCCGAAGACCTTTTGTTGATATTTAGTCGGTCATTCGCAGCTTACCCGCTTTTGGCAAACTATGGCCTTCATGCAGCCAAACACCTCTGATCTCGCTTTTGATGATGTAAGGTTGGGCATTCAGACCTTGCTTCACCTGCTTTTCACCAAATATAGTAGGACATTCACACCTTCTTGCAGCCGAAAACTTCCGCTCCACCTTTTAGTGTTCTATCACACCTTTTTTTTCACCGCATTTTATAGATTATGGTTGGAAATTCTCAACCACTCTCATCCGAAGACCTCTCCTCCCGCTTTTGTTAATATATTTGAACTTTAGTGAGACATTCACACCTTCTTGCAGCTGAACCACCTCCGCTCCCTGTTTTGATCATGTATGGTCTGGCAATACTACCTCTTCTTACCCGTTTGTGAGTAATTATGGTCGGAGATTCACACTTACTCACAGCCGAACAACTCCGCTCCCGCATTTGATGGTGTATAGTCGGGCATTCTCACCCTTTCTCATCAGCTTTTTGCAAATTATGATCTGACATTCACACCTGCTTTTGATAATGTATGGTTTGGCATTTGCACCTTTTCTTACCCATTTTTCAGTAATTATGGGTGGACATTCACACCTTCTTGCAGCTGAACACCTCCTCTCCCGCTATTGATTGTGTACAGTCGGGTATTTTAACCTTTTCTTACCCGCTTTTTACCAAATATGGTCGGACATTCACACCGTCTTACAGCGGAACACCTCTGCTCCCGCTTTTGATGGTGTATAGTCAGGCATTTGAACCTTTTCTTACCCGCTTTTTACAAACTATGGTCGGACATTCAAACCTTCTTGTAGCCGAAAACCTCCGCTCCCTCTTTTGATTATACATTGTTGGGCATTCGCACCTTATTTACAAACTATAGTCAGACATTCACACCTTGCAGCTGAGCCACCTCAGCTCCCTGTTTTGATAGTGTATGTTCGGGCATTCGAACCTATTCTTACCCCCTTTTTACAAACTATGCTCGGAGATTCACACCTACTCACAGCCGAACAACTCCGCTCCCGCATTTGATGATGTCTTGTCCGGCATTCTAGTCTCTTCTAACACATTTTTCAGCAATTATGGTTGGACATTCACACCTACTCACAGCCGAACACTTCCGCTCCCACATTTGATGGTGTATAGCCGGGCATTTTCACCCTTTCTCATCAGCTTTTTGCAAATTATGATCTGACATTCACACCTACTTGCAGTCGAACAGCTCTGCTCCCGCTTTTGATTATGTTTGGTTGGATATTCGAACCTTTTCTTAACTGCTTTTTACAAACTTTGGTCGGACGTTCACACCTTCTTGCAGCCGAACACATCCACTTCCACTTTTGATGTTATATATTCGGGCATTCGAACCTTTTCTTACCCGCTTTTTACAAACCGTGGTCGGACTTTCACACCTTCTTGTAGCCAAACAACTCCGCTCCCGCTATTGATTGTGTACAGTCGGGTATTTTAACCTTTTCTTACCAGCTTTTTACCAACTATGGTCGGACATTTACACCTTCTTACAGCGGAACACCTCCGCTCCCTCTTTTATGGTCTATGTTCGGGCATTCGAACCTTTTCTTACCCGCTTTTTACAAACTATGGTCGGACATTCAAACTTTCTTGGAGCCGAACACATCCACTCCTGCTTTTGATGATGTATGGTTGGGCATTTTCACCTTTTCTTACCCATTTTTCAGTAATTATGGGTGGACATTCACACCTTCTTGCAGCTGAACAACTCCTCTCCCGCTTATGATCATGTGCGGTTTGATATTCGAAAATTTTCTTTCATGTTTTAAAGCAATTATTGATGGACATTCAAATCTTCTTGTAGCCGAACACATCCACTCCTGCTTTTGATGATGTATGGTAACCTTTTCTTACCCGCTTTTTACAAACTATGGTCGGACATTCAAACTTTCTTGGAGCCGAACACATCCACTCCTGCTTTTGATGATGTATGGTTGGGCATTTTCACCTTTTCTTACCCATTTTTCAGTAATTATGGGTGGACATTCACACCTTCTTGCAGCTGAACAACTCCTCTCCCGCTTATGATCATGTGCGGTTTGATATTCGAAAATTTTCTTTCATGTTTTAAAGCAATTATTGATGGACATTCAAATCTTCTTGTAGCCGAACACATCCACTCCTGCTTTTGATGATGTATGGTAACCTTTTCTTACCCGCTTTTTACAAACTATGGTCGGACATTCAAACCTTCTTGTAGCCAAAACCCTCCGCTCCCTCTTTTGATCATACATTGTTGGGCATTCGCACCTTATCTTACCCGCTTTTTACAAACTATAGTCAGACATTCACACCTTGCAGCTGAACCACCTCCGCTCCCTGTTTTGATCATGTATGGTCTGGCAATACTACCTTTTCTTACCCGTTTGTGAGTAATTAATCCCAAAATATTGAGCATAAAATAAGTCTTTATGCTGATGATGTATTACTTTTCCTTCAGAACTCACAGACGTCTCTCAGTCACACGATCACACTCATAAATAAATTCTCAGCACTTTCTGACTACTCTATCAACTGGTCTAAGACCACAGTTCTGCCCATTAACTGTAGTGTCCATAATATACCTGCGATCACTTTACAGTCAGGAAATATTAGATATTTAGGCATAAACATTTCCTCCAGGCTCTCAGAGCTAACAAAGCTAAATTATGTGCAATTATTAAAGACAGTAGAGGACGATCTCTCGTTGGAAGTCCTTACCTATATCACTTATGGGGAGAGTTACATCCATTAAAATGATGATACTACCAAAAGTTAACTATTTGTTCTCAATGATCCCCATAAAACCATCTGCTACTTGGTTTAAGTCACTAGATTCATGCATCTCCAAATTTCTGTGGAAAAACAAACCACCACGTATTAGTTTAAAAACCCTACAGAAGACCAAGGACAGTGGTGGATTAGATTTACCTCATTTTCAGCACTATTCCTTAGACAATAGGTTACAATATATATCAAAATGGTTTAAACCTTGTTGTTGTCACAGTTCCCAGAGACGTTGTAATCGTTGAGGATTCTATATTCACCCCCTCATTAGAGGCACGTAATGCAGATTGATGACACTGAATCTTCTTCTCTGTTCATTGCTGGCATCATTCCCAGCATCGTAAGTGTTCGTGGCATTGTTAGCCTCTTCTTCTGGATCTTGATATCAAGAATCCTTTTGTATTTCTGGTTTGTCAGTCCTCTGTCTTCGTTCACCGGAGTCTTTGTCTTTTTGTCCTTGAGTTTGGTGATTTTTTCTTCTTTTGATGCCTTGACACAATGTGACAGGTGATACCACGTGGGAGATCCTGTAACTTGGATTGCTGTCCCTGTGCTGCGAAATGGCTGTGCTGCTCAAATGGTCTCTCCTTCATCATGGTTACATGCTGCCATTCCGACATCTCGCCATTCCGACATGGGTCTCCAATTGTCGGAATGGCGACACTTAATTTTTTATCAAACGTCCCACCATTCCGACACTTTTTTCCTCCTATGGTCGGAATGGCGGTATGTTTTTTGTTTTTTTTAACATACCGCCATTCCGACAGTTCCTTTTAATAGCCTATTTTTTACCCAAAACATTTTGCACTAATGATATGCCGGCGCAAATACGCCCTAAAGTTTGGCGCACAAGCTTTGCACATGCAGAGGCCACAGCCTCGCAAACAAACTTTAATAATCTATTATCAAAATCCCCTGAATTTCAAATATAAAAATACAGATATTAATGTAACTCTGGCGAGACTGAAACTGATTAAGCAGAAATACAGTGTCAGTGAGCTGTCACAGCAGCCAGCTGGAGCGGAGCTCTCCACAGAGCCCATGCGTCTTTTGCACGCTGTCATCATATGCAAAAGTAATAATTGCAATTACAGATATCACGGCTACTGCACAGGACACAGTTGCGAGCACTCTGCCTTGCCTTGCCAATAGGAAAAGATAGAAATGACAGCATAGAACGTATAAAACACAACAAAATGCAGTAAAAACGTTTATTCATGTTATTCACGTGATTTATGAGTACTCACTCCAATTTTGGGAAGCGCGGATGGGTTTTGCGCATTTGGCACAAACACACAGCCGCAACGGTTGTAGCTTTATACAGCCTGTTGATATCTTAAGGACCTAACTGGTCACACTTGGGACTAAATGTCATGTAGAGATTGTTTTTACATGACATTACAGCTGAACATATAGCTTTCATCCACAAACCAACGTGGGAGAGCCCGAAGACGCATGTGCCAGACGCACATAGGCATGCGTAAAACCAATTTTGACCACTTCATACTGTTTATTTGCTTTCTTTTAGTTAACTTTCGTTTCTTTTGGATTCTTGTGTGTGTTATGGAGCCGTTTTGGTCCTTGTCGGAATGGTGGGACATTTGAACGTCAGAATAGCGGGATGTCGCAATGGTGGGATGTCGGAATGGTGGGACGTTTGCATGTCGGAATGGTGGTATGTCGGAATGGTGGTATGTCGGAATGGTGGGATGTCGGAATAGCGGGATGTCGGAATGGCGGGATTTCGGAATGGGTGTTGCCACCCCCTTCATCATATACACAGTTATTTATACATCACCTTCCACCATGAAGCGTTGTCCCTTTTTGTTTCTCTCTTTGTTCTTAAAATGCTGTTATGCATGTCTAAACCAATCCATTAAATTAGATCATTTTGGCAGTAAAGCGATCTACAATGTGCTTGGTCGCAAAGCTGCTCATCTGTGGTAAACAGCTCTTCAGAAAGGCATTCTTCAATTGATTTCACTAATTCTATTCTAATAATTTTGTGATTTCCTACAAAACTACACTTCTTCTCCCATCTGTCTGAGTATTTAATATTGTCTGGGTCCCGTTAAAACATGTATTTTTCCCATCTAATTCCTTGTTTGCTTTAAAACAAGTATTCCCCATTTTCTATCCCTTCAGTAGCCAACCAGTTTGTATGGAGTACACTGGAGCAACTTGACTGATCAGTAAAACACTGCTTTTGTTGTCACCGCAAGGCTTCCCCCGTCGGTTGTTTCACTGAGACACTACTGAGTAACTATAACTCAACACAGTTTATACACATAACATTCATATACATACTAACAAACAAACAAACAATTATTTATCGCAATTTTCTCATCTCTGTTTGAACGTACACCCAGGTAAATATTCCTGTAGTCTTCTCATACCGACTATGGACCCATTCATTGTTTAACTTCACTGTTTTGCAAATCCTAATTGAATATTACACATTGACATTGAACTTTACTTGATAAGCAGGTCTTCATTGCATTCAGCAGCCTATATGTGAGCATCTATGTGTAAGCTGTTCTTCTTTGCATTTATCAGCAGCAAGCAATTCTTCCTTGCACATGCATATGAAAATAGTAAAACAATTCCAATGCGTTAGCAAAACCTTCTATATCAGGAGTGTCCATCATGATGCTGGGAATAGAACCTCTTTCCCAGAATAGTTCAACCTTCATTACTCAACTGATCATAACTCCGCAATGAGCACATTTCAAAGTATCATTCCTCTACATATATTCAAAAATCTATGTGTAAATGTTTAATATTTCTTATATTTGTTGATGTCATTCTGTGTGCATGTGGCCTAAACCCAATCTCTGTGTGGCAATTTTAATTTAAACAAGTTGAACTCTGCCTCTGATCATTTAAAAAAGGTGTGTACCAATATCAACCTTTCTCAGGTAATTACTGATCCTACAAAACCAAAGAGATCCTTCAAGGTTGTCCCTGATTGGCTCAATCTTAACAAATCAAAGGTAGAAAATCCGCAGTATCTGAACTTGGTGTTAGTTATCACTGCTCAATAGCCTGTATCAGAATTGCAAAAATGAAAACATTAGGTCCACGCTTGGTATCCAGATCCTGAAACATCTCCATGAGCAGGCTTTTTTTTAACTGATCTGTTGAATAGTTATATGACACTGTTAAAATCCCAGATGAAGATCTAGCACTTGACCATTTTTGTAAATCTTCTAATTCCATAGTTGATAAACACGCCCCTTTTAAAAAGTATAGAACTTAGAACAGGTCTATCCCTGGCTTTCGGCAGAACTGTCTTCTTTACTTTTTTTTCCCCTTGTCCTGTTCAGCATTATGTCAGAAGAATTGTAGTCTGAATACCTTTGATGCCAAACAGATTTGTTTTGCCAAGGGAAGTTTTATAAATGTAAAGCTCCCCTTGATGCCCATTTATTTATTTCTGTTTACAATATATGACATTAACTGAACTGAACCGGACCGGGGGACAAGGAAAGAAGAAGAGGAAAGAAGAGGAAACAGAAAAAAAATAGAAACAAAAACCAGACAACCAGCTGCTACACCTGTAAAAAACAAAACAGACAACAATCCATGGCCTATGAGGGGAATCCAGCCTTAGCGCCAAGAGGAGCACCTGAAAACAGACAAGCAGAGAAAAAACAAACACACAAACAAACAAAAACAAGCACAAGAAGCGGCAATCGCATACAACACAGCTGTGGATATAGATGACCTGAGACGACATGATAATACATCAACTGCTTAGTGACCATGCTACTGGACTAATGAATGTGTGTGTGTGTGTGTGTGAGAACATGCAACACCCATGGCACAGGACCTACATGATAACCGTGCTTAGTTATGAGTGTATAAGCGTACAGGGCCACAATCCACAGCCCCCCCCCAAGCAATCAGAAGCAGGCAGAGAGGGCCACAAGACCCAGGCCACCAGCAGCCCCCACAGAGCACAGAACCCAGGCAGCCCACCGCAGGGGCAACCACGCATCCACCCAGAAGACTGCAGAGGAAGCCCCCGGAAAGAGCCCCCATAAGCATAGGGCAGAGGCACTCCGGGAACCAGGGGCAACAGCCCACCGACCCCGCCAGGCCCCAGCCGCCCAGACATGGGCCGTGCACTGGACCTGGGCCCCAGGAGCCCGAGCGCCCCCAAACCCCCCGGCAGAGGCCCCACCCAATACCCAGGAGGGCCAAGCGCCCCAGACAGCCGCAAAGTGGGTCAGCGCCTGCCCCAGCGCCCCTGGCCAAGTGCCCTGGGAGTCAAGACGTGCCCACAGGTGGGTGAAGTCGCGAGCAGTGGGGAGAGGCAACGCTGATGCCCCATCGAGAGAAACACAGGCAGGCCAGGCGACAGCAAGTCCCAGATCCAGGCCCAATCATTACCACACACACTTTCACGTCCCATACATCCACACATCCACACATCCTACCTCCCTCGACTCTGCTGGGGTGTAGTGCAGCGGGCACACCAGGAGGCCAGCAACCCCCCAGCCACCACAGACCCCGAACCAGCAGAACAATTAATTAATCCTCCTGGCCCCTCCTGCCCCGAGCAGACACCAGGAAGCAGGGGTGTGCGAAGAAGACCCCTCCCCTCACCCTTCTGGCTCTTCAATATTTTCTAATAGTGAGCAATTAAAATTGAGGGGCAGCCAAACTTGTAGAACTGGGAGCGCGGCACTCTGGGCAGCCTACATACCCAAAGAGCCCCGCCCACCAGATGCCACTCAGTGTAACCACCCCCCAAGACCTAATGTGTGTGTGTGAGTGTGTTTGATAAGTAGTAATGTCTAAGGTGTAATTAAAACAGGGGCAGGGAACTGCAGAGTGCAACCAAAGGGGACCACCTACGTGGCCCCATCCACTACACCCCACCGAACACACACGCCCCCAAAACCCTTCATGTGTGAGTGTGTGCTGTGTACAGGAGCCAAAAGAGAGAGGGGTATGGGGATATACACCGGGGCAGCTACTCTCCCCCGGAGAAGGCAGCCAGGGACTGGCTGCAATAGGCACCCCCGCTACCTGGGACCCAACACAGGGCAGGAGGGCCTGATGTCCACCAGGCTCGGGGCCTGCAGCGACCATATTCCGGGAGCTACTGTATCCCCGGAAGGTACCCACCCCACCCCACCCCACTCAACCCAACCCCACCCCACCCCGGAGGACCTCTACAAACAAACAAACAAACAACAACAAACAAACCACCCGGCCACACCGGACGCAGCAAGCCTGGGCCTGAGACCCACCATCACCCAGCCCCCCCCCCAACAGGGGAAAAGCACCCCCCCCACCGCACGCCCTAACAGCCTAAAGATAACAACTACCTGCGGACACCCTGGAGGTCCCAGAGCAACAAGCCTGGCACCAGTACCTGCACCAACCCACCCATACTGTGGCATGTCCAGGGCAACCCAGCCCCCCCAGACCAACCCGGTCCTCACGACCCGAGAGACCACCAGACGCCCGAAATCACACAGCCCCCCCACAGAACACATCCAACCGCCCAGAGTGACGGGACAGCAACCCACCACCACTATGTGATAAACCTAATCAGCGGGGACCAGAGAGAATGAAATTCAGCCAATTGATGTTTTCAGGAGGCACACATTGTTTCCATGCTAATATAATCTAAAAGAACATTTCTAAACTGGTTAATACACAGATTGTTCTTCGCTTTCCAGTTCATGAGAATAGTTTTCTTTGCGATACATAACACTGTTATAATTGGCTTTGTTCTTAGACATTATAAATTCATATTCTGTATTTTACTAAATAACCTATGTTCCTAGCTGGTACTTTTCCACTCTGCTCATACTGCACAACAGATTATCTTAAATGGTCCAAGACCTTAGAATGACATAAACAACTGGGTCAGACAAAACATCTCTATTAGGGCAGATAGGTCTGGTACATTAGACACCTAAAACAGCAGTCACTCATACACACACATTGTTTATCATATCCAAAGAACACAACAAGGACAGAAGCTGGCCTGATCATGCCACACAAAACTGGCCAATTATACTCTGACAAGTGTGAATACAACTTCACAAGTCCGATCGAGGACTTCCGGAGCTGGTTGGAGGGGACCCTTCTTCAGACAATTCAAGGTGCCTAAATAACAAGGTGAGCAGAAAACCTCTTGTATCAGGATATGTGAAATTTCTGCACATTGGTCATTCTAAACTAAATTGTCTGAATTAGAATGTCCTCCGATCACTAAATCAAAAGCACAAAATTTGTGTCTACAGGTTTACTAGGTGGTCACATGTAAAGTATAAACACATAGTCTCACATAGGGAGAGTCATATGTGTCCTAGTTTAGTACAATTTGGCTAAATAAAAGACACAAAATTCATCCTGTCTTCTAAACTGAATAGGAAGTAGATGCCAATGGGCGGGGGTCTGTTAGTCGGCAATTGGCGGCGTGAGTAATGTCTGTGCTAAGTGGACATTGGATAAGTGGAAAACATGTAAACCCGGCTCATTGGGGTCGGTATTATTTGACACGTTGACGAGATGGCAGAAAAAAGTTCCAAGAGAAGACGAAAAAAGAGAGACAGATAGATTTGTAAATTGGACGAGAGAAATGCAAGGGAAAGGAATGTTTGGAGGGTTTGAAAGTGCGCCACCGCAACTGAGTGATTTCTCTATGTTTTCAAAACAAGCAACAGGCAGTAGGAATCAAGCAACAGCAAAGCTAAAAGAGGCAGGTTTATTGCAGAGAGCAAGGGCAGAAAAAGACGGAAAAAAAAGCAGTAACATTTCTTGCAGACTGTCAGTATTTTTTTTGGAGAAGTTAAATTCTCTATTCAGACGCAGTCCTCTGCACCTCTACCGCAGCACGTGCCAGACACAACGTCATCTTTTCCAGGGACACATCCTACTACACTAGCAGATAAGACACATCTTCCTAACATCACACTCAATAACAGAAGCATGCCATTTAGCAAAATAAAAAAATGACCATTTATACAGATTCAGCATAAACAGCTTAGGCTGTACATGTGGACATGTGTAATTGGAAAAGAAAAGTTTAGATAGCTTTGTCATAAATGCTCTCACCCTAAGATTATCTCATCCCAACCCTGCTTCCTTCTTCCCCCATTCAGCCCTGAGAGTGAGGACAGATTCTGATTGATCATGGGCCTGTACTTAAAGAGTACCAGAGTTACATATAGTTATTTAGTCAAAAAATTTACAATGATAATGGAAGTTTTTACTAGAGCATTTATCATCAATTCAATAATTAATTTATTTTTAAATAAATTTGAATGGGAGAAATACCACATTGAATGGACAATCTGAAAACCGCTTTTCAATGCAAGTATTACAGTGAAGAGATAAGAAGCAATGCAATGTCCAAAATAAATCCAGGAAGAACAGACTGTTTAAAACTAAACATTAGAACCAGTTTGTTGTTGAATTAAGATTTAACAGCTCTCTTAAAAAGTCAGACAAACAAACATAGCATTTAAATCTTTGATCCTTTAATTGAAAAACTGCCTGAACAAAAGATGTTCTACAAATTGAGACTTTATGATTTCCACCTGAAGCAGGTCTGAGACCGGACAGTCAGACCATATGACATATTAGAAAATATCGGGATTTAACAGCAAGGTCAGGCAGATAGGTATCAGACAGTTTCTTACCATCTTAAAGCATTAAAGGTTAGCCTTTATTGTGTTAGAGATCACAGTAACATGACTTAAAATTTAGCTGATCTAAATACTTCTCCTCTGCTTATTTTCACCAATTCTGAGTTAATATTTATCATCAGTATTTATAATTGATCTCATTAAACCATTTAACTATTTAACTGCAGCAGATCTATGAATCAATGGATCTGTTATCTTAACAGAGCAGCAACGTGCTTTATATAAAGGTTTAAAGTGAGTTAGATTATTAGGAAATAAACAAAAACACGGCAATAAAAGGCACAACGAGAGTCAGATATCACCAATGAGTTTCTTGAAGAAGAAAACTCTAAAAGAAATTTAAAGATAGCTGCAGTAAGTCTGAGTCATAACAAGTCAAGTCAAGGTTTGTTTTCATGGCACATTTAAAAACAGCCACAGCAACCAGAGAGCTGTACAGCTGAACACTATATTAATACTATTAGCAAATTCTAACCCTGCAGATAAATATTAATTAATCTAACAATAAACATTGAATAAATTAGTGAAATAAAAACAGTGTTTACAGTTAAAGACATGCCTCTAAACCAGACATGTGTCACTGGAAAAGGAAAGGCTTTGTGACCTCAGCAGGCACCCCGGTTAAACACTTGAATCAATTACTCGAACTATATTATGCCATACTTGAACCAAAACAAGTTGCTAGAGTCGAGTGCAGAGGACATCAAAAGGGAGATGGGAGAGTAGCGAGAGGCAACAATGCGGCAGATAAGGCAGCAAAAACAAAAGCAGGGTATACTGCATTTAACCAGATGTCTCAGAAAACATTGGAGGAAAAATCACAACGAGAATTATGTTTAGAAAACATTAAAGAACTTCACGAAGCAGCGGCACTATCTGAAAAGCAAGCATGGAACGAAAAAAAAAAGATTCCACAGGACGCTGCTGGAATCATGAAGGCAAAATAGTAGCTCCAACTGGACTACTAAATTTGCTATGTCAAGAAGCACACAGTAGAGCTCACTGTGCTAGCTCAAAAGTAACAGCGCTCATTTCACAACACTGGTGGCACCCCCACCTAAAAGACACAATAAAATATTTTGTGCAATCTTGTGAAATTTGCAAGCTGTTCAATCTCAAAGCAGGACTAGGTAGTTTCCCAGTACCTGATGCCCCTTGGAAACAGATAGTATTTGAGTTTACTGACATGGGAGCAGCGAACAGGTCTGAAGGTAAACTATTTCTTCTAGTGTGTGTAGCTCCCTTTTCTAGATGGGTAGAAGCCACACCTACTAAAACCGAAAAAGGAAAAGAAGTCATTAAATGGCTTACAAGAGAAATTATTCCAAGATTTGGGGTACCAGAAGTGATAAGATCAGATAATGGTACTCACTTCTCCAATGAAGAACTAGGAGAAGTGGAAAAATTGTTTGGGATTACACATAAGCTCGGTGCAGTCTCTCACCCAGCTTTACAAGGACTAGTGAAAAGAGCAAATAGAACCATCAAAAAGGCCGAACAGAAGTCTGTGCAGACACACAGTTAACCTGGGCTGAAGCTCTACGTATTGTGTTAGCCTAAGATTTACTCCAAATGCCACCATGAATGTTGTCATGTTGTCTCACATGAGGTCATGCCAGGGAGGAAACACCCTGTCCATTTACAACTGCACCAACAGGCTCACCCCTTGTTGTACTACAGTATGGAAACTTGTGTGAATGTGAAACAACTGAATAACACGGTGATGAGTATATCTCAGCAGGTTACAGAAATACTCACCAAGGAACAGGACCAGGAAAGTGAACAAACTTAACTGGTCCTCTCCTATATGGACAGGACGCAGAAGCTACAACACATTGTGTAAAGGTATGGTTTACTGAGAATAGACTGAGTAACTGGATCCACAAGGATCACTGTACTCAGGCTCAAGATCCTACCGAAAGAACATTAACTGAGGTCCGGACTGACTTAGGAACCTCACCTGCTGACAAAGACTAGACCACGGGGACTAAAACTCTATCAGAGACTGAACGGACCACTGACGATGAAACCAAAGGAAAACACCACTGTGGAGACTAGACTGTAGAACCACAGTAGCAGAAACAATAAAGATTTCAATAACTAATTTTCACACCTCTCCTGTGTGAAAGTCAGACATTAAAAGCTCAAGTTACAAAGAACTACAACAGTAATCTGGACACACCCTCTCTTCCCACCACTCCACACCAGGTGACTAAAAGATCTCTGGAAAATGGCAACAACCCACTTCAATTACAATTTATTGAGAAACAAGATACAAGGTACAATCCGATCTGTGCTCAGTCATGACATGTTGGTCAAACGAAAAAGATATGAATGGGATGAATAAAATGTTCTGTGAGAACAGTTTTAATCATGTGTTCTGGTTCATTCGAGAATTTACATGGGAAATGACCCAAGTTGTTTAATCTGGTGCAATCAATCAATGAATCAATCAATCAAACTTTATTTTCATAACACTTTTCATAGAAGAAAATGATAGAAGAAAATAAAACAAAGCAGTGAAACCCAAGGCCACATATAGACACACATACACACACACACACACGCACATCTATACGTACACATACACCCACATACATCCATACATACTGGAAGGAAGAAGTAAAGATTAAGTAAAACATAATAAACTGAGGCAGAGCTGCTCGAAGTAAGGTAAAGCACAGAGCTTTGAACTGCACGATTAAAGGCCTAATTCATGTCAAGAAAAAACAAGAATGATCCTGAACAATTTAGCTAACATTCCAAAACTGTTATGAGGAAAAAATAAATAAAAAAAAATATTACAAAATAATATCAAGAATCTGGGCCCTTAGGTCAAAGCATGCATGCAAGATAACAGTGATCAATAACCAACCAAAGATCTGAACACAAGCACGATGCTGTGGCACTGCTAAGGAAAAAGTTAGCAGCACAAGGCCACATGGCTCATCTAAAAAATAAATAAATGAGGAATTGAGACAAATAGAAAAATAGAATAAACCTTTGTCTTTGATTCTAATTTGTATGGAAATATGTTATTGTATCATGTGATGTTATAAGAAACTCTGATGTCACACTGTTGGTACCCCATGAAGTGTTTCTAATTCAAATGGAGCAGAAAAAACTTAATGCTGATCCTGAACTGTCTGTGGATGGCTCAGCATCACGAAACACAGCCACTGGTAAGAATTAAATAGAATTTAGTATAAAGTAACAAGTGAGAATTAAGCAGATCGTGCTGAAATTTTATCAAAAGCACTCTGAGCTGAATTAAGAGGACAGACAATATTTATCCCAAAAAGGTTAATCAGTTACTCATTGAGAAGAAATGGCTGCTTTCTTGATGCTGTGCTGCTCCCAAAATGAACTCTAACCACAAACATTTCTGTCTTGCAGCAGCAACACAGGAGCAGAAACTGCAGTGGAAGAGTTCAGCAGAACTAACATACGGATGAGACTAAGTCTCATGGGGGGGTGGAGATACAACAATTAATCATAGTTTACTAACACTTCTCAAGATTTTCCCAAAATTCTGTGAGTCTTTGTCTTCCTTTTGTCTTTTGTTCTATGTTGTCTTGTGTTTTGTCTTTGTCTTGCTGTGTTCTCTAAATGGTTTGAAGTTTTTTCCACAGAAAAGGTTGATGGTACTGGATTTCACATTAATGCTGTACAGCAGGTTGGTGAGTCTAAAGGTACTGTCCTAAAACATGTTTTCTATCAACTGGCCAGTTGTTTTGTTTTTCATTTCATTTATTTATTTATTTTTTTCGGTTTATTTATTTGTTTTTGTTTGGGGTTCACATGAAAACTTAATTTGTCGACCAATGAATACTGGGATTGAACCTGTTAAAAGGCAATTCCTGAATATAAAACATTGTGAAAATGACATGTTGTGCTGCTCAGTTCTCTCTCCTGCTAACATTCATCCACAGCTTAAATTAACTGCATCTGCAGCAGAACCTCTAAAGGACTCACAGCCAAGTGACTGACAAGACGTCAGTCTGAAATTCTGGGAGGCACGATCATCATGCCAAGATAATGGTTGAACAACCATACAACCTTCAACCACTGTCAACAAAATAATCTGAATTATCTCCTTAATTGTCCCAAAGAAAAAGATTAGTTAGGGAAAACGGGTGGTAAAGACCCCTTTGTGGAAGTGAAGTGCTGGTAACCTCTCCTTCCTAGTTAGCTCAGACTGCTGAACTGAGATTCAGCCAGAAGGACAACCAAACACCAAGCAGTGACAGGATTGGACCACAAGAGACTGAGCTGCACTACACCACTCTGCACAATGTTATCATAAAATTTTCACTCAAAAGAAATTGTTAGTTTTTACACTACATCTATCATTACTCATCTGTTCTCAACAGGGTCATATCTTCATATTCAAGTCATGTTTAAATGTCTGTACTGTATTGTTTTGTGTTTTGTGATGTTCCTCTTTAGTTTAATGATTTTAAGTAGACCAATTACTAATCATAGGAATTCATACATATGTCCTTTGCCATTGGTGTGAATCGGCTGTTCGGAGCGGGACCTTAGGCACTGAAAGGTAATTAAGTGGTCGGTCGCCAAGGGGGAATGGGGCCATAGGAGAATTTTCCCGGATATCAGCCATCGGGTTTTTCGCTCCTATTCGCTGCGAACAGTGGACGATCCTGATGGTAATGTTAATTGCCTTAAGCACTTTTTGAGTTTCAATATTTTATGAATTGTTGTAGCTTAGTTAATTATTGTTATGTGTTGTAATGGTACTTATGGGTGAGCAGGGTCTTGCCACTGCTTAAACCACATATAGTTTTGGGCCAAAATGAACTAAGATTCTACACAGAGATTGGGTTTGGGGCCACATACACACACTAATTTTAAGACATATTGAAACATTTATTAATTTATTCCTTGCATACACGTACAGGCGTGATACTTATAGCTTTTAAGAAATGTGCTCATTGCAGAGTTATGATCAGTTGAGTAATGAAGGTTGAACTATTCTGGGAAAGAGGTTCTGTTCCCAGCATCATGATAAACACTCCTGATACAGAAAGGTTTAGCTAACGCATTACAATTATTTTACACATGCATATGCAATGAAAACTTGCTTGCTGCTGATAATTGCAAAGAAGAACAGCTTACACATAACAGCTCACATAATGAAGTTATATCAAAAGGGGGATAACAAGAATCTCCTGTCTGGTTGTGCTGCACCTCAAGGTAGTTGGCCACTTGCAGTTTGGGGACCTGCTAAGTTGGCTGCCGCTAACAGGTGTGACACAATACAGAATATAACATTCCTACCTCATTTAGTTGACATGATTAAATCATGTCAAAAGGGGGAGTTGTTATAATTGGCTTTGTTCTTAGAAATTATAAATTCATTTTCTGTATTTTACTAAATAACCTATGTTCCTAGCTGGTACTTTTCCACTCTGCTCATACTGCACAACAGATGACCTTAAATGGTCCAAGACCTTAGAATGACATAAACAACTGGGTCAGACAAAACATCTCTATTAGGGCAGATAGGTCTGGTACATTAGACACCTAAAACAGCACTCACACATACACACACATTGTTTATCACATCCAAAGAACACAACAAGGACAGCAGCTGGCCTGATCATGCCACTCAAAACTGGCCAATTATACTCTGACAAGAAATATGACATGTTTCCGGATAACGGGTCTCGGCCTGACGTATTTCCTGCGGGAGCTCTGGCACTCAATATACGCAATATACTCTACCTGTGACCACTATTAAATACTTTTTTAATAAACGATTTCTCCAGCTTATTCTTGGGCTTCCAATGAAAAAATCGGGCTAACAACACTGTGAGGACCATGTGTGCTGAGTTCATTTCCATGTTGATGTTGTCTAAGTCACCCAGTATGCACAGTGTGGGGCATGCAGGAATGCTACACTTTAGCCATGTTGAAAGGTCCGTACAGACTTCAAACCAGAACTTCTGGACAGGCGCACAAAACCACAAAGCGTGTGCATAATCATCAGGTGTGTTATCTGTGCAATCTGAGCAGATGTTTGAGTGTGTTAGACCCATCCTGAACATCCTTTGTCCTGTATAGTGTGTTCTATGAAGAATTTTGTATTGTATGAGCTGTAAATTAGGATTTCGAGTCATTCTAAAGGTGTTCAAACATGTTTGTGGCCAGAAGCTATGACTAGAAATAATATATAAATCTCACTCCCATTTTGAGGATGGTAGAGACATTGTGTCATCTATCTTAGATAATAATTTATATATTTTTGATAGTAGTTTTGGAATGCAGATGCTTAGAAACTCTGCTACCCTAATCGGGAGTTGTAAGTCTGGTTGGTGGAAGATATATTTCTTTGTTATTATAGACTTAAGTTGTTGATATTCTAGGAATTTATTGCTGCCTATCTCATGTTGTGATATGAGCTCATCAAATTAAATAAATGTTCCATTTTGGATTATATGTTCCAGATGTTTGATTCCTTTGATCTTCCACAGAGGAAAGTTTAGCATTTTTTTGTTTTGCAGGATGTCAGGATTGTTCCAGATGGGTGTAAGCTTACACGGGACATGTGAAGACTTTGTTATTTTAAGAAATTCCCACCAGGCTGTCAGAGAGGTGCTGATGTTAATGCTTTTAAAACATTTGTGATTTTTTTACGTTTTGACTAATAAGTGGCAGGTCAGAGATTTCCAGATTATCCCACAATGCTTGTTCTATATATATCAATGGTTAATCTATTGGGCTAGGTGCAAACTATGTTTTATATATACTGTAACCTATTGGCTAAGGAATAGTGCTGAAAATGAGGTAAATCTAATCCACCACTTTCCTTGGTTTTCTGTAGCGTTTTTAAACTAATACGTGATGGTTTGTTTTTCCACAGAAATTTGGAGATGCATGAATCTAGTGACTTAAACCAAGTAGCAGATGGTTTTATGGGGATCATTGAGAACAAATAGTTAACTTTTGATAGTATCATCATTTTAATGGTTGTAACTCTCCCCATAAGTGATATAGGTAAGGACTTCCAACTAGAGAGATCGTCCTCTACTGTCTTTAATAATTGCACATAATTTAGCTTTGTTAGCTCTGAGAGCCTGGAGGAAATGTTTATGCCTAAATATCTAATATTTCCTGACTGTAAAGTGATCGCAGGTATATTCTGGACCCTACAGTTAATGGGCAGAACTGTGGTCTTAGACCAATTGATAGAGTAGTCAGAAAGTGCTGAGAATTTATTTAAGAGTGTGATCGTGTGAGTGAGAGACGTCTGTGAGTTCTGGAGGAAAAGTAATACATCATCAGCATGAAGACTTATTTTATGCTCAATATTTTGGGGTTGGATGCCTTTAATATTTCTATCTTGTCTGATAGCAGCTGCTAAAGGTTCGATGAAAATAGCAAAAAGTGAGGGAGAAAGTGGGCAACCCTGTCTTCCACCTCTCTGCAGACTGAAGCTTGGAGAAGTTTGATCATTAGTCCTGACACTTGCATTTGGGGAGCTATATAATATCCTTATCCAGTTGATGAAGTGTGACCCAAACCCGAATTTGTTTAATGCTGTAAATAAAAATTTCCAGTTCACTCGATCAAATGCTTTTTCTGCATCTAGAGAGACTATTGTCTACCAGGAACACCTGAAAGCAGACAAGCAGAGAACAAACAAACACACAAACAAACAAAAACAAGCACAAGTAGTGGCAATCGCATACAACACAACTGTGGATATAGATGACCTGAGGCGACATGGTAATACATCAACTGCTACTGGACTAATGAATGTGTGTTGTGTGTGTGTGTGTGTGTGAGAACATGCGACACCCATGGCACAGGACCTACATGATAACCGTGCTTAGTTATGAGTGTATAAGTGTACACGGCCACAATCCACAGCCCCCCCAAGCAATCAGAAGCAGGCAGAGAGGGCCACAAGACCCAGGCCACCGGCAGCCCCCCTGGAGCACAGAACCCAGGATGCCCACCGCAGGGACAACCACGCATACACCCAGTAGACAGCAGAGGAAGCCCCCGGACAGAGCCCCCATAAGCATAGGGCAGAGGCCCTCCGGGAGCCAGGGGCAACAGCCCACCGATCCCACCAGGCCCCAGCCGCCCAGACATGGGCCATGCACCGGACCCGGGCCCCAGGAGCCCGAGCGCCCCAATACCCCCCGTTAGAGGCCCCACCCAATACCTGGGAGGGCCAAGCGCCCCAGACAGCCACACAGTGGGTCAGCGCCTGCCCCAGCGCCCCTGGCCAAGTGCCCTGGGAGTCAAGACGTGCCCACAGGTGGGTGAAGTCGCGAGCAGTGGGGAGAGGCAACGCCGCCCCCCCATTGGGAGAAGCACAGGAAGGCCAGGCGACAGCAAGTCCCAGACCCAGGCCCAATCATCACCACACACACTTTCACGTCCCATACATCCACACGTCCTCCCTCCCTTGACTCCGCTGGGATGTAGCGCAGCGGGCACACCAGGGGGCCAGCAGCCCCCCAGCCACCACAGACCTTGAACCAGCAGAATAATTAATTCCTCCTGGCCACTCCTGCCCGAGCAGCAACCAGGAAGCAGGGGTATGAGAAGACCCCTCCCCTCACCCTTCTGGCTCTTCAATATTTTCTAATAGTGAGCGATTAAAATTGAGGGGCAGCCAACCTTGTAGAACTGGGAGCGCGGCCCTCTGGGCAGCCTACATACCCAAAGAGCCCCGCCCACCAGATGCCACTCAGTGCAACCACCCCGCAAGACCTAATGTGTGTGTGTGTGTTTGATAAGTAGTGATGTCTAAGGTGTAAATAAAACAGGGGCGGGGAACTGCAGAGTGCAGCCAAGGGGACCACCTACGTGGCCCCATCCACTACACCCCACAGAACACACACGCCCCCAAAACCCTTCATGTGTGAGTGTGTGCTGTGTACAGGAGCCAAAAGGGAGAGGGGTATGGGGATATATACCGGGGCAGCTACTCTCAGCTACCGGGGCAGGTTTATTGCAGAAAGCAAGGGCAGAAAAAGACGAAAAAAAGAGCAGTAACATTTCTTACAGACTGTCAGTATTTTTTTTGGAGAAGTTAAATTCTCTATTCAGACGCAGTCCTCTGCACCTCTACCACAGCACGTGCCAGACACAACGTCATCTTTTCCAGGGACACATCCTACTACACTAGCAGATAAGACACATCTTCCTAACATCACACTCAATAACAGAAGCATGCCATTTAGCAAAATAAAAAACTGACCATTTATACAGATTCAGCATAAACAGCTTAGGCTGTACATGTGGACATGTGTAATTGGAAAAGAAAAGGTTAGATATCCTTAGCTTTGTCATAATTGCTCTCACCCTAAGATGATCTCATCCCAACCCTGCTTCCTTCTTCCCCCATTCAGCCCTGAGAGTGAGGACAGATTCTGATTGATCATGGGCCTGTACTTAAAGAGTACCAGAGTTACATATAGTTATTTAGTCAAAAAATTTACAATGATAATGGAAGTTTTTACTAGAGCATTTATCATCAATTCAATAATTAATTTATTTTTAAATAAATTTGAATGGGAGAAATACCACATTGAATGGACAATCTGAAAACCGCTTTTCAATGCAAGTATTACAGTGAAGAGATAAGAAGCAATACAATGTCCAAAATAAATCCAGGAAGAACAGACTGTTTAAAACTAAACATTAGAACCAGTTTGTTGTTGAATTAAGATTTAACAGCTCTCTTAAAAAGTCAGACAAACAAACATAGCATTTAAATCTTTGATCCTTTAATTGAAAAACTGCCTGAACAAAAGATGTTCTACAAATTGAGACTTTATGATTTCCACCTGAAGCAGGTCTGAGACCGGACAGTCAGACCATATGACATATTAGAAAATATCGGGATTTAACAGCAAGGTCAGGCAGATAGGTGTCAGACAGTTTCTTACCATCTTAAAGCATTAAAGGTTAGCCTTTATTGTGTTAGAGATCACAGTAACATGACTTAAAATTTAGCTGATCTAAATACTTCTCCTCTGCTTATTTTCACCAATTCTGAGTTAATATTTATCATCAGTATTTATAATTGATCTCATTAAACCATTTAACTATTTAACTGCAGCAGATCTATGAATCAATGGATCTGTTATCTTAACAGAGCAGCAACGTGCTTTATATAAAGGTTTAAAGTGAGTTAGATTATTAGGAGTAAGTCTGAGTCATAACAAGTCAAGTCAAGTCAGCTGAACACTATATTAATACTATTAGCAAATTCTAACCCTGCAGATAAATATTAATTAATCTAACAATAAACATTGAATAAATTAGTGAAATAAAAACAGTTTTTACAGTTAAAGACATGCCTCTAAACCAGACATGTGTCACTGGAAAAGGAAAGGCTTTGTGACCTCAGCAGGCACCCCGGTTAAACACTTGAATCAATTACTCGAACTATATTATGCCATACTTGAACCAAAACAAGTTGCTAGAGTCGAGTGCAGAGGACATCAAAAGGGAGATGGGAGAGTAGCGAGAGGCAACAATGCGGCAGATAAGGCAGCAAAAACAAAAGCAGGGTATACTGCATTTAACCAGATGTCTCAGAAAACATTGGAGGAAAAATCACAACGAGAATTATGTTTAGAAAACATTAAAGAACTTCACAAAGCAGCGGCACCATCTGAAAAGCAAGCATGGAACGAAAAAAAAAGAGATTCCACAGGACGCTGCTGGAATCATAAAGGCAAAATAGTAGCTCAAACTGGACTACTAAATTTGCTATGTCAAGAAGCACACAGTAGAGCTCACTGTGCTAGCTCAAAAGTAACAGCGCTCATTTCACAACACTGGTGGCACCCCCACCTAAAAGACACAATAAAATATTTTGTGCAATCTTGTGAAATTTGCAAGCTGTTCAATCTCAAAGCAGGACTAGGTAGTTTCCCAGTACCTGATGCCCCTTGGAAACAGATAGTAATTGAGTTTACTGACATGGGAGCAGCGAACAGGACTGAAGGTAAACTATTTCTTCTAGTGTGTGTAGCTCCCTTTTCTAGATGGATAGAAGCCACACCTACTAAAACCGAAAGAGGAAAAGAAGTCATTAAATGGCTTACAAGAGACATAGCAATTAAATCTTTGATCCTTTAATTGAAAAACTGCCTGAACAAAAGATGTTCTACAAATTGAGACTTTATGATTTCCACCTGAAGCAGGTCTGAAACCGGACAGTCAGACCATATGACATATTAGAAAATATCGGGATTTAACAGCAAGGTCAGGCAGATAGGTATCAGACAGTTTCTTACCATCTTAAAGCATTAAAGGTTAGCCTTTATTGTGTTAGAGATCACAGTAACATGACTTAAAATTTAGCTGATCTAAATACTTCTCCTCTGCTTATTTTCACCAATTCTGAGTTAATATTTATCATCAGTATTTATAATTGATCTCATTAAACCATTTAACTATTTAACTGCAGCAGATCTATGAATCAATGGATCTGTTATCTTAACAGAGCAGCAACATGCTTTATATAAAGGTTTAAAGTGAGTTAGATTATTAGGAAATTAACAAAAACACGGCAATAAAAGGCACAACGAGAGTCAGATATCACCAATGAGTTTCTTGAAGAAGAAAACTCTAAAAGAAATTTAAAGACAGCTGCAGTAAGTCTGAGTCATAACAAGTCAAGTCAAGGTTTGTTTTCATGGCACATTTAAAAATAGCCACAGCAACCAGAGAGCTGTACAGCTGAACACTATATTAATACTATTAGCAAATTCTAACCCTGCAGATAAATATTAATTAATCTAACAATAAACATTGAATAAATTAGTGAAATAAAAACAGTGTTTACAGTTAAAGACATGCCTCTAAACCAGACATGTGTCACTGGAAAAGGAAAGGCTTTGTGACCTCAGCAGGCACCCCGGTTAAACACTTGAATCAATTACTCGAACTATATTATGCCATACTTGAACCAAAACAAGTTGCTAGAGTCGAGTGCAGAGGACATCAAAAGGGAGATGGGAGAGTAGCAAGAGGCAACAATGCGGCAGATAAGGCAGCAAAAACAAAAGCAGGGTATACTGCATTTAACCAGATGTCTCAGAAAACATTGGAGGAAAAATCACAACGAGAATTATGTTTAGAAAACATTAAAGAACTTCACAAAGCAGCGGCACCATCTGAAAAGCAAGCATGGAACGAAAAAAAAAAGATTCCACAGGACGCTGCTGGAATCATAAAGGCAAAATAGTAGCTCAAACTGGACTACTAAATTTGCTATGTCAAGAAGCACACAGTAGAGCTCACTGTGCTAGCTCAAAAGTAACAGCGCTCATTTCACAACACTGGTGGCACCCCCACCTAAAAGACACAATAAAATATTTTGTGCAATCTTGTGAAATTTGCAAGCTGTTCAATCTCAAAGCAGGACTAGGTAGTTTCCCAGTACCTGATGCCCCTTGGAAACAGATAGTAATTGAGTTTACTGACATGGGAGCAGCGAACAGGACTGAAGGTAAACTATTTCTTCTAGTGTGTGTAGCTCCCTTTTCTAGATGGATAGAAGCCACACCTACTAAAACCGAAAAAGGAAAAGAAGTCATTAAATGGCTTACAAGAGACATAGCATTTAAATCTTTGATACTTTAATTGAAAAACTGCCTGAACAAAAGATGTTCTACAAATTGAGACTTTATGATTTCCACCTGAAGCAGGTCTGAGACCGGACATATGACATATTAGAAAATATCGGGATTTAACAGCAAGGTCAGGCAGATAGGTGTCAGACAGTTTCTTACCATCTTAAAGCATTAAAGGTTAGCCTTTATTGTGTTAGAGATCACAGTAACATGACTTAAAATTTAGCTGATCTAAATACTTCTCCTCTGCTTATTTTCACCAATTCTGAGTTAATATTTATCATCAGTATTTATAATTGATCTCATTAAACCATTTAACTATTTAACTGCAGCAGATCTATGAATCAATGGATCTGTTATCTTAACAGAGCAGCAACGTGCTTTATATAAAGGTTTAAAGTGAGTTAGATTATTAGGAAATTAACAAAAACACGACAATAAAAGGCACAACGAGAGTCAGATATCACCAATGAGTTTCTTGAAGAAGAAACCTCTAAAAGAAATTTAAAGACAGCTGCAGTAAGTCTGAGTCATAACAAGTCAAGTCAAGTCAGCTGAACACTATATTAATACTATTAGCAAATTCTAACCCTGCAGATAAATATTAATTAATCTAACAATAAACATTGAATAAATTAGTGAAATAAAAACAGTGTTTACAGTTAAAGACATGCCTCTAAACCAGACATGTGTCACTGGAAAAGGAAAGGCTTTGTGACCTCAGCAGGCACCCCGGTTAAACACTTGAATCAATTACTCGAACTATATTATGCCATACTTGAACCAAAACAAGTTGCTAGAGTCGAGTGCAGAGGACATCAAAAGGGAAATGGGAGAGTAGCTAGAGGCAACAATGCGGCAGATAAGGCAGCAAAAACAAAAGCAGGGTATACTGCATTTAACCAGATGTCTCAGAAAACATTGGAGGAAAAATCACAACGAGAATTATGTTTAGAAAACATTAAAGAACTTCACGAAGCAGCGGCACCATCTGAAAAGCAAGCATGGAACGAAAAAAAAAAGATTCCACAGGACGCTGCTGGAATCATGAAGGCAAAATAGTAGCTCAAACTGGACTACTAAATTTGCTATGTCAAGAAGCACACAGTAGAGCTCACTGTGCTAGCTCAAAAGTAACAGCGCTCATTTCACAACACTGGTGGCACCCCCACCTAAAAGACGCAATAAAATATTTTGTGCAATCTTGTGAAATTTGCAAGCTGTTCAATCTCAAAGCAGGACTAGGTAGTTTCCCAGTACCTGATGCCCCTTGGAAACAGATAGTAATTGAGTTTACTGACATGGGAGCAGCGAACAGGACTGAAGGTAAACTATTTCTTCTAGTGTGTGTAGCTCCATTTTCTAGATGGGTAGAAGCCACACCTACTAAAACCGAAAAAGGAAAAGAAGTCATTAAATGGCTTACAAGAGAAATTATTCCAAGATTTGGGGTACCAGAAGTGATAAGATCAGATAATGGTACTCAATTCTCCAATGAAGAACTAGGAGAAGTGGAAAAATTGTCTGGAATTACACATAAGCTCGGTGCAGTCTCTCACCCAGCTTTACAAGGACTAGTGAAAAGAGCAAATAGAACCATCAAAAAGGCCGAAAAGAAGTCTGTGCAGACACACAGTTAACCTGGGCTGAAGCTCTACGTATTGTGTTAGCCTAAGATTTACTCCAAATGCCACCATGAATGTTGTCATGTTGTCCCACATGAGGTCATGACAGGGAGGAAACACCCTGTCCATTTACAACTGCACCAACAGGCTCACCCCTTGTTGTACTACAGTATGGAAACTTGTGTGAATGTGAAACAACTGAATAACACGGTGATGAGTATATCTCAGCAAGGAACAGGACCAGGAAAGTGAACAAACTTAACTGGTCCTCTCCTATATGGACAGGACGCAGAAGCTACAACACATTGTGTAAAGGTATGGTTGACTGAGAATAGACTGAGTAACTGGATCCACAAGGATCACTGTACTCAGGCTCAAGATCCTACCGAAAGAACATTAACTGAGGTCCGGACTGACTTAGGAACCTCACCTGCTGACAAAGACTAGACCACGGGGACTAAAACTCTATCAGAGACTGAACGGACCACTGACGATGAAACCAAAGGAAAACACCACTGTGGAGACTAGACTGTAGAACCACAGTAGCAGAAACAATAAAGGTTACAATAACTAATTTTCACACCTCTCCTGTGTGAAAGTCAGACATTAAAAGCTCAAGTTACAAAGAACTACAACAGTAATCTGGACACACCCTCTCTTCCCACCACTCCACACCAGGTGACTAAAAGATCTCTGGAGAATTGCAACAACCCACTTCAATTACAATTTATTGAGAAACAAGATACAAGGTACAATCCGATCTGTGCTCAGTCATGACATGTTGGTCGAACGAAAAAGATATGAATGGGATGAATAAAATGTTCTGTGAGAACAGTTTTAATCATGTGTTCTGGTTCATTCGAGAATTTACATGGGAGATGACCCAAGTTGTTTAATCTGGTGCAATCAATCAATCAATCAATCAAACTTTATTTTCATAACACTTTTCATACAAGAAAATGATAGAAGAAAATAAAACAAAGCAGTGAAACCCAAGGCCACATATAGACACACATACACACACACACACACGCACATCTATACGTACACATACACCCACATACATCCACACATACTGGAAGGAAGAAGTAAAGATTAAGTAAAACATAATAAACTGAGGCAGAGCTGCTCGAAGTAAGGTAAAGCACAGAGCTTTGAACTGCACGATTGAAGGCCTAATTCATGTCAAGAAAAAACAAGAATGATCCTGAACAATTTAGCTAACATTCCAAAACTGCTACCAGGAAAAAAAAAATTTAAAAAAATATTACAAAATAATATCAAGTATCCTGGCCCTTAGGTCAAAGCATGCATGCAAGATAACAGTGATCAATAACCAACCAAAGATCTGAACACAAGCACGATGCTGTGGCACTGCTAAGGAAAAATTTAGCAGCACAAGGCCACATGGCTCATCTAAAAAATAAATAAATGAGGAATTTAGACAAATAGAAAAATAGAATAAACCTTTGTCTTTGATTCTAATTTGTATGGAAATATGTTATTGTATCATGTGATGTTATAAGAAACTCTGATGTCACACTGTTGGTACCCCATGAAGTGTTTCTAATTCAAATGGAGCAGAAAAAACTTAATGCTGATCCTGAACTGTCTGTGGATGGCTCAGCATCACGAAACACAGCCACTGGTAAGAATTAAATAGAATTTAGTATAAAGTAACAAGTGAGAATTAAGCAGATCGTGCTGAAATTTTATCAAACGCACTCTGAGCTGAATTAAGAGGACAGACAATATTTATCCCAAAAAGGTTAATCAGTTACTCATTGAGAAGAAATGGCTGCTTTCTTGATGCTGTGCTGCTCCCAAAATGAACTCTAACCACAAACATTTCTGTCCTGCAGCAGCAACACAGGAGCAGAAACTGCAGTGGAAGAGTTCAGCAGAACTAACATACGGATGAGACTAAGTCTCATCGGGGGGGTGGAGATACAACAATTAATCATAGTTTACTAACACTTCTCAAGATTTTCCCAAAATTCAGTGAGTCTTTGTCTTCCTTTTGTCTTTTGTTCTATGTTGTCTTGTGTTTTGTCTTTGTCTTGCTGTGTTCTCTAAATGGTTTGAAGTTTTTTCCACAGAAAAGGTTGATGGTACTGGATTTCACATTAATGCTGTACAGCAGGTTGGTGAGTCTAAGGTACTGTCCTAAAACATGTTTTCTATCAACTGGCCAGTTGTTTTGTTTTTCATTTCATTTATTTATTTATTTTTTTCGGTTTATTTATTTGTTTTTGTTTGGGGTTCATATGAAAACTTAATTTGTCGACCAACGAATACTGGGATTGAACCTGTTAAAAGGCAATTCCTGAATATAAAACATTGTGAAAATGACATGTTGTGCTGCTCAGTTCTCTCTCCTGCTAACATTCATCCACAGCTTAAATTAACTGCATCTGCAGCAGAACCTCTAAAGGACTCACAGCCAAGTGACTGACAAGACGTCAGTCTGAAATTCTGGGAGGCACGATCATCATGCCAAGATAATGGTTGAACAACCATACAACCTTCAACCACTGTCAACAAAATAATCTGAATTATCTCCTTAATTGTCCCAAAGAAAAAGATTAGTTAGGGAAAACGGGTGGTAAAGACCCCTTTGTGGAAGTGAAGTGCTGGTAACCTCTCCTTCCTAGTTAGCTCAGACTGCTGAACTGAGGTTCAGCCAGAAGGACAACCAAACACCAAGCAGTGACAGGATTGGACCACAAGAGACTGAGCTGCACTACACCACTCTGCACAATGTTATCATAAAATTTTCACTCAAAAGAAATTGTTAGTTTTTACACTACATCTATCATTACTCATCTGTTCTCAACAGGGTCATATCTTCATATTCAAGTCATGTTTAAATGTCTGTACTGTATTGTTTTGTGTTTTGTGATGTTCCTCTTTAGTTTAATGATTTTAAGTAGACCAATTACTAATCATAGGAATTCATACATATGTCCATTGCCATTGGTGTGAATCGGCTGTTCGGAGCGGGACCTTAGGCACTGAAAGGTAATTAAGTGGTCGGTCGCCAAGGGGGAATGGGGCCATAGGAGAATTTTCCCGGATATCAGCCATCGGGTTTTTCGCTCCTATTCGCTGCGAACAGTGGACGATCCTGATGGTAATGTTAATTGCCTTAAGCACTTTTTGAGTTTCAATATTTTATGAATTGTTGTAGCTTAGTTAATTATTGTTATGTGTTGTAATGGTACTTATGGGTGAGCAGGGTCTTGCCACTGCTTAAACCACATATAGTTTTGGGCCAAAATGAACTAAGATTCTACACAGAGATTGGGTTTGGGGCCACATACACACACTAATTTTAAGACATATTGAAACATTTATTAATTTATTCCTTGCATACACGTACAGGCTTGATACTTATAGCTTTTAAGAAATGTGCTCATTGCAGAGTTATGATCAGTTGAGTAATGAAGGTTGAACTATTCTGGGAAAGAGGTTCTGTTCCCAGCATCATGATTAACACTCCTGATACAGAAAGGTTTAGCTAACGCATTACAATTATTTTACACATGCATATGCAATTAAAACTTGCTTGCTGCTGATAATTGCAAAGAAGAACAGCTTACACATAACAGCTCACATAATGAAGTTATATCAAAAGGGGGATAACAAGAATCTCCTGTCTGGTTGTGCTGCACCTCAAGGTAGTTGGCCACTTGCAGTTTGGGGACCTGTTAAGTTGGCTGCCGCTAACAGGTGTGACACAATACAGAATATAACATTCCTACCTCATTTAGTTGACATGATTAAATCATTATAATTGGCTTTGTTCTTAGAAATTATAAATTCATTTTCTGTATTTTACTAAATAACCTATGTTCCTGGCTGGTACTTTTCCACTCTGCTCATACTGCACAACAGATGACCTTAAATGGTCCAAGACCTTAGAATGACATAAACAACTGGGTCAGACAAAACATCTCTATTAGGGCAGATAGGTCTGGTACATTAGACACCTAAAACAGCACTCACACATACACACACATTGTTTATCACATCCAAAAAACACAACAAGAACAGCAGCTGGCCTGATCATGCCACTCAAAACTGGCCAATTATACTCTGACAAGAAATATGACATGTTTCCGGATAACGGGGCTCGGCCTGACGGATTTCCTGCGGGAGCTCTGGCACTCCGAGTCCAGCGCTGCAATATACTCTACTTGTGACCACTAATAAATACTTTTTTAATAAACGATTTCTCCAGCTTATTCTTGGGCTTCCAATGAAAAAATCGGGCTAACAACACTGTGAGGACCATGTGTGCTGAGTTCATTTCCATGTTGATGTTGTCTAAGTCACCCAGTATGCACAGTGTGGGGCATGCAGGAATGCTACACTTTAGCCATGTTGAAAGGTCCGTACAGACTTCAAACCAGAACTTCTGGACAGGCGCACAAAACCACAAAGCGTGTGCATAATCATCAGGTGTGTTATCTGTGCAATGTGAGCAGATGTTTGAGTGTGTTAGACCCATCCTGAACATCCTTTGTCCTGTATAGTGTGTTCTATGAAGAATTTTGTATTGTATGAGCTGTAAATTAGGATTTCGAGTCATTCTAAAGGTGTTCAAACATGTTTGTGGCCAGAAGCTATGACTAGAACTAATATATAAATCTCACTCCCATTTTGAGGATGGTAGAGACATTGTGTCATCTATCTTAGATAATAATTTATATATTTTTGATAGTAGTTTTGGGATGCAGATGCTTAGAAACTCTGCTACCCTAATCGGGAGTTGTAAGTCTGGTTGGTGGAAGATATATTTCTTTGTTATTATAGACTTAAGTTGTTGATATTCTAGGAAATTATTGTTGCCTATCTCATGTTGTGATATGAGCTCATCAAATGAAATAAATGTTCCATTTTGGATTATATGTTCCAGATGTTTGATTTCTTTGATCTTCCACAGAGTAAAGTTTAGCATTTTTTTGTTTTGCACGATGTCAGGATTGTTCCAGATGGGTGTAAGCTTACACGGGACATGTGAAGACTTTGTTATTTTAAGAAATTCCCACCAGGCTGTCAGAGAGGTGCTGATGTTAATGCTTTTAAAACATTTGTGATTTTTTTACGTTTTGACTAATAAGTGGCAGGTCAGAGATTTCCAGATTATCCCACAATGCTTGTTCTATATATATCAATGGTGCATCTATTGGGCTAGGTGCAAACTATGTTTTATATATACTGTAACCTATTGGCTAAGGAATAGTGCTGAAAATGAGGTAAATCTAATCCACCACTTTCCTTGGTTTTCTGTAGCATTTTTAAACTAATACGTGGTGGTTTGTTTTTCCACAGAAATTTGGAGATGCATGAATCTAGTGACTTAAACCAAGTAGCAGATGGTTTTATGGGGATCATTGAGAACAAATAGTTAACTTTTGGTAGTATCATCATTTTAATGGTTGTAACTCTCCCCATAAGTGATATAGGTAAGGACTTCCAACGAGAGAGATCGTCCTCTACTGTCTTTAATAATTGCACATAATTTAGCTTTGTTAGCTCTGAGAGCCTGGAGGAA
Organism: Leuresthes tenuis; assembly: GCF_036924035.1. Lineage (NCBI taxonomy): Eukaryota > Metazoa > Chordata > Actinopteri > Atheriniformes > Atherinopsidae > Leuresthes > Leuresthes tenuis. The sequence goes on along the minus strand of NW_027325367.1, from coordinate 26,651,697 downwards.
ATGTTTATGCCTAAATATCTAATATTTCCTGACTGTAAAGTGATCGCAGGTATATTCTGGACCGTACAGTTAATGGGCAGAACTGTGGTCTTAGACCAATTGATAGAGTAGTCAGAAAGTGCTGAGAATTTATTTATGAGTGTGATCGTGTGAGTGAGAGACGTCTGTGAGTTCTGGAGGAAAAGTAATACATCATCAGCATAAAGACTTATTTTATGCTCAATATTTTGGGGTTGGATGCCTTTAATATTTCTATCTTGTCTGATAGCAGCTGCTAAAGGTTCGATGAAAATAGCAAAAAGTGAGGGAGAAAGTGGGCAACCCTGTCTTGTACCTCTCTGCAGACTGAAGCTTGGAGAAGTTTGATCATTAGTCCTGACACTTGCATTTGGGGAGCTATATAATATCCTTATCCAGTTGATGAAGTGTGACCCAAACCCGAATTTGTTTAATGCTGCAAATAAAAATGTCCAGTTCACTCGATCAAATACTTTTTCTGCATCTAGAGAGACTATTGTGGTTTCCAGGTTGTTGACGGTAGAATAGTCTATGATCTATGAAACTGATCTATGTTACTGTCTGATGGTTCATTTTGTGATGAATATAAGGTTTTATAGAAGTCCCTAAAAGCATTGTTGATTTCATGGGTGACATTTCCTTTTCAGTCTTGGTGGAATGAACTCTTCAAATCAGCTTTTCATTCAGTTGGGGTGGAGCGCTTAGCTTCGCCGTCCACCCTTTTGTACACATGTGGATAAAAGAGAGTGATGCGAGTCCCTCTTTGTGATTCTGCCATCTGCGGAAGTATTGTTAGGAATAAAGGAACAGGATAAAGTTCCAAACATTTTAATTGTTCAGCAATGCCTTGTAGATGTAATTTATCCAATAAACATTTTTTTTTATTGTTGCCCACCAGAAAAGAAAAGATTCAAAGTCTGTAGTTACTTGATTTCTAGCTTTAAATTCATCTGGGACTCAGAATTCCAATGCTATCCAGGTACACTATGTTGTCAAATGAACCTCCAGACACAGTTAAATGCTTGAGACATTGCAGCTTCTCACCCAAGGCCTTAAAGTCCCCCTCAGGGAACAGACGGAAAGGCATCAGTAGTTGGGCTATTGTGCAGCTGCCAGTTAGGCAGAAGGACGGACCTCAGTTTCATATCCCCACACAGCCACCAGAGGTCTGCTCTCATGGAAGTTTGGTTCCGAAACCAAGATGCTGAGTAGTTACCTGCGTCCTGAGTGACAATAGATGGATTCTTGACAATTATGTGACATGAGTGTACCCACATTCTTACCTGTACCCCTGTGGATGAAACATATATAAATTACCCGTATAAGCCAACGCTGAGGGCAGTTGTCTATTTTCTTAACTGCTGGCTTTAGCACATTCAATACAATTAGATTGGATATTTTGTCAATCTGTATACATTCTAACAAAATTCCAACTGATACACAGGCGATTCTTCAGAAATCTTGTATTAACATACATTTCACATATGTACTTTTCAGAATACACATGGGCTTTTTGGTTGTCTTTACATAAAATAATTGAGCATAAGTCAATGTCAGCCACCCCATCTATTCCTGCAACACAAAAATAGGTTGACAAGTTGTCTGTTGGACCTGAGGGACCTCCTATCTCTGTGGTCAGTCTGTGTCCGTGTGATTCATTGTAGTGCATTATCTTTTAGTTTTTTATTAATCTGTGCTTAATCCCATAGAATTAGGAATACGATAATAAGAATAATGATTAACAATACACAACTGGTTCCTTTTAACCTACAAATCCTGGTAATTTAAATGGATGCCACGGCTGCTGTCTGTCTATCCCTGTCTTATTTTAGCCACACCCTATGTTCTCGTTTTAGCCGTTGTTTTCTTCACTGAGGTTGAGACGAACCCCCTCCTGTTGAGAGAATTCCCCTTTGTAGTCAGACTTATGCCTCAGAGAACGGTGGTGGGTAACTAATCTTTCCCTACTTCTGCAGGTCGTGGCCTTACTAGTTTACAGTGTGATAAGTGCATCCAGGATATATTAGTTTAGCTGCTGTGGTTTCTGTAAGCAGTACCTGATATGGACCTTCCCACCTTGGGCTGGAGCAGTTATCTTTCTTTATCACTTTGATGAGGATCCAGTCTCCAGGTTTTAGAGATTCCTCCAAAGGGTCACCTGGAACAGACACTAGACAGAAGAGATCTCTCTACTTGTTAACATTTTAACCATGTATCCTGCTAAGGTTTCTTCTCTTTCTTCATCATGTCCGGTGAATAGTTTTAACTGTGGTTGTAAAAATGGTCATACATTATACATTATCTCAAATGGAGTTAATCCTGTGCTAGTTAGAGTAATATGCATGTTTAGGACTACTAGTGGTAAACAGTAAACCCAATTCTTCCCAGTCTCTCTTGACCTAATTATTCAATTGTGTCTTTCCAGCAAACCTGCTGATTGTGGATGATATGCAGAGTGGTTTCTGAGATCCTTTTTTGCTTTTAAGTTCTTCGCCATCAGGAAGATAATATTGTTTACAAAGTGCGTCCCTGTTATCACTGTAGATTTTTTCAGGAATTCCAAATCTAGGTAATATTTAATTCACCAGTGTTGAGGGTACATCTGCCTGTGCATTTGGAAATACTTCACTTCATTTGGTAAAACATCACTAATCACCAGGGAGACCCCTTTATTTAATTCAATGAAATCCATACAAACGTGTTGAAAAGGGTCCTCCGGCCTCGGGAACTGTCCTCGTCCCGGTCCTAGGCCATATGTATGGATCATATTTGCACATATTTGACATGTTAGACAAAAATTCTTTATTATCATATTATGATATTATGATTTTATTATAAATAAAACCATACACTGCAAAAACCTTGTTCATTATTGCTACCAGCCCTCCTGTAGAGACATGCCGTGCTCCATGGCTCGATACTGAAGCATATTTAAACAAACTCTTTGGCAGTATAAGTTCTACATTTCATAGTAAATGGCACCTTTATTCTTCCAGATCTGTCCTTGTAAGTGTACATTTGGTTTTGCATCCATGGTCCAATTTAATGGACTAGTATATGCATCCAGTTTCTCAGAATACTCTATTCCTGGATCCACCTCCTCCCAATCTGAGGCTTCTTCACATGCAGTCACAAACACACCTAAACGCCTCCAGTGGTCATCTGTGGGTTTGGAGAGTGACATATGGGGTGCATTCCATGATCTTAAAAACTTTCTCATGCTGTGGGAGAGTAAGCAGCTGACTGCACAACAACCCTCTTTATTCCAGTATAAGTGTTTTAACTTCAGCACGTTTTAACTTTCTCATTTGTTTAAAAAATTAAATATGTCCTCCCCTTGAGTATATTTGTAATACACAGTACAGTGTACTTCATGTGGTGACCTGAGGGTGAGCTTTCCTGAGACGTGTTCTTTTGCCTTCTTAAGGAGAGGAAGCGTGATAGCGCTGGGGCCTGTAGACACAAGATCCAAACTATACCAGTATGAAGGTGGTCTCATGCTGAATCAATGTTTGAGCGGACTTCATTCGAACTACAGTTAACCCTTTTTCTTCTGGAACTATTCTTAGCTTCAATAAATGGAGTAAATCCCTTCCCAGTAAGTTACAGGGACACAGAGTGGACAAGACAACTTGACAATCAGCACTTACTCCACTCCGTGTATCTGTTACTGTCAAGAGTTTTGATAAACGCTCAGGATGGCTCTTACCATTTGCTGATTTGACCCAAATAATTTCTTTGGATTCCTCAACTCCCGAAATGTCATCAGGATGGATTACAGTTCGTTTTGCACCTGTGTCGCATAGAAAAGTTACCTCCGTCCCGGAAACATTCAATCTAATCTCAGGTTTGATGTCATACTATAAGATAAGTTCAATTCCCTCTAAGTTTAACACTTTTTCTGGCTTTTCTGCTTCTATCCTGGTTACAGCTCCTGTTTTTTTCTTATCTAGTCATAACTGACTCCCAAAATCTTTCTCTATCTTACTCTTGCTCCTGCAGTCGCCCAATGCCCCCTCCTTCCACACAGCCGACATGTATCTCCTCCTGCTCTGTCTCTCCTTCTCTGTCACTGCTCCTGTTGTGATCTGTGTTTTTGCTTTCCCTCATCACCTAAATAGTTGCTTCTCTCCCTTCCAACAAAAAGTTTAGTCCTTTCTTCCTTTTCTTTTTGTTGTTAGAGTGCTCCTCTGCTTTCCCTCTTTATTCCATTGCTGTGCAAACACATTAAGATGACTGTTTATTGTCATGTTACAAGTCAGACAAAATTACTCTCTGCATTTGACCCATCTAGTTTGGCACCTGTTGAACACACATGCAAAACCTTTCTGTTTAATTTAATTAATATTTATCTGCAGGCTTAGAAACTGCTTATAGTATTAATATATTACTCCATATATTACGCTGATTTATTGCAGCTGTCTTTAAATTTCTCCTTAAGAAAACTATTGTTTGATATCTGACTCACATAGCATATTTCATTGCTGTGTTGGTTTTTAAAAAATATATATTTTATATATAAAATATATATAAATATATTATATATATATATATGTATATATATACTAATACTCTTTTGGTTCCCATTCTGTGAGATAAATGCTTTAATCTCTGATGAATATGATGTCAGTTCCTAAGCTCATAAATTCATAAGTTTTAGGGAAGTTAGTCAATCAGAAGTAATGAAGCATTACTTAACCATAGCATTACTTAACATTAATATGTTAAATTCTCTATTTCCGGCTTATGTTTCTGATACACTTATGATTTTTTTTCAGAAGAGCTAATCTCAAATTTAGAAAATGTTTAAGTTTGGCTTGAAAATCATCTGCACCTGAAAGGTCTGACTGTCTGGTCTCAGACCTGCTTCAGGTGGAAAGTATTTCATTTTTAATACCTTGAACTTTGTCATTAAAGAATATTCCAACTTCATTACCCTTATATGTAGAAATGAGTTCTAAATGCAACCTGGAGGGTTTGTTAATCTGTTTACTGTAGCAAGCAAGACGTGAGAGTTGTTACTGCAGTTTTTTTTTTTTTATGATTTCAGAAAAATAACTCTCTCTTCATCTATGCAAAGTCACACGCTGAGTTAGACCAAACATTTCAAGGAAAGCAGTGAGTTCTTTAGCTTGCTTATTATGGGCTACATCCATGTGCACCTTCAAGTCCCCTGTTATGACTAAACAGTCAACAGCAGTGCACACAATTTAAAGAAATTCAGTAAAATCATCAATAAAATCATTCTGCGGTAAGACAAAGTATTTAAGATAATTTTATCTCCATTTTTAAATGACACATGCTCGAATTAAGGACAAAAATAAATGTTTTACCCTCCCCACTCTTGTCTTGTCTTGTTGTTTCATCTCTCAGTTAAACACATAAAATCAAGACTATGAGAGGAAAGTATCAAAAGCATTGTTAGACAGGAAAAAGTCAGAAAGCTGTTGGTATACAACTTTTCCTAGGACTTTGCCTAAGAATGGCAGGTTTGATATGGAAATGATAAAAATCTCAGCTTGTAAAACATCTTTTGCTCAGACAGTTTTTCCTGTGAAATGAGTAAAGATTTGAAATGATCTGTTTGTTTGTCTGAGATCTTCTGAACTTTAACTCTTTAAGAGAGCTGCTAAATCTTAATACACAAACTTGTACAAATGTCTAGCTCTAATCCTTGTTGTTCTTTTTTTTGTTGTGCTTTTTTAAACTAGATTTACTTTGTACATTACTTTTGTATTCCCCTTCTCTAGGATTGGGCAATTTTACCATGTTCAATTCTCCCTCAAACCCAAATTTATTTTCTCATCTCTCTAAGTATTCAATATTATCGGGTTTTTTCTGAAACTCCCGGTTAGCTTTAAAACAGATATTTCCCATACTGTCCTCTTGCAGCTAATCAATTTTTGGTGGAGTTATTGTGAGTACTATTGAATGAAACACTACTTCTGTCGCTATGTCACGAGCAACAACCAGATTCCAATGTTCACTTCAACTCAATTAGTCAGTAACACATTTTTCTGTCGTCACCAGCAGCAACATCACACACCAGCAGCTGTTTCACTCTTATACATACATAGCAAATAAAACAACACTGCAGCAAAGAAGGAAAAAAAACAATTTAACAAACAAACAATTCAACAACCAGCCCCTTTAACAAACAAAAAAATTAATTTCACAAACAAACGATTCAACAATCAGGCCATTTAACAAACAAATGATCAGACGTATAACACTAACAAAAACTAACATGGATTTAAAACTTGCGATCTTTCATCGCAAACTCTCTTAAGAAAGATTCTGTTTCTAACACGCGGCGCGGAGTTATTTATTGCTGTAGTCTTTTCACACAGACTATGGACTAACCTTTTCTGACTGCATTTTTTTTGTCCTTGGTTAATCCCACCACTACACATGTTTACCAGTTAAAAGGCTAACCTTTTCTGACCGTTTCATTTGTGGGTTATCCAATACAACATACAGTTACCAGTTAAAAGGCTTTTTTCCTTTGCTTCACCTTTTCTGACTGCTATTATGTTTTCATGGGTTAATCCTATACACAGTTACCAGTTAAAAAGCTGACCTTTTCTGACTGCTTCTTTTATGTGTTAATCCAGCACAATTTACACACAGTTACCAGTTAAAAAGATGACCTTTTCTGACCGCTAATTAGGTTTTTATGGGTTAATCCTATACACAGTTACCAGTTAAAAGGATGACCTTTTCTGACTGCTTCTTTTATGGGTTAATCCAACACAACCTACACACGGTTACCAGTTAAAAGGCTTACTTTTTCTGACTGCTTCATTTGTGAGTGATCCAACATAACTTTTACACAGTTACCAGTTAAAAGGCTTCTTTACTAGGTTGCATTCGAAATAGTATATTCTTAGGAAAATAGCAACGACTCAATCTATTTAAAGGCCTCTAGTTTTCCATCAATTGCTAGTTAATTAATCAAAAATTTCCCTAATAATCACACTATTTCCAACCAACAATAGTAATACAAAGGGTTCCTTACCATAAATCCACTGGTAAGTTAAACAACGAAGAATCCAGCGAGTCTGTCCACTGATTCAAAAATAGATCCTGTCACCTTTCCTCCAGCCAGTGGCAGCCGGCCTCTATCAGAAACTGTGCTGAGAGGACTTCAGTTAGGAATCCTGGACTCCCCCGTGCACGGTTTCTGGAAGGTGGAAAGGACTTAGAATCCGGCTCGAAGGACCATTATGTTAGAAAAATTCTCTTAAAATTAGGCTCAGAGTCGCTGGATACGATAAACACAAAACATTTATTTCTTGCAAGATAGAGACAAGTCCGCACCTGTCGGGAAGATCGCTCAGAGTTGTCTCCCGACAAAATGGTGCTCCAGCTATTTATGTTGTTTATGCTTGCTGATCACACAATGTTATGAGAAAAGGCCCTTTTCTCACCATTCATTATTATGGGAAGGAACATTCAATGTTATGGGAAAAGGTGCTTCTCTCCCCATTCCTTGTTATGGGAAGGAACATAAAAGGTGCTTCTCACCAGTTAATATTATGGGAAAGACTAGTACCAGAGTCAAAACACTTTTGCTTGAATCATAGAAGAGGAAAGATGGAGGGACTCTTCTAAGCTGGTTTCAAGTATAAACTTCTTTATATTACCTTCTATGAGAAAGAACCACACTTGTTCTTCTGGAATCCAAAATTTGTTTTCTTTTAAGGAGATATTGCCATAAAATGAATTGCTTCACTCAAACCAAGTTAAAACTGCTTTGTCCTTCATATTTGTCCATGCTTAAGCTCGTTTCAAACATAAACTTATTTTTATAACCTTGTATGAGAAAGAACCACACTTATGTTTGAGCAATACACTCCTTATGAGGAGTTATGCACGATTTAGGATTTTGCTGTAAAATCAATTCCTTCACTTAAACCAAGTTAAAACTGCTTTGTCCTTCTTATTTATCCACGTCTACGCTGGTTTCAAGTATAAACTTCTTTATATTACCTTCTATGAGAAATAACCACACTTGTTCTTCTTGAATCCGAAATTCCCTTTATTTTAAGGAGATAGTCAAGATTTCAGATATTGCCATAAAATGAATTGCTTCACTCAAACCAAGTTAAAACTGCTTTGTCCTTCATATTTGTCAATGTTTAAGCTGGTTTCAAACATAAACTTCTTTTTATAACCTTGTATGAGAAAGAACCACACTTATGTTTGAGCAATACACTCCTTATGAGGAGTTATGCACGATTAAGGATTTTGCTGTAAAATTAATTCCTTCACTTAAACCAGGTTAAAACTGCTTTGTCCTTCATATTTGTCAATGTTTAAGCTGGTTTCAAGTATAAACTTCGTTTTATAACCTTGTATGAGAAAGAACCACACTTATGTTTTGAGCAATACACTCCTTATGAGGAGTTATGCACGATTCAGGATTTTGCTGTAAAATGAATTCCTTCACTTTTTTTTCCCTTGTTCTGTTCAGCATTATGGCAGCAGAATTGTGAATACCTTTTATGCCAAACAGATTTCCTTTGCCAAGGGAAGTTTTACAAATGTAAAGCTCCCCTTGATGCCCATTTATTTATTTCTGTTTACAATATATAACATGTGATAGAACTGAATCGGAACGGGGGACAAGGAAAGAAGAAGAGGAAAGAAGAGGAAACAGAACAAAAATAGAAACAAAAACCAGACAACCAGCTGCTACACCTGTAAAAAAACAAAACAGACAATAACCCATGGTCTCTGTTGCGAATCCAGCCTTAGCGCCACCAGGAACACCTGAAAGCAGACAAGCAGAGAACAAACAAACACACAAACAAACAAAAACAAGCACAAGTAGTGGCAATCGCATACAACACAACTGTGGATATAGATGACCTGAGGCGACATGGTAATACATCAACTGCTACTGGACTAATGAATGTGTGTTGTTTGTGTGTGTGTGTGTGTGTGTGTGTGAGAACATGCGACACCCATGGCACAGGACCTACATGATAACCGTGCTTAGTTATGATTGTATAAGTGTACACGGCCACAATCCACAGCCCCCCCAAGCAATCAGAAGCAGGCAGAGAGGGCCACAAGACCCAGGCCACCAGCAGCCCCCACGGAGCACAGAACCCAGGATGCCCACCGCAGGGACAACCACGCATACACCCAGTAGACAGCAGAGGAAGCCCCCGGACAGAGCCCCCATAAGCATAGGGCAGAGGCCCCCCGGGAGCAAGGGGCAACAGCCCACCGACCCCACCAGGCCCCAGCCGCCCAGACATGGGCCGTGCACCGGACCCGGGCCCCAGGAGCCCGAGCGCCCCAATACCCCCCGTTAGAGGCCCCACCCAATACCCGGGAGGGCCAAGCGCCCCAGACAGCCACACAGTGGGTCAGCGCCTGCCCAAGCGCCCCTGGCCAAGTGCCCATGGAGTCAAGACGTGCCCACAGGTGGGTGAAGTCGAGAGCAGTGGGGAGAGGCAACGCCGCCCCCCCATTGGGAGAAGCACAGGCAGGCCAGGCGACAGCAAGTCCCAGATCCAGGCCCAAACATTACCACACATCCACACGTCCTCCCTCCCTCGACTCCACTGGGGTGTAGTGCAGCGGGCACACCAGGGGGCCAGCAGCCCCCCAGCCACCACAGACCCCTAACCAGCAGAACAATTAATTAATCCTCCTGGCCCGTCCCGCCCCGAGCAGCAACAAGGAAGCAGGGGTGTGCGAAGAAGACCCCTCCCCCCATCCTTCTGGCTCTTCAATATTTTCTAATAGTGAGCAATTAAAATTGAGGGGCAGCCAAACTTATAGAACTGGGAGCGCAGCCCTCTGGGCAGCCTACATACCCAAAGAGCCCCGCCCACCAGATGCCACTCAGTGTAACCACCCCCCAAGACCTAATGTGTGTGTGTGAGTGTGTTTGAAAAGTAGTAATGTCTAACACAGGGGCGGGGAACTGCAAAGTGCAACAAAAGGGCACCACCTACGTGGCCCCATCCACTACACACCACCGAACACACACGCCCCCAAAACCCTTCATGTGTGAGTGTGTGCTGTGTACAGGAGCCAGAAGGGAGAGGGGTATGGGGATATACACCGGGGGAGCTACTCTCCCCCAGAGAGGGCAGCCAGGGACTGGCTGCAATAGGCATCCCCGCTACCTGGGAGCCAACACAGGGCAGGAGGGCCTGATGTCCACCAGGCTCGGGGCCTGCAGCGACCATATTCCAGGAGCTACTCTACCCCCAGAAGGTACCCATCCCGCCCCACCCCACTCAACCCAACCCCACCCTGGAGGACCTCTACAAAAAACAAACAAACAACAACAAAAAACAAACAAACAAACCACCCGGTCACACCAGTCGCAGCAGCCCGGGCCTGAGACCCACCATCACCCAAGCGAAAAGCACCCCCCCCCCCCCCCCCCCCCCCCCCCCACCGCACGCCCCAACACCCTGAAAAAAAAACAACCATCTGCGGACACCTTGGAGCGCCCAGCCCCCAGGGCCCAGGCCCACCACCACCACGCACGCCAGAGCGGCCCGGCCACCCGGCATAGAGCCAGCAGCCACCACCTCAAGGCCCCTAAGGGACCCCGCCCCACACGGCAAGACAGCCCCACCCGCAAGCCCCCAAAACTGCCCTTCAAGCCCGACACACAGTCCCCTCCAGGAATGACCAACCCCGTCCTCACGACCCGAGAGACCACCAGACGCCCGAAGCCACACAGCCCCCCCCCAGCACACACTCAACCGCCCAGAGCGACGGGATAGCAACCCACCACCACTATATGATAAACCTAATCAGTGGGGACCAGAGAGAATGAAATTCAGCCAATTGATGTTGGGAGGCACACATTGTTTCCATGCTAATATAATCTAAAAGAACATTTCTAAACTGGTTAATACACAGATTGTTCTTCGCTTTCCAGTTCATGAGAATAGTTTTCTTTGCGATACATAACACTGTTATAATTGGCTTTGTTCTTAGACATTATAAATTCATATTCTGTATTTTACTAAATAACCTATGTTCCTAGCTGGTACTTTTCCACTCTGCTCATACTGCACAACAGATGACCTTAAATGGTCCAAGACCTTAGAATGACATAAACAACTGGGTCAGACAAAACATCTCTATTAGGGCAGATAGGTCTGGTACATTAGACACCTAAAACTGCAGTCACACATACACACACATTGTTTATCATATCCAAAGAAGACAACAAGGACAGAAGCTGGCCTGATCATGCCACTCAAAACTGGCCAATTATACTCTGACAAGTGTGAATACAACTTCTGTGAGATAAAGCTGAATATAAATATGACATGTTCCCGGATAACGGGGCTCGGCCTGACGGATTTCCTGCGGGAGCTCTGGCACTCCGAGTCCAGCGCTGCAATATACTCTACTTGTGACCACTAATAAATACTGTTTTAATAAACCATTTCTCCAGCTTATTCTTGGGCTTCCAATGAAAAAATCGGGCTAACAATTGGTGCCGTGACCCGGATTGGCTGACTCTGAGACCGTGTCCGATCGAGAACTTCCAGAGCTGGTTGGAGGGGACCCTTCTTCAGACAATTCAAGGCGCCTAAAACACAAGGTGAGCAGAAAACCTCTTGTATCAGGATATGTGAAATTTCTGCACATTGGTCATTCTAAACTAAATTGTCTGAATTAGGATGTCCTCCGATCACTAAATCAAAAGCACAAAATTTGTGTCTACAGGTTTACTAGGTGGTCACATGTAAAGTATAAACACATAGTCTCACATAGGGAGAGTCATATGTGTCCTAGTTTAGTACAATTTGGCCAAATAAAAGACGGGGGTCTGTTAGTCCGCAATTGGCGGCGTGAGTAATGTCTGTGCAATTGGCACTTGGACCGTAAAATCCACAATCGGCGGTGGGTCTGCATTACTGCACAACAGGCGACGTGAGTAATTTCTGTGCACAAGGGCGCTTAGACCTTTATCTGCAATCGGCGGTGGGTCTTTATTACTTCACAATAGGCAGAGTAAGTAATCTCTGTGCAATTGGCACTTGGACTGTAAAATCTGCAATCGGCGGTGTGTCTGTTATTACTACGCGTTTGGTGCTTGGACTGTAAAATCCACAATCGGCGGTATGTCTGTTTTTTTGTTTTTTTTTTCTCTTCCACAAGCGGCGGTGGTTCTGCAGTTGTTGTGAACAGGCGATACACTAAGTGTTTATCTCTGCATAAGGACACAGGGCTAAGTTGGTTATTTTTCATGAAAATGTGGGGTGGTTTGCTATTTGGTTGATATTTTACTGTGTTAGTGGAAGTGTATCTAGCAATAGAGACTGCTGGAGAATTCCTACACTGACACAGATCTAAAGTAGTTCTGTAAAAGGGGGCATTGGACTAGAAAATAAAGGGGAATTTAGTTAGGGTGTTACAGAGTTTGGTGAATTAAAACGAGTGAAGAGACTGGGAGAGCCCCAGGCGATCAAGCGCACAGAGTAAAAGATTCTGTGTAGAAGCTTCTTGGTCAGGTCCAACACTCGGGCATTGCACCATTCACCCATTCTGATTAACACGTGAAATACCTGAATATGTCACAAACCTTTGTTGATAAGTGGAAAACATGTAAACCCGGCTCATTGGGGTCGGTATTATTTGAGACGTTGACGAGATGGCAGAAAAAAGTTCCAAGAGAAGACGAAAAAAGAGAGACAGATAGATTTGTAAATTGGACGAGAGAAATGCAAGGGAAAGGAATGTTTGGAGGGTTTGAAAGTGCGCCACCGCAACTGAGTGATTTCTCTATGTTTTCAAAACAAGCAACAGGCAGTAGGAATCAAGCAACAGCAAAGCTAAAAGAGGCAGGTTTATTGCAGAGAGCAAGGGCAGAAAAAGACGGAAAAAAAAGCAGTAACATTTCTTGCAGACTGTCAGTATTTTTTTTGGAGAAGTTAAATTCTCTATTCAGACGCAGTCCTCTGCACCTCTACCACAGCACGTGCCAGACACAACGTCATCTTTTCCAGGGACACATCCTACTACACTAGCAGATAAGACACATCTTCCTAACATCACACTCAATAACAGAAGCATGCCATTTAGCAAAATAAAAAAATGACCATTTATACAGATTCAGCATAAACAGCTTAGGCTGTACATGTGGACATGTGTAATTGGAAAAGAAAAGGTTAGATATCCTTAGCTTTGTCATAAATGCTCTCACCCTAAGATTATCTCATCCCAACCCTGCTTCCTTCTTCCCCCATTCAGCCCTGAGAGTGAGGACAGATTCTGATTGATCATGGGCCTGTACTTAAAGAGTACCAGAGTTACATATAGTTATTTAGTCAAAAAATTTACAATGATAATGGAAGTTTTTACTAGAGCATTTATCATCAATTCAATAATTAATTTATTTTCAAATAAATTTGAATGGGAGAAATACCACATTGAATGGACAATCTGAAAACCGCTTTTCAATGCAAGTATTACAGTGAAGAGATAAGAAGCAATACAATGTCCAAAATAAATCCAGGAAGAACAGACTGTTTAAAACTAAACATTAGAACCAGTTTGTTGTTGAATTAAGATTTAACAGCTCTCTTAAAAAGTCAGTAAAACAAACATAGCATTTAAATCTTTGATCCTTTAATTGAAAAACTGCCTGAACAAAAGATGTTCTACAAATTGAGACTTTATGATTTCCACCTGAAGCAGGTCTGAGACCGGACAGTCAGACCATATGACATATTAGAAAATATCGGGATTTAACAGCAAGGTCAGGCAGATAGGTGTCAGACAGTTTCTTACCATCTTAAAGCATTAAAGGTTAGCCTTTATTGTGTTAGAGATCACAGTAACATGACTTAAAATTTAGCTGATCTAAATACTTCTCCTCTGCTTATTTTCACCAATTCTGAGTTAATATTTATCATCAGTATTTATAATTGATCTCATTAAACCATTTAACTATTTAACTGCAGCAGATCTATGAATCAATGGATCTGTTATCTTAACAGAGCAGCAACGTGCTTTATATAAAGGTTTAAAGTGAGTTAGATTATTAGGAAATTAACAAAAACACGGCAATAAAAGGCACAACGAGAGTCAGATATCACCAATGAGTTTCTTGAAGAAGAAACCTCTAAAAGAAATTTAAAGACAGCTGCAGTAAGTCTGAGTCATAACAAGTCAAGTCAAGTCAGCTGAACACTATATTAATACTATTAGCAAATTCTAACCCTGCAGATAAATATTAATTAATCTAACAATAAACATTGAATAAATTAGTGAAATAAAAACAGTGTTTACAGTTAAAGACATGCCTCTAAACCAGACATGTGTCACTGGAAAAGGAAAGGCTTTGTGACCTCAGCAGGCACCCCGGTTAAACACTTGAATCAATTACTCGAACTATATTATGCCATACTTGAACCAAAACAAGTTGCTAGAGTCGAGTGCAGAGGACATCAAAAGGGAGATGGGAGAGTAGCTAGAGGCAACAATGCGGCAGATAAGGCAGCAAAAACAAAAGCAGGGTATACTGCATTTAACCAGATGTCTCAGAAAACATTTGAGGAAAAATCACAACGAAAATTATGTTTAGAAAACATTAAAGAACTTCACGAAGCAGCGGCACCATCTGAAAAGCAAGCATGGAACGAAAAAAAAAAGATTCCACAGGACGCTGCTGGAATCATGAAGGCAAAATAGTAGCTCAAACTGGACTACTAAATTTGCTATGTCAAGAAGCACACAGTAGAGCTCACTGTGCTAGCTCAAAAGTAACAGCGCTCATTTCACAACACTGGTGGCACCCCCACCTAAAAGACGCAATAAAATATTTTGTGCAATCTTGTGAAATTTGCAAGTTGTTCAATCTCAAAGCAGGACTAGGTAGTTTCCCAGTACCTGATGCCCCTTGGAAACAGATAGTAATTGAGTTTACTGACATGGGAGCAGCGAACAGGACTGAAGGTAAACTATTTCTTCTAGTGTGTGTAGCTCCCTTTTCTAGATGGGTAGAAGCCACACCTACTAAAACCGAAAAAGGAAAAGAAGTCATTAAATGGCTTACAACAGAAATTATTCCAAGATTTGGGGTACCAGAAGTGATAAGATCAGATAATGGTACTCACTTCTCCAATGAAGAACTAGAAGAAGTGGAAAAATTGTTTGGAATTACACATAAGCTCGGTGCAGTCTCTCACCCAGCTTTACAAGGACTAGTGAAAAGAGCAAATAGAACCATCAAAAAGGCCGAAAAGAAGTCTGTGCAGACACACAGTTAACCTGGGCTGAAGCTCTACGTATTGTGTTAGCCTAAGATTTACTCCAAATGCCACCATGAATGTTGTCATGTTGTCCCACATGAGGTCATGACAGGGAGGAAACACCCTGTCCATTTACAACTGCACCAACAGGCTCACCCCTTGTTGTACTACAGTATGGAAACTTGTGTGAATGTGAAACAACTGAATAACACGGTGATGAGTATATCTCAGCAAGGAATAGGACCAGGAAATTGAACAAACTTAACTGGTCCTCTCCTATATGGACAGGACGCAGAAGCTACAACACATTGTGTAAAGGTATGGTTGACTGAGAATAGACTGAGTAACTGGATCCACAAGGATCACTGTACTCAGGCTCAAGATCCTACCGAAAGAACATTAACTGAGGTCCGGACTGACTTAGGAACCTCACCTGCTGACAAAGACTAGACCACGGGGACTAAAACTCTATCAGAGACTGAACGGACCACTGACGATGAAACCAAAGGAAAACACCACTGTGGAGACTAGACTGTAGAACCACAGTAGCAGAAACAATAAAGGTTACAATAACTAATTTTCACACCTCTCCTGTGTGAAAGTCAGACATTAAAAGCTCAAGTTACAAAGAACTACAACAGTAATCTGGACACACCCTCTCTTCCCACCACTCCACACCAGGTGACTAAAAGATCTCTGGAAAATTGCAACAACCCACTTCAATTACAATTTATTGAGAAACAAGATACAAGGTACAATCCGATCTGTGCTCAGTCATGACATGTTGGTCGAACGAAAAAGATATGAATGGGATGAATAAAATGTTCTGTGAGAACAGTTTTAATCATGTGTTCTGGTTCATTCGAGAATTTACGTGGGAGATGACCCAAGTTGTTTAATCTGGTGCAATCAATCAATGAATCAATCAATCAAACTTTATTTTCATAACACTTTTCATACAAGAAAATGATAGAAGAAAATAAAACAAAGCAGTGAAATCCAAGGCCACATATAGACACACATACACACACACACACACGCACATCTATACGTACACGTACACCCACATACATCCACACATACTGGAAGGAAGAAGTAAAGATTAAGTAAAACATAATAAACTGAGGCAGAGCTGCTCGAAGTAAGGTAAAGCACAGAGCTTTGAACTGCACGATTGAAGGCCTAATTCATGTCAAGAAAAAACAAGAATGATCCTGAACAATTTAGCTAACATTCCAAAACTGCTACCAGGAAAAAAAAAAATTTAAAAAAATATTACAAAATAATATCAAGAATCCTGGCCCTTAGGTCAAAGCATGCATGCAAGATAACAGTGATCAATAACCAACCAAAGATCTGAACACAAGCACGATGCTGTGGCACTGCTAAGGAAAAATTTAGCAGCACAAGGCCACATGGCTCATCTAAAAAATAAATAAATGAGGAATTGAGACAAATAGAAAAATAGAATAAACCTTTGTCTTTGATTCTAATTTGTATGGAAATATGTTATTGTATCATGTGATGTTATAAGAAACTCTGATGTCACACTGTTGGTACCCCATGAAGTGTTTCTAATTCAAATGGAGCAGAAAAAACTTAATGCTGATCCTGAACTGTCTGTGGATGGCTCAGCATCACGAAACACAGCCACTGGTAAGAATTAAATAGAATTTAGTATAAAGTAACAAGTGAGAATTAAGCAGATCGTGCTGAAATTTTTATCAAAAGCACTCTGAGCTGAATTAAGAGGACAGACAATATTTATCCCAAAAAGGTTAATCAGTTACTCATTGAGAAGAAATGGCTGCTTTCTTGATGCTGTGCTGCTCCCAAAATGAACTCTAACCACAAACATTTCTGTCCTGCAGCAGCAACACAGGAGCAGAAACTGCAGTGGAAGAGTTCAGCAGAACTAACATACGGATGAGACTAAGTCTCATCGGGGGGGTGGAGATACAACAATTAATCATAGTTTACTAACACTTCTCAAGATTTTCCCAAAATTCTGTGAGTCTTTGTCTTCCTTTTGTCTTTTGTTCTATGTTGTCTTGTGTTTTGTCTTTGTCTTGCTGTGTTCTCTAAATGGTTTGAAGTTTTTTCCACAGAAAAGGTTGATGGTACTGGATTTCACATTAATGCTGTACAGCAGGTTGGTGAGTCTAAGGTACTGTCCTAAAACATGTTTTCTATCAACTGGCCAGTTGTTTTGTTTTTCATTTCATTTATTTATTTATTTTTTTCGGTTTATTTATTTGTTTTTGTTTGGGGTTCATATGAAAACTTAATTTGTCGACCAATGAATACTGGGATTGAACCTGTTAAAAGGCAATTCCTGAATATAAAACATTGTGAAAATGACATGTTGTGCTGCTCAGTTCTCTCTCCTGCTAACATTCATCCACAGCTTAAATTAACTGCATCTGCAGCAGAACCTCTAAAGGACTCACAGCCAAGTGACTGACAAGACGTCAGTCTGAAATTCTGGGAGGCACGATCATCATGCCAAGATAATGGTTGAACAACCATACAACCTTCAACCACTGTCAACAAAATAATCTGAATTATCTCCTTAATTGTCCCAAAGAAAAAGATTAGTTAGGGAAAACGGGTGGTAAAGACCCCTTTGTGGAAGTGAAGTGCTGGTAACCTCTCCTTCCTAGTTAGCTCAGACTGCTGAACTGAGGTTCAGCCAGAAGGACAACCAAACACCAAGCAGTGACAGGATTGGACCACAAGAGACTGAGCTGCACTACACCACTCTGCACAATGTTATCATAAAATTTTCACTCAAAAGAAATTGTTAGTTTTTACACTACATCTATCATTACTCATCTGTTCTCAACAGGGTCATATCTTCATATTCAAGTCATGTTTAAATGTCTGTACTGTATTGTTTTGTGTTTTGTGATGTTCCTCTTTAGTTTAATGATTTTAAGTAGACCAATTACTAATCATAGGAATTCATACATATGTCCATTGCCATTGGTGTGAATCGGCTGTTCGGAGCGGGACCTTAGGCACTGAAAGGTAATTAAGTGGTCGGTCGCCAAGGGGGAATGGGGCCATAGGAGAATTTTCCCGGATATCAGCCATCGGGTTTTTCGCTCCTATTCGCTGCGAACAGTGGACGATCCTGATGGTAATGTTAATTGCCTTAAGCACTTTTTGAGTTTCAATATTTTATGAATTGTTGTAGCTTAGTTAATTATTGTTATGTGTTGTTATGGTACTTATGGGTGAGCAGGGTCTTGCCACTGCTTAAACCACATATAGTTTTGGGCCAAAATGAACTAAGATTCTACACAGAGATTGGGTTTGGGGCCACATACACACACTAATTTTAAGACATATTGAAACATTTATTAATTTATTCCTTGCATACACGTACAGGCGTGATACTTATAGCTTTTAAGAAATGTGCTCATTGCAGAGTTATGATCAGTTGAGTAATGAAGGTTGAACTATTCTGGGAAAGAGGTTCTGTTCCCAGCATCATGATAAACACTCCTGATACAGAAAGGTTTAGCTAACGTATTACAATTATTTTACACATGCATATGCAATGAAAACTTGCTTGCTGCTGATAATTGCAAAGAAGAACAGCTTACACATAACAGCTCACATAATGAAGTTATATCAAAAGGGGGATAACAAGAATCTCCTGTCTGGTTGTGCTGCATCTCAAGGTAGTTGGCCACTTGCAGTTTGGGGACCTGCTAAGTTGGCTGCCGCTAACAGGTGTGACACAATACAGAATATAACATTCCTACCTCATTTAGTTGACATGATTAAATCATGTCAAAAGGGGGAGTTGCTATAATTGGCTTTGTTCTTAGAAATTATAAATTCATTTTCTGTATTTTACTAAATAACCTATGTTCCTAGCTGGTACTTTTCCACTCTGCTCATACTGCACAACAGATGACCTTAAATGGTCCAAGACCTTAGAATGACATAAACAACTGGGTCAGACAAAACATCTCTATTAGGGCAGATAGGTCTGGTACATTAGACACCTAAAACAGCACTCACACATACACACACATTGTTTATCACATCCAAAGAACACAACAAGGACAGCAGCTGGCCTGATCATGCCACTCAAAACTGGCCAATTATACTCTGACAAGAAATATGACATGTTTCCGGATAACGGGGCTCGGCCTGACGGATTTCCTGCGGGAGCTCTGGCACTCCGAGTCCAGCGCTGCAATATACTCTACTTGTGACCACTAATAAATACTTTTTTAATAAACGATTTCTCCAGCTTATTCTTGGGCTTCCAATGAAAAAATCGGGCTAACAACACTGTGAGGACCATGTGTGCTGAGTTCATTTCCATGTTGATGTTGTCTAAGTCACCCAGTATGCACAGTGTGGGGCATGCAGGAATGCTACACTTTAGCCATGTTGAAAGGTCCGTACAGACTTCAAACCAGAACTTCTGGACAGGCGCACAAAACCACAAAGCGTGTGCATAATCATCAGGTGTGTTATCTGTGCAATTTGAGCAGATGTTTGAGTGTGTTAGACCCATCCTGAACATCCTTTGTCCTGTATAGTGTGTTCTATGAAGAATTTTGTATTGTATAAGCTGTAAATTAGGATTTCGAGTCATTCTAAAGGTGTTCAAACATGTTTGTGGCCAGAAGCTATGACTAGAACTAATATATAAATCTCATGAGGATGGTAGAGACATTGTGTCATCTATCTTAGATAATAATTTATATATTTTTGATAGTAGTTTTGGGATGCAGATGCTTAGAAACTCTGCTACCCTAATCGGGAGTTGTAAGTCTGGTTGGTGGAAGATATATTTCTTTGTTATTATAGACTTAAGTTGTTGATATTCTAGGAAATTATTGCTGCCTATCTCATGTTGTGATATGAGCACATCAAATGAAATAAATGTTCCATTTTGGATTATATGTTCCAGATGTTTGATTTCTTTGATCTTCCACAGAGTAAAGTTTAGCATTTTTTTGTTTTGCAGGATGTCAGGATTGTTCCAGATGGGTGTAAGCTTACACGGGACATGTGAAGACTTTGTTATTTTAAGAAATTCCCACCAGGCTGTCAGAGAAGTGCTGATGTTAATGCTTTTAAAACATTTGTGATTTTTTTACGTTTTGACTAATAAGTGGCAGGTCAGAGATTTCCAGATTATCCCACAATGCTTGTTCTATATATATCAATGGTGCATCTATTGGGCTAGGTGCAAACTATGTTTTATATATACTGTAACCTATTGGCTAAGGAATAGTGCTGAAAATGAGGTAAATCTAATCCACCACTTTCCTTGGTTTTCTGTAGCGTTTTTAAACTAATACGTGGTGGTTTGTTTTTCCACAGAAATTTGGAGATGCATGAATCTAGTGACTTAAACCAAGTAGCAGATGGTTTTATGGGGATCATTGAGAACAAATAGTTAACTTTTGATAGTATCATCATTTTAATGGTTGTAACTCTCCCCATAAGTGATATAGGTAAGGACTTCCAACGAGAGAGATCGTCCTCTACTGTCTTTAATAATTGCACATAATTTAGCTTTGTTAGCTCTGAGAGCCGGGAGGAAATGTTTATGCCTAAATATCTAATATTTCCTGACTGTAAAGTGATAGCAGGTATATTCTGGACCCTACAGTTAATGGGCAGAACTGTGGTCTTAGACCAATTGATAGAGTAGTCAGAAAGTGCTGAGTATTTATTTATGAGTGTGATCGTGTGAGTGAGAGACGTCTGTGAGTTCTGGAGGAAAAGTAATACATCATCAGCATAAAGACTTATTTTATGCTCAATATTTTGGGGTTGGATGCCTTTAATATTTCTATCTTGTCTGATAGCAGCTGCTAAAGGTTCGATGAAAATAGCAAAAAGTGAGGGAGAAAGTGGGCAACCCTGTCTTGTACCTCTCTGCAGACTGAAGCTTGGAGAAGTTTGATCATTAGTCCTGACACTTCCATTTGGGGAGCTATATAATATCCTTATCCAGTTGATGAAGTGTGACCCAAACCCGAATTTGTTTAATGCTGCAAATAAAAATGTCCAGTTCACTCGATCAAATGCTTTTTCTGCATCTAGAGAGACTATTGTGGTTTCCAGGTTGTTGACGGTAGAATAGTCTATGATCTATGTTACTGTCTGATGGATCATTTTGTGATGAATATAAGGTTTTATAGAAGTCCCTAAAAGCATTGTTGATTTCATGGGTGACATTTCCTTTTCAGTCTTTAACAGAAGTGATTGTTGTTTTCTCTTTATTTGTCTTTAGTTGGTTAGCTAGGAACCTTCCAGATTTATTGCCATGCTCAAAGTTCTCCACACGAAGTCTTTGTATCAGAAACTGTGTTTGTTTGTTAATAATTTTGTTTAATTCAATTAAGCTTTTCTTAGTTCATTCAGTGTGTGTTCCTCTTTTGAGGTACTGTAGACAACTTCTTTTTTTTTTTTTTTTTTCCCCCTTGTCCTGTTCAGCATTATGGCAGCAGAATTGTAGTCTGAATACCTTTGATGCCAAACAGATTTGCTTTGCCAAGGGAAGTTTTATAAATGTAAAGCTCCCCTTGATGCCCATTTATTTATTTTGTTTACAATATATAACATGTAATAGAACTGAACCGGACCGGGGGACAAGGAAAGAAGAAGAGGAAAGAAGAGGAAACAGAACAAAAATAGAAACAAAAACCAGACAACCAGCTGCTACACCTGTAAAAAACAAAACAGACAACAATCCATGGCCTCTGAGGGGAATCCAGCCTTAGCGCCACCAGGAGCACCTGAAAGCAGACAAGCAAAGAAAAAACAAACACACAAACAAACAAGCACAAGAAGCGGCAATCGCATACAACACAGCTGTGGATATAGATGACCTGAGACGACATGATAATACATCAACTGCTTAGCGAGCATGCAACTGGGCTAATAAATGTGTGTGTGTGTGTGTGTGTGAGAACATGCAACACCCATGGCACAGGATCTACATGGTAACCGTGGTTAGTTATGAGTGTATAAGTGTACAGGGCCACACTCCACAGCCCCCCCCCCCCCAGCAATCAGAAGCAGACAGAGAGGGCCACAAGACCCAGGCCTGTAGACAACTTCTAATGATTTGATCCTGAGTTCTAAATCTGATATCCTTGAACTTTCCCTCTTTTTCTTATTTGATGAAAAAGAGATTATTTTGCCTCTCATGACTGCTTTTCCACAAGACCCAGGCCACCAGCAGGAATCTCGAATTCCTGGTGGTATAACTCTTTTATTCTTCAGTGTGATAGAAACTGGAGCGTGATCACTGATACTGATGGGGTGGATTTTGGTGTCTGAAATATCCCTCATCAAGGAACTGCTAACTAAGAATTCCTTCACTTAAACCAAGTTAAAACTGCTTTGTCCTTCATATTTGTCCTTTTATGCTGGTTTCAAACATAAACTTCTTTTTATAACCTTGTATGACAAAGGACAACACTTATGTTTGAGCAATACACTCATGAGGAGTTATGCACGATTCAGGATTTTGCTGTAAAATGAATTCCTTCACTTAAACCAAGTTAAAACTGCTTTGTCCTTCTTATTTATCCATGTCTAAGCTGGTTTCAAGTATAAACTTCTTTATATTACCTTATATGAGAAAGAACCACACTTGTTCTTCTGGAATTCGCTTTACTTTAAGGAGATAGTCAAGATTTTAGATATTGCCATAAAATTAATTGCTTCACTCAAACCAAGTTAAAACTGCTTTGTCCTTCATATTTGTCCAAGTTTAAGTTGGTTTCAAACATAAACTTCTTTTTATAACCTTGTATGAGAAACAACAACACTTATGTTTGAGCAATGCACTCCTTATGAGGAGTTATGCACGATTCAGGATTTTGCTGTAAAATTAATTCCTTCACTCAAACCAAGTTAAAACTGCGTTGTCCTTCTTATTTATCCATGTCTACGCTGGTTTTAAGTATAAACTTCTTTATATTACCTTATATGAGAAAGAACCACACTTATGTTTGAGCAATACACTCCTTATGAGGAGTTATGCACGATTCAGGATTTTGCTGTAAAATGAATTCCTTCACTTTTTTTCCCTTGTTCTGTTCAGCATTATGGCAGCAGAATTGTGAATACCTTTTATGCCAAACAGATTTCCTTTGCCAAGGGAATTTTTACAAATGTAAAGCTCCCCTTGATGCCCATTTATTTATTTCTGTTTACAATATATAACATGTAATAGAACTGAACCGGAAGGGGGGACAAGGAAACAAGAAGAGGAAAGAAGAGGAAACAGAACAAAAATAGAAACAAAAACCAGACAACCAGCTGCTACACCTGTAAAAAAACAAAACAGACAATAATCCATGGTCTCTGTTGCGAATCCAGCCTTAGCGCCACCAGGAGCACCTGAAAGCAGACAAGCAGAGAAAAAAACAAACAAACACACAAACGAACAAAAACAAGCACAAGTAGTGGCAATCGCATATAGATGACCTGAGGCGACATGGTAATGCATGAACTGCTACTGGACTAATGTGTGTTGTGTGTGTGTGTGAGAACATGCAACACCCATGGCACAGGACCTACATTAACCGTGCTTAGTTATGTGTTAGTTAGAGTGTATAAGTGTACACGGCCACAATCTACAGCCCCCCCAAGCAATCAGAAGCAGGCAGAGAGGGCCACAAGACCCAGGCCACCAGCAGCCCCCACGGAGCACAGAACCCAGGATGCCCACCGCAGCGACAACCACGCATCCACCCAGTAGACAGCAGAGGAAGCCCCCGGACAGAGCCCCCATAAGCATAGGGCAGAGGCCCCCCGGGAGCCAGGGGCAACAGCCCACCGACCCCACCAGGACCCAGCCGCCCAGACATGGTCCGTGCACCGGACCCGGACCCCAGGAGCCCGAGCGCCCCAAAACCCCCCGGCAGAGGCCCCACCCAATACCCGGGAGGGCCAAGCGCCCCAGACAGCCACGCAGTGGGTCAGTGCCTGCCCCAGCGCCCCTGGCCAAGTGCCCATGGAGTCAAGGCGTGCCCACAGGTGGGTGAAGTCGCGAGCAGTGGGGAGCAGCAACGCCACCCCCCCATTGGGAGAAGCACAGGCAGGCCAGGCGACAGCAAGTCCCAGACCCAGGCCCAATCATCACCACACGTCCTCCCTCCCTTGACTCCGCTGGGGTGTAGCGCAGCGGGCACACCAGGGGGCCAGCAGCCCCCCAGCCACCACAGACCCTGAACCAGCAGAATAATTAATTCCTCCTGGCCACTCCTGCCCGACCAGAAACCAGGAAGCAGGGGTGTGAGAAGACCCCTCCCCTCACCCTTCTGGCTCTTCAATATTTTCTAATAGTGAGCGATTAAAATTGAGGGGCGGCCAACCTTGTAGAACTGGGAGCGCAGCCCTCTGGGCAGCCTACATACCCAAAGAGCCCCGCCCACCAGATGCCATTCACTGCAATCACCCGCCAAGACCTAATGTGTGTGTGTGTGTGATAAGTAGTGATGTCTAAGGTGTAATTAAAACAGGGGCGGGGAACTGCAGAGTGCAGCCAAGGGGACCACCTACGTGACCCCATCCACTACACCCCACAGAACACACACGCCCCCAAAACCCTTCATGTGTGAGTGTGTGCTGTGTACAGGAGCCAAAAGAGAGAGGGGTATGGGGATATACACCGGGGCAGCTACTCTCCCCCGGAGAAGGCAGCCAGGGACTGGCTGCAATAGGCACCCCCGCTACCTGGGACCCAACACAGGGCAGGAGGGCCTGATGTCCACCAGGCTCGGGGCCTGCAGCGACCATATTCCGGGAGCTACTGTATCCCCGGAAGGTACCCACCCCACCCCACCCCACTCAACCCAACCCCACCCCACCCCGGAGGACCTCTACAAACAAACAAACAAACAACAACAAACAAACCACCCGGCCACACCGGACGCAGCAAGCCTGGGCCTGAGACCCACCATCACCCAGCCCCCCCCCCCCAACAGGGGAAAAGCACCCCCCCCACCGCACGCCCTAACAGCCTAAAGATAACAACTACCTGCGGACACCCTGGAGGTCCCAGAGCAACAAGCCTGGCACCAGTACCTGCACCAACCCACCCATACTGTGGCATGTCCAGGGCAACCCAGCCCCCCCAGACCAACCTGGTCCTCACGACCCGAGAGACCACCAGACGCCCGAAATCACACAGCCCCCCCACAGAACACATCCAACCGCCCAGAGTGACGGGACAGCAACCCACCACCACTATGTGATAAACCTAATCAGCGGGGACCAGAGAGAATGAAATTCAGCCAATTGATGTTTTCAGGAGGCACACATTGTTTCCATGCTAATATAATCTAAAAGAACATTTCTAAACTGGTTAATACACAGATTGTTCTTCGCTTTCCAGTTCATGAGAATAGTTTTCTTTGCGATACATAACACTGTTATAATTGGCTTTGTTCTTAGACATTATAAATTCATATTCTGTATTTTACTAAATAACCTATGTTCCTAGCTGGTACTTTTCCACTCTGCTCATACTGCACAACAGATTATCTTAAATGGTCCAAGACCTTAGAATGACATAAACAACTGGGTCAGACAAAACATCTCTATTAGGGCAGATAGGTCTGGTACATTAGACACCTAAAACAGCAGTCACTCATACACACACATTGTTTATCATATCCAAAGAACACAACAAGGACAGAAGCTGGCCTGATCATGCCACTCAAAACTGGCCAATTATACTCTGACAAGTGTGAATACAACTTCACAAGTCCGATCGAGGACTTCCGGAGCTGGTTGGAGGGGACCCTTCTTCAGACAATTCAAGGTGCCTAAATAACAAGGTGAGCAGAAAACCTCTTGTATCAGGATATGTGAAATTTCTGCACATTGCTCATTCTAAACTAAATTGTCTGAATTAGAATGTCCTCCGATCACTAAATCAAAAGCACAAAATTTGTGTCTACAGGTTTACTAGGTGGTCACATGTAAAGTATAAACACATAGTCTCACATAGGGAGAGTCATATGTGTCCTAGTTTAGTACAATTTGGCTAAATAAAAGACACAAAATTCATCCTGTCTTCTAAACTGAATAGGAAGTAGATGCCAATGGGCGGGGGTCTGTTAGTCGGCAATTGGCGGCGTGAGTAATGTCTGTGCTAAGTGGACATTGGATAAGTGGAAAACATGTAAACCCGGCTCATTGGGGTCGGTATTATTTGACACGTTGACGAGATGGCAGAAAAAAGTTCCAAGAGAAGACGAAAAAAGAGAGACAGATAGATTTGTAAATTGGACGAGAGAAATGCAAGGGAAAGGAATGTTTGGAGGGTTTGAAAGTGCGCCACCGCAACTGAGTGATTTCTCTATGTTTTCAAAACAAGCAACAGGCAGTAGGAATCAAGCAACAGCAAAGCTAAAAGAGGCAGGTTTATTGCAGAGAGCAAGGGCAGAAAAAGACGGAAAAAAAAGCAGTAACATTTCTTGCAGACTGTCAGTATTTTTTTTGGAGAAGTTAAATTCTCTATTCAGACGCAGTCCTCTGCAGCTCTACCGCAGCACGTGCCAGACACAACGTCATCTTTTCCAGGGACACATCCTACTACACTAGCAGATAAGACACATCTTCCTAACATCACACTCAATAACAGAAGCATGCCATTTAGCAAAATAAAAAAATGACCATTTATACAGATTCAGCATAAACAGCTTAGGCTGTACATGTGGACATGTGTAATTGGAAAAGAAAAGTTTAGATAGCTTTGTCATAAATGCTCTCACCCTAAGATTATCTCATCCCAACCCTGCTTCCTTCTTCCCCCATTCAGCCCTGAGAGTGAGGACAGATTCTGATTGATCATGGGCCTGTACTTAAAGAGTACCAGAGTTACATATAGTTATTTAGTCAAAAAATTTACAATGATAATGGAAGTTTTTACTAGAGCATTTATCATCAATTCAATAATTAATTTATTTTTAAATAAATTTGAATGGGAGAAATACCACATTGAATGGACAATCTGAAAACCGCTTTTCAATGCAAGTATTACAGTGAAGAGATAAGAAGCAATACAATGTCCAAAATAAATCCAGGAAGAACAGACTGTTTAAAACTAAACATTAGAACCAGTTTGTTGTTGAATTAAGATTTAACAGCTCTCTTAAAAAGTCAGACAAACAAACATAGCATTTAAATCTTTGATCCTTTAATTGAAAAACTGCCTGAACAAAAGATGTTCTACAAATTGAGACTTTATGATTTCCACCTGAAGCAGGTCTGAGACCGGACAGTCAGACCATATGACATATTAGAAAATATCGGGATTTAACAGCAAGGTCAGGCAGATAGGTGTCAGACAGTTTCTTACCATCTTAAAGCATTAAAGGTTAGCCTTTATTGTGTTAGAGATCACAGTAACATGACTTAAAATTTAGCTGATCTAAATACTTCTCCTCTGCTTATTTTCACCAATTCTGAGTTAATATTTATCATCAGTATTTATAATTGATCTCATTAAACCATTTAACTATTTAACTGCAGCAGATCTATGAATCAATGGATCTGTTATCTTAACAGAGCAGCAACGTGCTTTATATAAAGGTTTAAAGTGAGTTAGATTATTAGGAAATAAACAAAAACACGGCAATAAAAGGCACAACGAGAGTCAGATATCACCAATGAGTTTCTTGAAGAAGAAAACTCTAAAAGAAATTTAAAGACAGCTGCAGTAAGTCTGAGTCATAACAAGTCAAGTCAAGGTTTGTTTTCATGGCACATTTAAAAACAGCCACAGCAACCAGAGAGCTGTACAGCTGAACACTATATTAATACTATTAGCAAATTCTAACCCTGCAGATAAATATTAATTAATCTAACAATAAACATTGAATAAATTAGTGAAATAAAAACAGTGTTTACAGTTAAAGACATGCCTCTAAACCAGACATGTGTCACTGGAAAAGGAAAGGCTTTGTGACCTCAGCAGGCACCCCGGTTAAACACTTGAATCAATTACTCGAACTATATTATGCCATACTTGAACCAAAACAAGTTGCTAGAGTCGAGTGCAGAGGACATCAAAAGGGAGATGGGAGAGTAGCGAGAGGCAACAATGCGGCAGATAAGGCAGCAAAAACAAAAGCAGGGTATACTGCATTTAACCAGATGTCTCAGAAAACATTGGAGGAAAAATCACAACGAGAATTATGTTTAGAAAACATTAAAGAACTTCACGAAGCAGCGGCACCATCTGAAAAGCAAGCATGGAACGAAAAAAAAAAGATTCCACAGGACGCTGCTGGAATCATGAAGGCAAAATAGTAGCTCCAACTGGACTACTAAATTTGCTATGTCAAGAAGCACACAGTAGAGCTCACTGTGCTAGCTCAAAAGTAACAGCGCTCATTTCACAACACTGGTGGCACCCCCACCTAAAAGACACAATAAAATATTTTGTGCAATCTTGTGAAATTTGCAAGCTGTTCAATCTCAAAGCAGGACTAGGTAGTTTCCCAGTACCTGATGCCCCTTGGAAACAGATAGTATTTGAGTTTACTGACATGGGAGCAGCGAACAGGACTGAAGGTAAACTATTTCTTCTAGTGTGTGTAGCTCCCTTTTCTAGATGGGTAGAAGCCACACCTACTAAAACCGAAAAAGGAAAAGAAGTCATTAAATGGCTTACAAGAGAAATTATTCCAAGATTTGGGGTACCAGAAGTGATAAGATCAGATAATGGTACTCACTTCTCCAATGAAGAACTAGGAGAAGTGGAAAAATTGTTTGGGATTACACATAAGCTCGGTGCAGTCTCTCACCCAGCTTTACAAGGACTAGTGAAAAGAGCAAATAGAACCATCAAAAAGGCCGAACAGAAGTCTGTGCAGACACACAGTTAACCTGGGCTGAAGCTCTACGTATTGTGTTAGCCTAAGATTTACTCCAAATTCCACCATGAATGTTGTCATGTTGTCTCACATGAGGTCATGCCAGGGAGGAAACACCCTGTCCATTTACAACTGCACCAACAGGCTCACCCCTTGTTGTACTACAGTATGGAAACTTGTGTGAATGTGAAACAACTGAATAACACGGTGATGAGTATATCTCAGCAGGTTACAGAAATACTCACCAAGGAACAGGACCAGGAAAGTGAACAAACTTAACTGGTCCTCTCCTATACGGACAGGACGCAGAAGCTACAACACATTGTGTAAAGGTATGGTTTACTGAGAATAGACTGAGTAACTGGATCCACAAGGATCACTGTACTCAGGCTCAAGATCCTACCGAAAGAACATTAACTGAGGTCCGGACTGACTTAGGAACCTCACCTGCTGACAAAGACTAGACCACGGGGACTAAAACTCTATCAGAGACTGAACGGACCACTGACGATGAAACCAAAGGAAAACACCACTGTGGAGACTAGACTGTAGAACCACAGTAGCAGAAACAATAAAGGTTACAATAACTAATTTTCACACCTCTCCTGTGTGAAAGTCAGACATTAAAAGCTCAAGTTACAAAGAACTACAACAGTAATCTGGACACACCCTCTCTTCCCACCACTCCACACCAGGTGACTAAAAGATCTCTGGAAAATGGCAACAACCCACTTCAATTACAATTTATTGAGAAACAAGATACAAGGTACAATCCGATCTGTGCTCAGTCATGACATGTTGGTCAAACGAAAAAGATATGAATGGGATGAATAAAATGTTCTGTGAGAACAGTTTTAATCATGTGTTCTGGTTCATTCGAGAATTTACATGGGAAATGACCCAAGTTGTTTAATCTGGTGCAATCAATCAATGAATCAATCAATCAAACTTTATTTTCATAACACTTTTCATAGAAGAAAATGATAGAAGAAAATAAAACAAAGCAGTGAAACCCAAGGCCACATATAGACACACATACACACACACACACACGCACATCTATACGTACACGTACACCCACATACATCCACACATACTGGAAGGAAGAAGTAAAGATTAAGTAAAACATAATAAACTGAGGCAGAGCTGCTCGAAGTAAGGTAAAGCACAGAGCTTTGAACTGCACGATTAAAGGCCTAATTCATGTCAAGAAAAAACAAGAATGATCCTGAACAATTTAGCTAACATTCCAAAACTGTTATGAGGAAAAAATAAATAAAAAAAAATATTACAAAATAATATCAAGAATCTGGGCCCTTAGGTCAAAGCATGCATGCAAGATAACAGTGATCAATAACCAACCAAAGATCTGAACACAAGCACGATGCTGTGGCACTGCTAAGGAAAAAGTTAGCAGCACAAGGCCACATGGCTCATCTAAAAAATAAATAAATGAGGAATTGAGACAAATAGAAAAATAGAATAAACCTTTGTCTTTGATTCTAATTTGTATGGAAATATGTTATTGTATCATGTGATGTTATAAGAAACTCTGATGTCACACTGTTGGTACCCCATGAAGTGTTTCTAATTCAAATGGAGCAGAAAAAACTTAATGCTGATCCTGAACTGTCTGTGGATGGCTCAGCATCACGAAACACAGCCACTGGTAAGAATTAAATAGAATTTAGTATAAAGTAACAAGTGAGAATTAAGCAGATCGTGCTGAAATTTTATCAAAAGCACTCTGAGCTGAATTAAGAGGACAGACAATATTTATCCCAAAAAGGTTAATCAGTTACTCATTGAGAAG
Source organism: Leuresthes tenuis (assembly GCF_036924035.1). Lineage (NCBI taxonomy): Eukaryota > Metazoa > Chordata > Actinopteri > Atheriniformes > Atherinopsidae > Leuresthes > Leuresthes tenuis. Next base: position 26,620,735 of record NW_027325367.1, on the reverse strand, counting down.
AAATGGCTGCTTTCTTGATGCTGTGCTGCTCCCTAAATGAACTCTAACCACAAATATTTCTGTCCTGCAGCAGCAACACAGGAGCAGAAACTGCAGTGGAAGAGTTCAGCAGAACTAACATACGGATGAGACTAAGTCTCATCGGGGGGCTGGAGATACAACAATTAATCATAGTTTACTAACACTTCTCAAATTTTTCCTTTTGTCTTTAGTTCTATGTTGTCTTGTGTTTTGTCTTTGTCTTGCTGTGTTCTCTAAATGGTTTGAAGTTTTTTCCACAGAAAAGGTTGATGGTACTGGATTTCACATTAATGCTGTACAGCAGGTTGGTGAGTCTAAAGGTACTGTCCTAAAACATGTTTTCTATCAACTGGCCAGTTGTTTTGTTTTTCATTTCATTTATTTATTTTTTATTTTTTTCGGTTTATTTATTTGTTTTTGTTTGGGGTTCATATGAAAACTTAATTTGTCGACCAATGAATACTGGGATTGAACCTGTTAAAAGGCAATTCCTGAATATAAAACATTGTGAAAATGACATGTTGTGCTGCTCAGTTCTCTCTCCTGCTAACATTCATCCACAGCTTAAATTAACTGCATCTGCAGCAGAACCTCTACAGGACTCACAGCCAAGTGACTGACAAGACGTCAGTCTGAAATTCTGGGAGGCACGATCATCATGCCAAGATAATGGTTGAACAACCACACAACCTTCAACCACTGTCAACAAAATAATCTGAATTATCTCCTTAATTGTCCCAAAGAAAAAGATTAGTTAGGGAAAACGGGTGGTAAAGACCCCTTTGTGGAAGTGAAGTGCTGGTAACCTCTCCTTCCTAGTTAGCTCAGACTGCTGAACTGAGGTTCAGCCAGAAGGAAAACCAAACACCAAGCAGTGACAGGACTGGACCACAAGAGACTGAGCTGCACTACACCACTCTGCACAATGTTATCATAAAATTTTCACTCAAAAGAAATTGTTAGTTTTTTACACTACATCTATCATTACTCATCTGTTCTCAACAGGGTCATATCTTCATATTCACATCATGTTTAAATGTCTGTACTGTATTGTTTTGTGTTTTGTGATGTTCCTCTTTAGTTTAATGATTTTAAGTAGACCAATTACTAATCATAGGAATTCATACATATGTCCACTGCCATTGGCTGTTCGGAGCGGGACCTTAGGCACTGAAAGGTAATTAAGTGGTCGGTCGCCAAGGGGGAATGGGGCCATAGGAGAATTTTCCCGGATATCAGCCATCGGGTTTTTCGCTCCTATTCGCTGCGAACAGTGGACGATCCTGATGGTAATGTTAATTGCCTTAAGCACTTTTTGAGTTTCAATATTTTATGAATTGTTGTAGCTTAGTTAATTATTGTTATGTGTTGTAATGGTACTTATGGGTGAGCAGGGTCTTGCCACTGCTTAAACCACATATAGTTTTGGGCCAAAATGAACTAAGATTCTACACAGAGATTGGGTTTGGGGCCACATACACACACTAATTTTAAGACATATTGAAACATTTACTAATTTATTCCTTGCATACACGTACAGGCGTGATACTTATAGCTTTTAAGAAATGTGCTCATTGCAGAGTTATGATCAGTTGAGTAATGAAGGTTGAACTATTCTGGGAAAGAGGTTCTGTTCCCAGCATCATGATAAACATTCCTGATACAGAAAGGTTTAGCTAATGCATTACAATTATTTTACACATGCATATGCAATGAAAACTTGCTTGCTGCTGATAATTGCAAAGAAGAACAGCTTACACATAACAGCTCACATAATGAAGTTATATCAAAAGGGGGATAACAAGAATCTCCTGTCTGGTTGTGCTGCACCTCAAGGTAGTTGGCCACTTGATGTTTGGGGACCTGCTAAGTTGGCTGCCGCTAACAGGTTTCACACAATACAGAATATAACATTCCTACCTCATTTAGATGACATGATTAAATCATGTCAAAAGGGGGAGTTGTTATAATTGGCTTTGTTCTTAGAAATTATAAATTAATTTTCTGTATTTTACTAAATAATCTATGTTCCTAGCTGTTACTTTTCCACTCTGCTCATACTGCACAACAGATGACCTTAAATGGTCCAAGACCTTAGAATGACATAAACAACTGGGTCAGACAAAACATCTCTATTAGGGCAGACAGGTCTGGTACATTAGACACCTAAAACAGCACTCACACATACACACACATTGTTTATCACATCCAAAGAACACAACAAGGACAGCAGCTGGCCTGATCATGCCACTCAAAATTGGCCAATTATACTCTGACAAGAAATATGACATGTTTCCGGATAACGGGGCTCGGCCTGACGGATTTCCTGCGGGAGCTCTGGCACTCCGAGTCCAGCGCTGCAATATACTCTACTTGTGACCACTAATAAATACTTTTTTAATAAACAATTTCTCCAGCTTATTCTTGGGCTTCCAATGAAAAAATCGGGCTAACAACACTGTGAGGACCATGTGTGCTGAGTTCATTTCCATGTTGATGTTGTCTAAGTCACCCAGTATGCACAGTGTGGGGCATGCAGGAATGCTACACTTTAGCCATGTTGATAGATCCGTACAGACTTCAAACCAGAACTTCTGGACAGGCGCACAAAACCACAAAGCGTGTGCATAATCATCAGGTGTGTTATTTGTGCAATGTGAGCAGAAGTTTGAGTGTGTTAGACCCATCCTGAACATCCTTTGTCCTTTATAGTGTGTTCTATGAAGAATTTTGTATTGTATGAGCTGTAAATTAGGATTTCGAGTCATTCTAAAGGTGTTCAAACATGTTTGTGGCCAGAAGCTATGACTAGAACTAATAGATAATTCTGCCTCCCATTTTGAGGATTGTAGAGACATTGTGTCATCTATCTTAGACAATAATTTATATATTTTTGATAGTAGTTTTGGGGTGCAGATGCTTAGAAATTCTGCTACCCTAATCGGGAGTTGTAAGTCTGGTTGGTGGAGGATATATTTCTTTGTTATTATAGACTTAAGTTGTTGATATTCTAGGAATTTATTGCTGCCTATCTCATGTTGTGATATGAGCTCATCAAATGAAATAAAATTTCCATTTTGGATTATATGTTCCAGATGTTTGATTCCTTTGATCTTCCACAGAATAAAGTTTGGCATTTTTTTGTTTTGCAGGATGTCAGGATTGTTCCAGATGGGTGTAAGCTTACACGGGACAAGTGAAGACTTTGTTATTTTAAGAAATTCCCACCAAGCTGTCAGAGAGGTGCTGATGTTAATGCTTTTAAAACATTTGTGATTTTTTACGTTTTGACTAATAAGAGGTAGGTAAGAGATTTCCAGATTATCACACAATGCTTGTTTTATATTTATCCATGGTTCATCTATTGGGCTAGGTGTAAACCATTATGATATATACTGTAACCTATTGGCTAAGGAATAGTGCTGAAAATGAGGTAAATCTAATCCACCACTTTCCTTGGTTTTCTGTAGCATTTTTAAACTAATACGTGGTGATTTGTTTTTCCACAGAAATTTGGAGATGCATGAATCTAGTGACTCAAACCAAGTAGCAGATGGTTTTATGGGGATCATTGAGAACAAATAGTTAACTTTTGGTAGTATCATCATTTTAATGGTTGTAACTCTCCCCATAAGTGATATAGGTAAGGACTTCCAACGAGAGAGATCGTCCTCTACTGTCTTTAATAATTGCACATAATTTAGCTTTGTTAGCTCTGAGAGCCTGGAGGAAATGTTTATGCCTAAATATCTAATATTTCCTGACTGTAAAGTGATCGCAGGTATATTCTGGACCGTACAGTTAATGGGCAGAACTGTGGTCTTAGACCAATTGATAGAGTAGTCAGAAAGTGCTGAGAATTTATTTATGAGTGTGATCGTGTGAGTGAGAGACGTCTGTGAGTTCTGGAGGAAAAGTAATACATCATCAGCATAAAGACTTATTTTATGCTCAATATTTTGGGGTTGGATGCCTTTAATATTTCTATCTTGTCTGATAGCAGCTGCTAAAGGTTCGATGAAAATAGCAAAAAGTGAGGGAGAAAGTGGGCAACCCTGTCTTGTACCTCTCTGCAGACTGAAGCTTGGAGAAGTTTGATCATTAGTCCTGACACTTGCATTTGGGGAGCTATATAATATCCTTATCCAGTTGATGAAGTGTGACCCAAACCCGAATTTGTTTAATGCTGCAAATAAAAATGTCCAGTTCACTCGATCAAATACTTTTTCTGCATCTAGAGAGACTATTGTGGTTTCCAGGTTGTTGAAGGTAGAATAGTCTATGATCTATGAAACTGATCTATGTTACTGTCTGATGGTTCATTTTGTGATGAATATAAGGTTTTATAGAAGTCCCTAAAAGCATTGTTGATTTCATGGGTGACATTTCCTTTTCAGTCTTGGTGGAATGAGCTCTTCAAATCAGCTTTTCATTCAGTTGGGGTGGAGCGCTTAGCTTCGCCGTCCACCCTTTTGTACACATGTGGATAAAAGAGAGTGATGCGAGTCCCTCTTTGTGATTCTGCCATCTGCGGAAGTATTGTTAGGAATAAAGGAACAGGATAAAGTTCCAAACATTTTAATTGTTCAGCAATGCCTTGTAGATGTAATTTATCCAATAAACATTTTTTTTTATTGTTGCCCACCAGAAAAGAAAAGATTCAAAGTCTGTAGTTACTTGATTTCTAGCTTTAAATTCATCTGGGACTCAGAATTCCAATGCTATCCAGGTACACTCTGTTGTCAAATGAACCTCCAGACACAGTTAAATGCTTGAGACATTGCAGCTTCTCACCCAAGGCCTTAAAGTCCCCCTCAGGGAACAGACGGAAAGGCATCAGTAGTTGGGCTATTGTGCAGCTGCCAGTTAGGCAGAAGGACGGACCTCAGTTTCATATCCCCACACAGCCACCAGAGGTCTGCTCTCATGGAAGTTTGGTTCCGAAACCAAGATGCTGAGTAGTTACCTGCGTCCTGAGTGACAATAGATGGATTCTTGACAATTATGTGACATGAGTGTACCCACATTCTTACCTGTACCCCTGTGGATGAAACATATATAAATTACCCGTATAAGCCAACGCTGAGGGCAGTTGTCTATTTTCTTAACTGCTGGCTTTAGCACATTCAATACAATTAGATTGGATATTTTGTCAATCTGTATACATTCTAACAAAATTCCAACTGATACACAGGCGATTCTTCAGAAATCTTGTATTAACATACATTTCACATATGTACTTTTCAGAATACACATGGGCTTTTTGGTTGTCTTTACATAAAATAATTGAGCATAAGTCAATGTCAGCCACCCCATCTATTCCTGCAACAAAAAAATAGGTTGACAAGTTGTCTGTTGGACCTGAGGGACCTCCTATCTCTGTGGTCAGTCTGTGTCCGTGTGATTCATTGTAGTGCATTATCTTTTAGTTTTTTATTAATCTGTGCTTAATCCCATAGAATTAGGAATACGATAATAAGAATAATGATTAACAATACACAACTGGTTCCTTTTAACCTACAAATCCTGGTAATTTAAATGGATGCCACGGCTGCTGTCTGTCTATCCCTGTCTTATTTTAGCCACACCCTATGTTCTCGTTTTAGCCGTTGTTTTCTTCACTGAGGTTGAGACGAACCCCCTCCTGTTGAGAGAATTCCCCTTTGTAGTCAGACTTATGCCTCAGAGAACGGTGGTGGGTAACTAATCTTTCCCTACTTCTGCAGGTCGTGGCCTTACTAGTTTACAGTGTGATAAGTGCATCCAGGATATATTAGTTTAGCTGCTGTGGTTTCTGTAAGCAGTACCTGATATGGACCTTCCCACCTTGGGCTGGAGCAGTTATCTTTCTTTATCACTTTGATGAGGATCCAGTCTCCAGGTTTTAGAGATTCCTCCAAAGGGTCACCTGGAACAGACACTAGACAGAAGAGATCTCTCTACTTGTTAACATTTTAACCATGTATCCTGCTAAGGTTTCTTCTCTTTCTTCATCATGTCCGGTGAATAGTTTTAACTGTGGTTGTAAAAATGGTCATACATTATACATTATCTCAAATGGAGTTAATCCTGTGCTAGTTAGAGTAATATGCATGTTTAGGACTACTAGTGGTAAACAGTAAACCCAATTCTTCCCAGTCTCTCTTGACCTAATTATTCAATTGTGTCTTTCCAGCAAACCTGCTGATTGTGGATGATATGCAGAGTGGTTTCTGAGATCCTTTTTTGCTTTTAAGTTCTTCGCCATCAGGAAGATAATATTGTTTACAAAGTGCGTCCCTGTTATCACTGTAGATTTTTTCAGGAATTCCAAATCTAGGTAATATTTAATTCACCAGTGTTGAGGGTACATCTGCCTGTGCATTTGGAAATACTTCACTTCATTTGGTAAAACATCACTAATCACCAGGGAGACCCCTTTATTTAATTCAATGAAATCCATACAAACGTGTTGAAAAGGGTCCTCCGGCCTCGGGAACTGTCCTCGTCCCGGTCCTAGGCCATATGTATGGATCATATTTGCACATATTTGACATGTTAGACAAAAATTCTTTATTATCATATTATGATATTATGATTTTATTATAAATAAAACCATACACTGCAAAAACCTTGTTCATTATTGCTACCAGCCCTCCTGTAGAGACATGCCGTGCTCCATGGCTCGATACTGAAGCATATTTAAACAAACTCTTTGGCAGTATAAGTTCTACATTTCATAGTAAATGGCACCTTTATTCTTCCAGATCTGTCCTTGTAAGTGTACATTTGGTTTTGCATCCATGGTCCAATTTAATGGACTAGTATATGCATCCAGTTTCTCAGAATACTCTATTCCTGGATCCACCTCCTCCCAATCTGAGGCTTCTTCACATGCAGTCACAAACACACCTAAACGCCTCCAGTGGTCATCTGTGGGTTTGGAGAGTGACATATGGGGTGCATTCCATGATCTTAAAAACTTTCTCATGCTGTGGGAGAGTAAGCAGCTGACTGCACAACAACCCTCTTTATTCCAGTATAAGTGTTTTAACTTCAGCACGTTTTAACTTTCTCATTTGTTTAAAAAATTAAATATGTCCTCCCCTTGAGTATATTTGTAATACACAGTACAGTGTACTTCATGTGGTGACCTGAGGGTGAGCTTTCCTGAGACGTGTTCTTTTGCCTTCTTAAGGAGAGGAAGCGTGATAGCGCTGGGGCCTGTAGACACAAGATCCAAACTATACCAGTATGAAGGTGGTCTCATGCTGAATCATTGTTTGAGCGGACTTCATTCGAACTACAGTTAACCCTTTTTCTTCTGGAACTATTCTTAGCTTCAATAAATGGAGTAAATCCCTTCCCAGTAAGTTACAGGGACACAGAGTGGACAAGACAACTTGACAATCAGCACTTACTCCACTCCGTGTATCTGTTACTGTCAAGAGTTTTGATAAATGCTCAGGATGGCTCTTACCATTTGCTGATTTGACACAAATAATTTCTTTGGATTCCTCAACTCCCGAAATGTCATCAGGATGGATTACAGTTCGTTTTGCACCTGTGTCGCATAGAAAAGTTACCTCCGTCCCGGAAACATTCAATCTAATCTCAGGTTTGATGTCATACTATAAGATAAGTTCAATTCCCTCTAAGTTTAACACTTTTTCTGGCTTTTCTGCTTCTATCCTGGTTACAGCTCCTGTTTTTTTCTTATCTAGTCATAACTGACTCCCAAAATCTTCCTCTATCTTACTCTTGCTCCTGCAGTCGCCCAATGCCCCCTCCTTCCGCACAGCCGACATGTATCTCCTCCTGCTCTGTCTCTCCTTCTCTGTCACTGCTCCTGTTGTGATCTGTGTTTTTGCTTTCCCTCATCACCTAAATAGTTGCTTCTCTCCCTTCCAACAAAAAGTTTAGTCCTTTCTTCCTTTTCTTTTTGTTGTTAGAGTGCTCCTCTGCTTTCCCTCTTTATTCCATTGCTGTGCAAACACATTAAGATGACTGTTTATTGTCATGTTACAAGTCAGACAAAATTACTCTCTGCATTTGACCCATCTAGTTTGGCACCTGTTGAACACACATGCACAACCTTTCTGTTTAATTTAATTAATATTCATCTGCAGGCTTAGAAACTGCTTATAGTATTAATATATTACTCCATATATTACGCTGATTTATTGCAGCTGTCTTTACATTTCTCCTTAAGAAAACTATAGTTTGATATCTGACTCACATAGCATATTTCATTGCTGTGTTGGTTTTTAAAAAATATATATTTTATATATAAAATATATATAAATATATTATATATATATATATATGTATATATATACTAATACTCTTTTGGTTCCCATTCTGTGAGATAAATGCTTTAATCTCTGATGAATATGATGTCAGTTCCTAAGCTCATAAATTCATAAGTTTTAGGGAAGTTAGTCAATCAGAAGTAATGAAGCATTACTTAACCATAGCATTACTTAACATTAATATGTTAAATTCTCTATTTCCGGCTTATGTTTCTGATACACTTATGATTTTTTTTTTCAGAAGAGCTAATCTCAAATTTAGAAAATGTTTAAGTTTGGCTTGAAAATCATCTGCACCTGAAAGGTCTGACTGTCTGGTCTCAGACCTGCTTCAGGTGGAAAGTATTTCATTTTTAATGCCTTGAACTTTGTCATTAAAGAATATTCCAACTTCATTACCCTTATATGTAGAAATGAGTTCTAAATGCAACCTGGAGGGTTTGTTAATCTGTTTACTGTAGCAAGCAAGACATGAGAGTTGTTACTGCAGTTTTTTTTTTTTTATGATTTCAGAAAAATAACTCTCTCTTCATCTATGCAAAGTCACACGCTGAGTTAGACCAAACATTTCAAGGAAAGCAGTGAGTTCTTTAGCTTGCTTATTATGGGCTACATCCATGTGCACCTTCAAGTCCCCTGTTATGACTAAACAGTCAACAGCAGTGCACACAATTTAAAGAAATTCAGTAAAATCATCAATAAAATCATTCTGCGGTAAGACAAAGTATTTAAGATAATTTTATCTCCATTTTTAAATGACACATGCTCGAATTAAGGACAAAAATAAATGTTTTACCCTCCCCACTCTCGTCTTGTCTTGTTGTTTCATCTCTCAGTTAAACACATAAAACCAAGACTATGAGAGGAAAGTATCAAAAGCATTGTTAGACAGGAAAAAGTCAGAAAGCTGTTGGTATACAACTTTTCCTAGGACTTTGCCTAAGAATGGCAGGTTTGATATGGAAATGATAAAAATCTCAGCTTGTAAAACATCTTTTGCTCAGACAGTTTTTCCTGTGAAATGAGTAAAGATTTGAAATGATCTGTTTGTTTGTCTGAGATCTTCTGAACTTTAACTCTTTAAGAGAGCTGCTAAATCTTAATACACAAACTTGTACAAATGTCTAGCTCTAATCCTTGTTGTTCTTTTTTTTGTTGTGCTTTTTTAAACTAGATTTACTTTGTACATTACTTTTGTATTCCCCTTCTCTAGGATTGGGCAATTTTACCATGTTCAATTCTCCCTCAAACCCAAATTTATTTTCTCATCTCTCTAAGTATTCAATATTATCTGTTTTTTTCTGAAACATGATTTTAGCACTCCCACTTAACTCCCGGTTAGCTTTAAAACAGATATTTCCCATACTCTCCTCTTGCAGCTAATCAATTTTCGGTGAAGTTATTGTGAGTACTATTGAATGAAACACTACTTCTGTCGCTATGTCACGAGCAACAACCAGATTCCAATGTTCACTTCAACTCAATTAGCCAATAACACATTTTTCTGTCGTCACCAGCAGCAACATCACACACCAGCAGCTGTTTCACTCTTATACATACATAGCAAATAAAACAACACTGCAGCAAAGAAGGAAAAAAACAATTTAACAAACAAACAATTCAACAACCAGCCCCTTTAACAAACAAACAAATTAATTTCACAAACAAACGATTCAACAATCAGGCCATTTAACAAACAAACGATCAGACGTATAACACTAACAAAAACTAACATGGATTTAAAACTTGCGATCTTTCACCGCAAACTCTCTTAAGAAAGATTCTGTTTCTAACACGCGGCGCGGAGTTATTTATTCCTGTAGTCTTCTCACACAGACTATGGACTAACCTTTTCTGACTGCATTTTTGTTGTCCTTGGTTAATCCCACCACTACACATGTTTACCAGTTAAAAGGCTAACCTTTTCTGACCGTTTCATTTGTGGGTTATCCAATACAACATACAGTTACCAGTTAAAAGGCTTTTTTCCTTTGCTTCACCTTTTCTGACTGCTATTATGTTTTCATGGGTTAATCCTATACACAGTTACCAGTTAAAAAGCTGACCTTTTCTGACTGCTTCTTTTATGGGTTAATCCAGCACAATTTACACACAGTTACCAGTTAAAAAGATGACCTTTTCTGACCGCTAATTAGGTTTTTATGGGTTAATCCTATACACAGTTACCAGTTAAACGGATGACCTTTTCTGACTGCTTCTTTTATGGGTTAATCCAACACAACCTACACACGGTTACCAGTTAAAAGGCTTACTTTTTCTGACTGCTTCATTTGTGAGTGATCCAACATAACTTTTACACAGTTACCAGTTAAAAGGCTTATTTACTAGGTTGCATTCGAAATAGTATATTCTTAGGAAAATAGCAACGACTCAATCTATTTAAAGGCCTCCAGTTTTCAATCAATTGCTAGTTAATTAATCAAAAATTTCCCTAATTATCACACTATTTCCAACCAACAATAGTAATACAAAGGGTTCCTTACCATAAATCCACTGGTAAGTTAAACAACGAAGAATCCAGCGAGTCTGTCCACTGATTCAAAAATAGATCCTGTCACCTTTCCTCCAGCCAGTGGCAGCCGGCCTCTATCAGAAACTGTGCTGAGAGGACTTCAGTTAGGAATCCTGGACTCCCCCGTGCATGGTTTCAGCTCCGATTCTGGAAGGTGGAAAGGACTTAGAATCCGGCTCGAAGGACCATTATGTTAGAAAAATTCTCTTAAAATTAGGCTCAGAGTCGCTGGATACGATAAACACAAAACATTTATTTCTTGCAAGAAAGAGACAAGTCCGCACAAATCCACACAACCTGTCGGGAAGATCGCTCAGAGTTGTCTCCCGACAAAATGGTGCTCCAGCTATTTATGTTGTTTATGCTTGCTGATCACACAATGTTATGAGAAAAGGCCCTTTTCTCACCATTCATTATTATGGGAAGGAACATTCAATGTTATGGGAAAAGGTGCTTCTCTCCCCATTCCTTGTTATGGGAAGGAACATAAAAGGTGCTTCTCACCAGTTAATATTATGGGAAAGACTAGTACCAGAGTAAAAACACTTTTGCTTGAATCATAGAAGAGGAAAGATGGAGGGACTCTGCTAAGCTGGTTTCAAGTATAAACTTCTTTATATTACCTTCTATGAGAAAGAACCACACTTGTTCTTCTGGAATCCGAAATTCGTTTTCTTTTAAGGAGATAGTCAAGATTTTAGATATTGCCATAAAATGAATTGCTTCACTCAAACCAAGTTAAAACTGCTTTGTCCTTCATATTTGTCCACGCTTAAGCTCGTTTCAAACATAAACTTATTATTATAACCTTGCATGAGAAAGAACCACACTTATGTTTGAGCAATACACTCCTTATGAGGAGTTATGCACAATTTAGGATTTTGCTGTAAAATCAATTCCTTCACTTAAACCAAGTTAAAACTGCTTTGTCCTTCTTATTTATCCACGTCTACGCTGGTTTCAAGTATAGACGTCTTTATATTACCTTCTATGAGAAAGAACCACACTTGTTCTTCTGGAATCCGAAATTCGCTTTATTTTAAGGAGATAGTCAAGATTTCAGATATTGCCATAAAATGAATTGCTTCACTCAAACCAAGTTAAAACTGCTTTGTCCTTCTTATTTATCCATGTCTAAGCTGGTTTCAAGTATAAACCTCTTTTTATAACCTTGTATGAGAAAGAACCACACTTATGTTTTGAGCAATACACTCCTTATGAGGAGTTATGCACGATTCAGGATTTTGCTGTAAAATGAATTCCTTCACTTTTTTTTCCCTTGTTCTGTTCAGCATTATGGCAGCAGAATTGTGAATACTTTTATGCCAAACAGATTTTCTTTGCCAAGGGAAGTTTTACAAATGTAAAGCTCCCCTTGATGCCCATTTATTTATTTCTGTTTACAATATATAACATGTGATAGAACTGAACCGGAACAGGGGACAAGGAAAGAAGAAGAGGAAAGAAGAGGAAACAGAACAAAAATAGAAACAAAAACCAGACAACCAGCTGCTACACCTGTAAAAAAACAAAACAGACAATAACCCATGGTCTCTGTTGCGAATCCAGCCTTAGCGCCACCAGGAGCACCTGAAAGCAGACAAGCAGAGAAAAAAACAAACAAACACACAAACAAACAAAAACAAGCACAAGTAGTGGCAATCGTATACAACTCAACTGTGGATATAGATGACCTGAGGCGACATGGTAATACATCAACTGCTACTGGACTAATGAAAGTGTGTTGTATGTGTGTGTGAGAACATGCAACACCCATGGCACAGGACCTACATGATAACCGTGCTTAGTGTATAAGTGTACACGGCCACAATCCACAGCCCCCCCAAGCAATCAGAAGCAGGCAGAGAGGGCCACAAGACCCAGGCCACCAGCAGCCCCCACGGAGCACAGAACCCAGGATGCCCACCACAGAGAAAACCACGCATACACCCAGTAGAACGCAGAGGAAACCCCCGGACAGAGCCCCCATAAGCATAGGGCAGAGGCCCCCCGGGAGCCAGTGGCAATAGCCCACCGACCCCACCAGGCCCCAGCCGCCCAGACATGGGCCGTGCAGAGAGGCCCCAGGAGCCCGAGCGCCCCAAAACCCCCCGTTAGAGGCCACACCCAATACCCGGGAGGGCCAAGCGCCCCAGACAGCCACACAGTGGGTCAGCGCCTGCTCCAGCGCCCCTGGCCAAGTGCCCTGGGAGTCAAGACGTGCCCACAGGTGGGTGAGGTCGCGAGCAGTGGGGAGAGGCAACGCCGCCCCCCCATTGGGAGAAGCACAGGCAGGCCAGGCGACAGCAAGTCCCAGACCCAGGCCCAATCATCACCACACACACTTTCACGTCCCATACATCCACACGTCCTCCCTCCCTTGACTCCGCTGGGGTGTAGCGCAGCGGGCACACCAGGGGGCCAGCAGCCCCCCAGCCACCACAGAACCTGAACCAGCAGAATAATGAATTCCTCCTGGCCACTCCTGCCCGAGCAGCAACCAGGAAGCAGGGGTGTGAGAAGACCCCTCCCCTCACCCTTCTGGCTCTTAAATATTTTCTAATAGTGAGCGATTAAAATTGAGGGGCAGCCAACCTTGTAGAACTGGGAGCGCGGCCCTCTGGGCAGCCTACATACCCAAAGAGCCCCGCCCACCAGATGCCATTCACTGCAACCACCCGCCAAGACCTAATGTGTGTGTGTGTGTGTTTGATAAGTAATGATGTCTAAGGTGTAATTAAAACAGGGGCGGGAACTGCAGAGTGCAGCCAAGGGGACCTACGTGGCCCCATCCACTACAACCCACAGAACACACACGCCCCCAAAACCCTTCATGTGTGAGTGTGTGCTGTGTACAGGACCCAAAAGGGAGAGGGGTATGGGGATATACACCGGGGCAGCTGCTCTCCCCGGAGAAGGCAGCCAGGGACTGGCTGCAATAGGCACCCCTGCTACCTGGGACCCAACACAGGGCAGGAGGGCCTGATGTCCACCAGGCTCGGGGCCTGCAGCGACCATATTCCGGGAGCTACTGTACCCCCAGAAGGTACCCACCCCGCCCCACCCCACTAAACCCAACCCCACCCCACCCCGGAGGACCTCTACAAACAAACAAACAAACAACAACAAACAAACCACCCGGTCACACCAGCCGCAGCAGCCCGGGCCTGAGACCCACCATCACTATGTGATAAACCTAATCAGTGGGGACCAGAGAGAATGAAATTCAGCCAATTGATGTTTTGAGGAGGCACACATTGTTTCCATGCTAATATAATCTAAAAGAACATTTCTAAACTGGTTATTACACAGATTGTTCTTCGCTTTCCAGTTCATGAGAATAGTTTTCTTTGCGATACATAACACTGTCATAATTGGCTTTGTTCTTAGACATTATAAATTCATATTCTGTATTTTACTAAATAACCTATGTTCCTAGCTGGTACTTTTGCACTCTGCTCATACTGCACAACAGATTACCTTAAATGGTCCAAGACCTTAGAATGACATAAACAACTGGGTCAGACAAAACATCTCTATTAGGGCAGATAGGTCTGGTACATTAGACACCTAAAACAGCACTCACACATACACACACATTGTTTATCACACCCAAAGAACACAACAAGGACAGCAGCTGGCCTGATCATGCCATCAAAACTGGCCAATTATACTCTGACAAGTGTGAATACAACTTCTGTGAGATAAAGCTGAATATAAATATGACATGTTTCCGGATAACGGGTCTCGGCCTGACGGATTTCCTGCGGGAGCTCTGGCACTCCGAGTCCAGCGCTGCAATATACTCTACTTGTGACCACTAATAAATACTGTTTTAATAAACCATTTCTCCAGCTTATTCTTGGGCTTCCAATGAAAAAATCGGGCTAACAATTGGTGCCGTGACCCGGATTGGCTGACTCTGAGACCGTGTCCGATCGAGGACTTCCGGAGCTGGTTGGAGGGGACCCTTCTTCAGACAATTCAAGGCGCCTAAAACACAAGGTGAGCAGAAAACCTCTTGTATCAGGATATGTGAAATTTCTGCACATTGGTAATTCTAAACTAAATTGTCTGAATTAGGATGTCCTCCGATCACTAAATCAAAAGCACAAAATTTGTGTCTACAGGTTTACTAGGTGGTCACATGTAAAGTATAAACACATAGTCTCACATAGGGAGAGTCATATGTGTCCTAGTTTAGTACAATTTGGCCAAATAAAAGACATAAAATTCATCCTGTCTTCTAAACTGAATAGGAAGTAGATGCCAATGGGCGGGGGTCTGTTAGTCCGCAATTGGCGGCGTGAGTAATGTCTGTGCAATTGGCACTTGGACCGTAAAATCCGCAATCGGCGGTGGGTCTGCATTACTGCACAACAGGCGACGTGAGTAATTTCTGTGCACAAGGGCGCTTAGACCTTTATCTGCAATCGGCGGTGGGTCTGTATTACTTCACAATAGGCGGCGTAAGTAATCTCTGTGCAATTGGCACTTGGACTGTAAAATCCGCAATCGGCGGTGTGTCTGTTATTACTACGCATTTGGTGCTTGGACTGTAAAATCCACAATCGGCGGTGTGTCTGGGTTTTTTTTTTTTTTTTTTTCTCTTCCACAAGCGGCGGTGGTTCTGCAGTTGTTGTGAACAGGCGATACACTAAGTGTTTATCTCTGCATAAGGACACAGGGCTAAGTTGGTTATTTTTCATGAAAATGTGGGGTGGTTTGCTACTTGGTTGATATTTTACTGTGTTAGTGGAAGTGTATCTAGCAATAGAGACTGCTGGAGAATTCCTACACTGACACAGATCTCAAGTAGTTCTGTAAAAGGGGGCATTGGACTAGAAAATAAAGGGGAATTTAGTTAGGGTTTTACAGGGTTTTGTGAATTAATACGAGTGAAGAGACTGGGAGAACCCCCAGCGATCAAGCGCACAGAGTAAAAGATTCTGTGTAGAAGCTTCTTGGTCGGGTCCAACACTCGGGCATTGCACCATTCACCCATTCTGATTAACACGTGAAATACCTGAATATGTCACAAACCTTTGTTGATAAGTGGAAAACATGTAAACCCGGCTCATTGGGGTCGGTATTATTTGACACGTTGACGAGATGGCAGAAAAAAGTTCCAAGAGAAGACGAAAAAAGAGAGACAGATAGATTTGTAAATTGGATGAGGGAAATTCAAGGGAAAGGAATGTTTGGAGGGTTTGAAAGTGCGCCACCGCAACTGAGTGATTTCTCTATGTTTTCAAAACAAGCAACAGGCAGTAGGAATCAAGCAACAGCAAAGCTAAAGGAGGTAGGTTTATTGCAGAGAGCAAGGGCAGAAAAAGATGGAAAAAAAAACAGTAACATTTCTTGCAGACTGTCAGTATTTTTTTTGGAGAAGTTAAATTCTCTATTCAGACGCAGTCCTCTGCACCTCTACCACAGCACGTGCCAGACACAACGTCATCTTTTCCAGGGACACATCCTACTACACTAGCAGATAAGACACATCTTCCTAACATCACACTCAATAACAGAAGCATGCCATTTAGCAAAATAAAAAACTGACCATTTATACAGATTCAGCATAAACAGCTTAGGCTGTACATGTGGACATGTGTAATTGGAAAAGAAAAGTTTAGATAGCTTTGTCATAAATGCTCTCACCCTAAGATTATCTCATCCCAACCCTGCTTCCTTCTTCCCCCATTCAGCCCTGAGAGTGAGGACAGATTCTGATTGATCATGGGCCTGTACTTAAAGAGTACCAGAGTTACATATAGTTATTTAGTCAAAAAATTTACAATGATAATGGAAGTTTTTACTAGAGCATTTATCATCAATTCAATAATTTATTTATTTTTAAATAAATTTGAATGGGAGGAATACGACATTGAATGGACAATCTGAAAACCGCTTTTCAATGCAAGTATTACAGTGAAGAGATAAGAAGCAATACAATGTCCAAAATAAATCCAGGAAGAACAGACTGTTTAAAACTAAACATTAGAACCAGTTTGTTGTTGAATTAAGATTTAACAGCTCTCTTAAAAAGTCAGACAAACAAACATAGCATTTAAATCTTTGATCCTTTAATTGAAAAACTGCCTGAACAAAAGATGTTCTACAAATTGAGACTTTATGATTTCCACCTGAAGCAGGTCTGAGACCGGACAGTCAGACCATATGACATATTAGAAAATATCGGGATTTAACAGCAAGGTCAGGCAGATAGGTGTCAGACAGTTTCTTACCATCTTAAAGCATTAAAGGTTAGCCTTTATTGTGTTAGAGATCACAGTAACATGACTTAAAATTTAGCTGATCTAAATACTTCTCCTCTGCTTATTTTCACCAATTCTGAGTTAATATTTATCATCAGTATTTATAATTGATCTCATTAAACCATTTAACTATTTAACTGCAGCAGATCTATGAATCAATGGATCTGTTATCTTAACAGAGCAGCAACGTGCTTTATATAAAGCTTAAAAGTGAGTTAGATTATTAGGAAATTAACAAAAACACGGCAATAAAAGGCACAACGAGAGTCAGATATCACCAATGAGTTTCTTGAAGAAGAAAACTCTAAAAGAAATTTAAAGACAGCTGCAGTAAGTCTGAGTCAAAACAAGTCAAGTCAAGGTTTGTTTTCATGGCACATTTAAAAACAGCCACAGCAACCAGAGAGCTGTACAGCTGAACACTATATTAATATGTGTGTCGGGCTTGGAAGTCAGTTTTGGGGGCTTGCGGGTGGGGATGTCTTGCGGTGTGGGGCGGGGTCCCTTAGGTGCCTTGGGGTGGTGGCTGCTGGCTCTGTACCGGGTGGCCGGGCCGCTCTGGCGTGAGTGGTGGTGCTGGGCCTGGGCCCTGGTGGCTGGGCGCTGCCTTGCGCCCGGGGGGTTAGGTTGCCCTGGACATGCCACAGTATGGGTGGGTTGGTGCAGGTCCTGGTGCAAGGCTTGTTGCTCTGGGACCTCCAGGGTGTCCGCAGGTGGTTGTTATCTTAAGGGTGTTGGGGCGTGCGGTGGGGGGGGTGCTTATCCCCTGTTGGGGGGGGGCCTGGGTGATGGTGGGTCTCAGGCCCAGGCTGCTGCGTCTGGTGTGACCGGGTGGTTTATTTGTTGTTGTTTGTTTGTTTGTTTGTAGAGGTCCTCCGGGGTGGGGTGGGGCGGGGTGGGTACCTTCTGGGAGTACAGTAGCTCCCGGAATATGGTTGCTGCAGGCCCCGAGTCTGGCCTGTGTTGGGTCCCAGGTAGCGGGGGTGCCTATTGCAGCCAGTCCCTGGCTGCCCTCTCCGGGGGAGAGTAGCTGCCCCGGTATATATCCCCATACCACTCTCCCTTTTGGCTCCTGTACACAGCACACACTCACACATGAAGGGTTTTGGGGGCGTGTGTATTCTGTGGGGTGTAGTGGATGGGGTCACGTAGGTGGTCCCCTTGGCTGCACTCTGCAGTTCCCCGCCCCTGTTTTAATTACACCTTAGACATCACTACTTATCAAACACACACACACACATTAGGTCTTGCGGGGTGGTTGCACCGAATGGCATCTGGTGGGCGGGGCTCATTGGGTATGTAGGCTGCCCAGAGGGCCGCGCTACCAGTTCTACAAGGTTGGTCACACCCCTGCTTCCTGGTTGCAGCTCGGGCAGGAGTGGCCAGGAGGAATTAATTATTCTACTGGTTCAGGGTCTGTGGTGGCTGGGGGGCTGCTGGCCCCCTGGTGTGCCCGCTGCACTACACCCCAGCAGAGTCGAGGGAGGTAGGATGTGTGGATGTGTGGATGTATGGGACGTGAAAGTGTGTGTGGTAATGATTGGGCCTATTGGGCCTAACCTATTGTCTAAGGAATAGTGCTGAAAATGAGGTAAATCTAATCCACCACTGTCCTTGGTCTTCTGTAGGATTTTTAAACTAATACGTGGTGGTTTGTTTTTCCACAGAAATTTGGAGATGCATGAATCTAGTGACTTAAACCAAGTAGCAGATGGTTTTATGGGGATCATTGAGAACAAATAGTTAACTTTTGGTAGTATCATCATTTTAATGGATGTAACTCTCCCCATAAGTGATATAGGTAAGGACTTCCAACGAGAGATCGTCCTCTACTGTCTTTAATAATTGCACATAATTTAGCTTTGTTAGCTCTGAGAGCCTGGAGGAAATGTTTATGCCTAAATATCTAATATTTCCTGACTGTAAAGTGATCGCAGGTATATTATGGACCCTACAGTTAATGGGCAGAACTGTGGTCTTAGACCAGTTGATAGAGTAGTCAGAAAGTGCTGAGAATTTATTTATGAGTGTGATCGTGTGACTGAGAGACGTCTGTGAGTTCTGAAGGAAAAGTAATACATCATCAGCATAAAGACTTATTTTATGCTCAATATTTTGGGATTAATTACTCACAAACGGGTAAGAAAAGGTAGTATTGCCAGACCATACATGATCAAAACAGGGAGCGGAGGTGGTTCAGCTGCAAGGTGTGAATGTCTGACTATAGTTTGTAAAAACCGGGTAAGATAAGGTGCGAATGCCCGACAATGTATGATCAAAAGAGGGAGCGGAGGTTTTCGGCTGCAAGAAGGTCTGAATGTCCACCCAAAATTCCTGAAAAATGGGTAAAAAAAGGGTGCGAATGCCAAACCATGCATCATCAAAAGCAGGAGTGGATGTGTTCGGCTACAAGAAGATTTGAATGTCCATCAATAATTGCTTTAAAACATGAAAGAAAATTTTCGAATATCAAACCGCACATGATCATAAGCGGGAGAGGAGTTGTTCAGCTGCAAGAAGGTGTGAATGTCCACCCATAATTACTGAAAAATGGGTAAGAAAAGGTGAAAATGCCCAACCATACATCATCAAAAGCAGGATTGGATGTGTTCGGCTACAAGAAGGTTTGAATGTCCGACCATAGTTTGTAAAAAGCGGGTAAGAAAAGGTTCGAATGCCCGAACATAGACCATCAAAAGAGGGAGCGGAGGTGTTCCGCTGTAAGAAGGTGTAAATGTCCGACCATAGTTGGTAAAAAGCGGGTAAGAAAAGGTTAAAATACCCGATTGTACACAATCAATAGCGGGAGCGGAGTTGTTTGGGTACAAGAAGGTGTGAAAGTCCAACAAAGGTTTGTAAAAAGCGGGTAAGAAAAGGTTCGAATGCCCGAATATATACCATCAAAAGTGGAAATGGATGTGTTCGGCTGCAAGAAGGTGTGAACGTCCGACCAAAGTTTGTAAAAAGCAGTTAAGAAAAGGTTCGAATATCCAACCAAACATAATCAAAAGCGGGAGCAGAGCTGTTCGACTGCAAGTAGGTGTGAATGTCAGATCATAATTTGCAAAAAGCTGATGAGAAAGGGTGAGAATGCCCGGCTATACACCATCAAATGCGGGAGCGGAAGTGTTCGGCTGTGAGTAGGTGTGAATGTCCAACCATAATTGCGGAAAAATGTGTTAGAAGAGACTAGAATGCCGGACAAGACATCATCAAATGCGGGAGCGGAGTTGTTCGGCTGTGAGTAGGTGTGAATCTCTGAGCATAGTTTGTAAAAAGGGGGTAAGAATAGGTTCGAATGCCCGAACACACACTATCAAAACAGGGAGCTGAGGTGGCTCAGCTGCAAGGTGTGAATGTCTGACTATAGTTTGTAAATAAGGTGCGAATGCCCAACAATGTATAATCAAAAGAGGGAGCGGAGGTTTTCGGCTACAAGAAGGTTTGAATGTCCGACCATAGTTTGTAAAAAGCGGGTAAGAAAAGGTTCAAGCGCCTGACTATACACCATCAAAAGCGGGAGCAGAGGTGTTCCGCTGTAAGACGGTGTGAATGTCCGACCATATTTGGTAAAAAGCGGGTAAGAAAAGGTTAAAATACCCAACTGTACACAATCAATAGCGGGAGAGGAGGTGTTCAGCTGCAAGAAGGTGTGAATGTCCACCCATAATTACTGAAAAATGGGTAAGAAAAGGTGCGAATGCCCAACCATACATTATCAAAAGCAGGTGTGAATGTCAGATCATAATTTGCAAAAAGCTGATGAGAAAGGGTGAGAATGCCCGACTATACACCATCAAATGCGGGAGCGGAGTTGTTCGGCTGTGAGTAAGTGTGAATCTCCGACCATAATTGCTGAAAAATGTGTTAGAAAAGGTAAGAATGCCGGTCCATACATCATCAAAAGCGGGAGAGGTGGTGTTCGGCTGCAAGTAGGTGTGAATGTCCAGCCATAATTACTAACAAACGGGTAGGAAAAGGTAGTATTGCCATACCATATATGATCAAAACAGGGAGCGGAGGTGGTTCAGCTGCAAGAAGGTGTGAATGTCCGACTAAAGTTCAAATATATTAACAAAAGCGGGAGGAGAGGTCTTCGGATGAGAGTGGTTGAGAATTTCCAACCATAATCTATAAAATGCGGTGAAAAAAAGGTGTGATAGAACACTAAAAGGTGGAGCGGAAGTGTTCGGCTGAAAGAAGGTGTGAATGTCCTACTATATTTGGTGAAAAGCAGGTGAAGCGAGGTCTGAATGCCCAACCTTACATCATCAAAAGCGAGATCAGAGGTGTTTGGCTGCATGAAGGCCATAGTTTGCCAAAAGCGGGTAAGCTGCAAATGACCGACTAAATATCAACAAAAGGTCTTCGGATGCAACTGGGTGTGAATATCCCACCATACAAGTATGGTGGAGAGGAAGCTGTGAAAAGCCGACCATAGTTGGCAAAAAGCGGGTGAAAAAAAGGTGCGAATGTCCAACCATACATGATCAAAACAGGGAGCGGAGGGGTTTGGCTGTGACAAGGTGTGAATGTCCACCCAAAATTAATGAAAAGTGGGCAACAAGTAGGTTTGAATGCCCAACCATACATCATCAAAAGCAGGAGTGGATGTGTTCGGCTACAAGAAGGTTTGAATGTCCGAGCATAGTTTGTAAAAAGCGGGTAAGAAAAGGTTCGAATGCCCAAACATACACCATCAAAAGAGGGAACGGAGGTGTTCCGCTGTAAAAAGGTGTGAATGTCCGACCATAGTTGGTAAAAAACGGGTAAGAAAAGGTTAAAATACCCGACTGTCACAATCAATAGCGGGAGCGGATGTGTTTGGCTACAAGAATGTGTGACAGTCCGACCATGGTTTGTAAAAAACGGGTAAGAAAAGGTGCGAATGCCCGACAATGTATGATCAAAAGAGGGAGCGGAGGTTTTCGGCTACAAGAAGGTTTGAATGTCCGACCATAGTTTGTAAAAAGCGGGTAAGAAAAGGTTCAAATGCCTGACTATACACCATCAAAAGCGGGAGCGGAGGTGTTCCGCTGTAAGACGGTGTGAATGTCCGACCATAGTTGGTAAAAAGCGGGTAAGAAAAGGTTAAAATACCTGACTGTACACAATCAATAGCGGGAGCGGAGTTGTTCGGCTACAAGAAGGTGTGAAAGTTCAACCATGGTTTGTAAAAAGCTGGTAAGAAAAGGTTCGAATGCCCAACAATGTATGATCAAAAGAGGGAGCGGAGGTGTTCGGCTGCAAGAAGGTCTGAATGTCCAACCATAATTTGTAAAAACCGGGAAGGAAAGGCTCGAAAGCCCGACTATACACCATCAAAAGCGGGAGCAGAGTGGTTCAGCTGCAAGAAGGTCTGAGTGTCCATCAATAATTGCTTTAAAACATGAAAGAAAATTTTCGAATATCATCCGCACATGATCATAAGAAGGAGAGGAGGTGTTCAGCTGCAAGAAGGTGTGAATGTCCACCCATAATTCCTGAAAAATGGGTAAAAAAAGGTGCGAATGCCCAACCATACATTATCAAAAGCAGGTGTGAATGTCAGATCATAATTTGCAAAAAGCTGATGCGAAAGGGTGAGAATGCCCGACTATACACCATCAAATGCGGGAGCGGAGGTGTTCGGCTCTGAGTAGGTGTGAATGTCCGACCATAATTGCTGAAAAATGTGTTAGAAAAGGAAAGAATGCCGGACCATACATCATCAAAAGCGAGAGAGGTGGTGTTCGGCTGCAAAAAGGTGTAAATGTTCGACTAAAGTTTGTAAAAAGCGGGTAAGACATGGTGCGAATGCCTGACAAGGTATGATCAAAAGCAGGAGCGGAGGTGTTCAGCTGCAAGAAGGTCTAAATGTCCATCAATAATTGCTAGAAAACATGAAAGAAAATTTTCGAAAATCAAACCGCACATGATCATAAGTGGGAGAGGAGGTGTTCAGCTGCAAGAAGGTGTGAATGTCCACCCATTATTCCTGACAAATGGGTAAAAAAAAGGTGCGAATGCCCAACCATACATCATCAAAAGCAGGAGTGGATGTGTTCGGCTACAAGAAGGTGTGAACGTCCAACCAAAGTTTGTAAAAAGCAGTTAAGAAAAGGTTTGAATATCCAACCAAACATAATCAAAAGCGGGAGCATAGCTTTTCGACTGCAAGTAGGTGTGAATGTCAGATCATAATTTGCAAAAAGCTGATGAGAAAGGGTGAGAATATCCGACTGCACACCATCAAATGCGGGAGCGGAGTTGTTCGGCTGTGAGTAGGTGTGAATCTCCGACCGTAATTTCTGAAAAATGTGTTAGAAGAGGTAAGAATGCCGGTCCATACATCATCAAAAGCGAGAGAGGTGGTGTTCGGCTGCAAGTAGGTGTGAATTTCCAGCCATAATTACTCACAAACGGGTAAGAAAAGGTAGTATTGCCAGACCATACATGATCAAAACAGGGAGCGGAGGTGGTTCAGCTGCAAGAAGGTGTGACTGTCCGACTAAAGTTCAAATATATTAACAAAAGCGGGAGGAGAGGTCTTCGGATGAGAGTGGTTGAGAATTTCCTACCATAATCTATAAAAATCGGTGAAAAAAAGGTGTGATAGAACACTAAAAGGTGGAGCGGAAGTGTTCGGCTGCAAGAAGGTTTTAATGTCCGACTATATTTGGTGAAAAGCAGGTGAAGCAAGGTCTGAATGCCCAACCTTACATTATCAAAAGCGAGATCAGAGGTGTTTGGCTGCAAGAAGGCCATAGTTTGCCAAAAGCGGGTAAGCTGCGAATGACCAACTAAATATCAACAAAAGTGGGGGCGGAGGTCTTCGGATGCAACTGGGTGTGAGTATCCCACCATACAAGTATGGTGGAGAGGAAGCTGTGAACAGCCGACCATAGTTTGCAAAAAGCGGGTGAGAAAAGGTGCGAATGTCCAACCATACATGATCAAAACAGGGAGCGGAGGTGTTTGGCTGTGACAAGGTGTGAATGTCCACCCAAAATTAATGAAAAGCGGGTAAAAAGTAGGTTTGAATGCCCAAGCATACATCATCAAAAGAAGGAGTGGATGTGTTCGGCTACAAGAAGGTTTGAATGTCCGAGCATAGTTTGTAAAAAGCGGGTAAGAAAAGATTCGAATGCCCAAACATACACCATCAAAAGAGGGAGCGGAGGTGTTCCGCTGTAAGAAGGTGTGAATGTCCGACCATAGTTGGTAAAAAGTGGGTAAGAAAAGGTTAAAATACCCGACTGTACACAATCAATAGCGGGAGCGGATGTGTTTGGCTACAAGAATGTGTGAAAGTCCGACCATGGTTTGTAAAAAACGGGTAAGAAAAGGTGCGAATGCCCGACAATGTATGATCAAAAGAGGGAGCAGAGGTTTTTGGCTACAAGAAGGTTTGAATGTCCGACCATAGTTTGTAAAAAGCGGGTAAGAAAAGGTTCCAATGCCTGACTATACACCATCAAAAGCGGGAGCGGAGGTGTTCCGCTGTAAGACGGTGTGAATGTCCAACCATAGTTGGTAAAAAGCGGGTAAGAAAAGGTTAAAATACCCGACTGTATACATTCAATAGGGGGAGCGGAGTTGTTTGGCTACAAGAAGGTGTGAAAGTCCAACCATGGTTTGTAAAAAGCTGGTAAGAAAAGTTCGAATGCCCGAATATATACCATCAAAAGCGGAAGCGGAAGTGTTCGGCTGCAAGAAGGTGTGAACGTCCGACCAAAGTTTGTAAAAAGCAGTTAAGAAAAGGTTCGAATATCCAACCAAACATAATCAAAACCGGGAGCAGAGCTGTTCGACTGCAAGTAGGTGTGAATGTCCAGCCATAATTACTCACAAACGGGTAAGAAAAGGTAGTATTGCCAGACCATACATGATCAAAACAGGGAGCTGAGGTGGTTCAGCACCAAGGTGTGAATGTCTGACTATAGTTTGTAAAAAGCGGTAAGATATGGTGCGAATGCCTTACAATGTATAATCAAAAGAGGGAGCAGAGGTTTTCGGCTACAAGAAGGTTTGAATGTCCGACCATAGTTTGTAAAAAGCGGGTAAGAAAAGGTTCGAATGCCTGATTATACACCATCAAAAGCGGGAGCGGAGATGTTCCGCTGTAAGACGGTGTGAATGTCCGACCATAGTTGGTAAAAAGTGGGTAAGAAAAGGTTAAAATACCCGACTGTACACAATCAATAGCGGGAGCGGATGTGTTTGGCTACAAGAATGTGTGAAAGTCCGACCATGGTTTGTAAAAAACGGGTAAGAAAAGGTGCGAATGCCCGACAATGTATGATCAAAAGAGGGAGCGGAGGTTTTTGGCTACAAGAAGGTGTGAATGTCCGACCATAGTTGGTAAAAAGCGGGCAAGAAAAGGTTAAAATACCCGACTGTACACAATCAATAGGGGGAGCGGAGTTGTTCGGCTACAAGAAGGTGTGAAAGTCCAACCATGGTTTGTAAAAAGTTGGTAAGAAAAGGTTCGAATGCCCGAATATATACCATCAAAAGCGGAAGCGGAGGTGTTCGGCTGCAAGAAGGTGTGAACGTCCGACCAAAGTTTGTAAAAAGCAGTTAAGAAAAGGTTCGAATATCCAACCAAACATAATCAAAAGCGGGAGCAGAGCTGTTCGACTGCAAGTAGGTGTGAATGTCCAGCCCTAATTACTCACAAACGGGTAAGAAAAGGTAGTATTGCCAGACCATACATGATCAAAACAGGGAGCTGAGGTGGTTCAGCACCAAGGTGTGAATGTCTGACTATAGTTTGTAAAAAGCGGGTAAGATAAGGTGCGAATGCCCGACAATGTATAATCAAAAGAGGGAGCAGAGGTTTTCGGCTACAAGAAGGTTTGAATGTCCGACCATAGTTTGTAAAAAGCGGGTAGGAAAAGGTTCAAATGCCTGACTCTACACCATCAAAAGTGGGAGCGGAGAGGTTCCGCTGTAAGACGGTGTGAATGTCCGACCATAGTTGGTAAAAAGTGGGTAAGAAAAGGTTATAATACCCGACTGTACACAATCAATAGCGGGAGCGGAGTTGTTCGGCTACAAGAAGGTGTGAAAGTCCAACCATCGTTTGTAAAAAGCTGGTAAGAAAAGGTTCGAATGCCCGAATATATACCATCAAAAGCGGAAGCGGAGGTGTTCGGCTGCAAGAAGGTGTGAACGTCCGACCAAAGTTCGCAAAAAGCAGTAAAGAAAAGGTTCGAATATCCAAACATAATTAAAAGCGAGAGAGATTGTGTTCAGCTGCAAGTAGGTGTGAATATCCAGCCATAATTACTCACAAACGGGTAAGAAAATGTAGTATTGCCAGACCATACATGATCAAAACAGGAAGCGGAGGTGGTTTAGCTGCAAAAAGGGGTGAATGTCCAACTAAAGTTCAAATATATTAACAAAAGCGGGAGGAGAGGTCTTCGGATTAGAGTGGTTGAGAATTTCCAACCATAATCTATAAAATGCGGTGAAAAAAAAAAAGGTGTGAAGTAATGAATTTTATAGCAAAATCCGAAATCCTGCATAACTCCGCAAAAGGAACGTATTGCTCAACCAAAGGGTAATATGAGGAACTTTATGCTTGATACATTTTAGACATGGATAACTATGAAGGACAAAGCAATTTTAACTTGGTTTGAGCAAAGCAATTCATTTTATAGGAAAATCCGAAATCGTGCAGGACTCATGAAAGTAAGCTTATTCTCGGATTCCTGATCCTCCAGTGTTGCTCTTTCCTATACTGCAAAATAAAGCCTTGTTCTTTGTTGAAATCGATATAGACATTGATAAATATGAAGGACAAAGCAGTTTCCACTTTGTTTGAGTGAAGGAATTAATTTTATAGCAAAATCCCAAATCAAGCAGAACGTATGAAAATAAGCGTGTTTTCGGATTCCTGATCCTTCAGTGTTGCTATTTCTTCTACTGCAAAATACAATGTTGTTCTTTGTTGAAGTAAATCTAGACATTGATAAATATGAAGGACAAAGCAGTTTTCACTTGGTTTGAGTGAAGGAATTCATTTTATACATAAAATCCCAAATCATGCAGAACGTATGAAAATAAGCTTATTCTCGGATTCCTGATCCTTCAGTGTTGCTTTTTCTTCTACTGCAAAATACAATGTTGTTCTTTGTTGAAGTCGATCTAGACATTGATAAATATGAAGGACAAAGCAGTTTTAACTTGGTTTGAGTGAAGGAATTCATTTTATACATAAAATCCCAAATCATGCAGAACGTATGAAAATAAGCTTATTCTCGGATTACTGATCCTTCAGTGTTGCTCTTTCTTCTACTGCAAAATCCAGTGTTGTTCTTTGTTGAAGTCAATCTAGACATTGATAAATATGAAGGACAAAGCAGTTTTAACATAGTTTGAGTGAAGGCATTCATTTATAGTAAAATCAATAATCGTGCAGAACTCATGAAAATAAGCTTATTCTCGGATTCCTAAAACTTTTGATTTGCTCTTTCTTTACTGCAAAGTACAAAGTTGTTCTTTGTTGAAGTCGATCTAGACATTGATAAATATGAAGGACAAAGCAGTTTTCACTTGGTTTGAGTGAAGGATTTGCAGCTGAAAACCTCCCGCTCCCGCTTTTGATTGTGTATAGTCGGGCTTTCGAGCCTTTTCTTACCCGGTTTTTAGAAATTATGGTTGGACATTCAGACCTTGCAGCCGAAGACCTCCACTCCCTCTTTTGATCATACATTGTCGGGCATTCGCACCTTGTCTTACCCGCTTTTTACAAACTATAGTCAGACATTCACACCTTGCAGCTGAACCACCTCAGCTCCCTGTTTTGATCATGTATGGTCGGGCAATACTACCTTTCCTTACCCGTTTTTGAGTAATTATGGCTGGACATTCACACCTACTTGCAGTCGAACAGCTCTGCTCCCGCTTTTGATGGTATATATTCGGGCATTCGAACCTTTTCTTAACTACTTTTTGCAAACTTTGGTCGGACGTTCACACCTTCTTGCAGCAGAACACCTCCGCTTCCGCTTTTGATGGTATATATTCGGGCATTCGAACCTTTTCTTACCAGCTTTTTACAAACCATGGTTGAACTTTCACACCTTCTTGTAGCCGAACAACTCCGCTCCCGCTATTGATTGTGTACAGTCAGGTATTTTAACCTTTTCTTACCCGCTTTTTACCAACTATGGTCGGACATTCACACCGTCTTACAGCGGAACACCTCCGCTCCCGCTTTTGATGGTGTATAGTCAGGCATTTGAACCTTTTCTTACCCGCTTTTTACAAACTATGGTCGGACATTCAAACCTTCTTGTAACCGAAAACCTCCGCTCCCTCTTTTGATCATACATTGTCGGGCATTAGCACCTTTTCTTACCAGCTTTTTACAAACCATGGTTGAACTTTCACATCTTTTAGTAGCCGAACAACTCCGCTCCCGCTATTGATTGTGTACAGTCGGGTATTTTAACCTTTTCTTACCCGTTTTTTACCAACTATGGTCGGACATTCACACCTTCTTACAGCGGAACACCTCCGCTCCCTCCTTTGATGGTGTATGTTCGGGCATTCGAACCTTTTCTTACCCGCTTTTTACAAACTATGGTCAGACATTCAAACCTTCTTGTAGCCGAACATATCCACTCCTGCTTTTGATGATGTATGGTTGGGCATTCGAACCTACTTGTTGCCCGCTTTTCATTAATTATGGGTGGACATTCACACCTTGTCTCAGCCAAACACCTCCGCTCCCTGTTTTGATCATGTATGGTTTGACATTCGCACCTTTGCTTACCCTCTTTTTATACTGATTGCTCAAGATTAAGTTGTTCTTTCTCAAACTACAAAATTTTTTTAATTGTTGAAACTTGATTTGAAGTGGATAAATAAGGAAGACAAACAGTTTTAAATCAGGCTGATAGCAATTAATTTTATAGCAAAATCTGCATTTCGTCATTTGTCGAGAGATGCTTATTGCTGAAGAAGTTCTTTCTCATTCTACAAAGTACAACGTTGTTTATCATTGAAACTTGATTAGACATGAATAAATATGAAGGACAAAGCAGTCTTAACTTGGTTTGAGTTAAGGAATTCGTTTTATAGGAGAATCCGAATTCGTGCATAACTCGTAAAATAGAGCTTATTTTCGGATTCCTGAAGAATGAGTCTGGTTCTTTCTCATAATACAAAGTTTGTTGTTTATTGTTGAAACTTCATCAGACCGTTAGATATAGTCGGACTCACCTCGACGCACGGCTTGGGATCTGGAACCAGTACTCTTGAGAGGGGTTGGACTCTCTTCCACTCTGGAGTTGCCCGTGGTGAGAGGCGCAGAGCAGGTGTGGGCATACTTATTGCCCCCCGGCTGTGTGCCAGTACATTGGGGTTTACCCTAGTGAACGAGAGGGTAGCCTCCCTCCGCCTTGGGTGGGGGGACGAGTCCTGACTGTTGTTTGTGCCTATGCGCCAAACATCAGTTCAGAGTACCTACCCTTTTTGGAGTCTCTGGGGGAGGCACTGGAGAATGCTCCTACCGGAGACTCCCTCATTCTGCTGGGGGACTTCAATGCTCACGTGGGCAATGACAGTGAGACCTGGAGGGGTGTGATTGGGAGGAACGGCCCCCCCGATCTGAATCAGAGTGGTGTTATGTTGTTGGACTTCTGTGCCAGTCATAGACTGTCCATAACGAACACCATGTTCAGGCATAAGGGTGTCCATATGTGCACTTGGCACCAGGACACCCTTGGCCGCAGTTCGATGATCGACTTTGTGGTTGTATCGGACTTGCGGCCGTATGTCCTGGACACTCGGGTGAAGAGAGGGGCGGAGCTGTCAACTGATCACCACCTGGTGGTGAGTTGGCTCCGCTGGTGGGGGAGGATGCCGATCAGACCTGGCAGGCCCAAACGTATTGTGAGGGTCTGCTGGGAGCGTTTGTCAGAATCCCCCGTCAGAAGGAGCTTTAACTCCCACCTCCGGCAGAGCTTCAACCATATTTGAGGTGGGGGACATTGAATGGGCCATGTTCCGTGACTCCATTGCCGAGGCAGCTGGTCGGAGTTGTGGCCGTAAGGTGGTCGGTGCCTGTCGTGGCGGCAACCCTCCAACCTGCTGGTGGACACCAGTGGTGAGGGAAGCCGTCAATCTGAAGAAGGAGTCCTATCGGGCCTTTTTGGCCAGTGGGACCCTGGAAGAAGCTGATAGGTACCGACGGGCCAGATGGGCCATGGCTTCGGCGGTTGCTGAGGCAAAAACTCGGGCCTGGGAGGAGTTCGGTGAGACCATGGAGAATGATTTCCGGACGGCCTCAAAAAGATTCTGGTCCACCATCCGGCGTCTCAGGGGGGGGGAGCGGCTCACAGTCAACACTGTTTACAGTGGGGACGGGGCTTTGCTGACCTCAACTAGGGATGTTGTGAGTCAGTGGGGGGAGTACTTCGAGGAACTCCTCAATCCTACCAACACGTGCTCGGAAGAGGCAGAGTCGGAGAGCTTGGAGACGGGGCCTCCCATTTCTGGGGCTGAGGTTGCCGAGTTGGTTAAAAAGCTCCTCGGTGGCAAGGCCCCGGGGGTGGATGAGGTCCGTCCTGAGTTTCTCAAGGCTCTGGATGTTGTAGGGCTGTCTTGGCTGACACGCCTCTGCAGTATCGCGTGGACATCGGGGACAGTGCCTCTGGACTGGCAGATTGGGGTGGTGGTCCCCCTCTTTAAAAAGGGGGACCGGAGGGTGTGTTCCAACTATAGGGGTATCACACTCCTCAGCCTCCCTGGTAAGGTCTATTCGGGGGTATTGGAGAGGAGGATCCGTCGGATAATCGAGCCTCGGATTCAGGAGATGCAGTGTGGCTTTCGTCCTGGCCGTGGAACAGTGGACCAGCTCTATACCCTCGGCAGGATCCTGGAGGGTGCATGGGAGCTCGCCCAACTAGTCTACATGTGTTTTGTGGACTTGGAGAAAGCGTTCGACCGTGTCCCTCGTGGAGTCCTGTGGGGGGTGCTCCGGGAATATGGAGTGCCGGACCCCTTGATAGGGGCCCTTCGGTCTCTGTATGACCGGTGCCAGAGTTTGGTCCGCATTGCAGGCAGCAAGTCGGATACGTTTCCGGTGAGAGTTGGACTCCGTCAGGGCTGCCCTTTGTCACCGATTCTGTTCCTAACTTTTATGGACAGAATTTCTAGGCGGAGCCAGGGCGTTGAGGGTGTCCCATTTGGCGACCTCAGAATCGGGTCTCTGCTTTTTGCAGATGATGTGGTTCTGTTAGCGTCGTCAGGCCGTGACCTTCAGCTCTCACTGGAGTGATTCGCAGCCGAGTGTGAAGCGGCTGGGATGAGAATCAGCACCTCCAAATCCGAGACTATGGTTCTCAGCCGGAAAAGGGTGGAATGCTCTCTTCGGGTCGGGAATGAGATCCTTCCCCAAGAGGAGGAGTTCAAGTATCTCGGGGTCTTGTTCACGAGTGACGGACGAATGGAGCGGGAGATTGACGGGCGGATCGGTGCGGCGCCTGCAGTGTTGCAGGCTCTGCACCGACCCGTCGTTGTGAAGAGGGAGCTGAGCCAGAAGGCGAAGCTCTCTACTTACTAGTCAATCTACGTTCCCATCCTCACCTATGGTCACGAGTTGTGGGTAGTGACCGAAAGAACAAGATCGCGAATACAAGCGGCCGAAATGGGTTTCCTCCGCAGGGTGTCTGGGCTCTCCCTTAGAGATAGGGTGAGAAGCTCAGTCATCCGGGAGGGGCTCGGAGTAGAACCGCTGCTCATCCGCATTGAGAGGAGTCAGATGAGGTGGCTCGGGCATCTGGTTAGGATGCCCCCTGGGCGCCTCCCTGGGGAGGTGTTCCGGGCACGTCCCACTGGGAGGAGACCCCGGGGGAGACCCAGGACACGTTGGAGAGACTATGTCTCTCGGCTGGCCTGGGAACGCCTCGGGGTCCCCCCGGAAGAGCTGGAGGAAGTTGCCGGGGACCGAGACGTCTGGGTTTCTCTGCTCAAGCTGCTGCCCCCGCGACCCGACCCCCGGATAAGCGGCAGATGATGGATGGATGGATGGATATATCCTCCACCAACCAGACTTACAACCCCCGACTAGGGTAGCAGAATTTCTAAGCATCTGTACCCCAAAACTACTATCAAAAATATATATATAGGGTGTGTGATGCTGTAGTGTCGCGAGATTGTGTGAGACTATCGGCAGATTCAAACAAGGCGCGCCTCAAATAGAGCAAACAATATAATAAGATTATAATTACGCCAATAACTACTGTTTAAATAAATATATTATCGGGTGAAACAAAAACAAAACACTGGAGTACAGTGAAGAAAGCCTGGAGAGCCTCACGGATTTCATCGACGAGTGTTTTGACAGGATCGTCATGGGGAAAACCAACCAAACCCCATCTGCTAGCAGCAAGGCTTCAACTTCAAAGAGAAGTCGCAATGAAGAGTCACCCGGAGCGACGTCTCCAGCTGGTAATGATTCGACGGACATTTTAACATAGATCGATAACAAATTATCCAGCTTCGACGCCCGTATGTCTCTGTTGGAGATTCTACACAGAGAGTTCCAGGCATTACGGGAGTCGTTGGAGTTCAGCCAGCAACAGGTGCAGACGCTGGCTGCAGAAAACGCAACCCTCAGAGGATCGGTGAAAACACTCACCGAGGGAATGAGCCGGATCTCTGACGAGAACAAGAGGATGAAAGAATCAATTATTGATCTCCAGGCTCGTAGTATGAGGGACAATCTGGTGTTTTCTGGAATCCCGGAGCAGGCAGACGAGGATCCTGAACTCACAGTGAAAAATTTCATCCAAAATCAACTGAAACTTCCAGGAGATGTAGTGAAAAACATTACTTTTCACCGAGTCCACCGCCTGGGAGGGAAGAGACCTGATGCCCGCCGACCGAGACCGATTGTGGCCAAGTTCGAGCATTTCCAACAGAAGGTCCAGGTGAGGGGCCGCGGCAGGGAGCTGAGAGGAACGGACTTCAGCGTCAACGACCAGTTTCCCAAAGAAATCCTGGAAAGACGCAGGGTTCTGTTCCCCATCCGGAGAAAGTTCATGGAAGGAGGCTCCCGGGCTGTCATCGCGGTGGATAAGTTATTCATCAACGGGCAGCTGTACCGCGACCAGGAAACCACTCCTTGGCTCTTCTAAACTCCAGGTGATCTGTATTCGTTAACTTGTATAAATCATATCACCATAGATGGTACATAAGTAACTCTGAAATAGTCTATCCAATTCATATCTAGTTATCTATCAAGGCAAAATATATAGCTCACTGCCAGTCTCACCAGCACAGGATATATGCAGCTCATATTTGTTTATTTGGGTATGTTTTTTTGTTTTTGTTTTTCCTTTTTCTATCTCACACTTCCACTCTTTTGCACTGTTTTTCTATTCTGTCTTTCTTCCCCAACCCGCTGCGTTTCCACCTTAATAAGTAATGTTAACAAGCACGGCGCACATAGAGTTTTGAGCAGAGCACATAATCAAGTTCCACACAGCATCGACAGCGCAAGTACATATTGTAGCAAGCTCATACTGACAACTGAAACACCAACAATGGCATGTTCATGGAAGCATATATGCACACACACGCACGGGATGCTTTTAGCAAGCATCCAGCACTCACTGCATTAGTCTGAGCATGTCCACACTGAGGTTTATCTCATGGAATGTGCATGGAGCTGGGTCCAGGGAGAAGAGATTAAAAATCTCCAATAAATTGAAGGATTTACAGGCGGACATTGTTTTATTACAGGAGATTCATTTATCAAAGACTGTAGCTGATGTTCTCACCACAGCACAGTTTCCTCATGTGTACTCAGCCTGTTACAACTCCAGACAAAGAGGTGTAGCCATTCTGATAAATAGAAGAGTAAATTTCACCGTAAACAACACAGTTATAGATCCAGAAGATAGATTTCTAATAGTTAATTTATCTGTTCAAAATATGAATTTATGCATTGCAAATATATATGGTCCAAATGTGGATGACCCCTCATTTTTTCACTCCTTTTTCACTTCACTCTCTGATCACTCAGATAACACACTCATCATAGGAGGGGACTTTAACATGGTATTAGACTCAGGACTAGACAGACTCAGTACTTCAGGAAGTCAGCGGAACTGGCAGTCCACGAATATTGTTAAACAGTATATGAAAGATTTTGGTCTTTGTGATGCTTGGCGCTCCCACCACCCCACTCTTAGAGAATACACCTTCTTCTCACCGGTACACCACTCATACTCAAGAATAGATTATTTGTTAGTTAGCAGTTCCTTGTTGAGGGATATTTCAGACACCAAAATCCACCCCATCACTATCAGTGATCACGCTCCAGTTTCTATCACACTGAAGAATAACAGAGTTACACCACCAGCTAGGAATTGGAGATTTAATACATCATTACTAAAAGACCTTGATTTTATTAATTATTTCAAAAGGGAATGGTCTGTATATTTAGAAAATAATGACCTGCCAGGAATGTCAGCTTGTACTCTTTGGGAAGCCGGAAAAGCAGTTATGAGAGGCAAAATAATCTCTTTTTCATCAAATAAGAAAAAGAGGGAAAGTTCAAGGATATCAGATTTAGAACTCAGGATTAAATCATTAGAAATTGTCTACAGTACCTCCAAAGAGGAACACACACTGAATGAATTAAGAAAAGCTAAACTTGAATTAAACAAAATTATTGATAAACAAACACAGTTTCTCATACAAAGACTTCGCTTGGAGAACTTTGAGCACGGCAATAAATCTGGAAGGTTCCTAGCTAACCAACTAAAGAGAAACAAAGAGAAAACAACAATCACTTCTGTTAAAGACTCAAAAGGAAATGTCACCCATGACCCCGATGTAATCAACAATGCTTTTAGGGACTTCTATAAAACCTTATATTCATCACAAAATGATCCATCAGATAGTAACATAGATCAGTTTCTTAGTAATATCAACCTTCCAAAATTACAAACCGAACAGGCAATGGCTCTGGATTCACCTCTTTCAATAGGAGAACTCCATGAAGCCCTTCAACATATGCCTAGTAACAAAGCCCCGGGACCAGATGGTTTTCCAGCAGAGTTCTACAAAGAATTTTGGACTGTTTTGGCACCTGCATTTCACAAAATGGTATTACAAGTTAAGCAGAATGGCAGATTATCCCCACACATGAACTCTGCTAACATTATCTTGCTACAGAAACCAGGAAAAGACCCCATACTTCCATCCAGCTACCGCCCAATATCTCTAATAAATGCAGACCTCAAAATAATTTGTAAAGCCCTCGCCAAAAGAATAGAAAAAATAACTCCACTTATAATACATCCTGACCAGACAGGTTTCATAAAGGGTAGACACTCATCCACTAACACTCGCAGGCTAATTAATCTCATAGACTATTCTAACATCAACAACCTGGAAACCACAATAGTCTCTCTAGATGCAGAAAAAGCATTTGATCGAGTGAACTGGAAATTTTTATTCGCAGCATTAAACAAATTTGGGTTTGGGTCACACTTCATCAACTGGATAAAGATATTATATAGCTCCCCAAATGCGTGTGTGAGGACAAATGATCAAACCTCTCCAAACTTCAGTCTGCAGAGAGGTACAAGACAGGGTTGCCCACTTTCTCCCTCACTTTTTGCTATTTTCATCGAACCTTTAGCAGCTGCTATCAGACAAGAAAGAAATATTAAAGGCATCCAACCCCAAAATATTGAGCATAAAATAAGTCTTTATGCTGATGATGTTTTACTTTTCCTTCAGAACTCTCAAACGTCTCTCACTCACACGATCACACTCATAAATAAATTCTCAGCACTTTCTGACTACTCTATCAATTGGTCTAAGACCACAGTTCTGCCCATTAACTGCAGAGTCCAGAATATACCTGCAATCACTTTACAGTCAGGAAATATCAGATATTTAGGCATAAACATTTCCTCCAGGCTCTCAGAGCTAACAAAGCTAAATTATGTGCAATTATTAAAGACAGTAGAGGACGATCTCTCTCGTTGGAAGTCCTTACCTATATCACTTATGGGGAGAGTTACAACCATTAAAATGATGATACTACCAAAAGTTAATTATTTGTTCTCAATGATCCCCATAAAACCATCTGCTACTTGCTTTAAGTCACTAGATTCTTGCATCTCCAAATTTCTGTGGAAAAACAAACCACCACGTATTAGTTTAAAAACCCTACAGAAGACCAAGGACTGTGGTGGATTAGATTTACCTAATTTTCAGCACTATTCCTTAGCCAATAGGTTACAGTATATATCAAAATGGTTTAAACCTAGCCCAATAGATGAACCATGGATAAATGTAGAACAAGCATTGTGTGATAATCTGGAAATCTCTGACCTGCCACTTATTAGTCAAAACGTAAAACATCACAAATGTTTCAAAAGCATTAACATCAGCACCTCTCTGACAGCCTGGTGGGAATTTCTTAAAATAACAAAGTCTTCAATTGTCCCATGTAAGCTTACACCCATCTGGAACAATCCTGACATACTGCAAAACAAAAAAATGCTAAACTTTACTCTGTGGAAGATCAAAGGAATCAAACATCTGGAACATATAATCCAAAATGGAAATTTTATTTCATTTGATGAGCTCATATCACAACATGAGATAGGCAGCAATAAATTCCTAGAATATCAACAACTTAAGTCTATAATAACAAAGAAATATATCCCCCACCAACCAGACTTACAACTCCCGATTAGGGTAGCAGAATTTCTAAGCATCTGCACCCCAAAACTACTATCAAAAATATATAAATTATTGTCTAAAATAGATGACACAATGTCTCTACCGTCCTCAAAATGGGAGGCAGATTTATCCATCAGTTCTAGTCATAGCTTCTGGCCACAAATATGTTTGAACACCTTTAGAATGACTCAGAATTCTAATTTACAGCTCATACAATACAAAATCCTTCATAGAACACACTATACAGGACAAAGGATGTTCAGGATGGGTCTAACACACTCAAACATCTGCTCACATTGCACAGATAACACACCTGATGATTATGCACACGCTTTGTGGTTCTGTGCGCCTGTCCAGAAGTTCTGGCTTGAAGTCTGTGCGGACCTATCAACATGGCTAAAGTGTAGCATTCCTGCATGCCCCACACTGTGCATACTGGGTGACTTAGACAACATCAACATGGAAATTAACTCAGCACACATGGTTCTCACAGTGTTATGTATCGCAAAGAAAACTATTCTCATGAACTGGAAAGCGAAGAACAATCTGTGTATTAACCAGTTTAGAAATTTTCTTTTAGATTATATTAGCATGGAAACAATGTCTGCCTCCTCAAAACATCAATTGGCTGAATTTGTTTCTCTCTGGTTCCCGCTGATTAGCTTTATCACTTAGTGGTGGTGGTGGGTTGCTGTCCCGTCGCTCTGGGCGGTTGGGTGTGTGCTGGGGGGGACTGTGTGTCGGGCTTGGAGGGCAGTTTTGGGGGCTTGCGGGTGGGACTGTCTTGCGGTGTGGGGCGGGGTCCCTTAGGGGCCTTGGGGTGGTGGCTGCTGGCGCTATGCCGGGTGGCTGGGCCGCTCCGGCATGGGTGGTGGTGCTGGGCCTGGGCCCTGGTGGCTGGGCGCTGCCTTGCGCCCGGGGGGGGGGGGGCCCTGCCTGTGCCTGGGGGGGCTGGGTTGTCCTGGACGCGCCACAGTATGGGTGGGTTGGTGCAGGTCCTGGTGCCGGGCTTGTTGCTCTGGGACCTCCAAGGTGTCCGCAGATGGTTGTTTTTTTTTTCAGGGTGTTGGGGCGTGCGGTGGGGGGAGGGGGGGGGGGCGGTGCTTTTCCCCTGTTGGGGGGGTGGGTGGGGGGGCCTGGGTGATGGTCTGGGTGATGGTGGGTCTCAGGCCCGGGCTGCTGCGACTGGTGTGACCGGGTGGTTTGTTTGTTTGTCTGTTTGTTTTTTGTTGTTGTTTGTTTGTTGTTTGTAGAGGTCCTCCGGGGTGGGGTGGGGTGGGGTGGGGCGGGATGGGTACCTTCTGGGGGTACAGTAGCTCCCGCAATATGGTCGCTGCAGGCCCCGAGCCTGGTGGACATCAGCCCCTCCTGCCCTGTGTTGGCTCCCAGGTAGCGGGGATGCCTATTGCAGCCAGTCCCTGGCTGCCTTCTCCGGGGGAGAGTAGCTCCCCCCGGTGTATATCCCCATACCCCTCTCCCTTCTGGCTCCTGTACACAGCACACACTCACACATGAAGGGTTTTGGGGCCGTGTGTGTTCGGTGGGGTGTAGTGGATGGGGCCACGTAGGTGGTCCCCTTTGGTTGCACTCTGCAGTTCCCCGCCCCTGTTTTAATTACACCTTAGACATTACTACTTATCAAACACACTCACACACACACATTAGGTCTTGGGGGGTGGTTACACTGAGTGGCATCTGGTGGGCGGGGCTCTTTGGGTATGTAGGCTGCCCAGAGGGCCGCGCTCCCAGTCCTACAAGTTTGGCTGCCCCTCAATTTTAATCGCTCACTATTAGAAAATATTGAAGAGCCAGAAGGGTGAGGGGAGGGGTCTTCTTCCCACACCCCTGCTTCCTGGTTGCTGCTCGAGGCGGGAGGGGCCAAGAGGATTAATTAATTGTTCTACTGGTTCGGGGTCTGTGGTGGCTGGGGGGCTGCTGGCCCCCTGGTGTGCCCGCTGCACTACACCCCAGCGGAGTTGAAGGAGGGAGGACGTGTGGATGTATGGGACGTGAAAGTGTGTGTGGTAATGATTGGTTCTGGATCTGGGACTTGCTGTCGCCTGGCCTGGCCTGGCCTGCCTGTGCTTCTCCCGATGGGGGGGCGGCATTGCCTCTCTCCGCTGCTCGCGACTTCACCCACCTGTGGGCACGTCTTGGCTCCCAGGGCACTTGGCCAGGGGCGCTGGGGCAGGCGCTGACCCACTGTGTGGCTGTCTGGGGCACTTGGCCCTCCTGGGTATTGGGTGGGGCCTCTGCCGGGGGGTTTGGGGGCGCTCGGGCTCCCGGGGCCCGGGTCCAGTGCACGGCCCGTGTCTGGGCGGCTGGGACCTGGCGGGGTCAGTGGGCTGTTGCCCCTGGCTCTCTGAGGGCCTCTGCCCTATGCTTATGGGGGCTCTATCCGGGGGCTTCCTCTGCAGTCTTCTGGGTGGATGCGTGGTTGTCCCTGCGGTGGGCTTCCTGGGTTCTGTGCTCCGTGGGGGCTGCTGGTGGCCTGGGTCTTGTGGCCCTCTCTGCCTGCTTCTGATTGCTGGGGGGGGGGGCTGTGGATTGTGGCCCTGTACACTTATACACTCATAACTAAGCACGGTTACCATGTAGGTCCTGTGCCATGGGTGTTGCATGTTCTCACACACACACACACACACACACACACATTCATTAGCCCAGTAGCATGCTCGCTAAGCAGTTGATGTGTTATCATGTCGTCTCAGGTCATCTATCCACAGCTGTGTTGTATGCGATTACCGCTTCTTGTGCTTGTTTTTGTTTGTTTGTGTGTTTGTTGTTTCTCTGCTTGTCTGCTTTCAGGTGCTCCTGGTGGCGCTAAGGCTGGATTCCCCTCAGAGGCCATGGATTGTTGTCTGTTTTGTTTTTTACAGGTGTAGCAGCTGGTTGTCTGGTTTTTGTTTCTATTTTTGTTCTGTTTCCTCTTCTTTCCTCCTCTTCTTTCCTCTTCTTCTTTCCTTGTCCCCCGGTCCGGTTCAGTTCTATTACATGTTATATATTGTAAACAAAAATAAATAAATGGGCATCAAGGGGAGCTTTACATTTATAAAACTTCCCTTGGCAAAGCAAATCTGTTTGGCATCAAAGGTATTCAGACTACAATTCTGCTGCCATAATGCTGAACAGGACAAGGGGAAAAAAAAAAAAAAAAAATATATAAATTATCGTCTAAGATAGATGACACAATGTCTCTTCCATCCTCAAAATTGGAGGCAGATTTATCCATCAGTTCTGGTCATAGCTTCTAACCACAAATATGTTTGAACACCTTCATAAAGACTCGAAATCCTAATTTACAGCTCATACAATACAAAATCCTTCATAGAACACACTATACATGACAAAGGATGTTCAGGATGGGTCTAACACACTCAAACATCTGCCCACATTGCACAGATAACACACCTGATGATTATGCACACGCTTTGTGGTTTTCTGCGCCTGTCCAGAAGTTCTGGCTTGAAGTCTGTGAGGACCTATCAACATGGCTAAAGTGTAGCATCCCTGCATGCCCCACACTGTGCATACTGGGTGACTTAGACAACATCAACATGGAAATTAACTCAGCACACATGGTTGTCACAGTGTTATGTATCGCAAAGAAAACTATTCTCATGAACTGGAAAGCGAAGAACAATCTGTGTATTAACCAGTTTAGAAATTTTCTTTTAGATTATATTAGCATGGAAACAATGTCTGCCTCCTCAAAACATCAATTGGCTGAATTTCATTCTCTCTGGTCCCCTCTGATTAGTTTTATCACTTAGTGGTGGTGGTGGGTTGCTGGGTGATGGTGGGTCTCAGGCCCGGGCTGCTGCGACTGGTGTGACCGGGTGGTTTGTTTGTTTGTTTTTTTATGTTGTTTGTTTGTTTTTTGTAGAGGTCCTCCTGGGTGGGGATGGGTTGAGTGGGGTGGGGCGGGATGGGTACCTTCTGGGGGTACAGTAGCTCCTGGAATATGGTCGCTGCAGGCCCCGAGCCTGGTGGACATCAGGCCCTCCTGCCCATTGTTGGCTCCCAGGTAGCGGGGATGCCTATTGCAGCCAGTCCCTGGCTGCCCTCTCTGGGGGAGAGTAGCTCCCCCGGTATATATCCCCATACCCCTCTCCCTTCTGGCTCCTGTACACAGCACACACTCACACATGAAGGGTTTTGGGGGCGTGTGTGTTCGGTGGGGTGTAGTGGATGGGGCCACGTAGGTGGTCCCCTTTGGTTGCACTCTGCAGTTCCCTGCCCCTGTTTTAATTACACCTTAGACATTACTACTTATCAAACACACTCACACACACACATTAGGTCTTGGGGGGTGGTTACACTGAGTGGCATCTGGTGGGCGGGGCTCTTTGGGTATGTAGGCGGCCCAGAGTGCCGCGCTCCCAGTTCTACAAGTTTGGCTGCCCCTCAATTTTAATTGCTCACTATTAGAAAATATTGAAGAGCCAGAAGGGTGAGGGGAGGGGTCTTCTTCGCACACCCCTGCTTCCTGGTGTCTTCTCGGGGCAGGAGGGGCCAGGAGGATTAATTAATTGTTCTGCTGGTTCGGGGTCTGTGGTGGCTGGGGGGTTGCTGGCCTCCTGGTGTGCCCGCTGCACTACACCCCAGCAGAGTCGAGGGAGGTAGGATGTGTGGATGTGTGGATGTATGGGACGTGAAAGTGTGTGTGGTAATGATTGGGCCTGGATCTGGCCTGCCTGTGTTTCTCCCGATGGGGCATCAGCGTTGCCTCTCCCCACTGCTCGCGACTTCACCCACCTGTGGGCACGTCTTGACTCCCAGGGCACTTGACCAGGGGCGCTGGGGCAGGCGCTGACCCACTTTGTGGCTGTCTGGGGCGCTTGGCCCTCCTGGGTATTGGGTGGGGCCTCTGCCGGGGGGTTTGGGGGCGCTCGGGCTCCTGGGGCCCAGGTCCAGTGCACGGCCCATGTCTGGGCGGCTGGGGCCTGGCGGGGTCGGTGGGCTGTTGCCCCTGGTTCCCGGAGTGCCTCTGCCCTATGCTTATGGGGGCTCTTTCCGGGGGCTTCCTCTGCAGTCTTCTGGGTGGATGCGTGGTTGCCCCTGCGGTGGGCTGCCTGGGTTCTGTGCTCTGTGGGGGCTGCTGGTGGCCTGGGTCTTGTGGCCCTCTCTGCCTGCTTCTGATTGCTTGGGGGGGGGCTGTGGATTGTGGCCCTGTACGCTTATACACTCATAACTAAGCACGGTTATCATGTAGGTCCTGTGCCATGGGTGTTGCATGTTCTCACACACACACACACATTCATTAGTCCAGTAGCATGGTCACTAAGCAGTTGATGTATTATCATGTCGTCTCAGGTCATCTATATCCACAGCTGTGTTGTATGCGATTGCCGCTTCTTGTGCTTGTTTTTGTTTGTTTGTGTGTTTGTTTTTTCTCTGCTTGTCTGCTTTCAGGTGCTCCTGGTGGCGCTAAGGCTGGATTCCCCTCATAGGCCATGGATTGTTGTCTGTTTTGTTTTTTACAGGTGTAGCAGCTGGTTGTCTGGTTTTTGTTTCTATTTTTGTTCTGTTTCCTCTTCTTTCCTCTTCTTCTTTCCTTGTCCCCCGGTCCGGTTCAGTTCAGTTCATGTCATATATTGTAAACAGAAATAAATAAATGGGCATCAAGGGGAGCTTTACATTTATAAAACTTCCCTTGGCAAAACAAATCTGTTTGGCATCAAAGGTATTCAGACTACAATTCTTCTGACATAATGCTGAACAGGACAAGGGGAAAAAAAAGTAAAGAAGACAGTTCTGCCGAAAGCCAGGGATAGACCTGTTCTAAGTTCTATACTTTTTAAAAGGGGCGTGTTTATCAACTATGAAATTAGAAGATTTACAAAAATGGTCAAGTGCTAGATCTTCATCTGGGATTTTAACAGTGTCATATAACTATTCAACAGATCAGTTAAAAAAAAGCCTGCTCATGGAGATGTTTCAGGATCTGGATACCAAGCGTGGACCTAATGTTTTCATTTTTGCAATTCTGATACAGGCTATTGAGCAGTGATAACTAACACCAAGTTCAGATACTGCGGATTTTCTACCTTTGATTTGTTAAGATTGAGCCAATCAGGGACAACCTTGAAGGATCTCTTTGGTTTTGTAGGATCAGTAATTACCTGAGAAAGGTTGATATTGGTACACACCTTTTTTAAATGATCAGAGGCAGAGTTCAACTTGTTTAAATTAAAATTGCCACACAGAGATTGGGTTTAGGCCACATGCACACAGAATGACATCAACAAATATAAGAAATATTAAACATTTACACATAGATTTTTGAATATATGTAGAGGAATGATACTTTGAAATGTGCTCATTGCGGAGTTATGATCA
This sequence comes from Leuresthes tenuis, assembly GCF_036924035.1. Taxonomy (NCBI): domain Eukaryota; kingdom Metazoa; phylum Chordata; class Actinopteri; order Atheriniformes; family Atherinopsidae; genus Leuresthes; species Leuresthes tenuis. Next base: position 26,577,563 of record NW_027325367.1, on the reverse strand, counting down.
GTTGAGTAATGAAGGTTGAACTATTCTGGGAAAGAGGTTCTATTCCCAGCATCATGATGGACACTCCTGATATAGAAGGTTTCGCTAACGCATTGGAATTGTTTTACTATTTTCATATGCATGTGCAATGAAGAATTGCTTGCTGCTGATAAATGCAAAGAAGAACAGCTTACACATAGATGCTCACATATAGGCTGCTGAATGCAATGAAGACCTGCTTATCAAGTAAAGTTCAATGTCAATGTGTAATATTCAATTAGGATTTGCAAAACAGTGAAGTTAAACAATGAATGGATCCATAGTCGGTATGAGAAGACTACAGGAATATTTACCTTGGTGTACGTTCAAACAGAGATGAGAAAATTGCGATAAATAATTGTTTGTTTGTTTGTTAGTATGTATAGGAATGTTATGTGTATAAACTGTGTTGAGTTATAGTTACTCAGTAGTGTCTCAGTGAAACAACCGACGGGGGAAGCCTTGCGGTGACAACAAAAGCAGTGTTTTACTGATCAGTCAAGTTGCTCCAGTGTACTCCATACAAACTGGTTGGCTACTGAAGGGATAGAAAATGGGGAATACTTGTTTTAAAGCAAACAAGGAATTAGATGGGAAAAATACATGTTTTAACGGGACCCAGACAATATTAAATACTCAGACAGATGGGAGAAGAAGTGTAGTTTTGTAGGAAATCACAAAATTATTACATAGAATTAGTGAAATCAATTTAAGAATGCCTTTCTGAAGAGCTGTTTACCACAGATGAGCAGCTTTGCGACCAAGCACATTGTAGATCGCTTTACTGCCAAAATGATCTAATTTAATGGATTGGTTTAGACATGCATAACAGCATTTTAAGAACAAAGAGAGAAACAAAAAGGGACAACGCTTCATGGTGGAAGGTGATGTATAAATAACTGTGTATATGATGAAGGGGGTGGCAACACCCATTCCGAAATCCCGCCATTCCGACATCCCGCTATTCCGACATCCCACCATTCCGACATACCACCATTCCGACATACCACCATTCCGACATGCAAACGTCCCACCATTCCGACATCCCACCATTGCGACATCCCGCTATTCTGACGTTCAAATGTCCCACCATTCCGACAAGGCTTTCCGTATAAGGAAATGTGTGTTACTCAACAGGTGAGTCCCTTCTTTCTGTTCATGCAATTTATATATATTAATATACACATGTTTATAGACAAGCGTTATTAAAAACACAAAGTCTCGGCAACTGGAGGAGGAGAAGCAGTCCGCGGTGGTTTTCAATCACACACTCCAATGCCACTTGTTTCAACTTCCGAAAATTTAATCCAGGAAAAAAAGCCTTACAAACATGGACCAAAACGGCTCCATAACACGCACAAGAATCCAAAAGAAACGAAAGTTAACTAAAAGAAAGCAAATAAACAGTATGAAGTGGTCAAAATTGGTTTTACGCATGCCTATGTGCGTCTGGCACATGCGTCTTCGGGCTCTCCCACGTTGGTTTGTGGATGAAAGCTATATGTTCAGCTGTAATGTCATGTAAAAACAATCTCTACATGACATTTACTCCCAAGTGTGACCAGTTAGGTCCTTAAGATATCAACAGGCTGTATAAAGCTACAACCGTTGCGGCTGTGTGTTTGTGCCAAATGCGCAAAGCCCATCCGCGCTTCTCAAAATTGGAGTGAGTACTCATAAATCACGTGAATAACATGAATAAACGTTTTTACTGAATTTTGTTGTGTTTTATACGTTCTATGCTGTCATTTCTCTCTTCTCCTATTGGCAAGGCAAGGCAGAGTGCTCGCAACTGTGTCCTGTGCAGTAGCCGTGATATCTGTAATTGCAATTATTACTTTTGCATATGATGACAGCGTGCAAAAGACGCATGGGCTCTGTGGAGAGCTCCGCTCCAGCTGGCTGCTGTGACAGCTCACTGACACTGTATTTCTGCTTAATCAGTTTCAGTCTCGCCAGAGTTACATTAATATCTGTATTTTTATATTTGAAATTCAGGGGATTTTGATAATAGATTATTAAAGTTCGTTTGCGAGGCTTTGGCCTCTGCATGTGCAAAGCTTGTGCGCCAAACTTTAGGGCGTATTTGCGCCGGCATATCATTAGTGCAAAATGTTTTGGGTAAAAAATAGGCTATTAAAAGGAACTGTCGGAATGGCGGTATGTTAAAAAAAACAAAAAACATACCGCCATTCCGACCATAGGAGGAAAAAAGTGTCGGAATGGTGGGACGTTTGATAAAAAATTAAGTGTCGCCATTCCGACAATTGGAGACCCATGTCGGAATGGCGAGATGTCGGAATGGCAGCATGTAACCATGATGAAGGAGAGACCATTTGAGCAGCACAGCCATTTCGCAGCACAGGGACAGCAGTCCAAGTTACAGGATCTCCCACGTGGTATCACCGTTCACATTGTGTCAAGGCATCAAAAGAAGAAAAAATCACCAAACTCAAGGACAAAAAGACAAAGACTCCGGTGAACGAAGACAGAGGACTGACAAACCAGAAATACAAAAGGATTCTCGATATCAAGATCCAGAAGAAGAGGCTAACAATGCCACAAACACTTACGATGCTGGGAATGATGCCAGCAATGAACAGAGAAGAAGATTCAGTGTCATCAATCTGCATTACGTGCCTCTAATGAGGGGGTGAATATAGAATCCTCAACGATTACAACGTCTCTGGGAACTGTGACAACAACAAGGTTTAAACCATTTTGATATATATTGTAACCTATTGGCTAAGGAATAGTGCTGAAAATGAGGTAAATCTAATCCACCACTCTCCTTGGTCTTCTGTAGGGTTTTTAAACTAATACGTGGTGGTTTGTTTTTCCACAGAAATTTGGAGATGCATGAATCTAGTGACTTAAACCAAGTAGCAGATGGTTTTATGGGGATCATTGAGAACAAATAGTTAACTTTTGGTAGTATCATCATGTAACTCTCCCCATAAGTGATATAGGTAAGGACTTCCAACGAGAGATCGTCCTCTACTGTCTTTAATAATTGCACATAATTTAGCTTTGTTAGCCCTGAGAGCCTGGAGGAAATGTTTATGCCTAAATATCTAATATTTCCTGACTGTAAAGTGATCGCAGGTATATTATGGACCCTACAGTTAATGGGCAGAACTGTGGTCTTAGACCAGTTGATAGAGTAGTCAGAAAGTGCTGAGAATTTATTTATGAGTGTGATCGTGTGACTGAGAGACGTCTGTGAGTTCTGAAGGAAAAGTAATACATCATCAGCATAAAGACTTATTTTATGCTCAATATTTTGGGATTAATTATTCACAAACGGGTAAGAAAAGGTAGTATTGCCAGACCATACATGATCAAAACAGGGAGCGGAGGTGGTTCAGCTGCAAGGTGTGAATGTCTGACTATAGTTTGTAAAAAGCGGGTAAGATAAGGTGCGAATGCCCGACAATGTATGATCAAAAGAGGGAGCGGAGGTTTTCGGCTGCAAGAAGGTCTGAATGTCCACCCAAAATTCCTGAAAAATGGGTAAAAAAAGGGTGCGAATGCCAAACCATACATCATCAAAAGCAGGAGTGGATGTGTTCGGCTACAAGAAGATTTGAATGTACATCAATAATTGCTTTAAAACATGAAAGAAAATTTTCGAATATCAAACCGCACATGATCATAAGCGGGAGAGGAGTTGTTCAGCTGCAAGAAGGTGTGAATGTCCACCCATAATTACTGAAAAATGGGTAAGAAAAGGTGAAAATGCCCAACCATACATCATCAAAAGCAGGAGTGGATGTGTTCGGCTACAAGAAGGTTTGAATGTCCGACCATAGTTTGTAAAAAGCGGGTAAGAAAAGGTTCGAATGCCCGAACATAGACCATCAAAAGAGGGAGCGGAGGTGTTCCGCTGTAAGAAGGTGTAAATGTCCGACCATAGTTGGTAAAAAGCGGGTAAGAAAAGGTTAAAATACCCGACTGTACACAATCAATAGCGGGAGCGGAGTTGTTTGGCTACAAGAAGGTGTGAAAGTCCGACCACGGTTTGTAAAAAGCGGGTAAGAAAAGGTTCGAATGCCCGAATATATACCATCAAAAGTGGAAGTGGATGTGTTCGGCTGCAAGAAGGTGTGAACGTCCGACCAAAGTTTGTAAAAAGCAGTTAAGAAAAGGTTAGAATATCCAACCAAACATAATCAAAAGCGGGAAAAGAGCTGTTCGACTGCAAGTAGGTGTGAATGTCAGATCATAATTTGCAAAAAGCTGATGAGAAAGGGTGAGAATGCCCGGCTATACACCATCAAATGCGGGAGCGGAAGTGTTTGGCTGTGAGTAGGTGTGAATGTCCGACCATAATTGCTGAAAAATGTGTTAGAAGAGACTAGAATGCCGGACAATACATCATCAAATGCGGGAGCGGAGTTGTTCGGCTGTGAGTAGGTGTGAATCTCCGAGCATAGTATGTAAAAAGGGGGTAAGAATAGGTTCGAATGCCCGAACATACACTATCAAAACAGGGAGCTGAGGTGGCTCAGCTGCAAGGTGTGAATGTCTGACTATAGTTTGTAAATAAGGTGCGAATGCCCAACAATGTATAATCAAAAGAGGGAGCGGAGGTTTTCGGCTACAAGAAGGTTTGAATGTCCGACCATAGTTTGTAAAAAGCGGGTAAGAAAAGGTTCAAGCGCCTGACTATACACCATCAAAAGCGGGAGCAGAGGTGTTCCGCTGTAAGACGGTGTGAATGTCCGACCATATTTCGTAAAAAGCGGGTAAGAAAAGGTTAAAATACCCGACTGTACACAATCAATAGCGGGAGAGGAGGTGTACAGCTGCAAGAAGGTGTGAATGTCCACCCATAATTACTGAAAAATGGGTAAGAAAAGGTGCGAATGCCCAACCATACATTATCAAAAGCAGGTGTGAATGTCAGATCATAATTTGCAAAAAGCTAATGAGAAAGGGTGAGAATGCCCGACTATACACCATCAAATGCGGGAGCGGAGTTGTTCGGCTGTGAGTAAGTGTGAATCTCCGACCATAATTGCTGAAAAATGTGTTAGAAAAGGTAAGAATGACGGTCCATACATCATCAAAAGCGGGAGAGGTGGTGTTCGGCTGCAAGTAGGTGTGAATGTCCAGCCATAATTACTAACAAACGGGTAAGAAAAGGTAGTATTGCCAGACCATACATGATCAAAACAGGGAGCGGAGGTGGTTCAGCTGCAAGAAGGTGTGAATGTCCGACTAAAGTTCAAATATATTAACAAAAGCGGGAGGAGAGGTCTTCGGATGAGAGTGGTTGAGAATTTCCAACCATAATCTATAAAATGCGGTGAAAAAAAAGGTGTGATAGAACACTAAAAGGTGGAGCGGAAGTGTTCGGCTGCAAGAAGGTGTGAATGTCCGACTATATTTGGTGAAAAGCAGGTGAAGCAAGGTCTGAATGCCCAACCTTACATCATCAAAAGCGAGATCAGAGGTGTTTGGCTGCAAGAAGGCCATAGTTTGCCAAAAGCGGGTAAGCTGCGAATGACCAACTAAATATCAACAAAAGTGGGGGTGAAGGTCTTCGGATGCAACTGGGTGTGAACATCCCACCATACAAGTATGGTGGAGAGGAAGCTGTGAACAGCCGACCATAGTTTGCAAAAAGCGGGTGAGACAAGGTGCGAATGTCCAACCATACATGATCAAAACAGGGAGCGGAGGTGTTTGGCTGTGACAAGGTGTGAAAGTCCACCCAAAATTAATGAAAAGCGGGCAAAAAGTAAGTTTGAATGCCCAAGCATACATCATCAAAAGAAGGAGTGGATGTGTTCGGCTACAAGAAGGTTTGAATGTCCGAGCATAGTTTGTAAAAAGCGGGTAAGAAAAGGTTCGAATATCCAACCAAACATAATCAAAAGCGGGAGCAGAGCTGTTCGACTGCAAGTAGGTGTGAATGTCCAGCCATAATTACTCACAAACGGGTAAGAAAAGGTAGTATTGCCAGACCATACATGATCAAAACAGGGAGCGGAGGTGGTTTAGCTGCAAAAAGGGGTGAATGTCCAACTAAAGTTCAAATATATTAACAAAAGCGGGAGGAGAGGTCTTCGGATTAGAGTGGTTGAAATTTCCAACCATAATCTATAAAATGCGGTGAAAAAAAAGGTGTGAAGGAATGAATTTTATAGCAAAATCCGAAATCATGCATAACTCCGCAAAAGGAACGTATTGCTCAACCAAAGGAATGCTTCTTTCTCATTCAGGGTAATATGAGGAACTTTATGCTTGATACATTTTAGACATGGATAACTATGAAGGACAAAGCAATTTTAACTTGGTTTGAGCAAAGCAATTCATTTTATAGGAAAATCCGAAATCGTGCAGGACTCATGAAAGTAAGCTTATTCTCGGATTCCTGATCCTCCAGTGTTGCTCTTTCCTATACTGCAAAATACAGCCTTGTTCTTTGTTGAAATCGATATAGACATTGATAAATATGAAGGACAAAGCAGTTTCCACTTTGTTTGAGTGAAGGAATTAATTTTATAGCAAAATCCCAAATCAAGCAGAACGTATGAAAATAAGCTTGTTTTCGGATTCCTGATCCTTCAGTGTTGCTATTTCTTCTACTGCAAAATACAATGTTGTTCTTTGTTGAAGTCAATCTAGACATTGATAAATATGAAGGACAAAGCAGTTTTCACTTGGTTTGAGTGAAGGAATTCATTTTATACATAAAATCCCAAATCATGCAGAACGTATGAAAAGAAGCTTATTCTCGTATTCCTGATCCTTCAGTGTTGCTTTTTCTTCTACTGCAAAATACAATGTTGTTCTTTGTTGAAGTCGATCTAGACATTGATAAATATGAAGGACAAAGCAGTTTTAACTTGGTTTGAGTGAAGGAATTCATTTTATACATAAAATCCCAAATCATGCAGAGCATATGAAAATAAGCTTATTCTCGGATTACTGATCCTTCAGTGTTGCTCTTTCTTCTACTGCAAAATCCAGTGTTGTTCTTTGTTGAAGTCAATCTAGACATTGATAAATATGAAGGACAAAGCAGTTTTAACATAGTTTGAGTGAAGGCATTCATTCATAGTAAAATCAATAATCGTGCAGAACTCATGAAAAAAAGCTTATTCTCGGATTCCTAAAACTTTTGATTTGCTCTTTCTTAAATGCAAAGTACAATGTTGTTCTTTGTTGAAGTCGATCTAGACATTGATAAATATGAAGGACAAAGCAGTTTTCACTTGGTTTGAGTGAAGGATTTGCAGCTGAAAACCGGGCTTTCGAGCCTTTTCTTACCCGGTTTTTAGAAATTATGGTTGGACATTCAGACCTTGCAGCCGAAGACCTCCACTCCCTCTTTTGATCATACATTGTCGGGCATTCGCACCTTGTCTTACCCGCTTTTTACAAACTATAGTCAGACATTCACACCTTGCAGCTGAACCACCTCAGCTCCCTGTTTTGATCATGTATGGTCTGGCAATACTACCTTTTCTTACCCGTTTGTGAGTAATTATGGCTGGACATTCACACCTACTTGCAGTCGAACAGCTCTGCTCCCGCTTTTGATGGTATATATTCGGGCATTCGAACCTTTTCTTAGCAGCTTTTTACAAACCATGGTTGAACTTTCACACCGTCTTACAGCGGAACACCTCCGCTCCCGCTTTTGATGGTTTATAGTCAGGCATTTGAACCTTTTCTTACCCGCTTTTTACAAACTATGGTCGGACATTCAAACCTTCTTGTAGCCAAAAACCTCCGCTCCCTCTTTTGATCATACATTGTCGGGCATTCGCACCTTTTCTTACCCGTTTTTTACAAACCATGGTCGGACTTTCACACATTCTTGTAGCCAAACACATCCGCTCCCGCTATTGATTGTGTACAGTCGGGTATTTTAACCTTTTCTTACCCGCTTTTTACAAACCATGGTTGGACATTCAAACCTTCTTGTAGCCGAAAACCTCCGCTCCCTCTTTTGATTATACATTGTTGGGCATTCGCACCTTATTTACAAACTATAGTCAGACCTTCACACCTTGCAGCTGAGCCACCTCAGCTCCCCGTTTTGATAGTGTATGTTCGGGCATTCGAACCTATTCTTACCCCCTTTTTACAAACTATGCTCGGAGATTCACACCTACTCACAGCCGAACAACTCCGCTCCCGCATTTGATTATGTATTGTCCGGCATTCTAGTCTCTTCTAACACATTTTTCAGCAATTATGGTCGGACATTCACACCTACTCACAGCCGAACACTTCCGCTCCCGTATTTGATGGTGTATAGCCGGGCATTCTCACCCTTTCTCATCAGCTTTTTGCAAAATATGATCTGACATTCACACCTACTTGCAGTCGAACAGCTCTGCTCCCGTTTTTGATTATGTTTGGTTGGATATTCGAACCTTTTCTTAACTGCTTTTTACAAACTTTGGTCGGACGTTCACACCTTCTTGCAGCCGAACACATCCACTTCCACTTTTGATGGTATATATTCGGGCATTCGAACCTTTTCTTACCCGCTTTTTACAAACCGTGGTCGGACTTTCACACCTTCTTGTAGCCAAACAACTCCGCTCCCGCTATTGATTGTGTACAGTCGGGGTATTTTAACCTTTTCTTACCCGCTTTTTACCAACTATGGTCGGACATTTACACCTTCTTACAGCGGAACACCTCCGCTCCCTCTTTTGATGGTCTATGTTCGGGCATTCGAACCTTTTCTTACCCGCTTTTTACAAATTATGGTCGGACATTCAAACCTTCTTGTAGCCGAACACATCCACTCCTGCTTTTGATGATGTATGGTTTGGCATTCGCACCCTTTTTTTACCCATTTTTCAGGAATTTTGGGTGGACATTCAGACCTTCTTGCAGCCGAAAACCTCCGCTCCCTCTTTTGATCATACATTGTCGGGCATTCGCACCTTATCTTACCCGCTTTTTACAAACTATAGTCAGACATTCACACCTTGCAGCTGAACCACCTCCGCTCCCTGTTTTGATCATGTATGGTCTGGCAATACTACCTTTTCTTACCCGTTTGTGAGTAATTAATCCCAAAATATTGAGCATAAAATAAGTCTTTATGCTGATGATGTATTACTTTTCCTTCAGAACTCACAGACGTCTCTCAGTCACACGATCACACTCATAAATAAATTCTCAGCACTTTCTGACTACTCTATCAACTGGTCTAAGACCACAGTTCTGCCCATTAACTGTAGGGTCCATAATATACCTGCGATCACTTTACAGTCAGGAAATATTAGATATTTAGGCATAAACATGTCCTCCAGGCTCTCAGAGCTAACAAAGCTAAATTATGTGCAATTATTAAAGACAGTAGAGAACGATCTCTCGTTGGAAGTCCTTACCTATATCACTTATGGGGAGAGTTACATCCATTAAAATGATGATACTACCAAAAGTCAACTATTTGTTCTCAATGATCCCCATAAAACCATCTGCTACTTGGTTTAAGTCACTAGATTCATGCATCTCCAAATTTCTGTGGAAAAACAAACCATCACGTATTAGTTTAAAAACCCTACAGAAGACCAAGGACAGTGGTGGATTAGATTTACCTCATTTTCAGCACTATTCCTTAGACAATAGGTTACAATATATATCAAAATGGTTTAAACCTTGTTGTTGTCACAGTTCCCAGAGACGTTGTAATCGTTGAGGATTCTATATTCACCCCCTCATTAGAGGCACGTAATGCAGATTGATGACACTGAATCTTCTTCTCTGTTCATTGCTGGCATCATTCCCAGCATCGTAAGTGTTCGTGGCATTGTTAGCCTCTTCTTCTGGATCTTGATATCGAGAATCCTTTTGTATTTCTGGTTTGTCAGTCCTCTGTCTTCGTTCACCGGAGTCTTTGTCTTTTTGTCCTTGAGTTTGGTGATTTTTTCTTCTTTTGATGCCTTGACACAATGTGACAGGTGATACCACGTGGGAGATCCTGTAACTTGGACTGCTGTCCCTGTGCTGCGAAATGGCTGTGCTGCTCAAATGGTCTCTCCTTCATCATGGTTACATGCTGCCATTCCGACATCTCGCCATTCCGACATGGGTCTCCAATTGTCGGAATGGCGACACTTAATTTTTTATCAAACGTCCCACCATTCCGACACTTTTTTCCTCCTATGGTCGGAATGGCGGTATGTTTTTTGTTTTTTTTAACATACCGCCATTCCGACAGTTCCTTTTAATAGCCTATTTTTTACCCAAAACATTTTGCACTAATGATATGCCGGCGCAAATACGCCCTAAAGTTTGGCGCACAAGCTTTGCACATGCAGAGGCCACAGCCTCGCAAACAAACTTTAATAATCTATTATCAAAATCCCCTGAATTTCAAATATAATAATACAGATATTAATGTAACTCTGGCGAGACTGAAACTGATTAAGCAGAAATACAGTGTCAGTGAGCTGTCACAGCAGCCAGCTGGAGCGGAGCTCTCCACAGAGCCCATGCGTCTTTTGCACGCTGTCATCATCCATCCATCCATCCATCATCTGCCGCTTATCCGGGGGTCGGGTCGCGGGGGCAGCAGCTTGAGCAGAGAAACCCAGACGTCTCTGTCCCCGGCCACTTCCTCCAGCTCTTCCGGGGGGACCCCGAGGCGTTCCCAGGCCAGCCGAGAGACATAGTCTCTCCAACGTGTCCTGGGTCTCCCCCAGGGTCTCCTCCCAGTGGGACGTGCCCGGAACACCTCCCCAGGGAGGCGCCCAGGGGGCATCCTAACCAGATGCCCGAGCCACCTCATCTGACTCCTCTCAATGCGGAGGAGCAGCGGTTCTACTCCGAGCCCCTCCCGGATGACTGAGCTTCTCACCCTATCTCTAAGGGAGAGCCCAGACACCCTGCGGAGGAAACCCATTTCGGCCGCTTGTATTCGCGATCTTGTTCTTTCGGTCACTACCCACAACTCGTGACCATAGGTGAGGATGGGAACGTAGATTGACCAGTAAGTAGAGAGCTTCGCCTTCTGGCTCAGCTCCCTCTTCACAACGACGGGTCGGTGCAGAGCCTGCAACACTGCAGGCGCCGCACCGATCCGCCTGTCAATCTCCCGCTCCATTCGTCCGTCACTCGTGAACAAGACCCCGAGATACTTGAACTCCTCCTCTTGGGGAAGGATCTCATTCCCGACCCGGAGAGAGCATTCCACCCTTTTCCGGCTGAGAACCATAGTCTCGGATTTGGAGGTGCTGATTCTCATCCCAGCCGCTTAACACACAGCTGCGAATCACTCCAGTGAGAGCTGAAGGTCACGACCTGACGACGCTAACAGAACCACATCATCTGCAAAAAGCAGAGACCCGATTCTGAGGTCGCCAAATGGGACACCCTCAACGCCCTGGCTCCGCCTAGAAATTCTGTCCATAAAAGTTAGGAACAGAATCGGTGACAAAGGGCAGCCCTGACGGAGTCCAACTCTCACCGGAAACGTATCCGACTTACTGCCGGCAATGCGGACCAAACTCTGGCACCGGTCATACAGAGACCGAACGGCCCCTATCAAGGGGTCCGGCACTCCATATTCCCGGAGCACCCCCCACAGGACTCCACAAGGGACACGGTCGAACGCTTTCTCCAAGTCCACAAAACACATGTAGACTGGTTGGGCGAACTCCCATGCACCCTCCAGGATCCTGCCGAGGGTATAGAGCTGGTCCACTGTTCCACGGCCAGGACGAAAGCCACACTGCATCTCCTGAATCCGAGGCTCGATTATCCGACGGATCCTCCTCTCCAATACCCCCGAATAGACCTTACCAGGGAGGCTGAGGAGTGTGATACCCCTATAGTTGGAACACACCCTCCGGTCCCCCTTTTGAAAGAGGGGGACCACCACCCCAATCTGCCAGTCCAGAGGCACTGTCCCCGATGTCCACGCGATACTGCAGAGGCGTGTCAGCCAAGACAGCCCTACAACATCCAGAGCCTTGAGAAACTCAGGACGGACCTCATCCACCCCCGGGGCCTTGCCACCGAGGAGCTTTTTCACCACCTCGGCAACCTCAGCCCCAGAAATGGGAGGCCCCGTCTCCGAGCTCTCCGACTCTGCCTCTTCCGAGCACGTGTTGGTAGGATTGAGGAGTTCCTCGAAGTACTCCCCCCACCGACTCACAACATCCCTAGTTGAGGTCAGCAAAGCCCCGTCCCCACTGTAAACAGTGTTGACTGTGAGCCGCTTCCCCCCCCCTGAGACGCCGGATGGTGGACCAGAATCTTTTCGAGGCCGTCCGGAAATCGTTCTCCATGGTCTCACCGAACTCCTCCCAGGCCCGAGTTTTTGCCTCAGCAACCGCCGAAGCCGTGGCCCGTCTGGCCCGTCGGTACCTATCAGCTTCTTCCAGGGTCCCACTGGCCAAAAAGGCCCGATAGGACTCCTTCTTCAGCTTGACGGCTTCCCTCACCACTGGTGTCCACCAGCAGGTTCGAGGGTTGCCGCCACGACAGGCACCGACCACCTTACGGCCACAACTCCGACCAGCTGCCTCGGCAATGGAGTCACGGAACATGGCCCATTTGGACTCAATGTCCCCCACCTCAAATATGGTTGAAGCTCTGCCGGAGGTGGGAGTTAAAGCTCCTTCTGACGGGGGATTCTGACAAACGCTCCCAGCAGACCCTCACAATACGTTTGGGCCTGCCAGGTCTGATCGGCATCCTCCCCCACCAGCGGAGCTAACTCACCACCAGGTGGTGATCAGTTGACAGCTCCGCCCCTCTCTTCACCCGAGTGTCCAGGACATACGGCCGCAAGTCCGATGATACAACCACAAAGTCGATCATCGAACTGCGGCCAAGGGTGTCCTGGTGCCAAGTGCACATATGGACACCCTTATGCCTGAACATGGTGTTCGTTATGGACAGTCTATGACTGGCACAGAAGTCCAACAACATAACACCACTCTGATTCAGATGGGGGGGGGGCGTTCCTCCCAATCACACCCCTCCAGGTCTCACTGTCATTGCCCACGTGAGCATTGAAGTCCCCCAGCAGAATGAGGGAGTCTCCGGTAGGAGCATTCTCCAGTGCCTCCCCCAGAGACTCCAAAAAGGGTAGGTACTCTGAACTGCTGTTTGGCGCATAGGCACAAACAACAGTCAGGACTCGTCCCCCCACCCAAAGGCGGAGGGAGGCTACCCTCTCGTTCACTGGGGTAAACCCCAATGTACTGGCACACAGCCGGGGGGCAATAAGTATGCCCACACCTGCTCTGCGCCTCTCACCACGGGCAACTCCAGAGTGGAAGAGAGTCCAACCCCTCTCAAGAGTACTGGTTCCAGATCCCAAGCCGTGCGTCGAGGAGAGTCCGACTATATCTAACGGTCTGATGAAGTTTCAACAATAAACAACAAACTTTGTATTATGAGAAAGAACCAGACTCATTCTTCAGGAATCCGAAAATAAGCTCTATTTTACGAGTTATGCACGAATTCGGATTCTCCTATAAAACGAATTCCTTAACTCAAACCAAGTTAAGACTGCTTTGTCCTTCATATTTATTCATGTCTAATCAAGTTTCAATGATAGACAACGTTGTACTTTGTAGAATGAGAAAGAACTTCTTCAGCAATAAGCATCTCTCGACAAATGACGAAATACAGATTTTGCTATAAAATTAATTGCTATCAGCCTGACTTAAAACTGTTTGTCTTCCTTATTTATCCACTTCAAATCAAGTTTCAACAATTAAAAAAATTTTGTAGTTTGAGAAAGAACAACTTAATCTTGAGCAATCAGTATAAAAAGAGGGTAAGCAAAGGTGCGAATGTCAAACCATACATCATCAAAACAGGGAGCGGAGGTGTTTGACTGAGACAAGGTGTGAATGTCCACCCATAATTAATGAAAAGCGGGCAACAAGTAGGTTCGAATGCCCAACCATACATCATCAAAAGCAGGAGTGGATATGTTCGGCTACAAGAAGGTTTGAACGTCTGACCATAGTTTGTAAAAAGCGGGTAAGAAAAGGTTCGAATGACCGAACATACACCATCAAAGGAGGGAGCGGAGGTGTTCCGCTGTAAGAAGGTGTGAATGTCCGACCATAGTTGGTAAAAAACGGGTAAGAAAAGGTTAAAATACCCGACTGTACACAATCAGTAGCGGGTGCGGAGTGGTTCGGCTACTAAAAGGTGTGAAAGTCCGACCATGGTTTGTAAAAAGCGGGTAAGAAAAGGTGCGAATGCCCGAAAATGTATGATCAAAAGAGGGAACGGAGGTGTTCGGCTGCAAGAAGGTGTGAATGTACACCCATAATTACTGAAAAATGGGTAAGAAAAGGTGCGAATGCCCAACTATACATAATCAAAAGCAGGAGTGGATGTGTTCGGCTCCAAGAAGGGTTGAATGTCTGACCATAGTTTGTAAAAAGCAGGTAAGAAAAGGATTGACTGCCCGAACATACACCATCAAAAGAGGGAGCGGAGGTGTTCCGCTGTAAGAAGGTGTGAATGTCCGACCATAGTTGGTAAAAAGCGGGTAAGAAAAGGTTAAAATACCCGACTGTACACAATCAATAGCGGGAGCGGAGTTGTTCGGCTACTAAAAGATGTGAATGTCCGACTATGGTTTGTAAAAAGCGGGTAAGAAAAGGTGCTAATGCCCGACAATGTATGATCAAAAGAGGGAGCGGAGGTGTTCGGCTGCAAGAAGGTCTGAATGTCCAACCATAATTTGTAAAAACCGGGAAGGAAAGGCTCGAAAGCCCAACTATACACCATCAAAAGCAGGAGCAGAGTGGTTCAGCTGCAAGAAGGTCTGAATGTCCATCAATAATTGCTTTAAAACATGAAAGAAAATTTTCGAATATCATCCGCACATGATCATAAGAAGGAGAGGAGGTGTTCAGCTGCAAGAAAGTGTGAATGTCCACCCATAAATCCTGAAAAATGGGTAAAAAAAGGTGCGAATGCCCAACCATACATTATCAAAAGCAGGTGTGAATAATCAGATCATAATTTGCAAAAAGCTGATGAGAAAGGGTGAGAATGCCCGACTATACACCATCAAATGCGGGAGCGGAGGTGTTCGGCTCTGAGTAGGTGTGAATGTCCGACAATAATTGCTGAAAAATGTGTTAGAAAAGGAAAGAATGCCGGACCATACATCATCAAAAGCGAGAGAGGTGGTGTTCGGCTGCAAAAAGGTGTAAATGTTCGACTAAAGTTTGTAAAAAGCGGGTAAGACATGGTGCGAATGCCTGACAAGGTATGATAAAAAGCAGGAGCGGAGGTGTTCAGCTGCAAGAAGGTCTAAATGTCCATCAATAATTGCTAGAAAACATGAAAGAAAATTTTCGAAAATCAAACCGCACATGATCATAAGTGGGAGAGGAGGTGTTCAGCTGCAAGAAGGTGTGAATGTCCACCCATTATTCCTGACAAATGGGTAAAAAAAAGGTGCGAATGCCCAACCATACATCATCAAAAGCAGGAGTGGATGTGTTCGGCTACAAAAAGGTGTGAACGTCCATCCAAAGTTTGTAAAAAGCAGTTAAGAAAAGGTTTGAATATCCAACCAAACATAATCAAAAGCGGGAGCATAGCTTTTCGACTGCAAGTAGGTGTGAATGTCAGATCATAATTTGCAAAAAGCTGATGAGAAAGGGTGAGAATGTCCGACTGCACACCATCAAATGCGGGAGCGGAGTTGTTCGGCTGTGAGTAGGTGTGAATCTCCGACTGTAATTTCTGAAAAATGTGTTAGAAAAGGTAAGAATGCCGGTCCATACATCATCAAAAGCGAGAGAGGTGGTGTTCGGCTGCAAGTAGGTGTGAATGTCCAGCCATAATTACTCACAAACGGGTAAGAAAAGGTAGTATTGCCAGACCATACATGATCAAAACAGGGAGCGGAGGTGGTTCAGCTGCAAGAAGGTGTGAATGTCCGACTAAAGTTCAAATATATTAACAAAAGCGGGAGGAGAGGTCTTCGGATGAGAGTGGTTGAGAATTTCCAACCATAATCTATAAAATTCGGTGAAAAAAAGGTGTGATAGAACACTAAAAGGTGGAGCGGAAGTGTTCGGCTGCAAGAAGGTGTGAATGTCCGACTATATTTGGTGAAAAGCAGGTGAAGCAAGGTCTGAATGCCCAACCTTACATTATCAAAAGCGAGATCAGAGGTGTTTGGCTGCAAGAAGGCCATAGTTTGCCAAAAGCGGGTAAGCTGCGAATGACCAACTAAATATCAACAAAAGTGGGGGCGGAGGTCTTCGGATGCAACTGGGTGTGAACATCCCACCATACAAGTATGGTGGAGAGGAAGCTGTGAACAGCCGACCATAGTTTGCAAAAAGCGGGTGAGACAAGGTGCGAATGTCCAACCATACATGATCAAAACAGGGAGCGGAGGTGTTTGGCTGTGACAAGGTGTGAATGTCCACCCAAAATTAATGAAAAGCGGGCAAAAAGTAGGTTTGAATGCCCAAGCATACATCATCAAAAGAGGGAGCGGAGGTGTTCGGCTCTGAGTAGGTGTGAATGTCCGACCATAGTTGGTAAAAAGTGGGTAAGAAAAGGTTAAAATACCCGACTGTACACAATCAATAGGGGGAGCGGAGTTGTTCGGCTACAAGAAGGTGTAAAAGTCCAACCATGGTTTGTAAAAAGCTGCTAAGAAAAGGTTCGAATGCCCGAATATATACCATCAAAAGCGGAAGCGGAGGTGTTCGGCTGCAAGAAGGTGTGAACGTCCGACCAAAGTTTGTAAAAAGCAGTTAAGAAAATGTTCGAATATCCAACCAAACATAATCAAAAACGGGAGCAGAGCTGTTTGACTGCAAGTAGGTGTGAATGTCCAGCCATAATTACTCACAAACGGGTAAGAAAAGGTAGTATTGCCAGACAATACATGATCAAAACAGGGAGCTGAGGTGGTTCAGCACCAAGGTGTGAATGTCTGACTATAGTTTGTAAAAAGCGGGTAAGATAAGGTGCGAATGCCCGACAATGTATAATCAAAAGAGGGAGCAGAGGTTTTCGGCTACAAGAAGGTTTCAATGTCCGACCATAGTTTGTAAAAAGCGGGTAAGAAAAGGTTCAAATGCCTGACTATACACCATCAAAAGCGGGAGCGGAGATGTTCCGCTGTAAGACGGTGTGAATGTCCGACCATAGTTGGTAAAAAGCGGGTAAGAAAAGGTTAAAATACCCGACTGTACACAATCAATAGCGGGAGCGGAGTTGTTCGGCTACTAAAAGGTGTGAAAGTCCGACCATGGTTTGTAAAAAGCGGGTATGAAAAGGTGCGAATGCCCGAAAATGTATGATCAAAAGAGGGAGCGGAGGTGTTCGGCTGCAAGAAGGTGTGAATGTACACCCATAATTACTGAAAAATGGGTAAGAAAAGGTGCGAATGCCCAACTATACATAATCAAAAGCAGGAGTGGATGTGTTCGGCTCCAAGAAGGGTTGAATGTCTGACCATAGTTTGTAAAAAGCAGGTAAGAAAAGGTTTGACTGCCCGAACATACACCATCAAAAGAGGGAGCAGAGGTGTTCCGCTGTAAGAAGGTGTGAATGTCCGACCATAGTTGGTAAAAAGCGGGTAAGAAAAGGTTAAAATACCCGACTGTACACAATCAATAGCGGGAGCGGAGTTGTTCGGCTACTAAAAGATGTGAAAGTCCGACTATGGTTTGTAAAAAGAGGGTAAGAAAAGGTGCTAATGCCCGACAATGTATGATCAAAAGAGGGAGTGGAGGTTTTCGGTTGTAAGAAGGTCTGAATGTCCAACTATAATTTGTAAAAACCGGGTAAGAAAAGGCTTGAAAGCCCGACTATACACCATCATAAGCGGGAGAGGAGGTGTTCAGCTGCAAGAAGGTGTGAATGTCCACCCATAATTACTGAAAAATGGGTAAGAAAAGGTTCGAATGCCCGAACATACACCATCAAAGGAGGGAGCGGAGGTGTTCCGCTGTAAGAAGGTGTGAATGTCCGACCATAGTTGGTAAAAAGCGGGTAAGAAAAGGTTAAAATACCCGACTGTACACAATCAATAGCGGGAGCGGAGTTGTTCGGCTACAAGAAGGTGTGAAAGTCCAACCATGGTTTGTAAAAAGCTGCTAAGAAAAGGTTCGAATGCCCGAATATATACCATCAAAAGCGGAAGCGGAGGTGTTCGGCTGCAAGAAGGTGTGAACGTCCGACCAAAGTTTGTAAAAAGCAGTTAAGAAAAGGTTCGAATATCCAACCAAACATAATCAAAAGCGGGAGCAGAGCTGTTCGACTGCAAGTAGGTGTGAATGTCCAGCCATAATTACTCACAAACGGGTAAGAAAAGGTAGTATTGCCAGACCATACATGATCAAAACAGGGAGCTGAGGTGGTTCAGCACCAAGGTGTGAATGTCTGACTATAGTTTGTAAAAAGCGGGTAAGCTGCGAATGACTGACTAAATATCAACAAAAGGTCTTCGGATGCAAGTGGGTGTGAATATCCCACCATACAAGTATGGTGGAGAGGAAGCAGTGAACAGCCGACCATAGTTTGCAAAAAGCGGGTGAGACAAGGTGCGAATGTCCAACCATACATGATCAAAACAGGGAGCGGAGGTGTTTGGCTGTGACAAGGTGTGAATGTCCACCCAAAATTAATGAAAAGCGGGCAAAAAGTAGGTTTGAATGCCCAAGCATACATCATCAAAAGAAGGAGTGGATGTGTTCGGCTACAAGAAGGTTTGAATGTCCGACCATAGTTTGTAAAAAACGGGTAAGAAAAGGTTCGAATGCCCAAACATACACCATCAAAAGAGGGAACGGAGGTGTTCCGCTGTAAGAAGGTGTGAATGTCCGACCATAGTTGGTAAAATGTGGGTAAGAAAAGGTTGAAATACCCGACTGTACACAATCAATAGGGGGAGCGGAGTTGTTCGGCTACAAGAAGGTGTGAAAGTCCAACCATGGTTTGTAAAAAGCTGGTAAGAAAAGGTTCGAATGCCCGAATATATACCATCAAAAGCGGAAGCGGAGGTGTTCGGCTGCAAGAAGGTGTGAACGTCCGACCAAAGTTTGTAAAAAGCAGTTAAGAAAAGGTTCGAATATCCAACCAAACATAATCAAAAACGGGAGCAGAGGTGTTCGACTGCAAGTAGGTGTGAATGTCCGACCAAAGTTGGCAAAAAGCAGTAAAGAAAAGGTTCGAATATCCAAACATAATTAAAAGCGAGAGAGATTGTGTTCAGCTGCAAGTAGGTGTGAATATCCAGCCATAATTACTCACAAACGGGTAAGAAAATGTAGTATTACCAGACCATACATGATCAAAACAGGGAGCGGAGGTGGTTTAGCTGCAAAAAGGGGTGAATGTCCAACTAAAGTTCAAATATATTAACAAAAGCGGGAGGAGAGGTCTTCGGATTAGAGTGGTTGAAATTTCCAAACATAATCTATAAAATGCGGTGAAAAAAAAAGGTGTGAAGGAATGAATTTTATAGCAAAATCTGAAATCATGCATAACTCCGCAAAAGGAACGTATTGCTCAACCAAAGGGATGCTTCTTTCTCATTCAGGGTAATATGAGGAACTTTATGCTTGATACATTTTAGACATGGATAACTATGAAGGACAAAGCAATTTTAACTTGGTTTGAGCAAAGCAATTCATTTTATAGGAAAATCCGAAATCGTGCAGGACTCATGAAAGTATGCTTATTCTCGGATTCCTGATCCACCAGTGTTGCTCTTTCCTATACTGCAAAATACAGCCTTGTTCTTTGTTGAAATCGATATAGACATTGATAAATATGAAGGACAAAGCAGTTTCCACTTTGTTTGAGTGAAGGAATTAATTTTATAGCAAAATCCCAAATCAAGCAGAACGTATGAAAATAAGCGTGTTTTCGGATTCCTGATCCTTCAGTGTTGCTATTTCTTCTACTGCAAAATACAATGTTGTTCTTTGTTGAAGTCAATCTAGACATTGATAAATATGAAGGACAAAGCAGTTTTAACATAGTTTGAGTAAAGGAATTCATTTTATACATAAAATCCCAAATCATGCAGAACGTATGAAAATAAGCTTATTCTCGGATTCCTGTTCCTTCAAGTGTTGCTCTTTCTACTACTGCAAAATACAATGTTGTTCTTTGTTGAAGTAAATCTAGACATTGATAAATATGAAGGACAAAGCAGTTTTCACTTGGTTTGAGTGAAGGAATTCATTTTATACATAAAATCCCAAATCATGCAGAACGTATGAAAATAAGCTTATTCTCGGATTCCTGTTCCTTCAAGTGTTGCTCTTTCTACTACTGCAAAATACAATGTTGTTCTTTGTTGAAGTAAATCTAGACATTGATAAATATGAAGGACAAAGCAGTTTTAACTTGGTTTGAGTGAAGGAATTCATTTTATACATAAAATCCCAAATCATGCAGAACGTATGAAAATAAGCTTATTCTCGGATTACTGATCCTTCAGTGTTGCTCTTTCTTCTACTGCAAAATCCAGTGTTGTTCTTTGTTGAAGTCAATCTAGACATTGATAAATATGAAGGACAAAGCAGTTTTAACATAGTTTGAGTGAAGGCATTCATTCATAGTAAAATCAATAATCGTGCAGAACTCATGAAAAAAAGCTTATTCTCGGATTCCTAAAACTTTTGATTTGCTCTTTCTTAAATGCAAAATACAATGTTGTTCTTTGTTGAAGTCAATCTAGACATTGATAAATATGAAGGACAAAGCAGTTTTAACATAGTTTGAGTAAAGGAATTCATTTTATACATAAAATCCCAAATCATGCAGAACGTATGAAAATAAGCTTATTCTCGGATTCCTGTTCCTTCAAGTGTTGCTCTTTCTACTACTGCAAAATACAATGTTGTTCTTTGTTGAAGTAAATCTAGACATTGATAAATATGAAGGACAAAGCAGTTTTCACTTGGTTTGAGTGAAGGAATTCATTTTATACATAAAATCCCAAATCATGCAGAACGTATGAAAATAAGCTTATTCTCGGATTCCTGTTCCTTCAAGTGTTGCTCTTTCTACTACTGCAAAATACAATGTTGTTCTTTGTTGAAGTAAATCTAGACATTGATAAATATGAAGGACAAAGCAGTTTTAACTTGGTTTGAGTGAAGGAATTCATTTTATACATAAAATCCCAAATCATGCAGAACGTATGAAAATAAGCTTATTCTCGGATTACTGATCCTTCAGTGTTGCTCTTTCTTCTACTGCAAAATCCAGTGTTTTTCTTTGTTGAAGTCAATCTAGACATTGTTAAATATGAAGGACAAAGCAGTTTTAACATAGTTTGAGTGAAGACATTCATTTATAGTAAAATCAATAATCGTGCAGAACTCATGAAAATAAGCTTATTCTCGGATTCCTAAAACTTTTGATTTGCTCATTCTTTACTGCAAAGTACAATGTTGTTCTTTGTTGAAGTCGATCTAGACATTGATAAATATGAAGGACAAAGCAGTTTTCACTTGGTTTGAGTGAAGGATTTGCAGCTGAAAACCTCCCGCTCCCGCTTTTGATTGTGTATAGTCGGGCTTTCGAACCTTTTCTTAACTGCTTTTTGCAAACTTTGATTGGACGTTCACACCGTCTTGCAACCGAACATCTCCGCTTCCGCTTTTGATGGTATATATTCGGGCATTCGAACCTTTTCTTAGCAGCTTTTTACAAACCATGGTTGAACTTTCACACCTTCTTGTAGCCGAACACCTCCGCTCCCGCTTTTGATGGTGTATAGTCAGGCATTTGAACCTTTTCTTACCCGCTTTTTACAAACTATGGTCGGACATTCAAACCTTCTTGTAGCCGAAAACCTCCGCTCCCTCTTTTGATCATACATTGTCGGGCATTCGCACCTTTTCTTACCCGTTTTTTACAAACCATGGTCGGATTGTCACACATTCTTGTAGCCAAACACATCCGCTCCCGCTATTGATTGTGTACAGTCGGGTATTTTAACCTTTTCTTACCCGTTTTTTACCAACTATGGTCGGACATTCACACCTTCTTACAGCGGAACACCTCCGCTCCCTCTTTTGATGGTGTATGTTTGGGCATTCGAACCTTTTCTTACCCGCTTTTTACAAACTATGCTCGGACATTCAAACCTTCTTGTAGCTGAACACATCCACTCCTGCTTTTGATGATGTATGGTTGGGCATTCAAACCTACTTTTTGCCCGCTTTTCATTAATTTTGGGTGGACATTCACACCTTGTCACAGCCAAACACCTCCGCTCCCTGTTTTGATCATGTATGGTTGGACATTCGCACCTTTTCTCACCCGCTTTTTGCCAACTATGGTCGGCTGTTCACAGCTTCCTCTCCACCATACTTGTATGGTGGGATATTCACACCCACTTGCATCCGAAGACCTTTTGTTGATATTTAGTCGGTCATTCTCAGCTTATCCGCTTTTGGCAAACTATGGCCTTCATGCAGCCAAACACCTCTGATCTCGCTTTTGATGATGTAAGGTTGGGCATTCAGACCTTGCTTCACCTGCTTTTCACCAAATATAGTCGGACATTCACACCTTCTTGCAGCCGAACACTTCCGCTCCACCTTTTAGTGTTCTATCACACCTTTTTTTTCACCGCATTTTATAGATTATGGTTGGAAATTCTCAACCACTCTCATCCGAAGACCTCTCCTCCCGCTTTTGTTAATATATTTGAACTTTAGTCGGACATTCACACCTTCTTGCAGCTGAACCACCTCCGCTCCCTGTTTTGATCATGTATGGTCTGGCAATACTACCTTTTCTTACCCGTTTGTTAGTAATTATGGCTGGACATTCACACCTACTTGCAGCCGAACACCACCTCTCCCGCTTTTGATGATGTATGGACCGGCATTCTTACCTTTTCTAACACATTTTTCAGCAATTATGGTCGGAGATTCACACTTACTCACAGCCGAACAACTCCGCTCCCGCATTTGATGGTGTATAGTCGGGCATTCTCACCCTTTCTCATCAGCTTTTTGCAAATTATGATCTGACATTCACACCTGCTTTTGATAATGTATGGTTTGGCATTCGCACGTTTTCTTACCCATTTTTCAGTAATTATGGGTGGACATTCACACCTTCTTGCAGCTGAACACCTCCTCTCCCGCTATTGATTGTGTACAGTCGGGTATTTTAACCTTTTCTTACCCGCTTTTTACCAAATATGGTCGGACATTCACACCGTCTTACAGCGGAACACCTCTGTTCAACACTTAATTTTTTATCAAACGTCCCACCATTCCGACACTTTTTTCCTCCTATGGTCGGAATGGCGGTATGTTTTTTGTTTTTTTTAACATACCGCCATTCCGACAGTTCCTTTTAATAGCCTATTTTTTACCCAAAACATTTTGCACTAATGATATGCCGGCGCAAATACGCCCTAAAGTTCGGCGCACAAGCTTTGCACATGCAGAGGCCACAGCCTCGCAAACAAACTTTAATAATCTATTATCAAAATCCCCTGAATTTCAAATATAAAAATACAGATATTAATGTAACTCTGGCGAGACTGAAACTGATTAAGCAGAAATACAGTGTCAGTGAGCTGTCACAGCAGCCAGCTGGAGCGGAGCTCTCCACAGAGCCCATGCGTCTTTTGCACGCTGTCATCATATGCAAAAGTAATAATTGCAATTACAGATATCACGGCTACTGCACAGGACACAGTTGCGAGCACTCTGCCTTGCCTTGCCAATAGGAGAAGAGAGAAATGACAGCATAGAACGTATAAAACACAACAAAATGCAGTAAAAACGTTTATTCATGTTATTCACGGGATTTATGAGTACTCACTCCAATTTTGGGAAGCGCGGATGGGTTTTGCGCATTTGGCACAAACACACAGCCGCAACGGTTGTAGCTTTATACAGCCTGTTGATATCTTAAGGACCTAACTGGTCACACCTGGGACTAAATGTCATGTAGAGATTGTTTTTACATGACATTACAGCTGAACATATAGCTTTCATCCACAAACCAACGTGGGAGAGCCCGAAGACGCATGTGCCAGACGCACATAGGCATGCGTAAAACCAATTTTGACCACTTCATACTGTTTATTTGCTTTCTTTTAGTTAACTTTCGTTTCTTTTGGATTCTTGTGCGTGTTATGGAGCCGTTTTGGTCCATGTTTGTAAGCCTTTTTTTCCTGGATTAAATTTTCGGAAGTTGAAACAAGTGGCATTGGAGTGTGTGATTGAAAACCACCGCGGACTGCTTCTCCTCCTCCAGTTGCCGAGACTTTGTGTTTTTAATAACGCTTGTCTATAAACATGTGTTAAACATATAAATTGCATGAACAGAAAGAAGGGACTCACCTGTTGAGTAACACACATTTCCTTATACGGAAAGCCTTGTCGGAATGGTGGGACATTTGAACGTCAGAATAGCGGGATGTCGCAATGGTGGGATGTCGGAATGGTGGGACGTTTGCATGTCGGAATGGTGGTATGTCGGAATGGTGGGATGTCGGAATGGTGGGATGTCGGAATAGCGGGATGTCGGAATGGCGGGATTTCGGAATGGGTGTTGCCACCCCCTTCATCATATACACAGTTATTTATACATCACCTTCCACCATGAAGCGTTGTCCCTTTTTGTTTCTCTCTTTGTTCTTAAAATGCTGTTATGCATGTCTAAACCAATCCATTAAATTAGATCATTTTGGCAGTAAAGCGATCTACAATGTGCTTGGTCGCAAAGCTGCTCATCTGTGGTAAACAGCTCTTCAGAAAGGCATTCTTCAATTGATTTCACTAATTCTATGTAATAATTTTGTGATTTCCTACAAAACTACACTTCTTCTCCCATCTGTCTGAGTATTTAATATTGTCTGGGTCCCGTTAAAACATGTATTTTTCCCATCTAATTCCTTGTTTGCTTTAAAACAAGTATTCCCCATTTTCTATCCCTTCAGTAGCCAACCAGTTTGTATGGAGTACACTGGAGCAACTTGACTGATCAGTAAAACACTGCTTTTGTTGTCACCGCAAGGCTTCCCCCGTCGGTTGTTTCACTGAGACACTACTGAGTAACTATAACTCAACACAGTTTATACACATAACATTCATATACATACTAACAAACAAACAAACAATTATTCATCGCAATTTTCTCATCTCTGTTTGAACGTACACCCAGGTAAATATTCCTGTAGTCTTCTCATACCGACTATGGACCCATTCATTGTTTAACTTCACTGTTTTGCAAATCCTAATTAAATATTACACATTGACATTGAACTTTACTTGATAAGCAGGTCTTCATTGCATTCAGCAGCCTATATGTGAGCATCTATGTGTAAGATGTTCTTCTTTGCATTTATCAGCAGCAAGCAATTCTTCATTGCACATGCATATGAAAATAGTAAAACAATTCCAATGCGTTAGCGAAACCTTCTATATCAGGAGTGTCCATCATGATGCTGGGAATAGAACCTCTTTCCCAGAATAGTTCAACCTTCATTACTCAACTGATCATAACTCCGCAATGAGCACATTTCAAAGTATCATTCCTCTACATATATTCAAAAATCTATGTGTAAATGTTTAATATTTCTTATATTTGTTGATGTCATTCTGTGTGCATGTGGCCTAAACCCAATCTCTGTGTGGCAGTTTTAATTAACAAGTTGAACTCTGCCTCTGATCATTTAAAAAAGGTGTGTACCAATATCAACCTTTCTCAGGTAATTACAGATCCTACAAAACCAAAGAGATCCTTCAAGGTTGTCCCTGATTGGCCCAATCTTAACAAATCAAAGGTAGAAAATCCGCAGTATCTGAACTTGGTGTTAGTTATCACTGCTCAATAGCCTGTATCAGAATTGCAAAAATGAAAACATTAGGTCCACGCTTGGTATCCAGATCCTGAAACATCTCCATGAGCAGGCTTTTTTTTTACTGATCTGTTGAATAGTTATATGACACTGTTAAAATCCCAGATGAAGATCTAGCACTTGACCATTTTTGTAAATCTTCTAATTCCATAGTTGATAAACACGCCCCTTTTAAAAAGTATAGAACTTAGAACAGGTCTATCCCTGGCTTTCGGCAGAACTGTCTTCTTTACTTTTTTTTCCCCTTGTCCTGTTCAGCATTATGTCAGAAGAATTGTAGTCTGAATACCTTTGATGCCAAACAGATTTGTTTTGCCAAGGGAAGTTTTATAAATGTAAAGCTCCCCTTGATGCCCATTTATTTATTTCTGTTTACAATATATGACATGAACTGAACTGAACCGGACCGGGGGACAAGGAAAGAAGAAGAGGAAAGAAGAGGAAACAGAACAAAAATAGAAACAAAAACCAGACAACCAGCTGCTACACCTGTAAAAAACAAAACAGACAACAATCCATGGCCTATGAGGGGAATCCAGCCTTAGCGCCACCAGGAGCACCTGAAAGCAGACAAGCAGAGAAAAAACAAACACACAAACAAACAAAAACAAGCACAAGAAGCGGCAATCGCATACAACACAGCTGTGGATATAGATGACCTGAGACGACATGATAATACATCAACTGCTTAGTGACCATGCTACTGGACTAATGAATGTGTGTGTGTGTGTGTGAGAACATGCAACACCCATGGCACAGGACCTACATGATAACCGTGCTTAGTTATGAGTGTATAAGCGTACAGGGCCACAATCCACAGCCCCCCCCGAAGCAATCAGAAGCAGGCAGAGAGGGCCACAAGACCCAGGCCACCAGCAGCCCCCACAGAGCACAGAACCCAGGCAGCCCACCGCAGGGGCAACCACGCATCCACCCAGAAGACTGCAGAGGAAGCCCCCGGAAAGAGCCCCCATAAGCATAGGGCAGAGGCACTCCGGGAACCAGGGGCAACAGCCCACCGACCCCGCCAGGCCCCAGCCGCCCAGACATGGGCCGTGCACTGGACCTGGGCCCCAGGAGCCCGAGCGCCCCCAAACCCCCCGGCAGAGGCCCCACCCAATACCCAGGAGGGCCAAGCGCCCCAGACAGCCACAAAGTGGGTCAGCGCCTGCCCCAGCGCCCCTGGCCAAGTGCCCTGGGAGTCAAGACGTGCCCACAGGTGGGTGAAGTCGCGAGCAGTGGGGAGAGGCAACGCTGATGCCCCATCGGGAGAAACACAGGCAGGCCAGGCGACAGCAAGTCCCAGATCCAGGCCCAATCATTACCACACACACTTTCACGTCCCATACATCCACACATCCTACCTCCCTCGACTCTGCTGGGGTGTAGTGCAGCGGGCACACCAGGAGGCCAGCAACCCCCCAGCCACCACAGACCCCGAACCAGCAGAACAATTAATTAATCCTCCTGGCCCCTCCTGCCCCGAGCAGACACCAGGAAGCAGGGGTGTGCGAAGAAGACCCCTCCCCTCACCCTTCTGGCTCTTCAATATTTTCTAATAGTGAGCAATTAAAATTGAGGGGCAGCCAAACTTGTAGAACTGGGAGCGCGGCACTCTGGGCCGCCAACATACCCAAAGAGCCCCGCCCACCAGATGCCACTCAGTGTAACCACCCCCCAAGACCTAATGTGTGTGTGTGAGTGTGTTTGATAAGTAGTAATGTCTAAGGTGTAATTAAAACAGGGGCAGGGAACTGCAGAGTGCAACCAAAGGGGACCACCTACGTGGCCCCATCCACTACACCCCACCGAACACACACGCCCCCAAAACCCTTCATGTGTGAGTGTGTGCTGTGTACAGGAGCCAGAAGGGAGAGGGGTATGGGGATATATACCGGGGGAGCTACTCTCCCCCAGAGAGGGCAGCCAGGGACTGGCTGCAATAGGCATCCCCGCTACCTGGGAGCCAACAATGGGCAGGAGGGCCTGATGTCCACCAGGCTCGGGGCCTGCAGCGACCATATTCCGGGAGCTACTGTACCCCCAGAAGGTACCCATCCCGCCCCACCCCACTCAACCCAACCCCACCCAGGAGGACCTCTACAAAAAACAAACAAACAAACCACCCGGTCACACCAGTCGCAGCAGCCCGGGCCTGAGACCCACCATCACCCAGCAACCCACCACCACCACTATGTGATAAAACTAATCAGAGGGGACCAGAGAGAATGAAATTCAGCCAATTGATGTTTTGAGGAGGCAGACATTGTTTCCATGCTAATATAATCTAAAAGAAAATTTCTAAACTGGTTAATACACAGATTGTTCTTCGCTTTCCAGTTCATGAGAATAGTTTTCTTTGCGATACATAACACTGTGACAACCATGTGTGCTGAGTTAATTTCCATGTTGATGTTGTCTAAGTCACCCAGTATGCACAATGTGGGGCATGCAGGGATGCTACACTTTAGCCATGTTGATAGGTCCTCACAGACTTCAAGCCAGAACTTCTGGACAGGCGCAGAAAACCACAAAGCGTGTGCATAATCATCAGGTGTGTTATCTGTGCAATGTGAGCAGATGTTTGAGTGTGTTAGACCCATCCTGAACATCCTTTGTCCTGTATAGTGTGTTCTATGAAGGATTTTGTATTGTATGAGCTGTAAATTAGGATTTCGAGTCTTTATGAAGGTGTTCAAACATATTTGTGGTTAGAAGCTATGACCAGAACTGATGGATAAATCTGCCTCCCATTTTGAGGATGGAAGAGACATTGTGTCATCTATCTTAGACAATAATTTATATATTTTTGATAGTAGTTTTGGGGTACAGCTGCTTAGAAATTCTGCTACCCTAGTCGGGGGTTGTAAGTCTGGTTGGTGGAGAATATATCCATCCATCCATCCATCATCTGCCGCTTATCCGGGGGTCGGGTCGCGGGGGCAGCAGCTTGAGCAGAGAAACCCAGACGTCTCTGTCCCCGGCCACTTCCTCCAGCTCTTCCGGGGGGACCCCGAGGCGTTCCCAGGCCAGCCGAGAGACATAGTCTCTCCAACGTGTCCTGGGTCTCCCCCGGGGTCTCCTCCCAGTGGGACGTGCCCGGAACACCTCCCCAGGGAGGCGCCCAGGGGGCATCCTAACCAGATGCCCGAGCCACCTCATCTGACTCCTCTCAATGCGGAGGAGCAGCGGTTCTACTCCGAGCCCCTCCCGGATGACTGAGCTTCTCACCCTATCTCTAAGGGAGAGCCCAGACACCCTGCGGAGGAAACCCATTTCGGCCACTTGTATTCGCGATCTTGTTCTTTCGGTCACTACCCACAACTCTTGACCATAGGTGAGGATGGGAACGTAGATTGACCAGTAAGTAGAGAGCTTCGCCTTCTGGCTCAGCTCCCTCTTCACAACGACGGGTCGGTGCAGAGCCTGCAACACTGCAGGCGCCGCACCGATCCGCCCGTCAATCTCCCGCTCCATTCGTCCGTCACTCGTGAACAAGACCCCGAGATACTTGAACTCCTCCTCTTGGGGAAGGATCTCATTCCCGACCCGGAGAGAGCATTCCACCCTTTTCCGGCTGAGAACCATAGTCTCGGATTTGGAGGTGCTGATTCTCATCCCAGCCGCTTCACACTCGGCTGCGAATCACTCCAGTGAGAGCTGAAGGTCACGGCCTGACAACGCTAACAGAACCACATCATCTGCAAAAAGCAGAGACCCGATTCTGAGGTCGCCAAATGGGACACCCTCAACGCCCTGGCTCCGCCTAGAAATTCTGTCCATAAAAGTTAGGAACAGAATCGGTGACAAAGGGCAGCCCTGACGGAGTCCAACTCTCACCGGAAACGTATCCGACTTACTGCCGGCAATGCGGACCAAACTCTGGCACCAGTCATACAGAGACCGAACGGCCCCTATCAAGGGGTCCGGCACTCCATATTCCCGGAGCACCCCCCACAGGACTCCACGAGGGACACGGTCGAACGCTTTCTCCAAGTCCACAAAACACATGTAGACTGGTTGGGCGAACTCCCATGCACCCTCCAGGATCCTGCCGAGGGTATAGAGCTGGTCCACTGTTCCACGGCCAGGACGAAAGCCACACTGCATCTCCTGAATCCGAGGCTCGATTATCCGACGGATCCTCCTCTCCAATACCCCCGAATAGACCTTACCAGGGAGGCTGAGGAGTGTGATACCCCTATAGTTGGAACACACCCTCCGGTCCCCCTTTTTAAAGAGGGGGACCACCACCCCAATCTGCCAGTCCAGAGGCACTGTCCCCGATGTCCACGCGATACTGCAGAGGCGTGTCAGCCAAGACAGCCCTACAACATCCAGAGCCTTGAGAAACTCAGGACGGACCTCATCCACCCCCGGGGCCTTGCCACCGAGGAACTTTTTAACCACCTCGGCAACCTCAGCCCCAGAAATGGGAGGCCCCGTCTCCGAGCTCTCCGACTCTGCCTCTTCCGAGCACGTGTTGGTAGGATTGAGGAGTTCCTCGAAGTACTCCCCCCACCGACTCACAACATCCCTAGTTGAGGTCAGCAAAGCCCCGTCCGCACTGTAAACAGTGTTGACTGTGAGCCGCTTCCCCCCCCTGAGACGCCGGATGGTGGACCAGAATCTTTTCGAGGCCGTCCGGAAATCGTTCTCCATGGTCTCACCGAACTCCTCCCAGGCCCGAGTTTTTGCCTCAGCAACCGCCGAAGCCGCGGCCCGTCTGGCCCGTCGGTACCTATCAGCTTCTTCCAGGGTCCCACTGGCCAAAAAGGCCCGATAGGACTCCTTCTTCAGCTTGACGGCTTCCCTCACCACTGGTGTCCACCAGCAGGTTCGAGGGTTGCCGCCACGACAGGCACCGACCACCTTACGGCCACAACTCCGACCAGCTGCCTCGGCAATGGAGTCACGGAACATTCAATGTCCCCCACCTCAAATATGGTTGAAGCTCTGCCGGAGGTGGGAGTTAAAGCTCCTTCTGACGGGGGATTCTGACAAACGCTCCCAGCAGACCCTCACAATACGTTTGGGCCTGCCAGGTCTGATCGGCATCCTCCCCCACCAGCGGAGCCAACTCACCACCAGGTGGTGATCAGTTGACAGCTCCGCCCCTTTCTTCACCCGAGTGTCCAGGACATACGGCCGCAAGTCCGATGATACAACCACAAAGTCGATCATCGAACTGCGGCCAAGGGTGTCCTGTGCCAAGTGCACATATGGACACCCTTATGCCTGAACATGGTGTTCGTTATGGACAGTCTATGACTGGCACAGAAGTCCAACAACATAACACCACTCTGATTCAGATCGGGGGGCCGTTCCTCCCAATCACACCCCTCCAGGTCTCACTGTCATTGCCCACGTGAGCATTGAAGTCCCCCAGCAGAATGAGGGAGTCTCCGGTAGGAGCATTCTCCAGTGCCTCCCCCAGAGACTCCAAAAAGGGTAGGTACTCTGAACTGCTGTTTGGCGCATAGGCACAAACAACAGTCAGGACTCGTCCCCCCACCCAAGGCGGAGGGAGGCTACCCTCTCGTTCACTGGGGTAAACCCCAATGTACTGGCACACAGCCGGGGGGCAATAAGTATGCCCACACCTGCTCTGCGCCTCTCACCACGGGCAACTCCAGAGTGGAAGAGAGTCCAACCCCTCTCAAGAGTACTGGTTCCAGATCCCAAGCCGTGCGTCGAGGAGAGTCCGACTATATCTAACGGTCTGATGAAGTTTCAACAATAAACAACAAACTTTGTATTATGAGAAAGAACCAGACTCATTCTTTAGGAATCCGAAAATAAGCTCTATTTTACGAGTTATGCACGAATTCGGATTCTCCTATAAAACGAATTTCTTAACTCAAACCAAGTTAAGACTGCTTTGTCCTTCATATTTATTCATGTCTAATCAAGTTTCAATGATAAACAACGTTGTACTTTGTAGAATGAGAAAGAACTTCTTCAGCAATAAGCATCTCTCGACAAATGACGAAATACAGATTTTGCTATAAAATTAATTGCTATCAGCCTGACTTAAAACTGTTTGTCTTCCTTATTTATCAACTTCAAATCAAGTTTCAACAATTAAAAAAATTTTGTAGTTTGAGAAAGAACAACTTAATCTTGAGCAATCAGTATAAAAAGAAGGTAAGCAAAGGTGCGAATGTCAAACCATACATGATCAAAACAGGGAGCGGAGGTGTTTGGCTGAGACAAGGTGTGAATGTCCACCCATAATTAATGAAAAGCGGGCAACAAGTAGGTTCGAATGCCCAACCATACATCATCAAAAGCAGGAGTGGATATGTTCGGCTACAAGAAGGTTTGAACGTCTGACCATAGTTTGTAAAAAGCGGGTAAGAAAAGGTTCGAATGCCCGAACATACACCATCAAAGGAGGGAGCGGAGGTGTTCCGCTGTAAGAAGGTGTGAATGTCCGACCATAGTTGGTAAAAAACGGGTAAGAAAAGGTTAAAGTACCCGACTGTACACAATCAGTAGCGGGTGCGGAGTTGTTCGGCTACTAAAAGGTGTGAAAGTCCGACCATGGTTTGTAAAAAGCGGGTAAGAAAAGGTGCGAATGCCCGAAAATGTATGATCAAAAGAGGGAGCGGAGGTGTTCGGCTGCAAGAAGGTGTGAATGTACACCCATAATTACTGAAAAATGGGTAAGAAAAGTTGTGAATGCCTAACTATACATAATCAAAAGCAGGAGTGGATGTGTTCGGCTCCAAGAAGGGTTGAATGTCTGACCATAGTTTGTAAAAAGCAGGTAAGAAAAGGTTTGACTGCCCGAACATACACCATCAAAAGAGGGAGCGGAGGTGTTCCGCTGTAAGAAGGTGTGAATGTCCGACCATAGTTGGTAAAAAGCGGGTAAGAAAAGGTTAAAATACCCGACTGTACACAATCAATAGCGGGAGCGGAGTTGTTCGGCTACAAGAAGGTGTGAACGTCCAACCAAAGTTTGTAAAAAGCAGTTAAGAAAAGGTTTGAATATCCAACCAAACATAATCAAAAGCGGGAGCATAGCTTTTCGACTGCAAGTAGGTGTGAATGTCAGATCATAATTTGCAAAAAGCTGATGAGAAAGGGTGAGAATGGCCGACTGTTTTTTACAAACCATGGTCGGACTTTCACACATTCTTGTCGCCAAACACATCCGCTCCCGCTATTGATTGTGTACAGTCGGGTATTTTAACCTTTTCTTACCCACTTTTTACCAACTATGGTTGGACATTCACACCGTCTTACAGCGGAACATCTCCGCTCCCGCTTTTGATGGTGTATAGTCAGGCATTTGAACCTTTTCTTACCCGCTTTTTACAAACTATGGTCGGACATTCAAACCTTCTTGTAGCCGAAAACCTCTGCTCCCTCTTTTGATTATACATGGTCGGGCATTCGCACCTTATCTTACCCGCTTTTTACAAACTATAGTCAGACATTCACACCTTGGTGCTGAACCACCTCAGCTCCCTGTTTTGATCATGTATGGTCTGGCAATACTACCTTTTCTTACCCGTTTGTGAGTAATTATGGCTGGACATTCACACCTACTTGCAGCCGAACACCACCTCTATCGCTTTTGATGATGTATGGACCGGCATTCTTACCTTTTCTAACACATTTTTCAGAAATTACGGTCGGAGATTCACACCTACTCACAGCCGAACAACTCCGCTCCCGCATTTGATGGTGTGCAGTCGGACATTCTCACCCTTTCTCATCAGCTTTTTGCTAATTATGATCTGACATTCACACCTACTTGCAGTCGAAAAGCTATGCTCCCGCTTTTGATTATGTTTGGTTGGATATTCAAACCTTTTCTTAACTGCTTTTTACAAACTTTGGTTGGACGTTCACACCTTCTTGTAGCCGAACACATCCACTCCTGCTTTTGATGATGTATGGTTGGGCATTCGCACCTTTTTTTTACCCATTTGTCAGGAATAATGGGTGGATATTCACACCTTCTTGCAGCTGAACTGCTCCTCTCCCACTTATGATCATGTGCGGTTTGATTTTCGAAAATTTTCTTTCATGTTTTCTAGCAATTATTGATGGACATTTAGACCTTCTTGCAGCTGAACACCTCTGCTCCTGCTTTTGATCATACCTTGTCAGGCATTCGCACCATGTCTTACCCGCTTTTTACAAACTTTAGTCGAACATTTACACCTTTTTGTAGCCGAACACTACCTCTCTCGCTTTTGATGATGTATGGTCCGGCATTCTTTCCTTTTCTAACACATTTTTCAGCAATTATGGTCGGACATTCACACCTACTCAGAGCCGAACACCTCCGCTCCCGCATTTGATGGTGTATAGTCGGGCATTCTCACCCTTTCGCATCAGCTTTTTGCAGATTATGATCTGACATTCACACCTGCTTTTGATAATGTATTGTTGGGCATTCGCACCTTTTTTTACCCATTTTTCAGGAATTATGGGTGGACATTCACACCTTCTTGCAGCTGAACACCTCCTCTCCTTCTTATGATCATGTGCGGATGATATTCGAAAATTTTCTTTCATGTTTTAAAGCAATTATTGATGGACACTAAGACCTTCTTGCAGCTGAACCACTCTGCTCCCGCTTTTGATGGTGTATAGTCAGGCATTTGAACCTTTTCTTACCCGCTTTTTACAAACTATGGTCGGACATTCAAACCTTCTTGTAGCCGAACACATAAACTCCTTCTTTTGATGATGTATGCTTGGGCATTCAAACCTACTTTTTACCCGCTTTTCATTAATTTTGGGTGGACATTCACACCTTGTCACAGCCAAACACCTCCGCTCCCTGTTTTGGTCATGTATGGTTGGACATTCGCACCTTTTCTCACTCGCTTTTTGCAAACTATGGTCGGCTGTTCACAGCTTCCTCTCCACCATACTTGTATGGTGGGATGTTCACACTCAGTTGCATCCGAAGACCTCCGCCCCCACTTTTGTTGATATTTAGTTGGTCATTCGCAGCTTACCCGCTTTTGGCAAACTATGGCCTTCTTGCAGCCAAACACCTCTGATCTCGCTTTTGATAATGTAAGGTTGGGCATTCAGACCTTGCTTCACCTGCTTTTCACCAAATATAGTCGGACATTCACACCTTCTTGCAGCCGAACACTTCCGCTCCACCTTTTAGTGTTCTATCACACCTTTTTTTCACCGAATTTTATAGATTATGGTTGGAAATTCTCAACCACTCTCATCTGAAGACCTCTCCTCCCGCTTTTGTTAATATATTTGAACTTTAGTCGGACATTCACACCTTCTTGCAGCTGAACCACCTCCGCTCCCTGTTTTGATCATGTATGGTCTGGCAATACTACCTTTTCTTACCCGTTTGTGAGTAATTATGGCTGGACATTCACACCTACTTGCAGCCGAACACCACCTCTATCGCTTTTGATGATGTATGGACCGGCATTCTTACCTTTTCTAACACATTTTTCAGAAATTACGGTCGGAGATTCACACCTACTCACAGCCGAACAACTCCGCTCCCGCATTTGATGGTGTGCAGTCGGACATTCTCACCCTTTCTCATCAGCTTTTTGCAAATTATGATCTGACATTCACACCTACTTGCAGTCGAAAAGCTATGCTCCCGCTTTTGATTATGTTTGGTTGGATATTCAAACCTTTTCTTAACTGCTTTTTACAAATTTTGGTTGGACGTTCACACCTTCTTGTAGCCGAACACATCCACTCCTGCTTTTGATGATGTATGGTTGGGCATTCGCACCTTTTTTTTACCCATTTGTCAGGAATAATGGGTGGACATTCACACCTTCTTGCAGCTGAACACCTCCTCTCCCACTTATGATCATGTGCGGTTTGATTTTCGAAAATTTTCTTTCATGTTTTCTAGCAATTATTGATGGACATTTAGACCTTCTTGCAGCTGAACACCTCTGCTCCTGCTTTTGATCATACCTTGTCAGGCATTCGCACCATGTCTTACCCGCTTTTTACAAACTTTAGTCGAACATTTACACCTTTTTGTAGCCGAACACTACCTCTCTCGCTTTTGATGATGCATGGTCCGGCATTCTTTCCTTTTCTAACACATTTTTCAGCAATTATGGTCGGACATTCACACCTACTCAGAGCCGAACACCTCCGCTCCTGCATTTGATGGTGTATAGTCGGGCATTCTCACCCTTTCGCATCAGCTTTTTGCAGATTATGATCTGACATTCACACCTGCTTTTGATAATGTATGGTTGGGCATTCGGACCTTTTTTTACCCATTTTTCAGGAATTATGGGTGGACATTCACACCTTCTTGCAGCTGAACACCTCCTCTCCTTCTTATGATCATGTGCGGATGATATTCGAAAATTTTCTTTCATGTTTTAAAGCAATTATTGATGGACACTCAGACCTTCTTGCAGCTGAACCACTCTGCTCCCGCTTTTGATGGTGTATAGTCGGGCTTTCGAGCCTTTCCTTCCCGGTTTTTACAAATTATGGTCGGACATTCAGACCTTCTTGCAGCCGAACACCTCCGCTCCCTCTTTTGATCATACATTGTCGGGCATTCGAACCTTTTCTTACCAGCTTTTTACAAACCATGGTTGGACTTTCACACCTTCTTGTAGCCGAACAACTCCGCTCCCGCTATTGATTGTGTACAGTCGGGTATTTTAACCTTTTCTTACCCGCTTTTTACCAACTATGGTCGGACATTCACACCGTCTTACAGCGGAACACCTCCGCTCCGCGCTTTTGATGGTGTATAGTCAGGCATTTGAACCTTTTCTTACCCGCTTTTTACAAACTATGGTCGGACATTTATACATTGTCGGGCATTCGCACCTAATCTTACCCGCTTTTTACAAACTATAGTCAGACATTCACACCTTGGTGCTGAACCACCTCAGCTCCCTGTTTTGATCATGTATGGTCTGGCAATACTAACTTTTCTTACCCGTTTGTGAGTAATTATGGCTGGACATTCACACCTACTTGCAGTCGAACAGCTCTGCTCCCGCTTTTGATTATGTTTGGTTGGATATTCGAACCTTTTCTTAACTGCTTTTTACAAACTTTGGTCGGACGTTCACACCTTCTTGCAGCCGAACACCTCCGCTTCCGCTTTTGATGGTATATATTCGGGCATTCGAACCTTTTCT
The DNA here is from genome assembly GCF_036924035.1 of Leuresthes tenuis. Lineage (NCBI taxonomy): Eukaryota > Metazoa > Chordata > Actinopteri > Atheriniformes > Atherinopsidae > Leuresthes > Leuresthes tenuis. The sequence continues at coordinate 26,540,555 of NW_027325367.1, read as the reverse complement.
TAGCAGCTTTTTACAAACCATGGTTGGACTTTCACACCTTCTTGTAGCCGAACAACTCCGCTCCCGCTATTGATTGTGTACAGTCGGGTATTTTAACCTTTTCTTACCCACTTTTTACCAACTATGGTCGGACATTCACACCTTCTTACAGCGGAACACCTCCGCTCCCTCTTTTGATGGTGTATGTTTGGGCATTCGAACCTTTTCTTACCTGCTTTTTACAAACTATGGTCGGACATTCAAACCTTCTTGTAGCCAAAAACCTCCGCTCCCTCTTTTGATCATACATTGTCGGGCATTCGCACCTTTTCCTACCCGTTTTTTACAAACCATGGTCGGACTTTCAAACCTTCTTGTAGCCCAACACATCCACTCCTGCTTTTGATGATGTATGTTTGGGCATTCGCACCTTTTCTTACCCATTTTTCAGTAATTATGGGTGGACATTCACACCTTCTTGCAGCTGAACACCTCCTCTCCCGCTTATGATGGTGTATAGTCGGGCTTTCAAGCCTTTTCTTCCACGGTTTTTACAAATTATAGTTGGACATTCAGACCTTCTTACAGCCGAAAACCTCCACTCCCTCTTTTGATCATACATTGTCGGGCATTAGCACCTTTTCTTACCCGCTTTTTACAAACCATAGTCAGACTTTCACATCTTTTAGTAGCCGAACAACTCCGTTCCCGCTGTTGATTGTGTACAGTCGGGTATTTTAACCTTTCCTTACCCGCTTTTTACCAACTATGGTCGGACATTCACACCTTCTTACAGCGGAACACCTCCGCTCCCTCCTTTGATGGTGAATGTTCGGGCATTCGAACCTTTTCTTACCCGCTTTTTACAAACTATGGTCAGACGTTCAAACCTTCTTGTAGCCGAACATATCCACTCCTGCTTTTGATGAGGTATGGTTGGGCATTCGCACCTACTTGTTGCCCGCTTTTCATTAATTATGGGTGGACATTCACACCTTGTCGCAGCCAAACACCTCCGCTCCCTGTCTTGATCATGTATGGTTTGACATTCGCACCTTTGCTTACCCTCTTTTTATACTGATTGCTCGAGATTAAGTTGTTCTTTCTCAAAATACAAAATTTTTTTAATTGTTGAAACTTGATTTGAAGTGGATAAATAAGGAAGACAAACAGTTTTAAGTCAGGCTGATTGCAATTAATTTTATAGCAAAATCTGTATTTCGTCATTTGTCGAGAGATGTTTATTGCTGAAGAAGTTCTTTCTCATTCTACAAAGTACAACGTTGTTTATCATTGAAACTTGATTAGACATGAATAAATATGAAGGACAAAGCAGTCTTAACTTGGTTTGAGTTAAGGAATTCGTTTTATAGGAGAATCCGAATTCGTGCATAATTCGTAAAATAGAGCTTCTTTTCGGATTCCTAAAGAATGAGTCTGGTTCTTTCTCATAATACAAAGTTTGTTGTTTATTGTTGAAACTTCATCAGACCGTTAGATATAGTCGGACTCACCTCGACGCACGGCTTGGGATCTGGAACCAGTACTCTTGAGAGGGGTTGGACTCTCTTCCACTCTGGAGTTGCCCGTGGTGAGAGGCGCAGAGCAGGTGTGGGCATACTTATTGCCCCCCGGCTGTGTGCCAGTACATTGGGGTTTACCCCAGTGAACGAGAGGGTAGCCTCCCTCCGCCTTGGGTGGGGGGACGAGTCCTGACTGTTGTTTGTGCCTATGCGCCAAACAGCAGTTCAGAGTACCTACCCTTTTTGGAGTCTCTGGGGGAGGCACTGGAGAATGCTCCTACCGGAGACTCCCTCATTCTGCTGGGGGACTTCAATGCTCACGTGGGCAATGACAGTGAGACCTGGAGGGGTGTGATTGGGAGGAACGGCCCCCCCGATCTGAATCAGAGTGGTGTTATGTTGTTGGACTTCTGTGCCAGTCATAGACTGTCCATAACGAACACCATGTTCAGGCATAAGGGTGTCCATATGTGCACTTGGCACCAGGACACCCTTGGCCGCAGTTCGATGATCGACTTTGTGGTTGTATCATCGAACGATTTCCGGACGGCCTCGAAAAGATTCTGGTCCACCATCCGGCGTCTCAGGGGGGGGAAGCGGCTCACAGTCAACACTGTTTACAGTGCGGACGGGGCTTTGCTGACCTCAACTAGGGATGTTGTGAGTCGGTGGGGGGAGTACTTCGAGGAACTCCTCAATCCTACCAACACGTGCTCGGAAGAGGCAGAGTCGGAGAGCTCGGAGACGGGGCCTCCCATTTCTGGGGCTGAGGTTGCCGAGGTGGTTAAAAAGTTCCTCGGTGGCAAGGCCCCGGGGGTGGATGAGGTCCGTCCTGAGTTTCTCAAGGCTCTGGATGTTGTAGGGCTGTCTTGGCTGACACGCCTCTGCAGTATCGCGTGGACATGGGGGACAGTGCCTCTGGACTGGCAGATTGGGGTGGTGGTCCCCCTCTTTAAAAAGGGGGACCAGAGGGTGTGTTCCAACTATAGGGGTATCACACTCCTCAGCCTCCCTGGTAAGGTCTATTCGGGGGTATTGGAGAGGAGGATCCGTCGGATAATCGAGCCTCGGATTCAGGAGATGCAGTGTGGCTTTCGTCCTGGCCGTGGAACAGTGGACCAGCTCTATACCCTCGGCAGGATCCTGGAGGGTGCATGGGAGTTCGCCCAACCAGTCTACATGTGTTTTGTGGACTTGGAGAAAGCGTTCGACCGTGTCCCTCGTGGAGTCCTGTGGGGGGTGCTCCGGGAATATGGAGTGCCGGACCCCTTGATAGGGGCCGTTCGGTCTCTGTATGACCGGTGCCAGAGTTTGGTCCGCATTGCCGGCAGTAAGTCGGATACATTTCCGGTGAGAGTTGGACTCCGTCAGGGCTGCCCTTTGTCACCGATTCTGTTCCTAACTTTTATGGACAGAATTTCTAGGCGGAGCCAGGGCGTTGAGGGTGTCCCATTTGGCGACCTCAGAATCGGGTCTCTGCTTTTTGCAGATGATGTGGTTCTGTTAGCGTTGTCAGGCCGTGACCTTCAGCTCTCACTGGAGTGATTCGCAGCCGAGTGTGAAGCGGCTGGGATGAGAATCAGCACCTCCAAATCCGAGACTATGGTTCTCAGCCGGAAAAGGGTGGAATGCTCTCTCCGGGTCGGGAATGAGATCCTTCCCCAAGAGGAGGAGTTCAAGTATCTCGGGGTCTTGTTCACGAGTGACGGACGAATGGAGCGGGAGATTGACGGGCGGATCGGTGCGGCGCCTGCAGTGTTGCAGGCTCTGCACCGACCCGTCGTTGTGAAGAGGGAGCTGAGCCAGAAGGCGAAGCTCTCTACTTACTGGTCAATCTACGTTCCCATCCTCACCTATGGTCACGAGTTGTGGGTAGTGACCGAAAGAACAAGATCGCGAATACAAGTGGCCGAAATGGGTTTCCTCCGCAGGGTGTCTGGGCTCTCCCTTAGAGATAGGGTGAGAAGCTCAGTCATCCGGGAGGGGCTCGGAGTAGAACCGCTGCTCCTCCGCATTGAGAGGAGTCAGATGAGGTGGCTCGGGCATCTGGTTAGGATGCCCCCTGGGCGCCTCCCTGGGGAGGTGTTCCGGGCACGTCCCACTGGGAGGAGACCCCGGGGGAGACCCAGGACACGTTGGAGAGACTATGTCTCTCGGCTGGCCTGGGAACGCCTCGGGGTCCCCCCGGAAGAGCTGGAGGAAGTGGCCAGGGACAGAGACGTCTGGGTTTCTCTGCTCAAGCTGCTGCCCCCGCGACCCGACCCCCGGATAAGCGGCAGATGATGGATGGATGGATGGATATATCCTCCACCAACCAGACTTACAACCCCCGACTAGGGTAGCAGAATTTCTAAGCAGCTGTACCCCAAAACTACTATCAAAAATATATAAATTATTGTCTAAGATAGATGACACAATGTATCTTCCATCCTCAAAATGGGAGGCAGATTTATCCATCAGTTCTGGTCATAGCTTCTAACCACAAATATGTTTGAACACCTTCATAAAGACTCGAAATCCTAATTTACAGCTCATACAATACAAAATCCTTCATAGAACACACTATACAGGACAAAGGATGTTCAGGATGGGTCTAACACACTCAAACATCTGCTCACATTGCACAGATAACACACCTGATGATTATGCACACGCTTTGTGGTTTTCTGCGCCTGTCCAGAAGTTCTGCCTTGAAGTCCGTGAGGACCTATCAACATGGCTAAAGTGTAGCATCCCTGCATGCCCCACACTGTGCATACTGGGTGACTTAGACAACATCAACATGGAAATTAACTCAGCACACATGGTTGTCACAGTGTTATGTATCGCAAAGAAAACTATTCTCATGAACTGGAAAGCGAAGAACAATCTGTGTATTAACCAGTTTAGAAATTTTCTTTTAGATTATATTAGCATGGAAACAATGTCTGCCTCCTCAAAACATCAATTGGCTGAATTTGTTTCTCTCTGGTCCCCTCTGATTAGTTTTATCACATAGTGGTGGTGGTGGGTTGCTGGGTGATGGTGGGTCTAAGGCCCGGGCTGCTGCGACTGGTGTGACCGGGTGGTTTGTTTGTTTGTTTTTTGTAGAGGTCCTCCTGGGTGGGGTTGGGTTGAGTGGGGTGGGGCGGGATGGGTACCTTCTGGGGGTACAGTAGCTCCCGGAATATGGTCGCTGCAGGCCCCGAGCCTGGTGGACATCAGGCCCTCCTGCCCATTGTTGGCTCCCAGGTAGCGGGGATGCCTATTGCAGCCAGTCCCTGGCTGCCCTCTCTGGGGGAGAGTAGCTCCCCCGGTATATATCCCCATACCCCTCTCCCTTCTGGCTCCTGTACACAGCACACACTCACACATGAAGGGTTTTGGGGGCGTGTGTGTTCGGTGGGGTGTAGTGGATGGGGCCACGTAGGTGGTCCCCTTTGGTTGCACTCTGCAGTTCCCTGCCCCTGTTTTAATTACACCTTAGACATTACTACTTATCAAACACACTCACACACACACATTAGGTCTTGGGGGGTGGTTACACTGAGTGGCATCTGGTGGGCGGGGCTCTTTGGGTATGTAGGCGGCCCAGAGTGCCGCGCTCCCAGTTCTACAAGTTTGGCTGCCCCTCAATTTTAATTGCTCACTATTAGAAAATATTGAAGAGCCAGAAGGGTGAGGGGAGGGGTCTTCTTCGCACACCCCTGCTTCCTGGTGTCTGCTCGGGGCAGGAGGGGCCAGGAGGATTAATTAATTGTTCTGCTGGTTCGGGGTCTGTGGTGGCTGGGGGGTTGCTGGCCTCCTGGTGTGCCCGCTGCACTACACCCCAGCAGAGTCGAGGGAGGTAGGATGTGTGGATGTATGGGACGTGAAAGTGTGTGTGGTAATGATTGGGCCTGGATCTGGGACTTACTGTCGCTTGGCCTGCCTGTGTTTCTCCTGATGGGGCATCAGCGTTGCCTCTCCCCACTGCTCGCGACTTCACCCACCTGTGGGCACGTCTTGACTCCCAGGGCACTTGGCCAGGGGCGCTGGGGCAGGCGCTGACCCACTTTGTGGCTGTCTGGGGCGCTTGGCCCTCCTGGGTATTGGGGGGGGCCTCTGCCGGGGGGTTTGGGGGCGCTCGGGCTCCTGGGGCCCAGGTCCACTGCACGGCCCATGTCTGGGCGGCTGGGGCCTGGCGGGGTCGGTGGGCTGTTGCCCCTGGTTCCCGGAGTGCCTCTGCCCTATGCTTATGGGGGCTCTTTCCGGGGGCTTCCTCTGCAGTCTTCTGGGTGGATGCGTGGTTGCCCCTGCGGTGGGCTGCCTGGGTTCTGTGCTCTGTGGGGGCTGCTGGTGGCCTGGGTCTTGTGGCCCTCTCTGCCTGCTTCTGATTGCTTGGGGGGGGGGCTGTGGATTGTGGCCCTGTACGCTTATACACTCATAACTAAGCACGGTTATCATGTAGGTCCTGTGCCATGGGTGTTGCATGTTCTCACACACACACACACACACATTCATTAGTCCAGTAGCATGGTCACTAAGCAGTTGATGTATTATCATGTCGTCTCAGGTCATCTATATCCACAGCTGTGTTGTATGCGATTGCCGCTTCTTGTGCTTGTTTTTGTTTGTTTGTGTGTTTGTTTTTTCTCTGCTTGTCTGCTTTCAGGTGCTCCTGGTGGCGCTAAGGCTGGATTCCCCTCATAGGCCATGGATTGTTGTCTGTTTGGTTTTTTACAGGTGTAGCAGCTGGTTGTCTGGTTTTTGTTTCTATTTTTGTTCTGTTTCCTCTTCTTTCCTCTTCTTCTTTCCTTGTCCCCCGGTCCGGTTCAGTTCAGTTCATGTCATATATTGTAAACAGAAATAAATAAATGGGCATCAAGGGGAGCTTTACATTTATAAAACTTCCCTTGGCAAAACAAATCTGTTTGGCATCAAAGGTATTCAGACTACAATTCTTCTGACATAATGCTGAACAGGACAAGGGGAAAAAAAAGTAAAGAAGACAGTTCTGCCGAAAGCCAGGGATAGACCTGTTCTAAGTTCTATACTTTTTAAAAGGGGCGTGTTTATCAACTATGGAATTAGAAGATTTACAAAAATGGTCAAGTGCTAGATCTTCATCTGGGATTTTAACAGTGTCATATAACTATTCAACAGATCAGTTAAAAAAAAGCCTGCTCATGGAGATGTTTCAGGATCTGGATACCAAGCGTGGACCTAATGTTTTCATTTTTGCAATTCTGATACAGGCTATTGAGCAGTGATAACTAACACCAAGTTCAGATACTGCGGATTTTCTACCTTTGATTTGTTAAGATTGAGCCAATCAGGGACAACCTTGAAGGATCTCTTTGGTTTTGTAGGATCTGTAATTACCTGAGAAAGGTTGATATTGGTACACACCTTTTTTAAATGATCAGAGGCAGAGTTCAACTTGTTTAAATTAAAATTGCCACACAGAGATTGGGTTTAGGCCACATGCACACAGAATGACATCAACAAATATAAGAAATATTAAACATTTACACATAGATTTTTGAATATATGTAGAGGAATGATACTTTGAAATGTGCTCATTGCGGAGTTATGATCAGTTGAGTAATGAAGGTTGAACTATTCTGGGAAAGAGGTTCTATTCCCAGCATCATGATGGACACTCCTGATATAGAAGGTTTCGCTAACGCATTGGAATTGTTTTACTATTTTCATATGCATGTGCAATGAAGAATTGCTTGCTGCTGATAAATGCAAAGAAGAACATCTTACACATAGATGCTCACATATAGGCTGCTGAATGCAATGAAGACCTGCTTATCAAGTAAAGTTCAATGTCAATGTGTAATATTCAATTAGGATTTGCAAAACAGTGAAGTTAAACAATGAATGGGTCCATAGTCGGTATGAGAAGACTACAGGAATATTGACCTGGGTGTACGTTCAAACAGAGATGAGAAAATTGCGATGAATAATTGTTTGTTTGTTTGTTAGTATGTATATGAATGTTATGTGTATAAACTGTGTTGAGTTATAGTTACTCAGTAGTGTCTCAGTGAAACAACCGACGGGGGAAGCCTTGCGGTGACAACAAAAGTAGTGTTTTACTGATCAGTCAAGTTGCTCCAGTGTACTCCATACAAACTGGTTGGCTACTGAAGGGATAGAAAATGGGGAATACTTGTTTTAAAGCAAACAAGGAATTAGATGGGAAAAATACATGTTTTAACGGGACCCAGACAATATTAAATACTCAGACAGATGGGAGAAGAAGTGTAGTTTTGTAGGAAATCACAAAATTATTACATAGAATTAGTGAAATCAATTGAAGAATGCCTTTCTGAAGAGCTGTTTACCACAGATGAGCAGCTTTGCGACCAAGCACATTGTAGATCGCTTTACTGCCAAAATGATCTAATTTAATGGATTGGTTTAGACATGCATAACAGCATTTTAAGAACAAAGAGAGAAACAAAAAGGGACAACGCTTCATGGTGGAAGGTGATGTATAAATAACTGTGTATATGATGAAGGGGGTGGCAACACCCATTCCGAAATCCCGCCATTCCGACATCCCGCTATTCCGACATCCCACCATTCCGACATACCACCATTCCGACATGCAAACGTCCCACCATTCCGACATCCCACCATTGCGACATCCCGCTATTCTGACGTTCAAATGTCCCACCATTCCAACAAGGCTTTCCGTATAAGGAAATGTGTGTTACTCAACAGGTGAGTCCCTTCTTTCTGTTCATGCAATTTATATGTTTAACACATGTTTATAGACAAGCGTTATTAAAAACACAAAGTCTCGGCAACTGGAGGAGGAGAAGCAGTCCGCGGTGGTTTTCAATCACACACTCCAATGCCACTTGTTTCAACTTCCGAAAATTTAATCCAGGAAAAAAAGGCTTACAAACATGGACCAAAACGGCTCCATAACACGCACAAGAATCCAAAAGAAACGAAAGTTAACTAAAAGAAAGCAAATAAACAGTATGAAGTGGTCAAAATTGGTTTTACGCATGCCTATGTGCGTCTGGCACATGTGTCTTCGGGCTCTCCCACGTTGGTTTGTGGATGAAAGCTATATGTTCAGCTGTAATGTCATGTAAAAACAATCTCTACATGACATTTACTCCCAGGTGTGACCAGTTAGGTCCTTAAGATATCAACAGGCTGTATAAAGCTACAACCGTTGGGGCTGTGTGTTTGTGCCAAATGCGCAAAACCCATCCGCGCTTCCCAAAATTGGAGTGAGTACTCATAAATCACGTGAATAACATGAATAAACGTTTTTACTGCATTTTGTTGTGTTTTATACGTTCTATGCTGTCATTTCTCTCTTCTCCTATTGGCAAGGCAAGGCAGAGTGCTCGCAACTGTGTCCTGTGCAGTAGCCGTGATATCTGTAATTGCAATTATTACTTTTGCATATGATGACAGCGTGCAAAAGACATATGGGCTCTGTGGAGAGCTCCGCTCCAGCTGGCTGCTGTGACAGCTCACTGACACTGTATTTCTGCTTAATCAGTTTCAGTCTCGCCAGAGTTACATTAATATCTGTATTTTTATATTTGAAATTCAGGGGATTTTGATAATAGATTATTAAAGTTTGTTTGCGAGGCTGTGGCCTCTGCATGTGCAAAGCTTGTGCGCCAAACTTTAGGGCGTATTTGCGCCGGCATATCATTAGTGCAAAATGTTTTGGGTAAAAAATAGGCTATTAAAAGGAACTGTCGGAATGGCGGTATGTTAAAAAAAACAAAAAACATACCGCCATTCCGACCATAGGAGGAAAAAAGTGTCGGAATGGTGGGACGTTTGATAAAAAATTAAGTGTCGCCATTCCGACAATTGGAGACCCATGTCGGAATGGCGAGATGTCGGAATGGCAGCATGTAACCATGATGAAGGAGAGACCATTTGAGCAGCACAGCTATTTCGCAGCACAGTGACAGCAGTCCAAGTTACAGGATCTCCCACGTGGTATCACCTGTCACATTGTGTCAAGGCATCAAAAGAAGAAAAAATCACCAAACTCAAGGACAAAAAGACAAAGACTCCGGTGAACGAAGACAGAGGACTGACAAACCAGAAATACAAAAGGATTCTCGATATCAAGATCCAGAAGAAGAGGCTAACAATGCCACGAACACTTACGATGCTGGGAATGATGCCAGCAATGAACAGAGAAGAAGATTCAGTGTCATCAATCTGCATTACGTGCCTCTAATGAGGGGGTGAATATAGAATCCTCAACGATTACAACGTCTCTGGGAACTGTGACAACAACAAGGTTTAAACCATTTTGATATATATTGTAACCTATTGTCTAAGGAATAGTGCTGAAAATGAAGTAAATCTAATCCACCACTGTCCTTGGTCTTCTGTAGGGTTTTTAAACTAATACGTGGTGGTTTGTTTTTCCACAGAAATTTGGAGATGCATGAATCTAGTGACTTAAACCAAGTAGCAGATGGTTTTATGGGGATCATTGAGAACAAATAGTTAACTTTTGGTAGTATCATCATTTTAATGGATGTAACTCTCCCCATAAGTGATATAGGTAAGGACTTCCAACGAGAGATCGTCCTCTACTGTCTTTAATAATTGCACATAATTTAGCTTTGTTAGCTCTGAGAGCCTGGAGGAAATGTTTATGCCTAAATATCTAATATTTCCTGACTGTAAAGTGATCGCAGGTATATTATGGACCCTACAGTTAATGGGCAGAACTGTGGTCTTAGACCAGTTGATAGAGTAGTCAGAAAGTGCTGAGAATTTATTTATGAGTGTGATCGTGTGACTGAGAGACGTCTGTGAGTTCTGAAGGAAAAGTAATACATCATCAGCATAAAGACTTATTTTATGCTCAATATTTTGGGATTAATTACTCACAAACGGGTAAGAAAAGGTAGTATTGCCAGACCATACATGATCAAAACAGGGAGCGGAGGTGGTTCAGCTGCAAGGTGTGAATGTCTGACTATAGTTTGTAAAAAGCGGGTAAGATAAGGTGCGAATGCCCGACAATGAATGATCAAAAGAGGGAGCGGAGGTTTTTGGCTACAAGAAGGTTTGAATGTCCGACCATAGTTAGTAAAAAGCGGGTAAGAAAAGGTTACCATACATCATCAAAAGCAGGAGTGGATGTGTTCAGCTACAAGAAGATTTGAATGTCCATCAATAATTGCTTTAAAACATGAAAGAAAATTTTCGAATATCAAACCGCACATGATCATAAGCGGGAGAGGAGTTGTTCAGCTGCAAGAAGGTGTGAATGTCCACCCATAATTACTGAAAAATGGGTAAGAAAAGGTAAAAATGCCCAACCATACATCATCAAAAGCAGGAGTGGATGTGTTCGGCTACAAGAAGGTTTGAATGTCCGACCATAGTTTGTAAAAAGCGGGTAAGAAAAGGTTCGAATGCCCGAACATAGACCATCAAAAGAGGGAGCGGAGGTGTTCCGCTGTAAGAAGGTATAAATGTCGGACCATAGTTGGTAAAAAGCGGGTAAGAAAAGGTTAAAATACCCGACTGTACACAATCAATAGCGGGAGCGGAGTTGTTCGGCTACAAGAAGGTGTGAAAGTCCGACCACGGTTTGTAAAAAGCGGGTAAGAAAAGGTTCGAATGCCCGAATATATACCATCAAAAGTGGAAGTGGATGTGTTCGGCTGCAAGAAGGTGTGAACGTCCGACCAAAGTTTGTAAAAAGCAGTTAAGAAAAGGTTCGAATATCCAACCAAACATAATCAAAAGCGGGAGCAGAGCTGTTCGACTGCAAGTAGGTGTGAATGTCAGATCATAATTTGCAAAAAGCTGATGAGACAGGGTGAGAATGCCCTGCTATACACCATCAAATGCGGGAGCGGAAGTGTTCGGCTGTGAGTAGGTGTGAATGTCCAACCATAATTTCTGAAAAATGTGTTAGAAGAGACTAGAATGCCGGACAAGACATCATCAAATGCGGGAGCGGAGTTGTTCGGCTGTGAGTAGGTGTGAATCTCCGAGCATAGTTTGTAAAAAGGGGGTAAGAATAGGTTCGAATGCCCGAACATACACTATCAAAACAGGGAGCCGAGGTGGCTCAGCTGCAAGGTGTGAATGTCTGACTATAGTTTGTAAATAAGGTGCGAATGCCCAACAATGTATAATCAAAAGAGGGAGCGGAGGTTTTCGGCTACAAAAAGGTTTGAATGTCCGACCATAGTTTGTAAAAAGCGGGTAAGAAAAGGTTCAAATGCCTGACTATACACCATCAAAAGCGGGAGCAGAGGTGTTCCGCTGTAAGACGGTGTGAATGTCCGACCATATTTGGTAAAAAGCGGGTAAGAAAAGGTTAAAATACCCGACTGTACACAATCAATAGCGGGAGAGGAGGTGTTCAGCTGCAAGAAGGTGTGAATGTCCACCCATAATTACTGAAAAATTGGTAAGAAAAGGTGCGAATGCCAAACCATACATTATCAAAAGCAGGTGTGAATGTCAGATCATAATTTGCAAAAAGCTGATGAGAAAGGGTGAGAATGCCCGACTATACACCATCAAATGCGGGAGCGGAGTTGTTCGGCTGTGAGTAAGTGTGAATCTCCGACCATAATTGCTGAAAAATGTGTTAGAAAAGGTAAGAATGCCGGTCCATACATCATCGAAAGCGGGAGAGGTGGTGTTCGGCTGCAAGTAGGTGTGAATGTCCAGCCATAATTACTAACAAACGCGTAAGAAAAGGTAGTATTGCCAGACCATACATGATCAAAACAGGGAGTGGAGGTGGTTCAGCTGCAAGAAGGTGTGAATGTTCGACTAAAGTTCAAATATATTAACAAAAGCGGGAGGAGAGGTCTTCGGATGAGAGTGGTTGAGAATTTCCAACCATAATCTATAAAATGCGGTGAAAAAAAAGGTGTGATAGAACACTAAAAGGTGGAGCGGAAGTGTTCGGCTGCAAGAAGGTGTGAATGTCCGACTATATTTGGTGAAAAGCAGGTGAAGCAAGGTCTGAATGCCCAACCTTACATCATCAAAAGCGAGATCAGAGGTGTTTGGCTGCATGAAGGCCATAGTTTGCCAAAAGCGGGTAAGCTGCGAATGACCGACTAAATATCAACAAAAGGTCTTCGGATGCAAGTGGGTGTGAATATCCCACCATACAAGATTGGTGAGAGCAAACTGTGAACAGCCGACCATAGTTGGCAAAAAGCGGGTGAGAAAAGGTGCGAATGTCCAACCATACATGATCAAAACAGGGAGCGGAGGTGTTTGGCTGTGACAAGGTGTGAATGTCCACCCAAAATTAATGAAAAGCGGGCAACAAGTAGGTTTGAATGCCCAACCATACATCATCAAAAGCAGGAGTGGATGTGTTCGGCTACAAGAAGGTTTGAATGTCCGAGCATAGTTTGTAAAAAGCGGGTAAGAAAAGGTTCGAATGCCCAAACATACACCATCAAAAGAGGGAGCGGAGGTGTTCCGCTGTAAGAAGGTGTGAATGTCCGACCATAGTTGGTAAAAAACGGGTAAGAAAAGGTTAAAATACCCGACTGTACACAATCAATAGCGGGAGCGGATGTGTTTGGCTACAAGAATGTGTGACAGTCCGACCATGGTTTGTAAAAAAACGGGTAAGAAAAGGTGCGAATGCCCGACAAAGTATGATCAAAAGAGGGAGCGGAGGTTTTCGGCTACAAGAAGGTTTGAATGTCCGACCATAGTTTGTAAAAAGCGGGTAAGAAAAGGTTCAAATGCCTGACTATACACCATCAAAAGCGGGAGCGGAGGTGTTCGGCTACAAGAAGGTGTGAAAGTTCAACCATGGTTTGTAAAAAGCTGCTAAGAAAAGGTTCGAATGCCCGAATATATACCATCAAAAGCGGAAGCGGAGATGTTCGGTTGCAAGACGGTGTGAACGTCCGATCAAAGTTTGCAAAAAGCAGTTAAGAAAAGGTTCGAATGCCCGAATATATACCATCAAAAGCGGGAGCAGAGCTGTTCGACTGCAAGTAGGTGTGAATGTCAGATCATAATTTGCAAAAAGCTGATGAGACAGGGTGAGAATGCCCGGCTATACACCATCAAATGCGGGAGCGGAAGTGTTCGGCTGTGAGTAGGTGTGAATGTCCAACCATAATTTCTGAAAAATGTGTTAGAAGAGACTAGAATGCCGGACAAGACATCATCAAATGCGGGAGCGGAAATGTTCGGCTGTGAGTAGGTGTGAATCTCCGAGCATAGTTTGTAAAAAGGGGGTAAGAATAGGTTCGAATGCCCGAACATACACTATCAAAACAGGGAGCTGAGGTGGCTCAGCTGCAAGGTGTGAATGTCTGACTATAGTTTGTAAATAAGGTGCGAATGCCCAACAATGTATAATCAAAAGAGGGAGCGGAGGTTTTCGGCTACAAGAAGGTTTGAATGTCCGACCATAGTTTGTAAAAAGCGGGTAAGAAAAGGTTCAAATGCCTGACTATACACCATCAAAAGCGGGAGCAGAGGTGTTCCGCTGTAAGACGGTGTGAATGTCCGACCATATTTGGTAAAAAGCGGGTAAGAAAAGGTTAAAATACCCGACTGTACACAATCAATAGCGGGAGAGGAGGTGTTCAGCTGCAAGAACGTGTGAATGTCCACCCATAATTACTGAAAAATTGGTAAGAAAAGGTGCGAATGCCAAACCATACATTATCAAAAGCAGGTGTGAATGTCAGATCATAATTTGCAAAAAGCTGATGAGAAAGGGTGAGAATGCCCGACTATACACCATCAAATGCGGGAGCGGAGTTGTTCGGCTGTGAGTAAGTGTGAATCTCCGACCATAATTGCTGAAAAATGTGTTAGAAAAGGTAAGAATGCCGGTCCATACATCATCAAAAGCGGGAGAGGTGGTGTTCGGCTGCAAGTAGGTGTGAATGTCCAGCCATAATTACTAACAAACGCGTAAGAAAAGGTAGTATTGCCAGACCATACATGATCAAAACAGGGAGCGGAGGTGGTTCAGCTGCAAGAAGGTGTGAATGTCCGACTAAAGTTCAAATATATTAACAAAAGCGGGAGGAGAGGTCTTCGGATGAGAGTGGTTGAGAATTTCCAACCATAATCTATAAAATGCGGTGAAAAAAAAGGTGTGATAGAACACTAAAAGGTGGAGCGGAAGTGTTCGGCTGCAAGAAGGTGTGAATGTCCGACTATATTTGGTGAAAAGCAGGTGAAGCAAGGTCTGAATGCCCAACCTTACATCATCAAAAGCGAGATCAGAGGTGTTTGGCTGCATGAAGGCCATAATTTGCCAAAAGCGGGTAAGCTGCGAATGACCGACTAAATATCAACAAAAGGTCTTCGGATGCAAGTGGGTGTGAATATCCCACCATACAAGATTGGTGAGAGCAAGCTGTGAACAGCCGACCATAGTTGGCAAAAAGCGGGTGAGAAAAGGTGCGAATGTCCAACCATACATGATCAAAACAGGGAGCGGAGGTGTTTGGCTGTGACAAGGTGTGAATGTCCACCCAAAATTAATGAAAAGCGGGCAACAAGTAGGTTTGAATGCCCAACCATACATCATCAAAAGCAGGAGTGGATGTGTTCGGCTACAAGAAGGTTTGAATGTCCGAGCATAGTTTGTAAAAAGCGGGTAAGAAAAGGTTCGAATGCCCAAACATACACCATCAAAAGAGGGAGAGGAGGTGTTCCGCTGTAAGAAGGTGTGAATGTCCGACCATAGTTGGTAAAAAACGGGTAAGAAAAGGTTAAAATACCCGACTGTACACAATCAATAGCGGGAGCGGATGTGTTTGGCTACAAGAATGTGTGACAGTCCGACCATGGTTTGTAAAAAACGGGTAAGAAAAGGTCCGAATGCCCGACAATGTATGATCAAAAGAGGGAGCGGAGGTTTTCGGCTACAAGAAGGTTTGAATGTCCGACCATAGTTTGTAAAAAGCGGGTAAGAAAAGGTTCAAATGCCTGACTATACACCATCAAAAGCGGGAGTGGAGGTGTTCCGCTGTAAGACGGTGTGAATGTCTGACCATAGTTGGTAAAAAGCAGGTAAGAAAAGGTTAAAATACCCGACTGTACACAATCAATAGCGGGAGCGGAGTTGTTCGGCTACAAGAAGGTGTGAAAGTCCAACCATGGTTTGTAAAAAACTGCTAAGAAAAGGTTCGAATGCCCGAATATATACCATCAAAAGCGGAAGCGGAGGTGTTCGGCTGCAAGAAGGTGTGAACGTCCGACCAAAGTTTGTAAAAAGCAGTTAAGAAAAGGTTCGAATATCCAACCAAACATTATCAAAAGCGGGAGCAGAGCTGTTCGACTGCAAGTAGGTGTGAATGTCCAGCCATAATTACTCACAAACGGGTAAGAAAAGGTAGTATTGCCAGACCATACATGATCAAAACAGGGAGCTGAGGTGGTTCAGCACCAAGGTGTGAATGTCTGACTATAGTTTGTAAAAAGCGGGTAAGCTGCGAATGACCGACTAAATATCAACAAAAGGTCTTCGGATGCAAGTGGGTGTGAATATCCCACCATACAAGTATGGTGGAGAGGAAGCTGTGAACAGCCGACCATAGTTTGCAAAAAGCGGGTGAGACAAGGTGCGAATGTCCAACCATACATGATCAAAACAGGGAGCGGAGGTGTTTGGCTGTGACAAGGTGTGAATGTCCACCAAAAATTAATGTCCGAGCATAGTTTGTAAAAAGCGGGTAAGAAAAGGTTCGAATGCCCAAACATACACCATCAAAAGAGGGAGCGGAGGTGTTCCGCTGTAAGAAGGTGTGAATGTCCGACCATAGTTGGTAAAAAGTAGGTAAGAAAAGGTTAAAATACCCGACTGTACACAATCATAAGCGAGAGAGGAGGTGTTCAGCTGCAAGAAGGTGTGAATGTCCACCCATAATTACTGAAAAATTGGTAAGAAAAGGTGCGAATGCCAAACCATACATTATCAAAAGCAGGTGTGAATGTCAGATCATAATTAGCAAAAAGCTGATGAGAAAGGGTGAGAATGCCCGACTATACACCATCAAATGCGGGAGCGGAGTTGTTCGGCTGTGAGTAAGTGTGAATCTCCGACCATAATTGCTGAAAAATGTGTTAGAAAAGGTAAGAATGCCGGTCCATACATCATCAAAAGCGGGAGAGGTGGTGTTCGGCTGCAAGTAGGTGTGAATGTCCAGCCATAATTACTAACAAACGCGTAAGAAAAGGTAGTATTGCCAGACCATACATGATCAAAACAGGGAGCGGAGGTGGTTCAGCTGCAAGAAGGTGTGAATGTTCGACTAAAGTTCAAATATATTAACAAAAGCGGGAGGAGAGGTCTTCGGATGAGAGTGGTTGAGAATTTCCAACCATAATCTATAAAATGCGGTGAAAAAAAAGGTGTGATAGAACACTAAAAGGTGGAGCGGAAGTGTTCGGCTGCAAGAAGGTGTGAATGTCCGACTATATTTGGTGAAAAGCAGGTGAAGCAAGGTCTGAATGCCCAACCTTACATCATCAAAAGCGAGATCAGAGGTGTTTGGCTGCATGAAGGCCATAGTTTGCCAAAAGCGGGTAAGCTGCGAATGACCGACTAAATATCAACAAAAGGTCTTCGGATGCAAGTGGGTGTGAATATCCCACCATACAAGATTGGTGAGAGCAAACTGTGAACAGCCGACCATAGTTGGCAAAAAGCGGGTGAGAAAAGGTGCGAATGTCCAACCATACATGATCAAAACAGGGAGCGGAGGTGTTTGGCTGTGACAAGGTGTGAATGTCCACCCAAAATTAATGAAAAGCGGGCAACAAGTAGGTTTGAATGCCCAACCATACATCATCAAAAGCAGGAGTGGATGTGTTCGGCTACAAGAAGGTTTGAATGTCCGAGCATAGTTTGTAAAAAGCGGGTAAGAAAAGGTTCGAATGCCCAAACATACACCATCAAAAGAGGGAGCGGAGGTGTTCCGCTGTAAGAAGGTGTGAATGTCCGACCATAGTTGGTAAAAAGTAGGTAAGAAAAGGTTAAAATACCCGACTGTACACAATCAATAGCGGGAGCGGATGTGTTTGGCTACAAGAATGTGTGACAGTCCGACCATGGTTTGTAAAAAAACGGGTAAGAAAAGGTGCGAATGCCCGACAAAGTATGATCAAAAGAGGGAGCGGAGGTTTTCGGCTACAAGAAGGTTTGAATGTCCGACCATAGTTTGTAAAAAGCGGGTAAGAAAAGGTTCAAATGCCTGACTATACACCATCAAAAGCGGGAGCGGAGGTTTTCGGCTACAAGAAGGTGTGAAAGTTCAACCATGGTTTGTAAAAAGCTGCTAAGAAAAGGTTCGAATGCCCGAATATATACCATCAAAAGCGGAAGCGGAGATGTTCGGTTGCAAGACGGTGTGAACGTCCGATCAAAGTTTGCAAAAAGCAGTTAAGAAAAGGTTTGAATGCCCGAATATATACCATCAAAAGCGGGAGCAGAGCTGTTCGACTGCAAGTAGGTGTGAATGTCAGATCATAATTTGCAAAAAGCTGATGAGACAGGGTGAGAATGCCCGGCTATACACCATCAAATGCGGGAGCGGAAGTGTTCGGCTGTGAGTAGGTGTGAATGTCCAACCATAATTTCTGAAAAATGTGTTAGAAGAGACTAGAATGCCGGACAAGACATCATCAAATGCGGGAGCGGAGTTGTTCGGCTGTGAGTAGGTGTGAATCTCCGAGCATAGTTTGTAAAAAGGGGGTAAGAATAGGTTCGAATGCCCGAACATACACTATCAAAACAGGGAGCTGAGGTGGCTCAGCTGCAAGGTGTGAATGTCTGACTATAGTTTGTAAATAAGGTGCGAATGCCCAACAATGTATAATCAAAAGAGGGAGCGGAGGTTTTCGGCTACAAGAAGGTTTGAATGTCCGACCATAGTTTGTAAAAAGCGGGTAAGAAAAGGTTCAAATGCCTGACTATACACCATCAAAAGCGGGAGCAGAGGTGTTCCACTGTAAGACGGTGTGAATGTCCGACCATATTTGGTAAAAAGCGGGTAAGAAAAGGTTAAAATACCCGACTGTACACAATCAATAGCGGGAGAGGAGGTGTTCAGCTGCAAGAAGGTGTGAATGTCCACCCATAATTACTGAAAAATTGGTAAGAAAAGGTGCGAATGCCAAACCATACATTATCAAAAGCAGGTGTGAATGTCAGATCATAATTTGCAAAAAGCTGATGAGAAAGGGTGAGAATGCCCGACTATACACCATCAAATGCGGGAGCGGAGTTGTTCGGCTGTGAGTAAGTGTGAATCTCCGACCATAATTGCTGAAAAATGTGTTAGAAAAGGTAAGAATGCCGGTCCATACATCATAAAAAGCGGGAGAGGTGGTGTTCGGCTGCAAGTAGGTGTGAATGTCCAGCCATAATTACTAACAAACGCGTAAGAAAAGGTAGTATTGCCAGACCATACATGATCAAAACAGGGAGCGGAGGTGGTTCAGCTGCAAGAAGGTGTGAATGTCCGACTAAAGTTCAAATATATTAACAAAAGCGGGAGGAGAGGTCTTCGGATGAGAGTGGTTGAGAATTTCCAACCATAATCTATAAAATGCGGTGAAAAAAAAGGTGTGATAGAACACTAAAAGGTGGAGCGGAAGTGTTCGGCTGCAAGAAGGTGTGAATGTCCGACTATATTTGGTGAAAAGCAGGTGAAGCAAGGTCTGAATGCCCAACCTTACATCATCAAAAGCGAGATCAGAGGTGTTTGGCTGCATGAAGGCCATAGTTTGCCAAAAGCGGGTAAGCTGCGAATGACCGACTAAATATCAACAAAAGGTCTTCGGATGCAAGTGGGTGTGAATATCCCACCATACAAGATTGGTGAGAGCAAGCTGTGAACAGCCGACCATAGTTGGCAAAAAGCGGGTGAGAAAAGGTGCGAATGTCCAACCATACATGATCAAAACAGGGAGCGGAGGTGTTTGGCTGTGACAAGGTGTGAATGTCCACCCAAAATTAATGAAAAGCGGGCAACAAGTAGGTTTGAATGCCCAACCATACATCATCAAAAGCAGGAGTGGATGTGTTCGGCTACAAGAAGGTTTGAATGTCCGAGCATAGTTTGTAAAAAGCGGGTAAGAAAAGGTTCGAATGCCCAAACATACACCATCAAAAGAGGGAGAGGAGGTGTTCCGCTGTAAGAAGGTGTGAATGTCCGACCATAGTTGGTAAAAAACGGGTAAGAAAAGGTTAAAATACCCGACTGTACACAATCAATAGCGGGAGCGGATGTGTTTGGCTACAAGAATGTGTGACAGTCCGACCATGGTTTGTAAAAAACGGGTAAGAAAAGGTCCGAATGCCCGACAATGTATGATCAAAAGAGGGAGCGGAGGTTTTCGGCTACAAGAAGGTTTGAATGTCCGACCATAGTTTGTAAAAAGCGGGTAAGAAAAGGTTCAAATGCCTGACTATACACCATCAAAAGTGGGAGTGGAGGTGTTCCGCTGTAAGACGGTGTGAATGTCTGACCATAGTTGGTAAAAAGCAGGTAAGAAAAGGTTAAAATACCCGACTGTACACAATCAATAGCGGGAGCGGAGTTGTTCGGCTACAAGAAGGTGTGAAAATCCAACCATGGTTTGTAAAAAACTGCTAAGAAAAGGTTCGAATGCCCGAATATATACCATCAAAAGCGGAAGCGGAGGTGTTCGGCTGCAAGAAGGTGTGAACGTCCGACCAAAGTTTGTAAAAAGCAGTTAAGAAAAGGTTCGAATATCCAACCAAACATAATCAAAAGCGGGAGCAGAGCTGTTCGACTGCAAGTAGGTGTGAATGTCCAGCCATAATTACTCACAAACGGGTAAGAAAAGGTAGTATTGCCCGACCATACATGATCAAAACAGGGAGCTGAGGTGGTTCAGCACCAAGGTGTGAATGTCTGACTATAGTTTGTAAAAAGCGGGTAAGCTGCGAATGACCGACTAAATATCAACAAAAGGTCTTCGGATGCAAGTGGGTGTGAATATCCCACCATACAAGTATGGTGGAGAGGAAGCTGTGAACAGCCGACCATAGTTTGCAAAAAGCGGGTGAGACAAGGTGCGAATGTCCAACCATACATGATCAAAACAGGGAGCGGAGGTGTTTGGCTGTGACAAGGTGTGAATGTCCACCAAAAATTAATGTCCGAGCATAGTTTGTAAAAAGCGGGTAAGAAAAGGTTCGAATGCCCAAACATACACCATCAAAAGAGGGAGCGGAGGTGTTCCGCTGTAAGAAGGTGTGAATGTCTGACCATAGTTGGTAAAAAGTAGGTAAGAAAAGGTTAAAATACCCGACTGTACACAATCAATAGGGGGAGCGGAGTTGTTCGGCTACAAGAAGGAGTGAAAGTCCAACCATGGTTTGTAAAAAGCTGGTAAGAAAAGGTTCGAATGCCCGAATATATACCATCAAAAGCGGAAGCGGAGGTGTTCGGCTGCAAGAAGGTGTGAACGTCCGACCAAAGTTTGTAAAAAGCAGTTAAGAAAAGGTTCGAATATCCAACCAAACATAATCAAAAGCGGGAGCAGAGCTGTTCGACTGCAAGTAGGTGTGAATGTCCAGCCATAATTACTCACAAACGGGTAAGAAAAGGTAGTATTGCCAGACCATACATGATCAAAACAGGGAGCTGAGGTGGTTCAGCACCAAGGTGTGAATGTCTGACTATAGTTTGTAAAAAGCGGGTACGATAAGGTGCGAATGCCCGACAATGTATAATCAAAAGAGGGAGCAGAGGTTTTCGGCTACAATAAGGTTTGAATGTCCGACCATAGTTTGTAAAAAGCGGGTAAGAAAAGGTTCAAATGCCTGACTATACACCATCAAAAGCGGGAGCGGAGATGTTCCGCTGTAAGACGGTGTGAATGTCCGACCATAGTTGGTAAAAAGCGGGTAAGAAAAGGTTAAAATACCCGACTGTACACAATCAATAGCGGGAGCGGAGTTGTTTGGCTACAAGAAGGTGTGAAAGTCCAACCATCGTTTGTAAAAAGCTGGTAAGAAAAGGTTCGAATGCCCGAATATATACCATCAAAAGCGGAAGCGGTGTTCGGCTGCAAGAAGGTGTGAACGTCCGACCAAAGTTGGCAAAAAGCAGTAAAGAAAAGGTTCGAATATCCAAACATAATTAAAAGCGAGAAAGATTGTGTTCAGCTGCAAGTAGGTGTGAATATCCAGCCATAATTACTCACAAACGGGTAAGAAAATGTAGTATTGCCAGACCATACATGATCAAAACAGGGAGCGGAGGTGGTTTAGCTGCAAAAAGGGGTGAATGTCCAACTAAAGTTCAAATATATTAACAAAAGCGGGAGGAGAGGTCTTCGGATTAGAGTGGTTGAAATTTCCAACCATAATCTATAAAATGCGGTGAAAAAAAAAGGTGTGAAGGAATGAATTTTATAGCAAAATCTGAAATCATGCATAACTCCGCAAAAGGAACGTATTGCTCAACCAAAGGGTTGCTTCTTTCTCATTCAGGGTAATATGAGGAACTTTATGCTTGATACATTTTAGACATGGATAACTATGAAGGACAAAGCAATTTTAACTTGGTTTGAGCAAAGCAATTCATTTTATAGGAAAATCCGAAATCGTGCAGGACTCATGAAAGTAAGCTTATTCTCGGATTCCTGATCCTCCAGTGTTGCTCTTTCCTATACTGCAAAATACAGCCTTGTTCTTTGTTGAAATCGATATAGACATTGATAAATATGAAGGACAAAGCAGTTTCCACTTTGTTTGAGTGAAGGAATTAATTTTATAGCAAAATCCCAAATCAAGCAGAACGTATGAAAATAAGCGTGTTTTCGGATTCCTGATCCTTCAGTGTTGCTATTTCTTCTACTGCAAAATACAATGTTGTTCTTTGTTGAAGTCAATCTAGACATTGATAAATATGAAGGACAAAGCAGTTTTAACATAGTTTGAGTAAAGGAATTCATTTTATACATAAAATCCCAAATCATGCAGAACGTATGAAAATAAGCTTATTCTCGGATTCCTGTTCCTTCAAGTGTTGCTCTTTCTACTACTGCAAAATACAATGTTGTTCTTTGTTGAAGTAAATCTAGACATTGATAAATATGAAGGACAAAGCAGTTTTCACTTGGTTTGAGTGAAGGAATTAATTTTATACATAAAATCCCAAATCATGCAGAACGTATGAAAATAAGCTTATTCTCGTATTCCTGTTCCTTCAAGTGTTGCTCTTTCTACTACTGCAAAATACAATGTTGTTCTTTGTTGAAGTAAATCTAGACATTGATAAATATGAAGGACAAAGCAGTTTTAACTTGGTTTGAGTGAAGGAATTCATTTTATACATAAAATCCCAAATCATGCAGAACGTATGAAAATAAGCTTATTCTCGGATTACTGATCCTTCAGTGTTGCTCTTTCTTCTACTGCAAAATCCAGTGTTTTTCTTTGTTGAAGTCAATCTAGACATTGATAAATATGAAGGACAAAGCAGTTTTAACATAGTTTGAGTGAAGGCATTCATTTATAGTAAAATCAATAATCGTGCAGAACTCATGAAAATAAGCTTATTCTCGGATTCCTAAAACTTTTGATTTGCTCTTTCTTTACTGCAAAGTACTATGTTGTTCTTTGTTGAAGTCGATCTAGACATTGATAAATATGAAGGACAAAGCAGTTTTCACTTGGTTTGAGTGAAGGATTTGCAGCTGAAAACCTCCCGCTCCCGCTTTTGATTGTGTATAGTCGGGCTTTCGAGCCTTTTCTTACCCGGTTTTTAAAAACTATAGTCAGACATTCACACCTTGCAGCTGAACCACCTCAGCTCCCTGTTTTGATCATGTATGGTCTGGCAATACTACCTTTTCTTACCCGTTTGTGAGTAATTATGGCTGGACATTCACACCTACTTGCAGTCGAACAGCTCTGCTCCCGCTTTTGATGGTATATATTCGGGCATTCGAACCTTTTCTTAACTGCTTTTTGCAAACTTTGATCGGACGTTCACACCGTCTTGCAACCGAACATCTCCACTTCAGCTTTTGATGGTATATATTTGGGCAGTCGAACCTTTTCTTAGCAGCTTTTTACAAACCATGGTTGAACTTTCACACCTTCTTGTAGCCGAACACCTCCGCTCCCGCTTTTGATGGTGTATAGTCAGGCATTTGAACCTTTTCTTACCCGCTTTTTACAAACTATGGTCGGACATTCAAACCTTCTTGTAGCCGAAAACCTCCGCTCCCTCTTTTGATCATACTTTGTCGGGCATTCGCACCTTTTCTTACCCGTTTTTTTACAAACCATGGTCGGACTGTCACACATTCTTGTAGCCAAACACATCCGCTCCCGCTATTGATTGTGTACAGTCGGGTATTTTAACCTTTTCTTACCCGTTTTTTACCAACTATGGTCGGACATTCACACCTTCTTACAGCGGAACACCTCCGCTCCCTCTTTTGATGGTGTATGTTTGGGCATTCGAACCTTTTCTTACCCGCTTTTTACAAACTATGCTCGGACATTCAAACCTTGTAGCCGAACACATCCACTCCTGCTTTTGATGATGTATGGTTGGGCATTCAAACCTACTTGTTGCCCGCTTTTCATTAATTTTGGGTGGACATTCACACCTTGTCACAGCCAAACACCTCCGCTCCCTGTTTTGATTATGTATGGTTGGACATTCGCACCTTTTCTCACCCGCTTTTTGCCAACTATGGTCGGCTGTTCACAGCTTCCTCTCCACCATACTTGTATGGTGGGATATTCACACCCACTTGCATCCGAAGACCTTTTGTTGATATTTAGTCGGTCATTCGCAGCTTACCCGCTTTTGGCAAACTATGGCCTTCATGCAGCCAAACACCTCTGATCTCGCTTTTGATGATGTAAGGTTGGGCATTCAGACCTTGCTTCACCTGCTTTTCACCAAATATAGTCGGACATTCACACCTTCTTGCAGCCGAACACTTCCGCTCCACCTTTTAGTGTTCTATCACACCTTTTTTTTCACCGCATTTTATAGATTATGGTTGGAAATTCTCAACCACTCTCATCCGAAGACCTCTCCTCCCGCTTTTGTTAATATATTTGAACTTTAGTCGGACATTCACACCTTCTTGCAGCTGAACCACCTCCGCTCCCTGTTTTGATCATGTATGGTCTGGCAATACTACCTTTTCTTACGCGTTTGTTAGTAATTATGGCTGGACATTCACACCTACTTGCAGCCGAACACCACCTTTCCCGCTTTTGATGATGTATGGACCGGCATTCTTACCTTTTCTAACACATTTTTCAGCAATTATGGTCGGAGATTCACACTTACTCACAGCCGAACAACTCCGCTCCCGCATTTGATGGTGTATAGTCGGGCATTCTCACCCTTTCTCATCAGCTTTTTGCAAATTATGATCTGACATTCACACCTGCTTTTGATAATGTATGGTTTGGCATTCGCACCTTTTCTTACCAATTTTTCAGTAATTATGGGTGGACATTCACACCTTCTTGCAGCTGAACACCTCCTCTCCCGCTATTGATTGTGTACAGTCGGGTATTTTAACCTTTTCTTACCCGCTTTTTACCAAATATGGTCGGACATTCACACCGTCTTACAGCGGAACACCTCTGCTCCCGCTTTTGATGGTGTATAGTCAGGCATTTGAACCTTTTCTTACCCGCTTTTTACAAACTATGGTCGGACATTCAAACCTTTTTGTAGCCGAAAACCTCCGCTCCCTCTTTTGATTATACATTGTTGGGCATTCGCACCTTATTTACAAACTATAGTCAGACATTCACACCTTGCAGCTGAGCCACCTCGGCTCCCTGTTTTGATAGTGTATGTTCGGGCATTCGAACCTATTCTTACCCCCTTTTTACAAACTATGCTCGGAGATTCACACCTACTCACAGCCGAACAACTCCGCTCCCGCATTTGATGATGTCTTGTCCGGCATTCTAGTCTCTTCTAACACATTTTTCAGAAATTATGGTTGGACATTCACACCTACTCACAGCCGAACACTTCCGCTCCCGCATTTGATGGTGTATAGCAGGGCATTCTCACCCTGTCTCATCAGCTTTTTGCAAATTATGATCTGACATTCACACCTACTTGCAGTCGAACAGCTCTGCTCCCGCTTTTGATTATGTTTGGTTGGATATTCGAACCTTTTCTTAACTGCTTTTTACAAACTTTGGTCGGACGTTCACACCTTCTTGCAGCCGAACACATCCACTTCCACTTTTGATGGTATATATTCGGGCATTCGAACCTTTTCTTACCCGCTTTTTACAAACCGTGGTCGGACTTTCACACCTTCTTGTAGCCGAACAACTCCGCTCCCGCTATTGATTGTGTACAGTCGGGTATTTTAACCTTTTCTTACCCGCTTTTTACCAACTATGGTCCGACATTTATACCTTCTTACAGCGGAACACCTCCGCTCCCTCTTTTGATGGTCTATGTTCGGGCATTCGAACCTTTTCTTACCCGCTTTTTACAAACTATGGTCGGACATTCAAACCTTCTTGTAGCCGAACACATCCACTCCTGCTTTTGATGATGTATGGTTGGGCATTTTTACCTTTTCTTACCCATTTTTCAGTAATTATGGGTGGACATTCACACCTTCTTGCAGCTGAACAACTCCTCTCCCGCTTATGATCATGTGCGGTTTGATATTCGAAAATTTCCTTTCATGTTTTAAAGCAATTATTGATGGACATTCAAATCTTCTTGTAGCTGAACACATCCACTCCTGCTTTTGATGATGTATGGTAACCTTTTCTTACCCGCTTTTTACTAACTATGGTCGGACATTCAAACCTTCTTGTAGCCAAAAACCTCCGCTCCCTCTTTTGATCATTCATTGTCGGGCATTCGCACCTTATCTTACCCGCTTTTTACAAACTATAGTCAGACATTCACACCTTGCAGCTGAACCACCTCCGCTCCCTGTTTTGATCATGTATGGTCTGGCAATACTACCTTTTCTTACCCGTTTGTGAGTAATTAATCCCAAAATATTGAGCATAAAATAAGTCTTTATGCTGATGATGTATTACTTTTCCTTCAGAACTCACAGACGTCTCTCAGTCACACGATCACACTCATAAATAAATTCTCAGCACTTTCTGACTACTCTATCAACTGGTCTAAGACCACAGTTCTGCCCATTAACTGTAGGGTCCATAATATACCTGCGATCACTTTACAGTCAGGAAATATTAGATATTTAGGCATAAACATTTCCTCCAGGCTCTCAGAGCTAACAAAGCTAAATTATGTGCAATTATTAAAGACAGTAGAGGACGATCTCTCGTTGGAAGTCCTTACCTATATCACTTATGGGGAGAGTTACATCCATTAAAATGATGATACTACCAAAAGTTAACTATTTGTTCTCAATGATCCCCATAAAACCATCTGCTACTTGGTTTAAGTCACTAGATTCATGCATCTCCAAATTTCTGTGGAAAAACAAACCACCACGTATTAGTTTAAAAACCCTACAGAAGACCAAGGACAGTGGTGGATTAGATTTACTTCATTTTCAGCACTATTCCTTAGACAATAGGTTACAATATATATCAAAATGGTTTAAACCTTGTTGTTGTCACAGTTCCCAGAGACGTTGTAATCGTTGAGGATTCTATATTCACCCCCTCATTAGAGGCACGTAATGCAGATTGATGACACTGAATCTTCTTCTCTGTTCATTGCTGGCATCATTCCCAGCATCGTAAGTGTTCGTGGCATTGTTAGCCTCTTCTTCTGGATCTTGATATCGAGAATCATTTTGTATTTCTGGTTTGTCAGTCCTCTGTCTTCGTTCACCGGAGTCTTTGTCTTTTTGTCCTTGAGTTTGGTGATTTTTTCTTCTTTTGATGCCTTGACACAATGTGACAGGTGATACCACGTGGGAGATCCTGTAACTTGGACTGCTGTCCCTGTGCTGCGAAATGGCTGTGCTGCTCAAATGGTCTCTCCTTCATCATGGTTACATGCTGCCATTCCGACATCTCGCCATTCCGACATGGGTCTCCAATTGTCGGAATGGCGACACTTAATTTTTTATCAAACGTCCCACCATTCCGACACTTTTTTCCTCCTATGGTCGGAATGGCGGTATGTTTTTTGTTTTTTTTAACATACCGCCATTCCGACAGTTCCTTTTAATAGCCTATTTTTTACCCAAAACATTTTGCACTAATGATATGCCGGCGCAAATACGCCCTAAAGTTTGGCGCACAAGCTTTGCACATGCAGAGGCCACAGCCTCGCAAACAAACTTTAATAATCTATTATCAAAATCCCCTGAATTTCAAATATAAAAATACAGATATTAATGTAACTCTGGCGAGACTGAAACTGATTAAGCAGAAATACAGTGTCAGTGAGCTGTCACAGCAGCCAGCTGGAGCGGAGCTCTCCACAGAGCCCATATGTCTTTTGCACGCTGTCATCATATGCAAAAGTAATAATTGCAATTACAGATATCACGGCTACTGCACAGGACACAGTTGCGAGCACTCTGCCTTGCCTTGCCAATAGGAGAAGAGAGAAATGACAGCATAGAACGTATAAAACACAACAAAATGCAGTAAAAACGTTTATTCATGTTATTCACGTGATTTATGAGTACTCACTCCAATTTTGGGAAGCGCGGATGGGTTTTGCGCATTTGGCACAAACACACAGCCCCAACGGTTGTAGCTTTATACAGCCTGTTGATATCTTAAGGACCTAACTGGTCACACCTGGGAGTAAATGTCATGTAGAGATTGTTTTTACATGACATTACAGCTGAACATATAGCTTTCATCCACAAACCAACGTGGGAGAGCCCGAAGACGCATGTGCCAGACGCACATAGGCATGCGTAAAACCAATTTTGACCACTTCATACTGTTTATTTGCTTTATTTTAGTTAACTTTCGTTTCTTTTGGATTCTTGTGCGTGTTATGGAGCCGTTTTGGTCCATGTTTGTAAGCCTTTTTTTCCTGGATTAAATTTTCGGAAGTTGAAACAAGTGGCATTGGAGTGTGTGATTGAAAACCACCGCGGACTGCTTCTCCTCCTCCAGTTGCCGAGACTTTGTGTTTTTAATAACGCTTGTCTATAAACATGTGTTAAACATATAAATTGCATGAACAGAAAGAAGGGACTCACCTGTTGAGTAACACACATTTCCTTATACGGAAAGCCTTGTTGGAATGGTGGGACATTTGAACGTCAGAATAGCGGGATGTCGCAATGGTGGGATGTCGGAATGGTGGGACGTTTGCATGTCGGAATGGTGGTATGTCGGAATGGTGGTATGTCGGAATGGTGGGATGTCGGAATAGCGGGATGTCGGAATGGCGGGATTTCGGAATGGGTGTTGCCACCCCCTTCATCATATACACAGTTATTTATACATCACCTTCCACCATGAAGCGTTGTCCCTTTTTGTTTCTCTCTTTGTTCTTAAAATGCTGTTATGCATGTCTAAACCAATCCATTAAATTAGATCATTTTGGCAGTAAAGCGATCTACAATGTGCTTGGTCGCAAAGCTGCTCATCTGTGGTAAACAGCTCTTCAGAAAGGCATTCTTCAATTGATTTCACTAATTCTATGTAATAATTTTGTGATTTCCTACAAAACTACACTTCTTCTCCCATCTGTCTGAGTATTTAATATTGTCTGGGTCCCGTTAAAACATGTATTTTTCCCATCTAATTCCTTGTTTGCTTTAAAACAAGTATTCCCCATTTTCTATCCCTTCAGTAGCCAACCAGTTTGTATGGAGTACACTGGAGCAACTTGACTGATCAGTAAAACACTACTTTTGTTGTCACCGCAAGGCTTCCCCCGTCGGTTGTTTCACTGAGACACTACTGAGTAACTATAACTCAACACAGTTTATACACATAACATTCATATACATACTAACAAACAAACAAACAATTATTCATCGCAATTTTCTCATCTCTGTTTGAACGTACACCCAGGTCAATATTCCTGTAGTCTTCTCATACCGACTATGGACCCATTCATTGTTTAACTTCACTGTTTTGCAAATCCTAATTGAATATTACACATTGACATTGAACTTTACTTGATAAGCAGGTCTTCATTGCATTCAGCAGCCTATATGTGAGCATCTATGTGTAAGATGTTCTTCTTTGCATTTATCAGCAGCAAGCAATTCTTCATTGCACATGCATATGAAAATAGTAAAACAATTCCAATGCGTTAGCGAAACCTTCTATATCAGGAGTGTCCATCATGATGCTGGGAATAGAACCTCTTTCCCAGAATAGTTCAACCTTCATTACTCAACTGATCATAACTCCGCAATGAGCACATTTCAAAGTATCATTCCTCTACATATATTCAAAAATCTATGTGTAAATGTTTAATATTTCTTATATTTGTTGATGTCATTCTGTGTGCATGTGGCCTAAACCCAATCTCTGTGTGGCAATTTTAATTTAAACAAGTTGAACTCTGCCTCTGATCATTTAAAAAAGGTGTGTACCAATATCAACCTTTCTCAGGTAATTACAGATCCTACAAAACCAAAGAGATCCTTCAAGGTTGTCCCTGATTGGCTCAATCTTAACAAATCAAAGGTAGAAAATCCGCAGTATCTGAACTTGGTGTTAGTTATCACTGCTCAATAGCCTGTATCAGAATTGCAAAAATGAAAACATTAGGTCCACGCTTGGTATCCAGATCCTGAAACATCTCCATGAGCAGGCTTTTTTTTAACTGATCTGTTGAATAGTTATATGACACTGTTAAAATCCCAGATGAAGATCTAGCACTTGACCATTTTTGTAAATCTTCTAATTCCATAGTTGATAAACACGCCCCTTTTAAAAAGTATAGAACTTAGAACAGGTCTATCCCTGGCTTTCGGCAGAACTGTCTTCTTTACTTTTTTTTCCCCTTGTCCTGTTCAGCATTATGTCAGAAGAATTGTAGTCTGAATACCTTTGATGCCAAACAGATTTGTTTTGCCAAGGGAAGTTTTATAAATGTAAAGCTCCCCTTGATGCCCATTTATTTATTTCTGTTTACAATATATGACATGAACTGAACTGAACCGGACCGGGGGACAAGGAAAGAAGAAGAGGAAAGAAGAGGAAACAGAACAAAAATAGAAACAAAAACCAGACAACCAGCTGCTACACCTGTAAAAAACCAAACAGACAACAATCCATGGCCTATGAGGGGAATCCAGCCTTAGCGCCACCAGGAGCACCTGAAAGCAGACAAGCAGAGAAAAAACAAACACACAAACAAACAAAAACAAGCACAAGAAGCGGCAATCGCATACAACACAGCTGTGGATATAGATGACCTGAGACGACATGATAATACATCAACTGCTTAGTGACCATGCTACTGGACTAATGAATGTGTGTGTGTGTGTGTGAGAACATGCAACACCCATGGCACAGGACCTACATGATAACCGTGCTTAGTTATGAGTGTATAAGCGTACAGGGCCACAATCCACAGCCCCCCCCCAGGGCAATCAGAAGCAGGCAGAGAGGGCCACAAGACCCAGGCCACCAGCAGCCCCCACAGAGCACAGAACCCAGGCAGCCCACCGCAGGGGCAACCACGCATCCACCCAGAAGACTGCAGAGGAAGCCCCCGGAAAGAGCCCCCATAAGCATAGGGCAGAGGCACTCCGGGAACCAGGGGCAACAGCCCACCGACCCCGCCAGGCCCCAGCCGCCCAGACATGGGCCGTGCAGTGGACCTGGGCCCCAGGAGCCCGAGCGCCCCCAAACCCCCCGGCAGAGGCCCCACCCAATACCCAGGAGGGCCAAGCGCCCCAGACAGCCACAAAGTGGGTCAGCGCCTGCCCCAGCGCCCCTGGCCAAGTGCCCTGGGAGTCAAGACGTGCCCACAGGTGGGTGAAGTCGCGAGCAGTGGGGAGAGGCAACGCTGATGCCCCATCGGGAGAAACACAGGCAGGCCAAGCGACAGCAAGTCCCAGATCCAGGCCCAATCATTACCACACACACTTTCACGTCCCATACATCCACACATCCTACCTCCCTCGACTCTGCTGGGGTGTAGTGCAGCGGGCACACCAGGAGGCCCCTCCTGCCCCGAGCAGACACCAGGAAGCAGGGGTGTGCGAAGAAGACCCCTCCCCTCACCCTTCTGGCTCTTCAATATTTTCTAATAGTGAGCAATTAAAATTGAGGGGCAGCCAAACTTGTAGAACTGGGAGCGCGGCACTCTGGGCCGCCTACATACCCAAAGAGCCCCGCCCACCAGATGCCACTCAGTGTAACCACCCCCCAAGACCTAATGTGTGTGTGTGAGTGTGTTTGATAAGTAGTAATGTCTAAGGTGTAATTAAAACAGGGGCAGGGAACTGCAGAGTGCAACCAAAGGGGACCACCTACGTGGCCCCATCCACTACACCCCACCGAACACACACGCCCCCAAAACCCTTCATGTGTGAGTGTGTGCTGTGTACAGGAGCCAGAAGGGAGAGGGGTATGGGGATATATACCGGGGGAGCTACTCTCCCCCAGAGAGGGCAGCCAGGGACTGGCTGCAATAGGCATCCCCGCTACCTGGGAGCCAACAATGGGCAGGAGGGCCTGATGTCCACCAGGCTCGGGGCCTGCAGCGACCATATTCCGGGAGCTACTGTACCCCCAGAAGGTACCCATCCCACCCCACTCAACCCAACCCCACCCAGGAGGACCTCTACAAAAAACAAACAAACAAACCACACGGTCACACCAGTCGCAGCAGCCCGGGCCTGAGACCCACCATCACCCAGCAACCCACCACCACCACTATGTGATAAAACTAATCAGAGGGGACCAGAGAGAAACAAATTCAGCCAATTGATGTTTTGAGGAGGCAGACATTGTTTCCATGCTAATATAATCTAAAAGAAAATTTCTAAACTGGTTAATACACAGATTGTTCTTCGCTTTCCAGTTCATGAGAATATTTTTCTTGCGATACATAACACTGTGACAACCATGTGTGCTGAGTTAATTTCCATGTTGATGTTGTCTAAGTCACCCAGTATGCACAGTGTGGGGCATGCAGGGATGCTACACTTTAGCCATGTTGATAGGTCCTCACAGACTTCAAGCCAGAACTTCTGGACAGGCGCAGAAAACCACAAAGCGTGTGCATAATCATCAGGTGTGTTATCTGTGCAATGTGAGCAGATGTTTGAGTGTGTTAGACCCATCCTGAACATCCTTTGTCCTGTATAGTGTGTTCTATGAAGGATTTTGTATTGTATGAGCTGTAAATTAGGATTTCGAGTCTTTATGAAGGTGTTCAAACATATTTGTGGTTAGAAGCTATGACCAGAACTGATGGATAAATCTGCCTCCCATTTTGAGGATGTAAGAGACATTGTGTCATCTATCTTAGACAATAATTTATATATTTTTGATAGTAGTTTTGGGGTACAGCTGCTTAGAAATTCTGCTACCCTAGTCGGGGGTTGTAAGTCTGGTTGGTGGAGGATATATCCATCCATCCATCCATCATCTGCCGCTTATCCGGGGGTCGGGTCGCGGGGGCAGCAGCTTGAGCAGAGAAACCCAGACGTCTCTGTCCCCGGCCACTTCCTCCAGCTCTTCCGGGGGGACCCCGAGGCATTCCCAGGCCAGCCGAGAGACATAGTCTCTCCAACGTGTCCTGGGTCTCCCCCGGGGTCTCCTCCCAGTGGGACGTGCCCGGAACACCTCCCCAGGGAGGCGCCCAGGGGGCATCCTAACCAGATGCCCGAGCCACCTCATCTGACTCCTCTCAATGCGGAGGAGCAGCGGTTCTACTCCGAGCCCCTCCCGGATGACTGAGCTTCTCACCCTATCTCTAAGGGAGAGCCCAGACACCCTGCGGAGGAAACCCATTTCGGCCGCTTGTATTCGCGATCTTGTTCTTTCGGTCACTACCCACAACTCTTGACCATAGGTGAGGATGGGAACGTAGATTGACCAGTAAGTAGAGAGCTTCGCCTTCTGGCTCAGCTCCCTCTTCACAACGACGGGTCGGTGCAGAGCCTGCAACACTGCAGGCGCCGCACCGATCCGCCCGTCAATCTCCCGCTCCATTCGTCCGTCACTCGTGAACAAGACCCCGAGATACTTGAACTCCTCCTCTTGGGGAAGGATCTCATTCCCGACCCGGAGAGAGCATTCCAACCTTTTCCGGCTGAGAACCATAGTCTCGGATTTGGAGGTGCTGATTCTCATCCCAGCCGCTTCACACTCGGCTGCGAATCACTCCAGTGAGAGCTGAAGGTCACGGCCTGACGACGCTAACAGAACCACATCATCTGCAAAAAGCAGAGACCCGATTCTGAGGTCGCCAAATGGGACACCCTCAACGCCCTGGCTCCGCCTAGAAATTCTGTCCATAAAAGTTAGGAACAGAATCGGTGACAAAGGGCAGCCCTGACGGAGTCCAACTCTCACCGGAAACGTATCCGACTTACTGCCGGCAATGCGGACCAAACTCTGGCACCGGTCATACAGAGACCGAACGGCCCCTATCAAGGGGTCCGGCACTCCATATTCCCGGAGCACCCCCCACAGGACTCCACGAGGGACACGGTCGAACGCTTTCTCCAAGTCCACAAAACACATGTAGACTGGTTGGGCGAACTCCCATGCACCCTCCAGGATCCTGCCGAGGGTATAGAGCTGGTCCACTGTTCCACGGCCAGGACGAAAGCCACACTGCATCTCCTGAATCCGAGGCTCGATTATCCGACGGATCCTCCTCTCCAATACCCCCGAATAGACCTTACCAGGGAGGCTGAGGAGTGTGATACCCCTATAGTTGGAACACACCCTCTGGTCCCCCTTTTTAAAGAGGGGGACCACCACCCCAATCTGCCAGTCCAGAGGCACTGTCCCCCATGTCCACGCGATACTGCAGAGGCGTGTCAGGTTCGAGGGTTGCCGCCACGACAGGCACCGACCACCTTACAGACACAACTCCGACCAGCTGCCTCGGCAATGGAGTCACGGAACATTCAATGTCCCCCACCTCAAATATGGTTGAAGCTCTGCCGGAGGTGGGAGTTAAAGCTCCTTCTGACGGGGGATTCTGACAAACGCTCCCAGCAGACCCTCACAATACGTTTGGGCCTGCCAGGTGTGATCGGCATCCTCCCCCACCAGCGGAGCCAACTCACCACCAGGTGGTGATCAGTTGACAGCTCCGCCCCTCTCTTCACCCGAGTGTCCAGGACATACGGCCGCAAGTCCGATGATACAACCACAAAGTCGATCATCGAACTGCGGCCAAGGGTGTCCTGGTGCCAAGTGCACATATGGACACCCTTATGCCTGAACATGGTGTTCGTTATGGACAGTCTATGACTGGCACAGAAGTCCAACAACATAACACCACTCTGATTCAGATCGGGGGGGCCGTTCCTCCCAATCACACCCCTCCAGGTCTCACTGTCATTGCCCACGTGAGCATTGAAGTCCCCCAGCAGAATGAGGGAGTCTCCGGTAGGAGCATTCTCCAGTGCCTCCCCCAGAGACTCCAAAAAGGGTAGGTACTCTGAACTGCTGTTTGGCGCATAGGCACAAACAACAGTCAGGACTCGTCCCCCCACCCAAGGCGGAGGGTGGCTACCCTCTCGTTCACTGGGGTAAACCCCAATGTACTGGCACACAGCCGGGGGGCAATAAGTATGCCCACACCTGCTCTGCGCCTCTCACCACGGGCAACTCCAGAGTGGAAGAGAGTCCAACCCCTCTCAAGAGTACTGGTTCCAGATCCCAAGCCGTGCGTCGAGGTGAGTCCGACTATATCTAACGGTCTGATGAAGTTTCAACAATAAACAACAAACTTTGTATTATGAGAAAGAACCAGACTCATTCTTTAGGAATCCGAAAAGAAGCTCTATTTTACGAGTTATGCACGAATTCAGATTCTCCTATAAAACGAATTCCTTAACTCAAACCAAGTTAAGACTGCTTTGTCCTTCATATTTATTCATGTCTAATCAAGTTTCAATGATAAACAACGTTGTACTTTGTAGAATGAGAAAGAACTTCTTCAGCAATAAGCATCTCTCGACAAATGACGAAATACAGATTTTGCTATAAAATTAATTGCTATCAGCCTGACTTAAAACTGTTTGTCTTCCTTATTTATCCACTTCAAATCAAGTTTCAACAATTAAAAAAATTTTGTAGTTTGAGAAAGAACAACTTAATCTTGAGCAATCAGTATAAAAAGAAGGTAAGCAAAGGTGCGAATGTCAAACCATACATGATCGATACAGGGAGCGGAGGTGTTTGGCTGAGACAAGGTGTGAATGTCCATTAATGAAAAGCGGGCAACAAGTAGGTTCGAATGCCCAACCATACATCATCAAAAGCAGGAGTGGATATGTTCGGCTACAAGAAGGTTTGAACGTCTGACCATAGTTTGTAAAAAGCGGGTAAGAAAAGGTTCGAATGCCCGAACATACACCATCAAAGGAGGGAGCGGAGGTGTTCCGCTGTAAGAAGGTGTGAATGTCCGACCATAGTTGGTAAAAAACGGGTAAGAAAAGGTTAAAGTACCCGACTGTACACAATCAGTAGCGGGTGCGGAGTTGTTCGGCTACTAAAAGGTGTGAAAGTCCGACCATGGTTTGTAAAAAGCGGGTAAGAAAAGGTGCGAATGCCCGAAAATGAATGATCAAAAGAGGGAGCGGAGGTGTTCGGCTGCAAGAAGGTGTGAATGTACACCCATAATTACTGAAAAATGGGTAAGAAAAGGTGCGAATGCCTAACTATACATAATCAAAAGCAGGAGTGGATGTGTTCGGCTCCAAGAAGGGTTGAATGTCTGACCATAGTTTGTAAAAAGCAGGTAAGAAAAGGTTTGACTGCCCGAACATACACCATCAAAAGAGGGAGCGGAGGTGTTCCGCTGTAAGAAGGTGTGAATGTCCGACCATAGTTGGTAAAAAGCGGGTAAGAAAAGGTTAAAGTACCCGACTGTACACAATCAGTAGCGGGTGCGGAGTTGTTCGGCTACTAAAAGGTGTGAAAGTCCGACCATGGTTTGTAAAAAGCGGGTAAGAAAAGGTGCTAATGCCCGACAATGTATGATCAAAAGAGGGAGTGGAGGTTTTCGGCTGTAAGAAGGTCTGAATGTCCAACTATAATTTGTAAAAACCGGGTAAGAAAAGGCTTGAAAGCCCGACTATACACCATCATAAGCGGGAGAGGAGGTGTTCAGCTGCAAGAAGGTGTGAATGTCCACCCATAATTACTGAAAAATGGGTAAGAAAAGGTGCGAATGCCCAAACATACATCATCAAAAGCAGGAGTGGATGTGTTGGGCTACAAGAAGGTTTGAAAGTCCAACCATGGTTTGTAAAAAGCTGCTAAGAAAAGGTTCGAATGCCCGAATATATACCATCAAAAGCGGAAGCGGAGGTGTTCGGCCACAAGAAGCTGTGAACGTCCGACCAAAGTTTGTAAAAAGAAGTTAAGAAAAGGTTTGAATATCCAACCAAACATAATCAAAAGCGGGAGCAGAGCTGTTCGACTGCAAGTAGGTGTGAATGTCCAGCCATAATTACTCACAAACGGGTAAGAAAAGGTAGTATTGCCAGACCATACATGATCAAAACAGGGAGCTGAGGTGGTTCAGCACCAAGGTGTGAATGTCTGACTATAGTTTGTAAAAAGCGGGTAAGATAAGG
The DNA here is from genome assembly GCF_036924035.1 of Leuresthes tenuis. Classification (NCBI taxonomy): domain Eukaryota; kingdom Metazoa; phylum Chordata; class Actinopteri; order Atheriniformes; family Atherinopsidae; genus Leuresthes; species Leuresthes tenuis. The sequence continues at coordinate 26,503,350 of NW_027325367.1, read as the reverse complement.
TGCGAATGCCCGACAATGTATGATCAAAAGAGGGAGCGGAGGTTTTTGGCTACAAGAAGGTTTGAATGTCCGACCATAGTTTGTAAAAAGCGGGTAAGAAAAGGTTCAAATGCCCAAACATACACCATCAAAAGAGGGAGCGGAGGTGTTCCGCTGTAAGAAGGTGTGAATGTCCGACCATAGTTGGTAAAAAGTGGGTAAGAAAAGGTTAAAATACCCGACTGTACACAATCAATAGCGGGAGCGGAGTTGTTCGGCTACAAGAAGGTGTGAAAGTCCAACCATGGTTTGTAAAAAGCTGGTAAGAAAAGGTTCGAATGCCCGACAATGTATGATCAAAAGAGGGAGCGGACGTGTTCGGCTGCAAGAAGGTCTGAATGTCCAACCATAATTTGTAAAAACCGGGAAGGAAAGGCTCGAAAGCCCGACTATACACCATCAAAAGCGGGAGCAGAGTGGTTCAGCTGCAAGAAGGTCTGAGTGTCCATCAATAATTGCTTTAAAACATGAAAGAAAATTTTCGAATATCATCCGCACATGATCATAAGAAGGAGAGGAGGTGTTCAGCTGCAAGAAGGTGTGAATGTCCACCCATAATTCCTGAAAAATGGGTAAAAAAAGTTGCGAATGCACAACCATACATTATCAAAAGCAGGTGTGAATGTCAGATCATAATCTGCAAAAAGCTGATGCGAAAGGGTGAGAATGCCCGACTATACACCATCAAATGCAGGAGCGGAGGTGTTCGGCTCTGAGTAGGTGTGAATGTCCGACCATAATTGCTGAAAAATGTGTTAGAAAAGGAAAGAATGCCGGACCATACATCATCAAAAGCGAGAGAGGTAGTGTTCGGCTACAAAAAGGTGTAAATGTTCGACTAAAGTTTGTAAAAAGCGGGTAAGACATGGTGCGAATGCCTGACAAGGTATGATCAAAAGCAGGAGCAGAGGTGTTAAGCTGCAAGAAGGTCTAAATGTCCATCAATAATTGCTAGAAAACATGAAAGAAAATTTTCGAAAATCAAACCGCACATGATCATAAGTGGGAGAGGAGGTGTTCAGCTGCAAGAAGGTGTGAATGTCCACCCATTATTCCTGACAAATGGGTAAAAAAAAGGTGCGAATGCCCAACCATACATCATCAAAAGCAGGAGTGGATGTGTTCGGCTACAAGAAGGTGTGAACGTCCAACCAAAGTTTGTAAAAAGCAGTTAAGAAAAGGTTTGAATATCCAACCAAACATAATCAAAAGCGGGAGCATAGCTTTTCGACTGCAAGTAGGTGTGAATGTCAGATCATAATTTGAAAAAAGCTGATGAAAAAGGGTGAGAATGTCCGACTGCACACCATCAAATGCGGGAGCGGAGTTGTTCGGCTGTGAGTAGGTGTGAATCTCCGACCGTAATTTCTGAAAAATGTGTTAGAAAAGGTAAGAATGCCGGTCCATACATCATCAAAAGCGATAGAGGTGGTGTTCGGCTGCAAGTAGGTGTGAATGTCCAGCCATAATTACTCACAAACGGGTAAGAAAAGGTAGTATTGCCAGACCATACATGATCAAAACAGGGAGCGGAGGTGGTTCAGCTGCAAGAAGGTGTGAATGTCCGACTAAAGTTCAAATATATTAACAAAAGCGGGAGGAGAGGTCTTCAGATGAGAGTGGTTGAGAATTTCCAACCATAATCTATAAAATTCGGTGAAAAAAAGGTGTGATAGAACACTAAAAGGTGGAGCGGAAGTGTTCGGCTGCAAGAAGGTGTGAATGTCCGACTATATTTGGTGAAAAGGAGGTGAAGCAAGGTCTGAATGCCCAACCTTACATTATCAAAAGCGAGATCAGAGGTGTTTGGCTGCAAGAAGGCCATAGTTTGCCAAAAGTGGGTAAGCTGCGAATGACCAACTAAATATCAACAAAAGTGGGGGCGGAGGTCTTCGGATGCAACTGAGTGTGAACATCCCACCATACAAGTATGGTGGAGAGGAAGTTGTGAACAGCCGACCATAGTTTGCAAAAAGCGGGTGAGAAAAGGTGCGAATGTCCAACCATACATGACCGAAACAGGGAGCGGAGGTGTTTGGCTGTGACAAGGTGTGAATGTCCACCCAAAATTAATGAAAAGCGGGTAAAAAGTAGGTTTGAATGCCCAAGCATACATCATCAAAAGAAGGAGTTGATGTGTTCGGCTACAAGAAGGTTTGAATGTCCGACCATAGTTTGTAAAAAGCGGGTAAGAAAAGGTTCAAATGCCTGACTATACACCATCAAAAGCGGGAGCAGAGTGGTTCAGCTGCAAGAAGGTCTTAGTGTCCATCGATAATTGCTTTAAAACATGAAAGAAAATTTTCGAATATCATCCGCACATGATCATAAGAAGGAGAGGAGGTGTTCAGCTGCAAGAAGGTGTGAATGTCCACCCATAATTCCTGAAAAATGGGTAAAAAAAGGTGCGAATGCCCAACCATACATTATCAAAAGCAGGTGTGAATGTCAGATCATAATCTGCAAAAAGCTGATGCGAAAGGGTGAGAATGCCCGACTATACACCATCAAATGCGGGAGCGGAGGTGTTCAGCTCTGAGTAGGTGTGAATGTCCGACCATAATTGCTGAAAAATGTGTTAGAAAAGGAAAGAATGCCGGACCATACATCATCAAAAGCGAGAGAGGTGGTGTTCGGCTGCAAAAAGGTGTAAATGTTCGTCTAAAGTTTGTAAAAAGCGGGTAAGACATGGTGCGAATGCCTGACAAGGTATGATCAAAAGCAAGAGCGGAGGTGTTCAGCTGCAAGAAGGTCTAAATGTCCATCAATAATTTCTAGAAAACATGAAAGAAAATTTTCGAAAATCAAACCGCACATGATCATAAGTGGGAGAGGAGGTGTTCAGCTGCAAGAAGGTGTGAATGTCCAACCAAAGTTTGTAAAAAGCAGTTAAGAAAAGGTTTGAATATCCAACCAAACATAATCAAAAGCGGGAAAATAGCTTTTCGACTGCAAGAAGGTGTGAATGTCCACCCATTATTCCTGACAAATGGGTAAAAAAAAGGTGCGAATGCCCAACCATACATCATCAAAAGCAGGAGTGGATGTGTTCGGCTACAAGAAGGTGTGAACGTCCAACCAAAGTTTGTAAAAAGCAGTTAAGAAAAGGTTTGAATATCCAACCAAACATAATCAAAAGCGGGAAAATAGCTTTTCGACTGCAAGTAGGTGTGAATGTCAGATCATAATTTGCAAAAAGCTGATGAGAAAGGGTGAGAATGTCCGACTGCATACCATCAAATGCGGGAGCGGAGTTGTTCGGCTGTGAGTAGGTGTGAATCTCCGACTGTAATTTCTGAAAAATGTGTGAAAAAAGGTAAGAATGCATGTCCATACATCATCAAAAGCGAGAGAGGTGGTGTTCGGCTGCAAGTAGGTGTGAATGTCCAGCCATAATTACTCACAAACGGGTAAGAAAAGGTAGTATTGCCAGACCATACATGATCAAAACAGGGAGCGGAGGTGGTTCAGCTTCAAGAAGGTGTGAATGTCCGACTAAAGTTCAAATATATTAACAAAAGCGGGAGGAGAGGTCTTCAGATGAGAGTGGTTGAGAATTTCCAACCATAATCTATAAAATTCGGTGAAAAAAAGGTGTGATAGAACACTAAAAGGTGGAGCGGAAGTGTTCGGCTGCAAGAAGGTGTGAATGTCCGACTATATTTGGTGAAAAGCAGGTGAAGCAAGGTCTGAATGCCCAACCTTACATTATCAAAAGCGAGATCAGAGGTGTTTGGCTGCAAGAAGGCCATAGTTTGCCAAAAGCGGGTAAGCTGCGAATGACCAACTAAATATCAACAAAAGTGGGGGCGGAGGTCTTCGGATGCAACTGGGTGTGAACATCCCACCATACAAGTATGGTGGAGAGGAAGCTGTGAACAGCCGACCATAGTTTGCAAAAAGCGGGTGAGAAAAGGTGCGAATGTCCAACCATACATGACCAAAACAGGGAGCGGAGGTGTTTGGCTGTGACAAGGTGTGAATGTCCACCCAAAATTAATGAAAAGCGGGTAAAAAGTAGGTTTGAATGCCCAAGCATACATCATCAAAAGAAGGAGTTGATGTGTTCGGCTACAAGAAGGTTTGAATGTCCGACCATAGTTTGTAAAAAGCGGGTAAGAAAAGGTTCAAATGCCTGACTATACACCATCAAAAGCGGGAGCAGAGTGGTTCAGCTGCAAGAAGGTCTTAGTGTCCATCAATAATTGCTTTAAAACATGAAAGAAAATGTTCGAATATCATCCGCACATGATCATAAGAAGGAGAGGAGGTGTTCAGCTGCAAGAAGGTGTGAATGTCCACCCATAATTCCTGAAAAATGGGTAAAAAAAGGTGCGAATGCCCAACCATACATTATCAAAAGCAGGTGTGAATGTCAGATCATAATCTGCAAAAAGCTGATGCGAAAGGGTGAGAATGCCCGACTATACACCATCAAATGCGGGAGCGGAGGTGTTCGGCTCTGAGTAGGTGTGAATGTCCGACCATAATTGCTGAAAAATGTGTTAGAAAAGGAAAGAATGCCGGACCATACATCATCAAAAGCGAGAGAGGTGGTGTTCGGCTGCAAAAAGGTGTAAATGTTCGTCTAAAGTTTGTAAAAAGCGGGTAAGACATGGTGCGAATGCCTGACAAGGTATGATCAAAAGCAGGAGCGGAGGTGTTCAGCTGCAAGAAGGTCTAAATGTCCATCAATAATTTCTAGAAAACATGAAAGAAAATTTTCGAAAATCAAACCGCACATGATCTTAAGTGGGAGAGGAGGTGTTCAGCTGCAAGAAGGTGTGAATGTCCACCCATTATTCCTGACAAATGGGTAAAAAAAAGGTGCGAACGCCCAACCATACATCATCAAAAGCAGGAGTGGATGTGTTCGGCTACAAGAAGGTGTGAACGTCCAACCAAAGTTTGTAAAAAGCAGTTAAGAAAAGGTTTGAATATCCAACCAAACATAATCAAAAGCGGGAGCATAGCTTTTCGACTGCAAGTAGGTGTGAATGTCAGATCATAATTTGCAAAAAGCTGATGAGAAAGGGTGAGAATGTCCGACTGCACACCATCAAATGCGGGAGCGGAGTTGTTCGGCTGTGAGTAGGTGTGAATCTCCGACTGTAATTTCTGAAAAATGTGTTAGAAAAGGTAAGAATGCCGGTCCATACATCATCAAAAGCGAGAGAGGTGGTGTTCGGCTGCAAGTAGGTGTGAATGTCCAGCAATAATTACTCACAAACGGGTAAGAAAAGGTAGTATTGCCAGACCATACATGATCAAAACAGGGAGCGGAGGTGGTTCAGCTGCAAGAAGGTGTGAATGTCCGACTAAAGTTCAAATATATTAACAAAAGCGGGAGGAGAGGTCTTCAGATGAGAGTGGTTGAGAATTTCCAACCATAATCTATAAAATTCGGTGAAAAAAAGGTGTGATAGAACACTAAAAGGTGGAGCGGAAGTGTTCGGCTGCAAGAAGGTGTGAATGTCCGACTATATTTGGTGAAAAGCAGGTGAAGCAAGGTCTGAATGCCCAACCTTACATTATCAAAAGCGAGATCAGAGGTGTTTGGCTGCAAGAAGGCCATAGTTTGCCAAAAGCGGGTAAGCTGCGAATGACCAACTAAATATCAACAAAAGTGGGGGCGGAGGTCTTCAGATGCAACTGGGTGTGAACATCCCACCATACAAGTATGGTGGAGAGGAAGCTGTGAACAGCCAACCATAGTTTGCAAAAAGCGGGTGAGAAAAGGTGCGAATGTCCAACCATACATGACCAAAACAGGGAGCGGAGGTGTTTGGCTGTGACAAGGTGTGAATGTCCACCCAAAATTAATGAAAAGCGGGTAAAAAGTAGGTTTGGATGCCCAAGCATACATCATCAAAAGAAGGAGTTGATGTGTTCGGCTACAAGAAGGTTTGAATGTCCGAGCATAGTTTGTAAAAAGCGGGTAAGAAAAGGTTTGAATGCCCGAACATACACCATCAAAGGAGGGAGCGGAGGTGTTCCGCTGTAAGAAGGTGTGAATGTCCGACCATAGTTGGTAAAAAGTGGGTAAGAAAAGGTTAAAATACCCGACTGTACACAATCAATAGCGGGAGCGGATGTGTTTGGCTACAAGAATGTTTGAAAGTCCGACCATGGTTTGTAAAAAGCTGGTAAGAAAAGGTTCGAATGCCCGAATATATACCATCAAAAGCGGAAGCGGAAGTGTTCGGCTGCAAGAAGGTGTGAACGTCCGACCAAAGTTTGTAAAAAGCAGTTAAGAAAAGGTTCGAATATCCAACCAAACATAATCAAAAGCGGGAGCAGAGCTGTTCGACTGCAAGTAGGTGTGAATGTCCAGCCATAATTACTCAAAAACGGGTAAGAAAAGGTAGTATTGCCAGACCATACATGATCAAAACAGGGAGCTGAGGTGGTTCAGCACCAAGGTGTGAATGTCTGACTATAGTTTGTAAAAAGCGGGTAAGATAAGGTGCGAATGCCCGACAATGTATAATCAAAAGAGGGAGCAGAGGTTTTCGGCTACAAGAAGGTTCGAATGTCTGACCATAGTTTGTAAAAAGCGGGTAAGAAAAGGTTCAAATGCCTGACTATACACCATCAAAAGCGGGAGCGGAGATTTTCCGCTGTAAGACGGTGTGAATGTCCAACCATAGTTGGTAAAAAGTGGGTAAGAAAAGGTTAAAATACCCGACTGTACACAATCAATAGTGGGAGCGGATGTGTTTGGCGACAAGAATGTTTGAAAGTCCGACCATGGTTTGTAAAAAACAGTCGGCCATTCTCACCCTTTCTCATCAGCTTTTTGCAAATTATGATCTGACATTCACACCTACTTGCAGTCGAAAAGCTATGCTCCCGCTTTTGATTATGTTTGGTTGGATATTCAAACCTTTTCTTAACTGCTTTTTACAAACTTTGGTTGGACGTTCACACCTTCTTGTAGCCGAACACATCCACTCCTGCTTTTGATGATGTATGGTTGGGCATTCGCACCTTTTTTTTACCCATTTGTCAGGAATAATGGGTGGACATTCACACCTTCTTGCAGCTGAACACCTCCTCTCCCACTTATGATCATGTGCGGTTTGATTTTCGAAAATTTTCTTTCATGTTTTCTAGCAATTATTGATGGACATTTAGACCTTCTTGCAGCTGAACACCTCCGCTCCTGCTTTTGATCATACCTTGTCAGGCATTCACACCATGTCTTACCCGCTTTTTACAAACTTTAGTCGAACATTTACACCTTTTTGCAGCCGAACACCACCTCTCTCGCTTTTGATGATGTATGGTCCGGCATTCTTTCCTTTTCTAACACATTTTTCAGCAATTATGGTCGGACATTCACACCTACTCAGAGCCGAACACCTCCGCTCCCGCATTTGATGGTGTATAGTCGGGCATTCTCACCCTTTCGCATCAGCTTTTTGCAGATTATGATCTGACATTCACACCTGCTTTTGATAATGTATGGTTGGGCATTCGCACCTTTTTTTACCCATTTTTCAGGAATTATGGGTGGACATTCACACCTTCTTGCAGCTGAACACCTCCTCTCCTTCTTATGATCATGTGCGGATGATATTCGAAAATTTTCTTTCATGTTTTAAAGCAATTATTGATGGACACTCAGACCTTCTTGCAGCTGAACCACTCTGCTCCCGCTTTTGATGGTGTATAGTCGGGCTTTCGAGCCTTTCCTTCCCGGTTTTTACAAATTATGGTTGGACATTCAGACCTTCTTGCAGCCGAACACCTCCGCTCCCTCTTTTGATCATACATTGTCGGGCATTCGAACCTTTTCTTACCAGCTTTTTACAAACCATGGTTGGACTTTCACACCTTCTTGTAGCCGAACAACTCCGCTCCCGCTATTGATTGTGTACAGTCGGGTATTTTAACCTTTTCTTACCCGCTTTTTACCAACTATGGTCGGACATTCACACCGTCTTACAGCGGAACACCTCCGCTCCCGCTTTTGATGGTGTATAGTCAGGCATTTGAACCTTTTCTTACCCGCTTTTTACAAACTATGGTCGGACATTCAAACCTTCTTGTAGCCAAAAACCTCCGCTCCCTCTTTTGATCATACATTGTCGGGCATTCGCACCTTATCTTACCCGCTTTTTACAAACTATAGTCAGACATTCACACCTTGGTGCTGAACCACCTCAGCTCCCTGTTTTGATCATGTATGGTCTGGCAATACTACCTTTTCTTACCCGTTTGTGAGTAATTATGGCTGGACATTCACACCTACTTGCAGTCGAACAGCTCTGCTCCCGCTTTTGATTATGTTTGGTTGGATATTCGAACCTTTTCTTAACTGCTTTTTACAAACTTTGGTCGGACGTTCACACCTTCTTGCAGCCGAACACCTCCGCTTCCGCTTTTGATGGTATATATTCGGGCATTCGAACCTTTTCTTAGCAGCTTTTTACAAACCATGGTTGGACTTTCACACCTTCTTGTAGCCGAACAACTCCGCTCCCGCTATTGATCGTGTACAGTCGGGTATTTTAACCTTTTCTTACCCGCTTTTTACCAACTATGGTCGGACATTCACACCGTCTTACAGCGGAACACCTCCGCTCCCGCTTTTGATGGTGTATTGTCAGGCATTTGAACCTTTTCTTACCCGCTTTTTACAAACTATGGTCGGACATTCAAACCTTCTTGTAGCCAAAAACCTCCGCTCCCTCTTTTGATCATACATTGTCGGGCATTCGCACCTTTTCTTACCCGTTTTTTACAAACCATGGTCGGACTTTCAAACCTTCTTGTAGCCCAACACATCCACTCCTGCTTTTGATGATGTATGTTTGGGCATTCGCACCTTTTCTTACCCATATTTCAGTAATTATGGGTGGACATTCACACCTTCTTGCAGCTGAACACCTCCTCTCCCGCTTATGATGGTGTATAGTCGGGCTTTCAAGCCTTTTCTTACCCGGTTTTTACAAATTATAGTTGGACATTAAGACCTTCTTACAGCCGAAAACCTCCACTCCTTCTTTTGATCATACATTGTCGGGCATTAGCACCTTTTCTTACCCGCTTTTTACAAACCATAGTCGGACTTTCACATTTTTTAGTAGCCGAACAACTCCGCTCCCGCTATTGATTGTGTACAGTCGGGTATTTTAACCTTTTCTTACCCGCTTTTTACCAACTATGGTCGGACATTCACACCTTCTTACAGCGGAACACCTCCGCTCCCTCTTTTGATGGTGTATGTTCGGGCAGTCAAACCTTTTCTTACCTGCTTTTTACAAACTATGGTCAGACATTCAACCCTTCTTGGAGCCGAACACATCCACTCCTGCTTTTGATTATGTATAGTTAGGCATTCGCACCTTTTCTTACCCATTTTTCAGTAATTATGGGTGTACATTCACACCTTCTTGCAGCCGAACACCTCCGCTCCCTCTTTTGATCATACATTTTCGGGCATTCGCACCTTTTCTTACCCGCTTTTTACAAACCATGGTCGGACTTTCACACCTTTTAGTAGCCGAACAACTCCGCACCCGCTACTGATTGTGTACAGTCGGGTACTTTAACCTTTTCTTACCCGTTTTTTACCAACTATGGTCGGACATTCACACCTTCTTACAGCGGAACACCTCCGCTCCCTCCTTTGATGGTGTATGTTCGGGCATTCGAACCTTTTCTTACCCGCTTTTTACAAACTATGGTCAGACGTTCAAACCTTCTTGTAGCCGAACATATCCACTCCTGCTTTTGATGATGTATGGTTGGGCATTCGAACCTACTTGTTGCCCGCTTTTCATTAATTATGGGTGGACATTCACACCTTGTCTCAGCCAAACACCTCCGCTCCCTGTTTTGATCATGTATGGTTTGACATTCGCACCTTTGCTTAACTTCTTTTTATACTGATTGCTCAAGATTAAGTTGTTCTTTCTCAAACTACAAAATTTTTTTAATTGTTGAAACTTGATTTGAAGTGGATAAATAAGGACGACAAACAGTTTTAAGTCAGGCTGATAGCAATTAATTTTATAGCAAAATCTGTATTTCGTCATTTGTCGAGAGATGCTTATTGCTGAAGAAGTTCTTTCTCATTCTACAAAGTACAACGTTGTTTATCATTGAAACTTGATTAGACATGAATAAATATGAAGGACAAAGCAGTCTTAACTTGGTTTGAGTTAAGGAATTCGTTTTATAGGAGAATCCGAATTCGTGCATAACTCGTAAAATAGAGCTTATTTTCGGATTCCTAAAGAATGAGTCTGGTTCTTTCTCATAATACAAAGTTTGTTGTTTATTGTTGAAATTTCATCAGACCGTTAGATATAGTCGGACTCTCCTCGACGCACGGCTTGGGATCTGGAACCAGTACTCTTGAGAGGGGTTGGACTCTCTTCCACTCTGGAGTTGCCCGTGGTGAGAGGCGCAGAGCAGGTGTGGGTATACTTATTGCCCCCCGGCTGTGTGCCAGTACATTGGGGTTTACCCCAGTGAACGAGAGGGTAGCCTCCCTCCGCCTTGGGTGGGGGGACGAGTCCTGACTGTTGTTTGTGCCTATGCGCCAAACAGCAGTTCAGAGTACCTACCCTTTTTGGAGTCTCTGGGGGAGGCACTGGAGAATGCTCCTACCGGAGACTCCCTCATTCTGCTGGGGGACTTCAATGCTCACGTGGGCAATGACAGTGAGACCTGGAGGGGTGTGATTGGGAGGAACGGCCCCCCCGATCTGAATCAGAGTGGTGTTATGTTGTTGGACTTCTGTGCCAGTCATAGACTGTCCATAACGAACACCATGTTCAGGCATAAGGGTGTCCATATGTGCACTTGGCACCAGGACACCCTTGGCCGCAGTTCGATGATCGACTTTGTGGTTGTATCATCGGACTTGCGGCCATATGTCCTGGACACTCGGGTGAAGAAAGGGGCGGAGCTGTCAACTGATCACCACCTGGTGGTGAGTTGGCTCCGCTGGTGGGGGAGGATGCCGATCAGACCTGGCAGGCCCAAACGTATTGTGAGGGTCTGCTGGGAGCGTTTGTCAGAATCCCCCGTCAGAAGGAGCTTTAACTCCCACCTCCGGCAGAGCTTCAACCATATTTGAGGTGGGGGACATTGAATGTTCCGTGACTCCATTGCCGAGGCAGCTGGTCGGAGTTGTGGCCGTAAGGTGGTCGGTGCCTGTCGTGGCGGCAACCCTCGAACCTGCTGGTGGACACCAGTGGTGAGGGAAGCCGTCAAGCTGAAGAAGGAGTCCTATCGGGCCTTTTTGGCCAGTGGGACCCTGGAAGAAGCTGATAGGTACCGACGGGCCAGACGGGCCGCGGCTTCGGCGGTTGCTGAGGCAAAAACTCGGGCCTGGGAGGAGTTCGGTGAGACCATGGAGAACGATTTCCGGACGGCCTCGAAAAGATTCTGGTCCACCATCCGGCGTCTCAGGGGGGGGAAGCGGCTCACAGTCAACACTGTTTACAGTGCGGACGGGGCTTTGCTGACCTCAACTAGGGATGTTGTGAGTCGGTGGGGGGAGTACTTCGAGGAACTCCTCAATCCTACCAACAAGGCCCCGGGGGTGGATGAGGTCCGTCCTGAGTTTCTCAAGGCTCTGGATGTTGTAGGGCTGTCTTGGCTGACACGCCTCTGCAGTATCGCGTGGACATCGGGGACAGTGCCTCTGGACTGGCAGATTGGGGTGGTGGTCCCCCTCTTTAAAAAGGGGGACCGGAGGGTGTGTTCCAACTATAGGGGTATCACACTCCTCAGCCTCCCTGGTAAGGTCTATTCGGGGGTATTGGAGAGGAGGATCCGTCGGATAATCGAGCCTCGGATTCAGGAGATGCAGTGTGGCTTTCGTCCTGGCCGTGGAACAGTGGACCAACTCTATACCCTCGGCAGGATCCTGGAGGGTGCATGGGAGTTCGCCCAACCAGTCTACATGTGTTTTGTGGACTTGGAGAAAGCGTTCGACCGTGTCCCTCGTGAAGTCCTGTGGGGGTGCTCCGGGAATATGGAGTGCCGGACCCCTTGATAGGGGCCGTTCGGTCTCTGTATGACTGGTGCCAGAGTTTGGTCCGCATTGCCGGCAGTAAGTCGGATACGTTTCCGGTGAGAGTTGGACTCCGTCAGGGCTGCCCTTTGTCACCGATTCTGTTCCTAACTTTTATGGACAGAATTTCTAGGCGGAGCCAGGGCGTTGAGGGTGTCCCATTTGGCGACCTCAGAATCGGGTCTCTGCTTTTTGCAGATGATGTGGTTCTGTTAGCGTCGTCAGGCCGTGACCTTCAGCTCTCACTGGAGTGATTCGCAGCCGAGTGTGAAGCGGCTGGGATGAGAATCAGCACCTCCAAATCCGAGACTATGGTTCTCAGCCGGAAAAGGGTGGAATGCTCTCTCCGGGTCGGGAATGAGATCCTTCCCCAAGAGGAGGAGTTCAAGTATCTCGGGGTCTTGTTCACGAGTGACGGACGAATGGAGCGGGAGATTGACGGGCGGATCGGTGCGGCGCCTGCAGTGTTGCAGGCTCTGCACCGACCCGTCGTTTTGAAGAGGGAGCTGAGCCAGAAGGCGAAGCTCTCTACTTACTGGTCAATCTACGTTCCCATCCTCACCTATGGTCACGAGTTGTGGGTAGTGACCGAAAGAACAAGATCGCGAATACAAGCGGCCGAAATGGGTTTCCTCCGCAGGGTGTCTGGGCTCTCCCTTAGAGATAGGGTGAGAAGCTCAGTCATCCGGGAGGGGCTCGGAGTAGAACCGCTGCTCCTCCGCATTGAGAGGAGTCAGATGAGGTGGCTCGGGCATCTGGTTAGGATGCCTCCTGGGCGCCTCCCTGGGGAGGTGTTCCGGGCACGTCCCACTGGGAGGAGACCCCGGGGGAGACCCAGGACACGTTGGAGAGACTATGTCTCTCGGCTGGCCTGGGAACGCCTCGGGGTCCCCCCGGAAGAGCTGGAGGAAGTGGCCGGGGACAGAGACGTCTGGGTATCTCTGCTCAAGCTGCTGCCCCCGCGACCCGACCCCCGGATAAGCGGCAGATGATGGATGGATGGATGGATATATCCTCCACCAACCAGACTTACAACCCCCGACTAGGGTAGCAGAATTTCTAAGCAGCTGTACCCCAAAACTACTATCAAAAATATATAAATTATTGTCTAAGATAGATGACACAATGTCTCTTCCATCCTCAAAATGGGAGGCAGATTTATCCATCAGTTCTGGTCATAGCTTCTAACCACTATTTATGTTTGAACACCTTCATAAAGACTCGAAATCCTAATTTACAGCTCATACAATACAAAATCCTTCATAGAACACACTATACAGGACAAAGGATGTTCAGGATGGGTCTAACACACTCAAACATCTGCTCACATTGCACAGATAACACACCTGATGATTATGCACACGCTTTGTGGTTTTCTGCGCCTGTCCAGAAGTTCTGGCTTGAAGTCTGTGAGGACCTATCAACATGGCTAAAGTGTAGCATCCCTGCATGCCCCACATTGTGCATACTGGGTGACTTAGACAACATCAACATGGAAATTAACTCAGCACACATGGTTGTCACAGTGTTATGTATCGCAAAGAAAACTATTCTCATGAACTGGAAAGCGAAGAACAATCTGTGTATTAACCAGTTTAGAAATTTTCTTTTAGATTATATTAGCATGGAAACAATGTCTGCCTCCTCAAAACATCAATTGGCTGAATTTCATTCTCTCTGGTCCCCTCTGATTAGTTTTATCACATAGTGGTGGTGGTGGGTTGCTGGGTGATGGTGGGTCTCAGGCCCGGGCTGCTGCGACTGGTGTGACCGGGTGGTTTGTTTGTTTGTTTTTTGTAGAGGTCCTCCTGGGTGGGGTTGGGTTGAGTGGGGTGGGGCGGGATGGGTACCTTCTGGGGGTACAGTAGCTCCCGGAATATGGTCGCTGCAGGCCCCGAGCCTGGTGGACATCAGGCCCTCCTGCCCATTGTTGGCTCCCAGGTAGCAGGGATGCCTATTGCAGCCAGTCCCTGGCTGCCCTCTCTGGGGGAGAGTAGCTCCCCCGGTATATATCCCCATACCCCTCTCCCTTCTGGCTCCGGTACACAGCACACACTCACACATGAAGGGTTTTGGGGGCGTGTGTGTTCGGTGGGGTGTAGTGGATGGGGCCACGTAGGTGGTCCCCTTTGGTTGCACTCTGCAGTTCCCTGCCCCTGTTTTAATTACACCTTAGACATTACTACTTATCAAACACACTCACACACACACATTAGGTCTTGGGGGGTGGTTACACTGAGTGGCATCTGGTGGGCGGGGCTCTTTGGGTATGTAGGCGGCCCAGAGTTCCGCGCTCCAAGTTCTACAAGTTTGGCTGCCCCTCAATTTTAATTGCTCACTATTAGAAAATATTGAAGAGCCAGAAGGGTGAGGGGAGGGGTCTTCTTCGCACACCCCTGCTTCCTGGTGTCTGCTCGGGGCAGGAGGGGCCAGGAGGATTAATTAATTGTTCTGCTGGTTCGGGGTCTGTGGTGGCTGGGGGTTGCTGGCCTCCTGGTGTGCCCGCTGCACTACACCCCAGCAGAGTCGAGGGAGGTAGGATGTGTGGATGTGTGGATGTATGGGACGTGAAAGTGTGTGTGGTAATGATTGGGCCTGGATCTGGGACTTGCTGTCGCCTGGCCTGCCTGTGTTTCTCCCGATGGGGCATCAGCGTTGCCTCTCCCCACTGCTCGCGACTTCACCCACCTGTGGGCACGTCTTGACTCCCAGGGCACTTGGCCAGGGGCGCTGGGGCAGGCGCTGACCCACTTTGTGGCTGTCTGGGGCGCTTGGCCCTCCTGGGTATTGGGTGGGGCCTCTGCCGGGGGGTTTGGGGGCGCTCGGGCTCCTGGGGCCCAGGTCCAGTGCACGGCCCATGTCTGGGCGGCTGGGGCCTGGCGGGGTCGGTGGGCTGTTGCCCCTGGTTCCCGGAGTGCCTCTGCCCTATGCTTATGGGGGCTCTTTCCGGGGGCTTCCTCTGCAGTCTTCTGGGTGGATGCGTGGTTGCCCCTGCGGTGGGCTGCCTGGGTTCTGTGCTCTGTGGGGGCTGCTGGTGGCCTGGGTCTTGTGGCCCTCTCTGCCTGCTTCTGATTGCTTCGGGGGGGCTGTGGATTGTGGCCCTGTACGCTTATACACTCATAACTAAGCACGGTTATCATGTAGGTCCTGTGCCATGGGTGTTGCATGTTCTCACACACACACACACACATTCATTAGTCCAGTAGCATGGTCACTAAGCAGTTGATGTATTATCATGTCGTCTCAGGTCATCTATATCCACAGCTGTGTTGTATGCGATTGCCGCTTCTTGTGCTTGTTTTTGTTTGTTTGTGTGTTTGTTTTTTCTCTGCTTGTCTGCTTTCAGGTGCTCCTGGTGGCGCTAAGGCTGGATTCCCCTCATAGGCCATGGATTGTTGTCTGTTTTGTTTTTTACAGGTGTAGCAGCTGGTTGTCTGGTTTTTGTTTCTATTTTTGTTCTGTTTCCTCTTCTTTCCTCTTCTTCTTTCCTTGTCCCCCGGTCCGGTTTAGTTCAGTTCATGTCATATATTGTAAACAGAAATAAATAAATGGGCATCAAGGGGAGCTTTACATTTATAAAACTTCCCTTGGCAAAACAAATCTGTTTGGCATCAAAGGTATTCAGACTACAATTCTTCTGACATAATGCTGAACAGGACAAGGGGAAAAAAAAGTAAAGAAGACAGTTCTGCCGAAAGCCAGGGATAGACCTGTTCTAAGTTCTATACTTTTTAAAAGGGGCGTGTTTATCAACTATGGAATTAGAAGATTTACAAAAATGGTCAAGTGCTAGATCTTCATCTGGGATTTTAACAGTGTCATATAACTATTCAACAGATCAGTTAAAAAAAAGCCTGCTCATGGAGATGTTTCAGGATCTGGATACCAAGCGTGGACCTAATGTTTTCATTTTTGCAATTCTGATACAGGCTATTGAGCAGTGATAACTAACACCAAGTTCAGATACTGCGGATTTTCTACCTTTGATTTGTTAAGATTGAGCCAATCAGGGACAACCTTGAAGGATCTCTTTGGTTTTGTAGGATCTGTAATTACCTGAGAAAGGTTGATATTGGTACACACCTTTTTTAAATGATCAGAGGCAGAGTTCAACTTGTTTAAATTAAAATTGCCACACAGAGATTGGGTTTAGGCCACATGCACACAGAATGACATCAACAAATATAAGAAATATTAAACATTTACACATAGATTTTTGAATATATGTAGAGGAATGATACTTTGAAATGTGCTCATTGTGGAGTTATGATCAGTTGAGTAATGAAGGTTGAACTATTCTGGGAAAGAGGTTCTATTCCCAGCATCATGATGGACACTCCTGATATAGAAGGTTTTGCTAACGCATTGGAATTGTTTTACTATTTTCATATGCATGTGCAATGAAGAATTGCTTGCTGCTGATAAATGCAAAGAAGAACATCTTACACATAGATGCTCACATATAGGCTGCTGAATGCAATGAAGACCTGCTTATCAAGTAAAGTTCAATGTCAATGTGTAATATTCAATTAGGATTTGCAAAACAGTGAAGTTAAACAATGAATGGGTCCTTAGTCGGTATGAGAAGACTACAGGAATATTTACCTGGGTGTACGTTCAAACAGAGATGAGAAAATTGCGATGAATAATTGTTTGTTTGTTTGTTAGTATGTATATGAATGTTATGTGTATAAACTGTGTTGAGTTATAGTTACTCAGTAGTGTCTCAGTGAAACAACCGACGGGGGAAGCCTTGCGGTGACAACAAAAGCAGTGTTTTACTGATCAGTCAAGTTGCTCCAGTGTACTCCATACAAACTGGTTGGCTACTGAAGGGATAGAAAATGGGGAATACTTGTTTTAAAGCAAACAAGGAATTAGATGGGAAAAATACATGTTTTAACGGGACCCAGACAATATTAAATACTCAGACAGATGGGAGAAGAAGTGTAGTTTTGTAGGAAATCACAAAATTATTACATAGAATTAGTGAAATCAATTGAAGAATGCCTTTCTGAAGAGCTGTTTACCACAGATGAGCAGCTTTGCGACCAAGCACATTGTAGATCGCTTTACTGCCAAAATGATCTAATTTAATGGATTGGTTTAGACATGCATAACAGCATTTTAAGAACAAAGAGAGAAACAAAAAGGGACAACGCTTCATGGTGGAAGGTGATGTATAAATAACTGTGTATATGATGAAGGGGGTGGCAACACCCATTCCGAAATCCCGCCATTCCGACATCCCGCTATTCCGACATCCCACCATTCCGACATACCACCATTCCGACATACCACCATTCCGACATGCAAACGTCCCACCATTCCGACATCCCACCATTGCGACATCCCGCTATTCTGACGTTCAAATGTCCCACCATTCCGACAAGGCTTTCCGTATAAGGAAATGTGTGTTACTCAACAGGTGAGTCCCTTCTTTCTGTTCATGCAATTTATATGTTTAACACATGTTTATAGACAAGCGTTATTAAAAACACAAAGTCTCGGCAACTGGAGGAGGAGAAGCAGTCCGCGGTGGTTTTCAATCACACACTCTAATGCCACTTGTTTCAACTTCCGAAAATTTAATCCAGGAAAAAAAGGCTTACAAACATGGACCAAAACGGCTCCATAACACGCACAAGAATCCAAAAGAAACGAAAGTTAACTAAAAGAAAGCAAATAAACAGTATGAAGTGGTCAAAATTGGTTTTACGCATGCCTATGTGCGTAAGGCACATGCGTCTTCGGGCTCTCCCACGTTGGTTTGTGGATGAAAGCTATATGTTCAGCTGTAATGTCATGTAAAAACAATCTCTACATGACATTTAGTCCCAGGTGTGACCAGTTAGGTCCTTAAGATATCAACAGGCTGTATAAAGCTACAACCGTTGCGGCTGTGTGTTTGTGCCAAATGCGCAAAACCCATCCGCGCTTCCCAAAATTGGAGTGAGTACTCATAAATCACGTGAATAACATGAATAAACGTTTTTACTGAATTTTGTTGTGTTTTATACGTTCTATGCTGTCATTTCTCTCTTCTCCTATTGGCAAGGCAAGGCAGAGTGCTCGCAACTGTGTCCTGTGCAGTAGCCGTGATATCTGTAATTGCAATTATTACTTTTGCATATGATGACAGCGTGCAAAAGACGCATGGGCTCTGTGGAGAGCTCCGCTCCAGCTGGCTGCTGTGACAGCTCACTGACACTGTATTTCTGCTTAATCAGTTTCAGTCTCGCCAGAGTTACATTAATATCTGTATTTTTATATTTGAAATTCAGGGGATTTTGATAATAGATTATTAAAGTTTGTTTGCGAGGCTGTGGCCTCTGCATGTGCAAAGCTTGTGCGCCAAACTTTAGGGCGTATTTGCGCCGGCATATCATGAGTGCAAAATGTTTTGGGTAAAAAATAGGCTATTAAAAGGAACTGTCGGAATGGCGGTATGTTAAAAAAAACAAAAAACATACCGCCATTCCGACCATAGGAGGAAAAAAGTGTCGGAATGGTGGGACGTTTGATAAAAAATTAAGTGTCGCCATTCCGACAATTGGAGACCCATGTCGGAATGGCGAGATGTCGGAATGGCAGCATGTAACCATGATGAAGGAGAGACCATTTGAGCAGCACAGCCATTTCGCAGCACAGGGACAGCAATCCAAGTTACAGGATCTCCCACGTGGTATCACCTGTCACATTGTGTCAAGGCATCAAAAGAAGAAAAAATCACCAAACTCAAGGACAAAAAGACAAAGACTCCGGTGAACGAAGACAGAGGACTGACAAACCAGAAATACAAAAGGATTCTCGATATCAAGATCCAGAAGAAGAGGCTAACAATGCCACGAACACTTACGATGCTGGGAATGATGCCAGCAATGAACAGAGAAGAAGATTCAGTGTCATCAATCTGCATTACGTGCCTCTAATGAGGGGGTGAATATAGAATCCTCAACGATTACAACGTCTCTGGGAACTGTGACAACAACAAGGTTTAAACCATTTTGATATATATTGTAACCTATTGTCTAAGGAATAGTGCTGAAAATGAAGTAAATCTAATCCACCACTGTCCTTGGTCTTCTGTAGGGTTTTTAAACTAATACGTGGTGGTTTGTTTTTCCACAGAAATTTGGAGATGCATGAATCTAGTGACTTAAACCAAGTAGCAGATGGTTTTATGGGGATCATTGAGAACAAATAGTTAACTTTTGGTAGTATCATCATTTTAATGGATGTAACTCTCCCCATAAGTGATATAGGTAAGGACTTCCAACGAGAGATCGTCCTCTACTGTCTTTAATAATTGCACATAATTTAGCTTTGTTAGCTCTGAGAGCCTGGAGGAAATGTTTATGCCTAAATATCTAATATTTCCTGACTGTAAAGTGATCGCAGGTATATTATGGACCCTACAGTTAATGGGCAGAACTGTGGTCTTAGACCAGTTGATAGAGTAGTCAGAAAGTGCTGAGAATTTATTTATGAGTGTGATCGTGTGACTGAGAGACGTCTGTGAGTTCTGAAGGAAAAGTAATACATCATCAGCATAAAGACTTATTTTATGCTCAATATTTTGGGATTAATTACTCACAAACGGGTAAGAAAAGGTAGTATTGCCAGACCATACATGATCAAAACAGGGAGCGGAGGTGGTTCAGCTGCAAGGTGTGAATGTCTGACTATAGTTTGTAAAAAGCGGGTAAGATAAGGTGCGAATGCCCGACAATGTATGATCAAAAGAGGGAGCGGAGGTTTTTGGCTACAAGAAGGTTTGAATGTCCGACCATAGTTAGTAAAAAGCGGGTAAGAAAAGGTTACCATACATCATCAAAAGCAGGAGTGGATGTGTTCGGCTACAAGAAGATTTGAATGTCCGAGCATAGTTTGTAAAAAGCGGGTAAGAAAAGGTTCGAATGCCCAAACATACACCATCAAAAGAGGGAGCGGAGGTCCTCCGCTGTAAGAAGGTGTGAATGTCCGACCATAGTTGGTAAAAAACGGGTAAGAAAAGGTTAAAATACCCGACTGTACACAATCAATAGCGGGAGCGGATGTGTTTGGCTACAAGAATGTGTGACAGTCCAACCATGGTTTGTAAAAAACGGGTAAGAAAAGGTGCGAATGCCCGACAATGTATGATCAAAAGAGGGAGCGGAGGTTTTCGGCTACAAGAAGGTTTGAATGTCCGACCATAGTTTGTAAAAAGCGGGTAAGAAAAGGTTCAAATGCCCGAATATATACCATCAAAAGCGGGAGCAGAGCTGTTCGACTGCAAGTAGGTGTGAATGTCCGACTATATTTGGTGAAAAGCAGGTGAAGCAAGGTCTGAATGCCCAACCTTACATCATCAAAAGCGAGATCAGAGGTGTTTGGCTGCATGAAGGCCATAGTTTGCAAAAAGCGGGTAAGCTGCGAATGACCGACTAAATATCAACAAAAGGTCTTCGGATGCAAGTGGGTGTGAATATCCCACCATACAAGTATGGTGGAGAGGAAGCTGTGAACAGCCGACCATAGTTGGCAAAAAGCGGGTGAGAAAAGGTGCGAATGTCCAACCATACATGATCAAAACAGGGAGCGGAGGTGTTTGGCTGTGACAAGGTGTGAATGTCCACCCAAAATTAATGAAAAGCGGGCAACAAGTAGGTTTGAATGCCCAACCATACATCATCAAAAGCAGGAGTGGATGTGTTCGGCTACAAGAAGGTTTGAATGTCCGAGCATAGTTTGTAAAAAGCGGGTAAGAAAAGGTTCGAATGCCCAAACATACACCATCAAAAGAGGGAGCGGAGGTGTTCCGCTGTAAGAAGGTGTGAATGTCCGACCATAGTTGGTAAAAAACGGGTAAGAAAAGGTTAAAATACCCGACTGTACACAATCAATAGCGGGAGCGGATGTGTTTGGCTACAAGAATGTGTGACAGTCCGACCATGGTTTGTAAAAAACGGGTAAGAAAAGGTGCAAATGCCCGACAATGTATGATCAAAAGAGGGAGCGGAGGTTTTCGGCTACAAGAAGGTGTGAAAGTTCAACCATGGTTTGTAAAAAGCTGCTAAGAAAAGGTTCGAATGCCCGAATATATACCATCAAAAGCGGAAGCGGAGATGTTCGGTTGCAAGACGGTGTGAACGTCCGATCAAAGTTTGCAAAAAGCAGTTAAGAAAAGGTTCGAATGCCCGACTGCAAGTAGGTGTGAATGTCCAGCCATAAATACTCACAAACGGGTAAGAAAAGGTAGTATTGCCAGACCATACATGATCAAAACAGGGAGCTGAGGTGGTTCAGCTGCAAGGTGTGAATGTCTGACTATAGTTTGTAAAAAGCGGGTAAGACAAGGTGCGAATGTCCGACAATGTATGATCAAAAGAGGGAGTGGAGGTCTTCGGCTGCAAGGTCTGAATGTCCAACAATAATTTCTAAAAACCGGGTAAGAAAAGGCTCGAAAGCCCGACTATACACAATCAAAAGCGGGAGCGGGAGGTTTTCAGCTGCAAATCCTTCACTCAAACCAAGTGAAAACTGCTTTGTCCTTCATATTTATCAATGTCTAGATCGACTTCAACAAAGAACAACATTGTACTTTGCAGTAAAGAAAGAGCAAATCAAAAGTTTTAGGAATCCGAGAATAAGCTTATTTTCATGAGTTCTGCACGATTATTGATTTTACTATAAATGAATGCCTTCACTCAAACTATGTTAAAACTGCTTTGTCCTTCATATTTATCAATGTCTAGATTGACTTCAACAAAGAAAAACACTGGATTTTGCAGTAGAAGAAAGAGCAACACTTGAAGGAACAGTAATCCGAGAATAAGCTTATTTTCATACGTTCTGCATGATTTGGGATTTTATGTATAAAATGAATTCCTTCACTCAAACCAAGTGAAAACTGCTTTGTCCTTCATATTTATCAATGTCTAGATTTACTTCAACAAAGAACAACATTGTATTTTGCAGTAGTAGAAAGAGCAACACTTGAAGGAACAGGAATCCGAGAATAAGCTTATTTTCATACGTTCTGCATGATTTGGGATTTTATGTATAAAATGAATTCCTTTACTCAAACTATGTTAAAACTGCTTTGTCCTTCATATTTATCAATGTCTAGATTGACTTCAACAAAGAACAACATTGTATTTTGCAGTAGAAGAAATAGCAACACTGAAGGATCAGGAATCCGAAAACACTCTTATTTTCATACGTTCTGCTTGATTTGGGATTTTGCTATAAAATTAATTCCTTCACTCAAACAAAGTGGAAACTGCTTTGTCCTTCATATTTATCAATGTCTATATCGATTTCAACAAAGAACAAGGCTGTATTTTGCAGTATAGGAAAGAGCAACACTGGAGGATCAGGAATCCGAGAATAAGCTTACTTTCATGAGTCCTGCACGATTTCGGATTTTCCTATAAAATGAATTGCTTTGCTCAAACCAAGTTAAAATTGCTTTGTCCTTCATAGTTATCCATGTCTAAAATGTATCAAGCATAAAGTTCCTCATATTACCCTGAATGAGAAAGAAGCATCCCTTTGGTTGAGCAATACGTTCCTTTTGCGGAGTTATGCATGATTTCAGATTTTGCTATAAAATTCATTCCTTCACACCTTTTTTTTTCACCGCATTTTATAGATTATGGTTGGAAATTCTCAACCACTCTAATCCGAAGACCTCTCCTCCCGCTTTTGTTAATATATTTGAACTTTAGTTGGACATTCACCCCTTTTTGCAGCTAAACCACCTCCGCTCCCTGTTTTGATCATGTATGGTCTGGCAATACTACATTTTCTTACCCGTTTGTGAGTAATTATGGCTGGATATTCACACCTACTTGCAGCTGAACACAATCTCTCTCGCTTTTAATTATGTTTGGATATTTGAACATTTTCTTTACTGCTTTTTGCCAACTTTGGTCGGACGTTCACACCTTCTTGCAGCCGAACACCTCCGCTTCCGCTTTTGATGGTATATATTCGGGCATTCGAACCTTTTCTTACCAGCTTTTTAAAAACGATGGTTGGACTTTCACACCTTCTTGTAGCCAAACAACTCCGCTTCCGCTTTTGATTGTGTACAGTCGGGTATTTTAACCTTTTCTTACCCACTTTTTACCAACTATGGTCGGACATTCACACCTTCTTACAGCGGAACACCTCCGCTCCCTCTTTTGATGGTGTATAGTCAGGCATTCGCACCTTTTCTTACCCGCTTTTTACAAACCATGGTCGGACTTTCACACCTTTTAGTAGCCGAACAACTCCGCACCCGCTACTGATTGTGTACAGTCGGGTATTTTAACCTTTTCTTACCCGTTTTTTACCAACTATGGTCGGACACTCACACCTTCTTACAGCGGAACACCTCCGCTCCCTCCTTTGATGGTGTATGTTCGGGCATTCGAACCTTTTCTTACCCGCTTTTTACAAACTATGGTCAGACGTTCAAACCTTCTTGTAGCCGAACATATCCACTCCTGCTTTTGATGATGTATGGTTGGGCATTCGAACCTACTCGTTGCCCGCTTTTCATTAATTATGGGTGGACATTCACACCTTGTCTCAGCCAAACACCTCCGCTCCCTGTTTTGATCATGTATGGTTTGACATTCGCACCTTTGCTTACCTTCTTTTTATACTGATTGCTCAAGATTAAGTTGTTCTTTCTCAAACTACAAAATTTTTTTAATTGTTGAAACTTGATTTGAAGTGGATAAATAAGGAAGACAAACAGTTTTAAGTCAGGCTGATAGCAATTAATTTTATAGCAAAATCTGTATTTCGTCATTTGTCGAGAGATGCTTATTGTTGAAGAAGTTCTTTCTCATTCTACAAAGTACAACGTTGTTTATCATTGAAACTTTATTAGACATGAATAAATATGAAGGACAAAGCAGTCTTAACTTGGTTTGAGTTAAGGAATTCGTTTTATAGGAGAATCCGAATTCGTGCATAACTCGTAAAATAGAGCTTCTTTTCGGATTCCTAAAGAATGAGTCTGGTTCTTTCTCATAATACAAAGTTTGTTGTTTATTGTTGAAACTTCATCAGACCGTTAGATATAGTCGGACTCACCTCGACGCACGGCTTGGGATCTGGAACCAGTACTCTTGAGAGGGGTTGGACTCTCTTCCACTCTGGAGTTGCCCGTGGTGAGAGGCGCAGAGCAGGTGTGTGCATACTTATTGCCCCCCGGCTGTGTGCCAGTACATTGGGGTTTACCCCAGTGAACGAGAGGGTAGCCTCCCTCCGCCTTGGGTGGGGGGACGAGTCCTGACTGTTGTTTGTGCCTATGCGCCAAACAGCAGTTCAGAGTACCTACCCTTTTTGGAGTCTCTGGGGGAGGCACTGGAGAATACTCCTACCGGAGACTCCCTCATTCTGCTGGGGGACTTCAATGCTCACGTGGGCAATGACAGTGAGACCTGGAGGGGTGTGATTGGGAGGAACGGCCCCCCCGATCTGAATCAGAGTGGTGTTATGTTGTTGGACTTCTGTGCCAGTCATAGACTGTCCATAACGAACACCATGTTCAGGCATAAGGGTGTCCATATGTGCACTTGGCACCAGGACACCCTTGGCCGCAGTTCGATGATCGACTTTGTGGTTGTATCATCGGACTTGCGGCCGTATGTCCTGGACACTCGGGTGAAGAGAGGGCCGGAGCTGTCAACTGATCACCACCTGGTGGTGAGTTGGCTCCGCTGGTGGGGGAGGATGCCGATCAGACCTGGCAGGCCCAAACGTATTGTGAGGGTCTGCTGGGAGCGTTTGTCAGAATCCCCCGTCAGAAGGAGCTTTAACTCCCACCTCCGGCAGAGCTTCAACCATATTTGAGGTGGGGGACATTGAATGTTCCGTGACTCCATTGCCGAGGTAGCTGGTCGGAGTTGTGGCCGTAAGGTGGTCGGTGCCTGTCGTGGCGGCAACCCTCGAACCTGCTGGTGGACACCAGTGGTGAGGGAAGCCGTCAAGCTGAAGAAGGAGTCCTATCGGGCCTTTTTGGCCAGTGGGACCCTGGAAGAAGCTGATAGGTACTGACGGGCCAGACGGGCCGCGGCTTCGGCGGTTGCTGAGGCAAAAACTCGGGCCTGGGAGGAGTTCGGTGAGACCATGGAGAACGATTTCCGGACGGCCTCGAAAAGATTCTGGTCCACCATCCAGCGTCTCAGGGGGGGGAAGCGGCTCACAGTCAACACTGTTTACAGTGGGGACGGGGCTTTGCTGACCTCAACTAGGGATGTTGTGAGTCGGTGGGGGGAGTACTTCGAGGAACTCCTCAATCCTACCAACACGTGCTTGGAAGAGGCAGAGTCGGAGAGCTCGGAGACGGGGCCTCCCATTTCTGGGACTGAGGTTGCCGAGGTGGTTAAAAAGTTCCTCGGTGGCAAGGCCCCGGGGGTGGATGAGGTCCGTCCTGAGTTTCTCAAGGCTCTGGATGTTGTAGGGCTGTCTTGGCTGACACGCCTCTGCAGTATAGCGTGGACATGGGGAACAGTGCCTCTGGACTGGCAGATTGGGGTGGTGGTCCCCCTCTTTAAAAAGGGGGACCGGAGGGTGTGTTCCAACTATAGGGGTATCACACTCCTCAGCCTCCCTGGTAAGGTCTATTCGGGGGTATTGGAGAGGAGGATCCGTCGGATAATCGAGCCTCGGATTCAGGAGATGCAGTGTGGCTTTCGTCCTCTCCGTGGAACAGTGGACCAGCTCTATACCCTCGGCAGGATCCTGGAGGGTGCATGGGAGTTCGCCCAACCAGTCTACATGTGTTTTGTGGACTTGGAGAAAGCGTTCGACCGTGTCCCTCGTGGAGTCCTGTGGGGGGTGCTCCGGGAATATGGAGTGCCGGACCCCTTGATAGGGGCCGTTCGGTCTCTGTATGACCGGTGCCAGAGTTTGGTCCGCATTGCCGGCAGTAAGTCGGATACGTTTCCGGTGAGAGTTGGACTCCGTCAGGGCTGCCCTTTGTCACCGATTCTGTTCCTAACTTTTATGGACAGAATTTCTAGGCGGAGCCAGGGCGTTGAGGGTGTCCCATTTGGCGACCTCAGAATCGGGTCTCTGCTTTTTGCAGATGATGTGGTTCTGTTAGCGTCGTCAGGCCGTGACCTTCAGCTCTCACTGGAGTGATTCGCAGCCGAGTGTGAAGCGGCTGGGATGAGAATCAGCACCTCCAAATCCGAGACTATGGTTCTCAGCCGGAAAAGGGTGGAATGCTCTCTCCGGGTCGGGAATGAGATCCTTCCCCAAGAGGAGGAGTTCAAGTATCTCGGGGTCTTGTTCACGAGTGACGGACGAATGGAGCGGGAGATTGACGGGCGGATCGGTGCGGCGCCTGCAGTGTTGCAGGCTCTGCACCGACCCGTCGTTGTGAAGAGGGAGCTGAGCCAGAAGGCGAAGCTCTCTACTTACTGGTCAATCTACGTTCCCATCCTCACCTATGGTCACGAGTTGTGGGTAGTGACCGAAAGAACAAGATCACGAATACAAGCGGCCGAAATGGGTTTCCTCCGCAGGGTGTCTGGGCTCTCCCTTAGAGATAGGGTGAGAAGCTCAGTCATCCGGGAGGGGCTCGGAGTCGAACCGCTGCTCCTCCGCATTGAGAGGAGTCAGATGAGGTGGCTCGGGCATCTGGTTAGGATGCCCCCTGGGCGCCTCCCTGGGGAGGTGTTCCGGGCACGTTCCACTGGGAGGAGACCCCGGGGGAGACCCAGGACACGTTGGAGAGACTATGTCTCTCGGCTGGCCTGGGAACGCCTCGGGGTCCCCCCGGAAGAGCTGGAGGAAGTGGCCGGGGACAGAGACGTCTGGGTTTCTCTGCTCAAGCTGCTGCCCCCGCGACCCGACCCCCGGATAAGCGGCAGATGATGGATGGATGGATGGATATATCCTCCACCAACCAGACTTACAACCCCCGACTAGGGTAGCAGAATTTCTAAGCAGCTGTACCCCAAAACTACTATCAAAAATATATAAATTATTGTCTGAGATAGATGACACATTCTCTTCCATCCTCAAAATGGGAGGCAGATTTATCCATCAGTTCTGGTCATAGCTTCTAACCACAAATATGTTTGAACACCTTCATAAAGACTCGAAATCCTAATTTACAGCTCATACAATACAAAATCCTTCATAGAACACACTATACAGGACAAAGGATGTTCAGGATGGGTCTAACACACTCAAACATCTGCTCACATTGCACAGATAACACACCTGATGATTATGCACACGCTTTGTGGTTTTCTGCGCCTGTCCAGAAGTTCTGGCTTGAAGTCTGTGAGGACCTATCAACATGGCTAAAGTGTAGCATCCCTGCATGCCCCACACTGTGCATACTGGGTGACTTAGACAACATCAACATGGAAATTAACTCAGCACACATGGTTGTCACAGTGTTATGTATCGCAAAGAAAACTATTCTCATGAACTGGAAAGCGAAGAACAATCTGTGTATTAACCAGTTTAGAAATTTTCTTTTAGATTATATTAGCATGGAAACAATGTCTGCCTCCTCAAAACATCAATTGGCTGAATTTCAATCTCTCTGGTCCCCTCTGATTAGTTTTATCACATAGTGGTGGTGGTGGGTTGCTGGGTGATGGTGGGTCTCAGGCCCGGGCTGCTGCGACTGGTGTGACCGGGTGGTTTGTTTGTTTGTTTTTTGTAGAGGTCCTCCTGGGTGGGGTTGGGTTGAGTGGGGTGGGGCGGGATGGGTACCTTCTGGGGGTACAGTAGCTCCCGGAATATGGTCGCTGCAGGCCCCGAGCCTGGTGGACATCAGGCCCACCTGCCCATTGTTGGCTCCCAGGTAGCGGGGATGCCTATTGCAGCCAGTCCCTGGCTGCCCTCTCTGGGGGAGAGTAGCTCCCCCGGTATATATCCCCATACCCCTCTCCCTTCTGGCTCCTGTACACAGCACACACTCACACATGAAGGGTTTTGGGGGCGTGTGTTCGGTGGGGTGTAGTGGATGGGGCCACGTAGGTGGTCCCCTTTGGTTGCACTCTGCAGTTCCCTGCCCCTGTTTTAATTACACCTTAGACATTACTACTTATCAAACACACTCACACACACACATTAGGTCTTGGGGGGTGGTTACACTGAGTGGTATCTGGTGGGCGGGGCTCTTTGGGTATGTAGGCGGCCCAGAGTGCCGCGCTCCCAGTTCTACAAGTTTGGCTGCCCCTCAATTTTAATTGCTCACTATTAGAAAATATTGAAGAGCCAGAAGGGTGAGGGGAGGGGTCTTCTTCGCACACCCCTGCTTCCTGGTGTCTGCTCGGGGCAGGAGGGGCCAGGAGGATTAATTAATTGTTCTGCTGGTTCGGGGTCTGTGGTGGCTGGGGGGTTGCTGGCCTCCTGGTGTGCCCGCTGCACTGCACCCCAGCAGAGTCGAGGGAGGTAGGATGTGTGGATGTGTGGATGTATGGGACGTGAAAGTGTGTGTGGTAATGATTGGGCCTGGATCTGGGACTTGCTGTTGCCTGGCCTGCCTGTGTTTCTCCCGATGGGCCATCAGCATTGCCTCTCCCCACTGCTCGCGACTTCACCCACCTGTGGGCACGTCTTGACTCCCAGGGCACTTGGCCAGGGGCGCTGGGGCAGGCGCTGACCCACTTTGTGGCTGTCTGGGGCGCTTGGCCCTCCTGGGTATTGGGTGGGGCCTCTGCCGGGGGGTTTGGGGGCGCTCGGGCTCCTGGGGCCCAGGTCCAGTGCACGGCCCATGTCTGGGCGGCTGGGGCCTGGCGGGGTCGGTGGGCTGTTGCCCCTGGTTCCCGGAGTGCCTCTGCCCTATGCTTATGGGGGCTCTTTCCGGGGGCTTCCTCTGCAGTCTTCTGGGTGGATGCGTGGTTGCCCCTGCGGTAGGCTGCCTGGGTTCTGTGCTCTGTGGGGGCTGCTGGTGGCCTGGGTCTTGTGGCCCTCTCTGCCTGCTTCTGATTGCTTTGGGGGGGGCTGTGGATTGTGGCCCTGTACGCTTATACACTCATAACTAAGCACGGTTATCATGTAGGTCCTGTGCCATGGGTGTTGCATGTTCTCACACACACACACACACACATTCATTAGTCCAGTAGCATGGTCACTAAGCAGTTGATGTATTATCATGTCGTCTCAGGTCATCTATATCCACAGCTGTGTTGTATGCGATTGCCGCTTCTTGTGCTTGTTTTTGTTTGTTTGTGTGTTTGTTTTTTCTCTGCTTGTCTGCTTTCAGGTGCTCCTGGTGGCGCTAAGGCTGGATTCCCCTCATAGGCCATGGATTGTTGTCTGTTTTGTTTTTTACAGGTGTAGCAGCTGGTTGTCTGGTTTTTGTTTCTATTTTTGTTCTGTTTCCTCTTCTTTCCTCTTCTTCTTTCCTTGTCCCCCGGTCCGGTACAGTTCAGTTCATGTCATATATTGTAAACAGAAATAAATAAATGGGCATCAAGGGGAGCTTTACATTTATAAAACTTCCCTTGGCAAAACAAATCTGTTTGGCATCAAAGGTATTCAGACTACAATTCTTCTGACATAATGCTGAACAGGACAAGGGGAAAAAAAAGTAAAGAAGACAGTTCTGCCGAAAGCCAGGGATAGACCTGTTCTAAGTTCTATACTTTTTAAAAGGGGCGTGTTTATCAACTATGGAATTAGAAGATTTACAAAAATGGTCAAGTGCTAGATCTTCATCTGGGATTTTAACAGTGTCATATAACTATTCAACAGATCATTTAAAAAAAAGCCTGCTCATGGAGATGTTTCAGGATCTGGATACCAAGCGTGGACCTAATGTTTTCATTTTTGCAATTCTGATACAGGCTATTGAGCAGTGATAACTAACACCAAGTTCAGATACTGCGGATTTTCTACCTTTGATTTGTTAAGATTGAGCCAATCAGGGACAACCTTGAAGGATCTCTTTGGTTTTGTAGGATCAGTAATTACCTGAGAAAGGTTGATATTGGTACACACCTTTTTTAAATGATCAGAGGCAGAGTTCAACTTGTTTAAATTAAAATTGCCACACAGAGATTGGTTTTAGGCCACATGCACACAGAATGACATCAACAAATATAAGAAATATTAAACATTTACAGATAGATTTTTGAATACATGTAGAGGAATGATACTTTGAAATGTGATCATTGCGGAGTTATGATCAGTTGAGTAATGAAGTTTGAACTATTCTAGGAAAGAGGTTCTATTCCCAGCATCATGATGGACACTCCTGATATAGAAGGTTTCGCTAACGCATTGGAATTGTTTTACTATTTTCATATGCATGTGCAATGAATTGCTTGCTGCTGATAAATGCAAAGAAGAACAGCTTACACATAGATGCTCACATATAGGCTGCTGAATGCAATGAAGACCTGCTTATCAAGTAAAGTTCAATGTCAATGTGTAATATTCAATTAGGATTTGCAAAACAGTGAAGTTAAACAATGAATGGGTCCATCGTCTGTATGAGAAGACTACAGGAATATTTACCTGGGTGTACGTTCAAACAGAGATGAGAAAATTGCGATAAATAATTGTTTGTTTGTTTGTTAGTAT
The DNA here is from genome assembly GCF_036924035.1 of Leuresthes tenuis. NCBI lineage: Eukaryota > Metazoa > Chordata > Actinopteri > Atheriniformes > Atherinopsidae > Leuresthes > Leuresthes tenuis. The sequence continues at coordinate 26,472,728 of NW_027325367.1, read as the reverse complement.
GTATAGGAATGTTATGTGTATAAACTGTGTTGAGTTATAGTTACTCAGTAGTGTCTCAGTGAAACAACCGACGGGGGAAGCCTTGCGGTGACAACAAAAGCAGTGTTTTACTGATCAGTCAAGTTGCTCCAGTGTACTCCATACAAACTGGTTGGCTACTGAAGGGATAGAAAATGGGGAATACTTGTTTTAAAGCAAACAAGGAATTAGATGGGAAAAATACATGTTTTAACGGGACCCAGACAATATTAAATACTCAGACAGATGGGAGAAGAAGTGTAGTTTTGTAGGAAATCACAAAATTATTACATAGAATTAGTGAAATCAATTTAAGAATGCCTTTCTGAAGAGCTGTTTACCACAGATGAGCAGCTTTGCAACCAAGCACATTGTAGATCGCTTTACTGCCAAAATGATCTAATTTAATGGATTGGTTAAGACATGCATAACAGCATTTTAAGAACAAAGAGAGAAACAAAAAGGGACAACGCTTCATGGTGGAAGGTGATGTATAAATAACTTTGCGGCTGTGTGTTTGTGCCAAATGCGCAAAGCCCATCCGCGCTTCCCAAAATTGGAGTGAGTACTCATAAATCACGTGAATAACATGAATAAACGTTTTTACTGAATTTTGTTGTGTTTTATACGTTCTATGCTGTCATTTCTCTCTTCTCCTATTGGCAAGGCAAGGCAGAGTGCTCGCAACTGTGTCCTGTGCAGTAGTCGTGATATCTGTAATTGCAATTATTACTTTTGCATATGATGACAGCGTGCAAAAGACGCATGGGCTCTGTGGAGAGCTCCGCTCCAGCTGGCTGCTGGGACAGCTCACTGACACTGTATTTCTGCTTAATCAGTTTCAGTCTCGCCAGAGTTACATTAATATCTGTATTATTATATTTGAAATTCAGGGGATTTTGATAATAGATTATTAAAGTTTGTTTGCGAGGCTGTGGCCTCTGCATGTGCAAAGCTTGTGCGCCAAACTTTAGGGCGTATTTGCGCCGGCATATCATTAGTGCAAAATGTTTTGGGTAAAAAATAGGCTATTAAAAGGAACTGTCGGAATGGCGGTATGTTAAAAAAAACAAAAAACATACCGCCATTCCGACCATAGGAGGAAAAAAGTGTCGGAATGGTGGGACGTTTGATAAAAAATTAAGTGTCGCCATTCCGACAATTGGAGACCCATGTTGGAATGGCGAGATGTCGGAATGGCAGCATGTAACCATGATGAAGGAGAGACCATTTGAGCAGCACAGCCATTTCGCAGCACAGGGACAGCAGTCCAAGTTACAGGATCTCCCACGTGGTATCACCTGTCACATTGTGTCAAGGCATCAAAAGAAGAAAAAATCACCAAACTCAAGGACAAAAAGACAAAGACTCCGGTGAACGAAGACAGAGGACTGACAAACCAGAAATACAAAAGGATTCTCGATATCAACATCCAGAAGAAGAGGCTAACAATGCCACGAACACTTACGATGCTGGGAATGATGCCAGCAATGAACAGAGAAGAAGATTCAGTGTCATCAATCTGCATTACGTGCCTCTAATGAGGGGATGAATATAGAATCCTCAACGATTACAACGTCTCTGGGAACTGTGACAACAACAAGGTTTAAACCATTTTGATATATATTGTAACCTATTGGCTAAGGAATAGTGCTGAAAATGAGGTAAATCTAATCCACCACTCTCCTTGGTCTTCTGTAGGGTTTTTAAACTAATACGTGGTGGTTTGTTTTTCCACAGAAATTTGGAGATGCATGAATCTAGTGACTTAAACCAAGTAGCAGATGGTTTTATGGGGATCATTGAGAACAAATAGTTGACTTTTGGTAGTATCATCATTTTAATGGATGTAACTCTCCCCATAAGTGATATAGGTAAGGACTTCCAACGAGAGATCGTTCTCTACTGTCTTTAATAATTGCACATAATTTAGCTTTGTTAGCTCTGAGAGCCTGGAGGACATGTTTATGCCTAAATATCTAATATTTCCTGACTGTAAAGTGATCGCAGGTATATTATGGACCCTACAGTTAATGGGCAGAACTGTGGTCTTAGACCAGTTGATAGAGTAGTCAGAAAGTGCTGAGAATTTATTTATGAGTGTGATCGTGTGACTGAGAGACGTCTGTGAGTTCTGAAGGAAAAGTAATACATCATCAGCATAAAGACTTATTTTATGCTCAATATTTTGGGATTAATTACTCACAAACGGGTAAGAAAAGGTAGTATTGCCAGACCATACATGATCAAAACAGGGAGCGGAGGTGGTTCAGCTGCAAGGTGTGAATGTCTGACTATAGTTTGTAAAAAGCGGGTAAGATAAGGTGCGAATGCCCGACAATGTATGATCAAAAGAGGGAGCGGAGGTTTTCGGCTGCAAGAAGGTCTGAATGTCCACCCAAAATTCCTGAAAAATAGGTAAAAAAAGGGTGCGAATGCCAAACCATACATCATCAAAAGCAGGAGTGGATGTGTTCGGCTACAAGAAGATTTGAATGTCCATCAATAATTGCTTTAAAACATGAAAGAAAATTTTCGAATATCAAACCGCACATGATCATAAGCGGGAGAGGAGTTGTTCAGCTGCAAGAAGGTGTGAATGTCCACCCATAATTACTGAAAAATGGGTAAGAAAAGGTGAAAATGCCCAACCATACATCATCAAAAGCAGGAGTGGATGTGTTCGGCTACAAGAAGGTTTGAATGTCCGACCATAGTTTGTAAAAAGCGGGTAAGAAAAGGTTCGAATGCCCGAACATAGACCATCAAAAGAGGGAGCGGAGGTGTTCCGCTGTAAGAAGGTGTAAATGTCCGACCATAGTTGGTAAAAAGCGGGTAAGAAAAGGTTAAAATACCCGACTGTACACAATCAATAGCGGGAGCGGAGTTGTTTGGCTACAAGAAGGTGTGAACGTCCGACCACGGTTTGTAAAAAGCGGGTAAGAAAAGGTTCGAATGCCCGAATATATACCATCAAAAGTGGAAGTGGATGTGTTCGGCTGCAAGAAGGTGTGAACGTCCGACCAAAATTTGTAAAAAGCAGTTAAGAAAAGGTTCGAATATCCAACCAAACATAATCAAAAGCGGGAGCAGAGCTGTTCGACTGCAAGTAGGTGTGAATGTCAGATCATAATTTGCAAAAAGCTGATGAGAAAGGGTGAGAATGCCCGGCTATACACCATCAAATGCGGGAGCGGAAGTGTTCGGCTGTGAGTAGGTGTGAATGTCCGACCATAATTGCTGAAAAATGTGTTAGAAGAGACTAGAATGCCGGACAATACATAATCAAATGCGGGAGCGGAGTTGTTCGGCTGTGAGTAGGTGTGAATCTCCGAGCATAGTTTGTAAAAAGGGGGTAAGAATAGGTTCGAATGCCCGAACATACACTATCAAAACAGGGAGCTGAGGTGGCTCAGCTGCAAGGTGTGAAGGTCTGACTATAGTTTGTAAATAAGGTGCGAATGCCCAACAATGTATAATCAAAAGAGGGAGCGGAGGTTTTCGGCTACAAGAAGGTTTGAATGTCCAACCATGGTTTGTAAAAAGCGGGTAAGAAAAGGTTAAAATACCCGACTGTACACAATCAATAGCGGGAGCGGATGTGTTTGGCTACAAGAATGTGTGAAAGTCCGACCATGGTTTGTAAAAAACGGGTAAGAAAAGGTGCGAATGCCCGACAATGTATGATCAAAAGAGGGAGCGCAGGTTTTTGGCTACAAGAAGGTTTGAATGTCCGACCATAGTTTGTAAAAAGCGGGTAAGAAAAGGTTCAAATGCCTGACTATAAACCATCAAAAGCGGGAGCGGAGGTGTTCCGCTGTAAGACGGTGTGAAAGTTCAACCATGGTTTGTAAAAAGCTGCTAAGAAAAGGTTCGAATGCCCGAATATATACCATCAAAAGCGGGAGCAGAGCTGTTCGACTGCAAGTAGGTGTGAATGTCCAGCCATAATTACTCACAAACGGGTAAGAAAAGGTAGTATTGCCAGACCATACATGATCAAAACAGGGAGCTGAGGTGGTTCAGCTGCAAGGTGTGAATGTCTGACTATAGTTTGTAAAAAGCGGGTAAGACAAGGTGCGAATGCCCGACAATGTATGATCAAAAGAGGGAGTGGAGGTCTTCGGCTGCAAGGTCTGAATGTCCAACCATAATTTCTAAAAACCGGGTAAGAAAAGGCTCGAAAGCCCGGTTTTCAGCTGCAAATCCTTCACTCAAACTATGTTAAAACTGCTTTGTCCTTCATATTTATCAATGTCTAGATTGACTTCAACAAAGAACAACACTGGATTTTGCAGTAGAAGAAAGAGCAACACTGAAGGATCAGTAATCCGAGAATAAGCTTATTTTCATACGTTCTGCATGATTTGGGATTTTATGTATAAAATGAATTCCTTCACTCAAACCAAGTTAAAACTGCTTTGTCCTTCATATTTATCAATGTCTAGATCGACTTCAACAAAGAACAACATTGTATTTTGCAGTAGAAGAAAAAGCAACACTGAAGGATCAGGAATCCGAGAATAAGCTTCTTTTCATACGTTCTGCATGATTTGGGATTTTATGTATAAAATGAATTCCTTCACTCAAACCAAGTGAAAACTGCTTTGTCCTTCATATTTATCAATGTCTAGATTGACTTCAACAAAGAACAACATTGTATTTTGCAGTAGAAGAAATAGCAACACTGAAGGATCAGGAATCCGAAAACAAGCTTATTTTCATACGTTCTGCTTGATTTGGGATTTTGCTATAAAATTAATTCCTTCACTCAAACAAAGTGGAAACTGCTTTGTCCTTCATATTTATCAATGTCTATATCGATTTCAACAAATAACAAGGCTGTATTTTGCAGTATAGGAAAGAGCAACACTGGAGGATCAGGAATCCGAGAATAAGCTTACTTTCATGAGTCCTGCACGATTTCGGATTTTCCTATAAAATGAATTGCTTTGCTCAAACCAAGTTAAAATTGCTTTGTCCTTCATAGTTATCCATGTCTAAAATGTATCAAGCATAAAGTTCCTCATATTACCCTGAATGAGAAAGAAGCATCCCTTTGGTTGAGCAATACGTTCCTTTTGCGGAGTTATGCATGATTTCGGATTTTGCTATAAAATTCATTCCTTCACACCTTTTTTTTCACCGCATTTTATAGATTATGGTTGGAAATTTCAACCACTCTAATCCGAAGACCTCTCCTCCCGCTTTTGTTAATATATTTGAACTTTAGTTGGACATTCACCCCTTTTTGCAGCTAAACCACCTCCGCTCCCTGTTTTGATCATGTATGGTCTGGCAATACTACCTTTTCTTACCCGTTTGTGAGTAATTATGGCTGGACATTCACACCTACTTGCAGTCGAACAGCTCTGCTCCCGCTTTTGATTATGTTTGGTTGGATATTCGAACCTTTTCTTACCCGCTTTTTACAAACTATGCTCGGACATTCAAACCTTCTTGTAGCCGAACACATCCACTCCTTCTTTTGATGATGTATGCTTGGGCATTCAAACCTACTTTTTGCCCGCTTTTCATTAATTTTGGGTGGACTTTCACACCTTGTCACAGCCAAACACCTCCGCTCCCTGTTTTGATCATGTATGGTTGGACATTCGCACCTTGTCTCACCCGCTTTTTGCAAACTATGGTCGGCTGTTCACAGCTTCCTCTCCACCATACTTGTATGGTGGGATGTTCACACCCAGTTGCATCCGAAGACCTCCACCCCCAGTTTTGTTGATATTTAGTTGGTCATTCGCAGCTTACCCGCTTTTGGCAAACTATGGCCTTCTTGCAGCCAAACACCTCTGATCTCGCTTTTGATGATGTAAGGTTGGGCATTCAGACCTTGCTTCACCTGCTTTTCACCAAATATAGTCGGACATTCACACCTTCTTGCAGCCAAACACTTCCGCTCCACCTTTTAGTGTCTATCACACCTTTTTTTTCACCGTATTTTATAGATTATGGTTGGAAATTCTCAACCACTCTCATCCGAAGACCTCTCCTCCCGCTTTTGTTAATATATTTGAACTTTAGTCGGACATTCACACCTTCTTGCAGCTGAACCACCTCCGCTCCCTGTTTTGATCATGTATGGTCTGGCAATATTACCTTTTCTTACCCGTTTGTTAGTAATTATGGCTGGACATTCACACCTACTTGCAGCCGAACACCACCTCTCCCGCTTTTGATGATGTATGGACCGGCATTCTTACCTTTTCTAACACATTTTTCAGCAATTATGGTCGGAGATTCACACTTACTCACAGCCGAACAACTCCGCTCCCGCATTTGATGGTGTATAGTCGGGCATTCTCACCCTTTCTCATCAGCTTTTTGCAAATTATGATCTGACATTCACACCTGCTTTTGATAATGTATGGTTGGGCATTCGCACCTTTTCTTACCCATTTTTCAGTAATTATGGGTGGACATTCACACCTTCTTGCAGCTGAACACCTCCTCTCCCACTATTGATTGTGTACAGTCGGGTATTTTAACCTTTTCTTACCCGCTTTTTACCAAATATGGTCGGACATTCACACCGTCTTACAGCGGAACACCTCTGCTCCCGCTTTTGATGGTGTATAGTCAGGCGCTTGAACTTTTCTTACCCGCTTTTTACAAACTATGGTCGGACATTCAAACCTTCTTGTAGCCGAAAACCTCCGCTCCCTCTTTTGATTATACATTGTTGGGCATTCGCACCTTATTTACAAACTATAGTCAGACATTCACACCTTGCAGCTGAGCCACCTCAGCTCCCTGTTTTGATAGTGTATGTTCGGGCATTCGAACCTATTCTTACCCCCTTTTTACATACTATGCTCGGAGATTCACACCTACTCACAGCCGAACAACTCCGCTCCCGCATTTGATGGTGTATAGTCGGGCACTCTCACCCTTTCTCATCAGCTTTTTGCAAATTATGATCTGACATTCACACCTGCTTTTGATAATGTATGGTTGGGCATTCGCACCTTTTCTTACCCATTTTTCAGTAATTATGGGTGGACATTCACACCTTCTTGCAGCTGAACACCTCCTCTCCCACTATTGATTGTGTACAGTCGGGTATTTTAACCTTTTCTTACCCGCTTTTTACCAAATATGGTCGGACATTCACACCTACTCACAGCCAAACACTTCCGCTCCCGCATTTGATGGTGTATAGCCGGGCATTCTCACCCTTTCTCATCAGCTTTTTGCAAATTATGATCTGACATTCACACCTACTTGCAGTCGAACAGCTCTTTTCCCGCTTTTGATTATGATTGGTTGGATATTCGAACCTTTTCTTAACTGCTTTTTACAAACTTTGGTCGGACGATCACACCTTCTTGCAGCCGAACACATCCACTTCCACTTTTGATGGTATATATTCGGGCATTCGAACCTTTTCTTACCCGCTTTTTACAAACCGTGGTCGGACTTTCACACCTTCTTGTAGCCAAACAACTCCGCTCCCGCTATTGATTGTGTACAGTCGGGTATTTTAACCTTTTCTTACCCGCTTTTTACCAACTATGGTCGGACATTTACACCTTCTTACAGCGGAACACCTCCGCTCCCTCTTTTGATGGTCTATGTTCGGGCATTCGAACCTTTTCTTACCCGCTTTTTACAAACTATGGTCGGACATTCAAACCTTCTTGTAGCCGAACACATCCACTCCTGCTTTTGATGATGTATGGTTGGGCATTTTCACCTTTTCTTACCCATTTTTCAGTAATTATGGGTGGACATTCACACCTTCTTGCAGCTGAACAACTCCTCTCCAGCTTATGATCATGTGCGGTTTGATATTCGAAAATTTTCTTTCATGTTTTAAAGCAATTATTGATGGACATTCAAATCTTCTTGTAGCCGAACACATCCACTCCTGCTTTTGATGATGTATGGTTTGGCATTCGCACCCTTTTTTTACCCATTTTTCAGGAATTTTGGGTGGACATTCAGACCTTCTTGCAGCCGAAAACCTCCGCTCCCTCTTTTGATCATACATTGTCGGGCATTCGCACCTTATCTTACCCGCTTTTTACAAACTATAGTCAGACATTCACACCTTGCAGCTGAACCACCTCCGCTCCCTGTTTTGATCATGTATGGTCTGGCAATACTACCTTTTCTTACCCGTGAATAATTAATCCCAAAATATTGAGCATAAAATAAGTCTTTATGCTGATGATGTATTACTTTTCCTTCAGAACTCACAGACGTCTCTCAGTCACACGATCACACTCATAAATAAATTCTCAGCACTTTCTGACTACTCTATCAACTGGTCTAAGACCACAGTTCTGCCCATTAACTGTAGGGTCCATAATATACCTACGATCACTTTACAGTCAGGAAATATTAGATATTTAGGCATAAACATTTCCTCCAGGCTCTCAGAGCTAACAAAGCTAAATTATGTGCAATTATTAAAGACAGTAGAGGACGATCTCTCGTTGGAAGTCCTTACCTATATCACTTATGGGGAGAGTTACATGATGATACTACCAAAAGTTAACTATTTGTTCTCAATGATCCCCATAAAACCATCTGCTACTTGGTTTAAGTCACTAGATTTATGCATCTCCAAATTTCTGTGGAAAAACAAACCACCACGTATTAGTTTAAAAACCCTACAGAAGACCAAGGAGAGTGGTGGATTAGATTTACCTCATTTTCAGCACTATTCCTTAGCCAATAGGTTACAATATATATCAAAATGGTTTAAACCTTGTTGTTGTCACAGTTCCCAGAGACGTTGTAATCGTTGAGGATTCTATATTCACCCCCTCATTAGAGGCACGTAATGCAGATTGATGACACTGAATCTTCTTCTCTGTTCATTGCTGGCATCATTCCCAGCATCGTAAGTGTTCGTGGCATTGTTAGCCTCTTCTTCTGGATCTTGATATCGAGAATCCTTTTGTATTTCTGGTTTGTCAGTCCTCTGTCTTCGTTCACCGGAGTCTTTGTCTTTTTGTCCTTGAGTTTGGTGATTTTTCTTCTTTTGATGCCTTGACACAATGTGACAGGTGATACCACGTGGGAGATCCTGTAACTTGGACTGCTGTCCCTGTGCTGCGAAATGGCTGTGCTGCTCAAATGGTCTCTCCTTCATCATGGTTACATGCTGCCATTCCGACATCTCGCCATTCCGACATGGGTCTCCAATTGTCGGAATGGCGACACTTCAAACGTCCCACCATTCCGACACTTTTTTCCTCCTATGGTCGGAATGGCGGTATGTTTTTTGTTTTTTTTAACATACCGCCATTCCGACAGTTCCTTTTAATAGCCTATTTTTTACCCAAAACATTTTGCACTAATGATATGCCGGCGCAAATACGCCCTAAAGTTTGGCGCACAAGCTTTGCACATGCAGAGGCCAAAGCCTCGCAAACGAACTTTAATAATCTATTATCAAAATCCCCTGAATTTCAAATATAAAAATACAGATATTAATGTAACTCTGGCGAGACTGAAACTGATTAAGCAGAAATACAGTGTCAGTGAGCTGTCACAGCAGCCAGCTGGAGCGGAGCTCTCCACAGAGCCCATGCGTCTTTTGCACGCTGTCATCATATGCAAAAGTAATAATTGCAATTACAGATATCACGGCTACTGCACAGGACACAGTTGCGAGCACTCTGCCTTGCCTTGCCAATAGGAGAAGAGAGAAATGACAGCATAGAACGTATAAAACACAACAAAATTCAGTAAAAACGTTTATTCATGTTATTCACGTGATTTATGAGTACTCACTCCAATTTTGGGAAGCGCGGATGGGCTTTGTGCATTTGGCACAAACACACAGCCGCAACGGTTGTAGCTTTATACAGCCTGTTGATATCTTAAGGACCTAACTGGTCACACTTGGGAGTAAATGTCATGTAGAGATTGTTTTTACATGACATTACAGCTGAACATATAGCTTTCATCCACAAACCAACGTGGGAGAGCCCGAAGACGCATGTGCCAGACGCACATAGGCATGCGTAAAACCAATTTTGACCACTTCATACTGTTTATTTGCTTTCTTTTAGTTAACTTTCGTTTCTTTTGGATTCTTGTGCGTGTTATGGAGCCGTTTTGGTCCATGTTTGTAAGCCTTTTTTTCCTGGATTAAATTTTCGGAAGTTGAAACAAGTGGCATTGGAGTGTATGATTGAAAACCACCGCGGACTGCTTCTCCTCCTCCAGTTGCCGAGACTTTGTGTTTTTAATAACGCTTGTCTATAAACATGTGTTAAACATATAAATTGCATGAACAGAAAGAAGGGACTCACCTGTTGAGTAACACACATTTCCTTATACGGAAAGCCTTGTCGGAATGGTGGGACATTTGAACGTCAGAATAGCGGGATGTCGCAATGGTGGGATGTCGGAATGGTGGGACGTTTGCATGTCGGAATGGTGGTATGTCGGAATGGTGGGATGTCGGAATGGTGGGATGTCGGAATAGCGGGATGTCGGAATGGCGGGATTTCGGAATGGGTGTTGCCACCCCCTTCATCATATACACAGTTATTTATACATCACCTTCCACCATGAAGCGTTGTCCCTTTTTGTTTCTCTCTTTGTTCTTAAAATGCTGTTATGCATGTCTAAACCAATCCATTAAATTAGATCATTTTGGCAGTAAAGCGATCTACAATGTGCTTGGTCGCAAAGCTGCTCATCTGTGGTAAACAGCTCTTCAGAAAGGCATTCTTAAATTGATTTCACTAATTCTATGTAATAATTTTGTGATTTCCTACAAAACTACACTTCTTCTCCCATCTGTCTGAGTATTTAATATTGTCTGGGTCCCGTTAAAACATGTATTTTTCCCATCTAATTCCTTGTTTGCTTTAAAACAAGTATTCCCCATTTTCTATCCCTTCAGTAGCCAACCAGTTTGTATGGAGTACACTGGAGCAACTTGACTGATCAGTAAAACACTGCTTTTGTTGTCACCGCAAGGCTTCCCCCGTCGGTTGTTTCACTGAGACACTACTGAGTAACTATAACTCAACACAGTTTATACACATAACATTCCTATACATACTAACAAACAAACAAACAATTATTTATCGCAATTTTCTCATCTCTGTTTGAACGTACACCCAGGTAAATATTCCTGTAGTCTTCTCATACCGACTATGGACCCATTCATTGTTTAACTTCACTGTTTTGCAAATCCTAATTGAATATTACACATTGACATTGAACTTTACTTGATAAGCAGGTCTTCATTGCATTCAGCAGCCTATATGTGAGCATCTATGTGTAAGCTGTTCTTCTTTGCATTTATCAGCAGCAAGCAATTCTTCATTGCACATGCATATGAAAATAGTAAAACAATTCCAATGCGTTAGCGAAACCTTCTATATCAGGAGTGTCCATCATGATGCTGGGAATAGAACCTCTTTCCCAGAATAGTTCAACCTTCATTACTCAACTGATCATAACTCCGCAATGAGCACATTTCAAAGTATCATTCCTCTACATATATTCAAAAATCTATGTGTAAATGTTTAATATTTCTTATATTTGTTGATGTCATTCTGTGTGCATGTGGCCTAAACCCAATCTCTGTGTGGCAATTTTAATTTAAACAAGTTGAACTCTGCCTCTGATCATTTAAAAAAGGTGTGTACCAATATCAACCTTTCTCAGGTAATTACTGATCCTACAAAACCAAAGAGATCCTTCAAGGTTGTCCCTGATTGGCTCAATCTTAACAAATCAAAGGTAGAAAATCCGCAGTATCTGAACTTGGTGTTAGTTATCACTGCTCAATAGCCTGTATCAGAATTGCAAAAATGAAAACATTAGGTCCACGCTTGGTATCCAGATCCTGAAACATCTCCATGAGCAGGCTTTTTTTTAACTGATCTGTTGAATAGTTATATGACACTGTTAAAATCCCAGATGAAGATCTAGCACTTGACCATTTTTGTAAATCTTCTAATTCCATAGTTGATAAACACGCCCCTTTTAAAAAGTATAAAACTTAGAACAGGTCTATCCCTGGCTTTCGGCAGAACTGTCTTCTTTACTTTTTTTTCCCCTTGTCCTGTTCAGCATTATGTCAGAAGAATTGTAGTCTGAATACCTTTGATGCCAAACAGATTTGTTTTGCCAAGGGAAGTTTTATAAATGTAAAGCTCCCCTTGATGCCCATTTATTTATTTCTGTTTAAAATATATGACATGAACTGAACTGAACCGGACCGGGGGACAAGGAAAGAAGAAGAGGAAAGAAGAGGAAACAGAACAAAAATAGAAACAAAAACCAGACAACCAGCTGCTACACCTGTAAAAAACAAAACAGACAACAATCCATGGCCTATGAGGGGAATCCAGCCTTAGCGCCACCAGGAGCACCTGAAAGCAGACAAGCAGAGAAAAAACAAACACACAAACAAACAAAAACAAGCACAAGAAGCGGCAATCGCATACAACACAGCTGTGGATATAGATGACCTGAGACGACATGATAATACATCAACTGCTTAGTGACCATGCTACTGGACTAATGAATGTGTGTGTGTGTGTGTGAGAACATGCAACACCCATGGCACAGGACCTACATGATAACCGTGCTTAGTTATGAGTGTATAAGCGTACAGGGCCACAATCCACAGCCCCCCCCCCAAGCAATCAGAAGCAGGCAGAGAGGGCCACAAGACCCAGGCCACCAGCAGCCCCCACAGAGCACAGAACCCAGGCAGCCCACCGCAGGGGCAACCACGCATCCACCCAGAAGACTGCAGAGGAAGCCCCCGGAAAGAGCCCCCATAAGCATAGGGCAGAGGCACTCCGGGAACCAGGGGCAACAGCCCACCGACCCCGCCAGGCCCCAGCCGCCCAGACATGGGCCATGCACTGGACCTGGGCCCCAGGAGCCCGAGCGCCCCCAAACCCCCCGGCAGAGGCCCCACCCAATACCCAGGAGGGCCAAGCGCCCCAGACAGCCACAAAGTGGGTCAGCGCCTGCCCCAGCGCCCCTGGTCAAGTGCCCTGGGAGTCAAGACGTGCCCACAGGTGGGTGAAGTCGCGAGCAGTGGGGAGAGGCAACGCTGATGCCCCATCGGGAGAAACACAGGCAGGCCAGATCCAGGCCCAATCATTACCACACACACTTTCACGTCCCATACATCCACACATCCACACATCCTACCTCCCTCGACTCTGCTGGGGTGTAGTGCAGCGGGCACACCAGGAGGCCAGCAACCCCCCAGCCACCACAGACCCCGAACCAGCAGAACAATTAATTAATCCTCCTGGCCCCTCCTGCCCCGAGAAGACACCAGGAAGCAGGGGTGTGCGAAGAAGACCCCTCCCCTCACCCTTCTGGCTCTTCAATATTTTCTAATAGTGAGCAATTAAAATTGAGGGGCAGCCAAACTTGTAGAACTGGGAGCGCGGCACTCTGGGCCGCCTACATACCCAAAGAGCCCCGCCCACCAGATGCCACTCAGTGTAACCACCCCCCAAGACCTAATGTGTGTGTGTGAGTGTGTTTGATAAGTAGTAATGTCTAAGGTGTAATTAAAACAGGGGCAGGGAACTGCAGAGTGCAACCAAAGGGGACCACCTACGTGGCCCCATCCACTACACCCCACCGAACACACACGCCCCCAAAACCCTTCATGTGTGAGTGTGTGCTGTGTACAGGAGCCAGAAGGGAGAGGGGTATGGGGATATATACCGGGGGAGCTACTCTCCCCCAGAGAGGGCAGCCAGGGACTGGCTGCAATAGGCATCCCCGCTACCTGGGAGCCAACAATGGGCAGGAGGGCCTGATGTCCACCAGGCTCGGGGCCTGCAGCGACCATATTCCGGGAGCTACTGTACCCCCAGAAGGTACCCATCCCGCCCCACCCCACTCAACCCAACCCCACCCAGGAGGACCTCTACAAAAAACAAACAAACAACATCAAAAAACAAACAAACAAACCACCCGGTCACACCAGTCGCAGCAGCCCGGGCCTGAGACCCACCATCACCCAGCAACCCACCACCACCACTATGTGATAAAACTAATCAGAGGGGACCAGAGAGAATGAAATTCAGCCAATTGATGTTTTGAGGAGGCAGACATTGTTTCCATGCTAATATAATCTAAAAGAAAATTTCTAAACTGGTTAATACACAGATTGTTCTTCGCTTTCCAGTTCATGAGAATAGTTTTCTTTGCGATACATAACACTGTGACAACCATGTGTGCTGAGTTAATTTCTATGTTGATGTTGTCTAAGTCACCCAGTATGCACAGTGTGGGGCATGAAGGGATGCTACACTTTAGCCATGTTGATAGGTCTTGAACTCCTCCTCTTGGGGAAGGATCTCATTCCCGACCCGAAGAGAGCATTCCACCCTTTTCCGGCTGAGAACCATAGTCTCGGATTTGGAGGTGCTGATTCTCATCCCAGCCGCTTCACACTCGGCTGCGAATCACTCCAGTGAGAGCTGAAGGTCACGGCCTGACGACGCTAACAGAACCACATCATCTGCAAAAAGCAGAGACCCGATTCTGAGGTCGCCAAATGGGACACCCTCAACGCCCTGGCTCCGCCTAGAAATTCTGTCCATAAAAGTTAGGAACAGAATCGGTGACAAAGGGCAGCCCTGACGGAGTCCAACTCTCACCGGAAACGTATCCGACTTACTGCCGGCAATGCGGACCAAACTCTGGCACCGGTCATACAGAGACCGAACGGCCCCTATCAAGGGGTCCGGCACTCCATATTCCCGGAGCACCCCCCACAGGACTCCACGAGGGACACGGTCGAACGCTTTCTCCAAGTCCACAAAACACATGTAGACTGGTTGGGCGAGCTCCCATGCACCCTCCAGGATCCTGCCGAGGGTATAGAGCTGGTCCACTGTTCCACGGCCAGGACGAAAGCCACACTGCATCTCCTGAATCCGAGGCTCGATTATCCGACGGATCCTCCTCTCCAATACCCCCGAATAGACCTTACCAGGGAGGCTGAGGAGTGTGATACCCCTATAGTTGGAACACACCCTCCGGTCCCCCTTTTTAAAGAGGGGGACCACCACCCCAATCTGCCAGTCCAGAGGCACTGTCCCCGATGTCCACGCGATACTGCAGAGGCGTGTCAGCCAAGACAGCCCTACAACATCCAGAGCCTTGAGAAACTCAGGACGGACCTCATCCACCCCCGGGGCCTTGCCACCGAGGAGCTTTTTAACCAACTCGGCAACCTCAGCCCCAGAAATGGGAGGCCCCGTCTCCAAGCTCTCCGACTCTGCCTCTTCCGAGCACGTGTTGGTAGGATTGAGGAGTTCCTCGAAGTACTCCCCCCACCGACTCACAACATCCCTAGTTGAGGTCAGCAAAGCCCCGTCCCCACTGTAAACAGTGTTGACTGTGAGCCGCTTCCCCCCCCTGAGACGCCGGATGGTGGACCAGAATCTTTTTGAGGCCGTCCGGAAATCATTCTCCATGGTCTCACCGAACTCCTCCCAGGCCCGAGTTTTTGCCTCAGCAACCGCCGAAGCCGTGGCCCGTCTGGCCCGTCGGTACCTATCAGCTTCTTCCAGGGTCCCACTGGCCAAAAAGGCCCGATAGGACTCCTTCTTCAGATTGACGGCTTCCCTCACCACTGGTGTCCACCAGCAGGTTGGAGGGTTGCCGCCACGACAGGCACCGACCACCTTACGGCCACAACTCCGACCAGCTGCCTCGGCAATGGAGTCACGGAACATGGCCCATTCAATGTCCCCCACCTCAAATATGGTTGAAGCTCTGCCGGAGGTGGGAGTTAAAGCTCCTTCTGACGGGGGATTCTGACAAACGCTCCCAGCAGAGCCTCACAATACGTTTGGGCCTGCCAGGTCTGATCGGCATCCTCCCCCACCAGCGGAGCCAACTCACCACCAGGTGGTGATCAGTTGACAGCTCCGCCCCTCTCTTCACCGAGTGTCCAGGACATACGGCCGCAAGTCCGATACAACCACAAAGTCGATCATCGAACTGCGGCCAAGGGTGTCCTGGTGCCAAGTGCACATATGGACACCCTTATGCCTGAACATGGTGTTCGTTATGGACAGTCTATGACTGGCACAGAAGTCCAACAACATAACACCACTCTGATTCAGATCGGGGGGGGCGTTCCTCCCAATCACACCCCTCCAGGTCTCACTGTCATTGCCCACGTGAGCATTGAAGTCCCCCAGCAGAATGAGGGAGTCTCCGGTAGGAGCATTCTCCAGTGCCTCCCCCAGAGACTCCAAAAAGGGTAGGTACTCTGAACTGATGTTTGGCGCATAGGCACAAACAACAGTCAGGACTCGTCCCCCCACCCAAGGCGGAGGGAGGCTACCCTCTCGTTCACTAGGGTAAACCCCAATGTACTGGCACACAGCCGGGGGGCAATAAGTATGCCCACACCTGCTCTGCGCCTCTCACCACGGGCAACTCCAGAGTGGAAGAGAGTCCAACCCCTCTCAAGAGTACTGGTTCCAGATCCCAAGCCGTGCGTCGAGGTGAGTCCGACTATATCTAACGGTCTGATGAAGTTTCAACAATAAACAACAAACTTTGTATTATGAGAAAGAACCAGACTCATTCTTCAGGAATCCGAAAATAAGCTCTATTTTACGAGTTATGCACGAATTCGGATTCTCCTATAAAACGAATTCCTTAACTCAAACCAAGTTAAGACTGCTTTGTCCTTCATATTTATTCATGTCTAATCAAGTTTCAATGATAAACAACGTTGTACTTTGTAGAATGAGAAAAAACTTCTTCAGCAATAAGCATCTCTCGACAAATGACGAAATACAGATTTTGCTATAAAATTAATTGCTATCAGCCTGACTTAAAACTGTTTGTCTTCCTTATTTATCCACTTCAAATCAAGTTTCAACAATTAAAAAAATTTTGTAGTTTGAGAAAGAACAACTTAATCTTGAGCAATCAGTATAAAAAGAGGGTAAGCAAAGGTGCGAATGTCAAACCATACATGATCAAAACAGGGAGCGGAGGTGTTTGGCTGAGACAAGGTGTGAATGTCCACCCACAATTAATGAAAAGCGGGCAACAAGTAGGTTCGAATGCCCAACCATACATCATCAAAAGCAGGAGTGGATATGTTCGGCTACAAGAAGGTTTGAATGTCTGACCATAGTTTGTAAAAAGCGGGTAAGAAAAGGTTCGAATGCCCGAACATACACCATCAAAGGAGGGAGCGGAGGTGTTCCGCTGTAAGAAGGTGTGAATGTCCGACCATAGTTGGTAAAAAACGGGTAAGAAAAGGTTAAAATACCCGACTGTACACAATCAGTAGCGGGTGCGGAGTTGTTCGGATACTAAAAGGTGTGAAAGTCCGACCATGGTTTGTAAAAAGCGGGTAAGAAAAGGTGCGAATGCCCAAAAATGTATGATCAAAAGAGGGAGCGGAGGTGTTCGGCTGCAAGAAGGTGTGAATGTACACCCATAATTACTGAAAAATGGGTAAGAAAAGGTGCGAATGCCCAACTATACATAATCAAAAGCAGGAGTGGATGTGTTCGGCTCCAAGAAGGGTTGAATGTCTGACCATAGTTTGTAAAAAGCAGGTAAGAAAAGGTTTGACTGCCCGAACATACACCATCAAAAGAGGGAGCGGAGGTGTTCCGCTGTAAGGTGTGAATGTCCGGGGGATGTCCGGAGCTACTCTCCCCCAGAGAGGGCAGCCAGGGACTGGCTGCAATAGGCACCCCCGCTACCTGGGACCCAACACAGGCCAGACTCGGGGCCTGCAGCAACCATATTCCGGGAGCTACTGTACTCCCAGAAGGTACCCACCCCGCCCCACCCCACTCAACCCAACCCCACCCCACCCCGGAGGACCTCTACAAACAAACAAACAAACAACAACAAATAAACCACCCGGTCACACCAGACGCAGCAGCCTGGGCCTGAGACCCACCATCACCCAGGCCCCCCCCCCAACAGGGGATAAGCACCCCCCCACCGCACGCCCCAACACCCTTAAGATAACAACCACCCGCGGACACCCTGGAGGTCCCAGAGCAACAAGCCTTGCACCAGGACCTGCACCAACCCACCCATACTGTGGCATGTCCAGGGCAACCTAACCCCCCGGGCGCAAGGCAGCGCCCAGCCACCAGGGCCCAGGCCCAGCACCACCACTCACGCCAGAGCGGCCCGGCCACCCGGTACAGAGCCAGCAGCCACCACCCCAAGGCACCTAAGGGACCCCGCCCCACACCGCAAGACATCCCCACCCGCAAGCCCCCAAAACTGACTTCCAAGCCCGACACACATATTAATATAGTGTTCAGCTGTACAGCTCTCTGGTTGCTGTGGCTGTTTTTAAATGTGCCATGAAAACAAACCTTGACTTGACTTGTTTTGACTCAGACTTACTGCAGCTGTCTTTAAATTTCTTTTAGAGTTTTCTTCTTCAAGAAACTCATTGGTGATATCTGACTCTCGTTGTGCCTTTTATTGCCGTGTTTTTGTTAATTTCCTAATAATCTAACTCACTTTTAAGCTTTATATAAAGCACGTTGCTGCTCTGTTAAGATAACAGATCCATTGATTCATAGATCTGCTGCAGTTAAATAGTTAAATGGTTTAATGAGATCAATTATAAATACTGATGATAAATATTAACTCAGAATTGGTGAAAATAAGCAGAGGAGAAGTATTTAGATCAGCTAAATTTTAAGTCATGTTACTGTGATCTCTAATACAATAAAGGCTAACCTTTAATGCTTTAAGATGGTAAGAAACTGTCTGACACCTATCTGCCTGACCTTGCTGTTAAATCCCGATATTTTCTAATATGTCATATGATCTGACTGTCCGGTCTCAGACCTGCTTCAGGTGGAAATCATAAAGTCTCAATTTGTAGAACATCTTTTGTTCAGGCAGTTTTTCAATTAAAGGATCAGAGATTTAAATGCTATGTTTGTTTGTCTGACTTTTTAAGAGAGCTGTTAAATCTTAATTCAACAACAAACTGGTTCTAATGTTTAGTTTTAAACAGTCTGTTCTTCCTGGATTTATTTTGGACATTGTATTGCTTCTTATCTCTTCACTGTAATACTTGCATTGAAAAGCGGTTTTCAGATTGTCCATTCAATGTCGTATTCCTCCCATTCAAATTTATTTAAAAATAAATAAATTATTGAATTGATGATAAATGCTCTAGTAAAAACTTCCATTATCATTGTAAATTTTTTGACTAAATAACTATATGTAACTCTGGTACTCTTTAAGTACAGGCCCATGATCAATCAGAATCTGTCCTCACTCTCAGGGCTGAATGGGGGAAGAAGGAAGCAGGGTTGGGATGAGATAATCTTAGGGTGAGAGCATTTATGACAAAGCTATCTAAACTTTTCTTTTCCAATTACACATGTCCACATGTACAGCCTAAGCTGTTTATGCTGAATCTGTATAAATGGTCAGTTTTTTATTTTGCTAAATGGCATGCTTCTGTTATTGAGTGTGATGTTAGGAAGATGTGTCTTATCTGCTAGTGTAGTAGGATGTGTCCCTGGAAAAGATGACGTTGTGTCTGGCACGTGCTGTGGTAGAGGTGCAGAGGACTGCGTCTGAATAGAGAATTTAACTTCTCCAAAAAAAATACTGACAGTCTTTAAGAAATGTTACTGGTTTTTTTTCCATCTTTTTCTGCCCTTGCTCTCTGCAATAAACCTACCTCCTTTAGCTTTGCTGTTGCTTGATTCCTACTGCCTGTTGCTTGTTTTGAAAACATAGAGAAATCACTCAGTTGCGGTGGCGCACTTTCAAACCCTCCACACATTCCTTTCCCTTGCATTTCCCTCATCCAATTTACAAATCTATCTGTCTCTCTTTTTTCGTCTTCTCTTGGAACTTTTTTCTGCCATCTCGTCAACGTGTCAAATAATACCGACCCCAATGAGCCGGGTTTACATGTTTTCCACTTATCAACAAAGGTTTGTGACATATTCAGGTATTTCACGTGTTAATCAGAATGGGTGAATGGTGCAATGCCCGAGTGTTGGACTCGACCAAGAAGCTTCTACACAGAATCTTTTACTCTGTGCGCTTGATCGCTGGGGGTTCTCCCAGTCTCTTCACTCGTTTTAATTCACAAAACTCTGTAACACCCTAACTAAATTCCCCTTTATTTTCTAGTCCAATGCCCCCTTTTACAGAACTACTTGAGATCTGTGTCAGTGTAGGAATTCTCCAGCAGTCTCTATTGCTAGATACACTTCCACTAACACAGTAAAATATCAACCAAGTAGCAAACCACCCCACATTTTCATGAAAAATAACCAACTTAGCCCTGTGTCCTTATGCAGAGATAAACACTTAGTGTATCGCCTGTTCACAACAACTGCAGAACCACCGCCGCTTGTGGAAGAGAAAAAAAAAACAAAAAAAACCCAGACACACCGCCGATTGTGGATTTTACAGTCCAAGCACCAAATGCGTAGTAATAACAGACACACCGCCGATTGCGGATTTTACAGTCCAAGTGCCAATTGCACAGAGATTACTTACGCCGCCTATTGTGAAGTAATACAGACCCACCGCCGATTGCAGATAAAGGTCTAAGCGCCCTTGTGCACAGAAATTACTCACGTCGCCTGTTGTGCAGTAATGCAGACCCACCGCCGATTGCGGATTTTACGGTCCAAGTGCCAATTGCACAGACATTACTCACGCCGCCAATTGCGGACTAACAGACCCCCGCCCATTGGCATCTACTTCCTATTCAGTTTAGAAGACAGGATGAATTTTATGTCTTTTATTTGGCCAAATTGTACTAAACTAGGACACATATGACTCTCCCTATGTGAGACTATGTGTTTATACTTTACATGTGACCACCTAGTAAACCTGTAGACACAAATTTTGTGCTTTTGATTTAGTGATCGGAGGACATCCTAATTCAGACAATTTAGTTTAGAATGACCAATGTGCAGAAATTTCACATATCCTGATACAAGAGGTTTTCTGCTCACCTTGTGTTTTAGGCGCCTTGAATTGTCTGAAGAAGGGTCCCCTCCAACCAGCTCCGGAAGTCCTCGATCGGACACGGTCTCAGAGTCAGCCAATCCGTGTCACGGCACCAATTGTTAGCCCGATTTTTTCATTGGAAGCCCAAGAATAAGCTGGAGAAATGGTTTATTAAAACAGTATTTATTAGTGGTCACAAGTAGAGTATATTGCAGCGCTGGACTCGGAGTGCCAGAGCTCCCGCAGGAAATCCGTCAGGTCGAGACCCGTTATCCGGAAACATGTCATATTTATATTCAGCTTTATCTCACAGAAGTTGTATTCACACTTGTCAGAGTATAATTGGCCAGTTTTGATGGCATGATCAGGCCAGCTGCTGTCCTTGTTGTGTTCTTTGGATGTGATAAACAATGTGTGTGTATGTGTGAGTGCTGTTTTAGGTGTCTAATGCACCAGACCTATCTGCCCTAATAGAGATGTTTTGTCTGACCCAGTTGTTTATGTCATTCTAAGGTCTTGGACCATTTAAGGTCATCTGTTGTGCAGTATGAGCAGAGTGCAAAAGTACCAGCTAGGAACATAGGTTATTTAGTAAAATACAGAATATGAATTTATAATGTCTAAGAACAAAGCCAATTATAACAGTGTTATGTATCGCAAAGAAAACTATTCTCATGAACTGGAAAGCGAAGAGTATATATATACATATATATATATATAATATATTTATATATATTTTATATATAAAATATATATTTTTTAAAAACCAACACAGCAATGAAATATGCTATGTGAGTCAGATATCAAACAATAGTTTTCTTAAGGAGAAATTTAAAGACAGCTGCAATAAATCAGCGTAATATATGGAGTAATATATTAATACTATAAGCAGTTTCTAAGCCTGCAGATGAATATTAATTAAATTAAACAGAAAGGTTGTGCATGTGTGTTCAACAGGTGCCAAACTAGATGGGTCAAATGCAGAGAGTAATTTTGTCTGACTTGTAACATGACAATAAACAGTCATCTTAATGTGTTTGCACAGCAATGGAATAAAGAGGGAAAGCAGAGGAGCACTCTAACAACAAAAAGAAAAGGAAGAAAGGACTAAACTTTTTGTTGGAAGGGAGAGAAGCAACTATTTAGGTGATGAGGGAAAGCAAAAACACAGATCACAACAGGAGCAGTGACAGAGAAGGAGAGACAGAGCAGGAGGAGATACATGTCGGCTGTGTGGAAGGAGGGGGCATTGGGCGACTGCAGGAGCAAGAGTAAGATAGAGGAAGATTTTGGGAGTCAGTTATGACTAGATAAGAAAAAAACAGGAGCTGTAACCAGGATAGAAGCAGAAAAGCCAGAAAAAGTGTTAAACTTAGAGGGAATTGAACTTATCTTATAGTATGACATCAAACCTGAGATTAGATTGAATGTTTCCGGGACGGAGATAACTTTTCTATGCGACACAGGTGCAAAACGAACTGTAATCCATCCTGATGACTTACCGGGAGTTGAGGAATCCAAAGAAATTATTTGTGTCAAATCAGCAAATGGTAAGAGCCATCCTGAGCGTTTATCAAAACTCTTGACAGTAACAGATACACGGAGTGGAGTAAGTGCTGATTGTCAAGTTGTCTTGTCCACTCTGTGTCCCTGTAACTTACTGGGAAGGGATTTACTCCATTTATTGAAGCTAAGAATAGTTCCAGAAGAAAAAGGGTTAACTGTAGTTCGAATGAAGTCCGCTCAAACAATGATTCAGCATGAGACCACCTTCATACTGGTATAGTTTGGATCTTGTGTCTACAGGCCCCAGCGCTATCACGCTTCCTCTCCTTAAGAAGGCAAAAGAACACGTCTCAGGAAAGCTCACCCTCAGGTCACCACATGAAGTACACTGTACTGTGTATTACAAATATACTCAAGGGGAGGACATATTTAATTTTTTAAACAAATGAGAAAGTTAAAACGTGCTGAAGTTAAAACACTTATACTGGAATAAAGAGGGTTGTTGTGCAGTCAGCTGCTTACTCTCCCACAGCATGAGAAAGTTTTTAAGATCATGGAATGCACCCCATATGTCACTCTCCAAACCCACAGATGACCACTGGAGGCATTTAGGTGTGTTTGTGACTGCATGTGAAGAAGCCTCAGATTGGGAGGAGGTGGATCCAGGAATAGAGTATTCTGAGAAACTGGATGCATATACTAGTCCATTAAATTGGACCATGGATGCAAAACCAAATGTACACTTACAAGGACAGATCTGGAAGAATAAAGGTGCCATTTACTATGAAATGTAGAACTTATACTGCCAAAGAGTTTGTTTAAATATGCTTCAGTATCGAGCCATGGAGCACGGCATGTCTCTACAGGAGGGCTGGTAGCAATAATGAACAAGGTTTTTGCAGTGTATGGTTTTATTTATAATAAAATCATAATATCATAATATGATAATAAAGAATTTTTGTCTAACATGTCAAATATGTGCAAATATGATCCATACATATGGCCTAGGACCGGGACGAGGACAGTTCCCGAGGCCGGAGGACCCTTTTCAACACGTTTGTATGGATTTAATTGAATTAAATAAAGGGGTCTCCCTGGTGATTAGTGATGTTTTACCAAATGAAGTGAAGTATTTCCAAATGCACAGGCAGATGTACCCTCAACACTGGTGAATTAAATATTACCTAGATTTGGAATTCCTGAAAAAATCTACAGTGATAACAGGGACGCACTTTGTAAACAATATTATCTTCCTGATGGCGAAGAACTTAAAAGCAAAAAAGGATCTCAGAAACCACTCTGCATATCATCCACAATCAGCAGGTTTGCTGGAAAGACACAATTGAATAATTAGGTCAAGAGAGACTGGGAAGAATTGGGTTTACTGTTTACCACTAGTAGTCCTAAACATGCATATTACTCTAACTAGCACAGGATTAACTCCATTTGAGATAATGTATAATGTATGACCATTTTTACAACCACAGTTAAAACTATTCACCGGACATGATGAAGAAAGAGAAGAAACCTTAGCAGGATACATGGTTAAAATGTTAACAAGTAGAGAGATCTAGTGTCTGTTCCAGGTGACCCTTTGGAGGAATCTCTAAAACCTGGAGACTGGATCCTCATCAAAGTGATAAAGAAAGATAACTGCTCCAGCCCAAGGTGGGAAGGTCCATATCAGGTACTGCTTACAGAAACCACAGCAGCTAAACTAATATATCCTGGATGCACTTATCACACTGTAAACTAGTAAGGCCACGACCTGCAGAAGTAGGGAAAGATTAGTTACCCACCACCGTTCTCTGAGGCATAAGTCTGACTACAAAGGGGAATTCTCTCAACAGGAGGGGGTTCGTCTCAACCTCAGTGAAGAAAACAACGGCTAAAACGAGAACATAGGGTGTGGCTAAAATAAGACAGGGATAGACAGACAGCAGCCGTGGCATCCATTTAAATTACCAGGATTTGTAGTTTAAAAGGAACCAGTTGTGTATTGTTAATCATTATTCTTATTATCGTATTCCTAATTCTATGGGATTAAGCACAGATTAATAAAAAACTAAAAGATAATGCACTACAATGAATCACACGGACACAGACTGACCACAGAGATAGGAGGTCCCTCAGGTCCAACAGACAACTTGTCAACCTATTTTTTTGTTGCAGGAATAGATGGGGTGGCTGACATTGACTTATGCTCAATTATTTTATGTAAAGACAACCAAAAAGCCCATGTGTATTCTGAAAAGTACGTATGTGAAATGTATGTTAATACAAGATTTCTGAAGAATCGCCTGTGTATCAGTTGGAATTTTGTTAGAATGTATACAGATTGACAAAATATCCAATCTAATTGTATTGAATGTGCTAAAGCCAGCAGTTAAGAAAATAGACAACTGCCCTCAGCGTTGGCTTATACGGGTAATTTATATATGTTTCATCCACAGGGGTACAGGTAAGAATGTGGGTACACTCATGTCACATAATTGTCAAGAATCCATCTATTGTCACTCAGGACGCAGGTAACTACTCAGCATCTTGGTTTCGGAACCAAACTTCCATGAGAGCAGACCTCTGGTGGCTGTGTGGGGATATGAAACTGAGGTCCGTCCTTCTGCCTAACTGGCAGCTGCACAATAGCCCAACTACTGATGCCTTTCCGTCTGTTCCCTGAGGGGGACTTTAAGGCGTTGGGTGAGAAGCTGCAATGTCTCAAGTATTTAACTGTGTCTGGAGGTTCATTTGACAACAGAGTGTACCTGGATAGCATTGGAATTCTGAGTCCCAGATGAATTTAAAGCTAGAAATCAAGTAACTACAGACTTTGAATCTTTTCTTTTCTGGTGGGCAACAATAAAAAAAAATGTTTATTGGATAAATTACATCTACAAGGCATTGCTGAACAATTAAAATGTTTGGAACTTTATCCTGTTCCTTTGTTCCTAACAATACTTCCGCAGATGGCAGAATCACAAAGAGGGACTCGCATCACTCTCTTTTATCCACATGTGTACAAAAGGGTGGACGGCGAAGCTAAGCGCTCCACCCCAACTGAATGAAAAGCTGATTTGAAGAGTTCATTCCACCAAGACTGAAAAGGAAATGTCACCCATGAAATCAACAATGCTTTTAGGGACTTCTATAAAACCTTATATTCATCACAAAATGAACCATCAGACAGTAACATAGATCAGTTTCATAGATCATAGACTATTCTACCGTCAACAACCTGGAAACCACAATAGTCTCTCTAGATGCAGAAAAAGTATTTGATCGAGTGAACTGGACATTTTTATTTGCAGCATTAAACAAATTCGGGTTTGGGTCACACTTCATCAACTGGATAAGGATATTATATAGCTCCCCAAATGCAAGTGTCAGGACTAATGATCAAACTTCTCCAAGCTTCAGTCTGCAGAGAGGTACAAGACAGGGTTGCCCACTTTCTCCCTCACTTTTTGCTATTTTCATCGAACCTTTAGCAGCTGCTATCAGACAAGATAGAAATATTAAAGGCATCCAACCCCAAAATATTGAGCATAAAATAAGTCTTTATGCTGATGATGTATTACTTTTCCTCCAGAACTCACAGACGTCTCTCACTCACACGATCACACTCATAAATAAATTCTCAGCACTTTCTGACTACTCTATCAATTGGTCTAAGACCACAGTTCTGCCCATTAACTGTACGGTCCAGAATATACCTGCGATCACTTTACAGTCAGGAAATATTAGATATTTAGGCATAAACATTTCCTCCAGGCTCTCAGAGCTAACAAAGCTAAATTATGTGCAATTATTAAAGACAGTAGAGGACGATCTCTCTCGTTGGAAGTCCTTACCTATATCACTTATGGGGAGAGTTACAACCATTAAAATGATGATACTACCAAAAGTTAACTATTTGTTCTCAATGATCCCCATAAAACCATCTGCTACTTGGTTTAAGTCACTAGATTCATGCATCTCCAAATTTCTGTGGAAAAACAAACCACCACGTATTCGTTTAAAAATGCTACAGAAAACCAAGGAAAGTGGTGGATTAGATTTACCTCATTTTCAGCACTATTCCTTAGCCAATAGGTTACAGTATATATCAAAATGGTTTACACCTAGCCCAATAGATGAACCATGGATAAATATAAAACAAGCATTGTGTGATAATCTGGAAATCTCTTACCTACCTCTTATTAGTCAAAACGTAAAAAATCACAAATGTTTTAAAAGCATTAACATCAGCACCTCTCTGACAGCTTGGTGGGAATTTCTTAAAATAACAAAGTCTTCACTTGTCCCATGTAAGCTTACACCCATCTGGAACAATCCTGACATCCTGCAAAACAAAAAAATGCCAAACTTTATTCTGTGGAAGATCAAAGGAATCAAACATCTGGAACATATAATCCAAAATGGAAATTTTATTTCATTTGATGAGCTCATATCACAACATGAGATAGGCAGCAATAAATTCCTAGAATATCAACAACTTAAGTCTATAATAACAAAGAAATATATCCTCCACCAACCAGACTTACAACTCCCGATTAGGGTAGCAGAATTTCTAAGCAGCTGCACCCCAAAACTACTATCAAAAATATATAAATTATTGTCTAAGATAGATGACACAATGTCTCTACAATCCTCAAAATGGGAGGCAGAATTATCTATTAGTTCTAGTCATAGCTTCTGGCCACAAACATGTTTGAACACCTTTAGAATGACTCGAAATCCTAATTTACAGCTCATACAATACAAAATTCTTCATAGAACACACTATAAAGGACAAAGGATGTTCAGGATGGGTCTAACACACTCAAACTTCTGCTCACATTGCACAAATAACACACCTGATGATTATGCACACGCTTTGTGGTTTTGTGCGCCTGTCCAGAAGTTCTGGTTTGAAGTCTGTACGGATCTATCAACATGGCTAAAGTGTAGCATTCCTGCATGCCCCACACTGTGCATACTGGGTGACTTAGACAACATCAACATGGAAATGAACTCAGCACACATGGTCCTCACAGTGTTGTTAGCCCGATTTTTTCATTGGAAGCCCAAGAATAAGCTGGAGAAATTGTTTATTAAAAAAGTATTTATTAGTGGTCACAAGTAGAGTATATTGCAGCGCTGGACTCGGAGTGCCAGAGCTCCCGCAGGAAATCCGTCAGGCCGAGCCCCGTTATCCGGAAACATGTCATATTTCTTGTCAGAGTATAATTGGCCAATTTTGAGTGGCATGATCAGGCCAGCTGCTGTCCTTGTTGTGTTCTTTGGATGTGATAAACAATGTGTGTGTATGTGTGAGTGCTGTTTTAGGTGTCTAATGTACCAGACCTGTCTGCCCTAATAGAGATGTTTTGTCTGACCCAGTTGTTTATGTCATTCTAAGGTCTTGGACCATTTAAGGTCATCTGTTGTGCAGTATGAGCAGAGTGGAAAAGTAACAGCTAGGAACATAGATTATTTAGTAAAATACAGAAAATGAATTTATAATTTCTAAGAACAAAGCCAATTATAATAACTCCCCCTTTTGACATGATTTAATCATGTCATCTAAATGAGGTAGGAATGTTATATTCTGTATTGTGTGAAACCTGTTAGCGGCAGCCAACTTAGCAGGTCCCCAAACATCAAGTGGCCAACTACCTTGAGGTGCAGCACAACCAGACAGGAGATTCTTGTTATCCCCCTTTTGATATAACTTCATTATGTGAGCTGTTATGTGTAAGCTGTTCTTCTTTGCAATTATCAGCAGCAAGCAAGTTTTCATTGCATATGCATGTGTAAAATAATTGTAATGCATTAGCTAAACCTTTCTGTATCAGGAATGTTTATCATGATGCTGGGAACAGAACCTCTTTCCCAGAATAGTTCAACCTTCATTACTCAACTGATCATAACTCTGCAATGAGCACATTTCTTAAAAGCTATAAGTATCACGCCTGTACGTGTATGCAAGGAATAAATTAGTAAATGTTTCAATATGTCTTAAAATTAGTGTGTGTATGTGGCCCCAAACCCAATCTCTGTGTAGAATCTTAGTTCATTTTGGCCCAAAACTATATGTGGTTTAAGCAGTGGCAAGACCCTGCTCACCCATAAGTACCATTACAACACATAACAATAATTAACTAAGCTACAACAATTCATAAAATATTGAAACTCAAAAAGTGCTTAAGGCAATTAACATTACCATCAGGATCGTCCACTGTTCGCAGCGAATAGGAGCGAAAAACCCGATGGCTGATATCCGGGAAAATTCTCCTATGGCCCCATTCCCCCTTGGCGACCGACCACTTAATTACCTTTCAGTGCCTAAGGTCCCGCTCCGAACAGCCAATTCACACCAATGGCAGTGGACATATGTATGAATTCCTATGATTAGTAATTGGTCTACTTAAAATCATTAAACTAAAGAGGAACATCACAAAACACAAAACAATACAGTACAGACATTTAAACATGATGTGAATATGAAGATATGACCCTGTTGAGAACAGATGAGTAATGATAGATGTAGTGTAAAAAACTAACAATTTCTTTTGAGTGAAAATTTTATGATAACATTGTGCAGAGTGGTGTAGTGCAGCTCAGTCTCTTGTGGTCCAATCCTGTCACTGCTTGGTGTTTGGTTTTCCTTCTGGCTGAACCTCAGTTCAGCAGTCTGAGCTAACTAGGAAGGAGAGGTTACCAGCACTTCACTTCCACAAAGGGGTCTTTACCACCCGTTTTCCCTAACTAATCTTTTTCTTTGGGACAATTAAGGAGATAATTCAGATTATTTTGTTGACAGTGGTTGAAGGTTGTGTGGTTGTTCAACCATTATCTTGGCATGATGATCGTGCCTCCCAGAATTTCAGACTGACGTCTTGTCAGTCACTTGGCTGTGAGTCCTGTAGAGGTTCTGCTGCAGATGCAGTTAATTTAAGCTGTGGATGAATGTTAGCAGGAGAGAGAACTGAGCAGCACAACATGTCATTTTCACAATGTTTTATATTCAGGAATTGCCTTTTAACAGGTTCAATCCCAGTATTCATTGGTCGACAAATTAAGTTTTCATATGAACCCCAAACAAAAACAAATAAATAAACCGAAAAAAATAAAAAATAAATAAATGAAATGAAAAACAAAACAACTGGCCAGTTGATAGAAAACATGTTTTAGGACAGTACCTTTAGACTCACCAACCTGCTGTACAGCATTAATGTGAAATCCAGTACCATCAACCTTTTCTGTGGAAAAAACTTCAAACCATTTAGAGAACACAGCAAGACAAAGACAAAACACAAGACAACATAGAACAAAAGACAAAAGGAAAAATTTGAGAAGTGTTAGTAAACTATGATTAATTGTTGTATCTCCAGCCCCCCGATGAGACTTAGTCTCACCCTTATGTTAGTTCTGCTGAACTCTTCCACTGCAGTTTCTGCTCCTGTGTTGCTGCTGCAGGACAGAAATATTTGTGGTTAGAGTTCATTTTGGGAGCAGCACAGCATCAAGAAAGCAGCCATTTCTTCTCAATGAGTAACTGATTAACCTTTTTGGGATAAATATTGTCTGTCCTCTTAATTCAGCTCAGAGTGCTTTTGATAAAATTTCAGCACGATCTGCTTAATTCTCACTTGTTACTTTATACTAAATTCTATTTAATTCTTACCAGTGGCTGTGTTTCGTGATGCTGAGCCATCCACAGACAGTTCAGGATCAGCATTAAGTTTTTTCTGCTCCATTTGAATTAGAAACACTTCATGGGGTACCAACAGTGTGACATCAGAGTTTCTTATAACATCACATGATACAATAACATATTTCCATACAAATTAGAATCAAAGACAAAGGTTTATTCTATTTTTCTATTTGTCTCAATTCCTCATTTATTTATTTTTTAGATGAGCCATGTGGCCTTGTGCTGCTAACTTTTTCCTTAGCAGTGCCACAGCATCGTGCTTGTGTTCAGATCTTTGGTTGGTTATTGATCACTGTTATCTTGCATGCATGCTTTGACCTAAGGGCCCAGATTCTTGATATTATTTTGTAATATTTTTTTTTATTTATTTTTTCCTCATAACAGTTTTGGAATGTTAGCTAAATTGTTCAGGGTCATTCTTGTTTTTTCTTGACATGAATTAGGCCTTTAATCGTGCAGTTCAAAGCTCTGTGCTTTACCTTACTTCGAGCAGCTCTGCCTCAGTTTATTATGTTTTACTTAATCTTTACTTCTTCCTTCCAGTATGTGTGGATGTATGTGGGTGTATGTGTACGTATAGATGTGCGTGTGTGTGTGTGTGTATGTGTGTCTATATGTGGCCTTGGGTTTCACTGCTTTGTTTTATTTTCTTCTATCATTTTCTTCTATGAAAAGTGTTATGAAAATAAAGTTTGATTGATTGATTCATTGATTGATTGCACCAGATTAAACAACTTGGGTCATTTCCCATGTAAATTCTCGAATGAACCAGAACACATGATTAAAACTGTTCTCACAGAACATTTTATTCATCCCATTCATATCTTTTTCGTTTGACCAACATGTCATGACTGAGCACAGATCGGATTGTACCTTGTATCTTGTTTCTCAATAAATTGTAATTGAAGTGGGTTGTTGCCATTTTCCAGAGATCTTTTAGTCACCTGGTGTGGAGTGGTGGGAAGAGAGGGTGTGTCCAGATTACTGTTGTAGTTCTTTGTAACTTGAGCTTTTAATGTCTGACTTTCACACAGGAGAGGTGTGAAAATTAGTTATTGTAACCTTTATTGTTTCTGCTACTGTGGTTCTACAGTCTAGTCTCCACAGTGGTGTTTTCCTTTGGTTTCATCGTCAGTGGTCCGTTCAGTCTCTGATAGAGTTTTAGTCCCCGTGGTCTAGTCTTTGTCAGCAGGTGAGGTTCCTAAGTCAGTCCGGACCTCAGTTAATGTTCTTTCGGTAGGATCTTGAGCCTGAGTACAGTGATCCTTGTGGATCCAGTTACTCAGTCTATTCTCAGTAAACCATACCTTTACACAATGTGTTGTAGCTTCTGCGTCCTGTCCATATAGGAGAGGACCAGTTAAGTTTGTTCACTTTCCTGGTCCTGTTCCTTGGTGAGTGTTTCTGTAACCTGCTGAGATATACTCATCACCGTGTTATTTAGTTGTTTCACATTCACACAAGTTTCCATACTGTAGTACAACAAGGGGTGAGCCTGTTGGTGCAGTTGTAAATGGACAGGGTGTTTCCTCCCTGGCATGACCTCATGTGAGACAACATGACAACATTCATGGTGGCATTTGGAGTAAATCTTAGGCTAACACAATACGTAGAGCTTCAGCCCAGGTTAACTGTGTGTCTGCACAGACTTCTGTTCGGCCTTTTTGATGGTTCTATTTGCTCTTTTCACTAGTCCTTGTAAAGCTGGGTGAGAGACTGCACCGAGCTTATGTGTAATCCCAAACAATTTTTCCACTTCTCCTAGTTCTTCATTGGAGAAGTGAGTACCATTATCTGATCTTATCACTTCTGGTACCCCAAATCTTGGAATAATTTCTCTTGTAAGCCATTTAATGACTTCTTTTCCTTTTTCGGTTTTAGTAGGTGTGGCTTCTACCCATCTAGAAAAGGGAGCTACACACACTAGAAGAAATAGTTTACCTTCAGTCCTGTTCGCTGCTCCCATGTCAGTAAACTCAAATACTATCTGTTTCCAAGGGGCATCAGGTACTGGGAAACTACCTAGTCCTGCTTTGAGATTGAACAGCTTGCAAATTTCACAAGATTGCACAAAATATTTTATTGTGTCTTTTAGGTGGGG
Organism: Leuresthes tenuis; assembly: GCF_036924035.1. Classification (NCBI taxonomy): domain Eukaryota; kingdom Metazoa; phylum Chordata; class Actinopteri; order Atheriniformes; family Atherinopsidae; genus Leuresthes; species Leuresthes tenuis. The sequence continues at coordinate 26,440,419 of NW_027325367.1, read as the reverse complement.
GTGCCACCAGTGTTGTGAAATGAGCGCTGTTACTTTTGAGCTAGCACAGTGAGCTCTACTGTGTGCTTCTTGACATAGCAAATTTAGTAGTCCAGTTGGAGCTACTATTTTGCCTTCATGATTCCAGCAGCATCCTGTGGAATCTTTTTTTTTCGTTCCATGCTTGCTTTTCAGATGGTGCCGCTGCTTCGTGAAGTTCTTTAATGTTTTCTAAACATAATTCTCGTTGTGATTTTTCCTCCAATGTTTTCTGAGACATCTGGTTAAAAGCAGTATACCCTGCTTTTGTTTTTGCTGCCTTATCTGCCGCATTGTTGCCTCTCGCTACTCTCCCATCTCCCTTTTGATGTCCTCTGCACTCGACTCTAGCAACTTGTTTTGGTTCAAGTATGGCATAATATAGTTCGAGTAATTGATTCAAGTGTTTAACCGGGGTGCCTGCTGAGGTCACAAAGCCTTTCCTTTTCCAGTGACACATGTCTGGTTTAGAGGCATGTCTTTAACTGTAAACACTGTTTTTATTTCACTAATTTATTCAATGTTTATTGTTAGATTAATTAATATTTATCTGCAGGGTTAGAATTTGCTAATAGTATTAATATAGTGTTCAGCTGTACAGCTCTCTGGTTGCTGTGGCTGTTTTTAAATGTGCCATGAAAACAAACCTTGACTTGACTTGTTATGACTCAGACTTACTGCAGCTGTCTTTAAATTTCTTTTAGAGTTTTCTTCTTCAAGAAACTCATTGGTGATATCTGACTCTCGTTGTGTCTTTTATTGCCGTGTTTTTGTTTATTTCCTAATAATCTAACTCACTTTAAACCTTTATATAAAGCACGTTGCTGCTCTGTTAAGATAACAGATCCATTGATTCATAGATCTGCTGCAGTTAAATAGTTAAATGGTTTAATGAGATCAATTATAAATACTGATGATAAATATTAACTCAGAATTGGTGAAAATAAGCAGAGGAGAAGTATTTAGATCAGCTAAATTTTAAGTCATGTTACTGTGATCTCTAACACAATAAAGGCTAACCTTTAATGCTTTAAGATGGTAAGAAACTGTCTGACACCTATCTGCCTGACCTTGCTGTTAAATCCCGATATTTTCTAATATGTCATATGGTCTGACTGTCCGGTCTCAGACCTGCTTCAGGTGGAAATCATAAAGTCTCAATTTGTAGAACATCTTTTGTTCAGGCAGTTTTTCAATTAAAGGATCAAAGATTTAAATGCTATGTTTGTTTGTCTGACTTTTTAAGAGAGCTGTTAAATCTTAATTCAACAACAAACTGGTTCTAATGTTTAGTTTTAAACAGTCTGTTCTTCCTGGATTTATTTTGGACATTGTATTGCTTCTTATCTCTTCACTGTAATACTTGCATTGAAAAGCGGTTTTCAGATTGTCCATTCAATGTGGTATTTCTCCCATTCAAATTTATTTAAAAATAAATTAATTATTGAATTGATGATAAATGCTCTAGTAAAAACTTCCATTATCATTGTAAATTTTTTGACTAAATAACTATATGTAACTCTGGTACTCTTTAAGTACAGGCCCATGATCAATCAGAATCTGTCCTCACTCTCAGGGCTGAATGGGGGAAGAAGGAAGCAGGGTTGGGATGAGATAATCTTAGGGTGAGAGCATTTATGACAAAGCTATCTAAATTTTTCTTTTCCAATTACACATGTCCACATGTACAGCCTAAGCTGTTTATGCTGAATCTGTATAAATGGTCATTTTTTTATTTTGCTAAATGGCATGCTTCTGTTATTGAGTGTGATGTTAGGAAGATGTGTCTTATCTGCTAGTGTAGTAGGATGTGTCCCTTGAAAAGATGACGTTGTGTCTGGCACGTGCTGCGGTAGAGGTGCAGAGGACTGCGTCTGAATAGAGAATTTAACTTCTCCAAAAAAAATACTGACAGTCTGCAAGAAATGTTACTGCTTTTTTTTCCGTCTTTTTCTGCCCTTGCTCTCTGCAATAAACCTGCCTCTTTTAGCTTTGCTGTTGCTTGATTCCTACTGCCTGTTGCTTGTTTTGAAAACATAGAGAAATCACTCAGTTGCGGTGGCGCACTTTCAAACCCTCCAAACATTCCTTTCCCTTGCATTTCTCTCGTCCAATTTACAAATCTATCTGTCTCTCTTTTTTCGTCTTCTCTTGGAACTTTTTTCTGCCATCTCGTCAACGTGTCAAATAATACCGACCCCAATGAGCCGGGTTTACATGTTTTCCACTTATCCAATGTCCACTTAGCACAGACATTACTCACGCCGCCAATTGCCGACTAACAGACCCCCGCCCATTGGCATCTACTTCCTATTCAGTTTAGAAGACAGGATGAATTTTGTGTCTTTTATTTAGCCAAATTGTACTAAACTAGGACACATATGACTCTCCCTATGTGAGACTATGTGTTTATACTTTACATGTGACCACCTAGTAAACCTGTAGACACAAATTTTGTGCTTTTGATTTAGTGATCGGAGGACATTCTAATTCAGACAATTTAGTTTAGAATGACCAATGTGCAGAAATTTCACATATCCTGATACAAGAGGTTTTCTGCTCACCTTGTTATTTAGGCACCTTGAATTGTCTGAAGAAGGGTCCCCTCCAACCAGCTCCGGAAGTCCTCGATCGGACTTGTGAAGTTGTATTCACACTTGTCAGAGTATAATTGGCCAGTTTTGAGTGGCATGATCAGGCCAGCTTCTGTCCTTGTTGTGTTCTTTGGATATGATAAACAATGTGTGTGTATGAGTGACTGCTGTTTTAGGTGTCTAATGTACCAGACCTATCTGCCCTAATAGAGATGTTTTGTCTGACCCAGTTGTTTATGTCATTCTAAGGTCTTGGACCATTTAAGATAATCTGTTGTGCAGTATGAGCAGAGTGGAAAAGTACCAGCTAGGAACATAGGTTATTTAGTAAAATACAGAATATGAATTTATAATGTCTAAGAACAAAGCCAATTATAACAGTGTTATGTATCGCAAAGAAAACTATTCTCATGAACTGGAAAGCGAAGAACAATCTTTGTATTAACCAGTTTAGAAATGTTCTTTTAGATTATATTAGCATGGAAACAATGTGTGCCTCCTCAAAACATCAATTGAATTGAATTTCATTCTCTCTGGTCCCCGCTGATTAGGTTTATCACATAGTGGTGGTGGGTTGCTGTCCCGTCACTCTGGGCGGTTGGATGTGTTCTGTGGGGGGGATGTGTGGCTTCGGGCGTCTGGTGGTCTCTCGGGTCGTGAGGACCGGGTTGGTCTGGGGGGGCTGGGTTGCCCTGGACATGCCACAGTATGGGTGGGTTGGTGCAGGTACTGGTGCCAGGCTTGTTGCTCTGGGACCTCCAGGGTGTCCGCAGGTAGTTGTTATCTTTAGGCTGTTAGGGCGTGCGGTGGGGGGGGTGCTTTTCCCCTGTTGGGGGGGGCCTGGGTGATGGTGGGTCTCAGGCCCAGGCTGCTGCGTCCGGTGTGGCCGGGTGGTTTGTTTGTTGTTGTTTGTTTGTTTGTTTGTAGAGGTCCTCCGGGGTGGGGTGGGGTTGGGTTGAGTGGGGTGGGGTGGGGTGGGTACCTTCCGGGGGTACAGTAGCTCCCGGAATATGCTCGCTGCAGGCCCCGAGCCTGGTGGACATCAGGCCCTCCTGCCCTGTGTTGGGTCCCAGGTAGCGGGGGTGCCTATTGCAGCCAGTCCCTGGCTGCCTTCTCCGGGGGAGAGTAGCTGCCCCGGTGTATATCCCCATACCCCTCTCTCTTTTGGCTCCTGTACACAGCACATACTCACACATGAAGGGTTTTGGGGGCGTGTGTGTTCTGTGGGGTGTAGTGGATGGGGCCACGTAGGTGGTCCCCTTGGCTTCACTCTGCAGTTCCCCGCCCCTGTTTTAATTACACCTTAGACATCACTACTTATCACACACACACACACATTAGGTCTTGGCGGGTGGTTGCAGTGAATGGCATCTGGTTGGCGGGGCTCTTTGGGTATGTAGGCTGCCCAGAGGGCTGCGCTCCCAGTTCTACAAGGTTGGCTGCCCCTCAATTTTAATCGCTCACTATTAGAAAATATTGAAGAGCCAGAAGGGTGAGGGGAGGGGTCTTCTCACACCCCTGCTTCCTGGTTTCTGGTCGGGCAGGAGTGGCCAGGAGGAATTAATTATTCTGCTGGTTCAGGGTCTGTGGTGGCTGGGGGGCTGCTGGCCCCCTGGTGTGCCCGCTGCGCTACACCCCAGCGGAGTCAAGGGAGGGAGGACGTGTGGTGATGATTGGGCCTGGGTCTGGGACTTGCTGTCGCCTGGCCTGCCTGTGCTTCTCCCAATGGGGGGGTGGCGTTGCTGCTCCCCACTGCTCGCGACTTCACCCACCTGTGGGCACGCCTTGACTCCATGGGCACTTGGCCAGGGGCGCTGGGGCAGGCACTGACCCACTGCGTGGCTGTCTGGGGCGCTTGGCCCTCCCGGGTATTGGGTGGGGCCTCTGCCGGGGGGTTTTGGGGCGCTCGGGCTCCTGGGGTCCAGGTCCGGTGCACGGACCATGTCTGGGCGGCTGGGTCCTGGTGGGGTCGGTGGGCTGTTGCCCCTGGCTCCCGGGGGGCCTCTGCCCTATGCTTATGGGGGCTCTGTCCGGGGGCTTCCTCTGCTGTCTACTGGGTGGATGCGTGGTTGTCGCTGCGGTGGGCATCCTGGGTTCTGTGCTCCGTGGGGGCTGCTGGTGGCCTGGGTCTTGTGGCCCTCTCTGCCTGCTTCTGATTGCTTGGGGGGGCTGTAGATTGTGGCCGTGTACACTTATACACTCTAACTAACACATAACTAAGCACGGTTAATGTAGGTCCTGTGCCATGGGTGTTGCATGTTCTCACACACACACACAACACACATTAGTCCAGTAGCAGTTCATGCATTACCATGTCGCCTCAGGTCATCTATATGCGATTGCCACTACTTGTGCTTGTTTTTGTTCGTTTGTGTGTTTGTTTGTTTTTTTCTCTGCTTGTCTGCTTTCAGGTGCTCCTGGTGGCGCTAAGGCTGGATTCGCAACAGAGACCATGGATTATTGTCTGTTTTGTTTTTTTACAGGTGTAGTAGCTGGTTGTCTGGTTTTTGTTTCTATTTTTGTTCTGTTTCCTCTTCTTTCCTCTTCTTGTTTCCTTGTCCCCCCTTCCGGTTCAGTTCTATTACATGTTATATATTGTAAACAGAAATAAATAAATGGGCATCAAGGGGAGCTTTACATTTGTAAAAATTCCCTTGGCAAAGGAAATCTGTTTGGCATAAAAGGTATTCACAATTCTGCTGCCATAATGCTGAACAGAACAAGGGAAAAAAAGTGAAGGAATTCATTTTACAGCAAAATCCTGAATCGTGCATAACTCCTCATAAGGAGTGTATTGCTCAAACATAAGTGTGGTTCTTTCTCATATAAGGTAATATAAAGAAGTTTATACTTAAAACCAGCGTAGACATGGATAAATAAGAAGGACAACGCAGTTTTAACTTGGTTTGAGTGAAGGAATTAATTTTACAGCAAAATCCTGAATCGTGCATAACTCCTCATAAGGAGTGTATTGCTCAAACATAAGTGTGGTTCTTTCTCATATAAGGTAATATAAATAAGTTTATACTTGAAACCAGCTTAGACATGGATAAATAAGAAGGACAAAGCAGTTTTAACTTGGTTTGAGTGAAGGAATTCATTTTACAGCAAAATCCTGAATCGTGCATAACTCCTCATAAGGAGTGCATTGCTCAAACATAAGTGTTGTTGTTTCTCATACAAGGTTATAAAAAGAAGTTTATGTTTGAAACCAACTTAAACTTGGACAAATATGAAGGACAAAGCAGTTTTAACTTGGTTTGAGTGAAGCAATTAATTTTATGGCAATATCTAAAATCTTGACTATCTCCTTAAAGTAAAGCGAATTCCAGAAGAACAAGTGTGGTTCTTTCTCATATAAGGTAATATAAAGAAGTTTATACTTGAAACCAGCTTAGACATGGATAAATAAGAAGGACAAAGCAGTTTTAACTTGGTTTAAGTGAAGGAATTCATTTTACAGCAAAATCCTGAATCGTGCATAACTCCTCATGAGTGTATTGCTCAAACATAAGTGTTGTCCTTTGTCATACAAGGTTATAAAAAGAAGTTTATGTTTGAAACCAGCATAAAGGGACAAATATGAAGGACAAAGCAGTTTTAACTTGGTTTAAGTGAAGGAATTCTTAGTTAGCAGTTCCTTGATGAGGGATATTTCAGACATCAAAATCCACCCCATCAGTATCAGTGATCACGCTCCAGTTTCTATCACACTGAAGAATAAAAGAGTTATACCACCAGGAATTCGAGATTCCTGCTGGTGGCCTGGGTCTTGTGGAAAAGCAGTCATGAGAGGCAAAATAATCTCTTTTTCATCAAATAAGAAAAAGAGGGAAAGTTCAAGGATATCAGATTTAGAACTCAGGATCAAATCATTAGAAGTTGTCTACAGGCCTGGGTCTTGTGGCCCTCTCTGTCTGCTTCTGATTGCTGGGGGGGGGGGCTGTGGATTGTGGCCCTGTACACTTATACACTCATAACTAACCACGGTTACCATGTAGATCCTGTGCCATGGGTGTTGCATGTTCTCACACACACACACACACACATTTATTAGCCCAGTTGCATGCTCGCTAAGCAGTTGATGTATTATCATGTCGTCTCAGGTCATCTATATCCACAGCTGTGTTGTATGCGATTGCCGCTTCTTGTGCTTGTTTGTTTGTGTGTTTGTTTTTTCTTTGCTTGTCTGCTTTCAGGTGCTCCTGGTGGCGCTAAGGCTGGATTCCCCTCAGAGGCCATGGATTGTTGTCTGTTTTGTTTTTTACAGGTGTAGCAGCTGGTTGTCTGGTTTTTGTTTCTATTTTTGTTCTGTTTCCTCTTCTTTCCTCTTCTTCTTTCCTTGTCCCCCGGTCCGGTTCAGTTCTATTACATGTTATATATTGTAAACAAAATAAATAAATGGGCATCAAGGGGAGCTTTACATTTATAAAACTTCCCTTGGCAAAGCAAATCTGTTTGGCATCAAAGGTATTCAGACTACAATTCTGCTGCCATAATGCTGAACAGGACAAGGGGGAAAAAAAAAAAAAAAAAAAAAGAAGTTGTCTACAGTACCTCAAAAGAGGAACACACACTGAATGAACTAAGAAAAGCTTAATTGAATTAAACAAAATTATTAACAAACAAACACAGTTTCTGATACAAAGACTTCGTGTGGAGAACTTTGAGCATGGCAATAAATCTGGAAGGTTCCTAGCTAACCAACTAAAGACAAATAAAGAGAAAACAACAATCACTTCTGTTAAAGACTGAAAAGGAAATGTCACCCATGAAATCAACAATGCTTTTAGGGACTTCTATAAAACCTTATATTCATCACAAAATGATCCATCAGACAGTAACATAGATCATAGACTATTCTATCATCAACAACCTGGAAACCACAATAGTCTCTCTAGATGCAGAAAAAGCATTTGATCGAGTGAACTGGAAATTTTTATTTGCAGCATTAAACAAATTCGGGTTTGGGTCACACTTCATCAACTGGATAAGGATATTATATAGCTCCCCAAATGCAAGTGTCAGGACTAATGATCAAACTTCTCCAAGCTTCAGTCTGCAGAGAGGTACAAGACAGGGTTGCCCACTTTCTCCCTCACTTTTTGCTATTTTCATCGAACCTTTAGCAGCTGCTATCAGACAAGATAGAAATATTAAAGGCATCCAACCCCAAAATATTGAGCATAAAATAAGTCTTTATGCTGATGATGTATTACTTTTCCTCCAGAACTCACAGACGTCTCTCACTCACACGATCACACTCATAAATAAATACTCAGCACTTTCTGACTACTCTATCAATTGGTCTAAGACCACAGTTCTGCCCATTAACTGTAGGGTCCAGAATATACCTGCGATCACTTTACAGTCAGGAAATATTAGATATTTAGGCATAAACATTTCCTCCAGGCTCTCAGAGCTAACAAAGCTAAATTATGTGCAATTATTAAAGACAGTAGAGGACGATCTCTCTCGTTGGAAGTCCTTACCTATATCACTTATGGGGAGAGTTACAACCATTAAAATGATGATACTATCAAAAGTTAACTATTTGTTCTCAATGATCCCCATAAAACGATCTGCTACTTGGTTTAAGTCACTAGATTCATGCATCTCCAAATTTCTGTGGAAAAACAAACCACCACGTATTATTTTAAAAACGCTACAGAAAACCAAGGAAAGTGGTGGATTAGATTTACCTCATTTTCAGCACTATTCCTTAGCCAATAGGTTACAGTATATATAAAACATAGTTTGCACCTAGCCCAATAGATGCACCATTGATATATATAGAACAAGCATTGTGGGATAATCTGGAAATCTCTGACCTGCCACTTATTAGTCAAAACGTAAAAAAATCACAAATGTTTTAAAAGCATTAACATCAGCACTTCTCTGACAGCCTGGTGGGAATTTCTTAAAATAACAAAGTCTTCACATGTCCCGTGTAAGCTTACACCCATCTGGAACAATCCTGACATCCTGCAAAACAAAAAAATGCTAAACTTTACTCTGTGGAAGATCAAAGAAATCAAACATCTGGAACATATAATCCAAAATGGAAATTTTATTTCATTTGATGAGCTCATATCACAACATGAGATAGGCAGCAATAATTTCCTAGAATATCAACAACTTAAGTCTATAATAACAAAGAAATATATCTTCCACCAACCAGACTTACAACTCCCGATTAGGGTAGCAGAGTTTCTAAGCATCTGCATCCCAAAACTACTATCAAAAATATATAAATTATTATCTAAGATAGATGACACAATGTCTCTACCATCCTCATGAGATTTATATATTAGTTCTAGTCATAGCTTCTGGCCACAAACATGTTTGAACACCTTTAGAATGACTCGAAATCCTAATTTACAGCTCATACAATACAAAATTCTTCATAGAACACACTATACAGGACAAAGGATGTTCAGGATGGGTCTAACACACTCAAACATCTGCTCACATTGCACAGATAACACACCTGATGATTATGCACACGCTTTGTGGTTTTGTGCGCCTGTCCAGAAGTTCTGGTTTGAAGTCTGTACGGACCTTTCAACATGGCTAAAGTGTAGCATTCCTGCATGCCCCACACTGTGCATACTGGGTGACTTAGACAACATCAACATGGAAATGAACTCAGCACACATGGTCCTCACAGTGTTGTTTGCCCGATTTTTTCATTGGAAGCCCAAGAATAAGCTGGAGAAATCGTTTATTAAAAAAGTATTTATTAGTGGTCACAAGTAGAGTATATTGCAGCGCTGGACTCGGAGTGCCAGAGCTCCCGCAGGAAATCCGTCAGGCCGAGCCCCGTTATCCGGAAACATGTCATATTTCTTGTCAGAGTATAATTGGCCAGTTTTGAGATGCATGATCAGGCCAGCTGCTGTCCTTGTTGTGTTCTTTGGATGTGATAAACAATGTGTGTGTATGTGTGAGTGCTGTTTTAGGTGTCTAATGTACCAGACCTATCTGCCCTAATAGAGATGTTTTGTCTGACCCAGTTGTTTATGTCATTCTAAGGTCTTGGACCATTTAAGGTCATCTGTTGTGCAGTATGAGCAGAGTGGAAAAGTACCAGCTAGGAACATAGGTTATTTAGTAAAATACAGAAAATGAATTTATAATTTCTAAGAACAAAGCCAATTATAACAACTCCCCCTTTTGACATGATTTAATCATGTCAACTAAATGAGGTAGGAATGTTATATTCTGTATTGTGTCACACCTGTTAGCGGCAGCCAACTTAGCAGGTCCCCAAACTGCAAGTGGCCAACTACCTTGAGGTGCAGCACAACCAGACAGGAGATTCTTGTTATCCCCCTTTTGATATAACTTCATTATGTGAGCTGTTATGTGTAAGCTGTTCTTCTTTGCAATTATCAGCAGCAAGCAAGTTTTCATTGCATATGCATGTGTAAAATAATTGTAATACGTTAGCTAAACCTTTCTGTATCAGGAGTGTTTATCATGATGCTGGGAACAGAACCTCTTTCCCAGAATAGTTCAACCTTCATTACTCAACTGATCATAACTCTGCAATGAGCACATTTCTTAAAAGCTATAAGCATCACGCCTGTACGTGTATGCAAGGAATAAATTAATAAATGTTTCAATATGTCTTAAAATTAGTGTGTGTATGTGGCCCCAAACCCAATCTCTGTGTAGAATCTTAGTTCATTTTGGCCCAAAACTATATGTGGTTTAAGCAGTGGCAAGACCCTGCTCACCCATAAGTACCATTACAACACATAACAATAATTAACTAAGCTACAACAATTCATAAAATATTGAAACTCAAAAAGTGCTTAAGGCAATTAACATTACCATCAGGATCGTCCACTGTTCGCAGCGAATAGGAGCGAAAAACCCGATGGCTGATATCCGGGAAAATTCTCCTATGGCCCCATTCCCCCTTGGCGACCGACCACTTAATTACCTTTCAGTGCCTAAGGTCCCGCTCCGAACAGCCGATTCACACCAATGGCAATGGACATATGTATGAATTCCTATGATTAGTAATTGGTCTACTTAAAATCATTAAACTAAAGAGGAACATCACAAAACACAAAACAATACAGTACAGACATTTAAACATGACTTGAATATGAAGATATGACCCTGTTGAGAACAGATGAGTCATGATAGATGTAGTGTAAAAACTAACAATTTCTTTTGAGTGAAAATTTTATGATAACATTGTGCAGAGTGGTGTAGTGCAGCTCAGTCTCTTGTGGTCCAATCCTGTCACTGCTTGGTGTTTGGTTGTCCTTCTGGCTGAACCTCAGTTCAGCAGTCTGAGCTAACTAGGAAGGAGAGGTTACCAGCACTTCACTTCCACAAAGGGGTCTTTACCACCCGTTTTCTCTAACTAATCTTTTTCTTTGGGACAATTAAGGAGATAATTCAGATTATTTTGTTGACAGTGGTTGAAGGTTGTATGGTTGTTCAACCATTATCTTGGCATGATGATCGTGCCTCCCAGAATTTCAGACTGACGTCTTGTCAGTCACTTGGCTGTGAGTCCTTTAGAGGTTCTGCTGCAGATGCAGTTAATTTAAGCTGTGGATGAATGTTAGCAGGAGAGAGAACTGAGCAGCACAACATGTCATTTTCACAATGTTTTATATTCAGGAATTGTCTTTTAACAGGTTCAATCCCAGTATTCATTGGTCGACAAAATAAGTTTTCATATGAACCCCAAACAAAAACAAATAAATAAACCGAAAAAAAAATAAATAAATAAATGAAATGAAAAACAAAACAACTGGCCAGTTGATAGAAACCATGTTTTAGGACAGTACCTTAGACTCACCAACCTGCTGTACAGCATTAATGTGAAATCCAGTACCATCAACCTTTTCTGTGGAAAAAACTTCAAACTGTTAGCCCGGTTTTTTCATTGGAAGCCCAAGAACAAGCTGGAGTAATCGTTTATTAAAAAAGTATTTATTAGTGGTCACAAGTAGAGTATATTGCAGCGCTGGACTCGGAGTGCCAGAGCTCCCGCAGGAAATCCGTCAGGCCGAGCCCCGTTATCCGGAAACATGTCATATTTATATTCAGCTTTATCTCACAGAAGTTGTTTTCACACTTGTCAGAGTATAATTGGCCAGTTTTGGGTGACATGCTCATGCCAGCTGCTGTCCTTGTTGTGTTCTTTGGATGTGATAAACAATGTGTGTATGTGTGAGTGCTGTTTTAGGCGTGGATCTAATGTACCAGACCTATCTGCCCTAATAGAGATGTTTTGTCTGACCCAGTTGTTTATGTCCTTCTAAGGTCTTGGACCATTTAAGGTCATCTGTTGTGCAGTATGAGCAGAGTGGAAAAGTACCAGCTAGGAACATAGGTTATTTAGGAAAATACAGAATATGAATTTATAATGTCTAAGATCAAAGCCAATTATAACAACTCCCCCTTTTGACATGATTTAATCATGTCAACTAAATGAGGTAGGACCGTTATATTCTGTATTGTGTAACACCTGTTAGCGGCAGCCAACTTAGCAGGTCCCCAAACTGCAAGTGGCCAACTACCTTGAGGTCCAGCACAACCAGACAGGAGATTCTTGTTATCCCCCTTTTGATATAACTTCATTATGTGAGCTGTTATGTGTAAGCTGTTCTTCTTTGCGATTATCAGCAGCAAGCAAGTTTTCTTTGCATATGCATGTGTAAAACAATTGTAATGCGTTAGCTAAACCTTTCTGTATCAGGAGTGTTTATCATGATGCTGGGAACAGAACCTCTTTCTCAGAATAGTTCAACCTTCATTACTCAACTGATCATAACTCTGCAATGAGCACATTTCATAAAAGCTATAAGTATCACGCCTGTACGTGTATGCAAGGAATAAATCAATAAATGTTTCAATATGTCTTAAAATTAGTGTGTGTATGTGGCCCCGAACCCAATCTCTGTGTAGAATCTTAGTTCATTTTGGTCCAAAACTATATGTGGTTTAAGCAGTGGCAAGACCCTGCTCACCCATAAGTACCATTACAACACATAACAATAATTAACTAAGCTACAACAATTCATAAAATATTGAAACTCAAAAAGTGCTTAAGGCAATTAACATCACCATCAGGATCGTCCACTGTTCGCAGCGAATAGGAGCGAAAAACCCGATGGCTGATATCTGGGAAAATTCTCCTATGGCCCCATTCCCCCTTGGCGACCGACCACTTAATTACCTTTCAGTGCCTAAGGTCCCGCTCCGAACAGCCGATTCACACCAATGGCAATGGACATATTTATGATTGGCTATGATTAGTAATTGGTCTACTTAAAATCATTAAAGTACATAGGAACATCACAAAACACAACACACAAAACAATACAGTACAGACATTTAAACATGATGTGAATATGAAGATATGACCCTGTTGAGAACAGATGAGTAATGATAGTGTAAAAACTGACATTTTCTTTTGAGTGAAAATTTTATGATAACATTGTGCCGAGTGGTGAAGTGCAGCTCAGTCTCTTCTGGTCCAATCCTGTCACTGCTTGGTGTTTGGTTGTCCTTCTGGCTGAACCTCAGTTCAGCAGTCCGAGCTAACTAGGAAGGAGAGGTTACCAGCACTTCACTTCCACAAAGGGGTCTTTACCACCCGTTTTCCCTAACTAATCTTTTTCTTTGGGACAATTCAGGAGAGCATTCAGATTATTTTGTTGACAGTGGTTGAAGATTGTGTGGTTGTTCAACCATTATCTTGGCATGATGATCATGCCTCCCAGAATTTCAGACTGACGTCTTGTCAGTCACTTGGCTGTGAGTCCTGTAGAGGTTCTGCTGCCGATGCAGTTAATTTAAGCTGTGGATGAATGTTAGCAGGAGAGAACCGAGCAGCACAACATTTCATTTTCACAATGTTCTATATTCAGGAATTCCCTTTTAACAGATTCAATCCCAGTATTCATTGGTCGACCAATTAAGTTTTCATATGAACCCCAAACAAAAACAAATAAATAAACCGAAAAAAAAATAAATAAATAAATAAAATAAAAATAAATGAAATGAAAAACAAAACAACTGGCCAGTTGATAGAAACCATGTTTTAGGACAGTACCGTAATACTCACCAACCTGCTGTACAGCATTAATGAGAAATCCAGTACCATCAACCTTTTCTGTGGAAAAACTTGAAACCATTTAGAGAAAACAGCAAGACAAAGACAAAAGAAGACAACATAGAACAAAAGACAAAAGGAAGACAACGACTCACAGAATTTTGGGAAAAACTTGAGAAGTGTTAGTAAACTATGATTAATTGTTGTATCTCCACCCCCCCGATGAGACTTAGTCTCCTCCGTATGTTAGTTCTGCTGAACTCTTCCATTGCAGTTTCTGCTCCTGTGTTGTTGCTGCAGGACAGAAATGTTTGTGGTTAGAGTTCATTTTGGGAGCAGCACAGCATCAAGAAAGCAGCCATTTCTTCTCAATGAGTAACTGATTAACCTTTTTGGGATAAATAGTGTCTGTCCTCTTAATTCAACTCAGAGTGTTTTTGATAAAATTTCAGCACGATCTGCTTAATTGTCACTTGTTACTTAATACTAAATTCTATTTAATTCTTACCAGTGGCTGTGTTTCGTGATGCTGAGCCATCCACAGACAGTTCAGGATCAGCATTAATTTTTAATTTTTAATTTTTTTTTCATTTGAATTAGAAACACTTCATGTGGTACCAACAGTGTGACATCAGAGTTTCTTATAACATCACATGATACAATAACATATTTCCATACAAATTAGAATCAAAGACAAAGGTTTATTCTATTTTTCTATTTGTCTTAATTCCTCATTTATTTATTTTTTAGATGAGCCTTGTGGCCTTGTGCTGCTAACTTTTTCCTTAGCAGTGCCACAGCATCGCACTTGTGTTGTCAGACATCAGATCTTTGGTTGGTTATTGATCACTGTTATCTTGCATGCATGCTTTGACCTAAGGGCCCAGATTCTTGATATTATTTTGTAATATTTTTCTTTGCTCGTAGCAGTTTTGGAATGTTAGCTAAATTGTTCAGGATCCTTCTTTTTTTTTTTCTTGACATGAATTAGACCTTTAATCGTGCAGTTCAAAGCTCTGTGCTTTACCTTACTTTGAGCAGCTCTGCCTCAGTTTATTATGTTTTACTTAATCTTTACTTCTTTCTTCCAGTATGTGTGGATGTATGTGGATGTATGTGTACGTATAGATGTGCGTGTGTGTGCGTGTCTGTATGTGGCCTTGGATTTCACTGTTTTGTTTTATTTTCTTCTATCTTGTGAAGCACTTTGTGCCACATTTTCTTGTATGTAAAGTGTTATAAAAATAAAGTTTGATTGATTGATTGATTCATTGATTGATTGCACCAGATTAAACAAGTTGGGTCATCTCCCGTGTAATTTCTCGAATGGACCAGAACACATGATTAAAACTGTTCTCACAGAACATTTTATTCATCCCATTCATATCCTTTTCTTTCGACCAACATGTCATGACTGAGCACAGATTGGATTGTACATATTGTTTCTCAATAAATTGCAATTGAAGTGGATTGTTGCCATTTTTCAGAGATCTTTTAGTCACCTGGTGTGGAGTGGTGGGAAGAGAGGGTGTGTCCAGATTATTGTTGTAGCTCTTTGTCACTTGAGCTTTTAATGTCTGACTTTCACACAGGAGAGGTGTGAAAATTAGTTATTGTAACCCTTATTGTTTCTGCTACTGTGGTTCTACAGTCTAGTCTCCACAGTAGTGTTTTTCTTTGGTTTCATAGTCAGTGGTCCGTTCAGTCTCTGATAGAGTTTTAGTCCCCGTGGTCTAGTCTTTGTCAGTAGGTGAGGTTCCTAAGTCAGTCCGGACCTCAGTTAATGTTCTTTCGGCAGGATCTTGAGCCTGAGTACAGTGATCCTTGTGGATCCAGTTACTCAGTCTATTCTCAGTCAACCATACCTTTACACAATGTGTTGTAGCTTCTGCGTCCTGTCCATATAGGAGAGGACCAGTTAAGTTTGTTCACTTTCCTGGTCCTGTTCCTTGGTGAGTATTTATGTAACCTGTTGAGATATCCTCATCACCGTGTTATTCTGTTGTTTCACATTCATTTTCACATTCACACAAGTTTCCATACTGTAGTACAACAAGGGGTGAGCCTGTTGGTGCAGTTGTAAATGGACAGGGTGTTTCCTCCCTGTCATGACCTCATGTGGGACAACATGACAACATTCATGGTGGCATTTGGAGTAAATCTTAGGCTAACACAATACGTAGAGCTTCAGCCCAGGTTAACTGTGTGTCTGCACAGACTTCTGTTCGGCCTTTATGATGGTTCTATTTGCTCTTTTCACTAGTCCTTGTAAAGCTGGGTGAGAGACTGCACCGAGCTTATGTGTAATTCCAAACATTTTTTCTACTTCTCTTAGTTCTTCATTAGAAAAGTGAGTGAGTACCATTGTCTGATCTTATCACTTCTGGTACCCCAAATCTTGGAATAATTTCTCTTGTAAGCCATTTAATGACTTCTTTTCCTTTTTCGGTTTTAGTAGGTGTGGCTTCTACCCATCTAAAAAAGGGATCCACACCCACTAGAAGATATCGTTTACCTTCAGTCCTGTTTGCTGCTCCCATGTCAGTACAATCAATTACTATCTGCTTCCAAGGGGCATCAGGTACTGGGAAACTTGTCTAGTCCTGCTTTGAGATTGAACAGCTTGCAAATTTCACAAGATTGCACAAGATATTTTATTGTGTCTTTTAGGTGTGGATGCCACCAGTGTTGTGAAATTAGCGCTGTTACTTTTGAGCTAGCACAGTGTGCTCTACTGTGTGCTTCTTGACATAGCAAATTTAGTAGTCCAGTTGGAGCTACTATTTTGCCTTCATGATTCCTCCAGAGTCTTGTGGAATCCTTTTTTATTTATTTTTTCCGTTCCATGCTTGTTTTTCAGATGGTGCCGCTGCTTCGTGAAGTTCTTTAATGTTTTCTAAACATAATTCTCGTCGTGATTTTACCTCCAATGTTTTCTGAGACCTCTGGTTAAATGCAGTATATCTTGCTTTTGTTTTTGCTGCCTTATCGGCCGCATTGTTGCCTCTCGCTACTCTCCCATCTCCCTTTTGATGTCCTCTGCACTTGACTATAGCAACTTGTTTTGGTTCAAGTATGGCATAATATAGTTCGAGTAATTGATTCAAGTGTTTAACCGGGGTGCCTGCTGAGGTCACAAAGCCTTTCCTTTTCCCGTGACACATGTCTGGTATAGAGGCATGTCTTTAACTGTAAACACTGTTTTTGTTTTCATTTCACTAATTTATTCAATGTTTATTGTTAGATTAATTAATATTTATCTGCAGGGTTAGAATTTGCTAATAGTATTAATATATTGTTCAGCTGTACAGCTCTCTGGTTGCTGTGGCTGTTTTTAAATGTGCCATGAAAACAAACCTTGACTTGACTTGTTATGAGTCAGACTTACTGCAGCGCAGCTGTCTTTAAATTTCTTTTAGAGTTTTCTTCTTTAAGAAACTCATTGGTGATATCTGACTCTCGTTGTGCCTTTTATTGCCGTGTTTTTGTTAATTTCCTAATAATCTAAGTCACTTTAAACCTTTCTGTAAAGCACTTTGCTGCTCTGTTAAGATAACAGATCAATTGATTCATAGATCTGCTGCAGTTAAATAGTTAAATGGTTTAATGAGATTAAATATAAATACTGATGATGAATATTAACTCAGAATTGGTGAAAATAAGCAGAGGAGAAGTATTTAGATCAGCTAAATTTTAAGTCATGCGACTGTGATCTCTAACACAATAAAGGCTAACCTTTAATGCTTTAAGATGGTAAGAAACTGTCTGACACCTATCTGTCTGACCTTGCTGTTAAATCCTGATATTTTCTAATATGTCATATGGTCTGACTGTCCGGTCTCAGACCTGCTTCAGGTGGAAATCATAAAGTCTCAATTTGTAGAACATCTTTTGTTCAGGCAGTTTTTCAATTAAAGGATCAAAGATTTAAATGCTGTGTTTGTTTGTCTGACCTTAACTTTTTAAGAGAGCTGTTAAATCTTAATTCAACAACAAACTGGTTCTAATGTTTAGTTTTAAATAGTCTGTTCTTCCTGGATTTATTTTGGATTTTTTATTTTTTATTTTGTTATCTCTTCACTGTGATACGTGCATTGAAAAGCGGATTTCAGATTGTCCATTCAATTTGGTATTTCTCCCATTCATCCATCCATCCATTTTCTATACCGTCAGTCCGTTAATCGGGTAGCGGGGGGGGGGGGGGGGGGGGGAGGCTGGAGCCTATCCCAGCAGTCATCGAGCGAAAGGCGGGGTACACCCTGGACAGGTCGCCAGTCCATCACAGGGCCACACATAGAGACAAACGAGACAAACAACCATGCACACTCACACTCACTCCTAAGGACAATTTAGAGTCACCAATTAACCTAACATGCCTGTTTTTGGACGGTGGGAGGAAGCTGGAGAACCCGGAGAGAACCCACGCATACACGGGGAGAAAATGCAAACTCCACACAGAAAGGCCCCAGGCGGGGATTAAACCTGGAACCCTCTTGCTGTGAGGCTATGGTGCTAATCACCACACCACCGTGCAGCCCCTTCTCCCATTCAAATTTATTTTAAAATAAATTAATTGTTGAATTGATGATAAATGCTCTAGTAAAAACTTCCATTATCATTGTAAATTTTTCGACTAAATAACTATATGTAACTCTGGTACTCTTTAAGTACAGGCCAATGATCAATCAGAATCTGTCCTCACTCTCAGGGCTGAATGGGGGAAGAAGGAAGCAGGGTTGGGATGAGATAATCTTAGGGTGAGAGCATTTATGACAAAGCTAAGGATAACTAACCTTGTCTTTTCCAATTACACATGTCCACATGTACAGCCTAAGCTGTTTATGCTGAATCTGTATAACTGGTCAGTTTTTTCTTTTGCTAAATGGCATGCTTCTGTTATTGAGCATGCGTGATGTTGGGAAGAGGTGTCTTATCTTCTAGTGTAGTAGGATGTGTCCCTGGAAAAGATGACGTTGTGTCTGGCATATGCTGTGGTAGAGGTGCAGAGGACTGCGTCTGAATATAGAATTTAACTTCTCCTAAAAATGCTGACAGTCTGCAAGAAATGTTTTTTTTTTTTCTTTATCTGCCCTTGCTTTCTGGAATAAACCTGCCTCCTTTAGTTTTGCTGTTGCTTGATTCTTACTGCCTGTTGCTTGTTTTGAAAACATGGAGAAATCCCGTAGTAGCGGTGGAGCACTTTCACCCCCCCCAAACATTCCTCTCTCTTGCATTTCTCTCATCCAGTTCACAAATCTCTCAGTCACTCCTTTTTCATCTTCTCTTGGAACCTTTTTTATCCATCTAGTCAAGGTGTTAAACAATACCGACCCCAATGAGCCGGGTTTACCTGTTTTCCACTTCTCAACTATGATTTGTGACATGTTTAAATGTTTTACACGTGTTAATCAGAATGGGTGAATGGCGCAATGCCCGAGTGTTGGACCCGATCAAGAAGCTTCTACACAGAATCTTTTACTCTGTGCGCTTGATCGCTGGGGGTTCTCCCAGTCCCTTCACTCATTTTAATTCACCAATCTCTGTAACACCCTAACTAAATTCCCCTTTATTTTCTATTCCAATGCCCCCCTTTTACAGAACCACTTGAGATCTGTGTCAGTGTAGGAATTCTCGATCAGTCTCGACTGCTCGATACACTTCCACTAACACAGTAAAATATCAACCAAGTAGCAAACCACCCCACATTTTCATGAAAAATAATAAAACTTAGCCCTGTGTCCTTATGCAGAGATAAACCCTTAGTATATCGTCTATGCACAACATCTGCAGAACCACCGCCGATTGCGGAGAGAAAAAAACAAAAACAGACACACCGCCAATTGCGGATTTTACAGTCCAACCACCAAACGTGAAGTAATACAGACCCACCGCCGATTGCAGATAGAGGTCCAAGCGCCCTTGTGCGCAGAAATTACCCACACAGTCTATTGTGAAGTAATACAGACCCACCGCCGATTGCAGATAAAGGTCCAAGCGCCCTCGTGCGCAGAAATTATTCACGCCGCCTATAGTGCAGTAATACAGACCCACCGCCGATTGCAGATAAAGGTCCAAGCGCCCTTGTGCGCAGAAATTACTCACATCCGGTCATGCAGTAATACCGAGATTACTCACACCGCGATAGCGGACTAATAGACCCCCGCCCATTGGCATCTAATTCCTATTCAATTTAGAAGACAGGATGAATTTATGTTATCTTAATTTATGTCTTTTATTTGGCCAAATTGTACTAAACTAGGACACATATGACTCTCCCTATGTGAGACTATGTGTTTATACTTTACATGTGACCACCTAGTAAACCTGCAGACACAAATTTTGTGCTTTTGATTTAGTGATCGGAGGACATTCTAATTCAGACAATTTAGTTTAGAATGACCAATGTGCAGAAATTTCACATATCTTGATACAAGAGGTTTTCTGCTCACCTTGTGTTTTAGGCGCCTTGAATTGTCTGAAGAAGAGTCCCCTCCAACCAGCTCCGGAAGTCCTCGATCGGACACGGTCTCAGAGTCAGCCAATCCGGGTCACGGCACCAATTGTTAGCCCGGTTTTTTCATTGGAAGCCCAAGAACAAGCTGGAATAATCGTTTATTAAAAAAGTATTTATTAGTGGTCACAAGTAGAGTATATTGCAGCGCTGGACTCGGAGTGCCAGAGCTCCCGCAGGAAATCCGTCAGGCCGAGCCCCGTTATCCGGAAACATGTCATATTTATATTCAGCTTTATCTCACAGAAGTTGTTTTCACACTTGTCAGAGTATAATTGGCCAGTTTTGGGTGACATGCTCATGCCAGCTGCTGTCCTTGTTGTGTTCTTTGGATGTGATAAACAATGTGTGTGTGTGTGAGTGCTGTTTTAGGCGTGGATCTAATGTACCAGACCTATCTGCCCTAATAGAGATGTTTTGTCTGACCCAGTTGTTTATGTCCTTCTAAGGTCTTGGACCATTTAAGGTCATCTGTTGTGCAGTATGAGCAGAGTGGAAAAGTACCAGCTAGGAACATAGGTTATTTAGGAAAATACAGAATATGAATTTATAATGTCTAAGATCAAAGCCAATTATAACAAAACCATTTAGAGAACACAGCAAGACAAAGACAAAACACAAGACAACATAGAACAAAAGACAAAAGGAAGACAAAGACTCACAGAATTTTGGGAAAATCTTGAGAAGTGTTAGTAAACTATGATTAATTGTTGTATCTCCACCCCCCCGATGAGACTTAGTCTCATCCGTATGTTAGTTCTGCTGAACTCTTCCACTGCAGTTTCTGCTCCTGTGTTGCTGCTGCAGGACAGAAATGTTTGTGGTTAGAGTTCATTTTGGGAGCAGCACAGCATCAAGAAAGCAGCCATTTCTTCTCAATGAGTAACTGATTAACCTTTTTGGGATAAATATTGTCTGTCCTCTTAATTCAGCTCAGAGTGCTTTTGATAAAAATTTCAGCACGATCTGCTTAATTCTCACTTGTTACTTTATACTAAATTCTATTTAATTCTTACCAGTGGCTGTGTTTCGTGATGCTGAGCCATCCACAGACAGTTCAGGATCAGCATTAAGTTTTTTCTGCTCCATTTGAATTAGAAACACTTCATGGGGTACCAACAGTGTGACATCAGAGTTTCTTATAACATCACATGATACAATAACATATTTCCATACAAATTAGAATCAAAGACAAAGGTTTATTCTATTTTTCTATTTGTCTCAATTCCTCATTTATTTATTTTTTAGATGAGCCATGTGGCCTTGTGCTGCTAAATTTTTCCTTAGCAGTGCCACAGCATCGTGCTTGTGTTCAGATCTTTGGTTGGTTATTGATCACTGTTATCTTGCATGCATGCTTTGACCTAAGGGCCAGGATTCTTGATATTATTTTGTAATATTTTTAAAAAAAATTTTTTTCCTGGTAGCAGTTTTGGAATGTTAGCTAAATTGTTCAGGATCATTCTTGTTTTTTCTTGACATGAATTAGGCCTTTAATCGTGCAGTTCAAAGCTCTGTGCTTTACCTTACTTCGAGCAGCTCTGCCTCAGTTTATTATGTTTTACTTAATCTTTACTTCTTCCTTCCAGTATGTGTGGATGTATGTGGGTGTATGTGTACGTATAGATGTGCGTGTGTGTGTGTGTGTATGTGTGTCTATATGTGGCCTTGGATTTCACTGCTTTGTTTTATTTTCTTCTATCATTTTCTTCTATGAAAAGTGTTATGAAAATAAAGTTTGATTGATTGATTGATTGATTAATTGCACCAGATTAAACAACTTGGGTCATCTCCCATGTAAATTCTCGAATGAACCAGAACACATGATTAAAACTGTTCTCACAGAACATTTTATTCATCCCATTCATATCTTTTTCGTTCGACCAACATTTCATGACTGAGCACAGATCGGATTGTACCTTGTATCTTGTTTCTCAATAAATTGTAATTGAAGTGGGTTGTTGCCTTTTTCCAGAGATCTTTTAGTCACCTGGTGTGGAGTGGTGGGAAGAGAGGGTGTGTCCAGATTACTGTTGTAGTTCTTTGTAACTTGAGCTTTTAATGTCTGACTTTCACACAGGAGAGGTGTGAAAATTAGTTATTGTAAACTTTATTGTTTCTGCTACTGTGGTTCTACAGTCTAGTCTCCACAGTGGTGTTTTCCTTTGGTTTCATCGTCAGTGGTCCGTTCAGTCTCTGATAGAGTTTTAGTCCCCGTGGTCTAGTCTTTGTCAGCAGGTGAGGTTCCTAAGTCAGTCCGGACCTCAGTTAATGTTCTTTCGGTAGGATCTTGAGCCTGAGTACAGTGATCCTTGTGGATCCAGTTACTCAGTCTATTCTCAGTCAACCATACCTTTACACAATGTGTTGTAGCTTCTGCGTCCTGTCCATATAGGAGAGGACCAGTTAAGTTTGTTCAATTTCCTGGTCCTATTCCTTGCTGAGATATACTCATCACCGTGTTATTCAGTTGTTTCACATTCACACAAGTTTCCATACTGTAGTACAACAAGGGGTGAGCCTGTTGGTGCAGTTGTAAATGGACAGGGTGTTTCCTCCCTGTCATGACCTCATGTGGGACAACATGACAACATTCATGGTGGCATTTGGAGTAAATCTTAGGCTAACACAATACGTAGAGCTTCAGCCCAGGTTAACTGTGTGTCTGCACAGACTTCTTTTCGGCCTTTTTGATGGTTCTATTTGCTCTTTTCACTAGTCCTTGTAAAGCTGGGTGAGAGACTGCACCGAGCTTATGTGTAATTCCAAACAATTTTTCCACTTCTCTTAGTTCTTCATTGGAGAAGTGAGTACCATTATCTGATCTTATCACTTCTGGTACCCCAAATCTTGGAATAATTTCTGTTGCAAGCCATTTAATGACTTCTTTTCCTTTTTCGGTTTTAGTAGGTGTGGCTTCTACCCATCTAGAAAAGGGAGCTACACACACTAGAAGAAATAGTTTACCTTCAGTCCTGTTCGCTGCTCCCATGTCAGTAAACTCAATTACTATCTGTTTCCAAGGGGCATCAGGTACTGGGAAACTACCTAGTCCTGCTTTGAGATTGAACAGCTTGCAAATTTCACAAGATTGCACAAAATATTTTATTGCGTCTTTTAGGTGGGGGTGCCACCAGTGTTGTGAAATGAGCGCTGTTACTTTTGAGCTAGCACAGTGAGCTCTACTGTGTGCTTCTTGACATAACAAATTTAGTAGTCCAGTTTGAGCTACTATTTTGCCTTCATGATTCCAGCAGCGTCCTGTGGAATCTTTTTTTTTTCGTTCCATGCTTGCTTTTCAGATGGTGCCGCTGCTTCGTGAAGTTCTTTAATGTTTTCTAAACATAATTTTCGTTGTGATTTTTCCTCAAATGTTTTCTGAGACATCTGGTTAAATGCAGTATACCCTGCTTTTGTTTTTGCTGCCTTATCTGCCGCATTGTTGCCTCTAGCTACTCTCCCATCTCCCTTTTGATGTCCTCTGCACTCGACTCTAGCAACTTGTTTTGGTTCAAGTATGGCATAATATAGTTCGAGTAATTGATTCAAGTGTTTAACCGGGGTGCCTGCTGAGGTCACAAAGCCTTTCCTTTTCCAGTGACACATGTCTGGTTTAGAGGCATGTCTTTAACTGTAAACACTGTTTTTATTTCACTAATTTATTCAATGTTTATTGTTAGATTAATTCATATTTATCTGCAGGGTTAGAATTTGCTAATAGTATTAATATAGTGTTCAGCTGACTTGACTTGACTTGTTATGACTCAGACTTACTGCAGCTTTCTTTAAATTTCTTTTAGAGGTTTCTTCTTCAAGAAACTCATTGGTGATATCTGACTCTCGTTGTGCCTTTTATTGCCGTGTTTTTGTTAATTTCCTAATAATCTAACTCACTTTAAACCTTTATATAAAGCACGTTGCTGCTCTGTTAAGATAACAGATCCATTGATTCATAGATCTGCTGCAGTTAAATAGTTAAATGGTTTAATGAGATCAATTATAAATACTGATGATAAATATTAACTCAGAATTGGTGAAAATAAGCAGAGGAGAAGTATTTAGATCAACTAAATTTTAAGTCATGTTACTGTGATCTCTAACACAATAAAGGCTAACCTTTAATGCTTTAAGATGGTAAGAAACTGTCTGACACCTATCTGCCTGACCTTGCTGTTAAATCCCGATATTTTCTAATATGTCATATGGTCTGACTGTCCGGTCTCAGACCTGCTTCAGGTGGAAATCATAAAGTCTCAATTTGTAGAACATCTTTTGTTCACGCAGTTTTTCAATTAAAGGATCAAAGATTTAAATGCTATGTTTGTTTGACTGACTTTTTAAGAGAGCTGTTAAATCTTAATTCAACAACAAACTGGTTCTAATGTTTAGTTTTAAACAGTCTGTTCTTCCTGGATTTATTTTGGACATTGTATTGCTTCTTATCTCTTCACTGTAATACTTGCATTGAAAAGCGGTTTTCAGATTGTCCATTCAATGTGGTATTTCTCCCATTCAAATTTATTTGAAAATAAATTAATTATTGAATTGATGATAAATGCTCTAGTAAAAACTTCCATTATCATTGTAAATTTTTTGACTAAATAACTATATGTAACTCTGGTACTCTTTAAGTACAGGCCCATGATCAATCAGAATCTGTCCTCACTCTCAGGGCTGAATGGGGGAAGAAGGAAGCAGGGTTGGGATGAGATAATCTTAGGGTGAGAGCATTTATGACAAAGCTAAGGATATCTAACCTTTTCTTTTCCAATTACACATGTCCACATGTACAGCCTAAGCTGTTTATGCTGAATCTGTATAAATGGTCATTTTTTTATTTTGCTAAATGGCATGCTTCTGTTATTGAGTGTGATGTTAGGAAGATGTGTCTTATCTGCTAGTGTAGTAGGATGTGTCCCTGGAAAAGATGACGTTGTGTCTGGCACGTGCTGTGGTAGAGGTGCAGAGGACTGCGTCTGAATAGAGAATTTAATGCCCGACAATGTATGATCAAAAGAGGGAGTGGAGGTCTTTGGCTGCAAGGTCTGAATGTCCAACCATAATTTCTAAAAACCGGGTAAGAAAAGGCTCGAAAGCCCGGTTTTCAGCTGCAAATCCTTCACTCAAACCAAGTGAAAACTGCTTTGTCCTTCATATTTATCAATGTCTAGATCGACTTCAACAAAGAACAACATTGTACTTTGCATTTAAGAAAGAGCAAATCAAAAGTTTTAGGAATCCGAGAATAAGCTTATTTTCATGAGTTCTGCACGATTATTGATTTTACTATGAATGAATGCCTTCACTCAAACTATGTTAAAACTGCTTTGTCCTTCATATTTATCAATGTCTAGATTGACTTCAACAAAGAACAACACTGGATTTTGCAGTAGAAGAAAGAGCAACACTGAAGGATCAGTAATCCGAGAATAAGCCTATTTTCATACGTTCTGCATGATTTGGGATTTTATGTATAAAATGAATTCCCTCACTCAAACCAAGTTAAAACTGCTTTGTCCTTCATATTTATCAATGTCTAGATCGACTTCAACAAAGAACAACATTGTATTTTGCAGTAGAAGAAAAAGCAACACTGAAGGATCAGGAATCCGAGAATAAGCTTCTTTTCATACGTTCTGCATGATTTGGGATTTTATGTATAAAATGAATTCCTTCACTCAAACCAAGTGAAAACTGCTTTGTCCTTCATATTTATCAATGTCTAGATTGACTTCAACAAAGAACAACATTGTATTTTGCAGTAGAAGAAATAGCAACACTGAAGGATCAGGAATCCGAAAACAAGCTTATTTTCATACGTTCTGCTTGATTTGGGATTTTGCTATAAAATTAATTCCTTCACTCAAACAAAGTGGAAACTGCTTTGTCCTTCATATTTATCAATGTCTATATCGATTTCAACAAAGAACAAGGCTGTATTTTGCAGTATAGGAAAGAGCAACACTGGAGGATCAGGAATCCGAGAATAAGCTTACTTTCATGAGTCCTGCACGATTTCGGATTTTCCTATAAAATGAATTGCTTTGCTCAAACCAAGTTAAAATTGCTTATTCCTTCATAGTTATCCATGTCTAAAATGTATCAAGCATAAAGTTCCTCATATTACCCTGAATGAGAAAGAAGCATCCCTTTGGTTGAGCAATACGTTCCTTTTGCGGAGTTATGCATGATTTTGGATTTTGCTATAAAATTCATTCCTTCACACCTTTTTTTTCACCGCATTTTATAGATTATGGTTGGAAATATCAACCACTCTAATCCGAAGACCTCTCCTCCCGCTTTTGTTAATATATTTGAACTTTAGTTGGACATTCACCCCTTTTTGCAGCTAAACCACCTCCGCTCCCTGTTTTGATCATGTATGGTCTGGCAATACTACCTTTTCTTACCCGTTTGTGAGTAATTATGGCTGGACATTCACACCTACTTGCAGTCGAACAGCTCTGCTCCCGCTTTTGATTATGTTTGGTTGGATATTCGAACCTTTTCTTACCCGCTTTTTACAAACTATACTCGGACATTCAAACCTTCTTGTAGCCGAACACATCCACTCCTTCTTTTGATGATGTATGCTTGGGCATTCAAACCTACTTTTTGCCCGCTTTTCATTAATTTTGGGTGGACTTTCACACCTTGTCACAGCCAAACACCTCCGCTCCCTGTTTTGATCATGTATGGTTGGACATTCGCACCTTGTCTCACCCGCTTTTTGCAAACTATGGTCGGCTGTTCACAGCTTCCTCTCCACCATACTTGTATGGTGGGATGTTCACACCCAGTTGCATCCGAAGACCTCCACCCCCATTTTTGTTGATATTTAGTTGGTCATTCGCAGCTTACCCGCTTTTGGCAAACTATGGCCTTCTTGCAGCCAAACACCTCTGATCTCGCTTTTGATGATGTAAAGTTGGGCATTCAGACCTTGCTTCACCTGCTTTTCACCAAATATAGTCGGACATTCATACCTTCTTGCAGCCGAACACCTCCGCTCCACCTTTTAGTGTTCTATCACACCTTTTTTTTCACCGCATTTTATAGATTATGGTTGGAAATTCTCAACCACTGTCATCCGAAGACCTCTCCTCCCGCTTTTGTTAATATATTTGAACTTTAGTCGGACATTCACACCTTCTTGCAGCTGAACCACCTCCGCTCCCTGTTTTGATCATGTATGGTCTGGCAATACTACCTTTTCTTACCCGTTTGTTAGTAATTATGGCTGGACATTCACACCTACTTGCAGCCGAACACCACCTCTCCCGCTTTTGATGATGTATGGACCGGCATTCTTACCTTTTCTAACACATTTTTCAGCAATTATGGTCGGAGATTCACACTTACTCACAGCCGAACAACTCCGCTCCCGCATTTGATGGTGTATAGTCGGGCATTCTCACCCTTTCTCATCAGCTTTTTGCAAATTATGATCTGACATTCACACCTGCTTTTGATAATGTATGGTTGGGCATTCGCACCTTTTCTTACCCATTTTTCAGTAATTATGGGTGGACATTCACACCTTCTTGCAGCTGAACACCTCCTCTCCCACTATTGATTGTGTACAGTCGGGTATTTTAACCTTTTCTTACCCGCTTTTTACCAAATATGGTTGGACATTCACACCTACTCACAGCCAAACACTTCCGCTCCCGCATTTGATGGTGTATAGCCGGGCATTCTCACCCTTTCTCATCAGCTTTTTGCAAATTATGATCTGACATTCACACCTACTTGCAGTGGAACAGCTCTTTTCCCGCTTTTGATTATGTTTGGTTGGATATTCGAACCTTTTCTTAACTGCTTTTTACAAACTTTGGTCGGACGTTCACACCTTCTTGCAGCCGAACACATCCACTTCCACTTTTGATGGTATATATTCGGGCATTCGAACCTTTTCTTACCCGCTTTTTACAAACCGTGGTCGGACTTTCACACCTTCTTGTAGCCAAACAACTCCGCTCCCGCTATTGATTGTGTACAGTCGGGTATTTTAACCTTTTCTTACCCGCTTTTTACCAACTATGGTCGGACATTTACACCTTCTTACAGCGGAACACCTCCGCTCCCTCTTTTGATGGTCTATGTTCGGGCATTCGAACCTTTTCTTACCCGCTTTTTACAAACTATGGTCGGACATTCAAACCTTCTTGTAGCCGAACACATCCACTCCTGCTTTTGATGATGTATGGTTGGGCATTTTCACCTTTTCTTACCCATTTTTCAGTAATTATGAGTGGACATTCACACCTTCTTGCAGCTGAACAACTCCTCTCCCGCTTATGATCATGTGCGGTTTGATATTCGAAAATTTTCTTTCATGTTTTAAAGCAATTATTGATGGACATTCAAATCTTCTTGTAGCCGAACACATCCACTCCTGCTTTTGATGATGTATGGTTTGGCATTCGCACCCTTTTTTTACCCATTTTTCAGGAATTTTGGGTGGACATTCAGACCTTCTTGCAGCCGAAAACCTCCGCTCCCTCTTTTGATCATACATTGTCGGGCATTCGCACCTTATCTTACCCGCTTTTTACAAACTATAGTCAGACATTCACACCTTGCAGCTGAACCACCTCCGCTCCCTGTTTTGATCATGTATGGTCTGGCAATACTACCTTTTCTTACCCGTGAATAATTAATCCCAAAATATTGAGCATAAAATAAGTCTTTATGCTGATGATGTATTACTTTTCCTTCAGAACTCACAGACGTCTCTCAGTCACACGATCACACTCATAAATAAATTCTCAGCACTTTCTGACTACTCTATCAACTGGTCTAAGACCACAGTTCTGCCCATTAACTGTAGGGTCCATAATATACCTGCGATCACTTTACAGTCAGGAAATATTAGATATTTAGGCATAAACATTTCCTCCAGGCTCTCAGAGCTAACAAAGCTAAATTATGTGCAATTATTAAAGACAGTAGAGGACGATCTCTCGTTGGAAGTCCTTACCTATATCACTTATGGGGAGAGTTACATGATGATACTACCAAAAGTTAACTATTTGTTCTCAATGATCCCCATAAAACCATCTGCTACTTGGTTTAAGTCACTAGATTCATGCATCTCCAAATTTCTGTGGAAAAACAAACCACCACGTATTAGTTTAAAAACCCTACAGAAGACCAAGGAGAGTGGTGGATTAGATTTACCTCATTTTCAGCACTATTCCTTAGCCAATAGGTTACAATATATATCAAAATGGTTTAAACCTTGTTGTTGTCACAGTTCCCAGAGACGTTGTAATCGTTGAGGATTCTATATTCACCCCCTCATTAGAGGCACGTAATGCAGATTGATGACACTGAATCTTCTTCTCTGTTCATTGCTGGCATCATTCCCAGCATCGTAAGTGTTCGTGGCATTGTTAGCCTCTTCTTCTGGATCTTGATATCAAGAATCCTTTTGTATTTCTGGTTTGTCAGTCCTCTGTCTTCGTTCACCGGAGTCTTTGTCTTTTTGTCCTTGAGTTTGGTGATTTTTCTTCTTTTGATGCCTTGACACAATGTGACAGGTGATACCACGTGGGAGATCCTGTAACTTGGACTGCTGTCCCTGTGCTGCGAAATGGCTGTGCTGCTCAAATGGTCTCTCCTTCATCATGGTTACATGCTGCCATTCCGACATCTCGCCATTCCGACATGGGTCTCCAATTGTCGGAATGGCGACACTTAATTTTTTATCAAACGTCCCACCATTCCGACACTTTTTTCCTCCTATGGTCGGAATGGCGGTATGTTTTTTGTTTTTTTTAACATACCGCCATTCCGACAGTTCCTTTTAATAGCCTATTTTTTACCCAAAACATTTTGCACTAATGATATGCCGGCGCAAATACGCCCTAAAGTTTGGCGCACAAGCTTTGCACATGCAGAGGCCAAAGCCTCGCAAACGAACTTTAATAATCTATTATCAAAATCCCCTGAATTTCAAATATAAAAATACAGATATTAATGTAACTCTGGCGAGACTGAAACTGATTAAGCAGAAATACAGTGTCAGTGAGCTGTCACAGCAGCCAGCTGGAGCGGAGCTCTCCACAGAGCCCATGCGTCTTTTGCACGCTGTCATCATATGCAAAAGTAATAATTGCAATTACAGATATCACGGCTACTGCACAGGACACAGTTGCGAGCACTCTGCCTTGCCTTGCCAATAGGAGAAGAGAGAAATGACAGCATAGAACGTATA
Organism: Leuresthes tenuis; assembly: GCF_036924035.1. NCBI lineage: Eukaryota > Metazoa > Chordata > Actinopteri > Atheriniformes > Atherinopsidae > Leuresthes > Leuresthes tenuis. Next base: position 26,409,985 of record NW_027325367.1, on the reverse strand, counting down.
AAACACAACAAAATTCAGTAAAAACGTTTATTCATGTTATTCACGTGATTTATGAGTACTCACTCCAATTTTGGGAAGCGCGGATGGGCTTTGCGCATTTGGCACAAACACACAGCCGCAACGGTTGTAGCTTTATACAGCCTGTTGATATCTTAAGGACCTAACTGGTCACACTTGGGAGTAAATGTCATGTAGAGATTGTTTTTACATGACATTACAGCTGAACATATAGCTTTCATCCACAAACCAACGTGGGAGAGCCCGAAGACGCATGTGCCAGACGCACATAGGCATGCGTAAAACCAATTTTGACCACTTCATACTGTTTATTTGCTTTCTTTTGGATTCTTGTGCGTGTTATGGAGCCGTTTTGGTCCATGTTTGTAAGCCTTTTTTTCCTGGATTAAATTTTCGGAAGTTGAAACAAGTGGCATTGGAGTGTGTGATTGAAAACCACCGCGGACTGCTTCTCCTCCTCCAGTTGCCGAGACTTTGTGTTTTTAATAACGCTTGTCTATAAACGTGTTAAACATATAAATTGCATGAACAGAAAGAAGGGACTCACCTGTTGAGTAACACACATTTCCTTATACGGAAAGCCTTGTCGGAATGGTGGGACATTTGAACGTCAGAATAGCGGGATGTCGCAATGGTGGGATGTCGGAATGGTGGGACGTTTGCATGTCGGAATGGTGGTATGTCGGAATGGTGGGATGTCGGAATGGTGGGATGTCGGAATAGCGGGATGTCGGAATGGCGGGATTTCGGAATGGGTGTTGCCACCCCCTTCATCATATACACAGTTATTTATACATCACCTTCCACCATGAAACGTTGTCCCTTTTTGTTTCTCTCTTTGTTCTTAAAATGCTGTTATGCATGTCTAAACCAATCCATTAAATTAGATCATTTTGGCAGTAAAGCGATCTACAATGTGCTTGGTCGCAAAGCTGCTCATCTGTGGTAAACAGCTCTTCAGAAAGGCATTCTTAAATTGATTTCACTAATTCTATGTAATAATTTTGTGATTTCCTACAAAACTACACTTCTTCTCCCATCTGTCTGAGTATTTAATATTGTCTGGGTCCCGTTAAAACATGTATTTTTCCCATCTAATTCCTTGTTTGCTTTAAAACAAGTATTCCCCATTTTCTATCCCTTCAGTAGCCAACCAGTTTGTATGGAGTACACTGGAGCAACTTGACTGATCAGTAAAACACTGCTTTTGTTGTCACCGCAAGGCTTCCCCCGTCGGTTGTTTCACTGAGACACTACTGAGTAACTATAACTCAACACAGTTTATACACATAACATTCCTATACATACTAACAAACAAACAAACAATTATTTATCGCAATTTTCTCATCTCTTTTTGAACGTACACCCAGGTAAATATTCCTGTAGTCTTCTCATACCGACTATGGACCCATTCATTGTTTAACTTCACTGTTTTGCAAATCCTAATTGAATATTACACATTGACATTGAACTTTACTTGATAAGCAGGTCTTCATTGCATTCAGCAGCCTATATGTGAGCATCTATGTGTAAGCTGTTCTTCTTTGCATTTATCAGCAGCAAGCAATTCTTCATTGCACATGCATATGAAAATAGTAAAACAATTCCAATGCGTTAGCGAAACCTTCTATATCAGGAGTGTCCATCATGATGCTGGGAATAGAACCTCTTTCCCAGAATAGTTCAACCTTCATTACTCAACTGATCATAACTCCGCAATGAGCACATTTCAAAGTATCATTCCTCTACATATATTCAAAAATCTATGTGTAAATGTTTAATATTTCTTATATTTGTTGATGTCATTCTGTGTGCATGTGGCCTAAACCCAATCTCTGTGTGGCAATTTTAATTTAAACAAGTTGAACTCTGCCTCTGATCATTTAAAAAAGGTGTGTACCAATATCAACCTTTCTCAGGTAATTACTGATCCTACAAAACCAAAGAGATCCTTCAAGGTTGTCCCTGATTGGCTCAATCTTAACAAATCAAAGGTAGAAAATCCGCAGTATCTGAACTTGGTGTTAGTTATCACTGCTCAATAGCCTGTATCAGAATTGCAAAAATGAAAACATTAGGTCCACGCTTGGTATCCAGATCCTGAAACATCTCCATGAGCAGGCTTTTTTTTAACTGATCTGTTGAATAGTTATATGACACTGTTAAAATCCCAGATGAAGATCTAGCACTTGACCATTTTTGTAAATCTTCTAATTCCATAGTTGATAAACACGCCCCTTTTAAAAAGTATAGAACTTAGAACAGGTCTATCCCTGGCTTTCGGCAGAACTGTCTTCTTTACTTTTACTTTCCCCTTGTCCTGTTCAGCATTATGTCAGAAGAATTGTAGTCTGAATACCTTTGATGCCAAACAGATTTGTTTTGCCAAGGGAAGTTTTATAAATGTAAAGCTCCCCTTGATGCCCATTTATTTATTTCTGTTTAAAATATATGACATGAACTGAACTGAACCGGACCGGGGGACAAGGAAAGAAGAAGAGGAAAGAAGAGGAAACAGAACAAAAATAGAAACAAAAACCAGACAACCAGCTGCTACACCTGTAAAAAACAAAACAGACAATAATCCATGGCCTATGAGGGGAATCCAGCCTTAGCGCCACCAGGAGCACCTGAAAGCAGACAAGCAGAGAAAAAACAAACACACAAACAAACAAAAACAAGCACAAGAAGCGGCAATCGCATACAACACAGCTGTGGATATAGATGACCTGAGACGACATGATAATACATCAACTGCTTAGTGACCATGCTACTGGACTAATGAATGTGTGTGTGTGTGTGTGAGAACATGCAACACCCATGGCACAGGACCTACATGATAACCGTGCTTAGTTATGAGTGTATAAGCGTACAGGGCCACAATCCACAGCCCCCCCCCAAGCAATCAGAAGCAGGCAGAGAGGGCCACAAGACCCAGGCCACCAGCAGCCCCCACAGAGCACAGAACCCAGGCAGCCCACCGCAGGGGCAACCACGCATCCACCCAGAAGACTGCAGAGGAAGCCCCCGGAAAGAGCCCCCATAAGCATAGGGCAGAGGCACTCCGGGAACCAGGGGCAACAGCCCACCGACCCCGCCAGGCCCCAGCCGCCCAGACATGGGCCATGCACTGGACCTGGGCCCCAGGAGCCCGAGCGCCCCCAAACCCCCCGGCAGAGGCCCCACCCAATACCCAGGAGGGCCAAGCGCCCCAGACAGCCACAAAGTGGGTCAGCGCCTGCCCCAGCGCCCCTGGTCAAGTGCCCTGGGAGTCAAGACGTGCCCACAGGTGGGTGAAGTCGCGAGCAGTGGGGAGAGGCAACGCTGATGCCCCATCGGGAGAAACACAGGCAGGCCAGATCCAGGCCCAATCATTACCACACACACTTTCACGTCCCATACATCCACACATCCACACATCCTACCTCCCTCGACTCTGTTGGGGTGTAGTGCAGCGGGCACACCAGGAGGCCAGCAACCCCCCAGCCACCACAGACCCCGAACCAGCAGAACAATTAATTAATCCTCCTGGCCCCTCCTGCCCCGAGAAGACACCAGGAAGCAGGGGTGTGCGAAGAAGACCCCTCCCCTCACCCTTCTGGCTCTTCAATATTTTCTAATAGTGAGCAATTAAAATTGAGGGGCAGCCAAACTTGTAGAACTGGGAGCGCGGCACTCTGGGCCGCCTACATACCCAAAGAGCCCCGCCCACCAGATGCCACTCAGTGTAACCACCCCCCAAGACCTAATGTGTGTGTGTGAGTGTGTTTGATAAGTAGTAATGTCTAAGGTGTAATTAAAACAGGGGCAGGGAACTGCAGAGTGCAACCAAAGGGGACCACCTACGTGGCCCCATCCACTACACCCCACCGAACACACACGCCCCCAAAACCCTTCATGTGTGAGTGTGTGCTGTGTACAGGAGCCAGAAGGGAGAGGGGTATGGGGATATATACCGGGGGAGCTACTCTCCCCCAGAGAGGGCAGCCAGGGACTGGCTGCAATAGGCATCCCCGCTACCTGGGAGCCAACAATGGGCAGGAGGGCCTGATGTCCACCAGGCTCGGGGCCTGCAGCGACCATATTCCGGGAGCTACTGTACCCCCAGAAGGTACCCATCCCGCCCCACCCCACTCAACCCAACCCCACCCAGGAGGACCTCTACAAAAAACAAACAAACAACATCAAAAAACAAACAAACAAACCACCCGGTCACACCAGTCGCAGCAGCCCGGGCCTGAGACCCACCATCACCCAGCAACCCACCACCACCACTATGTGATAAAACTAATCAGAGGGGACCAGAGAGAATGAAATTCAGCCAATTGATGTTTTGAGGAGGCAGACATTGTTTCCATGCTAATATAATCTAAAAGAAAATTTCTAAACTGGTTAATACACAGATTGTTCTTCGCTTTCCAGTTCATGAGAATAGTTTTCTTTGCGATACATAACACTGTGACAACCATGTGTGCTGAGTTAATTTCTATGTTGATGTTGTCTAAGTCACCCAGTATGCACAGTGTGGGGCATGAAGGGATGCTACACTTTAGCAATGTTGATAGGTCTTGAACTCCTCCTCTTGGGGAAGGATCTCATTCCCGACCCGAAGAGAGCATTCCACCCTTTTCCGGCTGAGAACCATAGTCTCGGATTTGGAGGTGCTGATTCTCATCCCAGCCGCTTCACACTCGGCTGCGAATCACTCCAGTGAGAGCTGAAGGTCACGGCCTGACGACGCTAACAGAACCACATCATCTGCAAAAAGCAGAGACCCGATTCTGAGGTCGCCAAATGGGACACCCTCAACGCCCTGGCTCCGCCTAGAAATTCTGTCCATAAAAGTTAGGAACAGAATCGGTGACAAAGGGCAGCCCTGACGGAGTCCAACTCTCACCGGAAACGTATCCGACTTACTGCCGGCAATGCGGACCAAACTCTGGCACCGGTCATACAGAGACCGAACGGCCCCTATCAAGGGGTCCGGCACTCCATATTCCCGGAGCACCCCCCACAGGACTCCACGAGGGACACGGTCGAACGCTTTCTCCAAGTCCACAAAACACATGTAGACTGGTTGGGCGAGCTCCCATGCACCCTCCAGGATCCTGCCGAGGGTATAGAGCTGGTCCACTGTTCCACGGCCAGGACGAAAGCCACACTGCATCTCCTGAATCCGAGGCTCGATTATCCGACGGATCCTCCTCTCCAATACCCCCGAATAGACCTTACCAGGGAGGCTGAGGAGTGTGATACCCCTATAGTTGGAACACACCCTCCGGTCCCCCTTTTTAAAGAGGGGGACCACCACCCCAATCTGCCAGTCCAGAGGCACTGTCCCCGATGTCCACGCGATACTGCAGAGGCGTGTCAGCCAAGACAGCCCTACAACATCCAGAGCCTTGAGAAACTCAGGACGGACCTCATCCACCCCCGGGGCCTTGCCACCGAGGAGCTTTTTAACCAACTCGGCAACCTCAGCCCCAGAAATGGGAGGCCCCGTCTCCAAGCTCTCCGACTCTGCCTCTTCCGAGCACGTGTTGGTAGGATTGAGGAGTTCCTCGAAGTACTCCCCCCACCGACTCACAACATCCCTAGTTGAGGTCAGCAAAGCCCCGTCCCCACTGTAAACAGTGTTGACTGTGAGCCGCTTCCCCCCCCTGAGACGCCGGATGGTGGACCAGAATCTTTTTGAGGCCGTCCGGAAATCATTCTCCATGGTCTCACCGAACTCCTCCCAGGCCCGAGTTTTTGCCTCAGCAACCGCCGAAGCCGTGGCCCGTCTGGCCCGTCGGTACCTATCAGCTTCTTCCAGGGTCCCACTGGCCAAAAAGGCCCGATAGGACTCCTTCTTCAGATTGACGGCTTCCCTCACCACTGGTGTCCACCAGCAGGTTGGAGGGTTGCCGCCACGACAGGCACCGACCACCTTACGGCCACAACTCCGACCAGCTGCCTCGGCAATGGAGTCACGGAACATGGCCCATTCAATGTCCCCCACCTCAAATATGGTTGAAGCTCTGCCGGAGGTGGGAGTTAAAGCTCCTTCTGACGGGGGATTCTGACAAACGCTCCCAGCAGACCCTCACAATACGTTTGGGCCTGCCAGGTCTGATCGGCATCCTCCCCCACCAGCGGAGCCAACTCACCACCAGGTGGTGATCAGTTGACAGCTCCGCCCCTCTCTTCACCGAGTGTCCAGGACATACGGCCGCAAGTCCGATACAACCACAAAGTCGATCATCGAACTGCGGCCAAGGTTGTCCTGGTGCCAAGTGCACATATGGACACCCTTATGCCTGAACATGGTGTTCGTTATGGACAGTCTATGACTGGCACAGAAGTCCAACAACATAACACCACTCTGATTCAGATCGGGGGGGCCGTTCCTCCCAATCACACCCCTCCAGGTCTCACTGTCATTGCCCACGGGAGCATTGAAGTCCCCCAGCAGAATGAGGGAGTCTCCGGTAGGAGCATTCTCCAGTGCCTCCCCCAGAGACTCCAAAAAGGGTAGGTACTCTGAACTGATGTTTGGCGCATAGGCACAAACAACAGTCAGGACTCGTCCCCCCACCCAAGGCGGAGGGAGGCTACCCTCTCGTTCACTAGGGTAAACCCCAATGTACTGGCACACAGCCGGGGGGCAATAAGTATGCCCACACCTGCTCTGCGCCTCTCACCACGGGCAACTCCAGAGTGGAAGAGAGTCCAACCCCTCTCAAGAGTACTGGTTCCAGATCCCAAGCCGTGCGTCGAGGTGAGTCCGACTATATCTAACGGTCTGATGAAGTTTCAACAATAAACAACAAACTTTGTATTATGAGAAAGAACCAGACTCATTCTTCAGGAATCCGAAAATAAGCTCTATTTTACGAGTTATGCACGAATTCGGATTCTCCTATAAAACGAATTCCTTAACTCAAACCAAGTTAAGACTGCTTTGTCCTTCATATTTATTCATGTCTAATCAAGTTTCAATGATAAACAACGTTGTACTTTGTAGAATGAGAAAGAACTTCTTCAGCAATAAGCATCTCTCGACAAATGACGAAATACAGATTTTGCTATAAAATTAATTGCTATCAGCCTGACTTAAAACTGTTTGTCTTCCTTATTTATCCACTTCAAATCAAGTTTCAACAATTAAAAAAATTTTGTAGTTTGAGAAAGAACAACTTAATCTTGAGCAATCAGTATAAAAAGAGGGTAGGCAAAGGTGCGAATGTCAAACCATACATGATCAAAACAGGGAGCGGAGGTGTTTGGCTGAGACAAGGTGTGAATGTCCACCCATAATTAATGAAAAGCGGGCAACAAGTAGGTTCGAATGCCCAACCATACATCATCAAAAGCAGGAGTGGATATGTTCGGCTACAAGAAGGTTTGAATGTCTGACCATAGTTTGTAAAAAGCGGGTAAGAAAAGGTTCGAATGCCCAAACATACACCATCAAAGGAGGGAGCGGAGGTGTTCCGCTGTAAGAAGGTGTGAATGTCCGACCATAGTTGGTAAAAAACGGGTAAGAAAAGGTTAAAATACCCGACTGTACACAATCAGTAGCGGGTGCGGAGTTGTTCGGATACTAAAAGGTGTGAAAGTCCGACCATGGTTTGTAAAAAGCGGGTAAGAAAAGGTGCGAATGCCCAAAAATGTATGATCAAAAGAGGGAGCGGAGGTGTTCGGCTGCAAGAAGGTGTGAATGTACACCCATAATTACTGAAAAATGGGTAAGAAAAGGTGCGAATGCCCAACTATACATAATCAAAAGCAGGAGTGGATGTGTTCGGCTCCAAGAAGGGTTGAATGTCTGACCATAGTTTGTAAAAAGCAGGTAAGAAAAGGTTTGACTGCCCGAACATACACCATCAAAAGAGGGAGCGGAGGTGTTCCGCTGTAAGGTGTGAATGTCCGGGGAATGTCCGGAGCTACTCTCCCCCAGAGAGGGCAGCCAGGGACTGGCTGCAATAGGCACCCCCGCTACCTGGGACCCAACACAGGCCAGACTCGGGGCCTGCAGCAACCATATTCCGGGAGCTACTGTACTCCCAGAAGGTACCCACCCCGCCCCACCCCACTCAACCCAACCCCACCCCACCCCGGAGGACCTCTACAAACAAACAACAACAAATAAACCACCCGGTCACACCAGACGCAGCAGCCTGGGCCTGAGACCCACCATCACCCAGGCCCCCCCCCCAACAGGGGATAAGCACCCCCCCCACCGCACGCCCCAACACCCTTAAGATAACAACCACCCGCGGACACCCTGGAGGTCCCAGAGCAACAAGCCTTGCACCAGGACCTGCACCAACCCACCCATACTGTGGCATGTCCAGGGCAACCTAACCCCCCGGGCGCAAGGCAGCGCCCAGCCACCAGGGCCCAGGCCCAGCACCACCACTCACGCCAGAGCGGCCCGGCCACCCGGTACAGAGCCAGCAGCCACCACCCCAAGGCACCTAAGGGACCCCGCCCCACACCGCAAGACATCCCCACCCGCAAGCCCCCAAAACTGACTTCCAAGCCCGACACACATATTAATATAGTGTTCAGCTGTACAGCTCTCTGGTTGCTGTGGCTGTTTTTAAATGTGCCATGAAAACAAACCTTGACTTGACTTGTTTTGACTCAGACTTACTGCAGCTGTCTTTAAATTTCTTTTAGAGTTTTCTTCTTCAAGAAACTCATTGGTGATATCTGACTCTCGTTGTGCCTTTTATTGCCGTGTTTTTGTTAATTTCCTAATAATCTAACTCACTTTTAAGCTTTATATAAAGCACGTTGCTGCTCTGTTAAGATAACAGATCCATTGATTCATAGATCTGCTGCAGTTAAATAGTTAAATGGTTTAATGAGATCAATTATAAATACTGATGATAAATATTAACTCAGAATTGGTGAAAATAAGCAGAGGAGAAGTATTTAGATCAGCTAAATTTTAAGTCATGTTACTGTGATCTCTAACACAATAAAGGCTAACCTTTAATGCTTTAAGATGGTAAGAAACTGTCTGACACCTATCTGCCTGACCTTGCTGTTAAATCCCGATATTTTCTAATATGTCATATGGTCTGACTGTCCGGTCTCAGACCTGCTTCAGGTGGAAATCATAAAGTCTCAATTTGTAGAACATCTTTTGTTCAGGCAGTTTTTCAATTAAAGGATCAGAGATTTAAATGCTATGTTTGTTTGTCTGACTTTTTAAGAGAGCTGTTAAATCTTAATTCAACAACAAACTGGTTCTAATGTTTAGTTTTAAACAGTCTGTTCTTCCTGGATTTATTTTGGACATTGTATTGCTTCTTATCTCTTCACTGTAATACTTGCATTGAAAAGCGGTTTTCAGATTGTCCATTCAATGTGGTATTCCTCCCATTCAAATTTATTTAAAAATAAATAAATTATTGAATTGATGATAAATGCTCTAGTAAAAACTTCCATTATCATTGTAAATTTTTTGACTAAATAACTATATGTAACTCTGGTACTCCTTAAGTACAGGCCCATGATCAATCAGAATCTGTCCTCACTCTCAGGGCTGAATGGGGGAAGAAGGAAGCAGGGTTGGGATGAGATAATCTTAGGGTGAGAGCATTTATGACAAAGCTATCTAAACTTTTCTTTTCCAATTACACATGTCCACATGTACAGCCTAAGCTGTTTATGCTGAATCTGTATAAATGGTCAGTTTTTTATTTTGCTAAATGGCATGCTTCTGTTATTGAGTGTGATGTTAGGAAGATGTGTCTTATCTGTTAGTGTATCTTTTCCCTGGAAAAGATGACTTTGTGTCTGGCACGTGCTGTGGTAGAGGTGCAGAGGACTGCGTCTGAATAGAGAATTTAACTTCTCCAAAAAAAATACTGACAGTCTGCAAGAAATGTTACTGCTTTTTTTTCCGTCTTTTTCTGCCCTTGCTCTCTGCAATAAACCTGCCTCTTTTAGCTTTGCTGTTGCTTGATTCCTACTGCCTGTTGCTTGTTTTGAAAACATAGAGAAATCACTCAGTTGCGGTGGCGCACTTTCAAACCCTCCAAACATTCCTTTCCCTTGCATTTCTCTCGTCCAATTTACAAATCTATCTGTCTCTCTTTTTTCGTCTTCTCTTGGAACTTTTTTCTGCCATCTCGTCAACGTGTCAAATAATACCGACCCCAATGAGCCGGGTTTACATGTTTTCCACTTATCAACAAAGGTTTGTGACATATTCAGGTATTTCACGTGTTAATCAGAATGGGTGAATGGTGCAATGCCCGAGTGTTGGACCCGACCAAGAAGCTTCTACACAGAATCTTTTACTCTGTGCGCTTGATCGCTGGGGGTTCTCCCAGTCTCTTCACTCGTTTTAATTCACAAAACCCTGTAACACCCTAACTAAATTCCCCTTTATTTTCTAGTCCAATGCCCCCTTTTACAGAACTACTTGAGATCTGTGTCAGTGTAGGAATTCTCCAGCAGTCTCTATTGCTAGATACACTTCCACTAACACAGTAAAATATCAACCAAGTAGCAAACCACCCCACATTTTCATGAAAAATAACCAACTTAGCCCTGTGTCCTTATGCAGAGATAAACACTTAGTGTATCGCCTGTTCACAACAACTGCAGAACCACCGCCGCTTGTGGAAGAGAAAAAAAAAAAAAAAAAAAAACCAGACACACCGCCGATTGTGGATTTTACAGTCCAAGCACCAAATGCGTAGTAATAACAGACACACCGCCGATTGCGGATTTTACAGTCCAAGTGCCAATTGCACAGAGATTACTTACGCCGCCTATTGTGAAGTAATACAGACCCACCGCCGATTGCAGATAAAGGTCTAAGCGCCCTTGTGCACAGAAATTACTCACGTCGCCTGTTGTACAGTAATGCAGACCCACCGCCGATTGCGGATTTTACGGTCCAAGTGCCAATTGCACAGACATTACTCACGCCGCCAATTGCGGACTAACAGACCCCCGCCCATTGGCATCTACTTCCTATTCAGTTTAGAAGACAGGATGAATTTTATGTCTTTTATTTGGCCAAATTGTACTAAACTAGGACACATATGACTCTCCCTATGTGAGACTATGTGTTTATACTTGTAAACCTGTAGACACAAATTTTGTGCTTTTGATTTAGTGATCGGAGGACATCCTAATTCAGACAATTTAGTTTAGAATGACCACTGTGCAGAAATTTCACATATCCTGATACAAGAGGTTTTCTGCTCACCTTGTGTTTTAGGCGCCTTGAATTGTCTGAAGAAGGGTCCCCTCCAACCAGCTCCGGAAGTCCTCGATCGGACACGGTCTCAGAGTCAGCCAATCCGTGTCACGGCACCAATTGTTAGCCCGATTTTTTCATTGGAAGCCCAAGAATAAGCTGGAGAAATGGTTTATTAAAACAGTATTTATTAGTGGTCACAAGTAGAGTATATTGCAGCGCTGGACTCGGAGTGCCAGAGCTCCCGCAGGAAATCCGTCAGGCCGAGACCCGTTATCCGGAAACATGTCATATTTATATTCAGCTTTATCTCACAGAAGTTGTATTCACACTTGTCAGAGTATAATTGGCCAGTTTTGATGGCATGATCAGGCCAGCTGCTGTCCTTGTTGTGTTCTTTGGATGTGATAAACAATGTGTGTGTATGTGTGAGTGCTGTTTTAGGTGTCTAATGTACCAGACCTATCTGCCCTAATAGAGATGTTTTGTCTGACCCAGTTGTTTATGTCATTCTAAGGTCTTGGACCATTTAAGGTCATCTGTTGTGCAGTATGAGCAGAGTGCAAAAGTACCAGCTAGGAACATAGGTTATTTAGTAAAATACAGAATATGAATTTATAATGTCTAAGAACAAAGCCAATTATAACAGTGTTATGTATCGCAAAGAAAACTATTCTCATGAACTGGAAAGCGAAGAACAATCTGTGTATTAACCAGTTTAGAAATGTTCTTTTAGATTATATTAGCATGGAAACAATGTGTGCCTCCTCAAAACATCAATTGGCTGAATTTCATTCTCTCTGGTCCCCACTGATTAGGTTTATCACATAGTGGTGGTGGGTTGTTGTCCCGTCGCTCTGGGCGGTTGGGTGTGTGCTGGGGGGGGGGCTGTGTGGCTTCGGGCGTCTGGTGGTCTCTCGGGTCGTGAGGACGGGGTTGGTCATTGCTGGAGGGCACTGTGTGTCGGGCTTGGAGGGCAGTTTTGGGGGCTTGCGGGTGGGGCTGTCTTGCGGTGTGGGGCAGGGTACCTTAGGGGCCTTGGGGTGGTGACTGCTGGCTCTGTACCGGGTGTCCGGGCCGCTCTGGCGTGGGTGGTGGTGCTGGGCCTGGGCCCTGGTGGCTGGGCGATGCCTTGCGCCCGGGGGGGCTGGGTTGCTTGTTATCTTTTGGGTGTTGGGGGCGTGCGGTGGGGGGGGGGGGGGTGCTTTTCCCCTGTTGGGGGGGGGGGTTTGTTTGTTGTTGTTTGTTTGTAGAGGTCCTCCGGGGTGGGGTGGGGTTGGGTTTAGTGGGGTGGGGCGGGGTGGGTACCTTCTGGGGGTACAGTAGCTCCCGGAATATGGTCGCTGCAGGCCCCGAGCCTGGTGGACATCAGGCCCTCCTGCCCTGTGTTGGGTCCCAGGTAGCAGGGGTGCCTATTGCAGCCAGTCCCTGGCTACCTTCTCCGGGGAGAGTAGCTGCCCCGGTGTATATCCCCATACCCCTCTCCCTTTTGGCTCCTGTACACAGCACACACTCACACATGAAGGGTTTTGGGGGCGTGTGTGTTCTGTGGGTTGTAGTGGATGGGGCCACGTAGGTCCCCTTGGCTGCACTCTGCAGTTCCCGCCCCTGTTTTAATTACACCTTAGACATCATTACTTATCAAACACACACACACACACATTAGGTCTTGGCGGGTGGTTGCAGTGAATGGCATCTGGTGGGCGGGGCTCTTTGGGTATGTAGGCTGCCCAAAGGGCCGCGCTCCCAGTTCTACAAGGTTGGCTGCCCCTCAATTTTAATCGCTCACTATTAGAAAATATTTAAGAGCCAGAAGGGTGAGGGGAGGGGTCTTCTCACACCCCTGCTTCCTGGTTGCTGCTCGGGCAGGAGTGGCCAGGAGGAATTCATTATTCTGCTGGTTCAGGTTCTGTGGTGGCTGGGGGGCTGCTGGCCCCCTGGTGTGCCCGCTGCGCTACACCCCAGCGGAGTCAAGGGAGGGAGGACGTGTGGATGTATGGGACGTGAAAGTGTGTGTGGTGATGATTGGGCCTGGGTCTGGGACTTGCTGTCGCCTGGCCTGCCTGTGCTTCTCCCAATGGGGGGGCGGCGTTGCCTCTCCCCACTGCTCGCGACCTCACCCACCTGTGGGCACGTCTTGACTCCCAGGGCACTTGGCCAGGGGCGCTGGAGCAGGCGCTGACCCACTGTGTGGCTGTCTGGGGCGCTTGGCCCTCCCGGGTATTGGGTGTGGCCTCTAACGGGGGGTTTTGGGGCGCTCGGGCTCCTGGGGCCTCTCTGCACGGCCCATGTCTGGGCGGCTGGGGCCTGGTGGGGTCGGTGGGCTATTGCCACTGGCTCCCGGGGGGCCTCTGCCCTATGCTTATGGGGGCTCTGTCCGGGGGCTTCCTCTGCTGTCTACTGGGTGTATGCGTGGTTTTCTCTGTGGTGGGCATCCTGGGTTCTGTGCTCCGTGGGGGCTGCTGGTGGCCTGGGTCTTGTGGCCCTCTCTGCCTGCTTCTGATTGCTTGGGGGGGCTGTGGATTGTGGCCGTGTACACTTATACACTCATAACTAAGCACGGTTATCATGTAGGTCCTGTGCCATGGGTGTTGCATGTTCTCACACACACATACAACACACTTTCATTAGTCCAGTAGCAGTTGATGTATTACCATGTCGCCTCAGGTCATCTATATCCACAGTTGAGTTGTATACGATTGCCACTACTTGTGCTTGTTTTTGTTTGTTTGTGTGTTTGTTTGTTTTTTTTCTCTGCTTGTCTGCTTTCAGGTGCTCCTGGTGGCGCTAAGGCTGGATTCGCAACAGAGACCATGGGTTATTGTCTGTTTTGTTTTTTTACAGGCGTAGCAGCTGGTTGTCTGGTTTTTGTTTCTATTTTTGTTCTGTTTCCTCTTCTTTCCTCGTCTTCTTTCCTTGTCCCCTGTTCCGGTTCAGTTCTATCACATGTTATATATTGTAAACAGAAATAAATAAATGGGCATCAAGGGGAGCTTTACATTTGTAAAACTTCCCTTGGCAAAGAAAATCTGTTTGGCATAAAAGTATTCACAATTCTGCTGCCATAATGCTGAACAGAACAAGGGAAAAAAAAGTGAAGGAATTCATTTTACAGCAAAATCCTGAATCGTGCATAACTCCTCATAAGGAGTGTATTGCTCAAACATAAGTGTGGTTCTTTCTCATGCAAGGTTATAATAATAAGTTTATGTTTGAAACGAGCTTAAGCGTGGACAAATATGAAGGACAAAGCAGTTTTAACTTGGTTTGAGTGAAGCAATTCATTTTATGGCAATATCTAAAATCTTGACTATCTCCTTAAAAGAAAACGAATTTCGGATTCCAGAAGAACAAGTGTGGTTCTTTCTCATAGAAGGTAATATAAAGAAGTTTATACTTGAAACCAGCTTAGCAGAGTCCCTCCATCTTTCCTCTTCTATGATTCAAGCAAAAGTGTTTTTACTCTGGTACTAGTCTTTCCCATAATATTAACTGGTGAGAAGCACCTTTTATGTTCCTTCCCATAACAAGGAATGGGGAGAGAAGCACCTTTTCCCATAACATTGAATGTTCCTTCCCATAATAATGAATGGTGAGAAAAGGGCCTTTTCTCATAACATTGTGTGATCAGCAAGCATAAACAACATAAATAGCTGGAGCACCATTTTGTCGGGAGACAACTCTGAGCGATCTTCCCGACAGGTTGTGTGGATTTGTGCGGACTTGTCTCTATCTTGCAAGAAATAAATGTTTTGTGTTTATCGTATCCAGCGACTCTGAGCCTAATTTTAAGAGAATTTTTCTAACATAATGGTCCTTCGAGCCGGATTCTAAGTCCTTTCCACCTTCCAGAATCGGAGCTGAAACCATGCACGGGGGAGTCCAGGATTCCTAACTGAAGTCCTCTCAGCACAGTTTCTGATAGAGGCCGGCTGCCACTGGCTGGAGGAAAGGTGACAGGATCTATTTTTGAATCAGTGGACAGACTCGCTGGATTCTTCGTTGTTTAACTTACCAGTGGATTTATGGTAAGGAACCCTTTGTATTACTATTGTTGGTTGGAAACAGTGTGATAATTAGGGAAATTTTTGATTAATTAACTAGCAATTGATTGAAAACTGGAGGCCTTTAAATAGATTGAGTCGTTGCTATTTTCCTAAAAATATACTATTTCGAATGCAACTTAGTAAATAAGCCTTTTAACTGGTAACTGTGTAAAAGTTATGTTGGATCACTCACAAATGAAGCAGTCAGAAAAAGTAAGCCTTTTAACTGGTAACCGTGTGTAGGTTGTGTTGGATTAACCCATAAAAGAAGCAGTCAGAAAAGGTCATCCTTTTAACTGGTAACTGTGTATAGGATTAACCCATAAAAACCTAATTAGCGGTCAGAAAAGGTCATCTTTTTAACTGGTAACTGTGTGTAAATTGTGCTGGATTAACCCATAAAAGAAGCAGTCAGAAAAGGTCATCTTTTTAACTGGTAACTGTGTATAGGATTAACCCATGAAAACATAATAGCAGTCAGAAAAGGTGAAGCAAAGGAAAAAAGCCTTTTAACTGGTAACTGTATGTTGTATTGGATAACCCACAAATGAAACGGTCAGAAAAGGTTAGCCTTTTAACTGGTAAACATGTGTAGTGGTGGGATTAACCAAGGACAACAAAAATGCAGTCAGAAAAGGTTAGTCCATAGTCTGTGTGAGAAGACTACAGGAATAAATAACTCCGCGCCGCGTGTTAGAAACAGAATCTTTCTTAAGAGAGTTTGCGATGAAAGATCGCAAGTTTTAAATCCATGTTAGTTTTTGTTAGTGTTATACGTCTGATCATTTGTTTGTTAAATGGCCTGATTGTTGAATCGTTTGTTTGTGAAATTAATTTGTTTGTTTGTTAAAGGGGCTGGTTGTTGAATTGTTTGTTTGTTAAATTGTTTTTTTTCCTTCTTTGCTGCAGTGTTGTTTTATTTGCTATGTATGTATAAGAGTGAAACAGCTGCTGGTGTGTGATGTTGCTGCTGGTGACGACAGAAAAATGTGTTATTGACTAATTGAGTTGAAGTGAACATTGGAATCTGGTTGTTGCTCGTGACATAGCGACAGAAGTAGTGTTTCATTCAATAGTACTCACAATAACTCCACCGAAAATTGATTAGCTGCAAGAGGAGAGTATGGGAAATATCTGTTTTAAAGCTAACCGGGAGTTAAGTGGGAGTGCTAAAATCATGTTTCAGAAAAAAACAGATAATATTGAATACTTAGAGAGATGAGAAAATAAATTTGGGTTTGAGGGAGAATTGAACATGGTAAAATTGCCCAATCCTAGAGAAGGGGAATACAAAAGTAATGTACAAAGTAAATCTAGTTTAAAAAAGCACAACAAAAAAAAGAACAACAAGGATTAGAGCTAGACATTTGTACAAGTTTGTGTATTAAGATTTAGCAGCTCTCTTAAAGAGTTAAAGTTCAGAAGATCTCAGACAAACAAACAGATCATTTCAAATCTTTACTCATTTCACAGGAAAAACTGTCTGAGCAAAAGATGTTTTACAAGCTGAGATTTTTATCATTTCCATATCAAACCTGCCATTCTTAGGCAAAGTCCTAGGAAAAGTTCTATACCAACAGCTTTCTGACTTTTTCCTGTCTAACAATGCTTTTGATACTTTCCTCTCATAGTCTTGGTTTTATGTGTTTAACTGAGAGATGAAACAACAAGACAAGACGAGAGTGGGGAGGGTAAAACATTTATTTTTGTCCTTAATTCGAGCATGTGTCATTTAAAAATGGAGATAAAATTATCTTAAATACTTTGTCTTACCGCAGAATGATTTTATTGATGATTTTACTGAATTTCTTTAAATTGTGTGCACTGCTGTTGACTGTTTAGTCATAACAGGGGACTTGAAGGTGCACATGGATGTAGCCCATAATAAGCAAGCTAAAGAACTCACTGCTTTCCTTGAAATGTTTGGTCTAACTCAGCGTGTGACTTTGCATAGATGAAGAGAGAGTTATTTTTCTGAAATCATAAAAAAAAAAAAACTGCAGTAACAACTCTCATGTCTTGCTTGCTACAGTAAACAGATTAACAAACCCTCCAGGTTGCATTTAGAACTCATTTCTACATATAAGGGTAATGAAGTTGGAATATTCTTTAATGACAAAGTTCAAGGCATTAAAAATGAAATACTTTCCACCTGAAGCAGGTCTGAGACCAGACAGTCAGACCTTTCAGGTGCAGATGATTTTCAAGCCAAACTTAAACATTTTCTAAATTTGAGATTAGCTCTTCTGAAAAAAAATCATAAGTGTATCAGAAACATAAGCCGGAAATAGAGAATTTAACATATTAATGTTAAGTAATGCTATGGTTAAGTAATGCTTCATTACTTCTGATTGACTAACTTCCCTAAAACTTATGAATTTATGAGCTTAGGAACTGACATCATATTCATCAGAGATTAAAGCATTTATCTCACAGAATGGGAACCAAAAGAGTATTAGTATATATATACATATATATATATATATAATATATTTATATATATTTTATATATAAAATATATATTTTTTAAAAACCAACACAGCAATGAAATATGCTATGTGAGTCAGATATCAAACAATAGTTTTCTTAAGGAGAAATTTAAAGACAGCTGCAATAAATCAGCGTAATATATGGAGTAATATATTAATACTATAAGCAGTTTCTAAGCCTGCAGATGAATATTAATTAAATTAAACAGAAAGGTTGTGCATGTGTGTTCAACAGGTGCCAAACTAGATGGGTCAAATGCAGAGAGTAATTTTGTCTGACTTGTAACATGACAATAAACAGTCATCTTAATGTGTTTGCACAGCAATGGAATAAAGAGGGAAAGCAGAGGAGCACTCTAACAACAAAAAGAAAAGGAAGAAAGGACTAAACTTTTTGTTGGAAGGGAGAGAAGCAACTATTTAGGTGATGAGGGAAAGCAAAAACACAGATCACAACAGGAGCAGTGACAGAGAAGGAGAGACAGAGCAGGAGGAGATACATGTCGGCTGTGTGGAAGGAGGGGGCATTGGGCGACTGCAGGAGCAAGAGTAAGATAGAGGAAGATTTTGGGAGTCAGTTATGACTAGATAAGAAAAAAACAGGAGCTGTAACCAGGATAGAAGCAGAAAAGCCAGAAAAAGTGTTAAACTTAGAGGGAATTGAACTTATCTTATAGTATGACATCAAACCTGAGATTGGATTGAATGTTTCCGGGACGGAGGTAACTTTTCTATGCGACACAGGTGCAAAACGAACTGTAATCCATCCTGATGACATACCGGGAGTTGAGGAATCCAAAGAAATTATTTGTGTCAAATCAGCAAATGGTAAGAGCCATCCTGAGCGTTTATCAAAACTCTTGACAGTAACAGATACACGGAGTGGAGTAAGTGCTGATTGTCAAGTTGTCTTGTCCACTCTGTGTCCCTGTAACTTACTGGGAAGGGATTTACTCCATTTATTGAAGCTAAGAATAGTTCCAGAAGAAAAAGGGTTAACTGTAGTTCGAATGAAGTCCGCTCAAACAATGATTCAGCATGAGACCACCTTCATACTGGTATAGTTTGGATCTTGTGTCTACAGGCCCCAGCGCTATCACGCTTCCTCTCCTTAAGAAGGCAAAAGAACACGTCTCAGGAAAGCTCACCCTCAGGTCACCACATGAAGTACACTGTACTGTGTATTACAAATATACTCAAGGGGAGGACATATTTAATTTTTTAAACAAATGAGAAAGTTAAAACGTGCTGAAGTTAAAACACTTATACTGGAATAAAGAGGGTTGTTGTGCAGTCAGCTGCTTACTCTCCCACAGCATGAGAAAGTTTTTAAGATCATGGAATGCACCCCATATGTCACTCTCCAAACCCACAGATGACCACTGGAGGCGTTTAGGTGTGTTTGTGACTGCATGTGAAGAAGCCTCAGATTGGGAGGAGGTGGATCCAGGAATAGAGTATTCTGAGAAACTGGATGCATATACTAGTCCATTAAATTGGACCATGGATGCAAAACCAAATGTACACTTACAAGGACAGATCTGGAAGAATAAAGGTGCCATTTACTATGAAATGTAGAACTTATACTGCCAAAGAGTTTGTTTAAATATGCTTCAGTATCGAGCCATGGAGCACGGCATGTCTCTACAGGAGGGCTGGTAGCAATAATGAACAAGGTTTTTGCAGTGTATGGTTTTATTTATAATAAAATCATAATATCATAATATGATAATAAAGAATTTTTGTCTAACATGTCAAATATGTGCAAATATGATCCATACATATGGCCTAGGACCGGGACGAGGACAGTTCCCGAGGCCGGAGGACCCTTTTCAACACGTTTGTATGGATTTCATTGAATTAAATAAAGGGGTCTCCCTGGTGATTAGTGATGTTTTACCAAATGAAGTGAAGTATTTCCAAATGCACAGGCAGATGTACCCTCAACACTGGTGAATTAAATATTACCTAGATTTGGAATTCCTGAAAAAATCTACAGTGATAACAGGGACGCACTTTGTAAACAATATTATCTTCCTGATGGCGAAGAACTTAAAAGCAAAAAAGGATCTCAGAAACCACTCTGCATATCATCCACAATCAGCAGGTTTGCTGGAAAGACACAATTGAATAATTAGGTCAAGAGAGACTGGGAAGAATTGGGTTTACTGTTTACCACTAGTAGTCCTAAACATGCATATTACTCTAACTAGCACAGGATTAACTCCATTTGAGATAATGTATAATGTATGACCATTTTTACAACCACAGTTAAAACTATTCACCGGACATGATGAAGAAAGAGAAGAAACCTTAGCAGGATACATGGTTAAAATGTTAACAAGTAGAGAGATCTCTTCTGTCTAGTGTCTGTTCCAGGTGACCCTTTGGAGGAATCTCTAAAACCTGGAGACTGGATCCTCATCAAAGTGATAAAGAAAGATAACTGCTCCAGCCCAAGGTGGGAAGGTCCATATCAGGTACTGCTTACAGAAACCACAGCAGCTAAACTAATATATCCTGGATGCACTTATCACACTGTAAACTAGTTAGGCCACGACCTGCAGAAGTGGGGAAAGATTAGTTACCCACCACCGTTCTCTGAGGCATAAGTCTGACTACAAAGGGGAATTCTCTCAACAGGAGGGGGTTCGTCTCAACCTCAGTGAAGAAAACAACGGCTAAAACGAGAACATAGGGTGTGGCTAAAATAAGACAGGGATAGACAGACAGCAGCCGTGGCATCCATTTAAATGACCAGGATTTGTAGGTTAAAAGGAACCAGTTGTGTATTGTTAATCATTATTCTTATTATCGTATTCCTAATTCTATGGGATTAAGCACAGATTAATAAAAAACTAAAAGATAATGCACTACAATGAATCACACGGACACAGACTGACCACAGAGATAGGAGGTCCCTCAGGTCCAACAGACAACTTGTCAACCTATTTTTTTGTTGCAGGAATAGATGGGGTGGCTGACATTGACTTATGCTCAATTATTTTATGTAAAGACAACCAAAAAGCCCATGTGTATTCTGAAAAGTACGTATGTGAAATGTATGTTAATACAAGATTTCTGAAGAATCGCCTGTGTATCAGTTGGAATTTTGTTAGAATGTATACAGATTGACAAAATATCCAATCTAATTGTATTGAATGTGCTAAAGCCAGCAGTTAAGAAAATAGACAACTGCCCTCAGCGTTGGCTTATACGGGTAATTTATATATGTTTCATCCACAGGGGTACAGGTAAGAATGTGGGTACACTCATGTCACATAATTGTCAAGAATCCATCTATTGTCACTCAGGACGCAGGTAACTACTCAGCATCTTGGTTTCGGAACCAAACTTCCATGAGAGCAGACCTCTGGTGGCTGTGTGGGGATATGAAACTGAGGTCCGTCCTTCTGCCTAACTGGCAGCTGCACAATAGCCCAACTACTGATGCCTTTCCGTCTGTTCCCTGAGGGGGACTTTAAGGCCTTGGGTGAGAAGCTGCAATGTCTCAAGCATTTAACTGTGTCTGGAGGTTCATTTGACAACAGAGTGTACCTGGATAGCATTGGAATTCTGAGTCCCAGATGAATTTAAAGCTAGAAATCAAGTAACTACAGACTTTGAATCTTTTCTTTTCTGGTGGGCAACAATAAAAAAAAATGTTTATTGGATAAATTACATCTACAAGGCATTGCTGAACAATTAAAATGTTTGGAACTTTATCCTGTTCCTTTATTCCTAACAATACTTCCGCAGATGGCAGAATCACAAAGAGGGACTCGCATCACTCTCTTTTATCCACATGTGTACAAAAGGGTGGACGGCGAAGCTAAGCGCTCCACCATAACTGAATGAAAAGCTGATTTGAAGAGTTCATTCCACCAAGACTGAAAAGGAAATGTCACCCATGAAATCAACAATGCTTTTAGGGACTTCTATAAAACCTTATATTCATCACAAAATGAACCATCAGACAGTAACATAGATCAGTTTCATAGATCATAGACTATTCTACCGTCAACAACCTGGAAACCACAATAGTCTCTCTAGATGCAGAAAAAGTATTTGATCGAGTGAACTGGACATTTTTATTTGCAGCATTAAACAAATTCGGGTTTGGGTCACACTTCATCAACTGGATAAGGATATTATATAGCTCCCCAAATGCAAGTGTCAGGACTAATGATCAAACTTCTCCAAGCTTCAGTCTGCAGAGAGGTACAAGACAGGGTTGCCCACTTTCTCCCTCACTTTTTGCTATTTTCATCAAACCTTTAGCAGCTGCTATCAGACAAGATAGAAATATTAAAGGCATCCAACCCCAAAATATTGAGCATAAAATAAGTCTTTATGCTGATGATGTATTACTTTTCCTCCAGAACTCACAGACGTCTCTCACTCACACGATCACACTCATAAATAAATTCTCAGCACTTTCTGACTACTCTATCAATTGGTCTAAGACCACAGTTCTGCCCATTAACTGTACGGTCCAGAATATACCTGCGATCACTTTACAGTCAGGAAATATTAGATATTTAGGCATAAACATTTCCTCCAGGCTCTCAGAGCTAACAAAGCTAAATTATGTGCAATTATTAAAGACAGTAGAGGACGATCTCTCTCGTTGGAAGTCCTTACCTATATCACTTATGGGGAGAGTTACAACCATTAAAATGATGATACTACCAAAAGTTAACTATTTGTTCTCAATGATCCCCATAAAACCATCTGCTACTTGGTTTAAGTCACTAGATTCATGCATCTCCAAATTTCTGTGGAAAAACAAACCACCACGTATTCGTTTAAAAATGCTACAGAAAACCAAGGAAAGTGGTGGATTAGATTTACCTCATTTTCAGCACTATTCCTTAGCCAATAGGTTACAGTATATATCATAATGGTTTACACCTAGCCCAATAGATGAACCATGGATAAATATAAAACAAGCATTGTGTGATAATCTGGAAATCTCTTACCTACCTCTTATTAGTCAAAACGTAAAAAATCACAAATGTTTTAAAAGCATTAACATCAGCACCTCTCTGACAGCTTGGTGGGAATTTCTTAAAATAACAAAGTCTTCACTTGTCCCGTGTAAGCTTACACCCATCTGGAACAATCCTGACATCCTGCAAAACAAAAAAATGCCAAACTTTATTCTGTGGAAGATCAAAGGAATCAAACATCTGGAACATATAATCCAAAATGGAAATTTTATTTCATTTGATGAGCTCATATCACAACATGAGATAGGCAGCAATAAATTCCTAGAATATCAACAACTTAAGTCTATAATAACAAAGAAATATATCCTCCACCAACCAGACTTACAACTCCCGATTAGGGTAGCAGAATTTCTAAGCAGCTGCACCCCAAAACTACTATCAAAAATATATAAATTATTGTCTAAGATAGATGACACAATGTCTCTACAATCCTCAAAATGGGAGGCAGAATTATCTATTAGTTCTAGTCATAGCTTCTGGCCACAAACATGTTTGAACACCTTTAGAATGACTCGAAATCCTAATTTACAGCTCATACAATACAAAATTCTTCATAGAACACACTATAAAGGACAAAGGATGTTCAGGATGGGTCTAACACACTCAAACTTCTGCTCACATTGCACAAATAACACACCTGATGATTATGCACACGCTTTGTGGTTTTGTGCGCCTGTCCAGAAGTTCTGGTTTGAAGTCTGTACGGATCTATCAACATGGCTAAAGTGTAGCATTCCTGCATGCCCCACACTGTGCATACTGGGTGACTTAGACAACATCAACATGGAAATGAACTCAGCACACATGGTCCTCACAGTGTTGTTAGCCCGATTTTTTCATTGGAAGCCCAAGAATAAGCTGGAGAAATTGTTTATTAAAAAAGTATTTATTAGTGGTCACAAGTAGAGTATATTGCAGCGCTGGACTCGGAGTGCCAGAGCTCCCGCAGGAAATCCGTCAGGCCGAGCCCCGTTATCCGGAAACATGTCATATTTCTTGTCAGAGTATAATTGGCCAATTTTGAGTGGCATGATCAGGCCAGCTGCTGTCCTTGTTGTGTTCTTTGGATGTGATAAACAATGTGTGTGTATGTGTGAGTGCTGTTTTAGGTGTCTAATGTACCAGACCTGTCTGCCCTAATAGAGATGTTTTGTCTGACCCAGTTGTTTATGTCATTTTAAGGTCTTGGACCATTTAAGGTCATCTGTTGTGCAGTATGAGCAGAGTGGAAAAGTAACAACTAGGAACATAGATTATTTAGTAAAATACAGAAAATGAATTTATAATTTCTAAGAACAAAGCCAATTATAACAACTCCCCCTTTTGACATGATTTAATCATGTCATCTAAATGAGGTAGGAATGTTATATTCTGTATTGTGTGAAACCTGTTAGCGGCAGCCAACTTAGCAGGTCCCCAAACATCAAGTGGCCAACTACCTTGAGGTGCAGCACAACCAGACAGGAGATTCTTGTTATCCCCCTTTTGATATAACTTCATTATGTGAGCTGTTATGTGTAAGCTGTTCTTCTTTGCAATTATCAGCAGCAAGCAAGTTTTCATTGCATATGCATGTGTAAAATAATTGTAATGCATTAGCTAAACCTTTCTGTATCAGGAATGTTTATCATGATGCTGGGAACAGAACCTCTTTCCCAGAATAGTTCAACCTTCATTACTCAACTGATCATAACTCTGCAATGAGCACATTTCTTAAAAGCTATAAGTATCTTTTTATTCCGTGTATGCAAGGAATAAATTAGTAAATGTTTCAATATGTCTTAAAATTAGTGTGTGTATGTGGCCCCAAACCCAATCTCTGTGTAGAATTTTAGTTCATTTTGTCCCAAAACTATATGTGGTTTAAGCAGTGGCAAGACCCTGCTCACCCATAAGTACCATTACAACACATAACAATAATTAACTAAGCTACAACAATTCATAAAATATTGAAACTCAAAAAGTGCTTAAGGCAATTAACATTACCATCAGGATCGTCCACTGTTCGCAGCGAATAGGAGCGAAAAACCCGATGGCTGATATCCGGGAAAATTCTCCTATGGCCCCATTCCCCCTTGGCGACCGACCACTTAATTACCTTTCAGTGCCTAAGGTCCCGCTCCGAACAGCCAATTCACACCAATGGCAGTGGACATATGTATGAATTCCTATGATTAGTAATTGGTCTACTTAAAATCATTAAACTAAAGAGGAACATCACAAAACACAAAACAATACAGTACAGACATTTAAACATGATGTGAATATGAAGATATGACCCTGTTGAGAACAGATGAGTAATGATAGATGTAGTGTAAAAAACTAACAATTTCTTTTGAGTGAAAATTTTATGATAACATTGTGCAGAGTGGTGTAGTGCAGCTCAGTCTCTTGTGGTCCAATCCTGTCACTGCTTGGTGTTTGGTTTTCCTTCTGGCTGAACCTCAGTTCAGCAGTCTGAGCTAACTAGGAAGGAGAGGTTACCAGCACTTCACTTCCACAAAGGGGTCTTTACCACCCGTTTTCCCTAACTAATCTTTTTCTTTGGGACAATTAAGGAGATAATTCAGATTATTTTGTTGACAGTGGTTGAAGGTTGTGTGGTTGTTCAACCATTATCTTGGCATGATGATCGTGCCTCCCAGAATTTCAGACTGACGTCTTGTCAGTCACTTGGCTGTGAGTCCTGTAGAGGTTCTGCTGCAGATGCAGTTAATTTAAGCTGTGGATGAATGTTAGCAGGAGAGAGAACTGAGCAGCACAACATGTCATTTTCACAATGTTTTATATTCAGGAATTGCCTTTTAACAGGTTCAATCCCAGTATTCATTGGTCGACAAATTAAGTTTTCATATGAACCCCAAACAAAAACAAATAAATAAACCGAAAAAAATAAAAAATAAATAAATGAAATGAAAAACAAAACAACTGGCCAGTTGATAGAAAACATGTTTTAGGACAGTACCTTTAGACTCACCAACCTGCTGTACAGCATTAATGTGAAATCCAGTACCATCAACCTTTTCTGTGGAAAAAACTTCAAACCATTTAGAGAACACAGCAAGACAAAGACAAAACACAAGACAACATAGAACAAAAGACAAAAGGAAAAATTTGAGAAGTGTTAGTAAACTATGATTAATTGTTGTATCTCCAGCCCCCCGATGAGACTTAGTCTCATCCGTATGTTAGTTCTGCTGAACTCTTCCACTGCAGTTTCTGCTCCTGTGTTGCTGCTGCAGGACAGAAATATTTGTGGTTAGAGTTCATTTTGGGAGCAGCACAGCATCAAGAAAGCAGCCATTTCTTCTCAATGAGTAACTGATTAACCTTTTTGGGATAAATATTGTCTGTCCTCTTAATTCAGCTCAGAGTGCTTTTGATAAAAATTTCAGCACGATCTGCTTAATTCTCACTTGTTACTTTATACTAAATTCTATTTAATTCTTACCAGTGGCTGTGTTTCGTGATGCTGAGCCATCCACAGACAGTTCAGGATCAGCATTAAGTTTTTTCTGCTCCATTTGAATTAGAAACACTTCATGGGGTACCAACAGTGTGACATCAGAGTTTCTTATAACATCACATGATACAATAACATATTTCCATACAAATTAGAATCAAAGACAAAGGTTTATTCTATTTTTCTATTTGTCTCAATTCCTCATTTATTTATTTTTTAGATGAGCCATGTGGCCTTGTGCTGCTAACTTTTTCCTTAGCAGTGCCACAGCATCGTGCTTGTGTTCAGATCTTTGGTTGGTTATTGATCACTGTTATCTTGCATGCATGCTTTGACCTAAGGGCCCAGATTCTTGATATTATTTTGTAATATTTTTTTTTATTTATTTTTTCCTCATAACAGTTTTGGAATGTTAGCTAAATTGTTCAGGATCATTCTTGTTTTTTCTTGACATGAATTAGGCCTTTAATCGTGCAGTTCAAAGCTCTGTGCTTTACCTTACTTCGAGCAGCTCTGCCTCAGTTTATTATGTTTTACTTAATCTTTACTTCTTCCTTCCAGTATGTGTGGATGTATGTGGGTGTATGTGTACGTATAGATGTGCGTGTGTGTGTGTGTGTATGTGTGTCTATATGTGGCCTTGGGTTTCACTGCTTTGTTTTATTTTCTTCTATCATTTTCTTCTATGAAAAGTGTTATGAAAATAAAGTTTGATTGATTGATTCATTGATTGATTGCACCAGATTAAACAACTTGGGTCATTTCCCATGTAAATTCTCGAATGAACCAGAACACATGATTAAAACTGTTCTCACAGAACATTTTATTCATCCCATTCATATCTTTTTCGTTTGACCAACATGTCATGACTGAGCACAGATCGGATTGTACCTTGTATCTTGTTTCTCAATAAATTGTAATTGAAGTGGGTTGTTGCCATTTTCCAGAGATCTTTTAGTCACCTGGTGTGGAGTGGTGGGAAGAGAGGGTGTGTCCAGATTACTGTTGTAGTTCTTTGTAACTTGAGCTTTTAATGTCTGACTTTCACACAGGAGAGGTGTGAAAATTAGTTATTGTAACCTTTATTGTTTCTGCTACTGTGGTTCTACAGTCTAGTCTCCACAGTGGTGTTTTCCTTTGGTTTCATCGTCAGTGGTCCGTTCAGTCTCTGATAGAGTTTTAGTCCCCGTGGTCTAGTCTTTGTCAGCAGGTGAGGTTCCTAAGTCAGTCCGGACCTCAGTTAATGTTCTTTCGGTAGGATCTTGAGCCTGAGTACAGTGATCCTTGTGGATCCAGTTACTCAGTCTATTCTCAGTAAACCATACCTTTACACAATGTGTTGTAGCTTCTGCGTCCTGTCCATATAGGAGAGGACCAGTTAAGTTTGTTCACTTTCCTGGTCCTGTTCCTTGGTGAGTATTTCTGTAACCTGCTGAGATATACTCATCACCGTGTTATTCAGTTGTTTCACATTCACACAAGTTTCCATACTGTAGTACAACAAGGGGTGAGCCTGTTGGTGCAGTTGTAAATGGACAGGGTGTTTCCTCCCTGGCATGACCTCATGTGAGACAACATGACAACATTCATGGTGGCATTTGGAGTAAATCTTAGGCTAACACAATACGTAGAGCTTCAGCCCAGGTTAACTGTGTGTCTGCACAGACTTCTGTTCGGCCTTTTTGATGGTTCTATTTGCTCTTTTCACTAGTCCTTGTAAAGCTGGGTGAGAGACTGCACCGAGCTTATGTGTAATCCCAAACAATTTTTCCACTTCTCCTAGTTCTTCATTGGAGAAGTGAGTACCATTATCTGATCTTATCACTTCTGGTACCCCAAATCTTGGAATAATTTCTCTTGTAAGCCATTTAATGACTTCTTTTCCTTTTTCGGTTTTAGTAGGTGTGGCTTCTACCCATCTAGAAAAGGGAGCTACACACACTAGAAGAAATAGTTTACCTTCAGTCCTGTTCGCTGCTCCCATGTCAGTAAACTCAAATACTATCTGTTTCCAAGGGGCATCAGGTACTGGGAAACTACCTAGTCCTGCTTTGAGATTGAACAGCTTGCAAATTTCACAAGATTGCACAAAATATTTTATTGTGTCTTTTAGGTGGGGGTGCCACCAGTGTTGTGAAATGAGCGCTGTTACTTTTGAGCTAGCACAGTGAGCTCTACTGTGTGCTTCTTGACATAGCAAATTTAGTAGTCCAGTTGGAGCTACTATTTTGCCTTCATGATTCCAGCAGCGTCCTGTGGAATCTTTTTTTTTTCGTTCCATGCTTGCTTTTCAGATGGTGCCGCTGCTTCGTGAAGTTCTTTAATGTTTTCTAAACATAATTCTCGTTGTGATTTTTCCTCCAATGTTTTCTGAGACATCTGGTTAAATGCAGTATACCCTGCTTTTGTTTTTGCTGCCTTATCTGCCGCATTGTTGCCTCTCGCTACTCTCCCATCTCCCTTTTGATGTCCTCTGCACTCGACTCTAGCAACTTGTTTTGGTTCAAGTATGGCATAATATAGTTCGAGTAATTGATTCAAGTGTTTAACCGGGGTGCCTGCTGAGGTCACAAAGCCTTTCCTTTTCCAGTGACACATGTCTGGTTTAGAGGCATGTCTTTAACTGTAAACACTGTTTTTATTTCACTAATTTATTCAATGTTTATTGTTAGATTAATTAATATTTATCTGCAGGGTTAGAATTTGCTAATAGTATTAATATAGTGTTCAGCTGTACAGCTCTCTGGTTGCTGTGGCTGTTTTTAAATGTGCCATGAAAACAAACCTTGACTTGACTTGTTATGACTCAGACTTACTGCAGCTGTCTTTAAATTTCTTTTAGAGTTTTCTTCTTCAAGAAACTCATTGGTGATATCTGACTCTCGTTGTGCCTTTTATTGCCGTGTTTTTGTTTATTTCCTAATAATCTAACTCACTTTAAACCTTTATATAAAGCACGTTGCTGCTCTGTTAAGATAACAGATCCATTGATTCATAGATCTGCTGCAGTTAAATAGTTAAATGGTTTAATGAGATCAATTATAAATACTGATGATAAATATTAACTCAGAATTGGTGAAAATAAGCAGAGGAGAAGTATTTAGATCAGCTAAATTTTAAGTCATGTTACTGTGATCTCTAACACAATAAAGGCTAACCTTTAATGCTTTAAGATGGTAAGAAACTGTCTGACACCTATCTGCCTGACCTTGCTGTTAAATCCCGATATTTTCTAATATGTCATATGGTCTGACTGTCCGGTCTCAGACCTGCTTCAGGTGGAAATCATAAAGTCTCAATTTGTAGAACATCTTTTGTTCAGGCAGTTTTTCAATTAAAGGATCAAAGATTTAAATGCTATGTTTGTTTGTCTGACTTTTTAAGAGAGCTGTTAAATCTTAATTCAACAACAAACTGGTTCTAATGTTTAGTTTTAAACAGTCTGTTCTTCCTGGATTTATTTTGGACATTGTATTGCTTCTTATCTCTTCACTGTAATACTTGCATTGAAAAGCGGTTTTCAGATTGTCCATTCAATGTGGTATTTCTCCCATTCAAATTTATTTAAAAATAAATTAATTATTGAATTGATGATAAATGCTCTAGTAAAAACTTCCATTATCATTGTAAATTTTTTGACTAAATAACTATATGTAACTCTGGTACTCTTTAAGTACAGGCCCATGATCAATCAGAATCTGTCCTCACTCTCAGGGCTGAATGGGGGAAGAAGGAAGCAGGGTTGGGATGAGATAATCTTAGGGTGAGAGCATTTATGACAAAGCTATCTAAATTTTTCTTTTCCAATTACACATGTCCACATGTACAGCCTAAGCTGTTTATGCTGAATCTGTATAAATGGTCATTTTTTTATTTTGCTAAATGGCATGCTTCTGTTATTGAGTGTGATGTTAGGAAGATGTGTCTTATCTGCTAGTGTAGTAGGATGTGTCCCTTGAAAAGATGACGTTGTGTCTGGCACGTGCTGCGGTAGAGGTGCAGAGGACTGCGTCTGAATAGAGAATTTAACTTCTCCAAAAAAAATACTGACAGTCTGCAAGAAATGTTACTGCTTTTTTTTCCGTCTTTTTCTGCCCTTGCTCTCTGCAATAAACCTGCCTCTTTTAGCTTTGCTGTTGCTTGATTCCTACTGCCTGTTGCTTGTTTTGAAAACATAGAGAAATCACTCAGTTGCGGTGGCGCACTTTCAAACCCTCCAAACATTCCTTTCCCTTGCATTTCTCTCGTCCAATTTACAAATCTATCTGTCTCTCTTTTTTCGTCTTCTCTTGGAACTTTTTTCTGCCATCTCGTCAACGTGTCAAATAATACCGACCCCAATGAGCCGGGTTTACATGTTTTCCACTTATCCAATGTCCACTTAGCACAGACATTACTCACGCCGCCAATTGCCGACTAACAGACCCCCGCCCATTGGCATCTACTTCCTATTCAGTTTAGAAGACAGGATGAATTTTGTGTCTTTTATTTAGCCAAATTGTACTAAACTAGGACACATATGACTCTCCCTATGTGAGACTATGTGTTTATACTTTACATGTGACCACCTAGTAAACCTGTAGACACAAATTTTGTGCTTTTGATTTAGTGATCGGAGGACATTCTAATTCAGACAATTTAGTTTAGAATGACCAATGTGCAGAAATTTCACATATCCTGATACAAGAGGTTTTCTGCTCACCTTGTTATTTAGGCACCTTGAATTGTCTGAAGAAGGGTCCCCTCCAACCAGCTCCGGAAGTCCTCGATCGGACTTGTGAAGTTGTATTCACACTTGTCAGAGTATAATTGGCCAGTTTTGAGTGGCATGATCAGGCCAGCTTCTGTCCTTGTTGTGTTCTTTGGATATGATAAACAATGTGTGTGTATGAGTGACTGCTGTTTTAGGTGTCTAATGTACCAGACCTATCTGCCCTAATAGAGATGTTTTGTCTGACCCAGTTGTTTATGTCATTCTAAGGTCTTGGACCATTTAAGATAATCTGTTGTGCAGTATGAGCAGAGTGGAAAAGTACCAGCTAGGAACATAGGTTATTTAGTAAAATACAGAATATGAATTTATAATGTCTAAGAACAAAGCCAATTATAACAGTGTTATGTATCGCAAAGAAAACTATTCTCATGAACTGGAAAGCGAAGAACAATCTGTGTATTAACCAGTTTAGAAATGTTCTTTTAGATTATATTAGCATGGAAACAATGTGTGCCTCCTCAAAACATCAATTGAATTGAATTTCATTCTCTCTGGTCCCCGCTGATTAGGTTTATCACATAGTGGTGGTGGGTTGCTGTCCCGTCACTCTGGGCGGTTGGATGTGTTCTGTGGGGGGGCTGTGTGGCTTCGGGCGTCTGGTGGTCTCTCGGGTCGTGAGGACCGGGTTGGTCTGGGGGGGCTGGGTTGCCCTGGACATGCCACAGTATGGGTGGGTTGGTGCAGGTACTGGTGCCAGGCTTGTTGCTCTGGGACCTCCAGGGTGTCCGCAGGTAGTTGTTATCTTTAGGCTGTTAGGGCGTGCGGTGGGGGGGGTGCTTTTCCCCTGTTGGGGGGGGCCTGGGTGATGGTGGGTCTCAGGCCCAGGCTGCTGCGTCCGGTGTGGCCGGGTGGTTTGTTTGTTGTTGTTTGTTTGTTTGTTTGTAGAGGTCCTCCGGGGTGGGGTGGGGTTGGGTTGAGTGGGGTGGGGTGGGGTGGGTACCTTCCGGGGGTACAGTAGCTCCCGGAATATGGTCGCTGCAGGCCCCGAGCCTGGTGGACATCAGGCCCTCCTGCCCTGTGTTGGGTCCCAGGTAGCGGGGGTGCCTATTGCAGCCAGTCCCTGGCTGCCTTCTCCGGGGGAGAGTAGCTGCCCCGGTGTATATCCCCATACCCCTCTCTCTTTTGGCTCCTGTACACAGCACATACTCACACATGAAGGGTTTTGGGGGCGTGTGTGTTCTGTGGGGTGTAGTGGATGGGGCCACGTAGGTGGTCCCCTTGGCTTCACTCTGCAGTTCCCCGCCCCTGTTTTAATTACACCTTAGACATCACTACTTATCACACACACACACACATTAGGTCTTGGCGGGTGGTTGCAGTGAATGGCATCTGGTGGGCGGGGCTCTTTGGGTATGTAGGCTGCCCAGAGGGCTGCGCTCCCAGTTCTACAAGGTTGGCTGCCCCTCAATTTTAATCGCTCACTATTAGAAAATATTGAAGAGCCAGAAGGGTGAGGGGAGGGGTCTTCTCACACCCCTGCTTCCTGGTTTCTGGTCGGGCAGGAGTGGCCAGGAGGAATTAATTATTCTGCTGGTTCAGGGTCTGTGGTGGCTGGGGGGCTGCTGGCCCCCTGGTGTGCCCGCTGCGCTACACCCCAGCGGAGTCAAGGGAGGGAGGACGTGTGGTGATCATTGGGCCTGGGTCTGGGACTTGCTGTCGCCTGGCCTGCCTGTGCTTCTCCCAATGGGGGGGTGGCGTTGCTGCTCCCCACTGCTCGCGACTTCACCCACCTGTGGGCACGCCTTGACTCCATGGGCACTTGGCCAGGGGCGCTGGGGCAGGCACTGACCCACTGCGTGGCTGTCTGGGGCGCTTGGCCCTCCCGGGTATTGGGTGGGGCCTCTGCCGGGGGGTTTTGGGGCGCTCGGGCTCCTGGGGTCCGGGTCCGGTGCACGGACCATGTCTGGGCGGCTGGGTCCTGGTGGGGTCGGTGGGCTGTTGCCCCTGGCTCCCGGGGGGCCTCTGCCCTATGCTTATGGGGGCTCTGTCCGGGGGCTTCCTCTGCTGTCTACTGGGTGGATGCGTGGTTGTCGCTGCGGTGGGCATCCTGGGTTCTGTGCTCCGTGGGGGCTGCTGGTGGCCTGGGTCTTGTGGCCCTCTCTGCCTGCTTCTGATTGCTTGGGGGGGCTGTAGATTGTGGCCGTGTACACTTATACACTCTAACTAACACATAACTAAGCACGGTTAATGTAGGTCCTGTGCCATGGGTGTTGCATGTTCTCACACACACACACAACACACATTAGTCCAGTAGCAGTTCATGCATTACCATGTCGCCTCAGGTCATCTATATGCGATTGCCACTACTTGTGCTTGTTTTTGTTCGTTTGTGTGTTTGTTTGTTTTTTTCTCTGCTTGTCTGCTTTCAGGTGCTCCTGGTGGCGCTAAGGCTGGATTCGCAACAGAGACCATGGATTATTGTCTGTTTTGTTTTTTTACAGGTGTAGTAGCTGGTTGTCTGGTTTTTGTTTCTATTTTTGTTCTGTTTCCTCTTCTTTCCTCTTCTTGTTTCCTTGTCCCCCCTTCCGGTTCAGTTCTATTACATGTTATATATTGTAAACAGAAATAAATAAATGGGCATCAAGGGGAGCTTTACATTTGTAAAAATTCCCTTGGCAAAGGAAATCTGTTTGGCATAAAAGGTATTCACAATTCTGCTGCCATAATGCTGAACAGAACAAGGGAAAAAAAGTGAAGGAATTCATTTTACAGCAAAATCCTGAATCGTGCATAACTCCTCATAAGGAGTGTATTGCTCAAACATAAGTGGGGTTCTTTCTCATATAAGGTAATATAAAGAAGTTTATACTTAAAACCAGCGTAGACATGGATAAATAAGAAGGACAACGCAGTTTTAACTTGGTTTGAGTGAAGGAATTAATTTTACAGCAAAATCCTGAATCGTGCATAACTCCTCATAAGGAGTGTATTGCTCAAACATAAGTGTGGTTCTTTCTCATATAAGGTAATATAAATAAGTTTATACTTGAAACCAGCTTAGACATGGATAAATAAGAAGGACAAAGCAGTTTTAACTTGGTTTGAGTGAAGGAATTCATTTTACAGCAAAATCCTGAATCGTGCATAACTCCTCATAAGGAGTGCATTGCTCAAACATAAGTGTTGTTGTTTCTCATACAAGGTTATAAAAAGAAGTTTATGTTTGAAACCAACTTAAACTTGGACAAATATGAAGGACAAAGCAGTTTTAACTTGGTTTGAGTGAAGCAATTAATTTTATGGCAATATCTAAAATCTTGACTATCTCCTTAAAGTAAAGCGAATTCCAGAAGAACAAGTGTGGTTCTTTCTCATATAAGGTAATATAAAGAAGTTTATACTTGAAACCAGCTTAGACATGGATAAATAAGAAGGACAAAGCAGTTTTAACTTGGTTTAAGTGAAGGAATTCATTTTACAGCAAAATCCTGAATCGTGCATAACTCCTCATGAGTGTATTGCTCAAACATAAGTGTTGTCCTTTGTCATACAAGGTTATAAAAAGAAGTTTATGTTTGAAACCAGCATAAAGGGACAAATATGAAGGACAAAGCAGTTTTAACTTGGTTTAAGTGAAGGAATTCTTAGTTAGCAGTTCCTTGATGAGGGATATTTCAGACACCAAAATCCACCCCATCAGTATCAGTGATCACGCTCCAGTTTCTATCACACTGAAGAATAAAAGAGTTATACCACCAGGAATTCGAGATTCCTGCTGGTGGCCTGGGTCTTGTGGAAAAGCAGTCATGAGAGGCAAAATAATCTCTTTTTCATCAAATAAGAAAAAGAGGGAAAGTTCAAGGATATCAGATTTAGAACTCAGGATCAAATCATTAGAAGTTGTCTACAGGCCTGGGTCTTGTGGCCCTCTCTGTCTGCTTCTGATTGCTGGGGGGGGGGGCTGTGGATTGTGGCCCTGTACACTTATACACTCATAACTAACCACGGTTACCATGTAGATCCTGTGCCATGGGTGTTGCATGTTCTCACACACACACACACACACATTTATTAGCCCAGTTGCATGCTCGCTAAGCAGTTGATGTATTATCATGTCGTCTCAGGTCATCTATATCCACAGCTGTGTTGTATGCGATTGCCGCTTCTTGTGCTTGTTTGTTTGTGTGTTTGTTTTTTCTTTGCTTGTCTGCTTTCAGGTGCTCCTGGTGGCGCTAAGGCTGGATTCCCCTCAGAGGCCATGGATTGTTGTCTGTTTTGTTTTTTACAGGTGTAGCAGCTGGTTGTCTGGTTTTTGTTTCTATTTTTGTTCTGTTTCCTCTTCTTTCCTCTTCTTGTTTCCTTGTCCCCCGGTCCGGTTCAGTTCTATTACATGTTATATATTGTAAACAAAATAAATAAATGGGCATCAAGGGGAGCTTTACATTTATAAAACTTCCCTTGGCAAAGCAAATCTGTTTGGCATCAAAGGTATTCAGACTACAATTCTGCTGCCATAATGCTGAACAGGACAAGGGGGAAAAAAAAAAAAAAAAAAAAAGAAGTTGTCTACAGTACCTCAAAAGAGGAACACACACTGAATGAACTAAGAAAAGCTTAATTGAATTAAACAAAATTATTAACAAACAAACACAGTTTCTGATACAAAGACTTCGTGTGGAGAACTTTGAGCATGGCAATAAATCTGGAAGGTTCCTAGCTAACCAACTAAAGACAAATAAAGAGAAAACAACAATCACTTCTGTTAAAGACTGAAAAGGAAATGTCACCCATGAAATCAACAATGCTTTTAGGGACTTCTATAAAACCTTATATTCATCACAAAATGATCCATCAGACAGTAACATAGATCATAGACTATTCTATCATCAACAACCTGGAAACCACAATAGTCTCTCTAGATGCAGAAAAAGCATTTGATCGAGTGAACTGGAAATTTTTATTTGCAGCATTAAACAAATTCGGGTTTGGGTCACACTTCATCAACTGGATAAGGATATTATATAGCTCCCCAAATGCAAGTGTCAGGACTAATGATCAAACTTCTCCAAGCTTCAGTCTGCAGAGAGGTACAAGACAGGGTTGCCCACTTTCTCCCTCACTTTTTGCTATTTTCATCGAACCTTTAGCAGCTGCTATCAGACAAGATAGAAATATTAAAGGCATCCAACCCCAAAATATTGAGCATAAAATAAGTCTTTATGCTGATGATGTATTACTTTTCCTCCAGAACTCACAGACGTCTCTCACTCACACGATCACACTCATAAATAAATACTCAGCACTTTCTGACTACTCTATCAATTGGTCTAAGACCACAGTTCTGCCCATTAACTGTAGGGTCCAGAATATACCTGCGATCACTTTACAGTCAGGAAATATTAGATATTTAGGCATAAACATTTCCTCCAGGCTCTCAGAGCTAACAAAGCTAAATTATGTGCAATTATTAAAGACAGTAGAGGACGATCTCTCTCGTTGGAAGTCCTTACCTATATCACTAATGGGGAGAGTTACAACCATTAAAATGATGATACTATCAAAAGTTAACTATTTGTTCTCAATGATCCCCATAAAACCATCTGCTACTTGGTTTAAGTCACTAGATTCATGCATCTCCAAATTTCTGTGGAAAAACAAACCACCACGTATTATTTTAAAAACGCTACAGAAAACCAAGGAAAGTGGTGGATTAGATTTACCTCATTTTCAGCACTATTCCTTAGCCAATAGGTTACAGTATATATAAAACATAGTTTGCACCTAGCCCAATAGATGCACCATTGATATATATAGAACAAGCATTGTGGGATAATCTGGAAATCTCTGACCTGCCACTTATTAGTCAAAACGTAAAAAAATCACAAATGTTTTAAAAGCATTAACATCAGCACTTCTCTGACAGCCTGGTGGGAATTTCTTAAAATAACAAAGTCTTCACATGTCCCGTGTAAGCTTACACCCATCTGGAACAATCCTGACATCCTGCAAAACAAAAAAATGCTAAACTTTACTCTGTGGAAGATCAAAGGAATCAAACATCTGGAACATATAATCCAAAATGGAAATTTTATTTCATTTGATGAGCTCATATCACAACATGAGATAGGCAGCAATAATTTCCTAGAATATCAACAACTTAAGTCTATAATAACAAAGAAATATATCTTCCACCAACCAGACTTACAACTCCCGATTAGGGTAGCAGAGTTTCTAAGCATCTGCATCCCAAAACTACTATCAAAAATATATAAATTATTATCTAAGATAGATGACACAATGTCTCTACCATCCTCATGAGATTTATATATTAGTTCTAGTCATAGCTTCTGGCCACAAACATGTTTGAACACCTTTAGAATGACTCGAAATCCTAATTTACAGCTCATACAATACAAAATTCTTCATAGAACACACTATACAGGACAAAGGATGTTCAGGATGGGTCTAACACACTCAAACATCTGCTCACATTGCACAGATAACACACCTGATGATTATGCACACGCTTTGTGGTTTTGTGCGCCTGTCCAGAAGTTCTGGTTTGAAGTCTGTACGGACCTTTCAACATGGCTAAAGTGTAGCATTCCTGCATGCCCCACACTGTGCATACTGGGTGACTTAGACAACATCAACATGGAAATGAACTCAGCACACATGGTCCTCACAGTGTTGTTTGCCCGATTTTTTCATTGGAAGCCCAAGAATAAGCTGGAGAAATCGTTTATTAAAAAAGTATTTATTAGTGGTCACAAGTAGAGTATATTGCAGCGCTGGACTCGGAGTGCCAGAGCTCCCGCAGGAAATCCGTCAGGCCGAGCCCCGTTATCCGGAAACATGTCATATTTCTTGTCAGAGTATAATTGGCCAGTTTTGAGATGCATGATCAGGCCAGCTGCTGTCCTTGTTGTGTTCTTTGGATGTGATAAACAATGTGTGTGTATGTGTGAGTGCTGTTTTAGGTGTCTAATGTACCAGACCTATCTGCCCTAATAGAGATGTTTTGTCTGACCCAGTTGTTTATGTCATTCTAAGGTCTTGGACCATTTAAGGTCATCTGTTGTGCAGTATGAGCAGAGTGGAAAAGTAACAGCTAGGAACATAGGTTATTTAGTAAAATACAGAAAATGAATTTATAATTTCTAAGAACAAAGCCAATTATAACAACTCCCCCTTTTGACATGATTTAATCATGTCAACTAAATGAGGTAGGAATGTTATATTCTGTATTGTGTCACACCTGTTAGCGGCAGCCAACTTAGCAGGTCCCCAAACATCAAGTGGCCAACTACCTTGAGGTGCAGCACAACCAGACAGGAGATTCTTGTTATCCCCCTTTTGATATAACTTCATTATGTGAGCTGTTATGTGTAAGCTGTTCTTCTTTGCAATTATCAGCAGCAAGCAAGTTTTCATTGCATATGCATGTGTAAAAT
Source organism: Leuresthes tenuis (assembly GCF_036924035.1). Lineage (NCBI taxonomy): Eukaryota > Metazoa > Chordata > Actinopteri > Atheriniformes > Atherinopsidae > Leuresthes > Leuresthes tenuis. Next base: position 26,371,577 of record NW_027325367.1, on the reverse strand, counting down.
AATTGTAATGCATTAGCTAAACCTTTCTGTATCAGGAATGTTTATCATGATGCTGGGAACAGAACCTCTTTCCCAGAATAGTTCAACCTTCATTACTCAACTGATCATAACTCTGCAATGAGCACATTTCTTAAAAGCTATAAGTATCACGCCTGTACGTGTATGCAAGGAATAAATTAGTAAATGTTTCAATATGTCTTAAAATTAGTGTGTGTATGTGGCCCCAAACCCAATCTCTGTGTAGAATTTTAGTTCATTTTGGCCCAAAACTATATGTGGTTTAAGCAGTGGCAAGACCCTGCTCACCCATAAGTACCATTACAACACATAACAATAATTAACTAAGCTACAACAATTCATAAAATATTGAAACTCAAAAAGTGCTTAAGGCAATTAACATTACCATCAGGATCGTCCACTGTTCGCAGCGAATAGGAGCGAAAAACCCGATGGCTGATATCCGGGAAAATTCTCCTATGGCCCCATTCCCCCTTGGCGACCGACCACTTAATTACCTTTCAGTGCCTAAGGTCCCGCTCCGAACAGCCAATTCACACCAATGGCAGTGGACATATGTATGAATTCCTATGATTAGTAATTGGTCTACTTAAAATCATTAAACTAAAGAGGAACATCACAAAACACAAAACAATACAGTACAGACATTTAAACATGATGTGAATATGAAGATATGACCCTGTTGAGAACAGATGAGTAATGATAGATGTAGTGTAAAAAACTAACAATTTCTTTTGAGTGAAAATTTTATGATAACATTGTGCAGAGTGGTGTAGTGCAGCTCAGTCTCTTGTGGTCCAATCCTGTCACTGCTTGGTGTTTGGTTTTCCTTCTGGCTGAACCTCAGTTCAGCAGTCTGAGCTAACTAGGAAGGAGAGGTTACCAGCACTTCACTTCCACAAAGGGGTCTTTACCACCCGTTTTCCCTAACTAATCTTTTTCTTTGGGACAATTAAGGAGATAATTCAGATTATTTTGTTGACAGTGGTTGAAGGTTGTGTGGTTGTTCAACCATTATCTTGGCATGATGATCGTGCCTCCCAGAATTTCAGACTGACGTCTTGTCAGTCACTTGGCTGTGAGTCCTGTAGAGGTTCTGCTGCATATGCAGTTAATTTAAGCTGTGGATGAATGTTAGCAGGATAGAGAACTGAGCAGCACAACATGTCATTTTCACAATGTTTTATATTCAGGAATTGCCTTTTAACAGGTTCAATCCCAGTATTCATTGGTCGACAAATTAAGTTTTCATATGAACCCCAAACAAAAACAAATAAATAAACCGAAAAAAATAAAAAATAAATAAATGAAATGAAAAACAAAACAACTGGCCAGTTGATAGAAAACATGTTTTAGGACAGTACCTTTAGACTCACCAACCTGCTGTACAGCATTAATGTGAAATCCAGTACCATCAACCTTTTCTGTGGAAAAAACTTCAAACCATTTAGAGAACACAGCAAGACAAAGACAAAACACAAGACAACATAGAACAAAAGACAAAAGGAAAAATTTGAGAAGTGTTAGTAAACTATGATTAATTGTTGTATCTCCAGCCCCCCGATGAGACTTAGTCTCATCCGTATGTTAGTTCTGCTGAACTCTTCCACTGCAGTTTCTGCTCCTGTGTTGCTGCTGCAGGACAGAAATATTTGTGGTTAGAGTTCATTTTGGGAGCAGCACAGCATCAAGAAAGCAGCCATTTCTTCTCAATGAGTAACTGATTAACCTTTTTGGGATAAATATTGTCTGTCCTCTTAATTCAGCTCAGAGTGCTTTTGATAAAAATTTCAGCACGATCTGCTTAATTCTCACTTGTTACTTTATACTAAATTCTATTTAATTCTTACCAGTGGCTGTGTTTCGTGATGCTGAGCCATCCACAGACAGTTCAGGATCAGCATTAAGTTTTTTCTGCTCCATTTGAATTAGAAACACTTCATGGGGTACCAACAGTGTGACATCAGAGTTTCTTATAACATCACATGATACAATAACATATTTCCATACAAATTAGAATCAAAGACAAAGGTTTATTCTATTTTTCTATTTGTCTCAATTCCTCATTTATTTATTTTTTAGATGAGCCATGTGGCCTTGTGCTGCTAACTTTTTCCTTAGCAGTGCCACAGCATCGTGCTTGTGTTCAGATCTTTGGTTGGTTATTGATCACTGTTATCTTGCATGCATGCTTTGACCTAAGGGCCCAGATTCTTGATATTATTTTGTAATATTTTTTTTTATTTATTTTTTCCTCATAACAGTTTTGGAATGTTAGCTAAATTGTTCAGGATCATTCTTGTTTTTTCTTGACATGAATTAGGCCTTTAATCGTGCAGTTCAAAGCTCTGTGCTTTACCTTACTTCGAGCAGCTCTGCCTCAGTTTATTATGTTTTACTTAATCTTTACTTCTTCCTTCCAGTATGTGTGGATGTATGTGGGTGTATGTGTACGTATAGATGTGCGTGTGTGTGTGTGTGTATGTGTGTCTATATGTGGCCTTGGGTTTCACTGCTTTGTTTTATTTTCTTCTATCATTTTCTTCTATGAAAAGTGTTATGAAAATAAAGTTTGATTGATTGATTCATTGATTGATTGCACCAGATTAAACAACTTGGGTCATTTCCCATGTAAATTCTCGAATGAACCAGAACACATGATTAAAACTGTTCTCACAGAACATTTTATTCATCCCATTCATATCTTTTTCGTTTGACCAACATGTCATGACTGAGCACAGATCGGATTGTACCTTGTATCTTGTTTCTCAATAAATTGTAATTGAAGTGGGTTGTTGCCATTTTCCAGAGATCTTTTAGTCACCTGGTGTGGAGTGGTGGGAAGAGAGGGTGTGTCCAGATTACTGTTGTAGTTCTTTGTAACTTGAGCTTTTAATGTCTGACTTTCACACAGGAGAGGTGTGAAAATTAGTTATTGTAACCTTTATTGTTTCTGCTACTGTGGTTCTACAGTCTAGTCTCCACAGTGGTGTTTTCCTTTGGTTTCATCGTCAGTGGTCCGTTCAGTCTCTGATAGAGTTTTAGTCCCCGTGGTCTAGTCTTTGTCAGCAGGTGAGGTTCCTAAGTCAGTCCGGACCTCAGTTAATGTTCTTTCGGTAGGATCTTGAGCCTGAGTACAGTGATCCTTGTGGATCCAGTTACTCAGTCTATTCTCAGTAAACCATACCTTTACACAATGTGTTGTAGCTTCTGCGTCCTGTCCATATAGGAGAGGACCAGTTAAGTTTGTTCACTTTCCTGGTCCTGTTCCTTGGTGAGTATTTCTGTAACCTGCTGAGATATACTCATCACCGTGTTATTCAGTTGTTTCACATTCACACAAGTTTCCATACTGTAGTACAACAAGGGGTGAGCCTGTTGGTGCAGTTGTAAATGGACAGGGTGTTTCCTCCCTGGCATGACCTCATGTGAGACAACATGACAACATTCATGGTGGCATTTGGAGTAAATCTTAGGCTAACACAATACGTAGAGCTTCAGCCCAGGTTAACTGTGTGTCTGCACAGACTTCTGTTCGGCCTTTTTGATGGTTCTATTTGCTCTTTTCACTAGTCCTTGTAAAGCTGGGTGAGAGACTGCACCGAGCTTATGTGTAATCCCAAACAATTTTTCCACTTCTCCTAGTTCTTCATTGGAGAAGTGAGTACCATTATCTGATCTTATCACTTCTGGTACCCCAAATCTTGGAATAATTTCTCTTGTAAGCCATTTAATGACTTCTTTTCCTTTTTCGGTTTTAGTAGGTGTGGCTTCTACCCATCTAGAAAAGGGAGCTACACACACTAGAAGAAATAGTTTACCTTCAGTCCTGTTCGCTGCTCCCATGTCAGTAAACTCAAATACTATCTGTTTCCAAGGGGCATCAGGTACTGGGAAACTACCTAGTCCTGCTTTGAGATTGAACAGCTTGCAAATTTCACAAGATTGCACAAAATATTTTATTGTGTCTTTTAGGTGGGGGTGCCACCAGTGTTGTGAAATGAGCGCTGTTACTTTTGAGCTAGCACAGTGAGCTCTACTGTGTGCTTCTTGACATAGCAAATTTAGTAGTCCAGTTGGAGCTACTATTTTGCCTTCATGATTCCAGCAGCGTCCTGTGGAATCTTTTTTTTTTCGTTCCATGCTTGCTTTTCAGATGGTGCCGCTGCTTCGTGAAGTTCTTTAATGTTTTCTAAACATAATTCTCGTTGTGATTTTTCCTCCAATGTTTTCTGAGACATCTGGTTAAATGCAGTATACCCTGCTTTTGTTTTTGCTGCCTTATCTGCCGCATTGTTGCCTCTCGCTACTCTCCCATCTCCCTTTTGATGTCCTCTGCACTCGACTCTAGCAACTTGTTTTGGTTCAAGTATGGCATAATATAGTTCGAGTAATTGATTCAAGTGTTTAACCGGGGTGCCTGCTGAGGTCACAAAGCCTTTCCTTTTCCAGTGACACATGTCTGGTTTAGAGGCATGTCTTTAACTGTAAACACTGTTTTTATTTCACTAATTTATTCAATGTTTATTGTTAGATTAATTAATATTTATCTGCAGGGTTAGAATTTGCTAATAGTATTAATATAGTGTTCAGCTGTACAGCTCTCTGGTTGCTGTGGCTGTTTTTAAATGTGCCATGAAAACAAACCTTGACTTGACTTGTTATGACTCAGACTTACTGCAGCTGTCTTTAAATTTCTTTTAGAGTTTTCTTCTTCAAGAAACTCATTGGTGATATCTGACTCTCGTTGTGCCTTTTATTGCCGTGTTTTTGTTTATTTCCTAATAATCTAACTCACTTTAAACCTTTATATAAAGCACGTTGCTGCTCTGTTAAGATAACAGATCCATTGATTCATAGATCTGCTGCAGTTAAATAGTTAAATGGTTTAATGAGATCAATTATAAATACTGATGATAAATATTAACTCAGAATTGGTGAAAATAAGCAGAGGAGAAGTATTTAGATCAGCTAAATTTTAAGTCATGTTACTGTGATCTCTAACACAATAAAGGCTAACCTTTAATGCTTTAAGATGGTAAGAAACTGTCTGACACCTATCTGCCTGACCTTGCTGTTAAATCCCGATATTTTCTAATATGTCATATGGTCTGACTGTCCGGTCTCAGACCTGCTTCAGGTGGAAATCATAAAGTCTCAATTTGTAGAACATCTTTTGTTCAGGCAGTTTTTCAATTAAAGGATCAAAGATTTAAATGCTATGTTTGTTTGTCTGACTTTTTAAGAGAGCTGTTAAATCTTAATTCAACAACAAACTGGTTCTAATGTTTAGTTTTAAACAGTCTGTTCTTCCTGGATTTATTTTGGACATTGTATTGCTTCTTATCTCTTCACTGTAATACTTGCATTGAAAAGCGGTTTTCAGATTGTCCATTCAATGTGGTATTTCTCCCATTCAAATTTATTTAAAAATAAATTAATTATTGAATTGATGATAAATGCTCTATTAAAAACTTCCATTATCATTGTAAATTTTTTGACTAAATAACTATATGTAACTCTGGTACTCTTTAAGTACAGGCCCATGATCAATCAGAATCTGTCCTCACTCTCAGGGCTGAATGGGGGAAGAAGGAAGCAGGGTTGGGATGAGATAATCTTAGGGTGAGAGCATTTATGACAAAGCTATCTAAATTTTTCTTTTCCAATTACACATGTCCACATGTACAGCCTAAGCTGTTTATGCTGAATCTGTATAAATGGTCATTTTTTTATTTTGCTAAATGGCATGCTTCTGTTATTGAGTGTGATGTTAGGAAGATGTGTCTTATCTGCTAGTGTAGTAGGATGTGTCCCTTGAAAAGATGACGTTGTGTCTGGCACGTGCTGCGGTAGAGGTGCAGAGGACTGCGTCTGAATAGAGAATTTAACTTCTCCAAAAAAAATACTGACAGTCTGCAAGAAATGTTACTGCTTTTTTTTCCGTCTTTTTCTGCCCTTGCTCTCTGCAATAAACCTGCCTCTTTTAGCTTTGCTGTTGCTTGATTCCTACTGCCTGTTGCTTGTTTTGAAAACATAGAGAAATCACTCAGTTGCGGTGGCGCACTTTCAAACCCTCCAAACATTCCTTTCCCTTGCATTTCTCTCGTCCAATTTACAAATCTATCTGTCTCTCTTTTTTCGTCTTCTCTTGGAACTTTTTTCTGCCATCTCGTCAACGTGTCAAATAATACCGACCCCAATGAGCCGGGTTTACATGTTTTCCACTTATCCAATGTCCACTTAGCACAGACATTACTCACGCCGCCAATTGCCGACTAACAGACCCCCGCCCATTGGCATCTACTTCCTATTCAGTTTAGAAGACAGGATGAATTTTGTGTCTTTTATTTAGCCAAATTGTACTAAACTAGGACACATATGACTCTCCCTATGTGAGACTATGTGTTTATACTTTACATGTGACCACCTAGTAAACCTGTAGACACAAATTTTGTGCTTTTGATTTAGTGATCGGAGGACATTCTAATTCAGACAATTTAGTTTAGAATGACCAATGTGCAGAAATTTCACATATCCTGATACAAGAGGTTTTCTGCTCACCTTGTTATTTAGGCACCTTGAATTGTCTGAAGAAGGGTCCCCTCCAACCAGCTCCGGAAGTCCTCGATCGGACTTGTGAAGTTGTATTCACACTTGTCAGAGTATAATTGGCCAGTTTTGAGTGGCATGATCAGGCCAGCTTCTGTCCTTGTTGTGTTCTTTGGATATGATAAACAATGTGTGTGTATGAGTGACTGCTGTTTTAGGTGTCTAATGTACCAGACCTATCTGCCCTAATAGAGATGTTTTGTCTGACCCAGTTGTTTATGTCATTCTAAGGTCTTGGACCATTTAAGATAATCTGTTGTGCAGTATGAGCAGAGTGGAAAAGTACCAGCTAGGAACATAGGTTATTTAGTAAAATACAGAATATGAATTTATAATGTCTAAGAACAAAGCCAATTATAACAGTGTTATGTATCGCAAAGAAAACTATTCTCATGAACTGGAAAGCGAAGAACAATCTGTGTATTAACCAGTTTAGAAATGTTCTTTTAGATTATATTAGCATGGAAACAATGTGTGCCTCCTCAAAACATCAATTGAATTGAATTTCATTCTCTCTGGTCCCCGCTGATTAGGTTTATCACATAGTGGTGGTGGGTTGCTGTCCCGTCACTCTGGGCGGTTGGATGTGTTCTGTGGAGGGGCTGTGTGGCTTCGGGCGTCTGGTGGTCTCTCGGGTCGTGAGGACCGGGTTGGTCTGGGGGGGCTGGGTTGCCCTGGACATGCCACAGTATGGGTGGGTTGGTGCAGGTACTGGTGCCAGGCTTGTTGCTCTGGGACCTCCAGGGTGTCCGCAGGTAGTTGTTATCTTTAGGCTGTTAGGGCGTGCGGTGGGGGGGGTGCTTTTCCCCTGTTGGGGGGGGCCTGGGTGATGGTGGGTCTCAGGCCCAGGCTGCTGCGTCCGGTGTGGCCGGGTGGTTTGATTGTTGTTGTTTGTTTGTTTGTTTGTAGAGGTCCTCCGGGGTGGGGTGGGGTTGGGTTGAGTGGGGTGGGGTGGGGTGGGTACCTTCCGGGGGTACAGTAGCTCCCGGAATATGGTCGCTGCAGGCCCCGAGCCTGGTGGACATCAGGCCCTCCTGCCCTGTGTTGGGTCCCAGGTAGCGGGGGTGCCTATTGCAGCCAGTCCCTGGCTGCCTTCTCCGGGGGAGAGTAGCTGCCCCGGTGTATATCCCCATACCCCTCTCTCTTTTGGCTCCTGTACACAGCACACACTCACACATGAAGGGTTTTGGGGGCGTGTGTGTTCTGTGGGGTGTAGTGGATGGGGCCACGTAGGTGGTCCCCTTGGCTTCACTCTGCAGTTCCCCGCCCCTGTTTTAATTACACCTTAGACATCACTACTTATCACACACACACACACATTAGGTCTTGGCGGGTGGTTGCAGTGAATGGCATCTGGTGGGCGGGGCTCTTTGGGTATGTAGGCTGCCCAGAGGGCTGCGCTCCCAGTTCTACAAGGTTGGCTGCCCCTCAATTTTAATCGCTCACTATTAGAAAATATTGAAGAGCCAGAAGGGTGAGGGGAGGGGTCTTCTCACACCCCTGCTTCCTGGTTTCTGGTCGGGCAGGAGTGGCCAGGAGGAATTAATTATTCTGCTGGTTCAGGGTCTGTGGTGGCTGGGGGGCTGCTGGCCCCCTGGTGTGCCCGCTGCGCTACACCCCAGCGGAGTCAAGGGAGGGAGGACGTGTGGTGATCATTGGGCCTGGGTCTGGGACTTGCTGTCGCCTGGCCTGCCTGTGCTTCTCCCAATGGGGGGGTGGCGTTGCCTCTCCCCACTGCTCGCGACTTCACCCACCTGTGGGCACGCCTTGACTCCATGGGCACTTGGCCAGGGGCGCTGGGGCAGGCACTGACCCACTGCGTGGCTGTCTGGGGCGCTTGGCCCTCCCGGGTATTGGGTGGGGCCTCTGCCGGGGGGTTTTGGGGCGCTCGGGCTCCTGGGGTCCGGGTCCGGTGCACGGACCATGTCTGGGCGGCTGGGTCCTGGTGGGGTCGGTGGGCTGTTGCCCCTGGCTCCCGGGGGGCCTCTGCCCTATGCTTATGGGGGCTCTGTCCGGGGGCTTCCTCTGCTGTCTACTGGGTGGATGCGTGGTTGTCGCTGCGGTGGGCATCCTGGGTTCTGTGCTCCGTGGGGGCTGCTGGTGGCCTGGGTCTTGTGGCCCTCTCTGCCTGCTTCTGATTGCTTGGGGGGGCTGTAGATTGTGGCCGTGTACACTTATACACTCTAACTAACACATAACTAAGCACGGTTAATGTAGGTCCTGTGCCATGGGTGTTGCATGTTCTCACACACACACACAACACACATTAGTCCAGTAGCAGTTCATGCATTACCATGTCGCCTCAGGTCATCTATATGCGATTGCCACTACTTGTGCTTGTTTTTGTTCGTTTGTGTGTTTGTTTGTTTTTTTCTCTGCTTGTCTGCTTTCAGGTGCTCCTGGTGGCGCTAAGGCTGGATTCGCAACAGAGACCATGGATTATTGTCTGTTTTGTTTTTTTACAGGTGTAGTAGCTGGTTGTCTGGTTTTTGTTTCTATTTTTGTTCTGTTTCCTCTTCTTTCCTCTTCTTGTTTCCTTGTCCCCCCTTCCGGTTCAGTTCTATTACATGTTATATATTGTAAACAGAAATAAATAAATGGGCATCAAGGGGAGCTTTACATTTGTAAAAATTCCCTTGGCAAAGGAAATCTGTTTGGCATAAAAGGTATTCACAATTCTGCTGCCATAATGCTGAACAGAACAAGGGAAAAAAAGTGAAGGAATTCATTTTACAGCAAAATCCTGAATCGTGCATAACTCCTCATAAGGAGTGTATTGCTCAAACATAAGTGTGGTTCTTTCTCATATAAGGTAATATAAAGAAGTTTATACTTAAAACCAGCGTAGACATGGATAAATAAGAAGGACAACGCAGTTTTAACTTGGTTTGAGTGAAGGAATTAATTTTACAGCAAAATCCTGAATCGTGCATAACTCCTCATAAGGAGTGTATTGCTCAAACATAAGTGTGGTTCTTTCTCATATAAGGTAATATAAATAAGTTTATACTTGAAACCAGCTTAGACATGGATAAATAAGAAGGACAAAGCAGTTTTAACTTGGTTTGAGTGAAGGAATTCATTTTACAGCAAAATCCTGAATCGTGCATAACTCCTCATAAGGAGTGCATTGCTCAAACATAAGTGTTGTTGTTTCTCATACAAGGTTATAAAAAGAAGTTTATGTTTGAAACCAACTTAAACTTGGACAAATATGAAGGACAAAGCAGTTTTAACTTGGTTTGAGTGAAGCAATTAATTTTATGGCAATATCTAAAATCTTGACTATCTCCTTAAAGTAAAGCGAATTCCAGAAGAACAAGTGTGGTTCTTTCTCATATAAGGTAATATAAAGAAGTTTATACTTGAAACCAGCTTAGACATGGATAAATAAGAAGGACAAAGCAGTTTTAACTTGGTTTAAGTGAAGGAATTCATTTTACAGCAAAATCCTGAATCGTGCATAACTCCTCATGAGTGTATTGCTCAAACATAAGTGTTGTCCTTTGTCATACAAGGTTATAAAAAGAAGTTTATGTTTGAAACCAGCATAAAGGGACAAATATGAAGGACAAAGCAGTTTTAACTTGGTTTAAGTGAAGGAATTCTTAGTTAGCAGTTCCTTGATGAGGGATATTTCAGACACCAAAATCCACCCCATCAGTATCAGTGATCACGCTCCAGTTTCTATCACACTGAAGAATAAAAGAGTTATACTACCAGGAATTCGAGATTCCTGCTGGTGGCCTGGGTCTTGTGGAAAAGCAGTCATGAGAGGCAAAATAATCTCTTTTTCATCAAATAAGAAAAAGAGGGAAAGTTCAAGGATATCAGATTTAGAACTCAGGATCAAATCATTAGAAGTTGTCTACAGGCCTGGGTCTTGTGGCCCTCTCTGTCTGCTTCTGATTGCTGGGGGGGGGGGCTGTGGATTGTGGCCCTGTACACTTATACACTCATAACTAACCACGGTTACCATGTAGATCCTGTGCCATGGGTGTTGCATGTTCTCACACACACACACACACACATTTATTAGCCCAGTTGCATGCTCGCTAAGCAGTTGATGTATTATCATGTCGTCTCAGGTCATCTATATCCACAGCTGTGTTGTATGCGATTGCCGCTTCTTGTGCTTGTTTGTTTGTGTGTTTGTTTTTTCTTTGCTTGTCTGCTTTCAGGTGCTCCTGGTGGCGCTAAGGCTGGATTCCCCTCAGAGGCCATGGATTGTTGTCTGTTTTGTTTTTTACAGGTGTAGCAGCTGGTTGTCTGGTTTTTGTTTCTATTTTTGTTCTGTTTCCTCTTCTTTCCTCTTCTTCTTTCCTTGTCCCCCGGTCCGGTTCAGTTCTATTACATGTTATATATTGTAAACAAAATAAATAAATGGGCATCAAGGGGAGCTTTACATTTATAAAACTTCCCTTGGCAAAGCAAATCTGTTTGGCATCAAAGGTATTCAGACTACAATTCTGCTGCCATAATGCTGAACAGGACAAGGGGGAAAAAAAAAAAAAAAAAAAAAGAAGTTGTCTACAGTACCTCAAAAGAGGAACACACACTGAATGAACTAAGAAAAGCTTAATTGAATTAAACAAAATTATTAACAAACAAACACAGTTTCTGATACAAAGACTTCGTGTGGAGAACTTTGAGCATGGCAATAAATCTGGAAGGTTCCTAGCTAACCAACTAAAGACAAATAAAGAGAAAACAACAATCACTTCTGTTAAAGACTGAAAAGGAAATGTCACCCATGAAATCAACAATGCTTTTAGGGACTTCTATAAAACCTTATATTCATCACAAAATGATCCATCAGACAGTAACATAGATCATAGACTATTCTATCATCAACAACCTGGAAACCACAATAGTCTCTCTAGATGCAGAAAAAGCATTTGATCGAGTGAACTGGAAATTTTTATTTGCAGCATTAAACAAATTCGGGTTTGGGTCACACTTCATCAGCTGGATAAGGATATTATATAGCTCCCCAAATGCAAGTGTCAGGACTAATGATCAAACTTCTCCAAGCTTCAGTCTGCAGAGAGGTACAAGACAGGGTTGCCCACTTTCTCCCTCACTTTTTGCTATTTTCATCGAACCTTTAGCAGCTGCTATCAGACAAGATAGAAATATTAAAGGCATCCAACCCCAAAATATTGAGCATAAAATAAGTCTTTATGCTGATGATGTATTACTTTTCCTCCAGAACTCACAGACGTCTCTCACTCACACGATCACACTCATAAATAAATACTCAGCACTTTCTGACTACTCTATCAATTGGTCTAAGACCACAGTTCTGCCCATTAACTGTAGGGTCCAGAATATACCTGCGATCACTTTACAGTCAGGAAATATTAGATATTTAGGCATAAACATTTCCTCCAGGCTCTCAGAGCTAACAAAGCTAAATTATGTGCAATTATTAAAGACAGTAGAGGACGATCTCTCTCGTTGGAAGTCCTTACCTATATCACTTATGGGGAGAGTTACAACCATTAAAATTATGATACTATCAAAAGTTAACTATTTGTTCTCAATGATCCCCATAAAACCATCTGCTACTTGGTTTAAGTCACTAGATTCATGCATCTCCAAATTTCTGTGGAAAAACAAACCACCACGTATTAGTTTAAAAACGCTACAGAAAACCAAGGAAAGTGGTGGATTAGATTTACCTCATTTTCAGCACTATTCCTTAGCCAATAGGTTACAGTATATATAAAACATAGTTTGCACCTAGCCCAATAGATGCACCATTGATATATATAGAACAAGCATTGTGGGATAATCTGGAAATCTCTGACCTGCCACTTATTAGTCAAAACGTAAAAAAATCACAAATGTTTTAAAAGCATTAACATCAGCACTTCTCTGACAGCCTGGTGGGAATTTCTTAAAATAACAAAGTCTTCACATGTCCCGTGTAAGCTTACACCCATCTGGAACAATCCTGACATCCTGCAAAACAAAAAAATGCTAAACTTTACTCTGTGGAAGATCAAAGAAATCAAACATCTGGAACATATAATCCAAAATGGAACATTTATTTCATTTGATGAGCTCATATCACAACATGAGATAGGCAGCAATAATTTCCTAGAATATCAACAACTTAAGTCTATAATAACAAAGAAATATATCTTCCACCAACCAGACTTACAACTCCCGATTAGGGTAGCAGAGTTTCTAAGCATCTGCATCCCAAAACTACTATCAAAAATATATAAATTATTATCTAAGATAGATGACACAATGTCTCTACCATCCTCATGAGATTTATATATTAGTTCTAGTCATAGCTTCTGGCCACAAACATGTTTGAACACCTTTAGAATGACTCGAAATCCTAATTTACAGCTCATACAATACAAAATTCTTCATAGAACACACTATAAAGGACAAAGGATGTTCAGGATGGGTCTAACACACTCAAACTTCTGCTCACATTGCACAAATAACACACCTGATGATTATGCACACGCTTTGTGGTTTTGTGCGCCTGTCCAGAAGTTCTGGTTTGAAGTCTGTACGGATCTATCAACATGGCTAAAGTGTAGCATTCCTGCATGCCCCACACTGTGCATACTGGGTGACTTAGACAACATCAACATGGAAATGAACTCAGCACACATGGTCCTCACAGTGTTGTTAGCCCGATTTTTTCATTGGAAGCCCAAGAATAAGCTGGAGAAATTGTTTATTAAAAAAGTATTTATTAGTGGTCACAAGTAGAGTATATTGCAGCGCTGGACTCGGAGTGCCAGAGCTCCCGCAGAAAATCCGTCAGGCCGAGCCCCGTTATCCGGAAACATGTCATATTTCTTGTCAGAGTATAATTGGCCAGTTTTGAGATGCATGATCAGGCCAGCTGCTGTCCTTGTTGTGTTCTTTGGATATGATAAACAATGTGTGTGTATGTGTGAGTGCTGTTTTAGGTGTCTAATGTACCAGACCTATCTGCCCTAATAGAGATGTTTTGTCTGACCCAGTTGTTTATGTCATTCTAAGGTCTTGGACCATTTAAGGTCATCTGTTGTGCAGTATGAGCAGAGTGGAAAAGTACCAGCTAGGAACATAGGTTATTTAGTAAAATACAGAAAATGAATTTATAATTTCTAAGAACAAAGCCAATTATAACAACTCCCCCTTTTGACATGATTTAATCATGTCAACTAAATGAGGTAGGAATGTTATATTCTGTATTGTGTCACACCTGTTAGCGGCAGCCAACTTAGCAGGTCCCCAAACTGCAAGTGGCCAACTACCTTGAGGTGCAGCACAACCAGACAGGAGATTCTTGTTATCCCCCTTTTGATATAACTTCATTATGTGAGCTGTTATGTGTAAGCTGTTCTTCTTTGCAATTATCAGCAGCAAGCAAGTTTTCATTGCATATGCATGTGTAAAATAATTGTAATACGTTAGCTAAACCTTTCTGCATCAGGAGTGTTTATCATGATGCTGGGAACAGAACCTCTTTCCCAGAATAGTTCAACCTTCATTACTCAACTGATCATAACTCTGCATTGAGCACATTTCTTAAAAGCTATAAGTATCACGCCTGTACGTGTATGCAAGGAATAAATTAATAAATGTTTCAATATGTCTTAAAATTAGTGTGTGTATGTGGCCCCAAACCCAATCTCTGTGTAGAATCTTAGTTCATTTTGGCCCAAAACTATATGTGGTTTAAGCAGTGGCAAGACCCTGCTCACCCATAAGTACCATTACAACACATAACAATAATTAACTAAGCTACAACAATTCATAAAATATTGAAACTCAAAAAGTGCTTAAGGCAATTAACATTACCATCAGGATCGTCCACTGTTCGCAGCGAATAGGAGCGAAAAACCCGATGGCTGATATCCGGGAAAATTCTCCTATGGCCCCATTCCCCCTTGGCGACCGACCACTTAATTACCTTTCAGTGCCTAAGGTCCCGCTCCGAACAGCCGATTCACACCAATGGCAATGGACATATGTATGAATTCCTATGATTAGTAATTGGTCTACTTAAAATCATTAAACTAAAGAGGAACATCACAAAACACAAAACAATACAGTACAGACATTTAAACATGACTTGAATATGAAGATATGACCCTGTTGAGAACAGATGAGTAATGATAGATGTAGTGTAAAAACTAACAATTTCTTTTGAGTGAAAATTTTATGATAACATTGTGCAGAGTGGTGTAGTGCAGCTCAGTCTCTTGTGGTCCAATCCTGTCACTGCTTGGTGTTTGGTTGTCCTTCTGGCTGAACCTCAGTTCAGCAGTCTGAGCTAACTAGGAAGGAGAGGTTACCAGCACTTCACTTCCACAAAGGGGTCTTTACCACCCGTTTTCTCTAACTAATCTTTTTCTTTGGGACAATTAAGGAGATAATTCAGATTATTTTGTTGACAGTGGTTGAAGGTTGTATGGTTGTTCAACCATTATCTTGGCATGATGATCGTGCCTCCCAGAATTTCAGACTGACGTCTTGTCAGTCACTTGGCTGTGAGTCCTTTAGAGGTTCTGCTGCAGATGCAGTTAATTTAAGCTGTGGATGAATGTTAGCAGGAGAGAGAACTGAGCAGCACAACATGTCATTTTCACAATGTTTTATATTCAGGAATTGCCTTTTAACAGGTTCAATCCCAGTATTCATTGGTCGACAAATTAAGTTTTCATATGAACCCCAAACAAAAACAAATAAATAAACCGAAAAAAAAAAAAAAATAAATGAAATGAAAAACAAAACAACTGGCCAGTTGATAGAAAACATGTTTTAGGACAGTACCTTAGACTCACCAACCTGCTGTACAGCATTAATGTGAAATCCAGTACCATCAACCTTTTCTGTGGAAAAAACTTCAAACCATTTAGAGAACACAGCAAGACAAAGACAAAACACAAGACAACATAGAACAAAAGACAAAAGGAAGACAAAGACTCACAGAATTTTGGGAAAATCTTGAGAAGTGTTAGTAAACTATGATTAATTGTTGTATCTCCACCCCCCCGATGAGACTTAGTCTCATCCGTATGTTAGTTCTGCTGAACTCTTCCACTGCAGTTTCTGCTCCTGTGTTGCTGCTGCAGGACAGAAATGTTTGTGGTTAGAGTTCATTTTGGGAGCAGCACAGCATCAAGAAAGCAGCCATTTCTTCTCAATGAGTAACTGATTAACCTTTTTGGGATAAATATTGTCTGTCCTCTTAATTCAGCTCAGAGTGCTTTTGATAAAAATTTCAGCACGATCTGCTTAATTCTCACTTGTTACTTTATACTAAATTCTATTTAATTCTTACCAGTGGCTGTGTTTCGTGATGCTGAGCCATCCACAGACAGTTCAGGATCAGCATTAAGTTTTTTCTGCTCCATTTGAATTAGAAACACTTCATGGGGTACCAACAGTGTGACATCAGAGTTTCTTATAACATCACATGATACAATAACATATTTCCATACAAATTAGAATCAAAGACAAAGGTTTATTCTATTTTTCTATTTGTCTCAATTCCTCATTTATTTATTTTTTAGATGAGCCATGTGGCCTTGTGCTGCTAAATTTTTCCTTAGCAGTGCCACAGCATCGTGCTTGTGTTCAGATCTTTGGTTGGTTATTGATCACTGTTATCTTGCATGCATGCTTTGACCTAAGGGCCAGGATTCTTGATATTATTTTGTAATATTTTTAAAAAAAATTTTTTTCCTGGTAGCAGTTTTGGAATGTTAGCTAAATTGTTCAGGATCATTCTTGTTTTTTCTTGACATGAATTAGGCCTTTAATCGTGCAGTTCAAAGCTCTGTGCTTTACCTTACTTCGAGCAGCTCTGCCTCAGTTTATTATGTTTTACTTAATCTTTACTTCTTCCTTCCAGTATGTGTGGATGTATGTGGGTGTATGTGTACGTATAGATGTGCGTGTGTGTGTGTGTGTGTATGTGTGTCTATATGTGGCCTTGGATTTCACTGCTTTGTTTTATTTTCTTCTATCATTTTCTTCTATGAAAAGTGTTATGAAAATAAAGTTTGATTGATTGATTGATTGATTGATTGCACCAGATTAAACAACTTGGGTCATCTCCCATGTAAATTCTCGAATGAACCAGAACACATGATTAAAACTGTTCTCACAGAACATTTTATTCATCCCATTCATATCTTTTTCGTTCGACCAACATTTCATGACTGAGCACAGATCGGATTGTACCTTGTATCTTGTTTCTCAATAAATTGTAATTGAAGTGGGTTGTTGCCATTTTCCAGAGATCTTTTAGTCACCTGGTGTGGAGTGGTGGGAAGAGAGGGTGTGTCCAGATTACTGTTGTAGTTCTTTGTAACTTGAGCTTTTAATGTCTGACTTTCACACAGGAGAGGTGTGAAAATTAGTTATTGTAACCTTTATTGTTTCTGCTACTGTGGTTCTACAGTCTAGTCTCCACAGTGGTGTTTTCCTTTGGTTTCATCGTCAGTGGTCCGTTCAGTCTCTGATAGAGTTTTAGTCCCCGTGGTCTAGTCTTTGTCAGCAGGTGAGGTTCCTAAGTCAGTCCGGACCTCAGTTAATGTTCTTTCGGTAGGATCTTGAGCCTGAGTACAGTGATCCTTGTGGATCCAGTTACTCAGTCTATTCTCAGTCAACCATACCTTTACACAATGTGTTGTAGCTTCTGCGTCCTGTCCATATAGGAGAGGACCAGTTAAGTTTGTTCAATTTCCTGGTCCTATTCCTTGCTGAGATATACTCATCACCGTGTTATTCAGTTGTTTCACATTCACACAAGTTTCCATACTGTAGTACAACAAGGGGTGAGCCTGTTGGTGCAGTTGTAAATGGACAGGGTGTTTCCTCCCTGTCATGACCTCATGTGGGACAACATGACAACATTCATGGTGGCATTTGGAGTAAATCTTAGGCTAACACAATACGTAGAGCTTCAGCCCAGGTTAACTGTGTGTCTGCACAGACTTCTTTTCGGCCTTTTTGATGGTTCTATTTGCTCTTTTCACTAGTCCTTGTAAAGCTGGGTGAGAGACTGCACCGAGCTTATGTGTAATTCCAAACAATTTTTCCACTTCTCCTAGTTCTTCATTGGAGAAGTGAGTACGATTATCT
Source organism: Leuresthes tenuis (assembly GCF_036924035.1). Classification (NCBI taxonomy): domain Eukaryota; kingdom Metazoa; phylum Chordata; class Actinopteri; order Atheriniformes; family Atherinopsidae; genus Leuresthes; species Leuresthes tenuis. Next base: position 26,353,832 of record NW_027325367.1, on the reverse strand, counting down.
GATCTTATCACTTCTGGTACCCCAAATCTTGGAATAATTTCTGTTGCAAGCCATTTAATGACTTCTTTTCCTTTTTCGGTTTTAGTAGGTGTGGCTTCTATCCATCTAGAAAAGGGAGCTACACACACTAGAAGAAATAGTTTACCTTCAGTCCTGTTCGCTGCTCCCATGTCAGTAAACTCAATTACTATCTGTTTCCAAGGGGCATCAGGTACTGGGAAACTACCTAGTCCTGCTTTGAGATTGAACAGCTTGCAAATTTCACAAGATTGCACAAATTATTTTATTGTTTCTTTTAGGTGGGGGTGCCACCAGTGTTGTGAAATGAGTGCTGTTACTTTTGAGCTAGCACAGTGAGCTCTACTGTGTGCTTCTTGACATAGCAAATTTAGTAGTCCAGTTGGAGCTACTATTTTGCCTTTATGATTCCAGCAGCGTCCTGTGGAATCTTTTTTTTTTCGTTCCATGCTTGCTTTTCAGATGGTGCCGCTGCTTCGTGAAGTTCTTTAATGTTTTCTAAACATAATTCTCGTTGTGATTTTTCCTCCAATGTTTTTTGAGACATCTGGTTAAATGCAGTATACCCTGCTTTTGTTTTTGCTGCCTTATCTGCCGCATTGTTGCCTCTCGCTACTCTCCCATCTCCCTTTTGATGTCCTCTGCACTCGACTCTAGCAACTTGTTTTGGTTCAAGTATGGCATAATATAGTTCGAGTAAGTGATTCAAGTGTTTAACCGGGGTGCCTGCTGAGGTCACAAAGCCTTTCCTTTTCCAGTGACACATGTCTGGTTTAGAGGCATGTCTTTAACTGTAAACACTGTTTTTATTTCACTAATTTATTCAATGTTTATTGTTAGATTAATTCATATTTATCTGCAGGGTTAGAATTTGCTAATAGTATTAATATAGTGTTCAGCTGTACAGCTCTCTGGTTGCTGTGGCTGTTTTTAAATGTGCCATGAAAACAAACCTTGACTTGACTTGTTATGACTCAGACTTACTGCAGCTGTCTTTAAATTTCTTTTAGAGGTTTCTTCTTCAAGAAACTCATTGGTGATATCTGACTCTCGTTGTGCCTTTTATTGCCGTGTTTTTGTTAATTTCCTAATAATCTAACTCACTTTAAACCTTTATATAAAGCATGTTGCTGCTCTGTTAAGATAACAGATCCATTGATTCATAGATCTGCTGCAGTTAAATAGTTAAATGGTTTAATGAGATCAATTATAAATACTGATGATAAATATTAACTCAGAATTGGTGAAAATAAGCAGAGGAGAAGTATTTAGATCAGCTAAATTTTAAGTCATGTTACTGTGATCTCTAACACAATAAAGGCTAACCTTTAATGCTTTAAGATGGTAAGAAACTGTCTGACACCTATCTGCCTGACCTTGCTGTTAAATCCCGATATTTTCTAATATGTCATATGGTCTGACTGTCCGGTCTCAGACCTGCTTCAGGTGGAAATCATAAAGTCTCAATTTGTAGAACATCTTTTGTTCAGGCAGTTTTTCAATTAAAGGATCAAAGATTTAAATGCTATGTTTGTTTGACTGACTTTTTAAGAGAGCTGTTAAATCTTAATTCAACAACAAACTGGTTCTAATGTTTAGTTTTAAACAGTCTGTTCTTCCTGGATTTATTTTGGACATTGTATTGCTTCTTATCTCTTCACTGTAATACTTGCATTGAAAAGCAATTTTCAGATTGTCCATTCAATGTGGTATTTCTCCCATTCAAATTTATTTGAAAATAAATTAATTATTGAATTGATGATAAATGCTCTAGTAAAAACTTCCATTATCATTGTAAATTTTTTGACTAAATAACTATATGTAACTCTGGTACTCTTTAAGTACAGGCCCATGATCAATCAGAATCTGTCCTCACTCTCAGGGCTGAATGGGGGAAGAAGGAAGCAGGGTTGGGATGAGATAATCTTAGGGTGAGAGCATTTATGACAAAGCTAAGGATATCTAACCTTTTCTTTTCCAATTACACATGTCCACATGTACAGCCTAAGCTGTTTATGCTGAATCTGTATAAATGGTCATTTTTTTATTTTGCTAAATGGCATGCTTCTGTTATTGAGTGTGATGTTAGGAAGATGTGTCTTATCTGCTAGTGTAGTAGGATGTGTCCCTGGAAAAGATGACGTTGTGTCTGGCACGTGCTGTGGTAGAGGTGCAGAGGACTGCGTCTGAATAGAGAATTTAACTTCTCCAAAAAAAATACTGACAGTCTGCAAGAAATGTTACTGCTTTTTTTTCCGTATTTTTCTGCCCTTGCTCTCTGCAATAAACCTGCCTCTTTTAGCTTTGCTGTTGCTTGATTCCTACTGCCTGTTGCTTGTTTTGAAAACATAGAGAAATGTTCAACTGTTTTCTCAGTTGCGGTGGCGCACTTTCAAACCCTCCAAACATTCCTTTCCCTTGCATTTCTCTCGTCCAATTTACAAATCTATCTGTCTCTCTTTTTTCGTCTTCTCTTGGAACTTTTTTCTGCCATCTCGTCAACGTCTCAAATAATACCGACCCCAATGAGCCGGGTTTACATGTTTTCCACTTATCAACAAAGGTTTGTGACATATTCAGGTATTTCACGTGTTAATCAGAATGGGTGAATGGTGCAATGCCCGAGTGTTGGACCTGACCAAGAAGCTTCTACACAGAATCTTTTACTCTGTGCGCTTGATCGCCTGGGGCTCTCCCAGTCTCTTCACTCGTTTTAATTCACCAAACTCTGTAACACCCTAACTAAATTCCCCTTTATTTTCTAGTCCAATGCCCCCTTTTACAGAACTACTTTAGATCTGTGTCAGTGTAGGAATTCTCCAGCAGTCTCTATTGCTATTCCACTAACACAGTAAAATATCAACCAAATAGCAAACCACCCCACATTTTCATGAAAAATAACCAACTTAGCCCTGTGTCCTTATGCAGAGATAAACACTTAGTGTATCGCCTGTTCACAACAACTGCAGAACCACCGCCGCTTGTGGAAGAGAAAAAAAAAACAAAAAAACAGACATACCGCCGATTGTGGATTTTACAGTCCAAGCACCAAATGCGTAGTAATAACAGACACACCGCCGATTGCAGATTTTACAGTCCAAGTGCCAATTGCACAAAGATTACTTACTCTGCCTATTGTGAAGTAATAAAGACCCACCGCCGATTGCAGATAAAGGTCTAAGCGCCCTTGTGCACAGAAATTACTCACGTCGCCTGTTGTGCAGTAATGTAGACCCACCGCCGATTGTGGATTTTACGGTCCAAGTGCCAATTGCACAGACATTACTCGCGCCGCCAATTGCGGACTAACAGACCCCCGTCTTTTATTTGGCCAAATTGTACTAAACTAGGACACATATGACTCTCCCTATGTGAGACTATGTGTTTATACTTTACATGTGACCACCTAGTAAACCTGTAGACACAAATTTTGTGCTTTTGATTTAGTGATCGGAGGACATCCTAATTCAGACAATTTAGTTTAGAATGACCAATGTGCAGAAATTTCACATATCCTGATACAAGAGGTTTTCTGCTCACCTTGTGTTTTAGGCGCCTTGAATTGTCTGAAGAAGGGTCCCCTCCAACCAGCTCTGGAAGTTCTCGATCGGACACGGTCTCAGAGTCAGCCAATCCGGGTCACGGCACCAATTGTTAGCCCGATTTTTTCATTGGAAGCCCAAGAATAAGCTGGAGAAATGGTTTATTAAAACAGTATTTATTAGTGGTCACAAGTAGAGTATATTGCAGCGCTGGACTCGGAGTGCCAGAGCTCCCGCAGGAAATCCGTCAGGCCGAGCCCCGTTATCCGGGAACATGTCATATTTATATTCAGCTTTATCTCACAGAAGTTGTATTCACACTTGTCAGAGTATAATTGGCCAGTTTTGAGTGGCATGATCAGGCCAGCTTCTGTCCTTGTTGTGTTCTTTGGATATGATAAACAATGTGTGTGTATGTGTGACTGCAGTTTTAGGTGTCTAATGTACCAGACCTATCTGCCCTAATAGAGATGTTTTGTCTGACCCAGTTGTTTATGTCATTCTAAGGTCTTGGACCATTTAAGGTCATCTGTTGTGCAGTATGAGCAGAGTGCAAAAGTACCAGCTAGGAACATAGGTTATTTAGTAAAATACAGAATATGAATTTATAATGTCTAAGAACAAAGCCAATTATAACAGTGTTATGTATCGCAAAGAAAACTATTCTCATGAACTGGAAAGCGAAGAACAATCTGTGTATTAACCAGTTTAGAAATGTTCTTTTAGATTATATTAGCATGGAAACAATGTGTGCCTCCCAACATCAATTGGCTGAATTTCATTCTCTCTGGTCCCCACTGATTAGGTTTATCATATAGTGGTGGTGGGTTGCTATCCCGTCGCTCTGGGCGGTTGAGTGTGTGCTGGGGGGGGGCTGTGTGGCTTCGGGCGTCTGGTGGTCTCTCGGGTCGTGAGGACGGGGTTGGTCATTCCTGGAGGGGACTGTGTGTCGGGCTTGGAGGGCAGTTTTGGGGGCTTGCGGGTGGGGCTGTCTTGCGGTGTGGGGCAGGGTACCTTAGGGGCCTTGGGGTGGTGACTGCTGGCTCTGTACCGGGTGGCCGGGCCGCTCTGGCGTGGGTGGTGGTGCTGGGCCTTGGCCCTGGTGGCTGGGTGATGCCTGGTGTGCCCGCTGCGCTACACCCCAGCGGAGTCAAGGGAGGGAGGACGTGTGGATGTATGGGATGTGAAAGTGTTTGTGGTGATGATTGGGCCTGGGTCTGAGACTTGCTGTCGCCTGGCCTGCCTGTGCTTCTCCCAATGGGGGGGCGGCGTTGCCTCTCCCCACTGCTCGCGACCTCACCCACCTGTGGGCACGTCTTGACTCCCAGGGCACTTGGCCAGGGGCGGTGGGGCATGCGCTGACCCACTGTGTGGCTGTCTGGGGCGCTTGGCCCACCCGGGTATTGGGTGTGGCCTCTAACGGTGGGTTTTGGGGCGCTCGGGCTCCTGGGGCCTCTCTGCACGGCCCATGTCTGGGCGGCTGGGGCCTGGTGGGGTCGGTGGGCTATTGCCCCTGGCTCCCGGGGGTTCTCTGCCCTATGCTTATGGGGGCTCTGTCCGGGGATTTCCTCTGCTGTCTACTGGGTGTATGCGTGGTTTTCCCTGTGGTGGGCATCCTAGGTTCTGTTCTCCGTGGGGGCTGCTGGTGGCCTGGGTCTTGTGGCCCTCTCTGCCTGCTTCTGATTGCTTGGGGGGGCTGTGGATTGTGGCCTTGTACACTTATACACTCATAACTAAGCACGGTTATCATGTAGGTCCTGTGCCATGGGTGTCGCATGTTCTAACACACACACACACACAACAAATTCATAGGTTTTAGGGAAGTTAGTCAATCAGAAGTAATGAAGCATTACTTAACCATAGCATTACTTAACATTAATATGTTAAATTCTCTATTTCCGGCTTATGTTTCTGATACACTTATGATTTTTTTTCAGAAGAGCTAATCTCAAATTTAGAAAATGTTTCAGTTTGGCTTGAAAATCATCTGCACCTGAAAGGTCTGACTGTCTGGTCTCAGACCTGCTTCAGGTGGAAAGTATTTCATTTTTAATGCCTTGAACTTTGTCATTAAAGAATATTCCAATTTCATTACCCTTATATGTAGAAATGAGTTCTAAATGCAACCTGGAGGGTTTGTTAATCTGTTTACTGTAGCAAGCAAGACATGAGAGTTGTTACTGCAGAAAAATAACTCTCTCTTCATCTATGCAAAGTCACACGCTGAGTTAGACCAAACATTTCAAGGAAAGTAGTGAGTTCTTTAGCTTCAAGTCCCCTGTTATGACTAAACAGTCAACAGCAGTGCACACAATTTAAAGAAATTCAGTAAAATCATCAATAAAATCATTCTGCGGTGAGACAAAGTATTTAAGATAATTTTATCTCCATTTTTAAATGACACATGCTTGAATTAAGGACAAAAATAAATGTTTTATCTTGTGAGTGGGTATATTGGCCCTGAATATGGCACAAAGACCCTCCCCACTCTCGTCTTGTCTTGTTGTTTCATCTCTCAGTTAAATACATAAAATCAAGACTATGAGAGGAAAGTATCAAAAGCATTGTTAGACAGGAAAAAGTCAGAAAGCTGTTGGTATACAACTTTTCCTAGGACTTTGCCTAAGAATGGCAGGTTTGATATGGAAATGATAAAAATCTCAGCTTGTAAAACATCTTTTGCTCAGACAGTTTTTCCTGTGAAATGAGTAAAGATTTGAAATGATCTGTTTGTTTGTCTGAGATCTTCTGAACTTTAACTCTTTAAGAGAGCTGCTAAATCTTAATACACAAACTTGCACAAATGTCTAGCTCTAATCCTTGTTGTCCTTTTTTTTGTTGTGCTTTTTTAAACTAGATTTACTTTGTACATTACTTTTGTATTCCCCTTCTCTAGGATTGGGCAATTTTACCATGTTCAATTCTCCCTCAAACCCAAATTTATTTTCTCATCTCTCTAAGTATTCAATATTATTGGGTTTTTTCTGAAACATGATTTTAGCACTCCCACTTAACTCCCGGTTAGCTTTAAAACAGATATTTCCCATACTGTCCTCTTGCAGCTAATCAATTTTCGGTGGAGTTATTGTGAGTACTATTGAATGAAACACTACTTCTGTCGCTATGTCACGAGCAACAACCAGATTCCAATGTTCACTTCAACTCAATTAGTCAGTAACACATTTTTCTGTCGTCACCAGCAGCAACATCACACACCAGCAGCTGTTTCACTCTTATACATACATAGCAAATAAAACAACACTGCAGCAAAGAAGGAAAAAAAACAATTTAACAAACAAACAATTCAACAACCAGCCCCTTTAACAAACAAACAAATTAATTTCACAAACAAACGATTCAACAATCAGGCCATTTAACAAACAAACGATCAGACGTATAACACTAACAAAAACTAACATGGATTTAAAACTTGCGATCTTTCATCGCAAACTCTCTTAAGAAAGATTCTGTTTCTAACACGCGGCGCAGAGTTATTTATTCCTGTAGTCTTCTCACACAGACTATGGACTAACCTTTTCTGACTGCATTTTTGTTGTCCTTGGTTAATCCCACCACTACACATGTTTACCAGTTAAAAGGCTAACCTTTTCTGACCGTTTCATTTGTGGGTTATCCAATACAACATACAGTTACCAGTTAAAAGGCTTTTTTCCTTTGCTTCACCTTTTCTGACTGCTATTATGTTTTCATGGGTTAATCCTATACACAGTTACCAGTTAAAAGGATGACCTTTTCTGACTGCTTCTTTTATGGGTTAATCCAACACAACCTACACACGGTTACCAGTTAAAAGGCTTACTTTTTCTGACTGCTTCATTTGTGAGTGATCCAACATAACTTTTACACAGTTACCAGTTAAAAGGCTTCTTTACTAGGTTGCATTCGAAATAGTATATTCTTAGGAAAATAGCAACGACTCAATCTATTTAAAGGCCTCCAGTTTTCCATCAATTGCTAGTTAATTAATCAAATATTTCCCTAATAATCACACTATTTCCAACCAACAATAGTAATACAAAGGGTTCCTTACCATAAATCCACTGGTAAGTTAAACAACGAAGAATCCAGCGAGTCTGTCCACTGATTCAAAAATAGATCCTGTCACCTTTCCTCCAGCCAGTGGCAGCCGGCCTCTATCAGAAACTGTGCTGAGAGGACTTCAGTTAGGAATCCTGGACTCCCCCGTGCACGGTTTCAGCTCCGATTCTGGAAGGTGGAAAGGACTTAGAATCTGGCTCGAAGGACCATTATGTTAGAAAAATTCTCTTAAAATTAGGCTCAGAGTCGCTGGATACGATAAACACAAAACATTTATTTCTTGCAAGATAGAGACAAGTCCGCACAAATCCACACAACCTGTCGGGAAGATCACTCAGAGTTGTCTCCCGACAAAATGGTGCTCCAGCTATTTATGTTGTTTATGCTTGCTGATCACACAATGTTATGGGAAAAGGTGCTTCTCTCCCCATTCCTTGTTATGGGAAGGAACATAAAAGGTGCTTCTCACCAGTTAATATTATGGGAAAGACTAGTACCAGAGTAAAAACACTTTTGCTTGAATCATAGAAGAGGAAAGATGGAGGGACTCTTCTAAGCTGGTTTCAAGTATAAACTTCTTTATATTACCTTCTATGAGAAAGAACCACACTTGTTCTTCTGGAATCCGAAATTCGTTTTCTTTTAAGGAGATAGTCAAGATTTTAGATATTGCCATAAAATGAATTGCTTCACTCAAACCAAGTTAAAACTGCTTTGTCCTTCATATTTGTCCATGCTTAAGCTCGTTTCAAACATAAACTTATTATTATAACCTTGTATGAGAAAGAACCACACTTATGTTTGAGCAATACACTCCTTATGAGGAGTTATGCACGATTTAGGATTTTGCTGTAAAATCAATTCCTTCACTTAAACCAAGTTAAAACTGCTTTGTCCTTCTTATTTATCCACGTCTACGCTGGTTTCAAGTAAAGACTTCTTTATATTACCTTCTATGAGAAAGAACCACACTTGTTCTTCTGGAATCCGAAATTCGCTTTATTTTAAGGAGATAGTCAAGATTTCAGATATTGCCATAAAATGAATTGCTTCACTCAAACCAAGTTAAAACTGCTTTGTCCTTCTTATTTATCCATGTCTAAGCTGGTTTCAAGTATAAACTTCTTTTTATAACCTTGTATGAGAAAGAACCACACTTATGTTTTGAGCAATAAACTCCTTATGAGGAGTTATGCACGATTCAGGATTTTGCTGTAAAATGAATTCCTTCACTTTTTTTTCCCTTGTTCTGTTCAGCATTATGGCAGCAGACTTGTGAATACTTTTATGCCAAACAGATTTTCTTTGCCAAGGGAAGTTTTACAAATGTAAAGCTCCCCTTGATGCCCATTTATTTATTTCTGTTTACAATATATAACATGTGATAGAACTGAACCGGAACGGGGGACAAGGAAAGAAGAAGAGGAAAGAAGAAGAAACAGAACAAAAATAGAAACAAAAACCAGACAACCAGCTGCTACACCTGTAAAAAAACAAAACAGACAATAACCCATGGTCTCTGTTGCGAATCCAGCCTTAGCGCCACCAGGAGCACCTGAAAGCAGACAAGCAGAGAAAAAAAACAAACAAACACACAAACAAACAAAAACAAGCACAAGTAGTGGCAATCGTATACAACTCAACTGTGGATATAGATGACCTGAGGCGACATGGTAATACATCAACTGCTACTGGACTAATGAAAGTGTGTTGTGTGTGTGTGTGAGAACATGCAACACCCATGGCACAGGACCTACATGATAACCGTGCTTAGTTATGAGTGTATAAGTGTACACGGCCACAATCCACAGCCCCCCCAAGCAATCAGAAGCAGGCAGAGAGGGCCACAAGACCCAGGCCACCAGCAGCCCCCACGGAGCACAGAACCCAGGATGACCACCACAGAGAAAACCACGCATACACCCAGTAGACAGCAGAGGAAGCCCACGGACAGAGCCCCCATAAGCATAGGGCAGAGGACCCCCGGGAGCCAGTGGCAATAGCCCACCGACCCCACCAGGCCCCAGCCGCCCAGACATGGGCCGTGCAGAGAGGCCCCAGGAGCCCGAGCGCCCCAAAACCCCCCGTTAGAGGCCACACCCAATACCCGGGAGGGCCAAGCGCCCCAGACAGCCACACAGTGGGTCAGCGCCTGCTCCAGCGCCCCTGGCCAAGTGCCCTGGGAGTCAAGACGTGCCCACAGGTGGGTGAGGTCGCGAGCAGTGGGGAGAGGCAACGCCGCCCCCCCATTGGGAGAAGCACAGGCAGGCCAGGCGACAGCAAGTCCCAGACCCAGGTCCAATCATCACCACACACACTTTCACGTCCCATACATCCACACGTCCTCCCTCCCTTGACTCCGCTGGGGTGTAGCGCAGCGGGCACACCAGGGGGCCAGCAGCCCCCCAGCCACCACAGAACCTGAACCAGCAGAATAATGAATTCCTCCTGGCCACTCCTGCCCGAGCAGCAACCAGGAAGCAGGGGTGTGAGAAGACCCCTCCCCTCACCCTTCTGGCTCTTAAATATTTTCTAATAGTAAGCGATTAAAATTGAGGGGCAGCCAACCTTGTAGAACTGGGAGCGCGGCCCTCTGGGCAGCCTACATACCCAAAGAGCCCCGCCCACCAGATGCCATTCACTGCAACCACCCGCCAAGACCTAATGTGTGTGTGTGTGTGTTTGATAAGTAATGATGTCTAAGGTGTAATTAAAACAGGGGCGGGAACTGCAGAGTGCAGCCAAGGGGACCTACGTGGCCCCATCCACTACAACCCACAGAACACAAACGCCCCCAAAACCCTTCATGTGTGAGTGTGTGCTGTGTACAGGAGCCAAAAGAGAGAGGGGTATGGGGATATACACCGGGGCAGCTACTCTCCCCCGGAGAAGGCAGCCAGGGACTGGCTGCAATAGGCACCCCCGCTACCTGGGACCCAACACAGGGCAGGAGGGCCTGATGTCCACCAGGCTCGGGGCCTGCAGCGACCATATTCCGGGAGCTACTGTACCCCCAGAAGGTACCCACCCCGCCCCACCCCACCCCACTCAACCCAACCCCACCCCACCCCGGAGGACCTCTACAAACAAACAAACAAACAACAACAAACAAACCACCCGGTCACACCAGCCGCAGCAGCCCGGGCCTGAGACCCACCACCACCGCACGCCCCAACACCCAAAATATAACAACCACCTGCGGACACCCTGGAGGTCCCAGAGCAACAAGCCTGGCACCAGGACCTGCACCAACCCACCCATACTGTGGCATGTCCAGGGCAACCCAGCCCCCCCGGGCGCAAGGCATCGCTCAGCCACCAGGGCCCAGGCCCAGCAACACCACTCACGCCAGAGTGTCAGATCATTATTTGCAAAAAGCTGATGAGAAAGGGTGAGAGTACCCGACTATACACCATCAAATGCGGGAGCGGTACTGTTCGGCTGTGAGTAGGTTTGAATGTCCGACCATAATTGCTGAAAAATGTGTTAGAAAAGACTAGAATGCCGGACAATACATCATCAAGAGCGGGAGAGGTGGTGTTCGGCTGCAAGTAGGTGTGAATGTCCAGCCATAATTACTCACAAACGGGTAAGAAAAGGTAGTATTGCCAGACCATACATTATCAAAACAGGGAGCGGAGGTGGTTCAGCTGCAAGGTGTGAATGTCTGACTAAAGTTTGTAAAAAGCGGATAAGACAAGGTGCGAATGCGCGACAATGTATGATCAAAAGCGGGAGCGGAGGTTTTCGGCTGCAAGGTCTGAATGTCCAACCATAATTTGTAAAAAACGGGGAAGAAAAGGCTCGAAAGCCCGACTATACACCATCAAAAGAGGGAGCGGTGGTTTTCGGCTGCAAGAAAGTCAGAATGTCCACCGATAATTCCTGAAAAATGGATAAAAAAAGGGTGCGAACGCCCAACCATACATCATCAAAAGCAGGAGTAGATGTGTTCGGCTACAAGTTTTGAATGTCCGAGCAAAGTTTGTAAAAGGCGGGTAAGAAAAGGTTCGAATGCCCGAACATACACCATCAAAAGAGGGAGCGGAGGCGTTCCGCTGTAAGAAGGTGTGAATGTCCGACCATAGTTGGTAAAAAGTGGGTAAGAAAAGGTTAAAATACCCGACTGTACACAATCAAAAGAGGGAGCGGAATTGTTCAGCTACAAGAAGGTGTGAAAGTTAGACCATGGTTTGTAAAAAGCGGGTAAGAAAAGGTTCGTATGCCCGAATATACACCATCGAAAGCGGAAGCGGAGGTGTTCGGCTGCAAGAAGGTGTGAACGTCCGACCAAAGTTTGTAAAAAGCAGTTAAGAAAAGGTTTGAATATCTAACCAAACATAATCAAAAGCGGGAGCAAAGCTGTTCGACTGCAAGTAGGTGTGAATGTCAGATCATAATTTTCTAAAAGCTGAAGAGAAAGGGTGAGAATGCCTGACTATACACCATCAAATGCGGTAGCGGAGTTGTTCGGCTGTGAGTAGGTGTGAATCTCCGACCATAATTGCTGAAAAATGTGTTAGAAAAGGTAAGAATGCCGGTCCATACATCATCAAAAGCGGGAGAGGTGGTGTTCGGCTGCAAGTAGGTGTGAATATCCAGCCATAATTACTCACAAACGGGTAAGAAAAGGTAGTATTTCCAGACCATACATGTTCAAAACAGGGAGCGGAGGTTGTTCAGCTGCAAGAAGGTGTGAATGTCCGACTAAAGTTTGTAAAAAGCGGGTAAGACAAGGTGAAAAAGCCCGACAATGTATGATCAAAAGAGGGAGCGGAGGTGTTCAGCTGCAAGGTCTAAATGTCCATCAATAATTGCTAAAAAACATGAAAGAAAATTTTCGAAAATCAAACCGCACATGATCATAAGTGGGAGAGGAGGTGTTCAGCTGCAAGAAGGTGTGAATGTCCCTCCATAATTCCTGAAAAAAGGGTAGAAAAAGGTGCGAATGCCCAACCATACATTATCAAAAGCAGGTGTGAATGTCAGATCATAATTTGCAAAAAGCTGATGAGAAAGGATGAGAATGCCCGACTATACAACATCAAATGCGGGAGCGGAGGTGTTCGGCTCTGAGTAGGTGTGAATGTCCGATCATAATTGCTGAAAAATGTGTTAGAAAAGGTAAGAATGCCGGACCATACATCATCAAAAGCGGTAGAGGTGGTGTTCGGCTGCAAAAAGGTGTGAATGTTCGACTAAAGTTTGTAAAAAGCGGGTAAGACAAGGTGCGAATGCTTGACAATGTATGATCAAAAGCAGGAGCGGAGGTGTTCAGCTGCAAGAAGGTCTAAATGTCCATCAATAATTGCTAGAAAACATGAAAGAAAATTTTCGAAAATCAAACCGCACATGATCATAAGTGGGAGAGGAGGTGTTCAGCTGCAAGAAGGTGTGAATGTCCACCCATAATTCCTGAAAAATGGGTAAAAAAAAGGTGCGAATGCCCAACTATACATTATCAAAAGCAGGAGTGGATGTGTTCAGCTAAAAGAAGGTGTGAACGTCCGACCAAAGTTTGTAAAAAGCAGTTAAGAAAAGGTTCGAATAACCAACCTAACATAATCAAAAGCGGGAGTAGAGCTGTTCGACTGCAAGTAGGTGTGAATGTCAGATCATAATTTGCAAAAAGCTGATGAGAAGGGGTGAGAATGCCCGACTATACACCATCAAATGCGGGAGCTGTGAGTAGGGGTGAATGTCCGACCATAATTGCTGAAAAATTTGTTAGAAAAGACTAGAATGCCGGACCATTCATCATCAATAGCGGGAGAAGTGGTGTTCGGCTGCAAGTAGGTGTCAATGTCCAGCCATAATTACTCACAAACGGGTAAGAAAAGGTAGTATTGCCAGACCATACATGATCAAAAGAGGGAACGGAGGTGGTTCAGCTGCAAGGTGTGAATTTCTGACTAAAGTTTGTAAAAAGCGGGTAAGACAAGGTGCGAATGCCCGACAATGTATGATGTATGATCAAAAGAGGGAGCGGAGGAGTTCGGCTTTAAGAAGGTCTGAATGTCCAACCATAATTTGTAAAAACTGGGGAAGAAAAGGCTTGAAAGCCCGACTATACACCATCAAAAGCGGGAGCGGAGGTGTTCGGCTACAAGAAGGTGTGAACGTCCGACCAAAGTTTGTAAAATGCAGTTAACAAAAGTTTCGAATATCTAACCAAACATAATCAAAAGCGGGAGCAGAGCTGTTCGACTGCAAGTAGGTGTGAATGTCAGATCATAATTTGCAAAAAGCTGAAGAGAAAGGGTGAGAATGCCCGACTATACACCATCAAATGCGGTAGCGGAGTTGTTACATGATCAAAACGGGAAGCAGAGGTGGTTCAGCTGCAAGAATGTGTGAATGTCCGACTAAAGTTAAAAATATTTTTAAAAAAGCGGGAGGAGAGGTCTTCGGATGAGAGTGGTTGAGAATTTACAACCATAATCTATAAAATGCGATGAAAAAAAAGGTGTGATAGAACACTAAAAGGTGGATCGGAAGTGTTCGGCTGCAAGAAGGTGTGAATGTCCGACTATATTTGGTGAAAAGCAGGTGAAGCAAGGTCTGAATGCCCAACCTTACATCATCAAAAGCGAGATCAGAGGTGTTTGGCTGCAAGAAGGCCATAGTTTGCCAAAAGCGGGTAAGGTGCGAATGACCGACTAAATATCAACAAAAGTGGGGACGGAGGTCTTCGGATGCAAGTGGGTGTGAATATCCCACCATACTTATATGAGAGGAAGCTGTGAATGGCCGACCATAGTTTGCAAAACGCGGGTGAGAAAAGGTGCGAATGTCCAACCCTACATGATCAAAACAAGGAGCGTAGGTGTTTGGCTGCGACAAGGTGTGAATGTCCACCCATAATTAATAAAAAGCGGTAACAAGTAGGTTCGAATGCCCAACCATACATCATCAAAAGCAGGAGTGGATGTGTTCGGCTACAAGAAGGTTTGAATATCCGACCATAGTTTGTAAAAAGCGGGTAAGAAAAGCTTTGAATGCCCGAACATACACCATCAAAGGAGGGAGCGGAGGTGTTCCGCTGTAAGAAGGTGTGAATGTCCGATCATAGTTGTTAAAAAGCGGGTAAGAAAAGGTTAAAATACCCAACTGTATACAATCAATAGCGGGAAAGGATGTGTTCGGTTACAAGAAGGTGTGAAAGTCCGACCATGGTTTGTAAAAAGCAGGTAAGAAAAGATGCCAATGCCCGACAATGTATGATCAAAAGAGGGAGCGAAGGTTTTCGGCTTTCAGGTTTGAATGTCCGACCATAGTTTGTAAAAAGCGGGTAAGAAAAGGTTCGAATGCCCGAAAATACAACATCAAAAGCGGGAGCGGAGGTGTTCCGCTGTAAGACGGTGTGAATGTCCGACCATAGATGGTAAAAAGCGGGTAAGAAAAGGTTAAAATACCCGACTGTACACAATCAATAACGGGAGCGGAGTTGTTCGGCTACAAGAAGGTGTGAACGTCCGACCAAAGTTTGTAAAAAGCAGTTAAGAAAAGGTTAGATCGCCTTCAACAAAGAACACCATTGGACTTTGCAGTAGAAGAAGTTGAAATCGATCTCGATATTGATAAATATGAAGGACAAAGCAGTTTCCACTTGGTTTGAGTGAAGAAATGAATTTTATAGCAAAATCCGTAATCACGCATAACTCCTCCAAAGGAACGTATTGCTCAACCAAAGGGATGCTTCTTTCTCATTCAGGGTAATATGAGGAACTTTATGCTTGATACATTTTTAGACATGGATAACTATGAAGGACAAAGCAATTCATTTTATAGGAAAATCCGAAATCGTGCAGAACTCATGAAAATAAGCTTATTCTCGGATTCCTGATCCTTCAGTGTTTCTCTTTCTTCTACTGCAAAATCCAATGTTGTTCTTTGTTGAAGTCGATCTAGACATTGATAAACATGAAGGACAAAGCAGTTTTAACTTGGTTTGAGCGAAGGAATTCATTTTATACATAAAATCCCAAATCATGCAGAACGTATGAAAAGAAGCTTATTCTCGGATTCCTGATCCTTCAGTGTTAGTCTTTCTTCTACTGCAAAATCCAATGTTGTTCTTTGTTGAAGTCGATCTAGACATTGATAAATATGAAGGACAAAGCAGTTTTAACATAGTTTGAGTGAAGGAAATCATTTTATAGCAAAATCCCAAATCTGGTAGAACGTATGATAAGAAGCTTATTCTCGGATTCCTGAACCTTCAGTGTTGCTCTTTCTTCTACTGCAAAATACAATGTTGTTCTTTGTTGAAGTCGATCTAGACATTGATAAAATGAAGTTAAAAGCAGTTTTAACAGTTTGAGTGAAGGAATTCATTTTATACATAAAATTCCAAATCATGAAGAACGTATGAAAAGAAGCTTATTCTCGGATTCCTGATCCTTCAGTGTTGCTCTTTCTTCTACTGCAAAATACAATGTTGTTCTTTGTTGAAGTCGATCTAGACATTGATAAATATTAAGTTAAAAGTAGTTTTAACATAGTTTGAGTGAAGAAATTCATTAGTAAGATCCGAAATCGTGCGGAACTCATGAAAATAAGCTTATTCTCTTTGCTCTTTCTTTTACTGCAAAGTACAACGTTGTTTTTTTTTTGTTTAAATCTATCTAGACATTGATAAATATGAACGTAAAAGCCGTTTTAACATAGTTTGAGTGAAGGAATTAATTTTATAGATTAAATCCCAAATCATGCCGAACTCCTCAAAAGGGGCTTATGGCTTAATCACAAGTGTGGTTCTTTCTCATCCAGGGTAATATGAGGAAGTTTATGATTGAAATATATGTAGAAATGGGTACATATGAAGGACAAAGCAGTTTTAACATAGTTTGAGTAAAGGAATTCATTTTAAAACAAAATCCCAACAAATGAAGAACTCATGAAAAGCTTATTCTCGGATTCCTGAAACTTTAGATTTGCTCTTCCTTTTACTGCAAAGTACAACGTTGTTTTTTGTTGAAATCTATCTAGACATTGATAAATACCGGCCGAACATCTCTGCTGCCGCTTTTGACATTTTATGGTTTGGCATTCTTACCTTTTCTTACCCGCTTTTTACAAATTTTGATCTGACATTCACACCTACTTGCAGTCGAACACCTTCTCTCCCGCTTATGATCATGAGCAGTTTGACATTCGAAAATTTTCTTTCATGTTTTCTAGCAATTACTGATGGACATTCAGACCTTCTTGCAGCCGAACACCTCCGCTCCCGCTTTTGATGGTGTATATTCGGGCATACAAAACTTTTCTTACCCGCTTTTTACAAACCATGGTTGGACATTCACACTTTGTTGCTGAACTACTCCGCTCCCTCTTTTGATTGTATACAGTCGGGTATTTTCACCTTTTCTTAACAGCTTTTACCAACTACGGTCGGACATTCACACCTTCTTACAACGGAACACCTCCGCTCCCTCTTTTGATGGTGTATGTTCAGGCATTCGAACCTTTTCTTACCCGCCTTTTACAAACCATAGTCGGACATTCAAACCTTCTTGTATCCAAACACATCCCCTCCTGCTTTTGATGATGTATGGTTGGGCATTCGCACCTTTTCTTAACCATTTTTCAGTAATTATTGGTGGACATTCAGACCTTCTTGCAGCTTAACACCTCCGCTCTTGCTTTTGATGGTGTATAGTCGGGCTTTCGAGCCTTTTCTTCCCTGGTTTTTACAAATTATGGTTGGACATTCAGACCTTACAGCCGAAAACCTCCGCTCTCTCTTTTGATCATACATTGTCGGGCATTCGCACCTTGTCTTACCCGCTTTTTATAAACTTTAGTCGGACATTCACACCTTCTTGCAGCTGAACCACCTCCGCTCCCTGTTTTGATCATGTATGGTCTGGCAATACTACCTTTTCTTATCCGTTTGTGAGTAATTATGGCTTGACATTCACACCTACTTGCAGCCGAACACCACTTCTCCCGCTTTTGATGATGTATGGTCCGGCATTCTAGTCTTTTCTAACACATTTTTCAGTAATTATGGGTGGACATTAACACCTGCTTAAAGCTGAATAACTCCTCTCCCGCTTATGATCATATGCAGTTTGACATTCGAAAGTTTTCTTTCATGTTTTCTAGAAATTACTAATGGACATTCAGACCTTCTTGCAGCTGAACACCTCCACTCCCGCTTTTGATCGTGTATTGTCGGGCTTTCGAGTCTTTTCTTCCCCGGTTGTTACATATTATGGTTGGACATTCAGACCTTCTTGCAGCCGAAAACCTCCTCTCCCTCTTTTGATCATACAATGTTGGGCATTCACACCTTTTCTTACCCGCTTTTTACAAACCATGGTCGGACTTTCAAACCTTTTAGTAGCCGAACAACTCCACCCCCGCTATTGATTGTGTAAAGTCGGGTATTTTAACCTTTTCTTACCCGCTTTTTAAAAACTATGGTCGGACATTCACGCCTTCTTACAGCAGAACACCTCCGCTCCCTCTTTTGATGGTGTATGTTCGGGCTTTCGAACCTATTCTTACCCCCTTTTTACAAACTATTCTCGGAGATTCACACCTACTCACAGACGAACAACTCCGCTCCCGCATTTGTTGGTGTATAGTCGGGCATTCTCACCCTTTCTCATCAGCTTTTTTAAAATTATGATCTGACATTCACACCTACTTGCAGTCGAACAGCTCTGCTCCCGCTTTTGATTATGTTTGGTTAGATATTCGAAACTTTTCTTAACTGCTTTTTACAAACTTTGGTTGGACGTTCACACCTTCTTGCAGCCGAACACCTCCGCTTCCGCTTTTGATGTTGTATATTTGGGCATACAAACGTTTTCTTACCCGCTTTTTATAAACTTTAGTGGGATATTCACACCTTCTTGCAGCTGAACCACCTCCGTTCCCTGTTTTGATCATGTATGGTCTGGCAATACTGCCTTTTCTTACCCGTTTGTGAGTAATTATGGCTGGACATTCACACCTACTTGCAGCCGAACACCACCTCTCCCGCTTTTGATGATGTATGGACCGGCATTCTTACCTTTTCTAACACATTTTTCAGCAATTATGGTTGGAGATTCACACCTACTCACAGCCGAACAACTCCGCTCCCGCATTTGATGGTGTATAGTCGGGAATTCTCACCCTTTCTAATCAGCTTTTTGCAAATTATGATCTGACATTCACACCTACTTGCAGTCGAACAGCTCTGCTCCCGCTTTTGATTATGTTTGGTTGGATATTCGAACCTTTTCTTATCTGCTTTATACAAACTTTGGACGGATGTTCACGTCTTCTTGAAGCCGAACACCCCCGCTTCCGCTTTTTATGGTGTATATTCAGGCATACGAACCTTTTCTTACCCACTTTTTACAAACCATGCTCGGACATTCACACTTTGTTGCTGAACTACTCCGCTCCCTCTTTTTATTGAGTACAGTCGGGTATTTTCACCTCTTCTTACCAGCTTTTTACCAACTATGGTCGGACATTCCCACCTTCTTACAGCGGAACACCTCCGCTCCCTCTTTTGATGGTGTATGTTCGGGCATTCGAACCTTTTCTTACCCGCCTTTTACAAACTATGGTCGGACATTCAAACCTTCTTGTAGCTGAACACATCCGCTTCTGCTTTTGATGATGTATGGTTGGGCATTCGCACCTTTTCTTAACCATTTTTCAGTAATTATTGGTGGACATTCAGACCTTCTTGCAGCTGAACACCTCCGCTCTTGCTTTTGATGGTGTATAGTCGGGCTTTCGAGCCTTTTCTTCCCCGGTTTTTACAAATTATGGTTGGACATTCAGACCTTGCAGCCGAAAACCTCCGCTGTCTCTTTTGATCATACATTGTCGGGCATTCGCACCTTGTCTTACCCGCTTTTTATAAACTTTAGTCGGACATTCACACCTTCTTGCAGCTGAAGCACCTCCGCTCCCTGTTTTGATCATGTATGGTCTGGCAATACTACCTTTTCTTATCCGTTTGTGAGTAATTATGGTTTGACATTCACACCTACTCACAGCCGAACAACTCCACTCCCGAATTTGATGGTGTATAGTCGGGCATTCTCACCCTTTCTCATTAGCTTTTTGCAAATTATGATCTGACATTCACACCTACTTGCAGTCGAACAGCTCTGCTCCCGCTTTTGATTATGTTTGGTTCGATATTCGAACCTTTTCTTAAATGCTTTTTACAAACTTTGGTTGGACGTTCACGTCTTCTTGAAGCCGAACACCTCCGCTTCCGCTTATGATGGTTTATATTCGGGCATACAGACCTTTTCTTACCCGCTTTTTACAAACCATGGTCGGACTTTCACACCTTCCTGTAGCTGAACATCTCCGCTCCCTCTTTTGATTGTGTACAGTCGGGAATTTTAACCTTTTCTTACCCACTTTTTACCAACTATGGTCGGACAGTCACACCTTATTACAGCGGAACACCTCCGCTCCCTCTTTTGATGGTGTATGTTCGAGCATTCGAAGCTTTTCTTACCCGCCTTTTAGAAACTATAGTCGGACATTCAAACCTTCTTGTAGCCAAACACATCCCCTCCTGCTTTTGATGATGTATGGTTGGGCATTCGCACGTTTTCTTACCCATTTTTCAGTAATTATTGGTGGACATTCAGACCTTCTTGCAGCTGAACACCTCCGCTCCCTCTTTTGATCATACATTGTCGGGCATTCGCACCTTGTCTTACCCGCTTTTTATAAACTTTAGTCGGACATTCACACCTTGCAGCTGAACCACCTCCGCTCCCTGTTTTGATCATGTATGGTCTGGCAATACTACCTTTTCTTACCCGTTTGTGAGTAATTATGGCTGGACATTCACACCTACTTGCAGCCGAACACCACTTCTCCCGCTTTTGATGATGTATGGTCCGGCATTCTAGTCTTTTCTAACACATTTTTTAGTAATTATGGGTGGACATTAACACCTGCTTGCAGCTGAAAAACTCTTCTCCCGCTTATGATCATATTCAGTTTGACATTCGAAAATTTTCTTTCATGTTTTCTAGAAATTACTGATGGACATTCAGACCTTCTTGCAGCTGAACACCTCCACTCCCGCTTTTGATCGTGTATAGTCGGGCTGTCGAGCCTTTTCTTCCCCGGTTGTTACATATTATGGTTGGACATTCAGACCTTCTTGCAGCCGAACACATCCACTCCTGCTTTTGATGATGTATGGTTGGCTATTCGCAACTTTTCTTAACCATTTTTCAGTAATTATTGGTGGACATTCAGACCTTCTTGCAGCTGAACACCTCCGCTCTTGCTTTTGATGGTGTATAGTCGGGCTTTCGAGCCTTTTCTTCCCCGGTTTTTACAAATTATGGTTGGACATTCAGACATTCTTGCAGCCAAAAACCTCTGCTCCCTCTTTTGATCATACATTGTCGGGCATTCGCACCTTTTCTTACCCGCTTTTTACAAGCCATGGTCGGACTTTCACACATTTTAGTAGCCGAACAACTCCGCTCCCGTTATTGATTGTGTACAGTTGGGTATTTTAACCTTTTCTTACCCGCTTTTTATCAACTATGGTCGGACATTCACACCTTCTTACAGCGGAACACCTCCGCTCCCTCTTTTGATGGTGTATATTCGGGCATTCGAACCTTTTCTTTCCTGCTTTTTATAAACTATGGTCAGACATTCACACCTTCTTGTAGCCGAACACATCCACTGCTGCTTTTGATGATGTATGGTTGGGCATTCGAACCTACTTGTTTCCCGCTTTTCATTAATTATGGGTGGACATTCACACCTTGTCGCAGCCAAACACCTACGCTAACTGTTTTGATCATGTATGGTTTGACATTCGCACCTTTTCTCACCCGCTTTTTACTATGGTCGGCCATTCACAGCTTCCTCTCATATAAGTATGGTGGGATATTCACACCCACTTGCATCCGAAGACCTCCGCCCCCACTTTTGTTGATATTTAGTCGGTCATTCGCACCTTACCCGCTTTTGGCAAACTATGGCCTTCTTGCAGCCAAACACCTCTGATCTCGCTTTTGATGATGTAAGGTTGGGCATTCAGACCTTGCTTCACCTGCTTTTAACCAAATATAGTCGGACATTCACACCTTCTTGCAGCGGAACACTTCCGCTCCACCTTTTAGTGTTCTATGGGGTATTCACACCTTTTTTTCACCGTATTTTATAGATTATGGTTGGAAATTCTCACCCACTCTCATCCGAACACCTCTCCTCCCGCTTTTGTTAATATATAGTCGGGCATTCGAACCTTTTCTTACCCGCTTTTTACAAATTATGGTCGAACATTCACACCTACTTGCAGCCGAATACTTCCGCTCCACCTTTTAGTGATGTATGGTTGGCATTTGCATCTTTTCTTACCCTCTTTTTATACTGATTGCTGAAGATTAAGTTGTTCTTTCTCAAACTACAAAATTTTTTTAATTGTTGAAACTTGATTTGAAGTGGATAAGTAAGGAGGACAAACAGTTTTAAGTCAGGCTGATAGAAGGAATTAATTTTATAGCAAAATCTGTATTTCATCATATGTCGAGAGATGCTTATTGCTGAAGAAGTTCTTTCTCATTCTACAAAGTGCAACGTTGTTTATCGTTGAAACTTGATTAGACATGAATAAATATGAAGGACAAAGCAGTCTTAACTTGGTTTGAGTTAAGGAATTCGTTTTATATGGAGAATCTGAATTTGTGCATAACTCGTAAAATAGAGCTTATTTTCGGATTCCTGAAGAATGAGTCTGGTTCTTTCTCATAATACAAAGAAGTGAAGAAATAAGGACAAACCGTTTTACGTCAGTTTGATAGAAGGATTTCATTTTATAGCAAAATCTGTTTTCCTTCATATCTCCTCGAGAGAAGCTTATTGCTAAAAATTAGGTCTGGTTCTTTTTCATACTACAAAATACAGTGTTGTTTATTGTTGAAACTAGATTAGAAGTAGATAAATATGAAGTACAAAGCAGTTTGAACTTGGTTTGAGAGAAGGAATTAATTTTATTGCAAAATCCAAATTCATGCATAACTCGTCAAATAGATAATGATGTGTCGTTCGTGAGCGATTCGTTCGATATGAACTAATTTTTTATATGACTTGGGAGTAACGAGTTGTCTCAGTGAGTGATTCGTTCATTTTCATGCAGTACCCTTACTCACCACATGGCAGGCGACAGCTTCATAAGCTCAGTCAGCAGGACAGGAAACAGTATTGATTCGTTCACGACTCAACTCCTCGGGTGATGGGTCCTCGCACAGGAAACAGTATTGATTCGTTCATGACTCAACTCCTCGGCTGACGGGTCCTCGCACAGGAAACAGTATTGATTCGTTTACGACTAAACTCCTTGGGTCTTCGTTCATTTCTCACGTTTCAAATTCTACGTTTCATTTGACAGGCTGAAGAGCAGTAGGCACAACAGTTTGTCCACAAACCGGATCATTAATCTCATAGACTATTCTAGCATCAACAACTTGGAAACCACAATCGACTCTCTAGATGCAGAAAAAGCATTTGATCGAGTGAACTGGAAATTTTTATTCGCAGCATTAAACAAATTCGGGTTTGGGTCACACTTCATCAACTGGATAAGGATATTATATAGCTCCCCAAATGCAAGTGTCAGGACAAATGATCAAACTTCTCCAAGCTTCAGTCTGCAGAGAGGTACAAGACAGGGTTGCCCACTTTCTCCCTCACTTTTTGCTATTTTCATCAAACCTTTAGCAGCTTCTATCAGACAAGATAGAAATATTAAAGGCATCCAATCCCAAAATATTAAGCATAAAATAAGTCTTTATGCTGATGATGTATTACTTTTCCTTCAGAACTCACAGACGTCTCTCACTCACACGATCACACTCATAAATAAATTCTCAGCACTTTCTGACTACTCTATCAACTGGTCTAAGACCACAGTTCTGCCCATTAACTGCAGGGTCCAGAATATACCTGCGATCACTTTATAGTCAGGAAATATTAGATATTTAGGCATAAACATTTCCTCCAGGCTCTCAGAGTTAACAAAGCTAAATTATGTGCAATTATTAAAGACTTATTAAAGAAAGTAGAGGACGATCTCTCTCGTTGGAAGTCCTTACCTATATCACTTATGGGGAGAGTTACAACCATTAAAATGATGATACTACCAAAAGTTAACTATTTGTTCTCAATGATCCCCATAAAACCATCTGCTACTTGGTTTAAGTCACTAGATTCATGCATCTCCAAATTTCTGTGGAAAAACAAACCACCACGTATTAGTTTAAAAACCCTACAGAAGACCAAGGACTGTGGTGGATTAGATTTACCTCATTTTCAGCACTATTCCTTAGCCAATAGGTTACAGTATATATCAAAACTGTTTAAACCTAGCCCAATAGATGAACCATGGATAAATATAGAACAAGCATTGTGTGATAATCTGGAAATCTCTGACCTGCCACTTATTAGTCAAAACGTAAAAAATCACAAATGTTTCAAAAGCATTAACATCATCACCTCTCTGACAGCCTGGTTGGAATTTCTTAAAATAACAAAGTCCTCACTTGTCCCGTGTAAGCTTACACCCATCTGGAACAATCCTCACATAATGCGAAACAAAAAAATGCTAAACTTTCCTCTGTGGAAGATCAAAGGAATCAAACATCTGGAACATATAATCCAAAATGGAAATTTTATTTCATTTGATGAGCTCATATCACAACATGAGATAAGCAGCAATAAATTCCTAGAATATCAACAACTTAAGTCTATAATAACAAAGAAATATATCCTCCACCAACCAGACTTACAACTCCCGACTAGGGTAGCAGAATTTCTAAGCATCTGCACCCCAAAACTACTATCAAAAATATATAAATTATTGTCTAAGATAGATGACACAATGTCTCTTCCATCCTCAAAATGGGAGGCAGATTTATCCATCAGTTCTAGTCATAGCTTCTGGCCACAAATATGTTTGAACACCTTCAGAATGACTCGAAATCCTAATTTACAGCTCATACAATACAAAATCCTTCATAGAACACACTATACAGGACAAAGGATGTTCAGGATGGGTCTAACACACTCAAACATCTGCTCACATTGCACAGATAACACACCTGATGATTATGCACACGCTTTGTGGTTTTGTGCGCCTGTCCAGAAGTTCTGGCTTGAAGTCTGTGAGGACCTATCAACATGGCTAAAGTGTAGCATCCCTGCATGCCCCACACTGTGCATACTGGGTGACTTAGACAACATCAACATGGAAATTAACTCAGCACACATGGTTCTCACAGTGTTATGTATCGCAAAGAAAACTATTCTCATGAACTGGAAAGCGAAAAACAATATGTGTATTAACCAATTTAGAAATTTTCTTTTAGATTATATTAGCATGGAAACAATGTCTGCCTCCTCAAAACATCAATTGGCTGAATTTCATTCTCTCTGGTCCCCTCTGATTAGCTTTATCACATAGTGGTGGTGGTTGGTTGCTGTCCCGTCGCTCTGGGCGGTTGGGTGTGTGCTGGGGGGGGGCTGTGTGGCTTCGGGCGTCTGGTGGTCTCTCGGGTCGTGGGGACCGGGTTGGTCATTGCTGGGGGGGACTGTGTGTCGGGCTTGGAGGGCAGTTTTGGGGACTTGCGGGTGGGGCTGTCTTGCCGTGTGGGGCGGGGTCCCTTAGGGGCCTTGAGGTGGTGGCTGCTGGCTCTATGCCGGGTGGCCGGGCCGCTCTGGCGTGCGTGGTGGTGGTGGGCCTGGGCCCTGGGGGCTGGGCGCTCCAAGGTGTCCGCAGATGGTTGTTTTTTTTTTCAGGGTGTTGGGGCGTGCGGTGGTGGGGGGGGGGGGGGGTGCTTTTCGCTTGGGTGATGGTGGGTCTCAGGCCTGGGCTGCTGCGACTGGTGTGACCGGGTGGTTTGTTTGTTTGTTTTTTGTTGTTGTTTGTTTGTTTTTTGTAGAGGTCCTCCAGGGTGGGGTTGTGTTGAGTGGGGTGGGGCGGGATGGGTACCTTCTGGGGGTAGAGTAGCTCCTGGAATATGGTCGCTGCAGGCCCCGAGCCTGGTGGACATCAGGCCCTCCTGCCCTGTGTTGGCTCCCAGGTAGCGGGGATGCCTATTGCAGCCAGTCCCTGGCTGCCCTCTCTGGGGGAGAGTAGCTCCCCCGGTGTATATCCCCATACCCCTCTCCCTTCTGGCTCCTGTACACAGCACACACTCACACATGAAGGGTTTTGGGGGCGTGTGTGTTCGGTGGTGTGTAGTGGATGGGGCCACGTAGGTGGTGCCCTTTTGTTGCACTTTGCAGTTCCCCGCCCCTGTGTTAGACATTACTACTTTTCAAACACACTCACACACACACATTAGGTCTTGGGGGGTGGTTACACTGAGTGGCATCTGGTGGGCGGGGCTCTTTGGGTATGTAGGCTGCCCAGAGGGCTGCGCTCCCAGTTCTATAAGTTTGGCTGCCCCTCAATTTTAATTGCTCACTATTAGAAAATATTGAAGAGCCAGAAGGGTGGGGGGAGGGGTCTTCTTCGCACACCCCTGCTTCCTTGTTGCTGCTCGGGGCGGGACGGGCCAGGAGGATTAATTAATTGTTCTGCTGGTTAGGGGTCTGTGGTGGCTGGGGGGCTGCTGGCCCCCTGGTGTGCCCGCTGCACTACACCCCAGTGGAGTCGAGGGAGGGAGGACGTGTGGATGTGTGGTAATGATTGGGCCTGGATCTGGGACTTGCTGTCGCCTGGCCTGCCTGTGCTTCTCCCAATGGGGGGGCGGCGTTGCCTCTCCCCACTGCTCTCGACTTCACCCACCTGTGGGCACGTCTTGACTCCCAGGGCACTTGGCCAGGGGCGCTTGGGCAGGCGCTGACCCACTGTGTGGCTGTCTGGGGTGCTTGGCCCTCCCGGGTATTGGGTGGGGCCTCTAACGGGGGGTATTGGGGTGCTCGGGCTCCTGGGGCCCGGGTCTGGTGCACGGCCCATGTCTGGGCGGCTGGGGCCTGGTGGGGTCGGTGGGCTGTTGCCCCTTAATCCCGGGGGGCCTCTGCCCTATGCTTATGGGGGCTCTGTCCGGGGGCTTCCTCTGCTGTCTACTGGGTGTATGCGTGGTTGTCCCTGCGGTGGGCATCCTGGGTTCTGTGCTCCGTGGGGGCTGCTGGTGGCCTGGGTCTTGTGGCCCTCTCTGCCTGCTTCTGATTGCTTGGGGGGGCTGTGGATTGTGGCCGTGTACACTTATACACTCATAACTAAGCACGGTTATCATGTAGGTCCTGTGCCATGGGTGTCGCATGTTCTCACACACACACACACACACACAAACAACACACATTCATTAGTCCAGTAGCAGTTGATGTATTACCATGTCGCCTCAGGTCATCTATATCCACAGTTGTGTTGTATGCGATTGCCACTACTTGTGCTTGTTTTTGTTTGTTTGTGTGTTTGTTTGTTCTCTGCTTGTCTGCTTTCAGGTGTTCCTGGTGGCGCTAAGGCTGGATTCCCAACAGAGACCATGGGTTATTGTCTGTTTTGTTTTTTTACAGGTGTAGCAGCTGGTTGTCTGGTTTTTGTTTCTATTTTTGTTCTGTTTCCTCTTCTTTCCTCTTCTTCTTTCCTTGTCCCCCGTTCCGATTCAGTTCTATTACATGTTATATATTGTAAACAGAAATAAATAAATGGGCATCAAGGGGAGCTTTACATTTGTAAAACTTCCCTTGGCAAAGGAAATCTGTTTGGCATAAAAGGTATTCACAATTCTGCTGCCATAATGCTGAACAGAACAAGGGAAAAAAAAGTGAAGGAATTCATTTTACAGCAAAATCCTGAATCGTGCATAACTCCTCATAAGGAGTGTATTGCTCAAAACATAAGTGTGGTTCTTTCTCATACAAGGTTATAAAACGAAGTTTATATTTGAAACCAGCTTAAACATTGACAAATATGAAGGACAAAGCAGTTTTAACCTGGTTTAAGTGAAGGAATTAATTTTACAGCAAAATCCTTAATCGTGCATAACTCCTCATAAGGAGTGTATTGCTCAAACATAAGTGTGGTTCTTTCTCATACAAGGTTATAAAAAGAAGTTTATGTTTGAAACCAGCTTAAACATTGACAAATATGAAGGACAAAGCAGTTTTAACTTGGTTTGAGTGAAGCAATTCATTTTATGGCAATATCTGAAATCTTGACTATCTCCTTAAAATAAAGGGAATTTCAGATTCCAGAAGAACAAGTGTGGTTATTTCTCATAGAAGGTAATATAAAGAAGTTTATACTTGAAACCAGCGTAGACATGGATAAATAAGAAGGACAAAGCAGTTTTAACTTGGTTTAAGTGAAGGAATTGATTTTACAGCAAAATCCTAAATCGTGCATAACTCCTCATAAGGAGTGTATTGCTCAAACATAAGTGTGGTTCTTTCTCATACAAGGTTATAAAAATAAGTTTATGTTTGAAACGAGCTTAAGCATGGACAAATATGAAGGACAAAGCAGTTTTAACTTGGTTTGAGTGAAGCAATTCATTTTATGGCAATATCTGAAATCTTGACTATCTCCTTAAAATAAAGCGAATTTCGGATTCCAGAAGAACAAGTGTGGTTCTTTCTCATAGAAGGTAATATAAAGAAGTCTATACTTGAAACCAGCGTAGACGTGGATAAATAAGAAGGACAAAGCAGTTTTAACTTGGTTTAAGTGAAGGAATTGATTTTACAGCAAAATCCTAAATCGTGCATAACTCCTCATAAGGAGTGTATTGCTCAAACATAAGTGTGGTTCTTTCTCATACAAGGTTATAATAATAAGTTTATGTTTGAAACGAGCTTAAGCATGGACAAATATGAAGGACAAAGCAGTTTTAACTTGGTTTGAGTGAAGCAATTCATTTTATGGCAATATCTAAAATCTTGACTATCTCCTTAAAAGAAAACGAATTTCGGATTCCAGAAGAACAAGTGTGGTTCTTTCTCATAGAAGGTAATATAAAGAAGTCTATACTTGAAACCAGCGTAGACGTGGATAAATAAGAAGGACAAAGCAGTTTTAACTTGGTTTAAGTGAAGGAATTGATTTTACAGCAAAATCCTAAATCGTGCATAACTCCTCATAAGGAGTGTATTGCTCAAACATAAGTGTGGTTCTTTCTCATACAAGGTTATAATAATAAGTTTATGTTTGAAACGAGCTTAAGCATGGACAAATATGAAGGACAAAGCAGTTTTAACTTGGTTTGAGTGAAGCAATTCATTTTATGGCAATATCTAAAATCTTGACTATCTCCTTAAAAGAAAACGAATTTCGGATTCCAGAAGAACAAGTGTGGTTCTTTCTCATAGAAGGTAATATAAAGAAGTTTATACTTGAAACCAGCTTAGAAGAGTCCCTCCATCTTTCCTCTTCTATGATTCAAGCAAAAGTGTTTTGACTCTGGTACTAGTCTTTCCCATAATATTAACTGGTGAGAAGCACCTTTTATGTTCCTTCCCATAACAAGGAATGGGGAGAGAAGCACCTTTTCCCATAACATTGAATGTTCCTTCCCATAATAATGAATGGTGAGAAAAGGGCCTTTTCTCATAACATTGTGTGATCAGCAAGCATAAACAACATAAATAGCTGCAGCACCATTTTGTCGGGAGACAACTCTGAGCGATCTTCCCGACAGGTTGTGTGGATTTGTGCGGACTTGTCTCTATCTTGCAAGAAATAAATGTTTTGTGTTTATCGTATCCAGCGACTCTGAGCCTAATTTTAAGAGAATTTTTCTAACATAATGGTCCTTCGAGCCGGATTCTAAGTCCTTTCCACCTTCCAGAAACCGTGCACGGGGGAGTCCAGGATTCCTAACTGAAGTCCTCTCAGCACAGTTTCTGATAGAGGCCGGCTGCCACTGGCTGGAGGAAAGGTGACAGGATCTATTTTTGAATCAGTGGACAGACTCGCTGGATTCTTCGTTGTTTAACTTACCAGTGGATTTATGGTAAGGAACCCTTTGTATTACTATTGTTGGTTGGAAATAGTGTGATTATTAGGGAAATATTTGATTAATTAACTAGCAATTGATGGAAAACTAGAGGCCTTTAAATAGATTGAGTCGTTGCTATTTTCCTAAGAATATACTATTTCGAATGCAACCTAGTAAAGAAGCCTTTTAACTGGTAACTGTGTAAAAGTTATGTTGGATCACTCACAAATGAAGCAGTCAGAAAAAGTAAGCCTTTTAACTGGTAACCGTGTGTAGGTTGTGTTGGATTAACCCATAAAAGAAGCAGTCAGAAAAGGTCATCCTTTTAACTGGTAACTGTGTATGGGATTAACCCATAAAAACCTAATTAGCGGTCAGAAAAGGTCATCTTTTTAACTGGTAACTGTGTGTAAATTGTGCTGGATTAACCCATAAAAGAAGCAGTCAGAAAAGGTCAGCTTTTTAACTGGTAACTGTGTATAGGATTAACCCATGAAAACATAATAGCAGTCAGAAAAGGTGAAGCAAAGGAAAAAAGCCTTTTAACTGGTAACTGTATGTTGTATTGGATAACCCACAAATGAAACGGTCAGAAAAGGTTAGCCTTTTAACTGGTAAACATGTGTAGTGGTGGGATTAACCAAGGACAACAAAAATGCAGTCAGAAAAGGTTAGTCCATAGTCTGTGTGAGAAGACTACAGCAATAAATAACTCTGCGCCGCGTGTTAGAGACAGAATCTTTCTTAAGAGAGTTTGCGATGAAAGATCGCAAGTTTTAAATCCATGTTAGTTTTTGTTAGTGTTATACGTCTGATCATTTGTTTGTTAAATGGCCTGATTGTTGAATCGTTTGTTTGTGAAATTAATTTTTTTGTTTGTTAAAGGGGCTGGTTGTTGAATTGTTTGTTTGTTAAATTGTTTTTTTTCCTTCTTTGCTGCAGTGTTGTTTTATTTGCTATGTATGTATAAGAGTGAAACAGCTGCTGGTGTGTGATGTTGCTGCTGGTGACGACAGAAAAATGTGTTACTGACTAATTGAGTTGAAGTGAACATTGGAATCTGGTTGTTGCTCGTGACATAGCGACAGAAGTAGTGTTTCATTCAATAGTACTCACAATAACTCCACCAAAAATTGATTCGCTGCAAGAGGACAGTATGGGAAATATCTGTTTTAAAGCTAACCGGGAGTTTCAGAAAAAACCCGATAATATTGAATACTTAGAGAGATGAGAAAATAAATTTGGGTTTGAGGGAGAATTGAACATGGTAAAATTGCCCAATCCTAGAGAAGGGGAATACAAAAGTAATGTACAAAGTAAATCTAGTTTAAAAAAGCACAACAAAAAAAAGAACAACAAGGATTAGAGCTAGACATTTGTACAAGTTTGTGTATTAAGATTTAGCAGCTCTCTTAAAGAGTTAAAGTTCAGAAGATCTCAGACAAACAAACAGATCATTTCAAATCTTTACTCATTTCACAGGAAAAACTGTCTGAGCAAAAGATGTTTTACAAGCTGAGATTTTTATCATTTCCATATCAAACCTGCCATTCTTAGGTAAAGTCCTAGGAAAAGTTGTATACCAACAGCTTTCTGACTTTTTCCTGTCTAACAATGCTTTTGATACTTTCCTCTCATAGTCTTGATTTTATGTGTTTAACTGAGAGATGAAACAACAAGACAAGACGAGAGTGGGGAGGGTAAAACATTTATTTTTGTCCTTAATTCGAGCATGTGTCATTTAAAAATGGAGATAAAATTATCTTAAATACTTTGTCTTACCGCAGAATGATTTTATTGATGATTTTACTGAATTTCTTTAAATTGTGTGCACTGCTGTTGACTGTTTAGTCATAACAGGGGACTTGAAGGTGCACATGGATGTAGCCCATAATAAGCAAGCTAAAGAACTCACTGCTTTCCTTGAAATGTTTGGTCTAACTCAGCGTGTGACTTTGCATAGATGAAGAGAGAGTTATTTTTCTGAAATCATAAAAAAAAAAAAACTGCAGTAACAACTCTCGTGTCTTGCTTGCTACAGTAAACAGATTAACAAACCCTCCAGGTTGCATTTAGAACTCATTTCTACATATAAGGGTAATGAAGTTGGAATATTCTTTAATGACAAAGTTCAAGGTATTAAAAATGAAATACTTTCCACCTGAAGCAGGTCTGAGACCAGACAATCAGACCTTTCAGGTGCAGATGATTTTCAAGCCAAACTTAAACATTTTCTAAATTTGAGATTAGCTCTTCTGAAAAAAAATCATAAGTGTATCAGAAACATAAGCCGGAAATAGAGAATTTAACATATTAATGTTAAGTAATGCTATGGTTAAGTAATGCTTCATTACTTCTGATTGACTAACTTCCCTAAAACTTATGAATTTATGAGCTTAGGAACTGACATCATATTCATCAGAGATTAAAGCATTTATCTCACAGAATGGGAACCAAAAGAGTATTAGTATATATATACATATATATATATATAATATATTTATATATATTTTATATATAAAATATATATTTTTTAAAAACCAACACAGCAATGAAATATGCTATGTGAGTCAGATATCAAACAATAGTTTTCTTAAGGAGAAATTTAAAGACAGCTGCAATAAATCAGCGTAATATATGGAGTAATATATTAATACTATAAGCAGTTTCTAAGCCTGCAGATAAATATTAATTAAATTAAACAGAAAGGTTTTGCATGTGTGTTCAACAGGTGCCAAACTAGATGGGTCAAATGCAGAGAGTAATTTTGTCTGACTTGTAACATGACAATAAACAGTCATCTTAATGTGTTTGCACAGCAATGGAATAAAGAGGGAAAGCAGAGGAGCACTCTAACAACAAAAAGAAAAGGAAGAAAGGACTAAACTTTTTGTTGGAAGGGAGAGAAGCAACTATTTAGGTGATGAGGGAAAGCAAAAACACAGATCACAACAGGAGCAGTGACAGAGAAGGAGAGACAGAGCAGGAGGAGATACATGTCGGCTGTGTGGAAGGAGGGGGCATTGGGCGACTGCAGGAGCAAGAGTAAGATAGAGGAAGATTTTGGGAGTCAGTTATGACTAGATAAGAAAAAAACAGGAGCTGTAACCAGGATAGAAGCAGAAAAGCCAGAAAAAGTGTTAAACTTAGAGGGAATTGAACTTATCTTATAGTATGACATCAAACCTGAGATTAGATTGAATGTTTCCGGGACGGAGGTAACTTTTCTATGCGACACAGGTGCAAAACGAACTGTAATCCATCCTGATGACATTTCGGGAGTTGAGGAATCCAAAGAAATTATTTGTGTCAAATCAGCAAATGGTAAGAGCCATCCTGAGCGTTTATCAAAACTCTTGACAGTAACAGATACACGGAGTGGAGTAAGTGCTGATTGTCAAGTTGTCTTGTCCACTCTGTGTCCCTGTAACTTACTGGGAAGGGATTTACTCCATTTATTGAAGCTAAGAATAGTTCCAGAAGAAAAAGGGTTAACTGTAGTTCGAATGAAGTCCGCTCAAACAATGATTCAGCATGAGACCACCTTCATACTGGTATAGTTTGGATCTTGTGTCTACAGGCCCCAGCGCTATCACGCTTCCTCTCCTTAAGAAGGCAAAATAACACGTCTCAGGAAAGCTCACCCTCAGGTCACCACATGAAGTACACTGTACTGTGTATTACAAATATACTCAAGGGGAGGACATATTTAATTTTTTAAACAAATGAGAAAGTTAAAACGTGCTGAAGTTAAAACACTTATACTGGAATAAAGAGGGTTGTTGTGCAGTCAGCTGCTTACTCTCCAAAGATCATGGAATGCACCCCATATGTCACTCTCCAAACCCACAGATGACCACTGGAGGCGTTTAGGTGTGTTTGTGACTGCATGTGAAGAAGCCTCAGATTGGGAGGAGGTGGATCCAGGAATAGAGTATTCTGAGAAACTGGATGCATATACTAGTCCATTAAATTG
The DNA here is from genome assembly GCF_036924035.1 of Leuresthes tenuis. Classification (NCBI taxonomy): domain Eukaryota; kingdom Metazoa; phylum Chordata; class Actinopteri; order Atheriniformes; family Atherinopsidae; genus Leuresthes; species Leuresthes tenuis. Next base: position 26,320,284 of record NW_027325367.1, on the reverse strand, counting down.
GACCATGGATGCAAAACCAAATGTACACTTACAAGGACAGATCTGGAAGAATAAAGGTGCCATTTACTATGAAATGTAGAACTTATACTGCCAAAGAGTTTGTTTAAATATGCTTCAGTATCGAGCCATGGAGCACGGCATGTCTCTACAGGAGGGCTGGTAGCAATAATGAACAAGGTTTTTGCAGTGTATGGTTTTATTTATAATAAAATCATAATATCATAATATGATAATAAAGAATTTTTGTCTAACATGTCAAATATGTGCAAATATGATCCATACATATGGCCTAGGACCGGGACGAGGACAGTTCCCGAGGCCGGAGGACCCTTTTCAACACGTTTGTATGGATTTCATTGAATTAAATAAAGGGGTCTCCCTGGTGATTAGTGATGTTTTACCAAATGAAGTGAAGTATTTCCAAATGCACAGGCAGATGTACCCTCAACACTGGTGAATTAGATATTACCTAGATTTGGAATTCCTGAAAAAATCTACAGTGATAACAGGGACGCACTTTGTAAACAATATTATCTTCCTGATGGCGAAGAACTTAAAATCAAAAAAGGATCTCAGAAACCACTCTGCATATCATCCACAATCAGCAGGTTTGCTGGAAAGACACAATTGAATAATTAGGTCAAGACTGAAGAGACTGGGAAGAATTGGGTTTACTGTTTACCACTAGTAGTCCTAAACATGCATATTACTCTAACTAGCACAGGATTAACTCCATTTGAGATAATGTATAATGTATGACCATTTTTACAACCACAGTTAAAACTATTCACCGGACATGATGAAGAAAGAGAAGAAACCTTAGCAGGATACATGGTTAAAATGTTAACAAGTAGAGAGATCTCTTCTGTCTAGTGTCTGTTCCAGGTGACCCTTTGGAGGAATCTCTAAAACCTGGAGACTGGATCCTCATCAAAGTGATAAAGAAAGATAACTGCTCCAGCCCAAGGTGGGAAGGTCAATATCAGGTACTGCTTACAGAAACCACAGCAGCTAAACTAATATATCCTGGATGCACTTATCACACTGTAAACTAGTAAGGCCACGACCTGCAGAAGTAGGGAAAGATTAGTTACCCACCACCGTTCTCTGAGGCATAAGTCTGACTACAAAGGGGAATTCTCTCAACAGGAGGGGGTTCGTCTCAACCTCAGTGAAGAAAACAACGGCTAAAACGAGAACATAGGGTGTGGCTAAAATAAGACAGGGATAGACAGACAGCAGCCGTGGCATCCATTTAAATTACCAGGATTTGTAGGTTAAAAGGAACCAGTTGTGTATTGTTAATCATTATTCTTATTATCGTATTCCTAATTCTATGGGATTAAGCACAGATTAATAAAAAACTAAAAGATAATGCACTACAATGAATCACACGGACACAGACTGACCACAGAGATAGGAGGTCCCTCAGGTCCAACAGACAACTTGTCAACCTATTTTTTGTTGCAGGAATAGATGGGGTGGCTGACATTGACTTATGCTCAATTATTTTATGTAAAGACAACCAAAAAGCCCATGTGTATTCTGAAAAGTACATATGTGAAATGTATGTTAATACAAGATTTCTGAAGAATCGCCTGTGTATCAGTTGGAATTTTGTTAGAATGTATACAGATTGACAAAATATCCAATCTAATTGTATTGAATGTGCTAAAGCCAGAATATAAATTTAGAAATGAAGCATTACAATTGCATTACAATTGCATAATGAATCTTTTGTACCTAACACAGAGCAATGTAAAACTCTCTCTTTGTTGTTCCCTGCAGTTAAGAAAAGAGACAACTGCCCTCAGCGTTGGCTTATACGGGTAATTTATATATGTTTCATCCACAGGAGTACAGGTAAGAATGTGGGTACACTCATGTCACATAATTGTCAAGAATCCATCTATTGTCACTCAGGACGCAGGTAACTACTCAGCATCTTGGTTTCGGAACCAAACTTCCATGAGAGCAGACCTCTGGTGGGGTTATGAAACTGAGGTCCGTCCTTCTGCCTAACTGGCAGCTGCACAATAGCCCAACTACTGATGCCTTTCCGTCTGTTCCCTGAGGGGGACTTTAAGGCCTTGGGTGAGAAGCTGCAATGTCTCAAGCATTTAACTGTGTCTGGAGGTTCATTTGACAACAGAGTGTACCTGGATAGCATTGGAATTCTGAGTCCCAGATGAATTTAAAGCTAGAAATCAAGTAACTACAGACTTTGAATCTTTTCTTTTCTGGTGGGCAACAATAAAAAAAAATGTTTATTGGATAAATTACATCTACAAGGCATTGCTGAACAATTAAAATGTTTGGAACTTTATCCTGTTCCTTTATTCCTAACAATACTTCCGCAGATGGCAGAATCACAAAGAGGGACTCGCATCACTCTCTGCAGAGCTGATAGAAAATCAACGATCCCTACACTGACATGATGGAGAAGTGGTTTGGTCTCTGTCTGTTGTAGCCATAGTAGCCACCTGTGCTTGATGTTGTATCAAATGCTTGAGAGGACTGTCCCAAAGACTGATTGAAACCATCCGTACCCGCATAATGTATCAACAGGTAGAGGGAGATGATGACAACGAGCGACACATGGATGATGGAGACGATGATACAGATAACATTTAAAGTACTTTGAATGACCCCGAGTGAATTCTCAATGATTTCTTTAATGATTATTTTTGCGTTCATATGAAAGACCAATGAACATGGGAATTGGACCTATTAAAAGACAATTCCTGAATGTAGAGCATTGTAAAGATGATATGTTGCTTCTTCCTGCTAACATTTGTCCACAGTTTGATGAACTGCATCAGCAGCAGAACCACTACAGGACTCAAAGTCAGGTAACTGACCAGGTTTCTGGAATTCTGGAATCCCCATCATGCCAAGATGATGGCGGAACAATCACAAATTTTTATCCACATGTGTACAAAAGGATGGACGGCGAAGCTAAGCGCTCCACCCCAACTGAATGAAAAGCTGATTTGAAGAGTTCATTCCACCAAGACTGAAAAGGAAATGTCACCCATGAAATCAACAATGCTTTTAGGGACTTCTATAAAACCTTATATTCATCACAAAATGATCCATCAGACAGTAACATAGATCAGTTTCATAGATCATAGACTATTCTACCGTCAACAACCTGGAAACCACAATAGTCTCTCTAGATGCAGAAAAAGTATTTGATCGAGTGAACTGGACATTTTTATTTGCAGCATTAAACAAATTCGGGTTTGGGTCACACTTCATCAACTGGATAAGGATATTATATAGCTCCCCAAATGCAAGTGTCAGGACTAATGATCAAACTTCTCCAAGCTTCAGTCTGCAGAGAGGTACAAGACAGGGTTGCCCACTTTCTCCCTCACTTTTTGCTATTTTCATCGAACCTTTAGCAGCTGCTATCAGACAAGATAGAAATATGAAAGGCATCCAACCCCAAAATATTGAGCATAAAATAAGTCTTTATGCTGATGATGTATTACTTTTCCTCCAGAACTCACAGACGTCTCTCACTCACACGATCACACTCATAAATAAATACTCAGCACTTTCTGACTACTCTATCAATTGGTCTAAGACCACAGTTCTGCCCATTAACTGTAGGGTCCAGAATATACCTGCGATCACTTTACAGTCAGGAAATATTAGATATTAAGGCATAAACATTTCCTCCAGGCTCTCAGAGCTAACAAAGCTAAATTATGTGCAATTATTAAAGACAGTAGAGGACGATCTCTCTCGTTGGAAGTCCTTACCTATATCACTTATGGGGAGAGTTACAACCATTAAAATGATGATACTATCAAAAGTTAACTATTTGTTCTCAATGATCCCCATAAAACCATCTGCTACTTGGTTTAAGTCACTAGATTCATGCATCTCCAAATTCTGTGGAAAAACAAACCACCACGTATTAGTTTAAAAACGCTACAGAAAACCAAGGAAAGTGGTGGATTAGATTTACCTCATTTTCAGCACTATTCCTTAGCCAATAGGTTACAGTATATATAAAACATAGTTTGCACCTAGTCCAATAGATGCACCATTGATATATATAGAACAAGCATTGTGGGATAATCTGGAAATCTCTGACCTGCCACTTATTAGTCAAAACGTAAAAAAATCACAAATGTTTTAAAAGCATTAACATCAGCACCTCTCTGACAGCCTGGTGGGAATTTCTTAAAATAACAAAGTCTTCACATGTCCCGTGTAAGCTTACACCCATCTGGAACAATCCTGACATCCTGCAAAACAAAAAAATGCTAAACTTTACTCTGTGGAAGATCAAAGAAATCAAACATCTGGAACATATAATCCAAAATGGAACATTTATTTCATTTGATGAGCTCATATCACAACATGAGATAGGCAACAATAATTTCCTAGAATATCAACAACTTAAGTCTATAATAACAAAGAAATATATCTTCCACCAACCAGACTTACAACTCCCGATTAGGGTAGCAGAGTTTCTAAGCATCTGCATCCCAAAACTACTATCAAAAATATATAAATTATTATCCAAGATAGATGACACAATGTCTCTACCATCCTCAAAATGGGAGTGAGATTTATATATTAGTTCTAGTCATAGCTTCTGGCCACAAACATGTTTGAACACCTTTAGAATGACTCGAAATCCTAATTTACAGCTCATACAATACAAAATTCTTCATAGAACACACTATACAGGACAAAGGATGTTCAGGATGGGTCTAACACACTCAAACATCTGCTCACATTGCACAGATAACACACCTGATGATTATGCACACGCTTTGTGGTTTTGTGCGCCTGTCCAGAAGTTCTGGTTTGAAGTCTGTACGGACCTTTCAACATGGCTAAAGTGTAGCATTCCTGCATGCCCCACACTGTGCATACTGGGTGACTTAGACAACATCAACATGGAAATGAACTCAGCACACATGGTCCTCACAGTGTTGTTAGCCCGATTTTTTCATTGGAAGCCCAAGAATAAGCTGGAGAAATCGTTTATTAAAAAAGTATTTATTAGTGGTCACAAGTAGAGTATATTGCAGCGCTGGACTCGGAGTGCCAGAGCTCCCGCAGGAAATCCGTCAGGCCGAGCCCCGTTATCCGGAAACATGTCATATTTCTTGTCAGAGTATAATTGGCCAGTTTTGAGTGGCATGATCAGGCCAGCTGCTGTTCTTGTTGTGTTTTTTGGATGTGATAAACAATGTGTGTGTATGTGTGAGTGCTGTTTTAGGTGTCTAATGTACCAGACCTATCTGCCCTAATAGAGATGTTTTGTCTGACCCAGTTGTTTATGTCATTCTAAGGTCTTGGACCATTTAAGGTCATCTGTTGTGCAGTATGAGCAGAGTGGAAAAGTACCAGCCAGGAACATAGGTTATTTAGTAAAATACAGAAAATGAATTTATAATTTCTAAGAACAAAGCCAATTATAACAACTCCCCCTTTTGACATGATTTAATCATGTCAACTAAATGGGGTAGGAATGTTATATACTGTATTGTGTCACACCTGTTAGCGGCAGCCAACTTAGCAGGTCCCCAAACTGCAAGTGGCCAACTACCTTGAGGTGCAGCACAACCAGACAGGAGATTCTTGTTATCCCCCTTTTGATATAACTTCATTATGTGAGCTGTTATGTGTAAGCTGTTCTTCTTTGCAATTATCAGCAGCAAGCAAGTTTTAATTGCATATGCATGTGTAAAATAATTGTAATGCGTTAGCTAAACCTTTCTGTATCAGGAGTGTTTATCATGATGCTGGGAACAGAACCTCTTTCCCAGAATAGTTCAACCTTCATTACTCAACTGATCATAACTCTGCAATGAGCACATTTCTTAAAATCTATAAGTATCACGCCTGTACGTGTATGCAAGGAATAAATTAATAAATGTTTCAATATGTCTTAAAATTAGTGTGTGTATGTGGCCCCAAACCCAATCTCTGTGTAGAATCTTAGTTCATTTTGGCCCAAAACTATATGTGGTTTAAGCAGTGGCAAGACCCTGCTCACCCATAAGTACCATTACAACACATAACAATAATTAACTAAGCTACAACAATTCATAAAATATTGAAACTCAAAAAGTGCTTAAGGCAATTAACATTACCATCAGGATCGTCCACTGTTCGCAGCGAATAGGAGCGAAAAACCCGATGGCTGATATCCGGGAAAATTCTCCTATGGCCCCATTCCCCCTTGGCGACCGACCACTTAATTACCTTTCAGTGCCTAAGGTCCCGCTCCGAACAGCCGATTCACACCAATGGCAATGGACATATGTATGAATTCCTATGATTAGTAATTGGTCTACTTAAAATCATTAAACTAAAGAGGAACATCACAAAACACAAAACAATACAGTACAGACATTTAAACATGACTTGAATATGAAGATATGACCCTGTTGAGAACAGATGAGTAATGATAGATGTAGTGTAAAAACTAACAATTTCTTTTGAGTGAAAATTTTATGATAACATTGTGCAGAGTGGTGTAGTGCAGCTCAGTCTCTTGTGGTCCAATCCTGTCACTGCTTGGTGTTTGGTTGTCCTTCTGGCTGAACCTCAGTTCAGCAGTCTGAGCTAACTAGGAAGGAGAGGTTACCAGCACTTCACTTCCACAAAGGGGTCTTTACCACCCGTTTTCCCTAACTAATCTTTTTCTTTGGGACAATTAAGGAGATAATTCAGATTATTTTGTTGACAGTGGTTGAAGGTTGTGTGGTTGTTCAACCATTATCTTGGCATGATGATCGTGCCTCCCAGAATTTCAGACTGACGTCTTGTCAGTCACTTGGCTGTGAGTCCTTTAGAGGTTCTGCTGCAGATGCAGTTAATTTAAGCTGTGGATGAATGTTAGCAGGAGAGAGAACTGAGCAGCACAACATGTCATTTTCACAATGTTTTATATTCAGGAATTGCCTTTTAACAGGTTCAATCCCAGTATTCATTGGTCGACAAATTAAGTTTTCATATGAACCCCAAACAAAAACAAATAAATAAACCGAAAAAAATAAATAAATAAATGAAATGAAAAACAAAACAACTGGCCAGTTGATAGAAAACATGTTTTAGGACAGTACCTTAGACTCACCAACCTGCTGTACAGCATTAATGTGAAATCCAGTACCATCAACCTTTTCTGTGGAAAAAACTTCAAACCATTTAGAGAACACAGCAAGACAAAGACAAAACACAAGACAACATAGAACAAAAGACAAAAGGAAGACAAAGACTCACTGAATTTTGGGAAAATCTTGAGAAGTGTTAGTAAACTATGATTAATTGTTGTATCTCCACCCCCCCGATGAGACTTAGTCTCATCCGTATGTTAGTTCTGCTGAACTCTTCCACTGCAGTTTCTGCTCCTGTGTTGCTGCTGCAGGACAGAAATGTTTGTGGTTAGAGTTCATTTTGGGAGCAGCACAGCATCAAGAAAGCAGCCATTTCTTCTCAATGAGTAACTGATTAACCTTTTTGGGATAAATATTGTCTGTCCTCTTAATTCAGCTCAGAGTGCGTTTGATAAAATTTCAGCACGATCTGCTTAATTCTCACTTGTTACTTTATACTAAATTCTATTTAATTCTTACCAGTGGCTGTGTTTCGTGATGCTGAGCCATCCACAGACAGTTCAGGATCAGCATTAAGTTTTTTCTGCTCCATTTGAATTAGAAACACTTCATGGGGTACCAACAGTGTGACATCAGAGTTTCTTATAACATCACATGATACAATAACATATTTCCATACAAATTAGAATCAAATACAAAGGTTTATTCTATTTTTCTATTTGTCTCAATTCCTCATTTATTTATTTTTTAGATGAGCCATGTGGCCTTGTGCTGCTAAATTTTTCCTTAGCAGTGCCACAGCATCGTGCTTGTGTTCAGATCTTTGGTTGGTTATTGATCACTGTTATCTTGCATGCATGCTTTGACCTAAGGGCCAGGATTCTTGATATTATTTTGTAATATTTTTTTTAATTTTTTTTTTCCTGGTAGCAGTTTTGGAATGTTAGCTAAATTGTTCAGGATCATTCTTGTTTTTTCTTGACATGAATTAGGCCTTCAATCGTGCAGTTCAAAGCTCTGTGCTTTACCTTACTTCGAGCAGCTCTGCCTCAGTTTATTATGTTTTACTTAATCTTTACTTCTTCCTTCCAGTATGTGTGGATGTATGTGGGTGTATGTGTACGTATAGATGTGCGTGTGTGTGTGTATGTGTGTCTATATGTGGCCTTGGGTTTCACTGCTTTGTTTTATTTTCTTCTATCATTTTCTTGTATGAAAAGTGTTATGAAAATAAAGTTTGATTGATTGATTGATTGATTGCACCAGATTAAACAACTTGGGTCATCTCCCATGTAAATTCTCGAATGAACCAGAACACATGATTAAAACTGTTCTCACAGAACATTTTATTCATCCCATTCATATCTTTTTCGTTCGACCAACATGTCATGACTGAGCACAGATCGGATTGTACCTTGTATCTTGTTTCTCAATAAATTGTAATTGAAGTGGGTTGTTGCCATTTTCCAGAGATCTTTTAGTCACCTGGTGTGGAGTGGTGGGAAGAGAGGGTAGGTCCAGATTACTGTTGTAGTTCTTTGTAACTTGAGCTTTTAATGTCTGACTTTCACACAGCAGAGGTGTGAAAATTAGTTATTGTAACCTTTATTGTTTCTGCTACTGTGGTTCTACAGTCTAGTCTCCACAGTGGTGTTTTCCTTTGGTTTCATCGTCAGTGGTCCGTTCAGTCTCTGATAGAGTTTTAGTCCCCGTGGTCCAGTCTTTGTCAGCAGGTGAGGTTCCTAAGTCAGTCCAGACCTCAGTTAATGTTCTTTCGGTAGGATCTTGAGCCTGAGTACAGTGATCCTTGTGGATCCAGTTACTCAGTCTATTCTCAGTCAACCATACCTTTACACAATGTGTTGTAGCTTCTGCGTCCTGTCCATATAGGAGAGGACCAGTTAAGTTTGTTCACTTTCCTGGTCCTGTTCCTTGCTGAGATATACTCATCACCGTGTTATTCAGTTGTTTCACATTCACACAAGTTTCCATACTGTAGTACAACAAGGGGTGAGCCTGTTGGTGCAGTTGTAAATGGACAGGGTGTTTCCTCCCTGTCATGACCTCATGTGGGACAACATGACAACATTCATGGTGGCATTTGGAGTAAATCTTAGGCTAACACAATACGTAGAGCTTCAGCCCAGGTTAACTGTGTGTCTGCACAGACTTCTTTTCGGCCTTTTTGATGGTTCTATTTGCTCTTTTCACTAGTCCTTGTAAAGCTGGGTGAGAGACTGCACCGAGCTTATGTGTAATTCCAGACAATTTTTCCACTTCTCCTAGTTCTTCATTGGAGAAGTGAGTACCATTATCTGATCTTATCACTTCTGGTACCCCAAATCTTGGAATAATTTCTCTTGTAAGCCATTTAATGACTTCTTTTCCTTTTTCGGTTTTAGTAGGTGTGGCTTCTACCCATCTAGAAAATGGAGCTACACACACTAGAAGAAATAGTTTACCTTCAGTCCTGTTCGCTGCTCCCATGTCAGTAAACTCAATTACTATCTGTTTCCAAGGGGCATCAGGTACTGGGAAACTACCTAGTCCTACTTTGAGATTGAACAGCTTGCAAATTTCACAAGATTGCACAAAATATTTTATTGCGTCTTTTAAGTGGGGGTGCCACCAGTGTTGTGAAATGAGCGCTGTTACTTTTGAGCTAGCACAGTGAGCTCTACTGTGTGCTTCTTGACATAGCAAATTTAGTAGTCCAGTTTGAGCTACTATTTTGCCTTCATGATTCCAGCAGCGTCCTGTGGAATCTTTTTTTTTTCGTTCCATGCTTGCTTTTCAGATGGTGCCGCTGCTTCGTGAAGTTCTTTAATGTTTTCTAAACATAATTCTCGTTGTGATTTTTCCTCCAATGTTTTCTGAGACATCTGGTTAAATGCAGTATACCCTGCTTTTGTTTTTGCTGCCTTATCTGCCGCATTGTTGCCTCTAGCTACTCTCCCATTTCCCTTTTGATGTCCTCTGCACTCGACTCTAGCAACTTGTTTTGGTTCAAGTATGGCATAATATAGTTCGAGTAATTGATTCAAGTGTTTAACCGGGGTGCCTGCTGAGGTCACAAAGCCATTCCTTTTCCAGTGACACATGTCTGGTTTAGAGGCATGTCTTTAACTGTAAACACTGTTTTTATTTCACTAATTTATTCAATGTTTATTGTTAGATTAATTAATATTTATCTGCAGGGTTAGAATTTGCTAATAGTATTAATATAGTGTTCAGCTGTACAGCTCTCTGGTTGTTGTGGCTGTTTTTAAATGTGCCATGAAAACAAACCTTGACTTGACTTGTTATGACTCAGACTTACTGCAGCTGTCTTTAAATTTCTTTTAGAGTTTTCTTCTTCAAGAAACTCATAGGTGATATCTGACTCTCGTTGTGCCTTTTATTGCCGTGTTTTTGTTAATTTCCTAATAATCTAACTCACTTTAAACCTTTATATAAAGCATGTTGCTGCTCTGTTAAGATAACAGATCCATTGATTCATAGATCTGCTGCAGTTAAATAGTTAAATGGTTTAATGAGATCAATTATAAATACTGATGATAAATATTAACTCAGAATTGGTGAAAATAAGCAGAGGAGAAATATTTAGATCAGCTAAATTTTAAGTCATGTTACTGTGATCTCTAACACAATAAAGGCTAACCTTTAATGCTTTAAGATGGTAAGAAACTGTCTGACACCTATCTGCCTGACCTTGCTGTTAAATCCCGATATTTTCTAATATGTCATATGGTCTGACTGTCCGGTCTCAGACCTGCTTCAGGTGGAAATCATAAAGTCTCAATTTGTAGAACATCTTTTGTTCAGGCAGTTTTTCAATTAAAGGATCAAAGATTTAAATGCTATGTCTCTTGTAAGCCATTTAATGACTTCTTTTCCTTTTTCGGTTTTAGTAGGTGTGGCTTCTATCCATCTAGAAAAGGGAGCTACACACACTAGAAGAAATAGTTTACCTTCAGTCATGTTCGCTGCTCCCATGTCAGTAAACTCAATTACTATCTGTTTCCAAGGGGCATCAGGTACTGGGAAACTACCTAGTCCTGCTTTGAGATTGAACAGCTTGCAAATTTCACAAGATTGCACAAAATATTTTATTGTGTCTTTTAGGTGGGGGTGCCACCAGTGTTGTGAAATGAGCGCTGTTACTTTTGAGCTAGCACAGTGAGCTCTACTGTGTGCTTCTTGACATAGCAAATTTAGTAGTCCAGTTGGAGCTACTATTTTGCCTTTATGATCCCAGCAGCGTCCTGTGGAATCTTTTTTTTTTCGTTCCATGCTTGCTTTTCAGATGGTGCCGCTGCTTTGTGAAGTTCTTTAATGTTTTCTAAACATAATTCTCGTTGTGATTTTTCCTCCAATGTTTTCTGAGACATCTGGTTAAATGCATTATACCCTGCTTTTGTTTTTGCTGCCTTATCTGCCGCATTGTTGCCTCTCGCTACTCTCCCATCTCCCTTTTGATGTCCTCTGCACTCGACTCTAGCAACTTCTTTTGGTTCAAGTATGGCATAATATAGTTCGAGTAATTGATTCAAGTGTTTAACCGGGGTGCCTGCTGAGGTCATAAAGCCTTTCCTTTTCCAGTGACACATGTCTGGTTTAGAGGCATGTCTTTAACTGTAAACACTGTTTTTATTTCACTAATTTATTCAATGTTTATTGTTAGATTAATTAATATTTATCTGCAGGGTTAGAATTTGCTAATAGTATTAATATAGTGTTCAGCTGTACAGCTCTCTGGTTGCTGTGGCTGTTTTTAAATGTGCCATGAAAACAAACCTTGACTTGACTTGTTATGACTCAGACTTACTGCAGCTGTCTTTAAATTTCTTTTAGAGTTTTCTTCTTCAAGAAACTCATTGGTGATATCTGACTCTCGTTGTGCCTTTTATTGCCGTGTTTTTGTTAATTTCCTAATAATCTAACTCACTTTAAACCTTTATATAAAGCACGTTGCTGCTCTGTTAAGATAACAGATCCATTGATTCATAGATCTGCTGCAGTTAAATAGTTAAATGGTTTAATGAGATCAATTATAAATACTGATGATAAATATTAACTCAGAATTGGTGAAAATAAGCAGAGGAGAAGTATTTAGATCAGCTAAATTTTAAGTCATGTTACTGTGATCTCTAACACAATAAAGGCTAACCTTTAATGCTTTAAGATGGTTAGAAACTGTCTGACACCTATCTGCCTGACGTTGCTGTTAAATCTCGATATTTTCTAATATGTCATATGGTCTGACTGTCCGGTCTCAGACCTGCTTCAGGTGGAAATCATAAAGTCTCAATTTGTAGAACATCTTTTGTTCAGGCAGTTTTTCAATTAAAGGATCAAAGATTTAAATGCTATGTCTCTTGTAAGCCATTTAATGACTTCTTTTCCTTTTTCGGTTTTAGTAGGTGTGGCTTCTATCCATCTTGAAAAGGGAGCTACACACACTAGAAGAAATAGTTTACCTTCAGTCCTGTTCGCTGCTCCCATGTCAGTAAACTCAATTACTATCTGTTTCCAAGGGGCATCAGGTACTGGGAAACTACCTAGTCCTGCTTTGAGATTGAACAGCTTGCAAATTTCACAAGATTGCACAAAATATTTTATTGTGTCTTTTAGGTGGGGGTGCCACCAGTGTTGTGAAATGAGCGCTGTTACTTTTGAGCTAGCACAGTGAGCTCTACTGTGTGCTTCTTGACATAGCAAATTTAGTAGTCCAGTTGGAGCTACTATTTTGCCTTTATGATTCCAGCAGCGTCCTGTGGAATCTTTTTTTTTTCGTTCCATGCTTGCTTTTCAGATGGTGCCGCTGCTTTGTGAAGTTCTTTAATGTTTTCTAAACATAATTCTCGTTGTGATTTTTCCTCCAATGTTTTCTGAGACATCTGGTTAAATGCAGTATACCCTGCTTTTGTTTTTGCTGCCTTATCTGCCGCATTGTTGCCTCTTGCTACTCTCCCATCTCCCTTTTGATGTCCTCTGCACTCGACTCTAGCAACTTCTTTTGGTTCAAGTATGGCATAATATAGTTCGAGTAATTGATTCAAGTGTTTAACCGGGGTGCCTGCTGAGGTCATAAAGCCTTTCCTTTTCCAGTGACACATGTCTGGTTTAGAGGCATGTCTTTAACTGTAAACACTGTTTTTATTTCACTAATTTATTCAATGTTTATTGTTAGATTAATTAATATTTATCTGCAGGGTTAGAATTTGCTAATAGTATTAATATAGTGTTCAGCTGTACAGCTCTCTGGTTGCTGTGGCTGTTTTTAAATGTGCCATGAAAACAAACCTTGACTTGACTTGTTATGACTCAGACTTACTGCAGCTGTCTTTAAATTTCTTTTAGAGTTTTCTTCTTCAAGAAACTCATTGGTGATATCTGACTCTCGTTGTGCCTTTTATTGCCGTGTTTTTGTTAATTTCCTAATAATCTAACTCACTTTAAACCTTTATATAAAGCACGTTGCTGCTCTGTTAAGATAACAGATCCATTGATTCATAGATCTGCTGCAGTTAAATAGTTAAATGGTTTAATGAGATCAATTATAAATACTGATGATAAATATTATCTCAGAATTGGTGAAAATAAGCAGAGGAGAAGTATTTAGATCAGCTAAATTTTAAGTCATGTTACTGTGATCTCTAACACAATAAAGGCTAACCTTTAATGCTTTAAGATGGTAAGAAACTGTCTGACACCTATCTGCCTGACCTTACTGTCAAATCCCGATATTTTCTAATATGTCATATGGTCTGACTGTCCGGTCTCAGACCTGCTTCAGGTGGAAATCATAAAGTCTCAATTTGTAGAACATCTTTTGTTCAGGCAGTTTTTCAATTAAAGGATCAAAGATTTAAATTCTATGTCTCTTGTAAGCCATTTAATGACTTCTTTTCCTTTTTCGGTTTTAGTAGGTGTGGCTTCTATCCATCTAGAAAAGGGAGCTACACACACTAGAAGAAATAATTTACCTTCAGTCCTGTTCGCTGCTCCCATGTCAGTAAACTCAATTACTATCTGTTTCCAAGGGGCATCAGGTACTGGGAAACTACCTAGTCCTGCTTTGAGATTGAACAGCTTGCAAATTTCACAAGATTGCACAAAATATTTTATTGTGTCTTTTAGGTGGGGGTGCCACCAGTGTTGTGAAATGAGCGCTGTTACTTTTGAGCTAGCACAGTGAGCTCTACTGTGTGCTTCTTGACATAGCAAATTTAGTAGTCCAGTTGGAGCTACTATTTTGCCTTTATGATTCCAGCAGCGTCCTGTGGAATCTTTTTTTTTTCGTTCCATGCTTGCTTTTCAGATGGTGCCGCTGCTTTGTGAAGTTCTTTAATGTTTTCTAAACATAATTCTCGTTGTGATTTTTCCTCCAATGTTTTCTGAGACATCTGGTTAAATGCAGTATACCCTGCTTTTGTTTTTGCTGCCTTATCTGCCGCATTGTTGCCTCTCGCTACTCTCCCATCTCCCTTTTGATGTCCTCTGCACTCGACTCTAGCAACTTGTTTTGGTTCAAGTATTGCATAATATAGTTCGAGTAATTGATTCAAGTGTTTAACCGGGGTGCCTGCTGAGGTCACAAAGCCTTTCCTTTTCCAGTGACACATGTCTGGTTTAGAGGCATGTCTTTAACTGTAAACACTGTTTTTATTTCACTAATTTATTCAATGTTTATTGTTAGATTAATTAATATTTATCTGCAGGGTTAGAATTTGCTAATAGTATTAATATAGTGTTCAGCTGTACAGCTCTCTGGTTGCTGTGGCTGTTTTTAAATGTGCCATGAAAACAAACCTTGACTTGACTTGTTATGACTCAGACTTACTGCAGCTGTCTTTAAATTTCTTTTAGAGTTTTCTTCTTCAAGAAACTCATTGGTGATATCTGACTCTCGTTGTGCCTTTTATTGCCGTGTTTTTGTTATTTTCCTAATAATCTAACTCACTTTAAACCTTTATATAAAGCACGTTGCTGCTCTGTTAAGATAACAGATCCATTGATTCATAGATCTGCTGCAGTTAAATAGTTAAATGGTTTAATGAGATCAATTATAAATACTGATGATAAATATTATCTCAGAATTGGTGAAAATAAGCAGAGGAGAAGTATTTAGATCAGCTAAATTTTAAGTCATGTTACTGTGATCTCTAACACAATAAAGGCTAACCTTTAATGCTTTAAGATGGTAAGAAACTGTCTGACACCTATCTGCCTGACCTTACTGTCAAATCCCGATATTTTCTAATATGTCATATGGTCTGACTGTCCGGTCTCAGACCTGCTTCAGGTGGAAATCATAAAGTCTCAATTTGTAGAACATCTTTTGTTCAGGCAGTTTTTCAATTAAAGGATCAAAGATTTAAATGCTATGTCTCTTGTAAGCCATTTAATGACTTCTTTTCCTTTTTCGGTTTTAGTAGGTGTGGCTTCTATCCATCTAGAAAAGGGAGCTACACACACTAGAAGAAATAATTTACCTTCAGTCCTGTTCGCTGCTCCCATGTCAGTAAACTCAATTACTATCTGTTTCCAAGGGGCATCAGGTACTGGGAAACTACCTAGTCCTGCTTTGAGATTGAACAGCTTGCAAATTTCACAAGATTGCACAAAATATTTTATTGTGTCTTTTAGGTGGGGGTGCCACCAGTGTTGTGAAATGAGCACTGTTACTTTTGAGCTAGCACAGTGAGCTCTACTGTGTGCTTCTTGACATAGCAAATTTAGTAGTCCAGTTGGAGCTACTATTTTGCCTTTATGATTCCAGCAGCGTCCTGTGGAATCTTTTTTTTTTCGTTCCATGCTTGCTTTTCAGATGGTGCCGCTGCTTTGTGAAGTTCTTTAATGTTTTCTAAACATAATTCTCGTTGTGATTTTTCCTCCAATGTTTTCTGAGACATCTGGTTAAATGCAGTATACCCTGCTTTTGTTTTTGCTGCCTTATCTGCCGCATTGTTGCCTCTTGCTACTCTCCCATCTCCCTTTTGATGTCCTCTGCACTCGACTCTAGCAACTTCTTTTGGTTCAAGTATGGCATAATATAGTTCGAGTAATTGATTCAAGTGTTTAACCGGGGTGCCTGCTGAGGTCATAAAGCCTTTCCTTTTCCAGTGACACATGTCTGGTTTAGAGGCATGTCTTTAACTGTAAACACTGTTTTTATTTCACTAATTTATTCAATGTTTATTGTTAGATTAATTAATATTTATCTGCAGGGTTAGAATTTGCTAATAGTATTAATATAGTGTTCAGCTGTACAGCTCTCTGGTTGCTGTGGCTGTTTTTAAATGTGCCATGAAAACAAACCTTGACTTGACTTGTTATGACTCAGACTTACTGCAGCTGTCTTTAAATTTCTTTTAGAGTTTTCTTCTTCAAGAAACTCATTGGTGATATCTGACTCTCGTTGTGCCTTTTATTGCCGTGTTTTTGTTAATTTCCTAATAATCTAACTCACTTTAAACCTTTATATAAAGCACGTTGCTGCTCTGTTAAGATAACAGATCCATTGATTCATAGATCTGCTGCAGTTAAATAGTTAAATGGTTTAATGAGATCAATTATAAATACTGATGATAAATATTATCTCAGAATTGGTGAAAATAAGCAGAGGAGAAGTATTTAGATCAGCTAAATTTTAAGTCATGTTACTGTGATCTCTAACACAATAAAGGCTAACCTTTAATGCTTTAAGATGGTAAGAAACTGTCTGACACCTATCTGCCTGACCTTACTGTCAAATCCCGATATTTTCTAATATGTCATATGGTCTGACTGTCCGGTCTCAGACCTGCTTCAGGTGGAAATCATAAAGTCTCAATTTGTAGAACATCTTTTGTTCAGGCAGTTTTTCAATTAAAGGATCAAAGATTTAAATGCTATGTCTCTTGTAAGCCATTTAATGACTTCTTTTCCTTTTTCGGTTTTAGTAGGTGTGGCTTCTATCCATCTAGAAAAGGGAGCTACACACACTAGAAGAAATAATTTACCTTCAGTCCTGTTCGCTGCTCCCATGTCAGTAAACTCAATTACTATCTGTTTCCAAGGGGCATCAGGTACTGGGAAACTACCTAGTCCTGCTTTCAGATTGAACAGCTTGCAAATTTCACAAGATTGCACAAAATATTTTATTGTGTCTTTTAGGTGGGGGTGCCACCAGTGTTGTGAAATGAGCGCTGTTACTTTTGAGCTAGCACAGTGAGCTCTACTGTGTGCTTCTTGACATAGCAAATTTAGTAGTCCAGTTGGAGCTACTATTTTGCCTTTATGATTCCAGCAGCGTCCTGTGGAATCTTTTTTTTTTCGTTCCATGCTTGCTTTTCAGATGGTGCCGCTGCTTTGTGAAGTTCTTTAATGTTTTCTAAACATAATTCTCGTTGTGATTTTTCCTCCAATGTTTTCTGAGACATCTGGTTAAATGCAGTATACCCTGCTTTTGTTTTTGCTGCCTTATCTGCCGCATTGTTGCCTCTCGCTACTCTCCCATCTCCCTTTTGATGTCCTCTGCACTCGACTCTAGCAACTTCTTTTGGTTCAAGTATTGCATAATATAGTTCGAGTAATTGATTCAAGTGTTTAACCGGGGTGCCTGCTGAGGTCACAAAGCCTTTCCTTTTCCAGTGACACATGTCTGGTTTAGAGGCATGTCTTTAACTGTAAACACTGTTTTTATTTCACTAATTTATTCAATGTTTATTGTTAGATTAATTAATATTTATCTGCAGGGTTAGAATTTGCTAATAGTATTAATATAGTGTTCAGCTGTACAGCTCTCTGGTTGCTGTGGCTGTTTTTAAATGTGCCATGAAAACAAACCTTGACTTGACTTGTTATGACTCAGACTTACTGCAGTTGTCTTTAAATTTCTTTTAGAGTTTTCTTCTTCAAGAAACTCATTGGTGATATCTGACTCTCGTTGTGCCTTTTATTGCCGTGTTTTTGTTAATTTCCTAATAATCTAACTCACTTTAAACCTTTATATAAAGCACGTTGCTGCTCTGTTAAGATAACAGATCCATTGATTCATAGATCTGCTGCAGTTAAATAGTTAAATGGTTTAACCCTTGTGTGATGTTCATATTGTTGTTACTCAGCCAGTGTTTGTGGGTCTGATGGACCCGTTGCATTTTGTGGCTTTTAATGCCTCACAATCAAACACTTTTATGTTAAAATACTGAACAGATGTTTACTTTATCCCAATTACAAGCAGTATAAACAATATATATGGTTAAAATTTGCCCTTTACCTTTGTTAGGTCATGTTTATAACTTATTATTTAAAACATAAAGAAAATCAATCAAAATCAAGACATTAAAATTTACAAGTGAAGCAAGGTTTTTCAAAACTACTGACTTTTATTTCTTTGAACTTGAAATTTAACCCATTCAGGTGCACAACACATGAACACAGAGTAAACATATCAGTCAAGACAACACATCAGCCCCATAGAACACATGGCCTTTAGCCACTAGCCTATTCAACACATGAGGGGCAGAGCTTTACTGTATGTGTGTTGCAGATATACTTTTTGCACTTGATGCATGTATATTTCCTAAATGTGTTTTCCTGTCCATCTTGGGTACACACACTTCGCACAGCTTCTTCTTGTTGTACTGCAACAGCATCACACACTTACTTCAGGCTCTGCAGATTGTGGTTCTGTAGGTTGGGTGGACAGGGCACCAGCATTCTCCTCCTGAATCCTCCTCACCATGGCTGCAGAGGCTGGGGTTCTGGGGACATGTTTTCTTCTCTCGATTTGTGGTCTCACTAATGCCTTTCCCAGATCCTCAAGAAAGAGTCGTCTTTTCTGGAGCTTCACTCGTTTCCACTCTGGGTTCAGTGCCATCCAAATGACAAAGGCATTATACGCTAAGACGTCCAACATGTCAAAGAATATCACCAGTGGCCAGCGTAGAGTCCTCCGTTTGCAGCTGTAGGCCGTCACCAGCTTGTCCATGTTGTCTACCCCTCCTTTTGTGGCATTATAACGTTTATGTTTATGTATTTAGCAGATGCTTTTATCCAAAGCAACTTACAAATGAAGATATAAGCCATCATATAATCCATGATGGTCTCTGGTTTGTGATGCTCCTGGTCACAGATTCTTCCATCCCTGTGCAGTGTACTCATGAGTACCACATTCTTGCCTTTCTTTGGCACATAGGATACCAGGGATGTGTCAGCCGTGTATGCAAACTTGGAAGACTTGACAGGCCTTTTCTTTGAAGTCAGCAGTTGAGGTGGGAGCTCTGACCTCTTTTTCCTTATTGTTCCCACCATGGTCAGCTTCCTCTTCAGGAGCTCATGTCCCAGTTTGTGCGAGGTAAAAAAATTGTTGCATGTGATGTTGTGTCCACTGAGTCCCTGAGACATGTCGAGGACAACTCTCATTCCTTGGTTTTTCTTGGGGGCTCCTCCATCAGGTTTCCCTGTGTAGACTTGTAAGTTCCAAGCATACGAGGAAGTGGCATCACAGGCAGCCCAGATCTTTATACCATACTTTGCAAGTTTAGATCTTATATACTGCCGAAAGGGGCAGCAGCCCCTAAATGGCATCAGTGTATGTGTGTGTGTGTGTGTGTGTGTGTGTGTGTGGTACACAGAACATCAATTTCCACACTTCTATTAGCCCCGGGTCCAGTGGACCCGGACATCTTATATGTAATAGAAATGTGTAGGGGGGGTGTATGGTGTGTGGTATTTAAATATGTATACGGATATATGTTCTTCACGGAAAATGAGCCAAAGTCAGTGAGTCTCAGTTTGAAAAATTGATTAATTGTATAATTTTTCTTTTAATAAAAAATGAAAACGGGTCCCACAGACCCGAACACCACACAAGGGTTAATGAGATCAATTGTAAATACTGATGATAAATATTATCTCAGAATTGGTGAAAATAAGCAGAGGAGAAGTATTTAGATCAGCTAAATTTTAAGTCATGTTACTGTGATCTCTAACACAATAAAGGCTAACCTTTAATGCTTTAAGATGGTAAGAAACTGTCTGACACCTATCTGCCTGACCTTACTGTCAAATCCCGATATTTTCTAATATGTCATATGGTCTGACTGTCCGGTCTCAGACCTGCTTCAGGTGGAAATCATAAAGTCTCAATTTGTAGAACATCTTTTGTTCAGGCAGTTTTTCAATTAAAGGATCAAAGATTTAAATGCTATGTCTCTTGTAAGCCATTTAATGAATTCTTTTCCTTTTTCGGTTTTAGTAGGTGTGGCTTCTATCCATCTAGAAAAGGGAGCTACACACACTAGAAGAAATAGTTTACCTTCAGTCCTGTTCGCTGCTCCCATGTCAGTAAACTCAATTACTATCTGTTTCCAAGGGGCATCAGGTACTGGGAAACTACCTAGTCCTGCTTTGAGATTGAACAGCTTGCAAATTTCACAAGATTGCACAAAATATTTTATTGTGTCTTTTAGGTGGGGGTGCCACCAGTGTTGTGAAATGAGCGCTGTTACTTTTGAGCTAGCACAGTGAGCTCTACTGTGTGCTTCTTGACATAGCAAATTTAGTAGTCCAGTTGGAGCTACGATTTTGCCTTTATGATTCCAGCAGCGTCCTGTGGAATCTTTTTTTTTTCGTTCCATGCTTGCTTTTCAGATGGTGCCGCTGCTTTGTGAAGTTCTTTAATGTTTTCTAAACATAATTCTCGTTGTGATTTTTCCTCCAATGTTTTCTGAGACATCTGGTTAAATGCAGTATACCCTGCTTTTGTTTTTGCTGCCTTATCTGCCGCATTGTTGCCTCTCGCTACTCTCCCATCTCCCTTTTGATGTCCTCTGCACTCGACTCTAGCAACTTCTTTTGGTTCAAGTATGGCATAATATAGTTCGAGTAATTGATTCAAGTGTTTAACCGGGGTGCCTGCTGAGGTCATAAAACCTTTCCTTTTCCAGTGACACATGTCTGGTTTAGAGGCATGTCTTTAACTGTAAACACTGTTTTTATTTCACTAATTTATTCAATGTTTATTGTTAGATTAATTAATATTTATCTGCAGGGTTAGAATTTGCTAATAGTATTAATATAGTGTTCAGCTGTACAGCTCTCTGGTTGCTGTGGCTGTTTTTAAATGTGCCATGAAAACAAACCTTGACTTGACTTGTTATGACTCAGACTTACTGCAGCTGTCTTTAAATTTCTTTTAGAGTTTTCTTCTTCAAGAAACTCATTGGTGATATCTGACTCTCGTTGTGCCTTTTATTGCCGTGTTTTTTCCTAATAATCTAACTCACTTTAAACCTTTATATAAAGCACGTTGCTGCTCTGTTAAGATAACAGATCCATTGATTCATAGATCTGCTGCAGTTAAATAGTTAAATGGTTTAATGAGATCAATTATAAATACTGATGATAAATATTATCTCAGAATTGGTGAAAATAAGCAGAGGAGAAGTATTTAGATCAGCTAAATTTTAAGTCATGTTACTGTGATCTCTAACACAATAAAGGCTAACCTTTAATGCTTTAAGATGGTAAGAAACTGTCTGACACCTATCTGCCTGACCTTACTGTCAAATCCCGATATTTTCTAATATGTCATATGATCTGACTGTCCGGTCTCAGACCTGCTTCAGGTGGAAATCATAAAGTCTCAATTTGTAGAACATCTTTTGTTCAGGCAGTTTTTCAATTAAAGGATCAAAGATTTAAATGCTATGTCTCTTGTAAGCCATTTAATGACTTCTTTTCCTTTTTCGGTTTTAGTAGGTGTGGCTTCTATCCATCTAGAAAAGGGAGCTACACACACTAGAAGAAATAATTTACCTTCAGTCCTGTTCGCTGCTCCCATGTCAGTAAACTCAATTACTATCTGTTTCCAAGGGGCATCAGGTACTGGGAAACTACCTAGTCCTGCTTTCAGATTGAACAGCTTGCAAATTTCACAAGATTGCACAAAATATTTTATTGTGTCTTTTAGGTGGGGGTGCCACCAGTGTTGTGAAATGAGCGCTGTTACTTTTGAGCTAGCACAGTGAGCTCTACTGTGTGCTTCTTGACATAGCAAATTTAGTAGTCCAGTTGGAGCTACTATTTTGCCTTTATGATTCCAGCAGCGTCCTGTGGAATCTTTTTTTTTTCGTTCCATGCTTGCTTTTCAGATGGTGCCGCTGCTTTGTGAAGTTCTTTAATGTTTTCTAAACATAATTCTCGTTGTGATTTTTCCTCCAATGTTTTCTGAGACATCTGGTTAAATGCAGTATACCCTGCTTTTGTTTTTGCTGCCTTATCTGCCGCATTGTTGCCTCTCGCTACTCTCCCATCTCCCTTTTGATGTCCTCTGCACTCGACTCTAGCAACTTCTTTTGGTTCAAGTATGGCATAATATAGTTCGAGTAATTGATTCAAGTGTTTAACCGGGGTGCCTGCTGAGGTCATAAAGCCTTTCCTTTTCCAGTGACACATGTTTGGTTTAGAGGCATGTCTTTAACTGTAAACACTGTTTTTATTTCACTAATTTATTCAATGTTTATTGTTAGATTAATTAATATTTATCTGCAGGGTTAGAATTTGCTAATAGTATTAATATAGTGTTCAGCTGTACAGCTCTCTGGTTGCTGTGGCTGTTTTTAAATGTGCCATGAAAACAAACCTTGACTTGACTTGTTATGACTCAGACTTACTGCAGCTGTCTTTAAATTTCTTTTAGAGTTTTCTTCTTCAAGAAACTCATTGGTGATATCTGACTCTCGTTGTGCCTTTTATTGCCGTGTTTTTGTTAATTTCCTAATAATCTAACTCACTTTAAACCTTTATATAAAGCATGTTGCTGCTCTGTTAAGATAACAGATCCATTGATTCATAGATCTGCTGCAGTTAAATAGTTAAATGGTTTAATGAGATCAATTGTAAATACTGATGATAAATATTATCTCAGAATTGGTGAAAATAAGCAGAGGAGAAGTATTTAGATCAGCTAAATTTTAAGTCATGTTACTGTGATCTCTAACACAATAAAGGCTAACCTTTAATGCTTTAAGATGGTAAGAAACTGTCTGACACCTATCTGCCTGACCTTACTGTCAAATCCCGATATTTTCTAATATGTCATATGGTCTGACTGTCCGGTCTCAGACCTGCTTCAGGTGGAAATCATAAAGTCTCAATTTGTAGAACATCTTTTGTTCAGGCAGTTTTTCAATTAAAGGATCAAAGATTTAAATGCTATGTCTCTTGTAAGCCATTTAATGACTTCTTTTCCTTTTTCGGTTTTAGTAGGTGTTGCTTCTATCCATCTAGAAAAGGGAGCTACACACACTAGAAGAAATAATTTACCTTCAGTCCTGTTCGCTGCTCCCATGTCAGTAAACTCAATTACTATCTGTTTCCAAGGGGCATCAGGTACTGGGAAACTACCTAGTCCTGCTTTGAGATTGAACAGCTTGCAAATTTCACAAGATTGCACAAAATATTTTATTGTGTCTTTTAGGTGGGGGTGCCACCAGTGTTGTGAAATGAGCGCTGTTACTTTTGAGCTAGCACAGTGAGCTCTACTGTGTGCTTCTTGACATAGCAAATTTAGTAGTCCAGTTGGAGCTACTATTTTGCCTTTATGATTCCAGCAGCGTCCTGTGGAATCTTTTTTTTTTCGTTCCATGCTTGCTTTTCAAATGGTGCCGCTGCTTTGTGAAGTTCTTTAATGTTTTCTAAAAATAATTCTCGTTGTGATTTTTCCTCCAATGTTTTCTGAGACATTTGGTTAAATGCAGTATACCCTGCTTTTGTTTTTGCTGCCTTATCTGCCGCATTGTTGCCTCTCGCTACTCTCCCATCTCCCTTTTGATGTCCTCTGCACTCGACTCTAGCAACTTGTTTTGGTTCAAGTATGGCATAATATAGTTCGAGTAATTGATTCAAGTGTTTAACCGGGGTGCCTGCTGAGGTCACAAAGCCTTTCCTTTTCCAGTGACACATGTCTGGTTTAGAGGCATGTCTTTAACTGTAAACACTGTTTTTATTTCACTAATTTATTCAATGTTTATTGTTAGATTAATTAATATTTATCTGCAGGGTTAGAATTTGCTAATAGTATTAATATAGTGTTCAGCTGACTTGACTTGACTTGTTATGACTCAGACTTACTGCAGCTGTCTTTAAATTTCTTTTAGAGTTTTCTTCTTCAAGAAACTCATTGGTGATATCTGACTCTCGTTGTGCCTTTTATTGCCGTTTTTTTGTTAATTTCCTAAGAATCTAACTCACTTTAAACCTTTATATAAAGCACGTTGCTGCTCTGTTAAGATAACAGATCCATTGATTCATAGATCTGCTGCAGTTAAATAGTTAAATGGTTTAATGAGATCAATTATAAATACTGATGATAAATATTAACTCAGAATTGGTGAAAATAAGCAGAGAAGAAGTATTTAGATCAGCTAAATTTTAAGTCATG
The DNA here is from genome assembly GCF_036924035.1 of Leuresthes tenuis. NCBI lineage: Eukaryota > Metazoa > Chordata > Actinopteri > Atheriniformes > Atherinopsidae > Leuresthes > Leuresthes tenuis. The sequence goes on along the minus strand of NW_027325367.1, from coordinate 26,295,759 downwards.
TTACTGTGATCTCTAACACAATAAAGGCTAACCTTTAATGCTTTAAGATGGTAAGAAACTGTCTGACACCTATCTGCCTGACCTTGCTGTTAAATCCCGATATTTTCTAATATGTCATATGGTCTGACTGTCCGGTCTCAGACATGCTTCAGGTGGAAATCATAAAGTCTCAATTTGTAGAACATCTTTTGTTCAGGCAGTTTTTCAATTAAAGGATCAAAGATTTAAATGCTATGTTTGTTTGTCTGACTTTTTAAGAGAGCTGTTAAATCTTAATTCAACAACAAACTGGTTCTAATGTTTAGTTTTAAACAGTCTGTTCTTCCTGGATTTATTTTGGACATTGTATTGCTTCTTATCTCTTCACTGTAATACTTGCATTGAAAAGCGGTTTTCAGATTGTCCATTCAATGTGGTATTTCTCCCATTCAAATTTATTTAAAAATAAATTAATTATTGAATTGATGATAAATGCTTTAGTAAAAACTTCCATTATCATTGTAAATTTTTTGACTAAATAACTATATGTAACTCTGGTACTCTTTAAGTACAGACCCATGATCAATCAGAATCTGTCCTCACTCTCAGGGCTGAATGGGGGAAGAAGGAAGCAGGGTTGGGATGAGATAATCTTAGGGTGAGAGCATTTATGACAAAGCTAAGGATATCTAACCTTTTCTTTTCCAATTACACATGTCCACATGTACAGCCTAAGCTGTTTATGCTGAATCTGTATAAATGGTCAGTTTTTTATTTTGCTAAATGGCATGCTTCTGTTATTGAGTGTGATGTTAGGAAGATGTGTCTTATCTGCTAGTGTAGTAGGATGTGTCCCTGGAAAAGATGACGTTGTGTCTGGCACGTGCTGTGGTAGAGGTGCAGAGGACTGCGTCTGAATAGAGAATTTAACTTCTCCAAAAAAAATACTGACAGTCTGCAAGAAATGTTACTGCTCTTTTTTTCGTCTTTTTCTGCCCTTGCTCTCTGCAATAAACCTGCCTCCTTTAGCTTTGCTGTTGCTTGATTCCTACTGCCTGTTGCTTGTTTTGAAAACATAGAGAAATCACTCAGTTGCGGTGGCGCACTTTCAAACCCTCCAAACATTCCTTTCCCTTGTATTTCTCTCGTCCAATTTACAAATCTATCTGTCTCTCTTTTTTCGTCATCTCTTGGAACTTTTTTCTGCCATCTCGTCAACGTGTCAAATAATACCGACCCCAATGAGCCGGGTTTACATGTTTTCCACTTATCAACAAAGGTTTGTGACATATTCAGGTATTTCACGTGTTAATCAGAATGGGTGAATGGTGCAATGCCCGAGTGTTGGACCCGACCAAGAAGATTCTACACAGAATCTTTTACTCTGTGCGCTTGATCGCTGGGGGTTCTCCCAGTCTCTTCACTCGTTTTAATTCTCTGTAACACCCTAACTAAATTCCCCTTTATTTTCTAGTCCAATGCCCCCTTTTACAGAACTACTTGAGATCTGTGTCAGTGTAGGAATTCTCCAGCAGTCTCTATTGCTAGATACACTTCCACTAACACAGTAAAATATCAACCAAGTAGCAAACCACCCCACATTTTCATGAAAAATAACCAACTTAGCCCTGTGTCCTTATGCAGAAATAAACACTTAGTGTATCGCCTGTTCACAACAACTGCAGAACCACCGCCGCTTGCGGAGGAGGAAAAAAAAAAACCCAGACACACCGCCGATTGTGGATTTTATAGTCCAAGCACCAAATGCGTAGTAATAACAGACACACCGCCGATTGCGGATTTTACAGTCCAAGTGCCAATTGCACAGAGATTACTTACGCCGCCTATTGTGAAGTAATACAGACCCATCGCTGATTGCAGATAAAGGTCTAAGCGCCCTTGTGCACAGAAATTACTCACGTCGCCTGTTGTGCAGTAATGCAGACCCACCGCCGATTGCGGATTTTACGGTCCAAGTGCCAATTGCACAGACATTACTCACGCCGCCAATTGCGGACTAACAGACCCCGCCCATTGGCATCTACTTCCTATTCAGTTTAGAAGACAGGATGAATTTTATGTCTTTTATTTGGCCAAATTGTACTAAACTAGGACACATATGACTCTCCCTATGTGAGACTATGTGTTTATACTTTACATGTGACCACCTAGTAAACCTGTAGACACAAATTTTGTGCTTTTGATTTAGGGATCGGAGGACATCCTAATTCAGACAATTTAGTTTAGAATGACCAATGTGCAGAAATTTCACATATCCTGATACAAGAGGTTTTCTGCTCACCTTGTGTTTTAGGCGCCTTGAATTGTCTGAAGAAGGGTCCCCTCCAACCAGCTCCGGAAGTCCTCGATCGGACACGGTCTCAGAGTCAGCCAATCCTGGTCACGGCACCAATTGTTGGCCCGATTTTTTCATTGGAAGCCCAAGAATAAGCTGGAGAAATGGTTTATTAAAACAGTATTTATTAGTGGTCACAAGTAGAGTATATTGCAGCGCTGGACTCGGAGTGCCAGAGCTCCCGCAGGAAATCCGTCAGGCCGAGCCCTGTTATCCGGAAACATGTCATATTTCTTGTCAGAGTATAATTGGCCAATTTTGAGTGGCATGATCAGGCCAGCTGCTGTCCTTGTTGTGTTCTTTGGATGTGATAAACAATGTGTGTGTATGTGTGAGTGTTGTTTTAGGTGTCTAATGTACCAGACCTGTCTGCCCTAATAGAGATGTTTTGTCTGACCCAGTTGTTTATGTCATTCTAAGGTCTTGGACCATTTAAGGTCATCTGTTGTGCAGTATGAGCAGAGTGGAAAAGTAACAGCTAGGAACATAGGTTATTTAGTAAAATACAGAAAATGAATTTATAATTTCTAAGAACAAAGCCAATTATAACAACTCCCCCTTTTGACATGATTTAATCATGTCAACTAAATGAGGTAGGAATGTTATATTCTGTATTGTGTCACACCTGTTAGCGGCAGCCAACTTAGCAGGTCCCCAAACTGCCAGTGGCCAACTACCTTGAGGTGCAGCACAACCAGACAGAAGATTCTTGTTATCCCCCTTTTGATATAACTTCATTATGTGAGCTGTTATGTGTAAGCTGTTCTTCTTTGCAATTATCAGCAGCAAGCAAGTTTTCATTGCATATGCATGTGTAAAATAATTGTAATGCATTAGCTAAACCTTTCTGTATCAGGAGTGTTTATCATGATGCTGGGAACAGAACCTCTTTCCCAGAATAGTTCAACCTTCATTACTCAACTGATCATAACTCTGCAATGAGCACATTTCTTAAAAGCTATAAGTATCACGCCTGTACGTGTATGCAAGGAATAAATTAATAAATGTTTCAATATGTCTTAAAATTAGTGTGTGTATGTGGCCCCAAACCCAATCTCTGTGTAGAATCTTAGTTCATTTTGGCCCAAAACTATATGTGGTTTAAGCAGTGGCAAGACCCTGCTCACCCATAAGTACCATTACAACACATAACAATAATTAACTAAGCTACAACAATTCATAAAATATTGAAACTCAAAAAGTGCTTAAGGCAATTAACATTACCATCAGGATCGTCCACTGTTCGCAGCGAATAGGAGCGAAAAACCCGATGGCTGATATCCGGGAAAATTCTCCTATGGCCCCATTCCCCCTTGGCGACCGACCACTTAATTACCTTTCAGTGCCTAAGGTCCCGCGCCGAACAGCCAATTCACACCAATGGCAATGGACATATGTATGAATTCCTATGATTAGTAATTGGTCTACTTAAAATCATTAAACTAAAGAGGAACATCACAAAACACAAAACAATACAGTACATACATTTAAACATGATGTGAATATGAAGATATGACCCTGTTGAGAACAGATGAGTAATGATAGATGTAGTGTACAAACTAACAATTTCTTTTGAGTGAAAATTTTATGATAACATTGTGCAGAGTGGTGTAGTGCAGCTCAGTCTCTTGTGGTCCAATTCTGTCACTGCTTGGTGTTTGGTTGTCCTTCTGGCTTAACCTCAGTTCAGCAGTCTGAGCTAACTAGGAAGGAGAGGTTACCAGCACTTCACTTCCACAAAGGGGTCTTTACCACCCGTTTTCCCTAACTAATCTTTTTCTTTGGGACAATTAAGGAGATAATTCAGATTATTTTGTTGACAGTGGTTGAAGGTTGTGTGGTTGTTCAACCATTATCTTGGCATGATGATCGTGCCTCCCAGAATTTCAGACTGACGTCTTGTCAGTCACTTGGCTGTGAGTCCTTTAGAGGTTCTGCTGCAGATGCAGTTAATTTAAGCTGTGGATGAATGTTAGCAGGAGAGAGAACTGAGCAGCACAACATGTCATTTTCACAATGTTTTATATTCAGGAATTGCCTTTTAACAGGTTCAATCCCAGTATTCATTGGTCGACAAATTAAGTTTTCATATGAACCCCAAACAAAAACAAATAAATAAACCGAAAAAAATAAATAAATAAATGAAATGAAAAACAAAACAACTGGCCAGTTGATAGAAACCATGTTTTAGGACAGTACCTTAGACTCACCAACCTGCTGTACAGCATTAATGTGAAATCCAGTACCATCAACCTTTTCTGTGGAAAAAACTTCAAACCATTTAGAGAACACAGCAAGACAAAGACAAAACACAAGACAACATAGAACAAAAGACAAAAGGAAGACAAAGACTCACAGAATTTTGGGAAAATCTTGAGAAGTGTTAGTAAACTATGATTAATTGTTGTATCTCCACCCCCCGATGAGACTTAGTCTCATCCGTATGTTAGTTCTGCTGAACTCTTCCACTGCAGTTTCTGCTCCTGTGTTGCTGCTGCAGGACAGAAATGTTTGTGGTTAGAGTTCATTTTGGGAGCAGCACAGCATCAAGAAAGCAGCCATTTCTTCTCAATGAGTAACTGATTAACCTTTTTGGGATAAATATTGTCTGTCCTCTTAATTCAGCTCAGAGTGCTTTTGATAAAATTTCAGCACGATCTGCTTAATTCTCACTTGTTACTTTATACTAAATTCTATTTAATTCTTACCAGTGGCTGTGTTTCGTGATGCTGAGCCATCCACAGACAGTTCAGGATCAGCATTAAGTTTTTTCTGCTCCATTTGAATTAGAAACACTTCATGGGGTACCAACAGTGTGACATCAGAGTTTCTTATAACATCACATGATACAATAACATATTTCCATACAAATTAGAATCAAAGACAAAGGTTTATTCTATTTTTCTATTTGTCTCAATTCCTCATTTATTTATTTTTTAGATGAGCCATGTGGCCTTGTGCTGCTAACTTTTTCCTTAGCAGTGCCACAGCATCGTGCTTGTGTTCAGATCTTTGGTTGGTTATTGATCACTGTTATCTTGCATGCATGCTTTGACCTAAGGGCCCAGATTCTTGATATTATTTTGTAATATTTTTTTTTATTTATTTTTTCCTCGTAGCAGTTTTGGAATGTTAGCTAAATTGTTCAGGATCATTCTTATTTTTTTCTTGACATGAATTAGGCCTTTAATCGTGCAGTTCAAAGCTCTGTGCTTTACCTTACTTCGAGCAGCTCTGCCTCAGTTTATTATGTTTTATACGTTCTATGCTGTCATTTCTCTCTTCTCCTATTGGCAAGGCAAGGCAGAGTGCTCGCAACTGTGTCCTGTGCAGTAGCCGTGATATCTGTAATTGCAATTATTACTTTTGCATATGATGACAGCGTGCAAAAGACGCATGGGCTCTGTGGAGAGCTCCGCTCCAGCTGGCTGCTGTGACAGCTCACTGACACTGTATTTCTGCTTAATCAGTTTCAGTCTCGCCAGAGTTACATTAATATATGTATTTTTATATTTGAAATTCAGGGGATTTTGATAATAGATTATTAAAGTTTGTTTGCGAGGCTGTGGCCTCTGCATGTGCAAAGCTTGTGCGCCAAACTTTAGGGCGTATTTGCGCCGGCATATCATTAGTGCAAAATGTTTTGGGTAAAAAATAGGCTATTAAAAGGAACTGTCGGAATGGCGGTATGTTAAAAAAAACAAAAAACATACCGCCATTCCGACCATAGGAGGAAAAAAGTGTCGGAATGGTGGGACGTTTGATAAAAAATTAAGTGTCGCCATTCCGACAATTGGAGACCCATGTCGGAATGGCGAGATGTCGGAATGGCAGCATGTAACCATGATGAAGGAGAGACCATTTGAGCAGCACAGCCATTTCGCAGCACAGGGACAGCAGTCCAAGTTACAGGATCTCCCACGTGGTATCACCTGTCACATTGTGTCAAGGCATCAAAAGAAGAAAAAATCACCAAACTCAAGGACAAAAAGACAAAGACTCCGGTGAACGAAGACAGAGGACTGACAAACCAGAAATACAAAAGGATTCTCGATATCAAGATCCAGAAGAAGAGGCTAACAATGCCACGAACACTTACGATGCTGGGAATGATGCCAGCAATGAACAGAGAAGAAGATTCAGTGTCATCAATCTGCATTACGTGCCTCTAATGAGGGGGTGAATATAGAATCCTCAACGATTACAACGTCTCTGGGAACTGTGACAACAACAAGGTTTAAACCATTTTGATATATATTGTAACCTATTGTCTAAGGAATAGTGCTGAAAATGAGGTAAATCTAATCCACCACTGTCGTTGGTCTTCTGTAGGGTTTTTAGACTAATACGTGGTGGTTTGTTTTTCCACAGAAATTTGGAGATGCAAGGTCTGAATGTCCAACCATAATTTCTAAAAACCGGGTAAGAAAAGGCTCGAAAGCCCGACTATACACAATCAAAAGCGGGAGCGGAAGGTTTTCAGCTGCAAATCCTTCACTCAAACCAAGTGAAAACTGCTTTGTCCTTCATATTTATCAATGTCTAGATCGACTTCAACAAAGAACAACATTGTACTTTGCAGTAAAGAAAGAGCAAATCAAAAGTTTTAGGAATCCGAGAATAAGCTTATTTTCATGAGTTCTGCACGATTATTGATTTTACTATGAATGAATGCCTTCACTCAAACTATGTTAAAACTGCTTTGTCCTTCATATTTATCAATGTCTAGATTGACTTCAACAAAGAACAACACTGGATTTTGCAGTAGAAGAAAGAGCAACACTGAAGGATCAGTAATCCGAGAATAAGCTTATTTTCATACGTTCTGCATGATTTGGGATTTTATGTATAAAATGAATTCCTTCACTCAAACCAAGTTAAAACTGCTTTGTCCTTCATATTTATCAATGTCTAGATCGACTTCAACAAAGAACAACATTGTATTTTGCAGTAGAAGAAAAAGCAACACTGAAGGATCAGGAATCCGAGAATAAGCTTCTTTTCATACGTTCTGCATGATTTGGGATTTTATGTATAAAATGAATTCCTTCACTCAAACCAAGTGAAAACTGCTTTGTCCTTCATATTTATCAATGTCTAGATTGACTTCAACAAAGAACAACATTGTATTTTGCAGTAGAAGAAATAGAAACACTGAAGGATCAGGAATCCGAAAACAAGCTTATTTTCATACGTTCTGCTTGATTTGGGATTTTGCTATAAAATTAATTCCTTCACTCAAACAAAGTGGAAACTGCTTTGTCCTTCATATTTATCAATGTCTATATCGATTTCAACAAAGAACAAGGCTGTATTTTGCAGTATAGGAAAGAGCAACACTGGAGGATCAAGAATCCGAGAATAAGCTTACTTTCATGAGTCCTGCACGATTTCGGATTTTCCTATAAAATGAATTGCTTTGCTCAAACCAAGTTAAAATTGCTTTGTCCTTCATAGTTATCCATGTCTAAAATGTATCAAGCATAAAGTTCCTCATATTACCCTGAATGAGAAAGAAGCATCCCTTTGGTTGAGCAATACGTTCCTTTTGCGGAGTTATGCATGATTTCGGATTTTGCTATAAAATTCATTCCTTCACACCGTCAGCACCGTCGGAGATTCACACTTACTCACAGCCGAACAACTCCGCTCCCGCATTTGATGGTGTATAGTCGGCCATTCTCACCCTTTCTCATCAGCTTTTTGCAAATTATGATCTGACATTCACACCTGCTTTTGATAATGTATGGTTGGGCATTCGCACCTTTTCTTACCCATTTTTCAGTAATTATGGGTGGACATTCACACCTTCTTGCAGCTGAACACCTCCTCTCCCGCTATTGATTGTGTACAGTCGGGTATTTTAACCTTTTCTTACCCGCTTTTTACCAAATATGGTCGGACATTCACACCGTCTTACAGCGGAACACCTCTGCTCCCGCTTTTGATGGTGTATAGTCAGGCATTTGAACCTTTTCTTACCCGCTTTTTACAAACTATGGTCGGACATTCAAACCTTCTTGTAGCCGAAAACCTCCGCTCCCTCTTTTGATCATACATTGTCGGGCATTCGCACCTTTTCTTACCCATTTTTTACAAACCATGGTCGGACTGTCACACATTCTTGTAGCCAAACACATCCGCTCCCGCTATTGATTGTGACAGTCGGGTATTTTAACCTTTTCTTACCCGTTTTTTACCAACTATGGTCGGACATTCACACCTTCTTACAGCGGAACACCTCCGCTCCCTCTTTTGATGGTGTATGTTTGGGCATTCGAACCTTTTCTTACCCGCTTTTTACAAACTATGCTCGGACATTCAAACCTTCTTGTAGCCGAACACATCCACTCCTGCTTTTGATGATGTATGGTTGGGCATTCAAACCTACTTGTTTCCCACTTTTCATTAATTTTGGGTGGACATTCACACCTTGTCACAGCCAAACACCTCCGGTCCCTGTTTTGATCATGTATGGTTGGACATTCGCACCTTTTTTTCACCCGCTTTTTGCCAACTATGGTCGGCTTTTCACAGCTTCCTCTCCACCATACTTGTATGGTGGGATATTCACACCCAGTTGCATCCGAAGACCTTTTGTTGATATTTAGTCGGTCATTCGCAGCTTACCCGCTTTTGGCAAACTATGGCCTTCATGCAGCCAAACACCTCTGATCTCGCTTTTGATGATGTAAGGTTGGGCATTCAGACCTTGCTTCACCTGCTTTTCACCAAATATAGTAGGACATTTACACCTTCTTGCAGCCGAACACTTCCGCTCCACCTTTTAGTGTTCTATCACACCTTTTTTTCACCGCATTTTATAGATTATGGTTGGAAATTCTCAATCACTCTCATCCGAAGACCTCTCCTCCCGCTTTTGTTAATATATTTGAACTTTAGTCGGACATTCTCACCTTCTTGCAGCTGAACCACCTCCGCTCCCTGTTTTGATCATATATGGTATGGCAATACTACCTTTTCCTACCCGTTTGTTAGTAATTATGGCTGGACATTCACACCTACTTGCAGCCGAACACCACCTCTCCCGCTTTTGATGATGTATGGACCGGCATTCTTACCTTTTCTAACACATTTTTCAGCAATTATGGTCGGAGATTCACACTTACTCACAGCCGAACAACTCCGCTCCCGCATTTGATGGTGTATAGTCGGGCATTCTCACCCTTTCTCATCAGCTTTTTGCAAATTATGATCTGACATTCACACCTGCTTTTGATAATGTATGGTTGGGCATTCGCACCTTTTCTTACCCATTTTTCAGTAATTATGGGTGGACATTCACACCTTCTTGCAGCTGAACACCTCCTCTCCCGCTATTGATTGTGTACAGTCGGGTATTTTAACCTTTTCTTACCCGCTTTTTACCAAATATGGTCGGACATTCACACCGTCTTACAGCGGAACACCTCTGCTCCCGCTTTTGATGGTGTATAGTCAGGCGCTTGAACCTTTTCTTACCCGCTTTTTACAAACTATGGTCGGACATTCAAACCTTCTTGTAGCCGAAAACCTCCGCTACCTCTTTTGATTATACATTGTTGGGCATTCGCACCTTATTTACAAACTATAGTCAGACATTCACACCTTGCAGCTGAGCCACCTCAGCTCCCTGTTTTGATAGTGTATGTTCGGGCATTCGAACCTATTCTTACCCCCTTTTTACAAACTATGCTCGGAGATTCACACCTACTCACAGCCGAACAACTCCGCTCCCGCATTTGATGATGTCTTGTCCGGCATTCTAGTCTCTTCTAACACATTTTTCAGCAATTATGGTTGGACATTCACACCTACTCACAGCCGAACACTTCCGCTCCCGCATTTGATGGTGTATAGCCGGGCATTCTCACCCTTTCTCATCAGCTTTTTGCAAATTATGATCTGACATTCACACCTACTTGCAGTCGAACAGCTCTGCTCCCGCTTTTGATTATGTTTGGTTGGATATTCGAACCTTTTCTTAACTGCTTTTTACAAACTTTGGTCGGACGTTCACACCTTCTTGCAGCCGAACACATCCACTTCCACTTTTGATGGTATATATTCCCGGCATTCGAACCTTTTCTTACCCGCTTTTTACAAACCGTGGTCGGACTTTCACACCTTCTTGTAGCCAAACAACTCCGCTCCCGCTATTGATTGTGTACAGTCGGGTATTTTAACCTTTTCTTACCCGCTTTTTACCAACTATGGTCGGACATTTACACCTTCTTACAGCGGAACACCTCCGCTCCCTCTTTTGATGGTCTATGTTCGGGCATTCGAACCTTTTCTTACCCGCTTTTTACAAACTATGGTCGGACATTCAAACCTTCTTGTAGCCGAACACATCCACTCCTGCTTTTGATGATGTATGGTTGGGCATTTTCACCTTTTCTTACCCATTTTTCAGTAATTATGGGTGGACATTCACACCTCCTTGCAGCTGAACAACTCCTCTCCCGCTTATGATCATATGCGGTTTGATATTCGAAAATTTTCTTTCATGTTTTAAAGCAATTATTGATGGACATTCAAATCTTCTTGTAGCCGAACACATCCCCTCCCACTTTTGATGATGTATGGGTTGGCATTCGCACCCTTTTTTTACCCATTTTTCAGGAATTTTGGGTGGACATTCAGACCTTCTTGCAGCCGAAAACCTCCGCTCCCTCTTTTGATCATACATTGTCGGGCATTCGCACCTTATCTTACCCGCTTTTTACAAACTATAGTCAGACATTCACACCTTGCAGCTGAACCACCTCCGCTCCCTGTTTTGATCATGTATGGTCTGGCAATACTACCTTTTCTTACCCGTTTGTGAATAATTAATCCCAAAATATTGAGCATAAAATAAGTCTTTATGCTGATGATGTATTACTTTTCCTTCAGAACTCACAGACGTCTCTCAGTCACACGATCACACTCATAAATAAATTCTCAGCACTTTCTGACTACTCTATCAACTGGTCTAAGACCACAGTTCTGCCCATTAACTGTAGGGTCCATAATATACCTGCGATCACTTTACAGTCAGGAAATATTAGATATTTAGGCATAAACATTTCCTCCAGGCTCTCAGAGCTAACAAAGCTAAATTATGTGCAATTATTAAAGACAGTAGAGGACGATCTCTCGTTGGAAGTCCTTACCTATATCACTTATGGGGAGAGTTACATGATGATACTACCAAAAGTTAACTATTTGTTCTCAATGATCCCCATAAAACCATCTGCTACTTGGTTTAAGTCACTAGATTCATGCATCTCCAAATTTCTGTGGAAAAACAAACCACCACGTATTAGTTTAAAAACCCTACAGAAGACCACGGAGAGTGGTGGATTAGATTTACCTCATTTTCAGCACTATTCCTTAGCCAATAGGTTACGATATATATCAAAATGGTTTAAACCTTGTTGTTGTCACAGTTCCCAGAGACGTTGTAATCGTTGAGGATTCTATATTCACCCCCTCATTAGAGGCACGTAATGCAGATTGATGACACTGAATCTTCTTCTCTGTTCATTGCTGGCATCATTCCCAGCATCGTAAGTGTTCGTGGCATCTTCTTCTGGATCTTGATATCGAGAATCCTTTTGTATTTCTGGTTTGTCAGTCCTCTGTCTTCGTTCACCGGAGTCTTTGTCTTTTTGTCCTTGAGTTTGGTGATTTTTTCTTCTTTTGATGCCTTGACACAATGTGACAGGTGATACCACGTGGGAGATCCTGTAACTTGGACTGCTGTCCCTGTGCTGCGAAATGGCTGTGCTGCTCAAATGGTCTCTCCTTCATCATGGTTACATGCTGCCATTCCGACATCTCGCCATTCCGACATGGGTCTCCAATTGTCGGAATGGCGACACTTAATTTTTTATCAAACGTCCCACCATTCCGACACTTTTTTCCTCCTATGGTCGGAATGGCGGTATGTTTTTTGTTTTTTTTAACATACCGCCATTCCGACAGTTCCTTTTAATAGCCTATTTTTTACCCAAAACATTTTGCACTAATGATATGCCGGCGCAAATACGCCCTAAAGTTTGGCGCACAAGCTTTGGACATGCAGAGGCCAAAGCCTCGCAAACGAACTTTAATAATCTATTATCAAAATCCCCTGAATTTCAAATATAAAAATACAGATATTAATGTAACTCTGGCGAGACTGAAACTGATTAAGCAGAAATACAGTGTCAGTGAGCTGTCACAGCAGCCAGCTGGAGCGGAGCTCTCCACAGAGCCCATGCGTCTTTTGCACGCTGTCATCATATGCAAAAGTAATAATTGCAATTACAGATATCACGGCTACTGCACAGGACACAGTTGCGAGCACTCTGCCTTGCCTTGCCAATAGGAGAAGAGAGAAATGACAGCATAGAACGTATAAAACACAACAAAATTCAGTAAAAACGTTTATTCATGTTATTCACGTGATTTATGAGTACTCACTCCAATTTTGGGAAGCGCGGATGGGCTTTGCGCATTTGGCACAAACACACAGCCGCAACGGTTGTAGCTTTATACAGCTTGTTGATATCTTAAGGACCTAACTGGTCACACCTGGGAGTAAATGTCATGTAGAGATTGTTTTTACATGACATTACAGCTGAACATATAGCTTTCATCCACAAACCAACGTGGGAGAGCCCGAAGACGCATGTGCCAGACGCACATAGGCATGCGTAAAACCAATTTTGACCACTTCATACTGTTTATTTGCTTTCTTTTAGTTAACTTTCGTTTCTTTTGGATTCTTGTGCGTGTTATGGAGCCGTTTTGGTCCATGTTTGTAAGCCTTTTTTTCCTGGATTAAATTTTCGGAAGTTGAAACAAGTGGCATTGGAGTGTGTGATTGAAAACCACCGCGGACTGCTTCTCCTCCTCCAGTTGCCGAGACTTTGTGTTTTTAATAACGCTTGTCTATAAACATGTGTTAAACATATAAATTGCATGAACAGAAAGAAGGGACTCACCTGTTGAGTAACACACATTTCCTTATACGGAAAGCCTTGTCTGAATGGTGGGACATTTGAACGTCAGAATAGCGGGATGTCGCAATGGTGGGATGTCGGAATGGTGGGACGTTTGCATGTCGGAATGGTGGTATGTCGGAATGGTGGGATGTCGGAATGGTGGGATGTCGGAATAGCGGGATGTCGGAATGGCGGGATTTCGGAATGGGTGTTGCCACCCCCTTCATCATATACACAGTTATTTATACATCACCTTCCACCATGAAGCGTTGTCCCTTTTTGTTTCTCTCTTTGTTCTTAAAATGCTGTTATGCATGTCTAAACCAATCCATTAAATTAGATCATTTTGGCAGTAAAGCGATCTACAATGTGCTTGGTCGCAAAGCTGCTCATCTGTGGTAAACAGCTCTTCAGAAAGGCATTCTTCAATTGATTTCACTAATTCTATGTAATAATTTTGTGATTTCCTACAAAACTACACTTCTTCTCCCTTCTGTCTGAGTATTTAATATTGTCTGGGTCCCGTTAAAACATGTATTTTTCCCATCTAATTCCTTGTTTGCTTTAAAACAAGTATTCCCCATTTTCTATCCCTTCAGTAGCCAACCAGTTTGTATGGAGTACACTGGAGCAACTTGACTGATCAGTAAAACACTGCTTTTGTTGTCACCGCAAGGCTTCCCCCGTCGGTTGTTTCACTGAGACACTACTGAGTAACTATAACTCAACACAGTTTATACACATAACATTCCTATACATACTAACAAACAAACAAACAATTATTTATCGCAATTTTCTCATCTCTGTTTGAACGTACACCCAGGTAAATATTCCTGTAGTCTTCTCATACCGACTATGGACCCATTCATTGTTTAACTTCACTGTTTTGCAAATCCTAATTGAATATTACACATTGACATTGAACTTTACTTGATAAGCAGGTCTTCATTGCATTCAGCAGCCTATATGTGAGCATCTATGTGTAAGCTGTTCTTCTTTGCATTTATCAGCAGCAAGCAATTCTTCATTGCACATGCATATGAAATTAGTAAAACAATTCCAATGCGTTAGCGAAACCTTCTATATCAGGAGTGTCCATCATGATGCTGGGAATAAAACCTCTTTCCTAGAATAGTTCAACCTTCATTACTCAACTGATCATAACTCCGCAATGAGCACATTTCAAAGTATCATTCCTCTACATGTATTCAAAAATCTATGTGTAAATGTTTAATATTTCTTATATTTGTTGATGTCATTCTGTGTGCATGTGGCCTAAACCCAATCTCTGTGTGGCAATTTTAATTTAAACAAGTTGAACTCTGCCTCTGATCATTTAAAAAAGGTGTGTACCAATATCAACCTTTCTCAGGTAATTACTGATCCTACAAAACCAAAGAGATCCTTCAAGGTTGTCCCTGATTGGCTCAATCTTAACATATCAAATGTAGAAAATCCGCAGTATCTGAACTTGGTGTTAGTTATCACTGCTCAATAGCCTGTATCAGAATTGCAAAAATGAAAACATTAGGTCCACGCTTGGTATCCAGATCCTGAAACATCTCCATGAGCAGGCTTTTTTTTAACTGATCTGTTGAATAGTTATATGACACTGTTAAAATCCCAGATGAAGATCTAGCACTTGACCATTTTTGTAAATCTTCTAATTCCATAGTTGATAAACACGCCCCTTTTAAAAAGTATAGAACTTAGAACAGGTCTATCCCTGGCTTTCGGCAGAACTGTCTTCTTTACTTTTTTTTCCCCTTGTCCTGTTCAGCATTATGTCAGAAGAATTGTAGTCTCAATACCTTTGATGCCAAACAGATTTGTTTTGCCAAGGGAAGTTTTATAAATGTAAAGCTCCCCTTGATGCCCATTTATTTATTTCTGTTTACAATATATGACATGAACTGAACTGAACCGGACCGGGGGACAAGGAAACAAGAAGAGGAAAGAAGAGGAAACAGAACAAAAATAGAAACAAAAACCAGACAACCAGCTGCTACACCTGTAAAAAACAAAACAGACAACAATCCATGGCCTATGAGGGGAATCCAGCCTTAGCGCCACCAGGAGCACCTGAAAGCAGACAAGCAGAGAAAAAACAAACACACAAACAAACAAAAACAAGCACAAGAAGCGGCAATCGCATACAACACAGCTGTGGATATAGATGACCTGAGACGACATGATAATACATCAACTGCTTAGTGACCATGCTACTGGACTAATGAATGTGTGTGTGTGTGTGTGAGAACATGCAACACCCATGGCACAGGACCTACATGATAACCGTGCTTAGTTATGAGTGTATAAGCGTACAGGGCCACAATCCACAGCCCCCCCCCCCCCCAAGCAATCAGAAGCAGGCAGAGAGGGCCACAAGACCCAGGCCACCAGCAGCCCCCACAGAGCACAGAACCCAGGCAGCCCACTGCAGGGGCAACCACGCATCCACCCAGAAGACTGCAGAGGAAGCCCCCGGAAAGAGCCCCCATAAGCATAGGGCAGAGGCACTCCGGGAAGCAGGGGTAACAGCCCACCGACCCCGCCAGGCCCCAGCCGCCCAGACATGGGCCGTGCACTGGACCTGGGCCCCAGGAGCCCGAGCGCCCCCAAACCCCCCGGCAGAGGCCCCACCCAATACCCAGGAGGGCCAAGCGCCCCAGACAGCCACAAAGTGGGTCAGCGCCTGCCCCAGCGCCCCTGGCCAAGTGCCCTGGGAGTCAAGACGTGCCCACAGGTGGGTGAAGTCGCGAGCAGTGGGGAGAGGCAACGCTGATGCCCCATCGGGAGAAACACAGGCAGGCCAGGCGACAGCAAGTCCCAGATCCAGGCCCAATCATTACCACACACACTTTCACGTCCCATACATCCACACATCCACACATCCTACCTCCCTCGACTCTGCTGGGGTGTAGTGCAGCGGGCACACCAGGAGGCCAGCAACCCCCCAGCCACCACAGACCCCGAACCAGCAGAACAATTAATTAATCCTCCTGGCCCCTCCTGCCCCAAGCAGACACCAGGAAGCAGGGGTGTGCGAAGAAGACCCCTCCCCTCACCCTTCTGGCTCTTCAATATTTTCTAATAGTGAGCAATTAAAATTGAGGGGCAGCCAAACTTGTAGAACTGGGAGCGCGGCACTCTGGGCAGCCTACATACCCAAAGAGCCCCGCCCACCAGATGCCACTCAGTGTAACCACCCCCCAAGACCTAATGTGTGTGTGTGAGTGTGTTTGATAAGTAGTAATGTCTAAGGTGTAATTAAAACAGGGGCAGGGAACTGCAGAGTGCAACCACCACCTACGTGGCCCCATCCACTACACCCCACCGAACACACACGCCCCCAAAACCCTTCATGTGTGAGTGTGTGCTGTGTACAGGAGCCAGAGCCAGAAGGGAGAGGGGTATGGGGATATATACCGGGGGAGCTACTCTCCCCCAGAGAGGGCAGCCAGGGACTGGCTGCAATAGGCATCCCCGCTACCTGGGAGCCAACAATGGGCAGGAGGGCCTGATGTCCACCAGGCTCGGGGCCTGCAGCGACCATATTCCGGGAGCTACTGTACCCCCAGAAGGTACCCATCCCACCCCACTCAACCCAACCCCACCCAGGAGGACCTCTACAAAAAACAAACAAACAAACCACCCGGTCACACCAGTCGCAGCAGCCCGGGCCTGAGACCCACCATCACCCAGCAACCCACCACCACCACTATGTGATAAAACTAATCAGAGGGGACCAGAGAGAATGAAATTCGGCCAATTGATGTTTTGAGGAGGCAGACATTGTTTCCATGCTAATATAATCTAAAAGAAAATTTCTAAACTGGTTAATACATAGATTGTTCTTCTCTTTCCAGTTCATGAGAATAGTTTTCTTTGCGATACATAACACTGTGACAACCATGTGTGCTGAGTTAATTTCCATGTTGATGTTGTCTAAGTCACCCAGTATGCACAGTGTGGGGCATGCAGGGATGCTACACTTTAGCCATGTTGATAGGTCCTCACAGACTTCAAGCCAGAACTTCTGGACAGGCGCAGAAAACCACAAAGCGTGTGCATAATCATCAGGTGTGTTATCTGTGCAATGTGAGCAGATGTTTGAGTGTGTTAGACCCATCCTGAACATCCTTTGTCCTGTATAGTGTGTTCTATGAAGGATTTTGTATTGTATGAGCTGTAAATTAGGATTTCGAGTCTTTATGAAGGTGTTCAAACATATTTGTGGTTAGAAGGTATGACCAGAACTGATGGATAAATCTGCCTCCAATTTTGAGGATGGAAGAGACATTGTGTCATCTATCTTAGACAATAATTTATATATTTTTGATAGTAGATTTGGGGTACAGATGCTTAGAAATTCTGCTACCCTAGTCGGGGGTTGTAAGTCTGGTTGGTGGAGGATATATCCATCCATCCATCCATCATCTGCCGCTTATCCGGGGGTCGGGTCGCGGGGGCAGCAGCTTGAGCAGAGAAACCCAGACGTCTCTGTCCCCGGCCACTTCCTCCAGCTCTTCCGGGGGGACCCCGAGGCGTTCCCAGGCCAGCCGAGAGACATAGTCTCTCCAACGTGTCCTGGGTCTCCCCCGGGGTCTCCTCCCAGTGGGACGTGCCCAGAACACCTCCCCAGGGAGGCGCCCAGGGGGCATCCTAACCAGAAGCCCGAGCCACCTCATCTGACTCCTCTCAATGTGGAGGAGCAGCGGTTCTACTCCGAGCCCCTCCCGGATGACTGAGCTTCTCACCCTATCTCTAAGGGAGAGCCCAGACACCCTGCGGAGGAAACCCATTTCGGCCGCTTGTATTCGCGATCTTGTTCTTTCGGTCACTACCCACAACTCGTGACCATAGGTGAGGATGGGAACGTAGATTGACGAGTAAGTAGAGAGCTTCGCCTTCTGGCTCAGCTCCCTCTTCACAACGACGGGTCGGTGCAGAGCCTGCAACACTGCAGGCGCCGCACCGATCCGCCCGTCAATCTCCCGCTCCATTCGTCCGTCACTCGTGAACAAGACCCCGAGATACTTGAACTCCTCCTCTTGGGGAAGGATCTCATTCCCGACCCGGAGAGAGCATTCCACCCTTTTCCGGCTGAGAACCATAGTCTCGGATTTGGAGGTGCTGATTCTCATCCCAGCCGCTTCACACTCGGCTGCGAATCACTCCAGTGAGAGCTGAAGGTCACGGCCTGACGATGCTAACAGAACCACATCATCTGCAAAAAGCAGAGACCCGATTCTGAGGTCGCCAAATGGGACACCCTCAACGCCCTGGCTCCGCCTAGAAATTCTGTCCATAAAAGTTAGGAACAGAATCGGTGACAAAGGGCAGCCCTGACGGAGTCCAACTCTCACCGGAAACGTATCCGACTTACTGCCGGCAATGCGGACCAAACTCTGGCACCGGTCATACAGAGACCGAACGGCCCCTATCAAGGGGTCCGGCACTCCATATTCCCGGAGCACCCCCCACAGGACTCCACGAGGGACACGGTCGAACGCTTTCTCCAAGTCCACAAAACACATGTAGACTGGTTGGGCGAACTCCCATGCACCCTCCAGGATCCTGCCGAGGGTATAGAGCTGGTCCACTGTTCCAAAAGCCACACTGCATCTCCTGAATCCGAGGCTCGATTATCCGACGGATCCTCCTCTCCAATACCCCCGAATAGACCTTACCAGGGAGGCTGAGGAGAGTGATACCCCTATAGTTGGAACACACCCTCCGGTCCCCCTTTTTAAAGAGGGGGACCACCACCCCAATCTGCCAGTCCAGAGGCACTGTCCCCGATGTCCACGCGATACTGCAGAGGCGTGTCAGCCAAGACAGCCCTACAACATCCAGAGCCTTGAGAAACTCAGGACGGACCTCATCCACGGCCTTGCCACCGAGGAACTTTTTAACCACCTCGGCAACCTCAACCCCCGAAATGGGAGGCCCCGTCTCCGAGCTCTCCGACTCTGCCTCTTCCGAGCATGTGTTGGTAGGATTGAGGAGTTCCTCGAAGTACTCCCCCCACCGACTCACAACATCCCTAGTTGAGGTCAGCAAAGCCCCGTCCGCACTGTAAACAGTGTTGACTGTGAGCCGCTTCCCCCCCCTGACACGCCGGATGGTGGACCAGAATCTTTTCGAGGCCGTCCGGAAATCGTTCTCCATGGTCTCACCGAACTCCTCCCAGGCCCGAGTTTTTGCCTCAGCAACCGCCGAATCCGCGGCCCGTCTGGCCCGTCGGTACCTATCAGCTTCTTCCAGGGTCCCACTGGCCAAAAAGGCCCGATAGGACTCCTTCTTCAGCTTGACGGCTTCCCTCACCACTGGTGTCCACCAGCAGGTTCGAGGGTTGCCGCCACGACAGGCACCGACCACCTTACGGCCACAACTCCGACCAGCTGCCTCGGCAATGGAGTCACGGAACATGGCCCATTCAATGTCCCCCACCTCAAATATGGTTGAAGCTCTGCCGGAGGTGGGAGTTAAAGCTCCTTCTGACGGGGGATTCTGACAAACGCTCCCAGCAGAGCCTCACAATACGTTTGGGCCTGCCAGGTCTGATCGGCATCCTCCCCCACCAGCGGAGCCAACTCACCACCAGGTGGTGATCAGTTGACAGCTCCGCCCCTCTCTTCACCCGAGTGTCCAGGACATACGGCCGCAAGTCCGATGATACAACCACAAAGTCGATCATCGAACTGCGGCCAAGGGTGTCCTGGTGCCAAGTGCACATATGGACACCCTTATGCCTGAACATGGTGTTCGTTATGGACAGTCTATGACTGGCACAGAAGTCCAACAACATAACACCACTCTGATTCAGATCGGGGGGGCCGTTCCTCCCAATGACACCCCTCCAGGTCTCACTGTCATTGCCCACGTGAGCATTGAAGTCCACCAGCAGAATGAGGGAGTCTCCGGTAGGAGCATTCTCCAGTGCCTCCCCCAGAGACTCCAAAAAGGGTAGGTACTCTGAACTGCTGTTTGGCGCATAGGCACAAACAACAGTCAGGACTCGTCCCCCCACCCAAGGCGGAGGGAGGCTACCCTCTCGTTCACTGGGGTAAACCCCAATGTACTGGCACACAGCCGGGGGGCAATAAGTATGCCCACACCTGCTCTGCGCCTCTCACCACGGGCAACTCCAGAGTGGAAGAGAGTCCAACCCCTCTCAAGAGTACTGGTTCCAGATCCCAAGCCGTGCGTCGAGGTGATACCGACTATATCTAACGGTCTGATGAAGTTTCAACAATAAACAACAAACTTTGTATTATGAGAAAGAACCAGACTCATTCTTCAGGAATCCGAAAATAAGCTCTATTTTACGAGTTATGCACGAATTCGGATTCTCCTATAAAACGAATTCCTTAACTCAAACCAAGTTAAGACTGCTTTGTCCTTCATATTTATTCATGTCTAATCAAGTTTCAATGATAAACAACGTTGTACTTTGTAGAATGAGAAAGAACTTCTTCAGCAATAAGCATCTCTCGACAAATGACGAAATACAGATTTTGCTATAAAATTAATTGCTATCAGCCTGACTTAAAACTGTTTGTCTTCCTTATTTATCCACTTCAAATCAAGTTTCAACAATTAAAAAAAAT
Source organism: Leuresthes tenuis (assembly GCF_036924035.1). NCBI lineage: Eukaryota > Metazoa > Chordata > Actinopteri > Atheriniformes > Atherinopsidae > Leuresthes > Leuresthes tenuis. Next base: position 26,274,832 of record NW_027325367.1, on the reverse strand, counting down.
TTGTAGTTTGAGAAAGAACAACTTAATCTTGAGCAATCAGTATAAAAAGAGGGTAAGCAAAGGTGCGAATGTCAAACCATACATGATCAAAACAGGGAGCGGAGGTGTTTGGCTGAGACAAGGTGTGAATGTCCACCCATAATTAATGAAAAGCGGGCAACAAGTAGGTTCGAATGCCCAACCATACATCATCAAAAGCAGGAGTGGATATGTTCGGCTACAAGAAGGTTTGAACGTCTGACCATAGTTTGTAAAAAGCGGGTAAGAAAAGGTTCGAATGCCCGAACATACACCATCAAAGGAGGGAGCGGAGGTGTTCCGCTGTAAGAAGGTGTGAATGTCCGACCATAGTTGGTAAAAAACGGGTAAGAAAAGGTTAAAATACCCGACTGTACACAATCAGTAGCGGGTGCGGAGTTGTTCGGCTACTAAAAGGTGTGAAAGTCCAACCATGGTGTGTAAAAAGCGGGTAAGAAAAGGTGCGAATGCCCGAAAATGTATGATCAAAAGAAGGAGCGGAGGAGTTCGGCTGAAAGAAGGTGTGAATGTACACCCATAATTACTGAAAAATGGGTAAGAAAAGGTGCGAATGCCCAACTATACATAATCAAAAGCAGGAGTGGATGTGTTCGGCTCCAAGAAGGGTTGAATGTCTGACCATAGTTTGTAAAAAGCAGGTAAGAAAAGGTTTGACTGCCCGAACATACACCATCAAAAGAGGGAGCGGAGGTGTTCCGCTGTAAGAAGGTGTGAATGTCCGACCATAGTTGGTAAAAAGCGGGTAAGAAAAGGTTAAAATACCCGACTGTACACAATCAATAGCGGGAGCGGAGTTGTTCGGCTACTAAAAGATGTGAAAGTCCGACTATGGTTTGTAAAAAGCGGGTAAGAAAAGGTGCTAATGCCCGACAATGTATGATCAAAAGAGGGAGTGGAGGTTTTCGGCTGTAAGAAGGTCTGAATGTCCAACTATAATTTGTAAAAACCGGGTAAGAAAAGGCTTGAAAGCCAAACTATACACCATCATAAGCGGGAGAGGAGGTGTTCAGCTGCAAGAAGGTGTGAATGTCCACCCATAATTACTGAAAAATGGGTAAGAAAAGGTGCGAATGCCCAAACATACATCATCAAAAGCAGGAGTGGATGTGTTGGGCTACAAAAAGGTTTGAAAGTCCAACCATGGTTTGTAAAAAACGGGTAAGAAAAGGTGCGAATGCCCGACAATGTATGATCAAAAGAGGGAGCGGAGGTTTTTGGCTACAAGAAGGTTTGAATGTCCGACCATAGTTTGTAAAAAGCGGGTAAGAAAAGGTTCAAATGCCTGACAATACACCATCAAAAGCGTGAGCGGAGGTGTTCCGCTGTAAGACGGTGTGAATGTCCGACCATAGTTGGTAAAAAGCAGTTAAGAAAAGGTTCGAATATCCAACCAAACATAATCAAAAGCGGGAGCAGAGCTGTTCGACTGCAAGTAGGTGTGAATGTCAGATCATAATTTGCAAAAAGCTGATGAGAAAGGGTGAGAATGCCCGGCTATACACCATCAAATGCGGGAGCGGAAGTGTTCGGCTGTGAGTAGGTGTGAATGTCCAACCATAATTGCTGAAAAATGTGTTAGAAGAGACTAGAATGCCGGACAAGACATCATCAAATGCGGGAGCGGAGTTGTTCGGCTGTGAGTAGGTGTGAATCTCCGAGCATAGTTTGTAAAAAGGGGGTAAGAATAGGTTCGAATGCCCGAACATACACTATCAAAACAGGGAGCTGAGGTGGCTCAGCTGCAAGGTGTGAATGTCTGACTATAGTTTGTAAATAAGGTGCGAATGCCCAACAATGTATAATCAAAAGAGGGAGCGGAGGTTTTCGGCTACAAGAAGGTTTGAATGTCCGACCATAGTTTGTAAAAAGCGGGTAAGAAAAGGTTCAAGCGCCTGACTATACACCATCAAAAGCGGGAGCAGAGGTGTTCTCCCTGGGGAGGTGTTCCGGGCACGTCCCACTGGGAGGAGACCCCGGGGGAGACCCAGGACACATTGGAGAGACTATGTCTCTCGGCTGGCCTGGGAACGCCTCGGGGTCCCCCCGGAAGAGCTGGAGGAAGTGGCCGGGGACAGAGACGTCTGGGTTTCTCTGCTCAAGCTGCTGCCCCCGCGACCCGACCCCCGGATAAGCGGCAGATGATGGATGGATGGATGGATGGATATATCCTCCACCAACCAGACTTACAACCCCCGACTAGGGTAGCAGAATTTCTAAGCAGCTGTACCCCAAAACTACTATCAAAAATATATAAATTATTGTCTAAGATAGATGACACAATGTCTCTTCCATCCTCAAAATGGGAAGCAGATTTATCCATCAGTTCTGGTCATACCTTCTAACCACAAATATGTTTGAACACCTTCATAAAGACTCGAAATCCTAATTTACAGCTCATACAATACAAAATCCTTCATAGAACACACTATACAGGACAAAGGATGTTCAGGATGGGTCTAACACACTCAAACATCTGCTCACATTGCACAGATAACACACCTGATGATTATGCACACGCTTTGTGGTTTTCTGCGCCTGTCCAGAAGTTCTGGCTTGAAGTCTGTGAGGACCTATCAACATGGCTAAAGTGTAGCATCCCTGCATGCCCCACACTGTGCATACTGGGTGACTTAGACAACATCAACATGGAAATTAACTCAGCACACATGGTTGTCACAGTGTTATGTATCGCAAAGAAAACTATTCTCATGAACTGGAAAGAGAAGAACAATCTATGTATTAACCAGTTTAGAAATTTTCTTTTAGATTATATTAGCATGGAAACAATGTCTGCCTCCTCAAAACATCAATTGGCTGAATTTCATTCTCTCTGGTCCCCTCTGATTAGTTTTATCACTTAGTGGTGGTGGTGGGTTGCTGGGTGATGGTGGGTCTCAGGCCCGGGCTGCTGCGACTGGTGTGACCGGGTGGTTTGTTTGTTTGTTTTTTGTAGAGGTCCTCCGGGGTGGGGTTGGGTTGAGTTGGGTGGGGCGGGATGGGTACCTTCTGGGGGTACAGTAGCTCCCGGAATATGGTCGCTGCAGGCCCCGAGCCTGGTGGACATCAGGCCCTCCTGCCCATTGTTGGCTCCCAGGTAGCGGGGATGCCTATTGCAGCCAGTCCCTGGCTGCCCTGTCTGGGGGAGAGTAGCTCCCCCGGTATATATCCCCATACCCCTCTCCCTTCTGGCTCCTGTACACAGCACACACTCACACATGAAGGGTTTTGGGGGCGTGTGTGTTCGGTGGGGTGTAGTGGATGGGGCCACGTAGGTGGTCCCCTTTGGTTGCACTCTGCAGTTCCCTGCCCCTGTTTTAATTACACCTTAGACATTACTACTTATCAAACACACTCACACACACACATTAGGTCTTGGGGGGTGGTTACACTGAGTGGCATCTGGTGGGCGGGGCTCTTTGGGTATGTAGGCTGCCCAGAGTGCCGCGCTCCCAGTTCTACAAGTTTGGCTGCCCCTCAATTTTAATTGCTCACTATTAGAAAATATTGAAGAGCCAGAAGGGTGAGAGGAGGGGTCTTCTTCGCACACCCCTGCTTCCTGGTGTCTGCTCGGGGCAGGAGGGGCCAGGAGGATTAATTAATTGTTCTGCTGGTTCGGGGTCTGTGGTGGCTGGGGGGTTGCTGGCCTCCTGGTGTGCCCGCTGCACTACACCCCAGCAGAGTCGAGGGAGGTAGGATGTGTGGATGTGTGGATGTATGGGACGTGAAAGTGTGTGTGGTAATGATTGGGCCTGGATCTGGGACTTGCTGTCGCCTGGCCTGCCTGTGTTTCTCCCGATGGGGCATCAGCGTTGCCTCTCCCCACTGCTCGCGACTTCACCCACCTGTGGGCACGTCTTGACTCCCAGGGCACTTGGCCAGGGGCGCTGGGGCAGGCGCTGACCCACTTTGTGGCTGTCTGGGGCGCTTGGCCCTCCTGGGTATTGGGTGGGGCCTCTGCCGGGGGGTTTGGGGGCGCTCGGGCTCCTGGGGCCCAGGTCCAGTGCACGGCCCATGTCTGGGCGGCTGGGGCCTGGCGGGGTCGGTGGGCTGTTGCCCCTGGTTCCCGGAGTGCCTCTGCCCTATGCTTATGGGGGCTCTTTCCGGGGGCTTCCTCTGCAGTCTTCTGGGTGGATGCGTGGTTGCCCCTGCGGTGGGCTGCCTGGGTTCTGTGCTCTGTGGGGGCTGCTGGTGGCCTGGGTCTTGTGGCCCTCTCTGCCTGCTTCTGATTGCTTGGGGGGGGGCTGTGGATTGTGGCCCTGTACGCTTATACACTCATAACTAAGCATGGTTATCATGTAGGTCCTGTGCCATGGGTGTTGCATGTTCTCACACACACACACACACATTCATTAGTCCAGTAGCATGGTCACTAAGCAGTTGATGTATTATCACGTCGTCTCAGGTCATCTATATCCACAGCTGTGTTGTATGCGATTGCCGCTTCTTGTGCTTGTTTTTGTTTGTTTGTGTGTTTGTTTTTTCTCTGCTTGTCTGCTTTCAGGTGCTCCTCTTGGCGCTAAGGCTGGATTCCCCTCATAGGCCATGGATTGTTGTCTGTTTTGTTTTTTACAGGTGTAGCAGCTGGTTGTCTGGTTTTTGTTTCTATTTTTTTTCTTTTTCCTCTTCTTTCCTCTTCTTCTTTCCTTGTCCCCCGGTCCGGTTCAGTTCAGTTCATGTCATATATTGTAAACAGAAATAAATAAATGGGCATCAAGGGGAGCTTTACATTTATAAAACTTCCCTTGGCAAAACAAATCTGTTTGGCATCAAAGGTATTCAGACTACAATTCTTCTGACATAATGCTGAACAGGACAAGGGGAAAAAAAAGTAAAGAAGACAGCTCTGCCGAAAGCCAGGGATAGACCTGTTCTAAGTTCTATACTTTTTAAAAGGGGCGTGTTTATCAACTATGGAATTAGAAGATTTACAAAAATGGTCAAGTGCTAGATCTTCATCTGGGATTTTAACAGTGTCATATAACTATTCAACAGATCAGTTAAAAAAAAGCCTGCTCATGGAGATGTTTCAGGATCTGGATACCAAGCGTGGACCTAATGTTTTCATTTTTGCAATTCTGATACAGGCTATTGAGCAGTGATAACTAACACCAAGTTCAGATACTGCGGATTTTCTACCTTTGATTTGTTAAGATTGAGCCAATCAGGGACAACCTTGAAGGATCTCTTTGGTTTTGTAGGATCAGTAATTACCTGAGAAAGGTTGATATTGGTACACACCTTTTTTAAATGATCAGAGGCAGAGTTCAACTTGTTTAAATTAAAATTGCCACACAGAGATTGGGTTTAGGCCACATGCACACAGAATGACATCAACAAATATAAGAAATATTAAACATTTACACATAGATTTTTGAATATATGTAGAGGAATGATACTTTGAAATGTGCTCATTGCGGAGTTATGATCAGTTGAGTAATGAAGGTTGAACTATTCTGGGAAAGAGGTTCTATTCCCAGCATCATGATGGACACTCCTGATATAGAAGGTTTCGCTAACGCATTGGAATTGTTTTACTATTTTCATATGCATGTGCAATGAAGAATTGCTTGCTGCTGATAAATGCAAAGAAGAACAGCTTACACATAGATGCTCACATATAGGCTGCTGAATGCAATGAAGACCTGCTTATCAAGTAAAGTTCAATGTCAATGTGTAATATTCAATTAGGATTTGCAAAACAGTGAAGTTAAACAATGAATGGGTCCATAGTCGGTATGAGAAGACTACAGGAATATTTACATGGGTGTACGTTCAAACAGAGATGAGAAAATTGCGATAAATAATTGTTTGTTTGTTTGTTAGTATGTATATCAATGTTATGTGTATAAACTGTGTTGAGTTATAGTTACTCAGTAGTGTCTCAGTGAAACAACCGACGGGGGAAGCCTTGCGGTGACAACAAAAGCAGTGTTTTACTGATCAGTCAAGTTGCTCCAGTGTACTCCATACAAACTGGTTGGCTACTGAAGGGATAGAAAATGGGGAATACTTGTTTTAAAGCAAACAAGGAATTAGATGGGAAAAATACATGTTTTAACGGGACCCAGACAATATTAAATACTCAGACAGATGGGAGAAGAAGTGTAGTTTTGTAGGAAATCACAAAATTATTACATAAAATTAGTGAAATCAATTGAAGAATGCCTTTCTGAAGAGCTGTTTACCACAGATGAGCAGCTTTGCGACCAAGCACATTGTAGATCGCTTTACTGCCAAAATGATCTAATTTAATGGATTGGTTTAGACATGCATAACAGCATTTTAAGAACAAAGAGAGAAACAAAAAGGGACAACGCTTCATGGTGGAAGGTGATGTATAAATAACTGTGTATATGATGAAGGGGGTGGCAACACCCATTCCGAAATTTCGCCATTCCGAGATCCCGCTATTCCGACATCCCACCATTCCGACATACCACCATTCCGACATGCAAACGTCCCACCATTCCGACATCCCACCATTGCGACATCCCGCTATTCTGACGTTCAAATGTCCCACCATTCCGACAAGGCTTTCCGTATAAGGAAATGTGTGTTACTCAACAGGTGAGTCCCTTCTTTCTGTTCATGCAATTTATATGTTTAACATGTTTATAGACAAGCGTTATTAAAAACACAAAGTCTCGGCAACTGGAGGAGGAGAAGCAGTCCGCGGTGGTTTTCAATCACACACTCCAATGCCACTTGTTTCAACTTCCGAAAATTTAATCCAGGAAAAAAAGGCTTACAAACATGGACCAAAACGGCTCCATAACACGCACAAGAATCCAAAAGAAACGAAAGTTAACTAAAAGAAAGCAAATAAACAGTATGAAGTGGTCAAAATTGGTTTTACGCATGCCTATGTGCGTCTGGCACATGCGTCTTCGGGCTCTCCCACGTTGGTTTGTGGATGAAAGCTATATGTTCAGCTGTAATGTCATGTAAAAACAATCTCTACATGACATTTAGTCCCAGGTGTGACCAGTTAGGTCCTTAAGATATCAACAGGCTGTATAAAGCTACAACCGTTGCGGCTGTGTGTTTGTGCCAAATGCGCAAAACCCATCCGCGCTTCCCAAAATTGGAGTGAGTACTCATAAATCACGTGAATAACATGAATAAACGTTTTTACTGCATTTTGTTGTGTTTTATACGTTCTATGCTGTCATTTCTATCTTCTCCTATTGGCAAGGCAAGGCAGAGTGCTCGCAACTGTGTCCTGTGCAGTAGCCGTGATATCTGTAATTGCAATTATTACTTTTGCATATGATGACAGCGTGCAAAAGACGCATGGGCTCTGTGGAGAGCTCCGCTCCAGCTGGCTGCTGTGACAGCTCACTGACACTGTATTTCTGCTTAATCAGTTTCAGTCTCGCCAGAGTTACATTAATATCTGTATTTTTATATTTGAAATTCAGGGGATTTTGATAATAGATTATTAAAGTTTGTTTGCGAGGCTGTGGCCTCTGCATGTGCAAAGCTTGTGCGCCAAACTTTAGGGCGTATTTGCGCCGGCATATCATTAGTGCAAAATGTTTTGGGTAAAAAATAGGCTATTAAAAGGAACTGTCGGAATGGCGGTATGTTAAAAAAAACAAAAAACATACCGCCATTCCGACCATAGGAGGAAAAAAGTGTCGGAATGGTGGGACGTTTGATAAAAAATTAAGTGTCGCCATTCCGACAATTGGAGACCCATGTCGGAATGGCGAGATGTCGGAATGGCAGCATGTAACCATGATGAAGGAGAGACCATTTGAGCAGCACAGCCATTTCGCAGCACAGGGACAGCAATCCAAGTTACAGGATCTCCCACGTGGTATCACCTGTCACATTGTGTCAAGGCATCAAAAGAAGAAAAAATCACCAAACTCAAGGACAAAAAGACAAAGACTCCGGTGAACGAAGACAGAGGACTGACAAACCAGAAATACAAAAGGATTCTCGATATCAAGATCCAGAAGAAGAGGCTAACAATGCCACGAACACTTACGATGCTGGGAATGATGCCAGCAATGAACAGAGAAGAAGATTCAGTGTCATCAATCTGCATTACGTGCCTCTAATGAGGGGGTGAATATAGAATCCTCAACGATTACAACGTCTCTGGGAACTGTGACAACAACAAGGTTTAAACCATTTTGATATATATTGTAACCTATTGTCTAAGGAATAGTGCTGAAAATGAGGTAAATCTAATCCACCACTGTCCTTGGTCTTCTGTAGGGTTTTTAAACTAATACGTGGTGGTTTGTTTTTCCACAGAAATTTGGAGATGCATGAATCTAGTGACTTAAACCAAGTAGCAGATGGTTTTATGGGGATCATTGAGAACAAATAGTTAACTTTTGGTAGTATCATCATTTTAATGGATGTAACTCTCCCCATAAGTGATATAGGTAAGGACTTCCAACGAGAGATCGTCCTCTACTGTCTTTAATAATTGCACATAATTTAGCTTTGTTAGCTCTGAGAGCCTGGAGGAAATGTTTATGCCTAAATATCTAATATTTCCTGACTGTAAAGTGATCGCAGGTATATTATGGACCCTACAGTTAATGGGCAGAACTGTGGTCTTAGACCAGTTGATAGAGTAGTCAGAAAGTGCTGAGAATTTATTTATGAGTGTGATCGTGTGACTGAGAGACGTCTGTGAGTTCTGAAGGAAAAGTAATACATCATCAGCATAAAGACTTATTTTATGCTCAATATTTTGGGATTAATTACTCACAAACGGGTAAGAAAAGGTAGTATTGCCAGACCATACATGATCAAAACAGGGAGCGGAGGTGGTTCAGCTGCAAGGTGTGAATGTCTGACTATAGTTTGTAAAAAGCGGGTAAGATAAGGTGCGAATGCCCGACAATGTATGATCAAAAGAGGGAGCGGAGGTTTTTTGGCTACAAGAAGGTTTGAATGTCCGACCATAGTTAGTAAAAAGCGGGTAAGAAAAGGTTACCATACATCATCAAAAGCAGGAGTGGATGTGTTCGGCTACAAGAAGATTTGAATGTCCATCAATAATTGCTTTAAAACATGAAAGAAAATTTTCGAATATCAAACCGCACATGATCATAAGCGGGAGAGGAGTTGTTCAGCTGCAAGAAGGTGTGAATGTCCACCCATAATTACTGAAAAATGGGTAAGAAAAGGTGAAAATGCCCAACCATACATCATCAAAAGCAGGAGTGGATGTGTTCGGCTACAAGAAGGTTTGAATGTCCGACCATAGTTTGTAAAAAGCGGGTAAGAAAAGGTTCGAATGCCCGAACATAGACCATCAAAAGAGGGAGCGGAGGTGTTCCGCTGTAAGAAGGTGTAAATGTCCGACCATAGTTGGTAAAAAGCGGGTAAGAAAAGGTTCGAATATCCAACCAAACATAATCAAAAGCGGGAGCAGAGCTGTTCGACTGCAAGTAGGTGTGAATGTCAGATCATAATTTGCAAAAAGCTGATGAGAAAGGGTGAGAATGCCCGGCTATACACCATCATATGTGGGAGCGGAAGTGTTCGGCTGTGAGTAGGTGTGAATGTCCGACCATAATTGCTGAAAAATGTGTTAGAAGAGACTAGAATGCCGGACAATACATCATCAAATGCGGGAGCGGAGTTGTTCGGCTGTGAGTAGGTGTGAATCTCCGAGCATAGTTTGTAAAAAGGGGGTAAGAATAGGTTCGAATGCCCGAACATACACTATCAAAACAGGGAGCGGAGGTGGCTCAGCTGCAAGGTGTGAATGTCTGACTATAGTTTGTAAATAAGGTGCGAATGCCCAACAATGTATAATCAAAAGAGGGAGCGGAGGTTTTCGGCTACAAGCAGGTTTGAATGTCCGACCATAGTTTGTAAAAAGCGGGTAAGAAAAGGTTCAAATGCCTGACTATACACCATCAAAAGCGGGAGCAGAGGTGTTCCGCTGTAAGACGGTGTGAATGTCCAACCATATTTGGTAAAAAGCGGGTAAGAAAAGGTTAAAATACCCGACTGTACACAATCAATAGCGGGAGAGGAGGTGTTCAGCTGCAAGAAGGTGTGAATGTCCACCCATAATTACTGAAAAATGGGTAAGAAAAGGTGCGAATGCCAAACCATACATTATCAAAAGCAGGTGTGAATGTCAGATCATAATTTGCAAAAAGCTGATGAGAAAGGGTGAGAATGCCCGACTATACACCATCAAATGCGGGAGCGGAGTTGTTCGGCTGTGAGTAAGTGTGAATCTCCGACCATAATTGCTGAAAAATGTGTTAGAAAAGGTAAGAATGCCGGTCCATACATCATCAAAAGCGGGAGAGGTGGTGTTCGGCTGCAAGTAGGTGTGAATGTCCAGCCATAATTACTAACAAACGGGTAAGAAAAGGTAGTATTGCCAGACCATACATGATCAAAACAGGGAGCGGAGGTGGTTCGGCTGCAAGAAGGTGTGAATGTCCGACTAAAGTTCAAATATATTAACAAAAGCGGGAGGAGAGGTCTTCGGATGAGAGTGGTTGAGAATTTCCAACCATAATCTATAAAATGCAGTGAAAAAAAAGGTGTGAAGGAATGAATTTTATAGCAAAATCCGAAATCATGCATAACTCCGCAAAAGGAACGTATTGCTCAACCAAAGGGATGCTTCTTTCTCATTCAGGGTAATATGAGGAACTTTATGCTTGATACATTTTAGACATGGATAACTATGAAGGACAAAGCAATTTTAACTTGGTTTGAGCAAAGCAATTCATTTTATAGGAAAATCCGAAATCGTGCAGGACTCATGAAAGTAAGCTTATTCTCGGATTCCTGATCCTCCAGTGTTGCTCTTTCCTATACTGCAAAATACAGCCTTGTTCTTTGTTGAAATCGATATAGACATTGATAAATATGAAGGACAAAGCAGTTTCCACTTTGTTTGAGGGAAGGAATTAATTTTATAGCAAAATCCCAAATCAAGCAGAACGTATGAAAATAAGCGTGTTTTCGGATTCCTGATCCTTCAGTGTTGCTATTTCTTCTACTGCAAAATACAATGTTGTTCTTTGTTGAAGTCAATCTAGACATTGATAAATATGAAGGACAAAGCAGTTTTAACATAGTTTGAGTAAAGGAATTAATTTTATACATAAAATCCCAAATCATGCAGAACGTATGAAAATAAGCTTATTCTCGGATTCCTGTTCCTTCAAGTGTTGCTCTTTCTACTACTGCAAAATACAATGTTGTTCTTTGTTGAAGTAAATCTAGACATTGATAAATATGAAGGACAAAGCAGTTTTAACATAGTTTGAGTGAAGGCATTCATTTATAGTAAAATCAATAATCGTGCAGAACTCATGAAAATAAGCTTATTCTCGGATTCCTAAAACTTTTGATTTGCTCTTTCTTTACTGCAAAGTACAATGTTGTTCTTTGTTGAAGTCGATCTAGACATTGATAAATATGAAGGACAAAGCAGTTTTCACTTGGTTTGAGTGAAGGATTTGCAGCTGAAAACCTCCCGCTCCCGCTTTTGATTGTGTATAGTCGGGCTTTCGAGCCTTTTCTTACCCGGTTTTTACAAACTATGGTCGGACATTCAAACCTTGTTGTAGCCGAAAACCTCCGCTCCCTCTTTTGATCATACATTGTCGGGCATTCGCACCTTTTCTTACCCGTTTTTTACAAACCATGGTCGGACTGTCACACATTCTTGTAGCCAAACACATCCGCTCCCGCTATTGATTGTGTACAGTCGGGTATTTTAACCTTTTCTTACCCGTTTTTTACCAACTATGGTCGGACATTCACACCTTCTTACAGCGGAACACCTCCGCTCCCTCTTTTGATGGTGTATGTTTGGGCATTCGAACCTTTTCTTACCCGCTTTTTACAAACTATGCTCGGACATTCAAACCTTCTTGTAGCCGAACACATCCACTCCTGCTTTTGATGATGTATGGTTGGGCATTCAAACCTACTTGTTGCCCGCTTTTCATTAATTTTGGGTGGACATTCACACCTTGTCACAGCCAAACACCTCCGCTCCCTGTTTTGATCATGTATGGTTGGACATTCGCACCTTTTCTCACCCGCTTTTTGCCAACTATGGTCGGCTGTTCACAGCTTCCTCTCCACCATACTTGTATGGTGGGATATTCACACCCACTTGCATCCGAAGACCTTTTGTTGATATTTAGTCGGTCATTCGCAGCTTACCCGCTTTTGGCAAACTATGGCCTTCATGCAGCCAAACACCTCTGATCTCGCTTTTGATGATGTAAGGTTGGGCATTCAGACCTTTCACCTGCTTTTCACCAAATATAGTCGGACATTCACACCTTCTTGCAGCCGAACACTTCCGCTCCACCTTTTAGTGTTCACACCTTCTTGCAGCCGAACAACTCCGCTCCCGCTATTGATTGTGTACAGTCGGGTATTTTAACCTTTTCTTACCCGCTTTTTACCAACTATGGTTGGACATTCACACCGTCTTACAGCGGAACACCTCTGCTCCCGCTTTTGATGGTGTATAGTCAGGCATTTGAACCTTTTCTTACCTGCTTTTTACAAACTATGGTCGGACATTCAAACCTTCTTGTAGCCGACAACCTCCGCTCCCTCTTTTGATTATACATTGTTGGGCATTCGCACCTTATCTTACCCGCTTTTTACAAACTATAGTCAGACATTCACACCTTGCAGCTGAACCACCTCAGCTCCCTGTTTTGATCATGTATGGTCTGACAATACTAAATTTTCTTACCCCTTTGTGAGTAATTATGGCTGGACATTCACACCTACTTGCAGTCGAACAGCTCTGCTCCCGCTTTTGATTATGTTTGGTTGGATATTCGAACCTTTTCTTAACTGCTTTTTACAAACTTTGGTCGGACGTTCACACCTTCTTGCAGCCGAACACCTCCGCTTCCGCTTTTGATGGTATATATTCGGGCATTCGAACCTTTTCTTACCAGCTTTTTACAAACCATGGTTGGACTTTCACATCTTCTTGTAGCCGAACAACTCCGCTCCCCCTATTGATTGTGTAACGTCGGGTATTTTAACCTTTTCTTACCCACTTTTTACCAACTATGGTCGGACATTCACACCTTCTTACAGCGGAACACCTCCGCTCCCTCTTTTGATGGTGTATATTTGGGCATTCGAACCTTTTCTTACCCGCTTTTTACAAACTATGCTCGGACATTGAAACCTTCTTGTAGCCGAACACATCCACTCCTTCTTTTGATGATGTATGCTTGGTCATTCAAACCTACTTTTTGCCCGCTTTTCATTAATTTTGGGTGGACATTCACACCTTGTCACAGCCAAACACCTCCGCTCCCTGTTTTGATCATGTATGGTTGGACATTCGCACCTTGTCTCACCCGCTTTTTGCAAACTATGGTCGGCTGTTCACAGCTTCCTCTCCACCATACTTGTATGGTGGGAAGTTCACACCCAGTTGCATCCGAAGACCTCCGCCCCCACTTTTGTTGATATTTAGTTGGTCATTCGCAGCTTACCCGCTTTTGGCAAACTATGGCCTTCTTGCAGCCAAACACCTCTGATCTCGCTTTTGATAATGTAAGGTTGGGCATTCAGACCTTGCTTCACCTGCTTTTCACCAAATATAGTCGGACATTCACACCTTCTTGCAGCCGAACACTTCCGCTCCACCTTTTAGTGTTCTATCACACCTTTTTTTCACCGAATTTTATAGATTATGGTTGGAAATTCTCAACCACTCTCATCCGAAGACCTCTCCTCCCGCTTTTGTTAATATATTTGAACTTTAGTGAGATATTCACACCTTCTTGCAGCTGAACCACCTCCGCTCCCTGTTTTGATCATGTATGGTCTGGCAATACTACCTTTTCTTACCCGTTTGTGAGTAATTATGGCTGAACATTCACACCTACTTGCAGCCGAACACCACCTCTCCCGCTTTTGATGATGTATGGACCGGCATTCTTACCTTTTCTAACACATTTTTTAGAAATTACGGTCGGAGATTCACACCTACTCACAGCCGAACAACTCCGCTCCCGCATTTGATGGTGTGCAGTCGGACATTCTCACCCTTTCTCATCAGCTTTTTGCAAATTATGATCTGACATTCACACCTACTTGCAGTCGAAAAGCTATGCTCCCGCTTTTGATTATGTTTGGTTGGATATTCAAACCTTTTCTTAACTGCTTTTTACAAACTTTGGTTGGACGTTCACACCTTCTTGTAGCCGAACACATCCACTCCTGCTTTTGATGATGTATGGTTGGGCATTCGCACCTTTTTTTTACCCATTTGTCAGGAATAATGGGTGGACATTCACACCTTCTTGCAGCTGAACACCTCCTCTCCCACTTATGATCATGTGCGGTTTGATTTTCGAAAATTTTCTTTCATGTTTTCTAGCAATTATTGATGGACATTTAGACCTTCTTGCAGCTGAACACCTCCGCTCCTGCTTTTGATCATACCTTGTCAGGCATTCGCACCATGTCTTACCCGCTTTTTACAAACTTTAGTCGAACATTTACACCTTTTTGCAGCCGAACACCACTTCTCTCGCTTTGATGATGTATGGTCCGGCATTCTTTCCTTTTCTAACACATTTTTCAGCAATTATGGTCGGACATTCACACCTACTCAGAGCCGAACACCTCCGCTCCCGCATTTGATGGTGTATAGTCGGGCATTCTCACCCTTTCTCATCAGCTTTTTGCAAATTATGATCTGACATTCACACCTGCTTTTGATAATGTATGGTTGGGCATTCGCACCTTTTTTTACCCATTTTTCAGGAATTATGGGTGGACATTCACACCTTCTTGCAGCTGAACACCTCCTCTCCTTCTTATGATCATGTGCGGATGATATTCGAAAATTTTCTTTCATGTTTTAAAGCAATTATTGATGGACATTCAGACCTTCTTGCAGCTGAACCACTCTGCTCCCGCTTTTGATGGTGTATAGTCGGGCTTTCGAGCCTTTCCTTCCCGGTTTTTACAAATTATGATTGGACATTCAGACCTTCTTGCAGCCGAACACCTCCGCTCCCTCTTTTGATCATACATTGTCGGGCATTAGCACCTTTTCTTACCCGCTTTTTACAAACCATAGTCGGACTTTCACATCTTTTAGTAGCCGAACAACTCCGCTCCCGCTATTGATTGTGTACAGTCGGGTATTTTAACCTTTTCTTACCCGCTTTTTACCAACTATGGTCGGACATTCACACCTTCTTACAGCGCAACACCTCCGCTCCCTCTTTTGATGGTGTATGTTCGGGCAGTCAAACCTTTTCTTACCTGCTTTTTACAAACTATGGTCAGACATTCAACCCTTCTTGGAGCCGAACACATCCACTCCTGCTTTTGATTATGTATAGTTGGGCATTCGCACCTTTTCTTACCCATTTTTCAGTAATTATGGGTGTACATTCACACCTTCTTGCAGCCAAACACCTCCGCTCCCTCTTTTGATCATACATTTTCGGGCATTCGCACCTTTTCTTACCCGCTTTTTACAAACCATGGTCGGACTTTCACACCTTTTAGTAGCCGAACAACTCCGCACCCGCTACTGATTGTGTACAGTCGGGTATTTTAACCTTTTCTTACCCGTTTTTCACCAACTATGGTCGGACATTCACACCTTCTTACAGCGGAACACCTCCGCTCCCTCCTTTGATGGTGTATGTTCGGGCATTCGAACCTTTTCTTACCCGCTTTTTACAAACTATGGTCAGACGTTCAAACCTTCTTGTAGCCGAACATATCCACTCCTGCTTTTGATGATGTATGGTTGGGCATTCGAACCTACTTGTTGCCCGCTTTTCATTAATTATGGGTGGACATTCACACCTTGTCTCAGCCAAACACCTCCGCTCCCTGTTTTGATCATGTATGGTTTGACATTCGCACCTTTGCTTACCCTCTTTTTATACTGATTGCTCAAGATTAAGTTGTTCTTTCTCAAACTACAAAATTTTTTTAATTGTTGAAACTTGATTTGAAGTGGATAAATAAGGAAGACAAACAGTTTTAAGTCAGGCTGATAGCAATTAATTTTATAGCAAAATCTGTATTTCGTCATTTGTCGAGAGATGCTTATTGCTGAAGAAGTTCTTTCTCATTCTACAAAGTACAACGTTGTTTATCATTGAAACTTGATTAGACATGAATAAATATGAAGGACAAAGCAGTCTTAACATGGTTTGAGTTAAGGAATTCGTTTTATAGGAGAATCCGAATTCGTGCATAACACGTAAAATAGAGCTTATTTTCGGATTCCTGAAGAATGAGTCTGGTTCTTTCTCATAATACAAAGTTTGTTGTTTATTGTTGAAACTTCATCAGACCGTTAGATATAGTCGGACTCACCTCGACGCACGGCTTGGGATCTGGAACCAGTACTCTTGAGAGGGGTTGGACTCTCTTCCACTCTGGAGTTGCCCGTGGTGAGAGGCGCAGAGCAGGTGTGGGCATACTTATTGCCCCCCGGCTGTGTGCCAGTACATTGGGGTTTACCCCAGTGAACGAGAGGGTAGCCTCCCTCCGCCTTTGGGTGGGGGGACGAGTCCTGACTGTTGTTTGTGCCTATGCGCCAAACAGCAGTTCAGAGTACCTTGGCACCAGGACACCCTTGGCCGCAGTTCGATGATCGACTTTGTGGTTGTATCATCGGACTTGCGGCCGTATGTCCTGGACACTCGGGTGAAGAGAGGGGCGGAGCTGTCAACTGATCACCACCTGGTGGTGAGTTGGCTCCGCTGGTGGGGGAGGATGCCGATCAGACCTGGCAGGCCCATACGTATTGTGAGGGTCTGCTGGGAGCGTTTGTCAGAATCCCCCGTCAGAAGGAGCTTTAACTCCCACCTCCGGCAGAGCTTCAACCATATTTGAGGTGGGGGACATTGATTCCGAATGGGCCATGTTCCGTGACTCCATTGCCGAGGCAGCTGGTCGGAGTTGTGGCCGTAAGGTGGTCGGTGCCTGTCGTGGCGGCAACCCTCGAACCTGCTGGTGGACACCAGTGGTGAGGGAAGCCGTCAAGCTGAAGAAGGAGTCCTATCGGGCCTTTTTGGCCAGTGGGACCCTGGAAGAAGCTGATAGGTACCGACGGGCCAGACGGGCCACGGCTTCGGCGGTTGTGAGGCAAAAACTCGGGCCTGGGAGGAGTTCGGTGAGACCATGGAGAACGATTTCCGGACGGCCTCGAAAAGATTCTGGTCCACCATCCGGCGTCTCAGGGGGGGGGGGGGGGGGGGGGGGGGGGCGGCTCACAGTCAACACTGTTTACAGTGGGGACGGGGCTTTGCTGACCACAACTAGGGATGTTGTGAGTCGGTGGGGGGAGTACTTCGAGGAACTCCTCAATCCTACCAACAAGTGCTCGGAAGAGGCAGAGTCGGAGAGCTCGGAGACGGGGCCTCCCATTTCTGGGGCTGAGGTTGCCGAGGTGGTTAAAAAGCTCCTCGGTGGCAAGGCCCCGGGGGTGGATGAGGTCCGTCCTGAGTTTCTCAAGGCTCTGGATGTTGTAGGGCTGTCTTGGCTGACACGCCTCTGCAGTATCGCGTGGACATCGGGGACAGTGCCTCTGGACTGGCAGATTGGGGTGGTGGTCCCCCTCTTTAAAAAGGGGGACCGGAGGGTGTGTTCCAACTATAGGGGTATCACACTCCTCAGCTTCCCTGGTAAGGTCTATTCGGGGGTATTGGAGAGGAGGATCCGTCGGATAATCGAGCCTCGGATTCAGGAGATGCAGTGTGGCTTTCGTCCTGGCCGTGGAACAGTGGACCAGCTCTAAACCCTCGGCAGGATCCTGGAGGGTGCATGGGAGTTCGTCCAACCAGTCTACATGTGTTTTGTGGACTTGGAGAAAGCGTTCGACCGTGTCCCTTGTGGAGTCCTGTGGGGGGTGCTCCGGGAATATGGAGTGCCGGACCCCTTGATAGGGGCCGTTCGGTCTCTGTATGACCGGTGCCAGAGTTTGGTCCGCATTGCCGGCAGTAAGTCGGATACGTTTCCGGTGAGAGTTGGACTCCGTCAGGGCTGCCCTTTGTCACCGATTCTGTTCCTAACTTTTATGGACAGAATTTCTAGGCGAGCCAGGGCGTTGAGGGTGTCCCATTTGGCGACCTCAGAATCGGGTCTCTGCTTTTTGCAGATGATGTGGTTCTGTTAGCGTCGTCAGGCCGTGACCTTCAGCTCTCACTGGAGTGATTCGCAGCCGAGTGTGAAGCGGCTGGGATGAGAATCAGCACCTCCAAATCCGAGACTATGGTTCTCAGCCGGAAATGGGTGGAATGCTCTCTCCGGGTCGGGAATGAGATCCTTCCCCAAGAGGAGGAGTTCAAGTATCTCGGGGTCTTGTTCACGAGTGACGGACGAATGGAGCGGAAGATTGACGGGCGGATCGGTGCGGCGCCTGCAGTGTTGCAGGCTCTGCACCGACCCGTCGTTGTGAAGAGGGAGCTGAGCCAGAAGGCGAAGCTCTCTACTTACTGGTCAATCTACGTTCCCATCCTCACCTATGGTCACGAGTTGTGGGTAGTGACCGAAAGAACAAGATCGCGAATACAAGCGGCCGAAATGGGTTTCCTCCGCAGGGTGTCTGGGCTCTCCCTTAGAGATAGGGTGAGAAGCTCAGTCATCCGGGAGGGGCTCGGAGTAGAACCGCTGCTCCTCCGCATTGAGAGGAGTCAGATGAGGTGGCTCGGGCATCTGGTTAGGATGCCCCCTGGGCGCCTCCCTGGGGAGGTGTTCCGGGCACGTCCCACTGGGAGGAGACCCCGGGGGAGACCCAGGACACGTTGGAGAGACTATGTCTCTCGGCTGGCCTGGGAACGCCTCGGGGTCCCCCCGGAAGAGCTGGAGGAAGTGGCGGGGACAGAGACGTCTGGGTTTCTCTGCTCAAGCTGCTGCCCCCGCGACCCGACCCCCGGATAAGCGGCAGATGATGGATGGATGGATGGATGGATATATCCTCCACCAACCAGACTTACAACCCCCGACTAGGGTAGCAGAATTTCTAAGCATCTGTACCCCAAAACTACTATCAAAAATATATAAATTATTGTCTAAGATAGATGACACAATGTCTCTTCCATCCTCAAAATGGGAGGCAGATTTATCCATCAGTTCTGGTCATAGCTTCTAACCACAAATATGTTTGAACACCTTCATAAAGACTCGAAATCCTAATTTACAGCTCATACAATACAAAATCCTTCATAGAACACACTATACAGGACAAAGGATGTTCAGGATGGGTCTAACACACTCAAACATCTGCTCACATTGCACAGATAACACACCTGATGATTATGCACACGCTTTGTGGTTTTTCTGCGCCTGTCCAGAAGTTCTGGCTTGAAGTCTGTGAGGACCTATCAACATGGCTAAAGTGTAGCATCCCTGCATGCCCCACACTGTGCATACTGGGTGACTTAGACAACATCAACATGGAAATTAACTCAGCACACATGGTTGTCACAGTGTTATGTATCGCAAAGAAAACTATTCTCATGAACTGGAAAGCGAAGAACAATCTGTGTATTAACCAGTTTAGAAATTTTCTTTTAGATTATATTAGCATGGAAACAATGTCTGCCTCCTCAAAACATCAATTGGCTGAATTTCATTCTCTCTGGTCCCCTCTGATTAGTTTTATCACATAGTGGTGGTGGTGGGTTGCTGGGTGATGGTGGGTCTCAGGCCCTGGCTGCTGCGACTGGTGTGACCGGGTGGTTTGTTTGTTTGTTTTTTGATGTTGTTTGTTTGTTTTTTGTAGAGGTCCTCCTGGGTGGGGTTGGGTTGAGTGGGGTGGGGCGGGATGGGTACCTTCTGGGGGTACAGTAGCTCCCGGAATATGGTCACTGCAGGCCCCGAGCCTGGTGGACATCAGGCCCTCCTGCCCTGTGTTGGCTCCCAGGTAGCGGGGATGCCTATTGCAGCCAGTCCCTGGCTGTCCTCTCTGGGGGAGAGTAGCTCCCCCGGTATATATCCCCATACCCCTCTCCCTTCTGGCTCCTGTACACATCACACACTCACACATGAAGGGTTTTGGGGGCGTGTGTGTTCGGTGGGGTGCAGTGGATGGGGCCACGTAGGTGGTCCCCTTTGGTTGCACTCTGCAGTTCCCTGCCCCTGTTTTAATTACACCTTAGACATTAGTACTTATCAAACACACTCACACACACACATTAGGTCTTGGGGGGTGGTTACACTGAGTGGCATCTGGTGGGCGGGGCTCTTTGGGTATGTAGGCTGCCCAGAGTGCCGCGCTCCCAGTTCTACAAGTTTGGCTGCCCCTCAATTTTAATTGCTCACTATTAGAAAATATTGAAGAGCCAGAAGGGTGAGGGGAGGGGTCTTCTTCGCACACCCCTGCTTCCTGGTGTCTGCTCGGGGCAGGAGGGGCCAGGAGGATTAATTAATTGTTCTGCTGGTTCGGGGTCTGTGGTGGCTGGGGGGTTGCTGGCCTCCTGGTGTGCCCGCTGCACTACACCCCAGCAGAGTCGAGGGAGGTAGGATGTGTGGATGTGTGGATGTATGGGACGTGAAAGTGTGTGTGGTAATGATTGGGCCTGGATCTGGGACTTGCTGTCGCCTGGCCTGCCTGTGTTTCTCCCGATGGGGCATCAGCGTTGCCTCTCCCCACTGCTCGCGACTTCACCCACCTGTGGGCACGTCTTGACTCCCAGGGCACTTGGCCAGGGGCGCTGGGGCAGGCGCTGACCCACTTTGTGGCTGTCTGGGGCGCTTGGCCCTCCTGGGTATTGGGTGGGGCCTCTGCCGGGGGGTTTGGGGGCGCTCAGGCTCCTGGGGCCCAGGTCCAGTGCACGGCCCATGTCTGGGCGGCTGGGGCCTGGCGGGGTCGGTGGGCTTTTACCCCTGCTTCCCGGAGTGCCTCTGCCCTATGCTTATGGGGGCTCTTTCCGGGGGCTTCCTCTGCAGTCTTCTGGGTGGATGCGTGGTTGCCCCTGCGGTGGGCTGCCTGGGTTCTGTGCTCTGTGGGGGCTGCTGGTGGCCTGGGTCTTGTGGCCCTCTCTGCTTGCTTCTGATTGCTTGGGGGGGGGGGGCTGTGGATTGTGGCCCTGTACGCTTATACACTCATAACTAAGCACGGTTATCATGTAGGTCCTGTGCCATGGGTGTTGCATGTTCTCACACACACACACATTCATTAGTCCAGTAGCATGGTCACTAAGCAGTTGATGTATTATCATGTCGTCTCAGGTCATCTTGTTTTTTCTCTGCTTGTCTGCTTTCAGGTGCTCCTGGTGGCGCTAAGGCTGGATTACCCTCATAGGCCATGGATTGTTGTCTGTTTTGTTTTTTACAGGTGTAGCAGCTGGTTGTCTGGTTTTTGTTTCTATTTTTGTTCTGTTTCCTCTTCTTTCCTCTTCTTCTTTCCTTGTCCCCCGGTCCGGTTCAGTTCAGTTCATGTCATATATTGTAAACAGAAATAAATAAATGGGCATCAAGGGGAGCTTTACATTTATAAAACTTCCCTTGGCAAAACAAATCTGTTTGGCATCAAAGGTATTCAGACTACAATTCTTCTGACATAATGCTGAACAGGACAAGGGGAAAAAAAAGTAAAGAAGACAGTTCTGCCGAAAGCCAGGGATAGACCTGTTCTAAGTTCTATACTTTTTAAAAGGGGCGTGTTTATCAACTATGGAATTAGAAGATTTACAAAAATGGTCAAGTGCTAGATCTTCATCTGGGATTTTAACAGTGTCATATAACTATTCAACAGATCAGTTAAAAAAAAGCCTGCTCATGGAGATGTTTCAGGATCTGGATACCAAGCGTGGACCTAATGTTTTCAGTTTTGCAATTCTGATACAGGCTATTGAGCAGTGATAACTAACACCAAGTTCAGATACTGCGGATTTTCTACCTTTGATTTGTTAAGATTGAGCCAATCAGGGACAACCTTGAAGGATCTCTTTGGTTTTGTAGGATCAGTAATTACCTGAGAAAGGTTGATATTGGTACACACCTTTTTTAAATGATCAGAGGCAGAGTTCAACTTGTTTAAATTAAAATTGCCACACAGAGATTGGGTTTAGGCCACATGCACACAGAATGACATCAACAAATATAAGAAATATTAAACATTTACACATAGATTTTTGAATATATGTAGAGGAATGATACTTTGAAATGTGCTCATTGCGGAGTTATGATCAGTTGAGTAATGAAGGTTGAACTATTCTGGGAAAGAGGTTCTATTCCCAGCATCATGATGGACACTCCTGATATAGAAGGTTTCGCTAACGCATTGGAATTGTTTTACTATTTTCATATGCATGTGCAATGAAAAATTGCTTGCTGCTGATAAATGCAAAGAAGAACAGCTTACACATAGATGCTCACATATAGGCTGCTGAATGCAATGAAGACCTGCTGATCAAGTAAAGTTCAATGTCAATGTGTAATATTCAATTAGGATTTGCAAAACAGTGAAGTTAAACAATGAATGGGTCCATAGTCGGTATGAGAAGACTACAGGAATATTTACCTGGGTGTACGTTCAAACAGAGATGAGAAAATTGCGATAAATAATTGTTTGTTTGTTTGTTAGTATGTATAGGAATGTTATGTGTATAAACTGTGTTGAGTTATAGTTACTCAGTAGTGTCTCAGTGAAACAACCGACGGGGGAAGCCTTGCGGTGACAACAAAAGCAGTGTTTTACTGATCAGTCAAGTTGCTCCAGTGTACTCCATACAAACTGGTTGGCTACTGAAGGGATAGAAAATGGGGAATACTTGTTTTAAAGCAAACAAGGAATTAGATGGGAAAAATACATGTTTTAACAGGACCCAGACAATATTAAATACTCAGACAGATGGGAGAAGAAGTGTAGTTTTGTAGGAAATCACAAAATTATTACATAGAATTAGTGAAATCAATTGAAGAATGCCTTTCTGAAGAGCTGTTTACCACAGATGAGCAGCTTTGCGACCAAGCACATTGTAGATCGCTTTACTGCCAAAATGATCTAATTTAATGGATTGGTTTAGACATGCATAACAGCATTTTAAGAACAAAGAGAGAAACAAAAAGGGACAACGCTTCATGGTGGAAGGTGATGTATAAATAACTGTGTATATGATGAAGGGGGTGGCAACACCCATTCCGAAATTTCGCCATTACGACATCCGGCTATTCCGACATCCCACCATTCCGACATACCACCATTCCGACATACCACCATTCCGACATGCAAACGTCCCACCATTCCGACATCCCACCATTGCGACATCCCGCTATTCTGACGTTCAAATGTCCCACCATTCCGACAAGGCTTTCCGTATAAGGAAATGTGTGTTACTCAACAGGTGAGTCCCTTCTTTCTGTTCATGCAATTTATATGTTTAACACATGTTTATAGACAAGCGTTATTAAAAACACAAAGTCTCGGCAACTGGAGGAGGAGAAGCAGTCCGCGGTGGTTTTCAATCACACACTCCAATGCCACTTGTTTCAACTTCCGAAAATTTAATCCAGGAAAAAAAGGCTTACAAACATGGACCAAAACGGCTCCATAACACGCACAAGAATCCAAAAGAAACGAAAATTAACTAAAAGAAAGCAAATAAACAGTATGAAGTGGTCAAAATTGGTTTTACGCATGCCTATGTGCGTCTGGCACATGCGTCTTCGGGCTCTCCCACATTGGTTTGTGGATGAAAGCTATATGTTCAGCTGTAATGTCATGTAAAAACAATCTCTACATGACATTTACTCCCAGGTGTGACCAGTTACGTCCTTAAGATATCAACAGGCTGTATAAAGCCTTGCGCAACGGCTGTGTGTTTGTGCCAAATGCGCAAAGCCCATCCGCGCTTCCCAAAATTGGAGCGAGTACTCATAAATCACGTGAATAACATGAATAAACGGTTTTACTGCATTTTGTTGTGTTTTATACGTTCTATGCTGTCATTTCTCTCTTCTCCTATTGGCAAGGCAAGGCAGAGTGCTCGCAACTGTGTCCTGTGCAGTAGCCGTGATATCTGTAATTGCAATTATTACTTTTGCATATGATGACAGCGTGCAAAAGACGCATGGGCTCTGTGGAGAGCTCCGCTCCAGCTGGCTGCTGTGACAGCTCACTGACACTGTATTTCTGCTTAATCAGTTTCAGTCTCGCCAGAGTTACATTAATATATGTATTTTTATATTTGAAATTCAGGGGATTTTGATAATAGATTATTAAAGTTTGTTTGCGAGGCTGTGGCCTCTGCATGTGCAAAGCTTGTGCGCCAAACTTTAGGGCGTATTTGCGCCGGCATATCATTAGTGCAAAATGTTTTGGGTAAAAAATAGGCTATTAAAAGGAACTGTCGGAATGGCGGTATGTTAAAAAAAACAAAAAACATACCGCCATTCCGACCATAGGAGGAAAAAAGTGTCGGAATGGTGGGACGTTTGATAAAAAATTAAGTGTCGCCATTCCGACAATTGGAGACCCATGTCGGAATGGCGAGATGTCGGAATGGCAGCATGTAACCATGATGAAGGAGAGACCATTTGAGCAGCACAGCCATTTCGCAGCACAGGGACAGCAGTCCAAGTTACAGGATCTCCCACGTGGTATCACCTGTCACATTGTGTCAAGGCATCAAAAGAAGAAAAAATCACCAAACTCAAGGACAAAAAGACAAAGACTCCGGTGAATGAAGACAGAGGACTGACAAACCAGAAATACAAAAGGATTCTCGATATCAAGATCCAGAAGAAGAGGCTAACAATGCCACGAACACTTACGATGCTGGGAATGATGCCAGCAATGAACAGAGAAGAAGATTCAGTGTCATCAATCTGCATTACGTGCCTCTAATGAGGGGGTGAATATAGAATCCTCAACGATTACAACGTCTCTGGGAACTGTGACAACAACAAGGTTTAAACCATTTTGATATATATTGTAACCTATTGTCTAAGGAATAGTGCTGAAAATGAGGTAAATCTAATCCACCACTGTCCTTGGTCTTCTGTAGGGTTTTTAAACTAATACGTGGTGGTTTGTTTTTCCACAGAAATTTGGAGATGCATGAATCTAGTGACTTAAACCAAGTAGCAGATGGTTTTATGGGGATCATTGAGAACAAATAGTTAACTTTTGGTAGTATTATCATTTTAATGGATGTAACTCTCCCCATAAGTGATATAGGTAAGGACTTCCAACGAGAGATCGTCCTCTACTGTCTTTAATAATTGCACATAATTTAGCTTTGTTAGCTCTGAGAGCCTGGAGGAAATGTTTATGCCTAAATATCTAATATTTCCTGACTGTAAAGTGATCGCAGGTATATTATGGACCCTACAGTTAATGGGCAGAACTGTGGTCTTAGACCAGTTGATAGAGTAGTCAGAAAGTGCTGAGAATTTATTTATGAGTGTGATCGTGTGACTGAGAGACGTCTGTGAGTTCTGAAGGAAAAGTAATACATCATCAGCATAAAGACTTATTTTATGCTCAATATTTTGGGATTAATTACTCACAAACGGGTAAGAAAAGGTAGTATTGCCAGACCATACATGATCAAAACAGGGAGCGGAGGTGGTTCAGCTGCAAGGTGTGAATGTCTGACTATAGTTTGTAAAAAGCGGGTAAGATAAGGTGCGAATGCCCGACAATGTATGATCAAAAGAGGGAGCGGAGGTTTTCGGCTGCTAGAAGGTCTGAATGTCCACCCAAAATTCCTGAAAAATGGGTAAAAAAAGGGTGCGAATGCCAAACCATACATCATCAAAAGCAGGAGTGGATGTGTTCGGCTACAAGAAGATTTGAATGTCCAGCAATAATTGCTTTAAAACATGAAAGAAAATTTTCGAATATCAAACCGCACATGATCATAAGCGGGAGAGGAGTTGTTCAGCTGCAAGAAGGTGTGAATGTCCACCCATAATTACTGAAAAATGGGTAAGAAAAGGTGAAAATGCCCAACCATACATCATCAAAAGCAGGAGTGGATGTGTTCGGCTACAAGAAGGTTTGAATGTCCGACCATAGTTTGTAAAAAGCGGGTAAGAAAAGGTTCGAATGCCCGAACATAGACCATCAAAAGAGGGAGCGGAGGTGTTCCGCTGTAAGAAGGTGTAAATGTCCGACCATAATTGGTAAAAAGCGGGTAAGAAAAGGTTAAAATACCCGACTGTACACAATCAATAGCGGGAGCGGAGTTGTTTGGCTACAAGAAGGTGTGAAAGTCCGACCACGGTTTGTAAAAAGCGGGTAAGAAAAGGTTCGAATGCCCGAATATATACCATCAAAAGTGGAAGTGGATGGGTTCGGCTGCAAGAAGGTGTGAACGTCCGACCAAAGTTTGTAAAAAGCAGTTAAGAAAAGGTTCGAATATCCAACCAAACATAATCAAAAGCGGGAGCAGAGCTGTTCGACTGCAAGTAGGTGTGAATGTCAGATCATAATTTGCAAAAAGCTGATGAGAAAGGGTGAGAATGCCCGGCTATACACCATCAAATGCGGGAGCGGAAGTGTTCGGCTGTGAGTAGGTGTGAATGTCCGACCATAATTGCTGAAAAATGTGTTAGAAGAGACTAGAATGCCGGACAATACATCATCAAATGCGGGAGCGGAGTTGTTCGGCTGTGAGTAGGTGTGAATCTCCGAGCATAGTTTGTAAAAAGGGGGTAAGAATAGGTTCGAATGCCCGAACATACACTATCAAAACAGGGAGCTGAGGTGGCTCAGCTGCAAGGTGTGAATGTCTGACTATAGTTTGTAAATAAGGTGCGAATGCCCAACAATGTATAATCAAAAGAGGGAGCGGAGGTTTTCGGCTACAAGAAGGTTTGAATGTCCGACCATAGTTTGTAAAAAGCGGGTAAGAAAAGGTTCAAATGCCTGACTATACACCATCAAAAGCGGGAGCAGAGGTGTTCCGCTGTAAGACGGTGTGAATGTCCGACCATATTTGGTAAAAAGCGGGTAAGAAAAGGTTAAAATACCCGACTGTACACAATCAATAGCGGGAGAGGAGGTGTTCAGCTGCAAGAAGGTGTGAATGTCCACCCATAATTCCTGAAAAATGGGAAAGAAAAGGTGCGAATGCCCAACCATACATTACCAAAAGCAGGTGTGAATGTCAGATCATAATTTGAAAAAAGCTGATGAGAAAGGGTGAGAATGCCCGACTATACACCATCAAATGCGGGAGCGGAGTTGTTCGGCTGTGAGTAAGTGTGAATCTCCGACCATAATTGCTGAAAAATGTGTTAGAAAAGGTAAGAATGCCGGTCCATACATCATCAAAAGCGGGAGAGGTGGTGTTCGGCTGCAAGTAGGTGTGAATGTCCAGCCATAATTACTAACAAACGGGTAAGAAAAGGTAGTATTGCCAGACCATACATGATCAAAACAGGGAGCGGAGGTGGTTCAGCTGCAAGAAGGTGTGAATGTCCGACTAAAGTTCAAATATATTAACAAAAGTGGGAGGAGAGGTCTTCGGATGAGAGTGGTTGAGAATTTCCAACCATAATCTATAAAATGCGGTGAAAAAAAAGGTGTGATAGAACACTAAAAGGTGGAGCGGAAGTGTTCGGCTGCAAGAAGGTGTGAATGTCCGACTATATTTGGTGAAAAGCAGGTGAAGCAAGGTCTGAATGCCCAACCTTACATCATCAAAAGCGAGATCAGAGGTGTTTGGCTGCATGAAGGCCATAGTTTGCCAAAAGCGGGTAAGCTGCGAATGACCGACTAAATATCAACAAAAGGTCTTCGGATGCAAGTGGGTGTGAATATCCCACCATACAAGTATGGTGGAGAGGAAGCTGTGAACAGCCGACCATAGTTGGCAAAAAGCGGGTGAGAAAAGGTGCGAATGTCCAACCATACATGATCAAAACAGGGAGCGGAGGTGTTTGGCTGTGACAAGGTGTGAATGTCCACCCAAAATTAATGAAAAGCGGGCAACAAGTAGGTTTGAATGCCCAACCATACATCATCAAAAGCAGGAGTGGATGTGTTCGGCTACAAGGTTTGAATGTCCAAGCATAGTTTGTAAAAAGCGGGTAAGAAAAGGTTCAAATGCCCAAACATACACCATCAAAAGAGGGAGCGGAGGTGTTCCGCTGTAAGAAGGTGTGAATGTCCGACCATAGTTGGTAAAAAACGGGTAAGAAAAGGTTAAAATACCCGACTGTACACAATCAATAGCGGGAGCGGATGTGTTTGGCTACAAGAATGTGTGACAGTCCGACCATGGTTTGTAAAAAAACGGGTAAGAAAAGGTGCGAATGCCCAACAATGTATGATCAAAAGAGGGAGCGGAGGTTTTCGGCTACAAGAAGGTTTGAATTTCCGACCATAGTTTGTAAAAAGCGGGTAAGAAAAGGTTCAAATGCCTGACTATACACCATCAAAAGCGGGAGCGGAGGTGTTCCGCTGTAAGACGGTGTGAATGTACGACCATAGTTGGTAAAAAGCGGGTAAGAAAAGGTTAAAATACCTGACTGTACACAATCAATAGCGGGACCGGAGGTGTTCGGCTGCAAGAAGGTGTGAACGTCCGACCAAAGTTTGCAAAAAGCAGTTAAGAAAAGGTTCGAATGCCCGAATATATACCATCAAAAGCGGGAGCAGAGCTGTTCGACTGCAAGTAGGTGTGAATGTCCAGCCATAATTACTCACAAACGGGTAAGAAAAGGTAGTATTGCCAGACCATCAAAACAGGGAGCTGAGGTGGTTCAGCTGCAAGGTGTGAATGTCTGACTATAGTTTGTAAAAAGCGGGTAAGACAAGGTGCGAATGCCCGACAATGTATGATCAAAAGAGGGAGTGGAGGTCTTCGGCTGCAAGGTCTGAATGTCCAACCATAATTTCTAAAAACCGGGTAAGAAAAGGCTCGAAAGCCCGACTATACACAATCAAAAGCGGGAGCGGGAGGCTTTCAGCTGCAAATCCTTCACTCAAACCAAGTGAAAACTACTGTGTCCTTCATATTTATCAATGTCTAGATCGACTTCAACAAAGAACAACATTGTACTTTGTAGTAAAGAAAGAGCAAATCAAAAGTTTTAGGAATCCTAGAATAAGCTTATTTTCATGAGTTCTGCACGATTATTGATATTACTATAAATGAACGCCTTCACTCAAACTATGTTAAAACTGCTTTGTCCTTCATATTTATCAATGTCTAGATTGACTTCAACAAAGAACAACACTGGATTTTGCAGTAGAAGAAAGAGCAACACTGAAGGATCAGTAATCCGAGAATAAGCTTATTTTCATACGTTCTGCATGATTTGGGATTTTATGTATAAAATGAATTCCTTCACTCAAACCAAGTGAAAACTGCTTTGTCCTTCATATTTATCAATGTCTAGATTTACTTCAACAAAGAACAACATTGTATTTTGCAGTAGTAGAAAGAGCAACACTGAAGGATCAGGAATCCGAGAATAAGCTTATTTTCATACGTTCTGCATGATTTGGGATTTTATGTATAAAATGAATTCCTTTACTCAAACTATGTTAAAACTGCTTTGTCCTTCATATTTATCAATGTCTAGATTGACTTCAACAAAGAACAACATTGTATTTTGCATTAGAAGAAATAGCAACACTGAAGGATCAGGAATCCGAAAACAAGCTTATTTTCATACGTTTTGCTTGATTTGGGATTTTGCTATAAAATTAATTCCTTCACTCAAACAAAGTGGAAACTTCTTTGTTCTTCATATTTATCAATGTCTATATAAATTTCAACAAAGAACAAGGCTGTATTTTTCATTATAGGAAAGAGCAACACTGGAGGATCAGGAATCCGAGAAAAAGCTTACTTTCATGAGTCCTGCACGATTTCGGATTTTCCTATAAAATGAATTGCTTTGCTCAAACCAAGTTAAAATAGCTTTGTCCTTCATAGTTATCCATGTCTAAAATGTATCAAGCATAAAGTTCCTCATATTACCCTGAATGAGAAAGAAGCCTCCCTTTGGTTGAGCAATACGTTCCTTATGCGGAGTTATGCATGATTTCGGATTTTGCTATAAAATTCATTCCTTCACACCTTTTTTTTTCACCACATTTTATAGATTATGGTTGGAAATTCTCAACCACTCTAATCCGAAGACCTCTCCTCCCACTTTTGTTAATATATTTGAACATTAGTTGGACATTCACCCCTTTTTGCAGCTAAACCACCTCCGCTCCCTGTTTTGATCAGGTATGGTCTGGCAATACTACATTTTCTTACCCGTTTGTGAGTAATTATGGCTGGATATTCACACCTACTTGCAGCTGAACACAATCTCTCTCGCTTTTAATTATGTTTGGATATTCGAACCTTTTCTTTACTGCTTTTTGCCAACTTTGGTCGGACGTTCACACCTTCTTGCAGCCGAACACCTCCGCTTCCGCTTTTGATGGTATATATTCGGGCATTCGAACCTTTTCTTACCAGCTTTTTACAAACCATGGTTGGACTTTCACACCTTCTTGTAGCCGAACAACTCCGCTCCCGCTATTGATTGTGTACAGTCGGGTATTTTAACCTTTTCTTACCCGCTTTTTACCAACTATGGTCGGACATTCACACCGTCTTACAGCGGAACATCTCCGCTCCCGCTTTTGATGGTGTATAGTCAGGCATTTGAACCTTTTCTTACCCGCTTTTTACAAACTATGGTCGGACATTCAAACCTTCTTGTAGCCGAAAACCTCCGCTCCCTCTTTTGATTATACATTGTTGGGCATTCGCACCTTATCTTACCCGCTTTGTACAAACTATAGTCAGACATTCACACCTTGGTAATGAACCACCTCAGCTCCCTGTTTTGATCATGTATGGTCTGGCAATACTACCTTTTCTTACCCGTTTGTGAGTAATTCTGGCTGGACATTCACACCTACTTGCAGTCGAACAGCTCTGCTCCCGCTTTTGGTTATGTTTGGTTGGATATTCGAACCTTTTCTTAACTGCTTTTTACAAACTTTGGTCGGACGTTCACACCTTCTTGCAGCCGAACACCTCCGCTTCCGCTTTTGATGGTATATATTCGGGCATTCGAACCTTTTCTTAGCAGCTTTTTACAAACCATGGTTGGACTTTCACACCTTCTTGTAGCCGAACAACTCCGCTCCCCCTATTGATTGTGTACAGTCGGGTATTTTAACCTTTTCTTACCCGCTTTTTACCAACTATGGTCGGACATTCACACCGTCTTACAGCGGAACACCTCCGCTCCCGCTTTTGATGGTGTATAGTCAGGCATTTGAACCTTTTCTTACCCGCTTTTTACAAACTATGGTCGGACATTCAAACCTTCTTGTAGCCAAAAAACCTCCGCTCCCTCTTTTGATCATACATTGTCGGGCATTCGCACCTTTTCTTACCCGTTTTTTACAAACCATGGTCGGACTTTCACACATTCTTGTAGCCAAACACATCCGCTCCCGCTATTGATTGTGTACAGTCGGGTATTTTAACCTTTTCTTACCCACTTTTTACCAACTATGGTCGGACATTCATACCTTCTTTCAGCGGAACATCTCCGCTCCCTCTTTTGATGGTGTATGTTTGGGCATTCGAATCTTTTCTTACCCGCTTTTTACAAACTATGCTCGGACATTCAAACCTTCTTCTAGCCGAACACATCCACTCCTTCTTTTGATGATGTATGCTTGGGCATTCAAACCTAATTTTTTTGCCCGCTTTTCATTAATTTTGGGTGGACATTCACACCTTGTCTCAGCCAAACACCTCCGCTCCCTGTTTTGATCATGTATGGTTTGACATTCGCACCTTTGCTTACCCTCTTTTTATACTGATTGCTCAAGATTAAGTTGTTCTTTCTCAAACTACAAAATTTTTTTAATCGTTGAAACTTGATTTGAAGTGGATAAATAAGGAAGACATACAATTTTAAGTCAGGCTGATAGCAATTAATTTTATAGCAAAATCTGTATTTCGTCATTTGTCGAGAGATGCTTATTGCTGAAGAAGTTCTTTCTCATTCTACAAAGTACAACGTTGTTTATCATTGAAACTTGATTAGACATGAATAAATATGAAGGACAAAGCAGTCTTAACTTGGTTTGAGTTAAGGAATTCGTTTTATAGGAGAATCCGAATTCGTGCATAACTCGTAAAATAGAGCTTATTTTCGGATTCCTGAAGAATGAGTCTGGTTCTTTCTCATAATACAAAGTTTGTTGTTTATTGTTGAAACTTCATCAGACCGTTAGATATAGTTGGACTCACCTCGACGCACGGCTTGGGATCTGGAACCAGTACTCTTGAGAGGGGTTGGACTCTCTTCCACTCTGGAGTTGGCCGTGGTGAGAGGCGCAGAGCAGGTGTGGGCATACTTATTGCCCCCCGGCTGTGTGCCAGTACATTGGGGTTTACCCCAGTGAACGAGAGGGTATCCTCCCTCCGCCTTTGGTTGGGGGGACGAGTCCTGACTGTTGTTTGTGCCTATGCGCCAAACAGCAGTTCAGAGTACCTACCCTTTTTGGAGTCTCTGGGGGAGGCACTGGAGAATGCTCCTACCGGTCCCCTCATTCTGCTGGGGGACTTCAATGCTCACGTGGGCAATGACAGTGAGACCTGGAGGGGTGTGATTGGGAGGAACGGCACCCCCGATCTGAATCAGAGTGGTGTTATGTTGTTGGACTTCTGTGCCAGTCATAGACTGTCCATAACGAACACCATGTTCAGGCATAAGGGTGTCCATATGTGCACTTGGCACCAGGACACCTTTGGCCGCAGTTCGATGATCGACTTTGTGGTTGTATCATCGGACTTGCGGCCGTATGTCCTGGACACTCGGGTGAAGAGAGGGGCGGAGCTGTCAACTGATCACCACCTGGTGGTGAGTTGGCTCCGCTGGTGGGGGAGGATGCCGATCAGACCTGGCAGGCCCAAACGTATTGTGAGGGTCTGCTGGGAGCGTTTGTCAGAATCCCCCGTCAGAAGGAGCTTTAACTCCCACCTCCGGCAGAGCTTCAACCATATTTGAGGTGGGGGACATTGAATGGGCCATGTTCCGTGACTCCATTTTCGAGGCAGCTGGTCGGAGTTGTGGCCGTAAGGTGGTCGGTGCCTGTCGTGGCGGCAACCCTCGAACCTGCTGGTGGACACCAGTGGTGAGGGAAGCCGTCAAGCTGAAGAAGGAGTCCTATCGGGCCTTTTTGGCCAGTGGGACCCTGGAAGAAGCTGATAGGTACCGACGGGCCAGACGGGCCACGGCTTCGGCGGTTGCTGAGGCAAAAACTCGGGCCTGGGAGGAGTTCGGTGAGACCATGGAGAACGATTTCCGGACGGCCTCGAAAAGATTCTGTTCCACCATCCGGCGTCTCAGGGGGGGGGAGTGGCTCACAGTCAACACTGTTTACAGTGGGGACGGGGCTTTGCTGACCTCAACTAGGGATGTTGTGAGTCGGTGGGGGGAGTACTTCGAGGAACTCCTCAATCCTACCAACACGTGCTCGGAAGAGGCAGAGTCGGAGAGCTCGGAGACGGGGCCTCCCATTTCTGGGGCTGAGGTTGCCGAGGTGGTTAAAAAGCTCCTCGGTGGCAAGGCCCCGGGGGTGGATGAGGTCCGTCCTGAGTTTCTCAAGGCTCTGGATGTTGTAGGGCTGTCTTGGCTGACACGCCTCTGCAGTATCGCGTGGACATCGGGGACAGTGCCTCTGGACTGGCAGATTGGGGTGGTGGTCCCCCTCTTTAAAAAGGGGGACCGGAGGGTGTGTTCCAACTATAGGGGTATCACACTCCTCAGCCTCCCTGGTAAGGTCTATTCGGGGGTATTGGAGAGGAGGATCCGTCGGATAATCGAGCCTCGGATTCAGGAGATGCAGTGTGGCTTTCGTCCTGGCCGTGGAACAGTGGACCAGCTATATACCCTCGGCAGGATCCTGGAGGGTGCATGGGAGTTCGCCCAACCAGTCTACATGTGTTTTGTGGACTTGGAGAAAGCGTTCGACCGTGTCCCTCGTGGAGTCCTGTGGGGGGTGCTCCGGGAATATGGAGTGCCGGACCCCTTGATAGGGGCCGTTCGGTCTCTGTATGACCGGTGCCAGAGTTTGGTCCGCATTGCCGGCAGTAAGTCGGATACGTTTCCGGTGAGAGTTGGACTCCGTCAGGGCTGCCCTTTGTCACCGATTCTGTTCCTAACTTTTATGGACAGAATTTCTAGGCGGAGCCAGGGCGTTGAGGGTGTCCCATTTGGCGACCTCAGAATCGGGTCTCTGCTTTTTGCAGATGATGTGGTTCTGTTAGCGTCGTCAGGCCGTGACCTTCAGCTCTCACTGGAGTGATTCGCAGCCGAGTGTGAAGCGGCTGGGATGAGAATCAGCACCTCCAAATCCGACACTATGGTTCTCAGCCGGAAAAGGGTGGTATGCTCTCTCCGGGTCGGGAATGAGATCCTTCCCCAAGAGGAGGAGTTCAAGTATCTCGGGGTCTTGTTCACGAGTGACGGACGAATGGAGCGGGAGATTGACGGGCGGATCGGTGCGGCGCCTGCAGTGTTGCAGGCTCTGCACCGACCCGTCGTTGTGAAGAGGGAGCTGAGCCAGAAGGCGAAGCTCTCTACTTACTGGTCAATCTACGTTCCCATCCTCACCTATGGTCACGAGTTGTGGGTAGTGACCTAAAGAACAAGATCGCGAATACAAGCGGCCGAAATGGGTTTCCTCCGCAGGGTGTCTGGGCTCTCCCTTAGAGATAGGGTGAGAAGCTCAGTCATCCGGGAGGGGCTCGGAGTAGAACCGCTGCTCCTCCGCATTGAGAGGAGTCAGATGAGGTGGCTCGGGCATCTGGTTAGGATGCCCCCTGGGCGCCTCCCTGGGGAGGTGTTCCGGGCACGTCCCACTGGGAGTAGACCCCGGGGGAGACCCAGGACACGTTGGAGAGACTATGTCTCTCGGCTGGCCTGGGAACGCCTCGGGGTCCCCCCGGAAGAGCTGGAGGAAGTGGCCGGGGACAGAGACGTCTGGGTTTCTCTGCTCAAGCTGCTGCCCCCGCGACCCGACCCCCGGATAAGCGGCAGATGATGGATGGATGGATGGATATATCCTCCACCAACCAGACTTACAACCCCCGACTAGGGTAGCAGAATTTCTAAGCACCCCAAATCTACTATCAAAAATATATAAATTATTGTCTAAGATAGATGACACAATGTCTCTTCCATCCTCAAAATTGGAGGCAGATTTATCCATCAGTTCTGGTCATAGCTTCTAACCACAAATATGTTTGAACACCTTCATAAAGACTCGAAATCCTAATTTACAGCTCATACAATACAAAATCCTTCATAGAACACACTATACAGGACAAAGGATGTTCAGGATGGGTCTAACACACTCAAACATCTGCTCACATTGCACAGATAACACACCTGATGATTATGCACACGCTTTGTGGTTTTCTGCGCCTGTCCAGAAGTTCTGGCTTGAAGTCTGTGAGGACCTATCAACATGGCTAAAGTGTAGCATCCCTGCATGCCCCACACTGTGCATACTGGGTGACTTAGACAACATCAACATGGAAATTAACTCAGCACACATGGTTGTCACAGTGTTATGTATCGCAAAGAAAACTATTCTCATGAACTGGAAAGCGAAGAACAATCTGTGTATTAACCAGTTTAGAAATTTTCTTTTAGATTATATTAGCATGGAAACAATGTCTGCCTCCTCAAAACATCAATTGGCTGAATTTCATTCTCTCTGGTCCCCTCTGATTAGTTTTATCACATAGTGGTGGTGGTGGGTTGCTGGGTGATGGTGGGTCTCAGGCCCGGGCTGCTGCGACTGGTGTGACCGGGTGGTTTGTTTGTTTGTTTTTTGATGTTGTTTGTTTGTTTTTTGTAGAGGTCCTCCTGGGTGGGGTTGGGTTGAGTGGGGTGGGGCGGGATGGGTACCTTCTGGGGGTACAGTAGCTCCCGGAATATGGTCGCTGCAGGCCCCGAGCCTGGTGGACATCAGGCCCTCCTGCCCATTGTTGGCTCCCAGGTAGCGGGGATGCCTATTGCAGCCAGTCCCTGGCTGCCCTCTCTGGGGGAGAGTAGCTCCCCCGTTATATATCCCCATACCCCTCTCCCTTCTGGCTCCTGTACACAGCACACACTCACACATGAAGGGTTTTGGGGGCGTGTGTGTTCGGTGGGGTGTAGTGGATGGGGCCACGTAGGTGGTCCCCTTTGGTTGCACTCTGCAGTTCCCTGCCCCTGTTTTAATTACACCTTAGACATTACTACTTATCAAACACACTCACACACACACATTAGGTCTTGGGGGGTGGTTACACTGAGTGGCATCTGGTGGGCGGGGCTCTTTGGGTATGTAGGCTGCCCAGAGTGCCGCGCTCCCAGTTCTACAAGTTTGGCTGCCCCTCAATTTTAATTGCTCACTATTAGAAAATATTGAAGAGCCAGAAGGGTGAGGGGAGGGGTCTTCTTCGCACACCCCTGCTTCCTGGTGTCTGCTTGGGGCAGGAGGGGCCAGGAGGATTAATTAATTGTTCTGCTGGTTCGGGGTCTGTGGTGGCTGGGGGGTTGCTGGCCTCCTGGTGTGCCCGCTGCACTACACCCCAGCAGAGTCGAGGGAGGTAGGATGTGTGGATGTGTGGATGTATGGGACGTGAAAGTGTGTGTGGTAATGATTGGGCCTGGATCTGGGACTTGCTGTCGCTTGGCCTGCCTGTGTTTCTCCCGATGGGGCATCAGCGTTGCCTCTCCCCACTGCTCGCGACTTCACCCACCTGTGGGCACGTCTTGACTCCCAGGGCACTTGGCCAGGGGCGCTGGGGCAGGCGCTGACCCACTTTGTGGCTGTCTGGGGCGCTTGGCCCTCCTGGGTATTGGGTGGGGCCTCTGCCGGGGGGTTTGGGGGCGCTCGGGCTCCTGGGGCCCAGGTCCAGTGCACGGCCCATGTCTGGGCGGCTGGGGCCTGGCGGGGTCGGTGGGCTGTTACCCCTGGTTCCCGGAGTGCCTCTGCCCTATGCTTATGGGGGCTCTTTCCGGGGGCTTCCTCTGCAGTCTTCTGGGTGGATGCGTGGTTGCCCCTGCAGTGGGCTGCCTGGGTTCTGTGCTCTGTGGGGGCTGCTGGTGGCCTGGGTCTTGTGGCCCTCTCTGCCTGCTTCTGATTGCTTGGGGGGGGGGGGGGGCTGTGGATTGTGGCCCTGTACGCTTATACACTCATAACTAAGCACGGTTATCATGTAGGTCCTGTGCCATGGGTGTTGCATGTTCTCACACACACACACACACATTCATTAGTCCAGTAGCATGGTCACTAAGCAGTTGATGTATTATCATGTCGTCTCAGGTCATCTATATCCACAGCTGTGTTGTATGCGATTGCCGCTTCTTGTGCTTGTTTTTGTTTGTTTGTGTGTTTGTTTTTTCTCTGCTTGTCTGCTTTCAGGTGCTCCTGGTGGCGCTAAGGCTGGATTCCCCTCATAGGCCATGGATTGTTGTCTGTTTTGTTTTTTACAGGTGTAGCAGCTGGTTGTCTGGTTTTTGTTTCTATTTTTGTTCTGTTTCCTCTTCTTTCCTCTTCTTCTTTCCTTGTCCCCCGGTCCGGTTCAGTTCAGTTCATGTCATATATTGTAAACAGAAATAAATAAATGGGCATCAAGGGGAGCTTTACATTTATAAAACTTCCCTTGGCAAAACAAATCTGTTTGGCATCAAAGGTATTCAGACTACAATTCTTCTGACATAATGCTGAACAGGACAAGGGGAAAAAAAAGTAAAGAAGACAGTTCTGCCGAAAGCCAGGGATAGACCTGTTCTAAGTTCTATACTTTTTAAAAGGGGCGTGTTTATCAACTATGGAATTAGAAGATTTACAAAAATGGTCAAGTGCTAGATCTTCATCTGGGATTTTAACAGTGTCATATAACTATTCAACAGATCAGTTAAAAAAAAGCCTGCTCATGGAGATGTTTCAGGATCTGGATACCAAGCGTGGACCTAATGTTTTCATTTTTGCAATTCTGATACAGGCTATTGAGTAGTGATAACTAACACCAAGTTCAGATACTGCGGATTTTCTACCTTTGATATGTTAAGATTGAGCCAATCAGGGACAACCTTGAAGGATCTCTTTGGTTTTGTAGGATCAGTAATTACCTGAGAAAGGTTGATATTGGTTTTTAAATGATCAGAGGCAGAGTTCAACTTGTTTAAATTAAAATTGCCACACAGAGATTGGGTTTAGGCCACATGCACACAGAATGACATCAACAAATATAAGAAATATTAAACATTTACACATAGATTTTTGAATATATGTAGAGGAATGATACTTTGAAATGTGCTCATTGCGGAGTTATGATCAGTTGAGTAATGAAGGTTGAACTATTCTGGGAAAGAGGTTCTATTCCCAGCATCATGATGGACACTCCTGATATAGAAGGTTTCGCTAACGCATTGGAATTGTTTTACTATTTTCATATGCATGTGCAATGAAGAATTGCTTGCTGCTGATAAATGCAAAGAAGAACAGCTTACACATAGATGCTCACATATAGGCTGCTGAATGCAATGAAGACCTGCTGATCAAGTAAAGTTCAATGTCAATGTGTAATATTCAATTAGGATTTGCAAAACAGTGAAGTTAAACAATGAATGGGTCCATAGTCGGTATGAGAAGACTACAGGAATATTTACCTGGGTGTACGTTCAAACAGAGATGAGAAAATTGCGATAAATAATTGTTTGTTTGTTTGTTAGTATGTATAGGAATGTTATGTGTATAAACTGTGTTGAGTTATAGTTACTCAGTAGTGTCTCAGTGAAACAACCGACGGGGGAAGTCTTGCGGTGACAACAAAAGCAGTGTTTTACTGATCAGTCAAGTTGCTCCAGTGTACTCCATACAAACTGGTTGGCTACTGAAGGGATAGAAATTGGGGAATACTTGTTTTAAAGCAAACAAGGAATTAGATGGGAAAAATACATGTTTTAACGGGACCCAGACAATATTAAATACTCAGACAGATGGGAGAAGAAGTGTAGTTTTGTAGGAAATCACAAAATTATTACATAGAATTAGTGAAATCAATTGAAGAATGCCTTTCTGAAGAGCTGTTTACAGCAGATGAGCAGCTTTGCGACCAAGCACATTGTAGATCGCTTTACTGCCAAAATGATCTAATTTAATGGATTGGTTTAGACATGCATAACAGCATTTTAAGAACAAAGAGAGAAAAAAAAAGGGACAATGCTTCATGGTGGAAGGGGATGTATAAATAACTGTGTATATGATGAAGGGGGTGGCAACACCCATTCCGAAATCCCGCCATTCCGACATCCCGCTATTCCGACATCCCACCATTCTGACATACCACCATTCCGACATACCACCATTCCGACATGCAAACGTCCCACCATTCCGACATCCCACCATTGCGACATCCCGCTATTCTGACGTTCAAATGTCCCACCATTCCGACAAGGCTTTCCGTATAAGGAAATGTGTGTTACTCAACAGGTGAGTCTCTTCTTTCTGTTCATGCAATTTATATATATTAATATACACATGTTTATAGACAAGCGTTATTAAAAACACAAAGTCTCGGCAACTGGAGGAGGAGAAGCAGTCCGCGGTGGTTTTCAATCACACACTCCAATGCCACTTGTTTCAACTTCCGAAAATTTAATCCAGGAAAAAAAGGCTTACAAACATGGACCAAAACGGCTCCATAACACGCACAAGAATCCAAAAGAAACGAAAGTTAACTAAAAGAAAGCAAATAAACAGTATGAAGTGGTCAAAATTGGTTTTACGCATGCCTATGTGCGTCTGGCACATGCGTCTTCGGGCTCTCCCACGTTGGTTTGTGGATGAAAGCTATATGTTCAGCTGTAATGTCATGTAAAAACAATCTCTACATGACATTTACTCCCAGGTGTGACCAGTTAGGTCCTTAAGATATCAACAGGCTGTATAAAGCTACAACCGTTGCGGCTGTGTGTTTGTGCCAAATGCGCAAAGCCCATCCGCGCTTCCCAAAATTGGAGTGAGTACTCATAAATCACGTGAATAACATGAATAAACGTTTTTACTGAATTTTGTTGTGTTTTATACGTTCTATGCTGTCAT
Organism: Leuresthes tenuis; assembly: GCF_036924035.1. Lineage (NCBI taxonomy): Eukaryota > Metazoa > Chordata > Actinopteri > Atheriniformes > Atherinopsidae > Leuresthes > Leuresthes tenuis. The sequence continues at coordinate 26,234,718 of NW_027325367.1, read as the reverse complement.
TTCTCTCTTCTCCTATTGGCAAGGCAAGGCAGAGTGCTCGCAACTGTGTCCTGTGCAGTAGCCGTGATATCTGTAATTGCAATTATTACTTTTGCATATGATGACAGCGTGCAAAAGACGCATGGGCTCTGTGGAGAGCTCCGCTCCAGCTGGCTGCTGTGACAGCTCACTGACACTGTATTTCTGCTTAATCAGTTTCAGTCTCGCCAGAGTTACATTAATATCTGTATTTTTATATTTGAAATTCAGGGGATTTTGATAATAGATTATTAAAGTTTGTTTGCGAGGCTGTGGCCTCTGCATGTGCAAAGCTTGTGCGCCAAACTTTAGGGCGTATTTGCGCCGCCATATCATTAGTGCAAAATGTTTTGGGTAAAAAATAGGCTATTAAAAGGAACTGTCGGAATGGCGGTATGTTAAAAAAAAAAAAAAAAACATACCGCCATTCCGACCATAGGAGGAAAAAAGTGTCGGAATGGTGGGACGTTTGATAAAAGTGTCGCCATTCCGACAATTGGAGACCCATGTCGGAATGGCAAGATGTCGGAATGGCAGCATGTAACCATGATGAAGGAGAGACCATTTGAGCAGCACAGCCATTTCGCAGCACAGGGACAGCAGTCCAAGTTACAGGATCTCCCACGTGGTATCACCTGTCACATTGTGTCAAGGCATCAAAAGAAGAAAAAATCACCAAACTCAAGGACAAAAAGACAAAGACTCCGGTGAACGAAGAGAGAGTACTGACAAACCAGAAATACAAAAGGATTCTCGATATCAAGATCCAGAAGAAGAGGCTAACAATGCCACGAACACTTACGATGCTGGGAATGATGCCAGCAATGAACAGAGAAGAAGATTCAGTGTCATCAATCTGCATTACGTGCCTCTAATGAGGGGGTGAATATAGAATCCTCAACGATTACAACGTCTCTGGGAACTGTGACAACAACAAGGTTTAAACCATTTTGATATATATTGTAACCTATTGTCTAAGGAATAGTGCTGAAAATGAGATAAATCTAATCCACCACTGTCCTTGGTCTTCTGTAGGGTTTTTAAACTAATACGTGGTGGTTTGTTTTTCCACAGAAATTTGGAGATGCATGAATCTAGTGACTTAAACCAAGTAGCAGATGGTTTTATGGGGATCATTGAGAACAAATAGTTAACTTTTGGTAGTATCATCATTTTAATGGATGTAACTCTCCCCATAAGTGATATAGGTAAGGACTTCCAACGAGAGATCGTCCTCTACTGTCTTTAATAATTGCACATAATTTAGCTTTGTTAGCTCTGAGAGCCTGGAGGAAATGTTTATGCCTAAATATCTAATATTTCCTGACTGTAAAGTGATCGCAGGTATATTATGGACCCTACAGTTAATGGGCAGAACTGTGGTCTTAGACCAGTTGATAGAGTAGTCAGAAAGTGCTGAGAATTTATTTATGAGTGTGATCGTGTGACTGAGAGACGTCTGTGAGTTCTGAAGGAAAAGTAATACATCATCAGCATAAAGACTTATTTTATGCTCAATATTTTGGGATTAATTACTCACAAACGGGTAAGAAAAGGTAGTATTGCCAGACCATACATGATCAAAACAGGGAGCGGAGGTGGTTCAGCTGCAAGGTGTGAATGTCTGACTATAGTTTGTAAAAACCGGGTAAGATAAGGTGCGAATGCCCGACAATGTATGATCAAAAGAGGGAGCGGAGGTTTTCGGCTGCAAGAAGGTCTGAATGTCCACCCAAAATTCCTGAAAAATGGGTAAAAAAAGGGTGCGAATGCCAAACCATGCATTATCAAAAGCAGGAGTGGATGTGTTCGGCTACAAGATGATTTGAATGTCCATCAATAATTGCTTTAAAACATGAAAGAAAATTTTCGAATATCAAACCGCACATGATCATAAGCGGGAGAGGAGTTGTTCAGCTGCAAGAAGGTGTGAATGTCCATCCAAAATTAATGAAAAGTGGGCAACAAGTAGGTTTGAATGCCCAACCATACATCATCAAAAGCAGGAGTGGATGTGTTCGGCTACAAGAAGGTTTGAATGTCCGAGCATAGTTTGTAAAAAGCGGGTAAGAAAAGGTTTGAATGCCCAAACATACACCATCAAAAGAGGGAACGGAGGTGTTCCGCTGTAAGAAGGTGTGAATGTCCGACCATGGTTTGTAAAAAACGGGTAAGAAAAGGTGCGAATGCCCGACAATGTATGATCAAAAGAGGGAGCGGAGGTTTTCGGCTACAAGAAGGTTTGAATGTCCGACCATAGTTTGTAAAAAGCGGGTAAGAAAAGGTTCAAATGCCTGACTATACACCATCAAAAGCGGGAGCGGAGGTGTTCCGCTGTAAGACGGTGTGAATGTCCGACCATAGTTGGTAAAAAGCGGGTAAGAAAAGGTTAAAATACCTGACTGTACACAATCAATAGCGGGAGCGGAGTTGTTCGGCTACAAGAGGGTGTGAAAGTTCAACCATGGTTTGTAAAAAGCTTGTAAGAAAAGGTTCGAATGCCCAACAATGTATGATCAAAAGAGGGAGCGGAGGTGTTCGGCTGCAAGAAGGTCTGAATGTCCAACCATAATTTGTAAAAACCGGGAAGGAAAGGCTCGAAAGCCCGACTATACACCATCAAAAGCGGGAGCAGAGTGGTTCAGCTGCAAGAAGGTCTGAGTTTCCATCAATAATTGCTTTAAAACATGAAAGAAAATTTTCGAATATCATCCGCACATGATCATAAGAAGGAGAGGAGGTGTTCAGCTGCAAGAAGGTGTGAATGTCCACCCATAATTCCTGAAAAATGGGTAAAAAAAGGTGCGAATGCCCAACCATACATTATCAAAAGCAGGTGTGAATGTCAGATCATAATTTGCAAAAAGCTGATGCGAAAGGGTGAGAATGCCCGACTATACACCATCAAATGCGGGAGCGGAGGTGTTCGGCTCTGAGTAGGTGTGAATGTCCGACCATAATTGCTGAAAAATGTGTTAGAAAAGGAAAGAATGCCGGACCATACATCATCAAAAGCGAGAGAGGTGGTGTTCGGCTGCAAAAAGGTGTAAATGTTCGACTAAAGTTTGTAAAAAGCGGGTAAGACATGGTGCGAATGCCTGACAAGGTATGATCAAAAGCAGGAGCGGAGGTGTTCAGCTGCAAGAAGGTCTAAATGTCCATCAATAATTGCTAGAAAACATGAAAGAAAATTTTCGAAAATCAAACCGCACATTATCATAAGTGGGAGAGGAGGTGTTCAGCTGCAAGAAGGTGTGAATGTCCACCCATTATTCCTGACAAATGGGTAAAAAAAAGGTGCGAATGCCCAACCATACATCATCAAAAGCAGGAGTGGATGTGTTCGGCTACAAGAAGGTGTGAACGTCCAACCAAAGTTTGTAAAAAGCAGTTAAGAAAAGGTTTGAATATCCAACCAAACATAATCAAAAGCGGGAGCATAGCTTTTCGACTGCAAGTAGGTGTGAATGTCAGATCATAATTTGCAAAAAGCTGATGAGAAAGGGTGAGAATGTCCGACTGCACACCATCAAATGCGGGAGCGGACTTGTTCGGCTGTGAGTAGGTGTGAATCTCCGACCGTAATTTCTGAAAAATGTGTTAGAAAAGGTAAGAATGCCGGTCCATACATCATCAAAAGCGAGAGAGGTGGTGTTCGGCTGCAAGTAGGTGTGAATGTCCAGCCATAATTACTCACAAACGGGTAAGAAAAGGTAGTATTGCCAGACCATACATGATCAAAACAGGGAGCGGAGGTGGTTCAGCTGCAAGAAGGTGTGACTGTCCGACTAAAGTTCAAATATATTAACAAAAGCGGGAGGAGAGGTCTTCGGATGAGAGTGGTTGAGAATTTCCAACAATAATCTATAAAATTCGGTGAAAAAAAGGTGTGATAGAACACTAAAAGGTGGAGCGGAAGTGTTCGGCTGCAAGAAGGTTTTAATGTCCGACTATATTTGGTGAAAAGCAGGTGAAGCAAGGTCTGAATGCCCAACCTTACATTATCAAAAGCGAGATCAGAGGTGTTTGGCTGCAAGAAGGCCATAGTTTGCCAAAAGCGGGTAAGCTGCGAATGACCAACTAAATATCAACAAAAGTGGGGGCGGAGGTCTTCGGATGCAACTGGGTGTGAACATCCCACCATACAAGTATGGTGGAGAGGAAGCTGTGAACAGCCGACCATAGTTTGCAAAAAGCGGGTGAGAAAAGGTGCGAATGTCCAACCATACATGATCAAAACAGGGAGCGGAGGTGTTTGGCTGTGACAAGGTGTGAATGTCCACCCAAAATTAATGAAAAGCGGGTAAAAAGTAGGTTTGAATGCCCAAGCATACATCATCAAAAGAAGGAGTGGATGTGTTCGGCTACAAGAAGGTTTGAATGTCCGAGCATAGTTTGTAAAAAGCGGGTAAGAAAAGATTCGAATGCCCAAACATACACCATCAAAAGAGGGAGCGGAGGTGTTCCGCTGTAAGAAGGTGTGAATGTCCGACCATAGTTGGTAAAAAGTGGGTAAGAAAAGGTTAAAATACCCGACTGTACACAATCAATAGCGGGAGCGGATGTGTTTGGCTACAAGAATGTGTGAAAGTCCGACCATGGTTTGTAAAAAACGGGTAAGAAAAGGTGCGAATGCCCGACAATGTATGATCAAAAGAGGGAGCGGAGGTTTTCGGCTACAAGAAGGTTTGAATGTCCGACCATAGTTTGTAAAAAGCGGGTAAGAAAAGGTTCCAATGCCTGACTATACACCATCAAAAGCGGGAGCGGAGGTGTTCCGCTGTAAGACGGTGTGAATGTCCAACCATAGTTGGTAAAAAGCGGGTAAGAAAAGGTTAAAATACCCGACTGTACACAATCAATAGGGGGAGCGGAGTTGTTTGGCTACAAGAAGGTGTGAAAGTCCAACCATGGTTTGTAAAAAGCTGGTAAGAAAAGGTTCGAATGCCCGAATATATACCATCAAAAGCGGAAGCGGAGGTGTTCGGCTGCAAGAAGGTGTGAACGTCCGATCAAAGTTTGTAAAAAGCAGTTAAGAAAAGGTTCGAATATCCAACCAAACATAATCAAAAGCGGGAGCAGAGCTGTTCGACTGCAAGTAGGTGTGAATGTCCAGCCATAATTACACACAAACGGGTAAGAAAAGGTAGTATTGCCAGACCATACATGATCAAAACAGGGAGCTGAGGTGGTTCAGCACCAAGGTGTGAATGTCTGACTATAGTTTGTAAAAAGCGGGTAAGATAAGGTGCGAATGCCCGACAATGTATAATCAAAAGAGGGAGCAGAGGTTTTCGGCTACAAGGTTTGAATGTCCGACCATAGTTTGTAAAAAGCGGGTAAGAAAAGGTTAAAATACCCGACTGTACACAATCAATAGGGGGAGCGGAGTTGTTTGGCTACAAGAAGGTGTGAAAGTCCAACCATGGTTTGTAAAAAGCTGGTAAGAAAAGGTTCGAATGCCCGAATATATACCATCAAAAGCGGAAGCGGAGGTGTTCGGCTGCAAGAAGGTGTGAACGTCCGACCAAAGTTTGTAAAAAGCAGTTAAGAAAAGGTTCGAATATCCAACCAAGTATAATCAAAAGCGGGAGCAGAGCTGTTCGACATGGATAACTATGAAGGACAAAGCAATTTTAACTTGGTTTGAGCAAAGCAATTCATTTTATAGGAAAATCCGAAATCGTGCAGGACTCATGAAAGTAAGCTTATTCTCGGATTCCTGATCCTCCAGTGTTGCTCTTTCCTATACTGCAAAATAAAGCCTTGTTCTTTGTTGAAATCGATATAGACATTGATAAATATGAAGGACAAAGCAGTTTCCACTTTGTTTGAGTGAAGGAATTCATTTTAGAGCAAAATCCCAAATCAAGCAGAACGTATGAAAATAAGCTTATTCTCGGATTCCTGATCCTTCAGTGTTGCTTTTTCTTCTACTGCAAAATACAATGTTGTTCTTTGTTGAAGTCGATCTAGACATTGATAAATATGAAGGACAAAGCAGTTTTAACTTGGTTTGAGTGAAGGAATTCATTTTATACATAAAATCCCAAATCATGCAGAACGTATGAAAATAAGCTTATTCTCGGATTACTGATCCTTCAGTGTTGCTCTTTCTTCTACTGCAAAATCCAGTGTTGTTCTTTGTTGAAGTCAATCTAGACATTGATAAATATGAAGGACAAAGCAGTTTTAACATAGTTTGAGTGAAGGCATTCATTTATAGTAAAATCAATAATCGTGCAGAACTCATGAAAATAAGCTTATTCTCGGATTCCTAAAACTTTTGATTTGCTCTTTCTTTACTGCAAAGTACAAAGTTGTTCTTTGTTGAAGTCGATCTAGACATTGATAAATATGAAGGACAAAGCAGTTTTCACTTGGTTTGAGTGAAGGATTTGCAGCTGAAAACCTCCCGCTCCCACTTTTGATTGTGTATAGTCGGGCTTTCAAGCCTTTTCTTACCCGGTTTTTAGAAATTATGGTTGGACATTCAGACCTTGCAGCCGAAGACCTCCACTCCCTCTTTTGATCATACATTGTCGGGCATTCGCACCTTGTCTTACCCGCTTTTTACAAACTCTAGTCAGACATTCACACCTTGCAGCTGAACCACCTCAGCTCCCTGTTTTGATCATGTATGGTCTGGCAATACTACCTTTCCTTACCCGTTTTTGAGTAATTATGGCTGGACATTCACACCTACTTGCAGTCGAACAGCTCTGCTCCCGCTTTTGATGGTATATATTCGGGCATTCGAACCTTTTCTTAACTACTTTTTGCAAACTTTGGTCGGACGTTCACACCTTCTTGCAGAAGAACACCTCCGCTTCCGCTTTTGATGGTATATATTCGGGCATTCGAACCTTTTCTTAGCAGCTTTTTACAAACCATGGTTGAACTTTCACACCTTCTTGTAGCCGAACAACTCCGCTCCCGCTATTGATTGTGTACAGTCAGGTATTTTAACCTTTTCTTACCCGCTTTTTACCAACTATGGTCGGACATTCACACCGTCTTACAGCGGAACACCTCCGCTCCCACTTTTGATGGTGTATAGTCAGGCATTTGAACCTTTTCTTACCCGCTTTTTACAAACTATGGTCGGACATTCAAACCTTCTTGTAACCGAAAACCTCCGCTCCCTCTTTTGATCATACATTGTCGGGCATTAGCACCTTTTCTTACCCGCTTTTTACAAACCATAGTCGGACTTTCACATCTTTTAGTAGCCGAACAACTCCGCTCCCGCTATTGATTGTGTACAGTCGGGTATTTTAACCTTTTCTTACCCGCTTTTTACCAACTATGGTCGGACATTCACACCTTACAGCGGAACACCTCCGCTCCCTCTTTTGATGGTGTATGTTCGGGCAGTCAAACCTTTTCTTACCTGCTTTTTACAAACTATGGTCAGACATTCAACCCTTCTTGGAGCCGAACACATCCACTCCTGCTTTTGATTATGTATAGTTTGGCATTCGCACCTTTTCTTACCCATTTTTCAGTAATTATGGGTGTACATTCACACCTTCTTGCAGCCGAACACCTCCGCTCCCTCTTTTGATCATACATTTTTGGGCATTCGCACCTTTTCTTACCCGCTTTTTACAAACCATGGTCGGACTTTCACACCTTTTAGTATCCGAACAACACCGCACCCGCTACTGATTGTGTACAGTCGGGTATTTTAACCTTTTCTTACCCGTTTTTTACCAACTATGGTCGGACATTCACACCTTCTTACAGCGGAACACCTCCGCTCCCTCCTTTGATGGTGTATGTTCGGGCATTCGAACCTTTTCTTACCCGCTTTTTACAAACTATGGTCAGACATTCAAACCTTCTTGTAGCCGAACATTTCCACTCCTGCTTTTGATGATGTATGGTTGGGCATTCGAACCTACTTGTTGCCCGCTTTTCATTAATTATGGGTGGACATTCACACCTTGTCTCAGCCAAACACCTCCGCTCCCTGTTTTGATCATGTATGGTTTGACATTCGCACCTTTGCTTACCCTCTTTTTATACTGATTGCTCAAGATTAAGTTGTTCTTTCTCAAACTACAAATTTTTTTTAATTGTTGAAACTTGATTTGAAGTGGATAAATAAGGAAGACAAACAGTTTTAAGTCAGGCTGATAGCAATTAATTTTATAGCAAAATCTGTATTTCGTCATTTGTCGAGAGATGCTTATTGCTGAAGAAGTTCTTTCTCATTCTACAAAGTACAACGTTGTTTATCATTGAAACTTGATTAGACATGAATAAATATGAAGGACAAAGCAGTCTTAACTTGGTTTGAGTTAAGGAATTCGTTTTATAGGAGAATCCGAATTCGTGCATAACTCGTAAAATAGAGCTTATTTTCGGATTCCTGAAGAATGAGTCTGGTTCTTTCTCATAATACAAAGTTTGTTGTTTATTGTTGAAACTTCATCAGACCGTTAGATATAGTCGGACTCACCTCGACGCACGGCTTGGGATCTGGAACCAGTACTCTTGAGAGGGGTTGGACTCTCTTCCACTCTGGAGTTGCCCGTGGTGAGAGGCGCAGAGCAGGTGTGGGCATACTTATTGCCCCCCGGCTGTGTGCCAGTACATTGGGGTTTACCCTAGTGAACGAGAGGGTAGCCTCCCTCCGCCTTGGGTGGGGGGACGAGTCCTGACTGTTGTTTGTGCCTATGCGCCAAACATCAGTTCAGAGTACCTACCCTTTTTGGAGTCTCTGGGGGAGGCACTGGAGAATGCTCCTACCGGTCCCCTCATTCTGCTGGGGGACTTCAATGCTCACGTGGGCAATGACAGTGAGACCTGGAGGGGTGTGATTGGGAGGAACGGCCCCCCCAATCTGAATCAGAGTGGTGTTATGTTGTTGGACTTCTGTGCCAGTCATAGACTGTCCATAACGAACACCATGTTCAGGCGAGGGTGTCCATATGTGCACTTGGCACCAGGACACCCTTGGCCGCAGTTCGATGATCGACTTTGTGGTTGTATCATCGGACTTGCGGCCGTATGTCCTGGACACTCGGGTGAAGAGAGGGGCGGAGCTGTCAACTGATCACCACCTGGTGGTGAGTTGGCTCCGCTGGTGGGGGAGGATGCCGATCAGACCTGGCAGGCCCAAACGTATTGTGAGAGTCTGCTGGGAGCGTTTGTCAGAATCCCCCGTCAGAAGGAGCTTTAACTTCCACCTCCGGCAGAGCTTCAACCATATTTGAGGTGGGGGACATTGAGTCCGAATGGGCCATGTTCCGTGACTCCATTGCTGAGGCAGCTGGTCGGAGTTGTGGCCGTAAGGTGGTCGGTGCCTGTCGTGGCAGCAACCCTCGAACCTGCTGGTGGACACCAGTGGTGAGGGAAGCCGTCAAGCTGAAGAAGGAGTCCTATCGGGCCTTTTTGGCCAGTGGGACCCTGGAAGAAGCTGATAGGTACCGACGGGCCAGACGGGCCACGGCTTCGGCGGTTGCTGAGGCAAAAACTCGGGCCTGGGAGGAGTTCGGTGAGACCATGGAGAACGATTTCCGGACGGCCTCGAAAAGATTCTGTTCCACCATCCGGCGTCTCAGGGGGGGGGGAGTGGCTCACAGTCAACACTGTTTACAGTGGGGACGGGGCTTTGCTGACCTCAACTAGGGATGTTGTGAGTCGGTGGGGGGAGTACTTCGAGGAACTCCTCAATCCTACCAACACGTGCTCGGAAGAGGCAGAGTCGGAGAGCTCGGAGACGGGGCCTCCCATTTCTGGGGCTGAGGTTGCCGAGGTGGTTAAAAAGCTCCTCGGTGGCAAGGCCCCGGGGGTGGATGAGGTCCGTCCTGAGTTTCTCAAGGCTCTGGATGTTGTAGGGCTGTCTTGGCTGACACGCCTCTGCAGTATCGCGTGGACATCGGGGACAGTGCCTCTGGACTGGCAGATTGGGGTGGTGGTCCCCCTCTTTAAAAAGGGGGACCGGAGGGTGTGTTCCAACTATAGGGGTATCACACTCCTCAGCCTCCCTGGTAAGGTCTATTCGGGGGTATTGGAGAGGAGGATCCGTCGGATAATCGAGCCTCGGATTCAGGAGATGCAGTGTGGCTTTCGTCCTGGCCGTGGAAGAGTGGACCAGCTCTATACCCTCGGCAGGATCCTGGAGGGTGCATGGGAGTTCGCCCAACCAGTCTACATGTGTTTTGTGGACTTGGAGAAAGCGTTCGACCGTGTCCCTCGTGGAGTCCTGTGGGGGGTGCTCCGGGAATATGGAGTGCCGGACCCCTTGATAGGGGCCGTTCGGTCTCTGTATGACCGGTGCCAGAGTTTGGTCCGCATTGCCGGCAGTAAGTCGGATACGTTTCCGGTGAGAGTTGGACTCCGTCAGGGCTGCCCTTTGTCACCGATTCTGTTCCTAACTTTTATGGACAGAATTTCTAGGCGGAGCCAGGGCGTTGAGGGTGTCCCATTTGGCGACCTCAGAATCGGGTCTCTGCTTTTTGCAGATGATGTGGTTCTGTTAGCGTCGTCAGGCCGTGACCTTCAGCTCTCACTGGAGTGATTCGCAGCCGAGTGTGAAGCGGCTGGGATGAGAATCAGCACCTCCAAATCCGAGACTATGGTTCTCAGCCGGAAAAGGGTGGTATGCTCTCTCCGGGTCGGGAATGAGATCCTTCCCCAAGAGGAGGAGTTCAAGTATCTCGGGGTCTTGTTCACGAGTGACGGACGAATGGAGCGGGAGATTGACGGGCGGATCGGTGCGGCGCCTGCAGTGTTGCAGGCTCTGCACCGACCCGTCGTTGTGAAGAGGGAGCTGAGCCAGAAGGCGAAGCTCTCTACTTACTGGTCAATCTACGTTCCCATCCTCACCTATGGTCACGAGTTGTGGGTAGTGACCGAAAGAACAAGATCGCGAATACAAGCGGCCGAAATGGGTTTCCTCCGCAGGGTGTCTGGGCTCTCCCTTAGAGATAGGGTGAGAAGCTCAGTCATCCGGGAGGGGCTCGGAGTAGAACCGCTGCTCCTCCGCATTGAGAGGAGTCAGATGAGGTGGCTCGGGCATCTGGTTAGGATGCCCCCTGGGCGCCTCCCTGGGGAGGTGTTCCGGGCACGTCCCACTGGGAGGAGACCCCGGGGGAGACCCAGGACACGTTGGAGAGACTATGTCTCTCGGCTGGCCTGGGAACGCCTCGGGGTCCTCCCGGAAGAGCTGGAGGAAGTGGCCGGGGACAGAGACGTCTGGGTTTCTCTGCTCAAGCTGCTGCCCCCGCGACCCGACCCCCGGATAAGCGGCAGATGATGGATGGATGGATGGATATATCCTCCACCAACCAGACTTACAACCCCCGACTAGGGTAGCAGAATTTCTAAGCACCCCAAATCTACTATCAAAAATATATAAATTATTGTCTAAGATAGATGACACAATGTCTCTTCCATCCTCAAAATTGGAGGCAGATTTATCCATCAGTTCTGGTCATAGCTTCTAACCACAAATATGTTTGAACACCTTCATAAAGACTCGAAATCCTAATTTACAGCTCATACAATACAAAATCCTTCATAGAACACACTATACAGGACAAAGGTTCAGGATGGGTCTAACACACTCAAACATCTGCTCACATTGCACAGATAACACACCTGATGATTATGCACACGCTTTGTGGTTTTCTGCGCCTGTCCAGAAGTTCTGGCTTGAAGTCTGTGAGGACCTATCAACATGGCTAAAGTGTAGCATCCCTGCATGCACTGTGCATACTGGGTGACTTAGACAACATCAACATGGAAATTAACTCAGCACACATGGTTGTCACAGTGTTATGTATCGCAAAGAAAACTATTCTCATGAACTGGAAAGCGAAGAACAATCTGTGTATTAACCAGTTTAGAAATTTTCTTTTAGATTATATTAGCATGGAAACAATGTCTGCCTCCTCAAAACATCAATTGGCTGAATTTCATTCTCTCTGGTCCCCTCTGATTAGTTTTATCACATAGTGGTGGTGGTGGGTTGCTGGGTGATGGTGGGTCTCAGGCCCGGGCTGCTGCGACTGGTGTGACCGGGTGGTTTGTTTGTTTGTTTTTTGATGTTGTTTGTTTGTTTTTTGTAGAGGTCCTCCTGGGTGGGGTTGGGTTGAGTGGGGTGGGGCAGGATGGGTACCTTCTGGGGGTACAGTAGCTCCCGGAATATGGTCGCTGCAGGCCCCGAGCCTGGTGGACATCAGGCCCTCCTGCCCATTGTTGGCTCCCAGGTAGCGGGGATGCCTATTGCAGCCAGTCCCTGGCTGCCCTCTCTGGGGGAGAGTAGCTCCCCCGTTATATATCCCCATACCCCTCTCCCTTCTGGCTCCTGTACACAGCACACACTCACACATGAAGGGTTTTGGGGGCGTGTGTGTTCGGTGGGGTGTAGTGGATGGGGCCACGTAGGTGGTCCCCTTTGGTTGCACTCTGCAGTTCCCTGCCCCTGTTTTAATTACACCTTAGACATTACTACTTATCAAACACACTCACACACACACATTAGGTCTTGGGGGGTGGTTACACTGAGTGGCATCTGGTGGGCGGGGCTCTTTGGGTATGTAGGCTGCCCAGAGTGCCGCGCTCCCAGTTCTACAAGTTTGGCTGCCCCTCAATTTTAATTGCTCACTATTAGAAAATATTGAAGAGCCAGAAGGGTGAGGGGAGGGGTCTTCTTCGCACACCCCTGCTTCCTGGTGTCTGCTTGGGGCAGGAGGGGCCAGGAGGATTAATTAATTGTTCTGCTGGTTCGGGGTCTGTGGTGGCTGGGGGGTTGCTGGCCTCCTGGTGTGCCCGCTGCACTACACCCCAGCAGAGTCGAGGGAGGTAGGATGTGTGGATGTGTGGATGTATGGGACGTGAAAGTGTGTGTGGTAATGATTGGGCCTGGATCTGGGACTTGCTGTCGCCTGGCCTGCCTGTGTTTCTCCCGATGGGGCATCAGCGTTGCCTCTCCCCACTGCTCGCGACTTCACCCACCTGTGGGCACGTCTTGACTCCCAGGGCACTTGGCCAGGGGCGCTGGGGCAGGCGCTGACCCACTTTGTGGCTGTCTGGGGCGCTTGGCCCTCCTGGGTATTGGGTGGGGCCTCTGCCGGGGGGTTTGGGGGCGCTCGGGCTCCTGGGGCCCAGGTCCAGTGCACGGCCCATGTCTGGGCGGCTGGGGCCTGGCGGGGTCGGTGGGCTGTTACCCCTGCTTCCCGGAGTGCCTCTGCCCTATGCTTATGGGGGCTCTTTCCGGGGGCTTCCTCTGCAGTCTTCTGGGTGGATGCGTGGTTGCCCCTGCAGTGGGCTGCCTGGGTTCTGTGCTCTGTGGGGGCTGCTGGTGGCCTGGGTCTTGTGGCCATCTCTGCCTGCTTCTGATTGCTTGGGGGGGGGGGGGGGCTGTGGATTGTGGCCCTGTACGCTTATACACTCATAACTAAGCACGGTTATCATGTAGGTCCTGTGCCATGGGTGTTGCATGTTCTCACACACACACACACACACATTCATTAGTCCAGTAGCATGGTCACTAAGCAGTTGATGTATTATCATGTCGTCTCAGGTCATCTATATCCACAGCTGTGTTGTATGCGATTGCCGCTTCTTGTGCTTGTTTTTGTTTGTTTGTGTGTTTGTTTTTTCTCTGCTTGTCTGCTTTCAGGTGCTCCTGGTGGCGCTAAGGCTGGATTCCCCTCATAGGCCATGGATTGTTGTCTGTTTTGTTTTTTACAGGTGTAGCAGCTGGTTGTCTGGTTTTTGTTTCTATTTTTGTTCTGTTTCCTCTTCTTTCCTCTTCTTCTTTCCTTGTCCCCCGGTCCGGTTCAGTTCAGTTCATGTCATATATTGTAAACAGAAATAAATAAATGGGCATCAAGGGGAGCTTTACATTTATAAAACTTCCCTTGGCAAAACAAATCTGTTTGGCATCAAAGGTATTCAGACTACAATTCTTCTGACATAATGCTGAACAGGACAAGGGGAAAAAAAAGTAAAGAAGACAGTTCTGCCGAAAGCCAGGGATAGACCTGTTCTAAGTTCTATACTTTTTAAAAGGGGCGTGTTTATCAACTATGGAATTAGAAGATTTACAAAAATGGTCAAGTGCTAGATCTTCATCTGGGATTTTAACAGTGTCATATAACTATTCAACAGATCAGTTAAAAAAAAGCCTGCTCATGGAGATGTTTCAGGATCTGGATACCAAGCGTGGACCTAATGTTTTCATTTTTGCAATTCTGATACAGGCTATTGAGCAGTGATAACTAACACCAAGTTCAGATACTGCGGATTTTCTACCTTTGATATGTTAAGATTGAGCCAATCAGGGACAACCTTGAAGGATCTCTTTGGTTTTGTAGGATCAGTAATTACCTGAGAAAGGTTGATATTGGTACACACCTTTTTTAAATGATCAGAGGCAGAGTTCAACTTGTTTAAATTAAAATTGCCACACAGAGATTGGGTTTAGGCCACATGCACACAGAATGACATCAACAAATATAAGAAATATTAAACATTTACACATAGATTTTTGAATACATATAGAGGAATGATACTTTGAAATGTGCTCATTGCGGAGTTATGATCAGTTGAGTAATGAAGGTTGAACTATTCTAGGAAAGAGGTTTTATTCCCAGCATCATGATGGACACTCCTGATATAGAAGGTTTCGCTAACGCATTGGAATTGTTTTACTATTTTCATATGCATGTGCAATGAAGAATTGCTTGCTGCTGATAAATGCAAAGAAGAACAGCTTACACATAGATGCTCACATATAGGCTGCTGAATGCAATGAAGACCTGCTTATCAAGTAAAGTTCAATGTCAATGTGTAATATTCAATTAGGATTTGCAAAACAGTGAAGTTAAACAATGAATGGGTCCATAGTCGGTATGAGAAGACTACAGGAATATTTACCTGGGTGTACGTTCAAACAGAGATGAGAAAATTGCGATAAATAATTGTTTGTTTGTTTGTTAGTATGTATAGGAATGTTATGTGTATAAACTGTGTTGAGTTATAGTTACTCAGTAGTGTCTCAGTGAAACAACCGACGGGGGAAGTCTTGCGGTGACAACAAAAGCAGTGTTTTACTGATCAGTCAAGTTGCTCCAGTGTACTCCATACAAACTGGTTGGCTACTGAAGGGATAGAAAATGGGGAATACTTGTTTTAAAGCAAACAAGGAATTAGATGGGAAAAATACATGTTTTAACGGGACCCAGACAATATTAAATACTCAGACAGATGGGAGAAGAAGTGTAGTTTTGTAGGAAATCACAAAATTATTACATAGAATTAGTGAAATCAATTGAAGAATGCCTTTCTGAAGAGCTGTTTACAGCAGATGAGCAGCTTTGCGACCAAGCACATTGTAGATCGCTTTACTGCCAAAATGATCTAATTTAATGGATTGGTTTAGACATGCATAACAGCATTTTAAGAACAAAGAGAGAAACAAAAAGGGACAACGCTTCATGGTGGAAGGGGATGTATAAATAACTGTGTATATGATGAAGGGGTTGGCAACACCCATTCCGAAATCCCGCCATTCCGACATCCCGCTATTCCGACATCCCACCATTCTGACATACCACCATTCCGACATACCACCATTCCGACATGCAAACGTCCCACCATTCCGACATCCCACCATTGCGACATCCCGCTATTCTGACGTTCAAATGTCCCACCATTCCGACAAGGCTTTCCGTATAAGGAAATGTGTGTTACTCAACAGGTGAGTCTCTTCTTTCTGTTCATGCAATTTATATATATTACTATACACATGTTTATAGACAAGCGTTATTAAAAACACAAAGTCTCGGCAACTGGAGGAGGAGAAGCAGTCCGCGGTGGTTTTCAATCACACACTCCAATGCCACTTGTTTCAACTTCCGAAAATTTAATCCAGGAAAAAAAGGCTTACAAACATGGACCAAAACGGCTCCATAACACGCACAAGAATCCAAAAGAAACGAAAGTTAACTAAAAGAAAGCAAATAAACAGTATGAAGTGGTCAAAATTGGTTTTACGCATGCCTATGTGCGTCTGGCACATGCGTCTTCGGGCTCTCCCACGTTGGTTTGTGGATGAAAGCTATATGTTCAGCTGTAATGTCATGTAAAAACAATCTCTACATGACATTTACTCCCAGGTGTGACCAGTTAGGTCCTTAAGATATCAACAGGCTGTATAAAGCTACAACCGTTGCGGCTGTGTGTTTGTGCCAAATGCGCAAAGCCCATCCGCGCTTCCCAAAATTGGAGTGAGTACTCATAAATCACGTGAATAACATGAATAAACGTTTTTACTGAATTTTGTTGTGTTTTATACGTTCTATGCTGTCATTTCTCTCTTCTCCTATTGGCAAGGCAAGGCAGAGTGCTCGCAACTGTGTCCTGTGCAGTAGCCGTGATATCTGTAATTGCAATTATTACTTTTGCATATGATGACAGCGTGCAAAAGACGCATGGGCTCTGTGGAGAGCTCCGCTCCAGCTGGCTGCTGTGACAGCTCACTGACACTGTATTTCTGCTTAATCAGTTTCAGTCTCGCCAGAGTTACATTAATATCTGTATTTTTATATTTGAAATTCAGGGGATTTTGATAATAGATTATTAAAGTTTGTTTGCGAGGCTGTGGCCTCTGCATGTGCAAAGCTTGTGCGCCAAACTTTAGGGCGTATTTGCGCCGGCATATCATTAGTGCAAAATGTTTTGGGTAAAAAATAGGCTATTAAAAGGAACTGTCGGAATGGCGGTATGTTAAAAAAAAAAAAAAAAACATACCGCCATTCCGACCATAGGAGGAAAAAAGTGTCGGAATGGTGGGACGTTTGATAAAAGTGTCGCCATTCCGACAATTGGAGACCCATGTCGGAATGGCAAGATGTCGGAATGGCAGCATGTAACCATGATGAAGGAGAGACCATTTGAGCAGCACAGCCATTTCGCAGCACAGGGACAGCAGTCCAAGTTACAGGATCTCCCACGTGGTATCACCTGTCACATTGTGTCAAGGCATCAAAAGAAGAAAAAATCACCAAACTCAAGGACAAAAAGACAAAGACTCCGGTGAACGAAGAGAGAGTACTGACAAACCAGAAATACAAAAGGATTCTCGATATCAAGATCCAGAAGAAGAGGCTAACAATGCCACGAACACTTACGATGCTGGGAATGATGCCAGCAATGAACAGAGAAGAAGATTCAGTGTCATCAATCTGCATTACGTGCCTCTAATGAGGGGGTGAATATAGAATCCTCAACGATTACAACGTCTCTGGGAACTGTGACAACAACAAGGTTTAAACCATTTTGATATATATTGTAACCTATTGTCTAAGGAATAGTGCTGAAAATGAGGTAAATCTAATCCACCACTGTCCTTGGTCTTCTGTAGGGTTTTTAAACTAATACGTGGTGGTTTGTTTTTCCACAGAAATTTGGAGATGCATGAATCTAGTGACTTAAACCAAGTAGCAGATGGTTTTATGGGGATCATTGAGAACAAATAGTTAACTTTTGGTAGTATCATCATTTTAATGGATGTAACTCTCCCCATAAGTGATATAGGTAAGGACTTCCAACGAGAGATCGTCCTCTACTGTCTTTAATAATTGCACATAATTTAGCTTTGTTAGCTCTGAGAGCCTGGAGGAAATGTTTATGCCTAAATATCTAATATTTCCTGACTGTAAAGTGATCGCAGGTATATTATGGACCCTACAGTTAATGGGCAGAACTGTGGTCTTAGACCAGTTGATAGAGTAGTCAGAAAGTGCTGAGAATTTATTTATGAGTGTGATCGTGTGACTGAGAGACGTCTGTGAGTTCTGAAGGAAAAGTAATACATCATCAGCATAAAGACTTATTTTATGCTCAATATTTTGGGATTAATTACTCACAAACGGGTAAGAAAAGGTAGTATTGCCAGACCATACATGATCAAAACAGGGAGCGGAGGTGGTTCAGCTGCAAGGTGTGAATGTCTGACTATAGTTTGTAAAAAGCGGGTAAGATAAGGTGCGAATGCCCGACAATGTATGATCAAAAGAGGGAGCGGAGGTTTTCGGCTGCAAGAAGGTCTGAATGTCCACCCAAAATTCCTGAAAAATGGGTAAAAAAAGGGTGCGAATGCCAAACCATGCATTATCAAAAGCAGGAGTGGATGTGTTCGGCTACAAGATGATTTGAATGTCCATCAATAATTGCTTTAAAACATGAAAGAAAATTTTCGAATATCAAACCGCACATGATCATAAGCGGGAGAGGAGTTGTTCAGCTGCAAGAAGGTGTGAATGTCCATCCAAAATTAATGAAAAGTGGGCAACAAGTAGGTTTGAATGCCCAACCATACATCATCAAAAGCAGGAGTGGATGTGTTCGGCTACAAGAAGGTTTGAATGTCCGAGCATAGTTTGTAAAAAGCGGGTAAGAAAAGGTTTGAATGCCCAAACATACACCATCAAAAGAGGGAACGGAGGTGTTCCGCTGTAAGAAGGTGTGAATGTCCGACCATGGTTTGTAAAAAACGGGTAAGAAAAGGTGCGAATGCCCGACAATGTATGATCAAAAGAGGGAGCGGAGGTTTTCGGCTACAAGAAGGTTTGAATGTCCGACCATAGTTTGTAAAAAGCGGGTAAGAAAAGGTTCAAATGCCTGACTATACACCATCAAAAGCGGGAGCGGAGGTGTTCCGCTGTAAGACGGTGTGAATGTCCGACCATAGTTGGTAAAAAGCGGGTAAGAAAAGGTTAAAATACCTGACTGTACACAATCAATAGCGGGAGCGGAGTTGTTCGGCTACAAGAGGGTGTGAAAGTTCAACCATGGTTTGTAAAAAGCTTGTAAGAAAAGGTTCGAATGCCCAACAATGTATGATCAAAAGAGGGAGCGGAGGTGTTCGGCTGCAAGAAGGTCTGAATGTCCAACCATAATTTGTAAAAACCGGGAAGGAAAGGCTCGAAAGCCCGACTATACACCATCAAAAGCGGGAGCAGAGTGGTTCAGCTGCAAGAAGGTCTGAGTTTCCATCAATAATTGCTTTAAAACATGAAAGAAAATTTTCGAATATCATCCGCACATGATCATAAGAAGGAGAGGAGGTGTTCAGCTGCAAGAAGGTGTGAATGTCCACCCATAATTCCTGAAAAATGGGTAAAAAAAGGTGCGAATGCCCAACCATACATTATCAAAAGCAGGTGTGAATGTCAGATCATAATTTGCAAAAAGCTGATGCGAAAGGGTGAGAATGCCCGACTATACACCATCAAATGCGGGAGCGGAGGTGTTCGGCTCTGAGTAGGTGTGAATGTCCGACCATAATTGCTGAAAAATGTGTTAGAAAAGGAAAGAATGCCGGACCATACATCATCAAAAGCGAGAGAGGTGGTGTTCGGCTGCAAAAAGGTGTAAATGTTCGACTAAAGTTTGTAAAAAGCGGGTAAGACATGGTGCGAATGCCTGACAAGGTATGATCAAAAGCAGGAGCGGAGGTGTTCAGCTGCAAGAAGGTCTAAATGTCCATCAATAATTGCTAGAAAACATGAAAGAAAATTTTCGAAAATCAAACCGCACATTATCATAAGTGGGAGAGGAGGTGTTCAGCTGCAAGAAGGTGTGAATGTCCACCCATTATTCCTGACAAATGGGTAAAAAAAAGGTGCGAATGCCCAACCATACATCATCAAAAGCAGGAGTGGATGTGTTCGGCTACAAGAAGGTGTGAACGTCCAACCAAAGTTTGTAAAAAGCAGTTAAGAAAAGGTTTGAATATCCAACCAAACATAATCAAAAGCGGGAGCATAGCTTTTCGACTGCAAGTAGGTGTGAATGTCAGATCATAATTTGCAAAAAGCTGATGAGAAAGGGTGAGAATGTCCGACTGCACACCATCAAATGCGGGAGCGGACTTGTTCGGCTGTGAGTAGGTGTGAATCTCCGACCGTAATTTCTGAAAAATGTGTTAGAAAAGGTAAGAATGCCGGTCCATACATCATCAAAAGCGAGAGAGGTGGTGTTCGGCTGCAAGTAGGTGTGAATGTCCAGCCATAATTACTCACAAACGGGTAAGAAAAGGTAGTATTGCCAGACCATACATGATCAAAACAGGGAGCGGAGGTGGTTCAGCTGCAAGAAGGTGTGACTGTCCGACTAAAGTTCAAATATATTAACAAAAGCGGGAGGAGAGGTCTTCGGATGAGAGTGGTTGAGAATTTCCAACAATAATCTATAAAATTCGGTGAAAAAAAGGTGTGATAGAACACTAAAAGGTGGAGCGGAAGTGTTCGGCTGCAAGAAGGTTTTAATGTCCGACTATATTTGGTGAAAAGCAGGTGAAGCAAGGTCTGAATGCCCAACCTTACATTATCAAAAGCGAGATCAGAGGTGTTTGGCTGCAAGAAGGCCATAGTTTGCCAAAAGCGGGTAAGCTGCGAATGACCAACTAAATATCAACAAAAGTGGGGGCGGAGGTCTTCGGATGCAACTGGGTGTGAACATCCCACCATACAAGTATGGTGGAGAGGAAGCTGTGAACAGCCGACCATAGTTTGCAAAAAGCGGGTGAGAAAAGGTGCGAATGTCCAACCATACATGACCGAAACAGGGAGCGGAGGTGTTTGGCTGTGACAAGGTGTGAATGTCCACCCAAAATTAATGAAAAGCGGGTAAAAAGTAGGTTTGAATGCCCAAGCATACATCATCAAAAGAAGGAGTGGATGTGTTCGGCTACAAGATGATTTGAATGTCCATCAATAATTGCTTTAAAACATGAAAGAAAATTTTCGAATATCAAACCGCACATGATCATAAGCGGGAGAGGAGTTGTTCAGCTGCAAGAAGGTGTGAATGTCCACCCATAATTACTGAAAAATGGGTAAGAAAAGGTGAAAATGCCCAACCATACATCATCAAAAGCAGGAGTGGATGTGTTCGGCTACAAGAAGGTTTGAATGTCCGACCATAGTTTGTAAAAAGCGGGTAAGAAAAGGTTCGAATGCCCGAACATAGACCATCAAAAGAGGGAGCGGAGGTGTTCCGCTGTAAGAAGGTGTAAATGTCCGACCATAGTTGGTAAAAAGCGGGTAAGAAAAGGTTAAAATACCCGACTGTACACAATCAATAGCGGGAGCGGAGTTGTTTGGCTACAAGAAGGTGTGAAAGTCCGACCACGGTTTGTAAAAAGCGGGTAAGAAAAGGTTCGAATGCCCGAATATATACCATCAAAAGTGGAAGTGGATGTGTTCGGCTGCAAGAAGGTGTGAACGTCCGACCAAAGTTTGTAAAAAGCAGTTAAGAAAAGGTTCGAATATCCAACCAAACATAATCAAAAGCGGGAAAAGAGCTGTTCGACTGCAAGTAGGTGTGAATGTCAGATCATAATTTGCAAAAAGCTGATGAGAAAGGGTGAGAATGCCCGGCTATACACCATCAAATGCGGGAGCGGAAGTGTTTGGCTGTGAGTAGGTGTGAATGTCCGACCATAATTGCTGAAAAATGTGTTAGAAGAGACTAGAATGCCGGACAATACATCATCAAATGCGGGAGCGGAGTTGTTCGGCTGTGAGTAGGTGTGAATCTCCGAGCATAGTATGTAAAAAGGGGGTAAGAATAGATTCGAATGCCCGAACATACACTATCAAAACAGGGAGCTGAGGTGGCTCAGCTGCAAGGTGTGAATGTCTGACTATAGTTTGTAAATAAGGTGCGAATGCCCAACAATGTATAATCAAAAGAGGGAGCGGAGGTTTTCGGCTACAAGAAGGTTTGAATGTCCGACCATAGTTTGTAAAAAGCGGGTAAGAAAAGGTTCAAGCGCCTGACTATACACCATCAAAAGCGGGAGCAGAGGTGTTCCGCTGTAAGACGGTGTGAATGTCCGACCATATTTGGTAAAAAGCGGGTAAGAAAAGGTTAAAATACCCGACTGTACACAATCAATAGTGGGAGAGGAGGTGTTCAGCTGCAAGAAGGTGTGAATGTCCACCCATAATTACTGAAAAATGGGTAAGAAAAGGTGCGAATGCCCAACTATACATAATCAAAAGCAGGAGTGGATGTGTTCGGCTCCAAGAAGGGTTGAATGTCTGACCATAGTTTGTAAAAAGCAGGTAAGAAAAGGATTGACTGCCCGAACATACACCATCAAAAGAGGGAGCGGAGGTGTTCCGCTGTAAGAAGGTGTGAATGTCCGACCATAGTTGGTAAAAAGCGGGTAAGAAAAGGTTAAAATACCCGACTGTACACAATCAATAACGGGAGCGGAGTTGTTCGGCTACTAAAAGATGTGAAAGTCCGACTATGGTTTGTAAAAAGCGGGTAAGAAAAGGTGTTAATGCCCGACAATGTATGATCAAAAGAGGGAGCGGAGGTGTTCGGCTGCAAGAAGGTCTGAATGTCCAACCATAATTTGTAAAAACCGGGAAGGAAAGGCTCGAAAGGCCGACTATACACCATCAAAAGCGGGAGCAGAGTGGTTCAGCTGCAAGAAGGTCTGAATGTCCATCAATAATTGCTTTAAAACATGAAAGAAAATTTTCGAATATCATCCGCACATGATCATAAGAAGGAGAGGAGGTGTTCAGCTGCAAGAAAGTGTGAATGTCCACCCATAATTCCTGAAAAATGGGTAAAAAAAGGTGCGAATGCCCAACCATACATTATCAAAAGCAGGTGTGAATGTCAGATCATAATTTGCAAAAAGCTGATGAGAAAGGGTGAGAATGCCCGACTATACACCATCAAATGCGGGAGCGGAGGTGTTCGGCTCTGAGTAGGTGTGAATGTCCGACCATAATTGCTGAAAAATGTGTTAGAAAAGGAAAGAATGCCGGACCATACATCATCAAAAGCGAGAGAGGTGGTGTTCGGCTGCAAAAAGGTGTAAATGTTCGACTAAAGTTTGTAAAAAGCGGGTAAGACATGGTGCGAATGCCTGACAAGGTATGATCAAAAGCAGGAGCGGAGGTGGTTCAGCTGCAAGAAGGTCTAAATGTCCATCAATAATTGCTAGAAAACATGAAAGAAAATTTTCGAAAATCAAACCGCACATGATCATATGTGGGAGAGGAGGTGTTCAGCTGCAAGAAGGTGTGAATGTCCACCCATTATTCCTGACAAATGGGTAAAAAAAAGGTGCGAATGCCCAACCATACATCATCAAAAGCAGGAGTGGATGTGTTCGGCTACAAGAAGGTGTGAACGTCCAACCAAAGTTTGTAAAAAGCAGTTAAGAAAAGGTTTGAATATCCAACCAAACATAATCAAAAGCGGGAGCATAGCTTTTCGACTGCAAGTAGGTGTGAATGTCAGATCATAATTTGCAAAAAGCTGATGAGAAAGGGTGAGAATGTCCGACTGCACACCATCAAATGCGGGAGCGGAGTTGTTCGGCTGTGAGTAGGTGTGAATCTCCGACTGTAATTTCTGAAAAATGTGTTAGAAAAGGTAAGAATGCCGGTCCATACATCATCAAAAGCGAGAGAGGTGGTGTTCGGCTGCAAGTAGGTGTGAATGTCCAGCCATAATTACTCACAAACGGGTAAGAAAAGGTAGTATTGCCAGACCATACATGATCAAAACAGGGAGCGGAGGTGGTTCAGCTGCAAGAAGGTGTGAATGTCCGACTAAAGTTCAAATATATTAACAAAAGCGGGAGGAGAGGTCTTCGGATGAGAGTGGTTGAGAATTTCCAACCATAATCTATAAAATTCGGTGAAAAAAAGGTGTGATAGAACACTAAAAGGTGGAGCGGAAGTGTTCGGCTGCAAGAAGGTGTAAATGTCCGACTATATTTGGTGAAAAGCAGGTGAAGCAAGGTCTGAATGCCCAACCTTACATTATCAAAAGCGAGATCAGAGGTGTTTGGCTGCAAGAAGGCCATAGTTTGCCAAAAGCGGGTAAGCTGCGAATGACCAACTAAATATCAACAAAAGTGGGGGCGGAGGTCTTCGGATGCAACTGGGTGTGAACATCCCACCATACAAGTATGGTGGAGAGGAAGCTGTGAACAGCCGACCATAGTTTGCAAAAAGCGGGTGAGACAAAGTGCGAATGTCCAACCATACATGATCAAAACAGGGAGCGGAGGTGTTTGGCTGTGACAAGGTGTGAATGTCCACCCAAAATTAATGAAAAGCGGGCAAAAAGTAGGTTTGAATGCCCAAGCATACATCATCAAAAGAAGGAGTGGATGTGTTCGGCTACAAGAAGGTTTGAATGTCCGAGCATAGTTTGTAAAAAGCGGGTAAGAAAAGGTTCGAATGCCCAAACATACACCATCAAAAGAGGGAGCGGAGGTGTTCGGCTCTGAGTAGGTGTGAATGTCCGACCATAGTTGGTAAAAAGTGGGTAAGAAAAGGTTAAAATACCCGACTGTACACAATCAATAGGGGGAGCGGAGTTGTTCGGCTACAAGAAGGTGTAAAAGTCCAACCATGGTTTGTAAAAAGCTGGTAAGAAAAGGTTCGAATGCCCGAATATATACCATCAAAAGCGGAAGCGGAGGTGTTCGGCTGCAAGAAGGTGTGAACGTCCGACCAAAGTTTGTAAAAAGCAGTTAAGAAAAGGTTCGAATATCCAACCAAACATAATCAAAAGCGGGAGCAGAGCTGTTCGACTGCAAGTAGGTGTGAATGTCCAGCCATAATTACTCACAAACGGGTAAGAAAAGGTAGTATTGCCAGACCATACATGATCAAAACAGGGAGCTGAGGTGGTTCAGCACCAAGGTGTGAATGTCTGACTATAGTTTGTAAAAAGCGGGTACGATAAGGTGCGAATGCCCGACAATGTATAATCAAAAGAGGGAGCAGAGGTTTTCGGCTACAATATGGTTTGAATGTCCGACCATAGTTTGTAAAAAGCGGGTAAGAAAAGGTTCAAATGCCTGACTATACACCATCAAAAGCGGGAGCGGAGATGTTCCGCTGTAAGACGGTGTGAATGTCCGACCATAGTTGGTAAAAAGCGGGTAAGAAAAGGTTAAAATACCCGACTGTACACAATCAATAGCGGGAGCGGAGTTGTTCGGCTACAAGAAGGTGTGAAAGTCCAACCATCGTTTGTAAAAAGCTGGTAAGAAAAGGTTCGAATGCCCGAATATATACCATCAAAAGCGGAAGCGGAGGTGTTCGGCTGCAAGAAGGTGTGAACGTCCGACCAAAATTGGCAAAAAGCAGTAAAGAAATGGTTCGAATATCCAAACATAATTAAAAGCGAGAGAGATTGTGTTCAGCTGCAAGTAGGTGTGAATATCCAGCCATAATTACTCACAAACGGGTAAGAAAATGTAGTATTGTCAGACCATACATGATCAAAACAGGGAGCGGAGGTGGTTTAGCTGCAAAAAGGGGTGAATGTCCAACTAAAGTTCAAATATATTAACAAAAGCGGGAGGAGAGGTCTTCGGATTAGAGTGGTTGAAATTTCCAAACATAATCTATAAAATGCGGTGAAAAAAAAAGGTGTGAAGGAATGAATTTTATAGCAAAATCTGAAATCATGCATAACTCCGCAAAAGGAACGTATTGCTCAACCAAAGGGATGCTTCTTTCTCATTCAGGGTAATATGAGGAACTTTATGCTTGATACATTTTAGACATGGATAACTATGAAGGACAAAGCAATTTTAACTTGGTTTGAGCAAAGCATCTCATTTTATAGGAAAATCCGAAATCGTGCAGGACTCATGAAAGTAAGCTTATTCTCGGATTCCTGATCCACCAGTGTTGCTCTTTCCTATACTGCAAAACACAGCCTTGTTCTTTGTTGAAATCGATATAGACATTGATAAATATGAAGGACAAAGCAGTTTCCACTTTGTTTGAGTGAAGGAATTAATTTTATAGCAAAATCCCAAATCAAGCAGAACGTATGAAAATAAGCGTGTTTTCGGATTACTGATCCTTCAGTGTTGCTATTTCTTCTACTGCAAAATACAATGTTGTTCTTTGTTGAAGTCAATCTAGACATTGATAAATATGAAGGACAAAGCAGTTTTAACATAGTTTGAGTAAAGGAATTCGTTTTATACATAAAATCCCAAATCATGCAGAACGTATGAAAATAAGCTTATTCTCGGATTCCTGTTCCTTCAAGTGTTGCTCTTTCTACTACTGCAAAATACAATGTTGTTCTTTGTTGAAGTAAATCTAGACATTGATAAATATGAAGGACAAAGCAGTTTTCACTTGGTTTGAGTGAAGGAATTCATTTTATACATAAAATCCCAAATCATGCAGAACGTATGAAAATAAGCTTATTCTCGGATTCCTGTTCCTTCAAGTGTTGCTCTTTCTACTACTGCAAAATACAATGTTGTTCTTTGTTGAAGTAAATCTAGACATTGATAAATATGAAGGACAAAGCAGTTTTAACTTGGTTTGAGTGAAGGAATTCATTTTATACATAAAATCCCAAATTATGCAGAACGTATGAAAATAAGCTTATTCTCGGATTACTGATCCTTCAGTGTTGCTCTTTCTTCTACTGCAAAATCCAGTGTTTTTCTTTGTTGAAGTCAATCTAGACATTGATAAATATGAAGGACAAAGCAGTTTTAACATAGTTTGAGTGAAGGCATTCATTTATAGTAAAATCAATAATCGTGCAGAACTCATGAAAATAAGCTTATTCTCGGATTCCTAAAACTTTTGATTTGCTCTTTCTTTACTGCAAAGTACAATGTTGTTCTTTGTTGAAGTCGATCTAGACATTGATAAATATGAAGGACAAAGCAGTTTTCACTTGGTTTGAGTGAAGGATTTGCAGCTGAAAACCTCCCGCTCCCGCTTTTGATTGTGTATAGTCGGGCTTTCGAGCCTTGTCTTACCCGCTTTTTACAAACTATAGTCAGACATTCACACCTTGCAGCTGAACCACCTCAGCTCCCTGTTTTGATCATGTATGGTCTGGCAATACTACCTTTTCTTACCCGTTTGTGAGTAATTATGGCTGGACATTCACACTCCCGCTTTTGATGGTATATATTCGGGCATTCGAACCTTTTCTTAACTGCTTTTTGCAAACTTTGATCGGACGTTCACACCGTCTTGCAACCGAACATCTCCGCTTCCGCTTTTGATGGTATATATTCGGGCATTCGAACCTTTTCTTAGCAGCTTTTTACAAACCATGGTTGAACTTTCACACCTTCTTGTAGCCGAACACCTCCGCTCCCGCTTTTGATGGTGTATAGTCAGGCATTTGAACCTTTTCTTACCCGCTTTTTACAAACTATGGTCGGACATTCAAACCTTCTTGTAGCCGAAAACCTCCGCTCCCTCTTTTGATCATACATTGTCGGGCATTCGCACCTTTTCTTACCCGTTTTTTACAAACCATGGTCGGACTGTCACACATTCTTGTAGCCAAACACATCCGCTCCCGCTATTGATTGTGTACAGTCGGGTATTTTAACCTTTTCTTACCCGTTTTTTACCAACTATGGTCGGACATTCACACCTTCTTACAGCGGAACACCTCCGCTCCCTCTTTTGATGGTGTATGTTTGGGCATTCGAACCTTTTCTTACCCGCTTTTTACAAACTATGCTCGGACATTCAAACCTTCTTGTAGCCGAACACATCCACTCCTGCTTTTGATGATGTATGGTTGGGCATTCAAACCTACTTTTTGCCCGCTTTTCATTAATTTTGGGTGGACATTCACACCTTGTCACAGCCAAACACCTCCGCTCCCTGTTTTGATCATGTATGGTTGGACATTCGCACCTTTTCTCACCCGCTTTTTGGCAACTATGGTCGGCTGTTCACAGCTTCCTCTCCACCATACTTGTATGGTGGGATATTCACACCCACTTGCATCCGAAGACCTTTTGTTGATATTTAGTCGGTCATTCGCAGCTTACCCGCTTTTGGCAAACTATGGCCTTCATGCAGCCAAACACCTCTGATCTCGCTTTTGATGATGTAAGGTTGGACATTCAGACCTTGCTTCACCTGCTTTTCACCAAATATAGTCGGACATTCACACCTTCTTGCAGCCGAACACTTCCGCTCCTCCTTTTAGTGTTCTATCACACCTTTTTTTTCACCGCATTTTATAGATTATGGTTGGAAATTCTCAACCACTCTCATCCGAAGACCTCTCCTCCCGCTTTTGTTAATATATTTGAACTTTAGTCGGACATTCACACCTTCTTGCAGCTGAACCACCTCCGCTCCCTGTTTTGATCATGTATGGTCTGGCAATACTACCTTTTCTTACCCGTTTGTTAGTAATTATGGCTGGACATTCACACCTACTTGCAGCCGAACACCACCTCTCCCGCTTTTGATGATGTATGGACCGGCATTCTTACCTTTTCTAACACATTTTTCAGCAATTATGGTCGGAGATTCACACTTACTCACAGCCGAACAACTCCGCTCCCGCATTTGATGGTGTATAGTCGGGCATTCTCACCCTTTCTCATCAGCTTTTTGCAAATTATGATCTGACATTCACACCTGCTTTTGATAATGTATGGTTGGGCATTTGCACCTTTTCTTACCCATTTTTCAGTAATTATGGGTGGACATTCACACCTTCTTGCAGCTGAACACCTCCTCTCCCGCTATTGATTGTGTACAGTCGGGTATTTTAACCTTTTCTTACCCGCTTTTTACCAAATATGGTCGGACATTCACACCGTCTTACAGCGGAACACCTCTGTTCAACACTTAATTTTTTATCAAACGTCCCACCATTCCGACACTTTTTTCCTCCTATGGTCGGAATGGCGGTATGTTTTTTGTTTTTTTTAACATACCGCCATTCCGACAGTTCCTTTTAATAGCCTATTTTTTACCCAAAACATTTTGCACTAATGATATGCCGGCGCAAATACGCCCTAAAGTTTGGCGCACAAGCTTTGCACATGCAGAGGCCACAGCCTCGCAAACAAACTTTAATAATCTATTATCAAAATCCCCTGAATTTCAAATATAAAAATACAGATATTAATGTAACTCTGGCGAGACTGAAACTGATTAAGCAGAAATACAGTGTCAGTGAGCTGTCACAGCAGCCAGCTGGAGCGGAGCTCTCCACAGAGCCCATGCGTCTTTTGCACGCTGTCATCATATGCAAAAGTAATAATTGCAATTACAGATATCACGGCTACTGCACAGGACACAGTTGCGAGCACTCTGCCTTGCCTTGCCAATAGGAGAAGAGAGAAATGACAGCATAGAACGTATAAAACACAACAAAATGCAGTAAAAACGTTTATTCATGTTATTCACGGGATTTATGAGTACTCACTCCAATTTTGGGAAGCGCGGATGGGTTTTGCGCATTTGGCACAAACACACAGCCGCAACGGTTGTAGCTTTATACAGCCTGTTGATATCTTAAGGACCTAACTGGTCACACCTGGGACTAAATGTCATGTAGAGATTGTTTTTACATGACATTACAGCTGAACATATAGCTTTCATCCACAAACCAACGTGGGAGAGCCCGAAGACGCATGTGCCAGACGCACATAGGCATGCGTAAAACCAATTTTGACCACTTCATACTGTTTATTTGCTTTCTTTTAGTTAACTTTCGTTTCTTTTGGATTCTTGTGCGTGTTATGGAGCCGTTTTGGTCCATGTTTGTAAGCCTTTTTTTCCTGGATTAAATTTTCGGAAGTTGAAACAAGTGGCATTGGAGTGTGTGATTGAAAACCACCGCGGACTGCTTCTCCTCCTCCAGTTGCCGAGACTTTGTGTTTTTAATAACGCTTGTCTATAAACATGTGTTACATATAAATTGCATGAACAGAAAGAAGGGACTCACCTGTTGAGTAACACACATTTCCTTATACGAAAAGCCTTGTCGGAATGGTGGGACATTTGAACGTCAGAATAGCGGGATGTCGCAATGGTGGGATGTCGGAATGGTGGTATGTCGGAATGGTGGGATGTCGGAATGGTGGGATGTCGGAATAGCGGGATGTCGGAATGGCGGGATTTCGGAATGGGTGTTGCCACCCCCTTCATCATATACACAGTTATTTATACATCACCTTCCACCATGAAGCGTTGTCCCTTTTTGTTTCTCTCTTTGTTCTTAAAATGCTGTTATGCATGTCTAAACCAATCCATTAAATTAGATCATTTTGGCAGTAAAGCGATCTACAATGTGCTTGGTCGCAAAGCTGCTCATCTGTGGTAAACAGCTCTTCAGAAAGGCATTCTTCAATTGATTTCACTAATTCTATGTAATAATTTTGTGATTTCCTACAAAACTACACTTCTTCTCCCATCTGTCTGAGTATTTAATATTGTCTGGGTCCCGTTAAAACATGTATTTTTCCCATCTAATTCCTTGTTTGCTTTAAAACAAGTATTCCCCATTTTCTATCCCTTCAGTAGCCAACCAGTTTGTATGGAGTACACTGGAGCAACTTGACTGATCAGTAAAACACTGCTTTTGTTGTCACCGCAAGGCTTCCCCCGTCGGTTGTTTCACTGAGACACTACTGAGTAACTATAACTCAACACAGTTTATACACATAACATTCATATACATACTAACAAACAAACAAACAATTATTCATCGCAATTTTCTCATCTCTGTTTGAACGTACACCCAGGTCAATATTCCTGTAGTCTTCTCATACCGACTATGGACCCATTCATTGTTTAACTTCACTGTTTTGCAAATCCTAATTGAATATTACACATTGACATTGAACTTTACTTGATAAGCAGGTCTTCATTGCATTCAGCAGCCTATATGTGAGCATCTATGTGTAAGATGTTCTTCTTTGCATTTATCAGCAGCAAGCAATTCTTCATTGCACATGCATATGAAAATAGTAAAACAATTCCAATGCGTTAGCGAAACCTTCTATATCAGGAGTGTCCATCATGATGCTGGGAATAGAACCTCTTTCCCAGAATAGTTCAACCTTCATTACTCAACTGATCATAACTCCGCAATGAGCACATTTCAAAGTATCATTCCTCTACATATATTCAAAAATCTATGTGTAAATGTTTAATATTTCTTATATTTGTTGATGTCATTCTGTGTGCATGTGGCCTAAACCCAATCTCTGTGTGGCAATTTTAATTTAAACAAGTTGAACTCTGCCTCTGATCATTTAAAAAAGGTGTGTACCAATATCAACCTTTCTCAGGTAATTACAGATCCTACAAAACCAAAGAGATCCTTCAAGGTTGTCCCTGATTGGCTCAATCTTAACAAAATCAAAGGTAGAAAATCCGCAGTATCTGAACTTGGTGTTAGTTATCACTGCTCAATAGCCTGTATCAGAATTGCAAAAATGAAAACATTAGGTCCACGCTTGGTATCCAGATCCTGAAACATCTCCATGAGCAGGCTTTTTTTTAACTGATCTGTTGAATAGTTATATGACACTGTTAAAATCCCAGATGAAGATCTAGCACTTGACCATTTTTGTAAATCTTCTAATTCCATAGTTGATAAACACGCCCCTTTTAAAAAGTATAGAACTTAGAACAGGTCTATCCCTGGCTTTCGGCAGAACTGTCTTCTTTACTTTTTTTTCCCCTTGTCCTGTTCAGCATTATGTCAGAAGAATTGTAGTCTGAATACCTTTGATGCCAAACAGATTTGTTTTGCCAAGGGAAGTTTTATAAATGTAAAGCTCCCCTTGATGCCCATTTATTTATTTCTGTTTACAATATATGACATGAACTGAACTGTACCGGACCGGGGGACAAGGAAAGAAGAAGAGGAAAGAAGAGGAAATAGAACAAAAATAGAAACAAAAACCAGACAACCAGCTGCTACACCTGTAAAAAACAAAACAGACAACAATCCATGGCCTATGAGGGGAATCCAGCCTTAGCGCCACCAGGAGCACCTGAAAGCAGACAAGCAGAGAAAAAACAAACACACAAACAAACAAAAACAAGCACAAGAAGCGGCAATCGCATACAACACAGCTGTGGATATAGATGACCTGAGACGACATGATAATACATCAACTGCTTAGTGACCATGCTACTGGACTAATGAATGTGTGTGTGAGAACATGCAACACCCATGGCACAGGACCTACATGATAACCGTGCTTAGTTATGAGTGTATAAGCGTACAGGGCCACAATCCACAGCCCCCCCCCAAGCAATCAGAAGCAGGCAGAGAGGGCCACAAGACCCAGGCCACCAGCAGCCCCCACAGAGCACAGAACCCAGGTAGCCCACCGCAGGGGCAACCACGCATCCACCCAGAAGACTGCAGAGGAAGCCCCCGGAAAGAGCCCCCATA
The DNA here is from genome assembly GCF_036924035.1 of Leuresthes tenuis. NCBI lineage: Eukaryota > Metazoa > Chordata > Actinopteri > Atheriniformes > Atherinopsidae > Leuresthes > Leuresthes tenuis. The sequence goes on along the minus strand of NW_027325367.1, from coordinate 26,202,459 downwards.
AGCATAGGGCAGAGGCACTCCGGGAACCAGGGGCAACAGCCCACCGACCCCGCCAGGCCCCAGCTGCCCAGACATGGGCCGTGCACTGGACCTGGGCCCCAGGAGCCCGAGCGCCCCCAAACCCCCCGGCAGAGGCCCCACCCAATACCCAGGAGGGCCAAGCGCCCCAGACAGCCACAAAGTGGGTCAGCGCCTGCCCCAGCGCCCCTGGCCAAGTGCCCTGGGAGTCAAGACGTGCCCACAGGTGGGTGAAGTCGCGAGCAGTGGGGAGAGGCAACGCTGATGCCCCATCGGGAGAAACACAGGCAGGCCAGGCGACAGCAAGTCCCAGATCCAGGCCCAATCATTACCACACACACTTTCACGTCCCATACATCCACACATCCACACATCCTACCTCCCTCGACTCTGCTGGGGTGCAGTGCAGCGGGCACACCAGGAGGCCAGCAACCCCCCAGCCACCACAGACCCCGAACCAGCAGAACAATTAATTAATCCTCCTGGCCCCTCCTGCCCCGAGCAGACACCAGGAAGCAGGGGTGTGCGAAGAAGACCCCTCCCCTCACCCTTCTGGCTCTTCAATATTTTCTAATAGTGAGCAATTAAAATTGAGGTTCAGCCAAACTTGTAGAACTGGGAGCGCGGCACTCTGGGCCGCCTACATACCCAAAGAGCACCGCCCACCAGATACCACTCAGTGTAACCACCCCCCAAGACCTAATGTGTGTGTGTGAGTGTGTTTGATAAGTAGTAATGTCTAAGGTGTAATTAAAACAGGGGCAGGGAACTGCAGAGTGCAACCAAAGGGGACCACCTACGTGGCCCCATCCACTACACCCCACCGAACACACGCCCCCAAAACCCTTCATGTGTGAGTGTGTGCTGTGTACAGGAGCCAGAAGGGAGAGGGGTATGGGGATATATACCGGGGGAGCTACTCTCCCCCAGAGAGGGCAGCCAGGGACTGGCTGCAATAGGCATCCCCGCTACCTGGGAGCCAACAATGGGCAGGAGGGCCTGATGTCCACCAGGCTCGGGGCCTGCAGCGACCATATTCCGGGAGCTACTGTACCCCCAGAAGGTACCCAACCCGCCCCACCCCACTCAACCCAACCCCACCCAGGAGGACCTCTACAAAAAACAAACAAACAAACCACCCGGTCACACCAGTCGCAGCAGCCCGGGCCTGAGACCCACCATCACCCAGCAACCCACCACCACCACTATGTGATAAAACTAATCAGAGGGGACCAGAGAGAATGAAATTCAGCCAATTGATGTTTTGAGGAGGCAGACATTGTTTCCATGCTAATATAATCTAAAAGAAAATTTCTAAACTGGTTAATATACAGATTGTTCTTCGCTTTCCAGTTCATGAGAAAAGTTTTCTTTGCGATACATAACACTGTGACAACCATGTGTGCTGAGTTAATTTCCATGTTGATGTTGTCTAAGTCACCCAGTATGCACAGTGTGGGGCATGCAGGGATGCTACACTTTAGCCATGTTGATAGGTCCTCACAGACTTCAAGCCAGAACTTCTGGACAGGCGCAGAAAACCACAAAGCGTGTGCATAATCATCAGGTGTGTTATCTGTGCAATGTGAGCAGATGTTTGAGTGTGTTAGACCCATCCTGAACATCCTTTGTCCTGTATAGTGTGTTCTATGAAGGATTTTGTATTGTATGAGCTGTAAATTAGGATTTCGAGTCTTTATGAAGGTGTTCAAACATATTTGTGATTAGAAGCTATGACCAGAACTGATGGATAAATCTGCCTCCCATTTTGAGGATGGAAGAGACATTGTGTCATCTATCTTAGACAATAATTTATATATTTTTGATAGTAGTTTTGGGGTTCAGATGCTTAGAAATTCTGCTACCCTAGTCGGGGGTTGTAAGTCTGGTTGGTGGAGGATATATCCATCCATCCATCCATCATCTGCCGCTTATCCGGGGGTCGGGTCGCGGGGGCAGCAGCTTGAGCAGAGAAACCCAGACGTCTCTGTCCCCGGCCACTTCCTCCAGCTCTTCCGGGGGGACCCCGAGGCGTTCCCAGGCCAGCCGAGAGACATAGTCTCTCCAACGTGTCCTGGGTCTCCCCCGGGGTCTCCTCCCAGTGGAACGTGCCCGGAACACCTCCCCAGGGAGGCGCCCAGGGGGCATCCTAACCAGATGCCCGAGCCACCTCATCTGACTCCTCTCAATGCGGAGGAGCAGCGGTTCGACTCCGAGCCCCTCCCGGATGACTGAGCTTCTCACCCTATCTCTAAGGGAGAGCCCAGACACCCTGCGGAGGAAACCCATTTCGGCCGCTTGTATTCGCGATCTTGTTCTTTCGGTCACTACCCACAACTCGTGACCATAGGTGAGGATGGGAACGTAGATTGACCAGTAAGTAGAGAGCTTCGCCTTCTGGCTCAGCTCCCTCTTCACAACGACGGGTCGGTGCAGAGCCTGCAACACTGCAGGCGCCGCACCGATCCACCCGTCAATCTCCCGCTCCATTCGTCCGTCACTCGTGAACAAGACCCCGAGATACTTGAACTCCTCCTCTTGGGGAAGGATCTCATTCCCGACCCGGAGAGAGCATTCCACCCTTTTCCGGCTGAGAACCATAGTCTCGGATTTGGAGGTGCTAATTCTCATCCCAGCCGCTTCACACTCGGCTGCGAATCACTCCAGTGAGAGCTGAAGGTCACGGCCTGACGACGCTAACAGAACCACATCATCTGCAAAAAGCAGAGACCCGATTCTGAGGTCGCCAAATGGGACACCCTCAACGCCCTGGCTCCGCCTAGAAATTCTGTCCATAAAAGTTAGGAACAGAATCGGTGACAAAGGGCAGCCCTGACGGAGTCCAACTCTCACCGGAAACGTATCCGACTTACTGCCGGCAATGCGGACCAAACTCTGGCACCGGTCATAGAGAGACCGAACGGCCCCTATCAAGAGGTTCGGCACTCCATATTCCCGGAGCACCCCCCACAGGACTCCACGAGGGACACGGTCGAACGCTTTCTCCAAGTCCACAAAACACATGTAGACTGGTTGGGCGAACTCCCATGCACCCTCCAGGATCCTGCCGAGGGTATAGAGCTGGTCCACTGTTCCACGGCCAGGACGAAAGCCACACTGCATCTCCTGAATCCGAGGCTCGATTATCCGACGGATCCTCCTCTCCAATACCCCCGAATAGACCTTACCAGGGAGGCTGAGGAGTGTGATACCCCTATAGTTGGAACACACCCTCCGGTCCCCCTTTTTAAAGAGGGGGACCACCACCCCAATCTGCCAGTCCAGAGGCACTGTCCCCCATGTCCACGCGATACTGCAGAGGCGTGTCAGCCAAGACAGCCCTACAACATCCAGAGCCTTGAGAAACTCAGGACGGACCTCATCCACCCCCGGGGCCTTGCCACCGAGGAACTTTTTAACCACCTCGGCAACCTCAGCCCCAGAAATGGGAGGCCCCGTCTCCGAGCTCTCCGACTCTGCCTCTTCCGAGCACGTGTTGGTAGGATTGAGGAGTTCCTCGAAGTACTCCCCCCACCGACTCACAACATCCCTAGTTGAGGTCAGCAAAGCCCCGTCCGCACTGTAAACAGTGTTGACTGTGAGCCGCTTCCCCCCCCTGAGACGCCGGATGGTGGACCAGAAACTTTTCGAGGCCGTCCGGAAATCGTTCTCCATGGTCTCACCGAACTCCTCCCAGGCCCGAGTTTTTGCCTCAGCAACCGCCGAAGCCGCGGCCCGTCTGGCCCGTCGGTACCTATCAGCTTCTTCCAGGGTCCCACTGGCCAAAAAGGCCCGATAGGACTCCTTCTTCAGCTTGACGGCTTCCCTCACCACTGGTGTCCACCAGCAGGTTCGAGGGTTGCCGCCACGACAGGCACCGACCACCTTACGGCCACAACTCCGACCAGCTGCCTCGGCAATGGAGTCACGGAACATTCAATGTCCCCCACCTCAAATATGGTTGAAGCTCTGCCGGAGGTGGGAGTTAAAGCTCCTTCTGACGGGGGATTCTGACAAACGCTCCCAGCAAACCCTCACAATACGTTTGGGCCTGCCAGGTCTGATCGGCATCCTCCCCCACCAGCGGAGCCAACTCACCACCAGGTGGTGATCAGTTGACAGCTCCGCCCCTTTCTTCACCCGAGTGTCCAGGACATACGGCCGCAAGTCCGATGATACAACCACAAAGTCGATCATCGAACTGCGGCCAAGGGTGTCCTGGTGCCAAGTGCACATATGGACACCCTTATGCCTGAACATGGTGTTCGTTATGGACAGTCTATGACTGGCACAGAAGTCCAACAACATAACACCACTCTGATTCAGATCGGGGGGGCCGTTCCTCCCAATCACACCCCTCCAGGTCTCACTGTCATTGCCCACGTGAGCATTGAAGTCCCCCAGCAGAATGAGGGAGTCTCCGGTAGGAGCATTCTCCAGTGCCTCCCCCAGAGACTCCAAAAAGGGTAGGTACTCTGAACTGCTGTTTGGCGCATAGGCACAAACAACAGTCAGGACTCGTCCCCCCACCCAAGGCGGAGGGAGGCTACCCTCTCGTTCACTGGGGTAAACCCCAATGTACTGGCACACAGCCGGGGGGCAATAAGTATGCCCACACCTGCTCTGCGCCTCTCACCACGGGCAACTCCAGAGTGGAAGAGAGTCCAACCCCTCTCAAGAGTACTGGTTCCAGATCCCAAGCCGTGCGTCGAGGAGAGTCCGACTATATCTAACGGTCTGATGAAGTTTCAACAATAAACAACAAACTTTGTATTATGAGAAAGAACCAGACTCATTCTTTAGGAATCCGAAAATAAGCTCTATTTTACGAGTTATGCACGAATTCGGATTCTCCTATAAAACCCAAACCAAGTTAAGACTGCTTTGTCCTTCATATTTATTCATGTCTAATCAAGTTTCAATGATAAACAACGTTGTACTTTGTAGAATGAGAAAGAACTTCTTCAGCAATAAGCATCTCTCGACAAATGACGAAATACAGATTTTGCTATAAAATTAATTGCTATCAGCCTGACTTAAAACTGTTTGTCTTCCTTATTTATCCAATTCAAATCAAGTTTCAACAATTAAAAAAAATTTGTAGTTTGAGAAAGAACAACTTAATCTTCAGCAATCAGTATAAAAAGAGGGTAAGCAAAGGTGCGAATGTCAAACCATACATGATCAAAACAGGGAGCGGAGGTGTTTGGCTGAGACAAGGTGTGAATGTCCACCCATAATTAATGAAAAGCGGGCAACAAGTAGGTTCGAATGCCCAACCATACATCATCAAAAGCAGGAGTGGATATGTTCGGCTACAAGAAGGTTTGAACGTCTGACCATAGTTTGTAATAAGCGGGTAAGAAAAGGTTCGAATGCCCGAACATACACCATCAAAGGAGGGAGCGGAGGTGTTCCGCTGTAAGAAGGTGTGAATGTCCGACCACAGTTGGTAAAAAACGGGTAAGAAAAGGTTAAAGTACCCGACTGTACACAATCAGTAGCGGGTGCGGAGTTGTTCGGCTACTAAAAGGTGTGAAAGTCCGACCATGGTTTGTAAAAAGCGGGTAAGAAAAGGTGCGAATGCCCGAAAATGTATGATCAAAAGAGGGAGCGGAGGTTTTCGGCTGCAAGAAGGTGTGAATGTACACCCATAATTACTGAAAAATGGGTAAGAAAAGGTGCGAATGCCTAACTATACATAATCAAAAGCAGGAGTGGATGTGTTCGGCTCCAAGAAGGGTTGAATGTCTGACCATAGTTTGTAAAAAGCAGGTAAGAAAAGGTTTGACTGCCCGAACATACACCATCAAAAGAGGGAGCGGAGGTGTTCCGCTGTAAGACGGTGTGAATGTCCGACCATAGTTGGTAAAAAGCGGGTAAGAAAAGGTTAAAATACCCGACTGTACACAATCAATAGCGGGAGCGGAGTTGTTCGGCTACTAAAAAATGTGAAAGTCCGACTATGGTTTGTAAAAAGCGGGTAAGAAAAGGTGCTAATGCCCGACAATGTATGATCAAAAGAAGGAGTGGAGGTTTTCGGCTGTAAGAAGGTCTTAATGTCCAACTATAATTTGTAAAAACCGGGTAAGAAAAGGCTTGAAAGCCCGACTATACACCATCATAAGCGGGGGAGGAGGTGTTCAGCTGCAAGAAGGTGTGAATGTCCACCCATAATTACTGAAAAATGGGTAAGAAAAGGTGCGAATGCCCAAACATACATCATCAAAAGCAGGAGTGGATGTGTTGGGCTACAAGAAGGTTTGAAAGTCCGACCATGGTTTGTAAAAAACGGGTAAGAAAAGGTGCGAATGCCCGACAATGTATGATCAAAAGAGGGAGCGGAGGTTTTTGGCTACAAGAAGGTTTGAATGTCCGACCATAGTTTGTAAAAAGCGGGTAAGAAAAGGTTCAAATGCCTGACAATACACCATCAAAAGCGGGAGCGGAGGTGTTCCGCTGTAAGACGGTGTGAATGTCCGACCATAGTTGGTAAAAAGCGGGTAAGAAAAGGTTAAAATACCCGACTGTACACAATCAATAGCGGGAGCGGAGTTGTTCGGCTACAAGAAGGTGTGAAAGTCCAACCATGGTTTGTAAAAAGCTGCTAAGAAAAGGTTCGAATGCCCGAATATATACCATCAAAAGCGGAAGCGGAGGTGTTCGGCTGCAAGAAGGTGTGAACGTCCAACCAAAGTTTGTAAAAAGCAGTTAAGAAAAGGTTCGAATATCCAACCAAACATAATCAAAAGCGGGAGCAGAGCTGTTCGACTGCAAGTAGGTGTGAATGTCCAGCCATAATTACTCACAAACGGGTAAGAAAAGGTAGTATTGCTAGACCATACATGATCAAAACAGGGAGCTGAGGTGGTTCAGCACCAAGGTGTGAATGTCTGACTATAGTTTGTAAAAAGCGGGTAAGATAAGGTGCGAATGCCCGACAATGTATGATCAAAAGAGGGAGCGGAGGTTTTTGGCTAAAAAAAGGTTTGAATGTCCGACCATAGTTTGTAAAAAGCGGGTAAGAAAAGGTTCAAATGCCTGACTATACACCATCAAAAGCGGGAGCGGAGGTGTTCCGCTGTAAGACGGTGTGAATGTCCGACCATAGTTGGTAAAAAGCGGGTAAGAAAAGGTTAAAATACCCGACTGTTCACAATCAATAGGAATTAATTTTATAGCAAAATCCGAAATCATGCATAACTCCGCAAAAGGAATGTATTGCTCAACCAAAGGGATGCTTCTTTCTCATTCAGGGTAATATGAGGAACTTTATGCTTGATACATTTTAGACATGGATAACTATGAAGGACAAAGCAATTTTAACTTGGTTTGAGCAAAGCAATTCATTTTATAGGAAAATCCGAAATCGTGCAGGACTCATGAAAGTAAGCTTATTCTCGGATTCCTGATCCTCCAGTGTTGCTATTTCCTATACTGCAAAATACAGCCTTGTTCTTTGTTGAAATCAATATAGACATTGATAAATATGAAGGACAAAGCAGTTTCCACTTTGTTTGAGTGAAGGAATTAATTTTATAGCAAAATCCCAAATCAAGCAGAACGTATGAAAATAAGCTTGTTTTCGGATTCCTGATCCTTCAGTGTTGCTATTTCTTCTACTGCAAAATACAATGTTGTTCTTTGTTGAAGTAAATCTAGACATTGATAAATATGAAGGACAAAGAAGTTTTAACTTGGTTTGAGTGAAGGAAATAATTTTATACATAAAATCCCAAATCATGCAGAACGTATGAAAATAAGCTTATTCTCGGATTACTGATCCTTCAGTGTTGCTCTTTCTTCTACTGCAAAATCCAGTGTTTTTCTTTGTTGAAGTCAATCTAGACATTGATAAATATGAAGGACAAAGCAGTTTTAACATAGTTTGAGTGAAGGCATTCATTTATAGTAAAATCAATAATCGTGCTGAACTCATGAAAATAAGCTTATTCTCGGATTCCTAAAACTTTTGATTTGCTCTTTCTTTGCTGCAAAGTACAATGTTGTTCTTTGTTGAAGTCGATCTAGACATTGATAAATATGAAGGACAAAGCAGTTTTCGCTTGGTTTGAGTGAAGGATTTGCAGCTGAAAACCTCCCGCTCCCGCTTTTGATTGTGTATAGTCGGGCTTTCGGGCCTTTTCTTACCCGGTTTTTAGAAATTATGGTTGGACATTCAGACCTTGCAGCCGAAGACCTCCACTCCCTCTTTTGATCATACATTGTCGGGCATTCGCACCTTGTCTTACCCGCTTTTTACAAACTATAGTCAGACATTCACACCTTGCAGCTGAACCAACTCAGCTCCCTGTTTTGATCATGTATGGTCTGGCAATACTACCTTTCCTTACCCGTTTGTGAGTAATTTTGGCTGGACATTCACACCTACTTGCAGTCGTACAGCTCTGCTCCCGCTTTTGATGGTATATATTCGGGCATTCGAACCTTTTCTTAACTGCTTTTTGCAAACTTTGGTCGGACGTTCACACCTTCTTGCAGCCGAACACCTCCGCTTCCGCTTTTGATGGTATATATTCGGGCATTCGAACCTTTTCTTAGCAGCTTTTTACAAACCATGGTTGAACTTTCACACCTTCTTGTAGCCGAAAAACTCTGCTCCCGCTATTGATTGTGTACAGTCAGGTATTTTAACCTTTTCTTACCCGCTTTTTACCAACTATGGTTGGACATTCACACCGTCTTACAGCGGAACACCTCCGCTCCCGCTTTTGATGGTGTAAGGTTGGGCATTCAGACCTTGCATCACCTGCTTTTCACCAAATATAGTAGGACATTCACACCTTCTTGCAGCCGAACACTTCCGCTCCACCTTTTAGTGTTCTATCACACCTTTTTTTTCACCGCATTTTATAGATTATTTTTGGAAATTCTCAACCACTCTCATCCGAAGACCTCTCCTCCCGCTTTTGTTAATATATTTGAACTTTAGTCGGACATTCACACCTTCTTGCAGCTTAACCACCTCCGCTCCCTGTTTTGATCATGTATGGTATGGCAATACTACCTTTTCTTACCCGTTTGTTAGTAATTATGGCTGGACATTCACACCTACTTGCAGCCGAACACCACCTCTCCCGCTTTTGATGATGTATGGACCGGCATTCTTACCTTTTCTAACACATTTTTCAGCAATTATGGTCGGAGATTCACACTTACTCACAGCCGAACAACTCCGCTCCCGCATTTGATGGTGTATAGTCGGGCATTCTCACCCTTTCTCATCAGCTTTTTGCAAATTATGATCTGACATTCACACCTGCTTTTGATAATGTATGGTTGGGCATTCGCACCTTTTCTTACCCATTTTTCAGTAATTATGGGTGGACATTCACACCTTCTTGCAGCTGAACACCTCCTCTCCCGCTATTGATTGTGTACAGTCGGGTATTTTAACCTTTTCTTACCCACTTTTTACCAAATATGGTCGGACATTCACACCGTCTTACAGCGGAACACCTCTGCTCCCGCTTTTGATGGTGTATAGTCAGGCGCTTGAACCTTTTCTTACCCGCTTTTTACAAACTATGGTCGGACATTCAAACCTTCTTGTAGCCGAAAACCTCCGCTCCCTCTTTTGATTATACATTGTTGGGCATTCGCAACTTATTTACAAACTATAGTCAGACATTCACACCTTGCAGCTGAGCCACCTCAGCTCCCTGTTTTGAAAGTGTATGTTCGGGCATTCGAACCTATTCTTACCCCCTTTTTACAAACTATGCTCGGAGATTCACACCTACTCACAGCCGAACAACTCCGCTCCCGCATTTGATGATGTCTTGTCCGGCATTCTAGTCTCTTCTAACACATTTTTCAGCAATTATGGTCGGACATTCACACCTACTCACAGCCGAACACTTCCGCTCCCGCATTTGATGGTGTATAGCCGGGCATTCTCACCCTTTCTCATCAGCTTTTTGCAAATTATGATCTGACATTCACACCTACTTGCAGTCGAACAGCTCTGCTCCCGCTTTTGATTATGTTTGGTTGGATATTCGAACCTTTTCTTAACTGCTTTTTACAAACTTTGGTCGGACGTTCACACCTTCTTGCAGCCGAACACATCCACTTCCACTTTTGATGGTATATATTCGGGCATTCGAACCTTTTCTTACCCGCTTTTTACAAACCGTGGTCGGACTTTCACACCTTCTTGTAGCCAAACAACTCCGCTCCCACTATTGATTGTGTACAGTCGGGTATTTTAACCTTTTCTTACCCGCTTTTTACCAACTATAGTCGGACATTTACACCTTCTTACAGCGGAACACCTCCGCTCCCTCTTTTGATGGTCTATATTCGGGCATTCGAACCTTTTCTTACCCGCTTTTTACAAACTATGGTCGGACATTCAAACCTTCTTGTAGCCGAACACATCCCCTCCTGCTTTTGATGATGTATGGTTGGGCATTTTCACCTTTTCTTACCCATTTTTCAGTAATTATGGGTGGACATTCACACCTTCTTGCAGCTGAAAAACTCCTCTCCCGCTTATGATCATGTGCGGTTTGATATTCGAAAATTTTCTTTCATGTTTTAAAGCAATTATTGATGGACATTCAAATCTTCTTGTAGCCGAACACATCCACTCCTGCTTTTGATGATGTATGGTTTGGCATTTGCACCTATTTTTTACCCATTTTTCAGGAATTTTGGGTGGACATTCAGACCTTCTTGCAGCCGAAAACCTCCGCTCCCTCTTTTGATCATACATTGTCGGGCATTCGCACCTTATCTTACCCGCTTTTTACAAACTATAGTCAGACATTCACACCTTGGTGCTGAACCACCTCAGCTCCCTGTTTTGATCATGTATGGTCTGGCAATACTACCTTTTCTTACCCGTTTGTGAGTAATTATGGCTGGACATTCACACCTACTTGCAGTCGAACAGCTCTGCTCCCGCTTTTGATTATGTTTGGTTGGATATTCGAACCTTTTCTTAACTGCTTTTTACAAACTTTGGTCGGACGTTCACAGCTTCTTGCAGCCGAACACCTCCGCTTCCGCTTTTGATGGTATATATTCGGGCATTC